>NC_135382.1:34869989-36069989 GCF_049243985.1 Paroedura picta
TTTTTATGTGGAAACGGACAAAAAACACGACTCTTTAAAAATGCAAATGGAAACGATATCGCTAGTGCAGAAACGGCCTTAAACAGAGGTGCCAGTCCTTTGAAGTCAACATCCTTTGAAGGGTGTAATTCTGTTTAGGGTGAGACTGTTAATTAGTTCCAGATACCTTTTCATTACAGCAGGAGTCTCCAACCTGGTGGTGTTCCTAGAAAGTGGGTGGGGCCAAGTAGGAGTTTGATCCACCAGGCGTTCTGATTGGCCACTGAAGATACGATTGACTGCAGATTCTTTTTTAAATGTTGCTTTCGCACCAGCTGCCACCACAGGTCAAGGATCTATACAGCCTAGAGGTGTGCATGAAAGATCACATTTCAAAACAAGCTGTTGATTTTTAAAAGGCATCTTATAGACTGCAGAAACCCCTCCATAAACCCCACCCCATCCCTGGCTCCACCCCCCAAATCTCAAGGTATTTCCCAACCCAGAGCTGGCCACTCAGAATCTAGCATGTCTAAAGGCTTGGGCCGTAACAATTATTTTGCTCCCTCTTTGAAAACAGCATTTTTTAAATCATCTTTTTAATTAAGCAACCTAGGATCATAGAGGGACCTCCAGGTCCAACCCCCTGCAGGATGCAGGAAATTCACAACTACCTGCCCATTCATAGCGACCCCAAATCCATGCCCAGGTGATTTCCTCCCTCCCCCCTAAAAAAGCCCCCAGAATCCATGGCCAGTCTGGCCTGGAGGAAATTCACCTCCCGCCCCCAAAGTGACTATTGGCATTCCCTATAATTCCCTAACAAAAGCTGATTGACCTGACAAACGGATGGGGCGGGGGGAGAAAAGTTTTACAAAAATCGTCTGATGGTCCAGTAAAATCACTGCTAAAAATACTTTTTGTAGGCAAAGAAGGCCTCTGGAAGTGTAACGATCCTGTCGTAGACCCTGAGCGTCTAGTCACGGCTTTGCCGTAATAACCAGGGGTTAGAGTCTTGCGGTTATAGGGGCGGACCCGTGAACTGGTTTAATAAAAGGCCTTTGTTTCAGAGCCATTCCAGGGTCTCTCAGGTGTCTTATATCTTCATTTATGAGAGTTTTAATAAAACACTACCCCGGCAGAAAGTACCGCGACAAAGATTAAGTGCTCTCAGAACCTTCCTGTCCCTTGAAATACGCCGCTGCCTCTGCGTTTTTTTTTTTGCGCTTTGTTGGGTCATTCCAATGACCAGCACCCCCTCCCCGGTTTTGCAAACGATATTCTAGGATGGTCAGGAGGAAAAGAAGGAGATCCCGTTTCCAGGCAAAACCACAGATACCGTTTGCATTCAAAACAAGGAAAAATTATAAGATGGAAACAGCTCCTACAAAACAAATTTGTGAGCGGAGCACTCCTAGGACCCAGAGCTTGGAGAAAATGGCAGCTTCGGAGGGTGGATTCCATCGCATTCTACTTCACTGAGGTCCCTCCCTGCCCACTCCCAGCACATACCCCAAGTCCCCAGGTCTTTCCCCACCCAGGGCTGGCAAGCCTACTCTCCAGGTCACTTTTGGCTTCGGCTTCCAATTTATTGACGTCCCAGTGTGATGCAGTGCTTAAGAGTGTTAGTCGAAGGTCTGAGAAACCCAGGCACAAATCCCCTTTCTGCCACAATGGACCACTCTCAACCTTCCCCACCTGACAGGTCTGTGATAAGGTTACCATGGAAGAGGAGAAAGTGGCAAATGCAGCCCTGAGCTACCTAAGGGAAGTGCAGGGCAAGGCAAAGTGGGATCCTGTTTCCAGATCCTACTGTGTTTAAATGGAAAGATGATAGAGATAGATAGGTGGATAGGTAGATGATAGGTAGATGAGAGAGAGAGAGTTGGACAGACAGACAGAAAGATAGACAACAGATGACAGATAAATGGTGAGTGGGTAGGTAGGGTTGGGTTGGGTTGGATGGTTGGTTTTTTGGTTGGTTTCCATGGGCCACCAAGGTGAAACCTAGGGAGGACCGGCACCTCCATGAAGTACAGTGCTACAGAGACCACCCTCCGGAGCATCCATTTTCTCCACAGGGACTGACCTCTGTAGTCTGAAAATGAGCTGTAATCCTGGGGGATCCTCAGGCTTGGGGACTGGCACTCCTGACAGATAGACAGGCAGGAGTGGAAATACAAGCTTGCAGACACTCTAAAACTGTGGGACTCCCTCTGCAGCTTGCAGAGAGCCACATTCACAATTGTCACAAGTTCACAATTTCCTTCTGAGGTGATAGGTTGGTCAAGAGCAAAACCGCAAAGTGTTGGAGCGTGAATCTTCACAACCCCAGGAGGTCACACGCTACCACCAATCCCCTGAACTCACCAGCCAGCCAGAGACCAAGGGATGGAGCCTCCAGCCTTCCTGGCTTTGAGATCAAGACGTTAGCCCTGCAAGTTGGAAGGAACTGCTTGTAATCAGAGTTCCAAAAAAACATTACTAACTGCAGCTGATAGGGCTGAAGTACTGGGTTCAGGTTGAAGCTCCAAAACGTAAGCATACCATAAAGTTAGGCTGATTAAAGGAACGTGCAGAAATTTACAATATAAGAGCAGCAGAGAGCAAAGATAAAATAATAAAAGATAAATACTTAACGTAAGCACCTTTACAAGCACTGGTTCTCTAAGTCCAGATGTTGCCCGACAATGCTGAGTCCCATGCAGTTTCAAAGTCCAAAGCTGATGTTCCAACAAACATGGACCACCAGGTCAAAAATCAAGAGGTGTCCCAAGATCAGGTATTCTGTTTGGTCTTCTTAAATGGAGATGCCAAGGATAGAACTTGGGACTTTCCATACACCAAGCAGATGTTCTACTGCTGAGGCACCATGGTGTCGTAATTATGAGAGGTGGACTCTAATCTGAAGAACTGGGTTTGATTCCCCATTCCTCCTCCACATGCAGCCAGCTGGGTGACCTTGGGCCAGTCCCAGTTCTTTTCAAACTCCGTCAGGTCCACCTTCTTCCCAGGCTGTCTGTTGTGAGGAGAGGAAGGGAAGGTGATTGGCAGCTGCTCTGAGACACATGAGGACTGCTGGGTGACCTTGGGCTAGTCTCAGATCTCTCTGAACTCCCTCAGCCTCATCTACCTCACAGGGTGTCTGTTGTGGGGAGAGGAAAGGGAGGGTGATTGTAAGCTGCTTTGAGATTTTTAGGTAGTAAAAAGTGGGGTATAAAACCAACTCATCTTCTTTGCTTTGACAATTTGGGTCAACCCAGTCAACATTTCATCACATTGTACAGGTCTTTTTGAAAAGGGAATACAGATTGGGGGGGACAGCCAGCACCCCACAGACTCCAACAGACCTTTTGCCTCCGGAGCTGATGGGGGAGGGGAACCAGACAACGCAGCTTGGGGGGCAGATTTGGCCAGGGCGTTCTCAACCGCTGATCCTGATCACGCTTGTGAGAATCTGCTCTTTTGCACTCCGCGAGGAGAAAGGAAAAGCGTTGGGGGAAATTCAGGCCCCCCGAAGGAAACACTCCAATCCCTGCCTTTAATATAGGAAGAGCCCAGATGGCCAGGGCCAGTTAATCGAGCCGCTATTTTTAAAACGTGATCAAGCCATTAATCAGCTAATTGTGCCAATTAATCACTTTCTGCATTCTGTCCTGAAGACAGAGCGCTAACAGAGCGCGCGGCTCCTATTGAGATATTCATTCCCGTTATTAAGTGCCATGTTTCTGCAAATCGGAACCAGGAAAGGGGTGAGGGGTTGGCTTTATATACAATGCATATCGCGACTGTTCGAGATGACAAGATAACAGTTGCATCGGCGTGAAGCTGGTTAATGTTGACACCTGGAAATGCAGGTGGAGCAGCTCATGCTGTGGATGATGACTTGAAGAAGTGAGCCAGGGACAGGGAAGCATCACCCTCCACCCTCATCCTTTAAACCAGGGTTCCCCAAGGTGCTGTCCGGGGGCACCACAAGGCCCATGTCTAGTTCCCTTGCTGTCTGCTGAGCTTTTCAGAAAGCAAGTGGGGTCATTGTATGGTAGGGCTTTTAGGGACCCACCCGTTTTTAGAATGGGAGGGGAGACGTCTCTTATCAGGACAAAGGTTAGATATGTGAAATGTGATGTTGTTGAAATTGGCAGTTAAATATCTTTATCCAACCTCATGGGGCTGTGGAGAGAGGGAGGGTGATTGTAAGCCGCTTTGAGGCTCCTTTGGCCAGTGAAAAGCAGGGTATAAAACAACTCTTCTTCTAGCATCAGGCAGTACTTTTGAGAAGCAGAATAACAATAAGGCAGCTCCATGTGTGTCTGGAGGTCTGCTAACTAGGGATGCCAGCTGCTGACTGGGCCTTTCTGGTGCGCTTTGTGGGCGGGACTACAGACATCATATCCGTCTACATTTCCGTTTCACAAGGTGCGTCAGAAGATGCGTCCCACATAAAAAAAAAAAAACTAAATCAGAATCGATATCAATAAGACATAGGAAGTGCCTGGGGCAGGATTTCATAGCAGAGTCTGTATTTTGTGAATGATTGACAGTCGGAAGGATCGAAGGCCAGTCTGTTTCCACTTCTGGATGTGACCAGCTTTATCGAAGGATTACTTTCCTCCCCCCCCCCCACACCCCTAGAAGTGTAAAACATCAGCACCAAGCATGCCTCCTGAACCGATCGTACAATGTATTCGTCCATCCCTGAGCCAAATGTCACGGCACATAACAGCTACAGAACCGTGTTGCTCTTTCTTGAGAGGCCTGTCAAACAAGGAACACAAAGGGCTTTGGCGAGATACACACAGTGCGGGAACACACAAAGGCAAGAGGGCTTCCTAGTACACTGGAAGGCCCACAGAATCTCCTTTCCTGCAGCCTCGAACGCCTCAGAGCATGTTCCATGAGCAGATAATCATGGGCGTCCCCTGCTGCAGTCAGAAGGACAAGCAAGGCCTAGAGATACAGATGTGCCCCCAAGAGATTGCAAAAACACAGAAGAAAAATGTCTCTTTAAGGCTGGTGGTGGTCACGGCTACGGGCTGGCTTAACTCCATTTAAGGGGGAAATAAGGGAACAAACTGCGTGAAGGGGGGAGAGGCTTGCTAAATGTCCATGGACTACAATTCCCATGAGCCCCTGCCACCTGGAACAATAAAACCAAACCAATCAAGTCAGTCCAACAAGTGATCCAAGCAAATTACACAATAGGACAGCCAAACCAACAGAATAAAGATGAAAACAGATCAATGCAAATGCCTGATTCAAAAGAATCAGGGCACGACAGTATAGGAAGCCAACACAACTGTCTGAAATTATACTACAAACCAGTCCTCAAGCTAAGATCAGAGCATAAAGACAACGAAAAAGAAACTCCTTGATTTCTGGGGAAAGATATTTTGATTTGGCACCTAAATGCAACTCTATCGCTCATCCACTGTCACCTGCCACCCCCTTGAACCTTCACAGAATCAGCCTCTCCGTCGGATGGTTATCCAGCCTGTTCTGCTGTAACTGTCCGGGACTTCTTCCAGATATTTAGAAGAATTTCTTTTGAATTAATTTCATCCCATTGGTCTCTGTCATCCGGGGCTCAGGGGTGGTGCCAGGAGAACTCCAGGCTCCGCCTGCAACCTGACCACCCGGCATCCCCAAGCAGAGTCAGTAAGCTGAGAAGAGAGGACAACCTGGTTGCATTCGCTTTTCTTCTCCAAACATCTGCTCTGTGGGGCTTTCGGCATCTTCACCTGCTTTGCTTTCATTCCTTTAAAAAAAAATGTCCTGGCACAGCTTTCAGAGTTGTGCGTCTCCAGTATCCCCCCCCCCCGCACGCACACACACACAAACTGTTCAGTTGCTCTTCCACTCGCCACACCTGTCCCCCACCTTTCTCCCCGTGGCTCTGCCTTGACCTTCTCTTACCCCCTGTGGTCTCTGAACTTCCACCTCCCATCCCGCTGGCCTCCGACTCTCCTCCATCTTCTGATCTCCCCTCCTACAGCTTTGGATTTCTGGCCCCCTTTCCGTTCCCCCAGATGCCCTGGCTGTTCCTTCTTCTTCATCCCCTCCAGCACATCTCCTTGTTCCCGCTGCTGCCCTCCATCTCTGCAAAGACTCCCCGCTGTCCAAGCCTCTCTCCTTTGGCTCCCAGGGCTGTTGGATGCCTTCTGCCCTCCGCATCCCTTGGATCTTAGCTGGGACGGCTGGGCTGGAATGCCACACTTGTGATCAGAAAGACCTGCCTAGTTAAAAGTGGTTCTCTCTCTCTCTCTCTCTTTCTCTCCCTAACACTTATATGGGGGACCAGGGAAGGAATGGGGCACCCCCATCCCTTCTGCATTTATGCAGTTCTCTTCGGGGGAAGGTCATATTTTGGGGGAGTCTTGCAGAGAACCAAGGATAAATAATACATTTCCCCATGTTTCCGGCTCAGCAATGCAACACCCCCCTCCGAAATAAAAAGAACCAAACTGCAAGGGATTTCAGGAATCTGTCTGCCCCTCTTTGCCGGTTTTTTGTTTTGTTTTGCGGTCTGGACATGAATTGTTCAGACCGAGGAAAGGGAAACAGGGAAAACGCAGGGAGGACTCTGTGCATACCCTCCACGGCTTCTCTCAGAAAAAGAGGGTTGGTATCTTTAAGGGCTAGCGTCACTGGTAACAGGAACACTCTTTGGGATGAAAGAGAAAAAGTTCCGTAGCACCTCAAAGACTAACAAAACCTGTGGCAGAGGA
Source organism: Paroedura picta (assembly GCF_049243985.1). Taxonomy (NCBI): domain Eukaryota; kingdom Metazoa; phylum Chordata; class Lepidosauria; order Squamata; family Gekkonidae; genus Paroedura; species Paroedura picta. The sequence continues at coordinate 34,876,697 of NC_135382.1, forward strand.
AGAGCTTTCATGGGACAGGCACATTTCTCCCCCTCTGCTCATCTCTTGCCTTGAAAACCACCTCAGGTGGGACTTCACGGCAACGGTGTGAGGTGGGTGTGAGGTGGTTGTGATGCAAGGACACAATTTTGCCTTAGCGGCCCTAACTTTTCCGTCTCAATCCTTCCTTCTTTCCTTGACACAGAGAATTAACTCAGGAAAGATTAGCGATGGAATTCACCCCAGACTTCTTGGCCCTAACTCTCCTCACACCCATGATCTTTCCCTTAAGAAGAATTCCTCATCAGGAGAATGCTTGAGGAAACGGGCTGTGACTCAAAAATGCTCATCTTGTAAGCAATATTGTTAGTCTTTAAGGACTTCTGATTTATTTTGCTACGAATAGCCAGAATGATATGGTGGTTAAGGAGGGGCAGCCTCTAATCTGGAGAACTGGGTTTGATTCCCTGCTCCTCCACATGTAGACGAAGAAGAGTTGGTTGTTATACCCCGCTTTTCACTGCCCAAAGGAGTCTCAGGCAGCTTACAATTGCCTTCCCTTCCTCTCCCCACAACAGGCACCTTGTGAGGTAGGTGGGGCTGAGTCAGCTCTGAAAGAACCGCTCGAACAGGACTGTGACTAGCCCAAGGTCACCCAGCTGGCTGCGTGTGGAGGAGCAGGGAATCAAAACCGGATCTCCAGATTAGAAGCTGTCGGTCTTAACTGGTACACCACACTGGGTAACCTTGAGTCCCAGTTCTCTTAGGGCTCTCTACTCACAAAGCGGTTCTCTTAGAACTCTTTCAGCCCCACTGAACCCACAGGGTGTCTGTTGTTGAGAGGAAGAAAAATGTGTTGTTAAGCCACTTGGGAATCCTTCGGGTAGTAAAGCGCTGAGTATTAAAAACCCAGCCCTTCAACTCTTCTGTAAGTCTCTTCTGAAACCCTAACCCGATTGCAGCACCTGGATCGAAGCTCAGCTGAAGAACATTGCAGTAGATATCAGTTCCAGAGCCTTAGCACAAAAAAAGAAAGTGTGGGCCTTCCATAGAATCACAGAGTTGGAAGGGATCTCCAGGGTCATTTTGCCCAACCCCCTGCAGAATGCAGGAAAGTCACAACTATAGTCACCCCAATTCCATGCCCAGATTATGCCCCCAAAAAACCCAGAATCCCTAGCCAATCCGGCCTGAAAGAAATTCACCTCCCTATCCTCACGTGGCAATTGGCATTTCCCTGGGGATGCAAGAAAGGGCCACGAGAGCCAAGCATGGACGCGATCCCTTCTGCCCACCCACTCACAACCTGCCTGACTCCGCAGGATCATTCCAAGACACAATTTCTCGCATTAACCTACATAGGACATTTCTGTGGAGCAGAGAAGCAGGTAAAAGCTTGCGAATGAGAAGCCAGAGGTTCTCCGGCGGAGGCCGCCCACTCCAAGCTGCAGGCTCGCCAACGTTACTGTGGTTTCCGAAGGGAAAGTGGCAGGGCGGAATTGTAAATATCTGAACATTTTTTTAAAAAAAAAGACATCAGCCCTCTACTAAAATACCTGTTATACAATTGCCCGGGGCCTTGCTGCGCACCTGAGAAGGGTACAAATTGGCATCCGCTCACAGTGTGATTTGTCTTATTGCTTAATTATACAGGTAAGGAAGACCCAGAAAGGAGAGCTGACGGGAAGCTGCTAATTCTGTGGAGTGATCGGTGTTAGCGCCATTGAGTCAACATGCGTCACAGTAACCATAAGTGTGGGGCAGAGGAGCAGAAGTGACGTTTGCCCAGTTCTCCACATCACACCAACCTCCATTTCTCATGTCTTTCAGTCCACAAATACCACAATACCCAGCTGTTTCACTGTTAAAAAGGATCCTTGCTCCCTGTTACACTAGAGCAGGGATCCCCAACCAGGGGTCCATAGATGCCCGGGAGATCTGGAGGGGGTCCGTGGCCTTTCCCCTCCTGCCTTAATGGATTCATCCACAAGCCAAGGGAATTGGCCGCTTCTGTCGCTCCGCTCTTCTCTCCTGAGCATGAGTGAGTTTCCTCGTGGTCTTTGTGCCTTTGATGGGGTGGTGCCTGCACATCTGGTGGTGATGTCACTTCCAGAGGGAGGTGGCAGGGAGGCGTGGCCAGCTGACCTCACTTCCAGGGCTCCTTGAAGCCTGAAAATTTATCTCAGGAGCTCCATGGGCAAAAGGTTGGAAAAGGCTGCACTCAAGGAAAAGTTGGTCGAATCCAGCCCAAACTCGTTTAAACTAAGACTCAGGTGGGTTGCCATGATGGTCTGAAGCAACAGAACAGTTTGAATACCATTGCACTTTCAAGACCAACAACGTTGAACGCTGGGAATAAGATTTACACCCAGGAGTAAACCTTTTGGAGGTGGATTGTATACCATAATGCTATATAGCCCACCTTCCAAAGGAGCTGTTTTCTCCAAGGGGACGGATCTCTGTCACCTGGCACTCCATTGTAATTCTAGGGCATTTCCAGCCACCACCTGGAAACCATACGCTCTATGACCATGCGCTGATGTAAGAAACAACAAAAGAGGGAACAGAACAACCCAGAAGGGAGAAATTATTATTATTCGAGAAATGACCGGATACAAAACCACAAATGTGTTTCAACCCCTCTTGGGGTCTTTCTCAGAGGGCTGATATTTAAATGCACTCATGTGATGTACTAATGGGGACTCTAAGGTGGTAAAAGAAATATAAAGGAAGAAACTGCACCACCAGCTTGAAATCCCTTCTGCTCCAAACAAAAGCCATTCAAAGCCCTTCTGTCCTCCTCTACATCTGGCCAGTCCCTGGCAGCTGTTCAGAGAGCTCCCCCCCCCACCCCTTGCTCCCAACCCAGGAAAAGGATTTCTGCACCCCTCCAGAAAAAAAATCTGCATTCCTGCTTCAAGGCAACGATTAACATTCCATTTGGAGAGGTCCCAGTTACCTTAGCGCTGTTTCTCCTGGTTTTAGAGGGAACTTTCTCCCTATAAAACTCGGAGCCACATGGATAAAACATGAGAGGCAGGCTAAGTGAAAGCCCTGAACCAGGGAGACTGGAGATAATGTCGCTCAGGAATGCAGGAGATGAGGAAGAATCTCTGATCAACGTTCCTGCTATGCTTAAGGCCACCGAGCAGAAACGCGGAGGGTAATCCTCTGCAGGCCCAGCAGAAAGCATCAGCCAAACAGAAAAACAACACGGGGAAAGGACTTTTTTAAAACACGTAGACCGTTTCATATGCTCCTTTGCCGAAAAAAGTTTAAGTCGGAAAACAGGAACAGAAAATAAAGAGCCAGTGGTTTCTTCCTCCTAAAGCGTCTACGTGGGCGTGATTTCTTGATCCAAATCAAGAAATCACCTGCATGCTCACACAGCTTAACGGGAAAACTCTGACTTGCAAATGGAACAGCCTTCTAATCATTTCCTCAAAACAGCTGGGGAATTTGCATGCAGGTAGGACTCACAGGACAAAATAAAATCCAGGTGGCCAGCCTGGGTGCAAAAGACAGCAGGGTTTACATCAGACTTTTTCAGACTTTGAACCGCGGAGGAGGCCTTGAAATATTGTTCAGGCTTCGAAGAGCCCCAGGTGGGGGCGGCCCAAACCATCAAGATAAGGGCTTGGAGATTACTACTGGATAGGAATTCAGTACATGTTTTGTCCCTTTGCCCCTTTAAGAGCTTGGTGTTGTGATTAAGAGCAGCAGCTTGTACTCTGGAGAGCTGGCTTTGATTCCCAACTCCTCCACATGCTGCCAGCTGGGTGACCTTGGGCTAGTAACAGTTCTCTCAGAACTCTCTCCGCCTTACTTACCTTGTAGGTTGTCCATTGCGGGTAGAGGAAAGGAAGGTGACTGTAAACTCCTTTGGGACAACACAAGGGCTGCTAGGTGACTTTGGGCTGGTCACAGTTCTCTCAGAGCTCTCTCCCTCCACCTTACTTATGTTGCAGGGTGTCCGTTGCAGGGAGAGGAAAGGAAGGCAACTGTAAGCTCCTTTGGGACGACACAAGGATTGCTAGGTGACCTTGGGCTTGTCACAGTTCTCACAGAGCTCTCTCCACCTCACCTACCCCATAGGGCAGTGGTCCCCAACCTTTTTATCAACGGGGACCACTCAATGCTTGACAATTTTACCGAGGCCCGGTGAGGGGGGGTAGTTTACTTCAGACTAATCAGCTTAGGGCTGATCCTGCGTTGAGCAGGGGGTTGGACTAGATGGCCTGAATGGCCCCTTCCAACTCTATGATTCTATGATTCTAATTTTTCCACCAGTTGCCTGCGACATTATTGCTCTCCCGCAAACAGAGAAAAGAAGTTAAAATCCTGCATTGGATCAGAGCAGGCAGAACTCATCGGGCAATAATCATTAATCATCTGCCTTCCAGTTCTTTGCAAGTCTCCGTCGCAGCAGGGCTTGATGGGGATCCTTGATGTCCACGTGCAGAGCCACGAGAGGAAAAATCAATGGGCCAATGCACTCTAATGACTGGGGCTCCGTTGTACCTTCTGCCTGTCTTTGGCAGCATCCGGATCGAGACCTCTTCGCTGCAACAGAATGAAGAGGAAACCTGGGTGCTTTTCTGCCACCCACCCCGCAAGTAAAAATTGTAGCTTCAAGAGGAATAAAACCAAACGGTCAGTCGTCCGTCAGCATTGGGCTGGAGACAGACTGTAGGGGTGTTGCGATGGGGGCATCGTAATCCGTAGGGCGGTAGGAGCCTCTGGGAAATTTAGGCATGCAGTCTGGGATGGGTGGGGTTTGGGGAAGGTGGGCCTCAGTGGGGTACAATGCCATAGAGCAGGGGTAGTCAAACTGCGGCCCTCCAGATGTCCACGGACTACAATTCACATTCCTAATTAAAAACAGCCCCGTGCCAACTGAATTGCGACGGGGATAAAGTCACCTACAACAATCACTTTGGCGTGTCTTGGCAGTCTGCAGCCAGTCTATTCCATTGCCAAAGCATTCCGTTCAAAGCAGGCTTCCTTGAAGACTCTCCAACCAAACTCTAAAGCTGCTATTGCACTTTTTTTAAAAGGGGGGGGGGATTATGTATACCAGCTTTAATTTCACTCAAGGCTAAAACCTATCGCTCTTCCAAGCCTTATCTGCAACCCATATTTCAAAGCCTACATTTTCCTGCCCTCCAACAACAAATAAAGCCGTTTGCAGAATGCTTGGTGTGTTCGGTGTTTGTCTTTGTTTCAAAAACAGAGAGAGAGAGAGAGAGAGAGAGAGAGAGAGTTGTGCCTTTCCTACAGGTACAGATCCTCAAGGGCATCCAAACTTTCTAGAGAAGCAGTGTAGCTAGAAGATGTTACTTGACCCGGTGAAGCACTCTGCCCACCAAGGCTGGTGGAGAGATTATGAAATTTTAATTTGTCTGAGAGCAAGATACAGATATAATTGGAGCCCAAGTGTCTGCACAAGGCAAAGAACCAAGAACTGGTTGGAATACCACATTGCTCCCCTATTCAGAGGGCCACACGGCCTGCCTCCACTATAATATTAAACACGAAAGGCAGGCAAGGCCTCTTCAAGTTTCGACCTCTGACATTCTTTTTCAGAATTAAGGCAAGCAACCCGAAGGGGGACGCATTACTGAGACTCGATTTTAAGCCTCTGTGTTGCATTTGGGCCATCCTTGTTAGGAGATGTTGGCATTCATACAAAGGGGGGAAAGAAGTAGAAGTAGAAGTAGTAGAAGTAGAAGTAGAAGTAGAAGGAGGAGGAGGGGGAGGAGGAGGAGGAGGAGGAGACGACAACAACAACAACCTGAAGAAGAAGAAGACAACTAGAAGAAGACAACCAGAAGAAGAAGAAGAAGAAGAAGAAGAAGAAGAAGAAGAAGAAGAAGAAGAAGAAGAAGAAGAAGAAGAAGAAGAAGACCACCACCACCAACAACAACAACAACAACAACACGATGCAGGAGGAAGAACATCCAATGAATGGAAGAAAGTGGATTCTGAATATCCAAAGATGAGATTTCCTTGGCAAAAGTATTATTACTGGCTCCTGGTTTTAGAGGGAACTTTCCCCAGCTTTGAGCTGGGAAAGTTCTGGGGATTTGGGGTGGAGCCTGGGCTGGGTGCAGTTTCACCCAGAGTGGTGTAACACCATCCTCTAGAGCAGGGATTTCCAACTAGGAGTCCGTGAACTCCCAGGGGGTCTGTGAGAGCTCGAGAGAATGTCTGAAGCATTTCCCCTCTAGATGTTCTTGGTCTCCCATCCAAGTACTGACCAAAACTGACGCTGCTTAGCTTCTGAGTTCCAACAAGATCAGATTAGCCTTTGCTATCCATGTCTGATCCCTCTGAAAGATAGGTCAATGTTACCATTCCCGTGTTACAAATAGGGTTGCCAGCTCTGAGTCAGGAAATACCTGGAGACTTTGGGGGTGGAGCCAGGAGTGGGCAGGATTTGCGGCAGGGAGGGGCCTCCATGGAGTATGGAGTCCACCCACCGTGGAATGCAAACAGATTTGGTAGACGGAGTCTGAAAGGGAACGTACGATCCGCTGGGGCCACCCAAGATGTACACGGCTGAGATGAGATCCGAACCAGCAAACGGGTCCTCACTCATTCTCCGAGGCGCTCTGTTATCCTGGCTCCAGCTGCCACCCACACACCGGTTGCCGTCTCCCCAAAGCGCTGGACCTCTCGTTCTAAGCGCTGCCAAGGTCTGTTTACCTGCCCCCCCCCAGCCTGCCTGTTTCCCATCATTGCCTGTTTGCCCAATCCAAGGTGACTTTCTGCCGCCCTTCCTAGCGGGGAAAAGGCGGGGTTGGCTTTGGCTCCTGCTTTATTTCCTCCTGTCACTTGGCCGTCGTGCTGCTGAAGAAAACCAGACCCGCCACGCAGATGGAATCGGGTTATTGAGCCCTTCCAAAAAGCTCTGGCATCTGCCCTCGCCATTGTTTCAGCACCCACCGTTCCCAAAGGCCGGTTTTCAGAAATAGGAGTGCCGCGGTGGTGGTAACATTTCTGCCTTTACAGAATCCCCAACGTGAGGCTGGGGCTAGTCACAGCCCTGACTTTCGGCTTTGGTTTCTTTCTGGGGGGGAAATCGGGAGAGGTGTCAGGACCGCCAGGGGGAAATACCGGCCCTCACTGGGGTTTTGGTGGGGATCACTTCTGGTTTATATTACTTCTCCCACCCAGGGTGGTTGGGAACAAGATTGCCCAGGGGAAAAGCCTGATTTAATCGGCCTTCCAAGAACAAGGGAGGGTAGTAGATAAATGCAATCCATAAGCCTGTAAGTAAACATGCTTTTCGGGAGTGTGGATTGGTCAAGAAGTCTGGGGGAGGGGAATTGTTTCATTAAAACTCCTAAGCATTAAACCGTGGCTTAATTAAACCAGTTAAGGCTAAGGAAGGTCTGGGTCCCTCCTCTAGAGGCCCTCCAGATGCCTGACCATCTAGGCAGGAGATACCTCTCCCGAGGTCAGTGGACGTTGTGTCCGGGTGGGGTGGGAGGGAATTAGCACTCAGGACCCAGCCAATTGTCCCAACACTATGACTTCATCATCCACTGAGCCCTCTTCCCTCCCCAAAACCACCCTCATTAGGCTCCGCCTCCAAAATCTCCAGGCATTTCCCCACCTGAAGGTGACAGTGCCAGCTCCTGCCCTTCATCTTCGGTTCTCGCTTCCTCTGGATCATTATCTAAGGAGATTTGCATCACGTTGCAAGGGTCCGTTATTTATTAATGCGTTTCCAGTCAGCCAGGATCATAATTCATCGAGGAAGGCGGCAAATGTGCCCTTCTCTATGGGAAAGCTGCTTCCTCGGGCCAAATTTGTACAGCTTGAGAGATCTTCTGTATACATAACTTGATGTAGAAGCCATGCGCACCTTGCAGGCTGGGGCCTGGTTCACACGTTCAGGAGAACAAGGCGGCGGAAGGCGACTGTGATGGATTGTAAGTTAACACACCACTACAGGCTCCTGGCAGCAGCCAATTCCCCCTTCTGAATACTCCTTTGCATTAAAAATAGAAGCAGAAAAGAGCAAGAATCCAGGAACAACAGCAAGAGTCCAGACTAACCACATTGAGAGCGGCAGCTGATAATCTGGCAAGTTGGGTTTGATTCCCTGCTCCCCCACATGCAGCCGGCTGGGTGACTTTGGGCTAGTCACAGCCCTGACCATGCTGCTCTCACAGAGAAGCCCTGTCAGAACCTCCAGAAGCCTCACCTACCACACAGGGTGTCTGTTGTGAGTAGAGGAAAGGGAAGACGATTGTAAGCCGCTTTGAGACTCCGGGTAGAGAAAAAGCAGTGTATAAAACCCAATTCTAGAACCTGGTTAATACTCAGATGAGAGACCACCAAGAAGGAGGCAGGCAAGGGGAAAACCCCTTGGTTCATCTCTTGGCTTGAAAGCTCTACAGAGTCACCATGAGTTTGCTGCCACTGGACAACAGAAAGAAAAAGAATGTGGACACCTTGGTAAACAGAGCATCCTGAGCACCTTTGGAGAAGGGGACTTCTTTTCTAGCATGTCTGCAGATCTGCAGATAGGACCCGGCCAAGCTCTTGGCTGGGCAATACACTTAGACATTGGGGGTGGAGCCATGAGTGGGTGGGATTTGGGGCGAGGAAGGACCTCAGTGGAGTAAAACGCTATGGTGTCAAAACAGGCCAAGGAACTAGGTTTAGATTAAAGCCTTGAAACCTGTTCTATCTTGAAGGGCTGCCAGGTGGGGGAAACATGGAGATTTTGGAGGCGGAGCCAGAGGTGGGCGGGGTTTAAGGACGGGGCATGTGCCATGGAGTCTGCTTTCCAAAGGGGCTATTTTGTCCAAGTGAACTGTTTTCAGTTGCCTGCGGACCAGTCGTCGGTACTGCTTGGAGACTAGCAACACGAAGGTCTCAGCAGAGGACACAAAAGGTCAAGGAGTAAGAAGTTGGAGGAGGGGAACCGGTAGAGAAAGGACGGACAAACCTGGGAAGAGAAGCCCTGGAATTTCAAGAGTCACCTTTTCATTTAAAAAAAATTAACTAGCCACAATACTGCTAGCATAAATCAAGGATGCCCCACCGGATCTCCCTTAGGTCCCGGGGCTCTGTGAGAACTCCCCCCAGGGGTCCCTGGCCTTTCCTCTATTTCCTGCCTTAATGGACTCGGCCATCAGCTATTCCTGGCATTGATGTGAAAGCAGGGAACCGGCCGCTTCTGCTGACGTGGGGGTGGTGTTCTCGCTTGGTTACCATGTCTAGGAAAGGGGGGGGGGGTCCTGGACGCCTACTCCTGCCTCAAAACACCCCCCCCAAGTCGTCCTCAGGTGTGGCAGCGCAGTGTGGCCAGCTGGCATCACTTCCAACCAGGTTCTGGGGCTCCTCAAAGTCTCAAAAAAGAATTTAGGGGCTCGTTGACGGTCAAAAGGTTGCAAAGGGCTGGCATAGCTGTTGTTCAGAAGGGGCTTTTTTTCACTGCAGTTTCTAGGCTGGAGTGTTTGGGTGTTTAGGAGCCAAGCGGACTTCCTAGAGGTGGGTTCATTACGAGGGCAGTTAAAGCGTGAACTCCTGCAATACCGCCTCATCGATTGACACCGTCTCTTGACCTAAACGAGAAAACTCCAAGGAAATCGGATATGGCGGCAAGCCCTGCTGGGATTTATTGCTATTACATTCTGTTATTGCTGGGTTTTTTCCCCCCTTTCCTCATTATTTTGCTCAGTAAGAATCATGCTTTTCTCCCCCCCCCCTTTTTTTGTAAACGTAAAATTTTTCTTGAAAGGATTCAAATGAATGTGCTTAAAAAGGGGGGGGGGATAATGGCCAAGCGATACTAATACCCCCAAACAAACTGCCCCTCCCCCCCCAATGGCGGGAGCAAATGCGATTAATACCTCCTTTCTAATTAAATTCCACCAGGAATAACCCATGATATTTCGGTCTCTCTCCTCCGGCTCCCATCCTCTTCTGATTAACTGCTGTCAGACGCGCGGAATTAAGGCGTGACCTCTAACTTTGCTAAAGAGCTGCTGTTTTTAACGCAAACGTTGCATGTCAAAAGCGGGGAGGGGGAAAAAGAAATCAAATTACACACAGCGGGGGGGGGGGTGTGCGCGCGTGTGTGCTTGTGCTTGTGCGTAGAATGATTTGTGTGTTGCAAGCAACGGGAATCAGAACGCACTTTCCTATTGTCCTTTCCTGCGGACTTCAGCACCCTCTTGTCTCCATTACCAGCCGTTCTCTGCAGCGGAGATCACACTATATATAAATATATATATTAAAGCTACCAGGGATCCTTGGGGAACCCGTTCAATGCTTTGGGGATCCCTCGTGCAGGAGCTTTCAGGCCATCTAATTTAAACTTCCTCTGAATCTATATTTCACCCTGGAGCTGTGTCTGAGGAGTCAAGCTCCGGGAGTCCCCAAGCGTACGCGTGCCGATGTGAGGAGGTGGGGGGGTGCGGTGACATATTTTCTGATCCTTCCCCGGTATTCAATCCTTCTGGAGGGGTGTGACAGGCCCAATATTGCAAATTTCCTCCGGTGTAATCCCAGCGCTGCTATTAGGAGAGAACATTATGCGGTTTGATGTATCTGGGGCATCAAAGGGCCTAGTAGAGAGATGGCTTCTTGCCTTCAGAAGGGCAGACCCTCTCGTCCCGGACGCATTCCGTTTCACGGCGATATCAGCGGCCTGCGACAGCCGCGATGCAAGTTTTGCTAGAAGAGCGGAAGGTTTCTTCAAGAAAGAAATGCAGAGGCTTTTTCGACGCGGAGAGCTGACATGTTATAAAGGGGGAAAGGATAGATTGATATAAAGAGTTCCTCGTGGCTTCATTTCAGAGCTATACCTTTGCGGGGGGAGGGATGCGACTCAGCGCTAGAGTATCTACTTGGCTTGCAGAAGGTCTCTAGTTCAATCCCCGGCATCGCCGGTAAAAAGGATCAGGTGACAGGTGATGGGAAACGCCTTGGCCTGAGACTTGGGACAGCTGCTGTTGGTCAGACGAGATGTACCGTGCTAGACCAATGGGTCTGACTCAGAATATGACGGCTTTGTGTTTATTGTAGGGATGCAGGATGGAATGTACCTGCTCACCCACCTCCCCCAAAGCATCAGTTCCTCCACGCCTACACTGTCACCATCTGGGCATGCCTAATAGGGATGCCAGTCTCCAGGTGGAACCTGGGGATCCTCCAAAGTTGCAGCTCATCTCTAGGCTACAGAGATCAATGTATCAATCAAGAGCCCCTGGGAATTGTAGTCCATGAACATCTGGAGGACCACAGGTTGACTACCCCTGTTTTACAGTATCTCTCATTACCTTCCATCCTGTTTCCAAGAGCGTGAAACCATCAGCCTTGGTAGGACGAGCACCTTACTTTGGCAGGATGAGCATCTATCTATTCCGTTCTCATTCAAGGGAGCGTACACACTAACACCCAATATTTAAAAAAAAACACACAGCCCAGGTGTCCAGGAAGAATTCTACCTGGTTTAGGGAAGGATTGTTCTTGGTTTTTTTCAACCCTCTTGTCTTTGTACGCGATTACTTTCTAAAATGAAACGGCATAGCAGACCCATACCATTCAAGGAATCTGACCTTGTACCATGCCGGGTCTTTTCATCCTTGGCTAGTCTTTATCAGAAAACAGCACAGAGGTTGTGCTTACATAGGAGGGGTGGGGATTGAGATATTTAAGAAGTGTCTCTCTCCCACTCCCTACAACCGACTTCTTGTCTCTTGGGCCAACTTAAGTTTACTTCCTGTTCACATCTTACAGCCCACGGATTCATCCTTCATCTCCACTTCTGCTATTTTCTTCCTGTCCTGTGATGTCTGTCCTTTCTTGAACTATCGGGAGCACGGATCACTAACTTCTGGACAGGTCAGCCACCTCAGCCCGAGCACTAACTACGCAGATACTATTAATAAGAGGAAACGAATACATCAAACACCGAGGCTCTCTTCATCTCCACGTACCACTCCCCCGGGCACGCTGCTTTCGTCTGCTCTCTTGTCGCCGTCGGTCCTTTCTTATTCTGCATTTGTCCTTCTGATTTTTCTGTATAGATAGTTTCCTTAACCAGAAAGGGACGGGAAGGTTGACTCTTTCGGTCTTTGCCGATCGCCGCCTCAACAAAGTCGGTCTGCAGCTGGCCACTCAGAAAAATAGAAGAGAGTGGTGATTACCTAAAAGGAAAAGGTTGCTTTAGGATGCTTAGGGCTGATCCTGCGTTGAGCAGGGGGTTGGACTAGATGGCCTGTATGGCCCCTTCCAACTCGATGATTCTATGAAAAGTTACTAAATTCTTCCCATTCTTCTACCTGCCCTCCCAAGTCCAAGGTCATTAGCCACTGAAAGGAAAGCAAAAAGAATTTTGAGGGGAGATACCTGCAAGAATAGGAAAATGGCCGTCTGAAGTCAGATTCGGATCCCTTAAGAGGACACGTGGACATCTTCTGGAGGACTCCATGTTTGTCAAGCAGCCATCAAGATGGCGGATGGTAAACACAGCTTTCGACCACTGAAGGAGATTTTGGGGCAGAGCGGCAGGTGCTGAGATTAAAAAAAAAAAACCCATACAGCCTATCTATAGTTGGAGTTTATATCAATTTTATGCCACTTCAGCAGTCATGACATTTCCCATGCAGTTTTGAGGGTTCTACATTGCTGAAAATTCTGAGATCCCTGGCAAAAACTACAGTTCCCAGGGTTCCTTTGGACAAGGGAAGCCATTTAATCTGATTACATTTGCAGTGTAGCTGCACTATTACAGGACGACAGTAATTCTATGTTGAAGTAAGTTTTCACTGGCAAAAGTTTAGGTTGGATTTTCTCCCCTTAAAGTTCTTAGCATATTATTATTATTATTATTATTATTATTATTATTATTATTATTATTATTATTATTATTATTATTATTATTATTATTATTATTATTATTATTATTATTTTCACATTTTATTTCCCACCACTCCTGAGACCGGCTCATAGCAGGTTACAATCGTCCACAATTAAAATCCCAATAAAACCCCATTAAAATGTAAAAGGGACATAAAAAATGATAACATGCAGATAAAGAACATGGTGGTATCAATCTACCACATTCGCCCATGAACATCATCCAATAAGGAAACGGCAAGAGCGGAGCTACTAGATACGCGATCATTTTCGTGGCCACCAGCTAACCGTGCAACCCTAAGAACGAATAAGCCCCCCTGCGCAGGATCCTGAAACAGATAAGACTCACTGGAAAAGACGGCGCTGGGAAAACGAGAAGGCAGGAGGAAACGAGGAAGACCCAACCCAAGATGGATTGATTCAATAAAGGAAGCCCCGGCCCTCGGCTTGCAAAGCGGCTCACAACAGGACATTATGGAGGTTGTTAATTCACTGGGCCGCCATAAATCGGAAGTGACTTGACAGCGCGTAACAGACGCCGGAATTGGAGCAGCTGGTTTTGCGTTGCAGCATGGCCCCTTGTCCGAAACAAGTCTCAGGTGCATCGGTGCTCTCCCGTCGTTTTGGTCTGGACGGGTCTGGTGTGTCACGAGCCCCGACGCTCATGGGATTCCTCCCCTCCCTTCCAGTTCATCGATCAGCTCGGTCCGGGGTGTTAAAGATGCCCACCTGTCAGCCTCCAAGCAAATGCCACCCCCTTGGGCACCAGTTGCCCGATGATAACGGTGACTGGCACCAGGTCGTGCCGTTTCACGCAGGCTTCCTCAGGCGCGTCAGCCTGAGATTGGCAAGCGTGCAGTTAAACAAATCCAACAAAGGCCCTTAAAAAAAAGAAAGAGAAAGAAACCCCACCATTCTAAGCATCTCACCACCCTGGGCTGATTAAGAATTCACTGTCATTGACTCATTTGGCTATGCAGGTGAGAATTTAAGGAGATGCCCTGGGAGCTTTTGACAGTAATTCGGTATTAGCGAGGCATTATTTGACAGAAATACAAAGCAAAAACCATTATTTGTCATACCTCGTGTCAGGAGGACCTTCTCCGGGCTTGGGTTTTGTTAAAACGCTACTGTCGTTTCTCCCCCAATGAACTGCATCATAGCGGGGTGTATGAACTGCTGGGGCTGCTTGCAAACAATATCGGCTAATGACTAACAAGTGATCCTTTCTGGAGTGGCGGAAAGCCGAAAGTTGAGGCTCTCGTGGCCCTTTCTTGCATGCCCAGGGCGATGCCAATCGCCACTTGGGGGTCAGGAGGTGAATTTCTTCCAGGCCCGACTGGACAGGGACCCCGGGTTTCTTTTGGGGGGCATCATCTGGGCATGGAATTAGGGTCACTGTGGGTGGGATGGTAGTTGTGAATTTCCTGCATTCTGCAGGGGGTTGGACTAGATGACCCCTGAGGTCGCTTCCAGCTCCATGATCTATGATTCTTTGGTGTGGGTAGGCCAGAAAGTAGAAGCAGTTCTCTTGGGATTTATCTTTGCAGGGTTTTACTGTTTTCATGTATAGTTTTGATTTTATGTCTGCCTCTGTGTGTGTATATAGAAGAAGAATAGTTGGTTCTTATACGCCGCTTCTCTCTACCCGAAGGAGTCTCAAAGCGGCTTACAGTCGCCTTCCCTTTCCTCTCCCCACAACAGACACCCTGTGAGGTGGGTGAGGCTGAGAGAGCCCTGGTATTACTGAAGAAGACGAATTGGTTCTTATATGCTGCTTTTCTCTACCTGAAGGAGGCTCAAAGCGGCTTACAGTCGCCTTCCCTTTCCTCTCCCCACAACAGACACCCTGTGAGGTGGGTGAGGCTGAGAGAGCCCTGGTATTACTGAAGAAGACGAATTGGTTCTTATATGCTGCTTTTCTCTACCTGAAGGAGGCTCAAAGCGGCTTACAGTCGCCTTCCCTTTCCTCTCCCCACAACAGACACCCTGTGAGGTAGGTGGGGCTGAGAGAGCCCTGATATTCCTGCTTAGGGACAGACTGGGAAATGAAAAGGATACTGGAGCAAGTCAAGATGTGTACTAAGGAGACCTGTACATTTTACAAAATTGCTGTCGATTTCTTATTTCAGATGCCACCCTGTAGAAAGAGGGGTGCGGCCCCATCTTTGGAGTTTCTCAGCTAGAAAGAATATGTTTGCAGCTGGTCCAGGCAAGCTCAGTCCCTATGTGGGGCTGGATCAGAAAACAGAAGATGAAACAAAATTAGATTTCATGTATGCAAGATAATTACTCCTTCCCCTCCCTGACGTACACACAGTTGCTTGGATGTTGGAACTGTTTAGGGCATTTTAAGAGAAGAGTTTTAGAAGTTTTTTTAAAAAACGCCTTTAATAAACCTAACATTTCTTTTCTTTTTTAACTTTTATACAAAAACTCAGTGGAAAAAGAAAATCAATTAGGCAAAATTAGCTTGCACAGCTAAGCCATAACAGTTTATTGAACAGTTATGCTCAGAGACCTGGGTTCAGGGGATGACCTTAAAATCCCCATTCTATTGGCTAGTGGAAAGCAGGATAATTTTGGAGTTTAATGTGTTTGATTTCCAGGAGGATTAAAACATTAAAAAAGTATTTTCAGATCATTTCCTAGGAGCGTAGAAAGGTACTGCATAAATGCAGCTCTTAAAGAGGCCACAAATCGTTTTCTAGAAATCCAGGTCACTTTGGAATAGAGCTGCAAATTATTCTGCAAGCAAAATACGTATGTTTTTTTTAGAAAGTTAGCGAGCCAAGCACTCCCTGGTGTGCCAAGGCAGTGGACTACTGTCCCTGGACGAATGCACCCCAGAGAGAAAACCCCTTTATTTGTCGTTATGTGATCTGTGAAGTGGCTGAGGCAGACAACCTGGAATTAGGCGGCAAGGATTCCAAAACAGAGGTCTCTTGGACAGGTGAGAAAGAGTTGAGGCATGGGAAGATGTTACGGCTAAAGCTCGCTTACTTTGGTCACGTCATGCGATCAAACTCGCTAGAAAAATAATTAGTGCTCAGCATGGTCAGTGGCAAAAGGAAACGTGGATGGAAACGCCAAAGGATCTAGTGGCTCGACATGATCAAAGCCGACACAGGGGTGACCGTGAACCAACTAAAAGAGGCAATCAGAGACAGGGGTGCATGGCGAAGACTTTCCTATAGAATCGCCAAAGGTCGGACACGACTGAATGGATGACATCATCATCATCATCATCATCAGTGGAGTCGGTTCACCATTGCAGTCAAAACGCAACACACATTACCTGGGGGGATTAGATAGAGCAGGGGTCCCCTGTAACAGTGTCCACAATACCCATCGAGTGGCGAGGCCACATGGAGCTTTTGCCCAGCAGGCCCCTGGAGAGTTAATTGTCTGGGCAGGTTTTTTAAAAGTTGCTTGTCACCACAGCACAAAGATCACCTCCACGTGACTGCAAGAAAGCTGTGAGTATGCAAGAAAAAACGTTTAAACAATAAGTTCTTTTCGAAAAAAGCTTCCGCCTGAAATGTTGAAGTGTTACTTGATAGAGTTTGGAGTGATCTCTCTATCTGACATTTTGAGGCTGTCTCCGCCTCCTGCAGCAGCCATTTTGTACTGGCCCCCATATCGGTGTCAACCGCCAGCAGGTGGCTGGAGACCTCCCACTGTGACAACTGATCTGCAAGTGACAGAGTTCAGTTCATGAAAACACACATGGTGATCAGGAGAAGTCAAAACAGCACGAGGCCAAGACCAATGCAAAAATTCATCCAGATACAGACAGACAAGAGGGAGGTTCTGCAGCAAACTTTTCATTGGGGTTCTGCAGCAAACTTTTCATTGCATCCTCCAATAGTCTAATTAAGACTGGTATTTAAATGACCTCACAGTCACCACTTTCAGACACTGGCCTTGTTGGGCACTAGCTGAGGCCCAAAGCACAGCGATGGTTCCACTGCCCGTTAGACATACTTGGTGCACGAACTGGGATAATACTCCATTTCTCTGGCATGACAGTGTAGCACTTTCACTGCTTATCCAAGCACCTTCCCATTGGTCCATGGCACCTGCAACATCCCAGAGCACTCTGGGGAAATCTCCCATTGCCTGTAAGATGGAGCTTATTAACTCTCTCTCTCTCTCATATAGAATCACAGAGTTGGAATGAACCTCCAGAGTCATCTAGTCCAACCCCCTGCAGAATGCAGGAAATTCACACCCTAATTCAATACCCAGATGATGCCCCCCCCCCAAGATGCCCCCCTGGTCAGCCTGGCTGGAAGAAATTCACCTTCCGACCCCAAAGTGGAGATGGACATTTCCCTGGGCATGTATGAAAAGGCCACAAAAGCCAAGCACAGACACAATCCTTCCTTCCTACTCACAATCTTGCTAAGTTTACAGAATCAGCACTTCCTCCAGCTCCCTTCAGCCCTGCCAGCACAAACTCCACCAACATGAACACATTAAGAGTCTGTGTTTGTGTGCACAAATGCAGTGGATTATAACGAAGTGAAATCATATTGAACAGGGGCATACAGAAAAAGTTCTTGCCCATGGCCCTCCAAAAGCTGAGCCTGTCCTCGAAGACATACGCATATATATTTAAATCAAGCCTTCTGCTGAACGTTTTTCCAAACCAAATAATTACGTCTGCAGCGGGCAGAAAGCCGAGCCCTCGCTACCGCGCACCTCCAGAACATCGCCGGCATTTAGCGACGTTACTTGCGTCAGCCATCCGATTAAAGCAATCCAAAGCGATTCGCTCCCACAAACCACTGCTTCAAAGTAACATCTTCTTGTCATGTTTTATGCATGCCGGGAACCACAATCTTCTGCTCGTCTTCCCTAGTTCGCTAACATTTTCATTTTGCTCAATTTGCAGCTACAAATGGGCGAGGAAGTTACGCCTGGGACAGGGACGGAGCATTTCTTGTACCGAGACACCGTAATCGCCTGCTTCTCAGCAATGCCTCCGATTGTCTAAGTGATGGCTTCTTTGCCAGGCAGATGCTTTGAAGCATAACCGAAGGTGATTCCAGTAAGATCTTGCTTGGCTTTGGTCTAGGAGAGAGGTTTCCAAGGGCAGCTTAAGAGGAGAGAGAACACGCTTTAATGAAGGAGAGACTGCTCTGGAGGGAAGGAGTATTCTGGGAGAAGCAGTCCCCCCTGAATAGAGAAGAAGTTTCAGACAGCTGAGAGTGCCGAAGGAGAGAACTAATGGTGGCCTCTTCCATGACCATGGGGTTATCTTCAAGAAAGATGTCGCCCACGGCCAACCCTACTCAGAGCAAGGCTCCCTCTTGCACCAGCTGCAAGATGCCCTCCCGGAAAGGTCAGAACTCAAAAAGAGATATTTTCAAAACTCACAAAGTGATATTTTCTCCCTCCCCCCGCTTGCCGACCACTCCCTCTCTACTTGCCTCATTAAGAACAGAGGAAAAGCAGACAAGAAAGGAACCGGCTCCGCCATTTTATAGATTTCCTCAAAGACTGAAGCACAGCTGAGCAAGGAGCAGCCCCAACAAACATCGGAGAATCCAACTGGGGTTACTGTTGAGAGACTAGTGCTTGCCACATGCGTCTGATGATGTTTGGCTAGCAATATTCATTCCACATTATGAGCCTCTTGTGGCGCAGAGTGGTAAGGCAGCAGACATGCAGTCTGAAAGCTCTGCCCGTGAGGCTGGGAGTTCGATCCCAGCAGCCGGCTCAAGGTTGACTCAGCCTTCCATCCTTCCGAGGTCGGTAAAATGAGTACCCAGCTTGCTGCTGGCGGGTAAACGGTAATGACTGGGGAAGGCACTGGCAAACCACCCCGTATTGAGTCTGCCATGAAAACCATGTTTCCTTCTGCCAACTCCCATCCCATTTGGTCATTAATATCTCTCTGTGACTGGCCCAAGGTCACCCAGCAGGCCTCATGAGTCTCATAGGCACCTTCCCTTCCTCTCCCCAAAACAGACACCCTGTGAGGGAGGTGAGGCTGAGAGAACTCAGAGAGAAATGCGACTCACCCAAGGTCACCCAGCCGGCTGCATGTGGAGGAGCGGGGAATCAAACCTGGCTCTCCAGATTAGAGACCCCCCCCCCTCTCTAAACCACTATCCCAAGTTGACTCTGAGCGAAATGACGTTCAATACGCTGATATATGAACTCTGTGGGTGGCATCAAATTATCTAGAGGAGAATAAATTGCTGATAATTAAATTACGTCTTTGTGGTGAGCTGCCTGATTTTTGCTAATTCACTTTGCAGCTTGGCAAAAGCACGGGAGAGCCTCTCCGTTTCACAATTTTGTTTTTAAGAAAAGCAGAAAAAAGGACAATAACCGTTTTCTAATTTTTCCAGTTTCTTAAGATGCATTTAAAAGCGGTTCGTCCTCCAGCCCCAAAAGAAACTCAAACGTGATGAATAATCTCAGGCCCAAAGATGCACACTGGGGCATCCATCCTTTTACCTCGCAACAAATCCTCGACCGCAGGGGAACGATACTGTGGGAGCGCACGAGAGGTTTCCAGCACTAGAATTCCTGCTAAACTGCCCAAAGGCTGTGCCAAAGGCAGCCAACAAGGTGGAACTCCTGCTGCTCCTGGACCCATTGGCCTGGAAGCAACTGCAAAGTGACACTTGAGATTGTAAAGAAAAAAAATTGCAGGCTGCTACCTGAAAGGAAGCAGAGGAGAGGGACTGCTACTTTTTTTCCAGACAGGTGAGCACGTCTCCTCCTTCTCCTTTGCCTGCTACAGATGCCTAAGTACGCGTGCAGGGGCATTGTGGTCTCATCCTGAGGCACAGCAATGGCTGATAACAGCCTGAGATGGCAGCCAGGGCAGTTTCCCAAACCTGATTTCGGGGATGCTTTGAAATGCCCTGCCTGCCACAGAGCTAGGAATTTCGGCCTCCTTGGAAGCATAACGTTCTGTAAGGTGGTTGGAGTTCCAGAAATATTACCTTTTTTTTTTCCTCCTTGCTACTTGGCCATGGAGAATAAAAAATATTCCTTCAGTCAAAGGCTGCCCCCTGCTGGTGAAAATCATTTTTTTTGGGGGTAGGAAGGCAAGGAACACAGAAAAGTACATTTGACAACTTGAAGGCCAACAAGGTTTTGTTCAAGGGATGCTCAAGTGTGTGTGTGTGTGTCACATGACTAGTTAGCATTCCAGAGTCCTGTCCATTATCAGAATTGGCCAAATTGCTCCACCAACTAAAAACGGCCATGCATCACCGTTTGTCTGGATAACTCTGATAATGAGACTCTGGCAAGCTAACTAGTTATACGAACAACCCCAAGCATGCCTTGAAGAAAGGTTTGCTGGTCTTTAAAAGACCGCTGGACATGAACTATGCTGTTTCAGACGAACACAGCTGCCCACCGGACCAAGGAAAAGGACCTTCATTTAGGCTGACCCTAACGGTGACTATTCATGTATGAGGTATTGTTTCTCTGAAGGTTCTTCTTTGTAAAAGAAGCTAATTAACATGTGTGCAACGTTCTAGATACACAAGGCATTTGCGAAGGCCCAAAAGGTAGCACTGAGATTTGTTAATTTTAAAGTTCCAAAATGTAGCGCTGAGATTTAATTTAAAAATTTCAATTTAGACCCTTCTATCGTTGATGCTGTTCGGGAGTAATCCATTAAACGGCTCAAGTCCTGTCTTGCATTGATATGGGAAGGAGATCTTCAGACTCTTTCCGAGAACGCTGCTTTCCAAGTGTCATGTTCCTCCCAACAGTTTTAATGATTGTGCCGGTTACCCTCAAAAGAACATCAGACACGCACCAGCCAGATGTTAACTGTGCCAATAGTTGCTCTGCCACATGTACAGGAGAAGGGAAACAGCAGCAGCTGTGCCCAGGATCAGCCATGGCGGCTAACAAACCCCCGTTTATCAAGAGGCACCCCTTCCAGCAGGTACTTCTGGCTTTATTTGCCAGCCTGCTCACAATCATGGCCAGGAGGTGTCTGGAAGCATCTAAAACCGTCCGGCAGCACGCACGGCTCGAACGTCAGACCGTCATCCAAGAAGCTGGTGCGAGGACGAAAAACGCAGCCAGTTGCGTAACGCTTTAAACAGCTGGCGATGAAGAGGATGCCTCACCCTGGGGTAAGAGGGCACCCTCCGGAAGATGGCTTTCTTTTATAGGCACCTCTGAAGTATTTTTTCATTGGAGGCCTTTCTATCAGAGCAATCCTAAGCAGAGTTACAAGCCCGAATGACAAAGCTGCCCCCCCCCACCTGGCATTTTTCCGTCCATGCCAGTCGCATCCTATCTCTCGGCCTCTGATCTAGTCAGGGTGATCCAGGTGACAGTGACCTCTAGATTAGACTTCCGCAACTCTCTCTATGCAGGGCTTCCCTCGAGACTGTTCCAGAAACTCCGTCCTTCAGAGAGCTGCCTACCTCAAGGAAGAGACCTCTCACCAGAAAAACACTCAAGTGATCAAGAAACCCGCGACAAGATCTGTAAACAGGCCATTTATTTAAGGATGACATCGATTTAAAACGTTAGTATTGGGCATCTACAATAGTTGAGCTTTCTACAAACATCTATTTTTCACTCTTCCACTTCAGGAAAACATAAAAAAAAAGGGAGAGATTGTAGGAATGTGTACAACAGAAAAAATGATACGTGTGTTTCAACGTGCCCGGTGTACTAATACCACACATTTTGTCGAGCTCTGTTGGCTTGGAAGAGGGTCGTCTCCACTGGGGTTTGCTGTTTATTGCGTTATCAGTCTGGATGTACGGTCAAGCCAGGAACTTTGGCTTGGGTACCCAGTGGTGCTGTGCTGATCTCGCCTGAGCTGTGGAACAAAGAGAAGAAGAAGAAGAGGAGGAGTTGATTCTTGTTGTTGTTAGGTGCGAAGTCGTGTCCGACCCATCACGACCCCATGGACAATGGTCCTCCAGGCCTTCCTGTCCTCCACCATTCCCCGGAGTCCATTTAAGTTTGCAGTTGATTCTTATATGTCGCTTTTCTCTACCCGAAGGAGTCTCAAAGCGGCTTCCAGTCGCCATCTCTTTCTTCTCCCCATAACAGACACCTTGTGAGGTAGGTGAGGCTGAGAGAGCCCTGAGATTCCTGCTCGGTCAGAATAGCTTTATCAGTGCTGTAGCAAACCCAAGGTCACCCAGCTGGCTGCATGTGGGGGAGTGGGGAGTGGGAAATCAAACCCGGCACACCAGATTGGAAGTCCGCACTCCTAACCACTACGCCAAGCTGCATTAGGGATGCAAAAGAGGAAGTGATGCAAAAAGGAGGACTCTGCTGTTGATCTTTCCCCTTAAGAGCAAGAAGTTCTGTGAGCTGAAAGAGGCCTCCCTCCTTTGGCGCTCAAAGAAAGAGCTAGAGCAGGGGTAGTCAAACTGTGGTCCTCCAGATGTCCATAGACTACAATTCCCATGAGCTCCTGCCAGCACATGCTGGTGGTGGCTCATGGGAACTGTAGTCTGTGTTCTGGAGAGTCACAATTTGGCCCACCTGTTATATGTTGTCCCAGGCTAATGAGCAATAGAAGGTAGAAGTGGGAAGGGAGCTACTTTAAGGAGATATTGTATGTATTCGGCTACGGTAAGAACATTAATGTTTTCAGCATATTTGTATTTTGAGTAAGAAATAACATCATTAGAGGGGTTTGCCCGTGTACTTTATAAAGTTCATAACTCCTTTATTTTGCGGCACACATTGCCTTGCCCAACAGCATCCCTTAGGTCCTTGTAATAAATGCGTTTGACATCTCTGCTCTACAAGATGCCCCCCCCCCCAAGTCACAACAGGCCGAGTCTCCGCTTCCTTGCAGGGACCCTGTCCAGCCAGCCCCTCACCTGGTGTTGGCAGCAGGCCGGGCCGCCCGAGAAGTGGCCGCTTTACAGGCAGGTGTGACGAAGGACCCAAGACGATTGGTCTCTTGGTGGACTGGGTCAGCAGGGGTGGTGGCTTACCTTTGGGGCCTGTCCGGGGGGAGAGGGGGGAAGGAAAAAATGAGAAGAGAAATCAGCTGGTGTCAGATCGAGGCCTTTGCGATCAGGAGCTATTCAGCAAGAGCCTTCCAGCCGGAGCCACCGATAAAGGATTAAATACTACAACAGCTCATTCCCACAACACAAAACGTCTCACGCGGCTTCGTGGCTCTTTTAAAAAAAAAAAAAATACGAAAAACAAAAATCAACGGGAACCTAGGTTTAAAAAAAACAATCAGGTTTACCAACCTGGTGTTGGAAGAAGACCCCCCAAAGGCCTCTCACCCAACAAAGCAGGCTTAGCTGGAGGCACCCCGGCGGACTGGCCCATCGGCGAGTTTCGGCTGGGCATGGGAAGAAGAGGCGGAGGTTTGCTCAGGGTCTGCGGGAGCGTGCTAGTGCTCGGCCTGGCGATCGGCGGGAAGACGGCGTCTTCGACAACGGGCACTAGAGGAACGGGTTCTGCAACAAAGCCTGGTTTAGGAGAACCGAGAGTCAGCAAGCGGCACAGATTCAGCCGAGAACCACCAATGAATTCTAAGGTCTGGCAGCCTCGCGGCATTAGGTTGGGGGTAGATTACTTTTTTTAAAAGCCATGGGGGCTCCTTTGGGCAGGCCAGTATTAATTTAAGAACTGGTTCAGAGGTCGCAAGATTTATTTTAAGAAGTAAACTTTGGCGGGGTGGGGGCGGGGGGTCAGTCTGTTACCGGATTGTAAAAATACGGTCATCAAGCAACTGATTTCGGTCACTGCCATCCCGAATGCAAGATTTTTGCTTAATCGGATTTTTAAAAAAATATACACGTAATGGTTTTTGTTACGTGATGTGCGATGCGATTGTTATCAGGCCGGGCATGGGGAAGCGAATGCTTTTTAGGCCATTTGGATGCACCAAGGGTTTCTAGCTACTCATCTGTGTGTGGATTGGGGCTTCCGGCTCACCCGCCTTGCAGTAGTGGCTCCCCCGGACCACCAGAGTGTGGGAATGTTCCGCTGCTTCTTTTCACAGTGACTGAAGCCGGCTTTGTGCTCCCACAAGTAAAACATACCACGGAAAAAAGGACAGATATTTATTTTTCCACACTGCCGTGTGGGTGGGGCCAAAGCTTCTATGTATCAACTTCTTTGATGGAGAACAGCTTTGCAAAGGACTACTGGGTAAAGATGGGTGGCCGGCATGCATATGGTGTTTAGGACACAGAAAAGGGCATGTGCATGTGGTCAGTAGCGCCACTTTTAATACCACACACCCAGGTTAGAACTTTGGGAAATATTACTTATGGGGGATACATGTATATGAACATCAGTTAAGCCAGGGGTAGTCAAACTGCGGCCCTCCAGATGTCTGTGGACTACAATTCCCACGAGCCCCTGCCAGCATTCGCTGGCAGGGGCTCGTGGGAATTGTAGTCCACGGACATCTGGAGGGCCGCAGTTTGACTACCCCTGAGTGAAGCTGATTTTAAAGGCATGTTTGCATTTAATTGAGACTTTATGGGTCAGGGGTGCTTTTAAATTTGACGTGACGGGCATTGCAGCTTTTATGTACAGAACATGGCTTTGGAACTGCGGGATTTGGCTGGGATGTTTTTGGGGGAGAAGCTTGGGGGAGGGGAATCATGAATACCTTCAAGCTTATTTCTCCTGGTCTTCAGGTAGTCACTGATTGAATTCAGTTCTTCCAGGAATAAATGTTTGCCCTCACTTAACAGAAAGAGGAGGTGTCTAATCCCTAGCGGCACGTGGTAACTCTCACAGAGCCCCCGTTCTAGGTAGTCATCCGCCAAATCTGCTGCTTTGTGTGAGATCTCTGTGCGTTCTTGTTGTTCGCGGTCCGCGAAAATTTTCACAAATTCTTTAGCTATCAGAGCCAATGCATCCTCCATGGGCATATTACGGTGTACTACGGAGAAGAGAGACACTTTGCTTTTCAAAACGTTATATCAAGACAAAGGCAAAAGAGAGAGAAAAAGCCGTGATTTTTGCACCATTCAACTGTAACGTTAAAAACCAAACTCCTCCTCTAGTATTAACACAGTTCAGTTTTAACTGGATGTTATATGTTCATGATTCAGTACATATGTATTTAATCCTTGTAAGTGTAGCATATGCTTTTGTTTTGAAAAAATATATATACAATTCGCTAAGAGATTATTCTTGGGGGGGGGGGGCTCACATTTATAATGTTGATTTCCATACTTGGGAACAATTTTATAAATCGTTCCCAAAGTGAAGAGGAATAGTACTAAGAATGCAGTGTAGAAGTTAGTTCTGGGAATTCGGGAAAAAAAAGAGAAAGCTCACTATACAGTACAGTTCCCTCTAAGCAAAAAATACATGATGGCATGAGTCGTAATAAAACACTACATGTTTATCAGCTGGTTCTGCAGCTGCAGCCGTGAATTTCTCAGGACATTTTAATTTTCCATCGGAAATATCCCAAATGATTGTAAGTTTTAACCTTTGTGAAAAGGTAAAGGTATCCCCTGTGCAAGCACCGAGTCATGTCTGACCCTTGGGGTGACGCCCTCTAGCGTTTTCATGGCAGACTCAATACGGGGTGGTTTGCCAGTGCCTTCCCCAGTCATTACCGTTTACCCCCCAGCAAGCTGGGTACTCATTTTACCGACCTCGGAAGGATGGAAGGCTGAGTCAACCTTGAGCCGGCTGCTGGGACCGAACTCCCAACCTCATGGGCAGACAGCTTCAAACAGCATTTCTGCTGCCTTACCACTCTGCGCCACAAGAGGCTCTTTGTGAGGATGATTTAAAAAAAAAGACCGAGGTAACATTTTTTATGAATGGGGAGGTGTCGGGAGGCTAAACTTACTTTTGATAGACTGATGAAGCATGATTACGGTGCATGAGCAAAGTGCTACATTGGATGGTTCGACAAGAACGCAAAATGGGGAACCATCGTTTTTAACTTCTTGGAGTGCACGTGTGAGACCTGATTCAGAGGTAAGATATATCATTTCCACCACAAGGCCATGATCCTGCAACCGATGGCCTATGGCTGTTGAGTATTCCCTTGAAGGAAAAAAGAAAGAAGCAGGTTACTTCACAAGTTAAGGAGTATTGAGAGAGAGGTGCAGCTGTTCGAAGCTGCAGCTGTTCGACGTGAAATGAGGAGACTTCAGCGTACGAGGCTAGCTGAGTTAAACAAAAGGGGCATTGCTCTAACAAGGTGAATTCAGCCAATCCCGTCATAATGGCAGGAATTATTGGGGAGGGGAGGGAAGGAGGGGGGTTGGTGGTCAGTTTTTCAGAATTCCAAGGCTTTAACCATCTGGCAGTTGTGCTTGTGAATTAGAGGTTCAACAGATCATTAATGGCTCCAAGGCAAGACAAGAGTTCCTCCACCTGGAACGCACGTGTGAAAAGTATGAAGGAACTTTTAAAATAGTCTCCCTACTTGGAGACAGATGGGGCTAGCAACACGTCTCTTAATTGCTTCTTTTCACAACTGGTAAAGCATCTGCCATGAATCACTGACCTTAACAGTTTTATTCCCCCAATGTTTTTGTGAATGACAACTGAATTGATTTTCTTTTCTAGCAAGGAATTACCATACTGTATATTTAGGATGTTGTGATGCCGTTGACTAATTTGCTGCTAATTTTACTTTCTCCCTATATCTGTGTTCTTATGACCCCTGTTCCATTGTCTGAGGAAATGTGCATGCACACGAAAGCTCACGCCTTGAATAAATCTTTGTCGGTCTTAAAGATGCCATTGGACTCAAATTTTGTTGTGCTACTTCAGACCAACACAGCTATCTACTTCAATCATCCCTTGTTTTGCTTGCGTTTCCAAGTATGGAGGCCCAGAAGTGTCCATTATTCAAAAAGTCATGCAGTGAAAGCCTTGCTGAGTTTAGAAAGCCTTGAAAACTCTATCTTATGGAATTCTGGTTTTAGCTAAGTCAGTATTATCTCGCAAGAAGTTCTGTACCACAAAATCATTGTTAATTGGTACACACCAATTCTTGTTTTCATTTCAATGGCAACTTCAAGAGAACTGCCTGCCAGCATAAGCCTAACGTTATGCTTTGGCAAACAATGCTTTGGTAACGATGAATGTTGGGTTTACCTATAGATATGTAACACTTTCAAGTGTGTATTCTCAGAACGTGAGACAAATGTGGTTCTTTTAGAAAGCATGGATATGGAAGCATATAACCAAATACAAGTTTGCTTTCTCTTCCAGCATCTTAAAATACGTTTTTAAAACAAACCAACAAGACCCCAAAAAGTATGAACAAAGGGGTTAGGGCACGAAGAATTACATGTCAAAGTCGTGAAGGAAATTGGCCACTAGATATTATGGCATTGTGTAATTTTCTTAATTTATACTGGCACTAAAGCACAGATTCTCCCTCCCCCCACGCGCGTTATTGCCTGGTAAATTGGAACGTCTGCTTCCGGGGCCATCTCACCATCAGTTTCCTTTTAACCTCTAAAGACGAAGGTAAAATCGCCCCAATTTAATCCAATTTTACAATACAGTCGCTTGTGTATTAACCCAATTTAACAGAGGGCTCCTGCTTTGCATCTGAGATGCCAAATCCGCATGTCTGTGAAGTATCACACTAAACAGCCAATTTGAAACTGATACAGGGTACCAGAAGGCTTCAAAGGATGAGAGCTGAGATCGCAACATGTTTTATTGCCATGTGGACAAACATTTAATGGGATTTATGATGGGAAAGACTGTTCTAGGTTACGTGGCCACTCAACGAGGAAGAAAGATGGGCAAAAAGGGGCCACATCTCAGAAGACTGAAGGAAACCAGTGCATCAAGCTCTAAACGGACACCCAAGATCAGGGTATGCCGTTAAGCAGACGGATACAAAGGCAGAAAAAGCGTCTACCACTTCCGCATCTAATTAGGCAGGAAGTTGCGAGCGGCTGTTAACATGGAAATAATTTATTCAAAGGATCTTAAATGCTCGTTCTAATATTGTGTTGTTCTAGTGATGTACAATCTGGGGAATAGTCACTGAAAAAGAATATAAAAGCTGAGCTTACATCACCAAGCATGGATATCTTTATGTGAATCAACTGTCCAGGTTATGTTACTGACTTGTTTAGCTAAGATCTGGTTCAAAAAAAACCAAAACATGGTGCATTTGTTGAGACTGCAAGCAAACAGGAAGTGGGCTCTGGAAGGTACTGAACCGGAGAATCAGTAAGAGCTTTCGGGAGGAAATAACTTGAGGATGCAAATTAAGATGCTGTGGTTAATGCCAGCACCATAGCAGACTGAAGAGTCAAAGAGAGAAAAAGAAAAAAGGGAGAAGTCACTTTGACCAAAAACTTTCATTACTTAACCAGAACAGTAGCGTCAAATCCACCTTGAACTGGCAACCATTTTTGTGCTATAAAAACTTAAAGGGGAAAAAAGTTACCTTGATGTTTTTTTTTAAATTTTAAATGGAAATACTAGCATGGGGCTTTGTGTAGGAGAGATTACAAATATATGTATAATATTTTAGGAAGCCTGTTAGGAAATAAAAACTGATTAAGAGGCACCATGGAGTGGACATTACATGCTGAAATGTCATTGGGGTTCCTAGTGTGTTTAGCAAAGAAACATTTGGGGTGGGGGGGTTGAGTCCAGACTAAATTTTCCAAGGGCAGCACAGAACACCCAGCCCCCACCCACCTGATTTCCATAAAATACTGCTCCTGGGAGATGATGGATCCTGAGGTCTGTCATAAAAAGGATACAGAGACAGCAGGGGGAAATGACACAAATTGCCAGTTTAGAAGCCTACTGACTAGTCTACGACAGCAAGGCTTTGCTGATGGAATTGATCTTGTGAGCTCCCAAAACGTCATTGTTACGTATTATTCTTGGTCTTGTAACAATCCAGACCAGAATTTTGGAACATTTAACTGTAGATCATTATTTCGACACCTTAAAAGGTTTTAAAAGTTACTTAAAAAAATAAAATCTTAATTAGCAACACCGTACATCCAAGTCACACGGTTTGGGAAATCCAGGAAGTAATCTTATAAAAACCTTCCCAATTTCAACACTAGCTAGCAGAATGCTTAACGCAGAGATTTGTAATTAATACGCAACAAGGAGAGGACTCTTCGTGAACAGCGTGTGTGTCACCGATTCAGGAAAGTGGTCAGGGGACACCTAGATGGAATAAGAATGGCTTCATGCAGAGTTTTCTCATTTGTAAGATAGTTAACTGAAGAAAAAAACTTGGAATCATGGTGCCTGGATTGTACAGAGGTCGTTTAAAGAGGTTCTCCTATTAAAAACCTGATCACGAGGATTAGAAGTCACACCCAAGGTTGTCAGGAGCGTCAGTTAAGGCCTTTCCTGATCAACAGGACTGAAGCCCAAGGTACATGTGATGGCGGCAAACCCTAAGTCTTCAGGTGTGTCTCTGCCCCACATTAAGGCAGGTGCTGAACCCTCTCACCATCCTTACTTGCCCACCTCTACTCCAGCCCTCCAGGTACTCTTCCCAGACAGGCTCCGATATCGGAAGTGTCAAAAGAGAGGAGAAGCTGTAGGCAGGTTCAAGGCTTGCCCCTTGAAAATCATCCCTACCCTCCCCTGCCTTGCACCTGACAGTGGACCTCCGGCTGTCACTCATACTTTGGGCCTCCGACAACTGCTCTTGGTTTGCGCCGTTTTAGAAAATACTTTGGTCAAGAAATGCAAGAGCCTTGTAAGAATCTGTGGCATACACTTGCTCAAGGCAAACATCAAGCCTTTAGGTTGGCTCAGAATCTTTTAAGTGCATCTTTAGAAATAGACCTACGCTTGATCCTTGCTGATGGAAACAATTACGCAGTCCGAAGGTCTATCCTTATCAAACTCCTTTTCCATCTGTTGGTAGAACTGCAAGTACAGCTTCTCGCGATGAATATCCTTGGTGAAGTCATCTTCTAGAAAGAAACCCAAGCACACTGAAGTTATATTTAATGCATAAGCAAAAAGAAGCTTGACGGTACATTTTAAGGGTTCCCAACACTGCTTTTACAAAATGCTGGGAGAGCTGGGTGGTGGTGCTTGGGAAAGGATGTGATGTCACTTCTGGGTGACAATCTAGGCTGTCTCGTGGAGCTTCTATGGTCTTTACCATGAAGACCAGGAGAAATTTCTTGAGTATAATTATACGGAGATCATTTTTCTCTTGCTCCTTAGTTCCTTGGGAGCTAGACATTGGAGCTTACAGATAAGGGCAGCTGAGTACAGGGTAAATGGGAAGCCTACATCTTTAAGACTAACAAAATTCTAATCCAAATTATGCCTACATGCATCGCTTCCTCTCTTTGCACACAAGTGGAAAACTCACTACAAGGAGCATGAAATGTTCAGTAACTCCCAAATGTCTGACCAGGACCATTCAGCTACTACTAAGAAATTGGCCACCGTAAGAGTCAACAGTGTTTTGGCACATCCCCCTTGGTAAACAAATTAGGAATGGTTTCCTCATCAGAAAAAGACATCTTTTACCTTTTTGGGAATACTGATATCTCTCGAATTTATCATCACTTCCTGCTGATGGGTGATACTGCTGTCCAAAGAGTTCTTCAAAGCTAAGCAAATACAGCAGAAGGAAATCAGTCAGATACAGTTTCCTGCAGTTTAAACAAGGTGTCTATCATGTATTCTTGCAGGAGTGTTTTGGGGGAAGACCTCAATCAGCCGCATATTCATTCATTGTGGTCGATCCTTCGTATCTTTCTCTCAGCTTTCTTCCAAGGAACTCCAAATGACAATCCTAAGGTAGGTCCGAATAAGGAAGACTGACTGCCCCCAGACCCCCAAATCACTCAATGAATTTCACGGCATCTGAACCTACGTCCCGTTACCTCACTCCAACGGTAACCACTGGCCGTCTTAATAAGGGACCCTTCTGATGGTTTAGGGCTAATGTAAGGATCCTCAGGAACGTGGCAAACTTAACAGGCAACAAAAGGAGGAAGGGGTTAATAGACGTTAATTGCTATAATACTGATGAAGTCTTCCAGTGTTATCCTAGAAACAGAGTTCACTGGTGTGACTTTCAAGAACTGATCAGTGAATCTACACCAGTCTTTTAACCATGGAGGCGCTGCTGCAATATTTTTCAGGCTTTGAGGCACCAGGAAGTGATGTCAGTTGACTATCCTCCCTGCCACATCTCTATCCGGGGGGTGAGAGAAGGCCTGGGTGGCAAAGGTTTAAATCAGGGGTAGCCAAACTGCGGCCCTCCAGATGTCCATGGACTACAATTCCCAAGAGGCCCTGCCAGTTGGGGCCCCTCCCTTTCCCACCCCATCCAGGACCATCACTGGCAACTTTGGGAGGAGGCGGGTCAACCTGCTCCAGTAAGGCAAATCTTTTATTTCCTCTTTTCTTGGGGCCAGAAACAGTGAGGACAGGGTGGGGGGACCCTCCCCTGCCGCCATATTGAAAATGTCCATGTCATAGTACCATATGGTAGCTTGGTAAGGAAACTTTGAGCTATACAATCAGTGAGACAAAAAAACAACAACATGGTATGCATTGCTAAGTTGATTGGTTGTGGCACATGGGTTAATTTTCCAAGCTTTCCAAAAGCTTGTGACAAGCCTACCTTTAAATGCAAGAATTGGAGGGGTTTCTTTTTGGGGGGAGCAGAGGCAAAGACCGTTCATGCACTTCACTGCCCCAGCTCTCATGCAGAAATACAAATTGGGGGCGGGTGAGGTGCACCAAGCCAAATGCTCCCCTGTGTGGGTGCAGGAAGAGGTGGGGCAACCTGCCACAGCTAAAACTCCAGCC
Source organism: Paroedura picta (assembly GCF_049243985.1). Classification (NCBI taxonomy): domain Eukaryota; kingdom Metazoa; phylum Chordata; class Lepidosauria; order Squamata; family Gekkonidae; genus Paroedura; species Paroedura picta. Next base: position 34,908,323 of record NC_135382.1, read on the forward strand.
TGCAGCCCAGCAGGAAACCTCCAGTGCATAAATGGTCAAAGCCAAGAAAGCCCGGGGTTACCAGTTACACTCAAAAGAATAACGTACAGTTACCTGCCCTAAACCTTGGGAGAGGGAACAAGTTGTAATTTAAAATAAGTACTAAGGCGGGGGGACGGGGGGGGGGGGACAATGACTGTTCTCACCTGTTAGTATCTTCATAATCCTTCGAATACTCATCCGGAGGCGAGTAAGTGCTCTTAATTGTTTTGTAGGGATTTATGCTACAGGAAGAGGGGAAAAATACAAGGACTGTCAGAAGACTCTTTCGTTTAACTAGAGCAGCACTCTTTATTTGATGACGCAAAGGATATTCTCCCCTGGGAGTTCTGAATCCTTTTTCAGGTAGTTCAGACCAGGGCTTGGAACTCCAGCTTCTCTCTAGCAAAGCACTGAGAGAGGATTTCAGGGCCTGTCTTCTCAGCTCCGCTCAGAATGAGCAAAACTCGCCAATCTGAAAAGAGACCTCGTTTCTCCACACCTCACGCCATTGCACAACACGCTGAGACGCAGGTGTGGAGCACAGAGGGAAGGGCACCTAACTATCAACCTGAAACAAAATATGTCAGGCACTGCCCTCTTCCTGGATTGCAGCTATTTTAAGGCACCCGCTTCAGCAGGGTGAGCTGCAGAGACCGGGAAGGAAAATAAGCCCCATCCATTCTCTACTCAGGTGCTGAAGTAAATGCGTAGTGCCCGTGGCAAGTTATCTGCACATCCCATGCCTGAAGGAAGCCCTCGGGAACAGTGGTTCCCAATCTTTTTGGCATGGTGACCCACAAGTCAAAATGCGCTTAGTATTCGGACTCTCTTGAGGGCACTACTGAAAAGAAACACTACTGGGTTATCTTTCAAAATTACATTGAAAATAAAAGTTTATAGGTGAAAAGCTGCTTTGGCCAACACTGCCCCCAGAAAAATGGGTTGAAATAATTTGTTTTCTTAAAAAAAATACAGAAGGAAACAATTACATACAAGGCCAGAAGAAAACACTTACAAGGATGTAACAATTGAAACACATCTATTGTGATCTACTTACTCCAGAAGTCGTGGGATCCATCCGGCTCTTTGCCTGGATTGAAAATGAAAAGAGTAATGGTTAATCTGACTAGAAGATTATCCAGCACGTAGCAGCTAGTACATCAATATTATGAAGGCTGAAAAGTGGGATATAAATCCTGTAAATAATAATACTGGTAAACAGAAAAAAGTTTGAGTCCAGAGACACTTTTTAAGACCACAAAGTTGAATTCTGGGTATCAGTGTTCGTGTGCATGTCCTCAGAATTAAACTTTGTTGGACTAAAACATTGTGCCATTGCTTGCATTCTGTTAAATATTTGTCCTTATGGCTTGTTATTCAGAAATACAGGATATATATGACATATCTCTACACATATTAAATATATCAAAGGGTCCCACTCCCAGAGCTACCACCTATAAAACGAGGCTATAGAAGTCTTCTACGTACTTACCAAAAATGTTTAAATTAACTTGGCTAAGACATGCTGAATGCTGTTTGCGTTAAAGAAGAAAATGATTTTTTTTTAAATAATGGGACTATTATTAAAGAGAAAAAGCCCAATTCATTAAGAATTTCATAAGCTCATTGAGAAATGAAGCAACTTCAGAACTGCTTCTTGTAACAGCACATGGAAATGATAATGCCAAGGAATCCTATTCTTCTGGGAAAATAAACAGATGTTCTTAACAAATGGAACACAAAACCAAGTGTAGCCAAACTGTGGCTCTCCAGATGTCCATGGACTACAATTGCCATGAGCATGTGGCAAGGGCTCATGGTAACTGTAATCCATGGACATCTGGAGAGCCACAATGTGGTCACCCCTGCACAAGACTTTCCAGAACATAAACCAACAACAAGACTCTAACAGGTTATGCCAGATAAAGAAAGATAATAAACAAGGGTGGAAGAGATGATGGAAATCCATGGGTTGCTAAAATCATGTAAATGAAGTATTCAATGTACTCACACCAAGTAAAATGCAATTGTTTTTTTACAGCCCCAAATCAAGCATTGGAGGGGGGAAAAATCTGTAGGATTATTTCCTATTATCATTTTTTCCCCTGACGAAGTTCACTAGTAAGCAATCTGATTACTCAACCCATATCTTGCTTGACCTGCTAGGTTCGATGTGTGTGCAGGTGTGCATGCAGAAGCTCGCTGCAAAAGAGGCTGCCAGATGTGCAGTCTGGAAAAGATCAGCTGAGGAGCAGAGGCAGCATAAGGATGGCAGGTGCTCGGTCCTGCTTCATTTGCTGGAAGCGTCTTCGAGAACAAGTGAGAGCTCATTCTGTTCAGCTAATCAAGAGGCCACTGACAAAACAGCATGTCACAATCATCACAGGAATTCTTTAAAAAAAACACTAACCCACAAAACCCTCCAGATCACACAAATGGGAACAACCTAGTATTGTGACACAGGAACAAAAAAACAGGTCAGTGTTCACTGGGCAGGGGGGGGGGGTCCAGCACATAGCAATCCACTTCGACTGCTTGGTGTTAAGACGAGTCCTCCTCAAGTTGTCCTTGCAGTAGCAAAGCTAACTAAACCAACCGGAAAACAAGATGCTACCTCCCTTCGGAATAACAACGCCGCCAACAAATATGTCTCAATGATGACAGCCATTTGCCAAATGCCAGTGCTAGACAGCAGCAGGGAGCCCAGCTTCCTGATAAGGAATCTGTAGTTGTGAAGATCTATCACTGCAATCTATCTACCACGCAAAACAACAGTTGGGAGAAGCCAACAGAGAGAGCTATTCTCAGCTTCTGAAAATGGATCGCGATCCTTTCTTTTCTTTGATAGACCTGACGGTTTAAAGGCTTTCCCTGCTCACAGAGAACTCATTTCTATCTGCCTCTGATGTTTCTCAAGGGGCAGTGGGTGTTGGGAGGGCACCTCCCTTTTTATTATCACTGTATACTACTATATACTTACAAAACTGGTATCCTACCTTTCGGCCCTCACAATGGCCATCGAGTTGGCCAACAATTCAAAACGTACGTGATAAAGCCACATTTGAATATCATTAAAATCAACCCAACCCATCGGGCAGGTTCCCTTGCTGCCTTTCAAAGCCTGCTTGCCCCAGGGGCACAAGGAGTTCAGTTCCAAAAAGGCTGGTAAGGCAGTTCATACAGAACTGTGTTATACCAAACTAATGAAGAAGAGTGAGATTCGAGTCCATTAACTCCTTGATTTCCAGGGTAATAAATCAAAGCTTCCCTTATCAGAAAGTTTAAACCCTGTAAATCTTGCTGGTCTTTAAGCTGCTAATGGACTCCAATCTTGCTCTTTTGCTGCAGAACAACAGCTATCTAGTTGAAACTATGCCCAATGAAATTAATGGGATTAGGGCAGAGAAACCTTGAGCAGGATTACATTCCAAGTGTTGTTGACAGTGATGAACTTCAAAAACCCTCTCAGCAACATCTGTATGGGAAACTGGTCACCTGTAGCAACTGGTCATGCAGTGAAATATAATACTGCTGTGTCCATCCCCACCCCCAATTTTCAGGCTATTTCACAGAAAATGTTTTACTATGCAGTTGCTAGCTACAAAACTTTGTTAAGCACTGGAAGTGCATCTCAGTTAGTTGTCTGAAAACCTATTGTTTGCCATTGCTGGGAGTTACTGATATCCCAGGGAAATAATTTATCCTGCCCTAGCATAAACTAAGCCTTTTGCATGTTAAGAAGAATTCTTTTTCTATGCTCCCCAATCAACAAACTTAAAGTATGTCATAAACATCTTGATGGTGGAAATCAAAATGAAGCTTTCTTCTGAGATAATGAAAATCCTAGCTAACACCAGACCGAAAATTGTCGGAGGGAAAAAATGAGAATAAGACAATTGTGTTTACCTCTTTTCCGCAAGGGGTGCCGGTGCTTGATCTGTGGTTACCTTGACCCATGAAGCCATTTTAAATCCTAAAAGAACAAAAATCCCATTTTTAATTTTTACAATTTTATACCACTGCACTCTTCCCCTACAGGGGACTTGGGGGCAGTTTACAAAATTTTAAAAAGGCATCCAACACAGATAAAAACAATAAGGGGGGGGGAACCTCATTAAAATAATGAAATAACAAACTGCTTGGATAATTATTTTCCTTGAAATAAAAGCCAGAAAGCATGGCTGAAGCAGTTGTTTTATGCATCCTTTCATGGGATTATCTGCACATTTAAAGCAAAGTTAACCATCTGTCAGCTTGATAGGATGGAAGGACTCGTGGTACTTAAATGTTGTTTATGGCTGGGAATACCGGGAATTCCAAGGAAGCGGTCCTCAGAGATGGGTCAGGGGAAGAGGGGTCACATCACAGCTTAGCTGGCAAAAAGCAGCCTAAGAATATGGTGAAAAGATGGACACTGAAATCTGCTAACTAAGATTATGCTACCCTACTTTTTAATGCACTATCACAGAGGACTAACTTTTAGAACTGGGGGGGGGGGGGAGAGACTGTCTTTCTCATCCCCCCCTTGTACTGCAGTTATATCTACTTGCTCAAATATATTTCCCCCCTTTTTTATAGGGAATGATTTTAATTTTCCTTTTTATAGAGGTGATACTGTTGTGGACACTCTGCACCCACACAAATATTCTGATTTGGCCTGTGAATAACCACGTGTGAGGAAATGGCTAGGAAATTCCTGGACGTGACTCTTTTAAAGAGGCAGAGGAAGATGGTTTCCGTCTTAGCACTGAATTTTCCTCTAGAGGAGATTTTTTTTTGCTAATGTTCAGATTCCTATAGTTTGCTTCATTTATATAACTACATTCCTGCTTTCTTTTGGGGGGGGCATCAAGTTAAAGCAGGTGACATTTGGAGGTAGTGTCTTTGACTGGTATTCCTTGGTGGTCTTACTTCCATATATTGACCACGGCTGATCCTACTTAGCTTCTGAGATCTGATGAGAAAGGGCTATCCTGGCCAGGGCCCACTGTATTAAACTCCCACCTTTCTAGCTAGTCTGGGATTTGCAAACAGTTAAAAAGCCAGAAGGAACATACATCCAACAGGGACTGGCAGCCTGTGGTTTTCATCCCAACAGGGTTGAAAACTCACAGCCTCTCTGGGGAACTTCAGCTCAGAAAGCACAATATATAATTACAAGCTACTGGTGCTCAACACAACAACAGTCTGGGAGAAGGGGTGGGGACCAAAGCCAGCTGAACAAGGACAGTTCAACCAGGCTCACACGTACTGGGGAATGAGGTAAAGCACTCTAAACTGGCAATATGGACTCCAGTTCGAGAAAGCCAGTACTGCAAGCTAAGAGAGGCAAATGACCCCGTCTTCCCCATGCACTAGCTTTCTAGTTGCATTGATATGAGTTATATTTGAGCCCAGTAGCACCTTAAAACCAACAAGACTCTTGGGGTATGAGCTTCTGAGACTTAAAATTCCCTTTGTCAGCTCTGACTCTCAAAAAAACCATACTCCGAAAATCTTGTTGATCTCCCAAGGTGTTACTGGACTCAAAATAGTTGTTCTACTGGAGACCAACATGGCTACCCTCTGAAACTAGTTGCATGGAGTACTTTTTATGCAAAAAAAAAAAAATCTAAGTGTCCACATTTGAAAGCAATGTGGCACATTTTAATACTTCATTCAATTGCAGGTATGAACCAGGGAAGTGTTTGAGGAAGTCACTAATAATAAATAAACGCCGTTATGCATGCTCCACTTCTCCAACCAGTGAGTTGTTCTAAAAGCGGCAATTTACACATGTGTTGGTTCCAGCAGGCTGACTCAATTTTGTAATAATTTGCTTAATTTGCAGATACACAGAAAAAGAACAGAGAGAAATCCTGCACCTCTAAAGTACATTACATTAGGTGCTTCCAATACAGCCTTCTTTTACGCACTATACAGACTCATGGCTACTTGGGATCTTAAACCGGTGTCTATATGCCTCAAACCAAGCATTTTGTCTCCCAGAAATGGAAAGAGGCAAATTAGGTCATATGCTTCCATTTAAAAGGACATTTAAAAGTGAAAAGGTAGAGCATCTTAAAACCTAAACAGCAGAGTATTCCATATATCTAAACGAGGCTCGCTGATATGCAACCAGGTACTATGGAAAGAGGGTGGGGCGTTGTTGTGTAAGGGTGACAGCATAAAATATATTTTGCTTCTCCAATGGAGTGCATGGGAGGGACTCTCAAAGTCTGATATTCCGTAGAAAAGAGTTCTTGGGGAACCCAGAGTATTCTCTCGGTTCCCAAGACTGCCCAGATTCAAACTACTGAGAGGACTGCTGGGTGTGGGGCATTTAATTAAGTTAAAATGAAAATCCTAAAGGGCAATAATTGGATTGACATTATTAATGTCCCACCTCCTTGAGCAAGTCAGCACCTTGCATTCATTTTGGATGGAGCTGATTCCTTTAAGCTTGTAGGAGGGATGGTGCAGCATTTACACTCAGGGGCCAGATAAATTCCCAAGCATCCAAACTGGGCCTTCAACAATGACGCACCAAAGATCTCTAGGCTGTGCATATAGATGGTAGAAAGGAACAGCCAACTTAGGGTTGGTGACCCCACAAGGTTTTCAAGGCAAAAGGGTGGCTTGCCATTGCCTACCTCTCCTTAGAGACCCTGTACTTCCCATTCAAGTACTAATGAGGAACAGCTGATGAGATCAATGCACCTAGGTCAGGGCATGTTGCTTGTACACATTGTCTGACTCGAATATGTTAGTGCTAAGCTCAAGACATTTTAACAGAGAATGCACTCCTTCCTGTAGGGCTATAAACAAAGGAATACAACTCATATATCTTATGGTGTGTTGAGGTGTGTGAAAGCTTATACTAGAATAAACCTATTTAAGATTCCTGCTGAGTTTTGCAGCCACCGACTAAGATAGCCACTCTTCTAGAATTATGCATCTGGGCAGGAAGGTCAAGAATAAAAGCGGAAAACCGGGAAAGATTTTATTTAGAAGGGAAAAACATTTGTAGAGGCAGGGTTTTTGCGGCTCCCTCAATCCCTATTAACTGCGTAGTTGGAAAAAATGGAGAACAAAAAAGGCCAAGTGGCAGGGTTGCCAACAACCTGGAGGAAAAGTCTCTTGGCTCCTTCATGGAAGCTTAATGGGGCCGTTATTTGCCGGCTGATATTTATCTCTTGCGCCCTGAAAAACCTTTACCTACACCATGGAGTCCCTATCACAAAAGCCAGGCACTTCTTTTATCCAGGTCAGGGGTAGTCAAACTGCGGCCCTCCAGATGTCCATGGACTACAATTCCCAGGAGCCCCCTGCCAGCATTCGCTGGCAGGGGGCTCCTGGGAATTGTAGTCCATGGACATCTGGAGGGCCGCAGTTTGACTACCCCTGATCCAGGTTGTGGACAACCTCACAAAGTTGTAGTGTGGAAGAAGAGGAAGATATATATATATTTTTTAAAAATTTCCACCCCCACCGCCCGGGTAATTGATTGTTGGTTGCCAATGGGTTTTGTTTGGTTTTTTTACTGGGGAAATGCCTATTTGCAACTCACCAGGCGCCACGGGCTAAAAACCTAAGCAGACATAAATAAATAAATAAATAAATAAATAAATAAATAAATAAATAAATAAATAAATAAATAAATAAATAAATAAATAAATAAATAAGGCCTAAATTTGGTTATCTCTCTTCTTTCCCCCCCCCCCCCAAATGATGATGTCCTTGGAAAGAAACAAGGCGAAGCAAAGCCAGGGAAAGAAGGAAAGCCTAGGGTTAAGGCTGCGGCGGCTGGAGAGGAACATAATAATAATGATGATAAATTAATTAATATCAGATTGGGAACTACAAGACTGGGAGCGGGGGGGGGGAGGAAGGAAGAAGGAGGCCTCCCCCCCCCTTTAAATGGCGCCTGGGCGCTGACCCCACTGAACACAACAAAATTACATTCCGAGCCTCCCCCCCCGAACCCCCCAAATGTAGGGGGGCTCCATGCAGCCCCCACCCGCCTCGCCCCCCACTCACTCGGCGGGGGGTCCCCGGAGTCCCCTTCTTCGCCGTCGCCGCCTCGGTGCTCTCCGCCGCCGCCCGCAATGGAGAGGAGGCCGGGCTGCCTGAAAGGAAGGCGGGCTCGGGCGCCCCGCTGCGGCTCCTCCTCTTCCGCGGGCGGCCGGCCGGCCGGGAGGGAACCATCCTCCGCCCCGGGGCCGAGAAGCGAGCCGAGGCCTCCCCGCGCAGCGCCCCCGCAGGGCCCAGGGGGAGGGAGCGCGGCCTAGCCGGGCCTACCTGGTTGCCGGGGCAACGCCGAGGCCTCTCCGCCAGCGCCCTGGGCAGCGTGGCCGCCTTGGGGTTGTGAAGGCTGAGGCCGGGGGCCCCTTGAAGCCCACCATCATTTATGCTAGGCAGGAGCTTTCGTGTGCCTTGGATAAAACTTTGGGGGGGGGTCTTCAAGGGGCCCTTGGAGTCTGTTTTGGTGGTGCTGCTTCAGACCAACAGGGAAACCCGCCTGAATCTAACTTTGCAATTATGCTGTAATATAATGATAATAATAGAGCAAATTTTGAGCCCAGTGGCCCTTTGAAGACACACAGATTTATTCAAGGCTGGAGCTTTCGTGCCATAGGCATGCCTTGGATAAAGCTTGCTGGGTCTTCAAGGGGCCCTTGGACTCTGTTTTTGTTGTGCTACTTCAGATCAACGGGGCGACCCGCCTGAATCTAACTTTGCAATTATGGCATAACAAAAATAATTGAGCAAATGTTGAGTCCAGGAGCACCTTGAAGTCCCACGAAGACTTAGTCAAGGTTGGAGCTTTTGTGCACAGGCATGCCTTGGATAAAGCTTGCTGGGTCTTCAAGGGGCCCTTGGACTCCGTTTTGGTTGTGCTACTTCAGACCAACATGGCGACCTGCCTGAATCTGACTTTACAATTAAGTTGTAATAATAATTGAGCAAATTTTGAGTCCAGGGGCACCTTGAAGACTCACAAAGTTCTGTTCAAGGCACTTCCTCCGGTGCAATGTCATGGAGTGGAAGTAATCCGTTCAAACTTATAGGCGAGGGTGAGCGTCAATTAAACATACAGCACCGTAAAAATGGTTGACAGATTCAGGAGATAAATAGGAGAAAAAAAGCAATTTGGATGTGTTGGTAGCCTTAGATTGAATTGCATGGCAAACTACTTGGGTTCAATAAATGTTTCTGCATTTAAGAGAATCACGGGCAATTATTTATTTGCCATATGTTTATACACCGCCTTCCTGGAGGCTCAGGGCAGTTCACATAGAACAGAACAGGAACAATACAGATAACGTAGATTATTTTATTATTTATTTATTTATCATACTTATATACCGCCCTCCCCGGAGGCTCAGGGCGGTTTACATCATAACAGAGAACAATACATAAAACATTATTAACAATAATGAATGAAGGTAATCAAACTGCGGCCCTCCAGATGTCCATGGACTACAATTCCCAGGAGCCCCTGCCAGCAGGGGCTCCTGGGAATTGTAGTCCATGGACATCTGGAGGGCCGCAGTTTGACTACCCATGGATTGCTGCAGAACAGGGAAAAATGTGGCCCATAAACTGGACAATTCTTCTCTCCCCCCCAGCATTAAACCTCCCTGACAGCTATCATATGCTTTGGCTCCCATGCGGCACCGCTCCCAAATCAGCAATTAGAAGGTGGGGCAAGGTGGGACACCCAAATTAATTCTGCTTCCAACGCAGCTTTCAGTTAATTAACACGCAGGCGTAGAAACGCAGCCAGCATTAATTGCCAGTGTTTTCTAAGATGCATGAATTCCGTCGCTCCTTTGCAGAAACGGAGATTACAACAACAACAACAACGACCAATATCCGCCGCGCTTTTTTGCAAAGGCGGAACGTCTTAGATCGCTTCGCGATGCCCGTCGGCCGATTCGCCAGCCCACAGGCCACCCTTCGTCACGCATGCGCACTTTCATTTGCCCTTGCCTTTCGCTCCCTCTTCGGCGGCTTCACGCCCTCAACCTTATTGGACCAATAGAGGCGAGGCTTGCTAAACGGTGGCCCGTAATAAGGCTAGCCTGCCCAATGAAACGAGGCGACGGTTCGCTTGTTGTGAAGCAAATGCCGGACGGGAGGAGGCGGTGGAAACCTGCAGGACGTAGCGATGGGCTCGGGACTGCGAGTCTGAACAGAGTTAGGTGGCTGCGAGCGCCTCTTTGCTTCCCCTCGACATGAACTCGCTGGAGCAGGCGGAAGGTAAGGGGCTTTTTCGGAGGAGGAGGGGTCTCCCTGGGAGGAGGTGGGCTGGAAAGGGGCTTTCCCTGACTCTCTTTCTTGCCTGGCAGTGAGAAGCCAGCTGGTGTAGTGATGAAGAGCGGCGAGCCGGGTTTAATTCCCCGCCCCTCCCCATGCAGCCAGCTGGGTGATCTTGGGCTAGTCACAGCCCTGATAGTACCGTTCTCATACAGCAGCCCTATCGGAAGTTCTCTCAGCCTCACCTCCCTCCCAGGGTGTCTTCTGCGGGAGAGGGAAAGGAAGGCGATTGTAAGCTGCTTGGAGACACCTTCGAGTAGTGAAAAGCGGGGTATAAAAGCCAGGTCTTGTATTTTTCTATACTCCTTCTGACTTAATGAAATGTAGGACATTTTTGTAACGTTCCAGTGGGTCACCCGGTTGATCGGAAAGGGCAGAATAAAATTTGAGTCTAGTGGTCCCAAAGTTTAATTGAAGGGATGAGCTTTCATGTGTAGGCACATTTCTTCAGATCGCTACTGGTCTAGAGTCCAGGCAATCCCATCTCTTCCTGTTTCTTACTAATTTTCAATATGCAGGGGGTGGAGAACATGTGTAAGAATTCATGGGACACTGGTATTTTCTGACACACCCATGCTATGATGATTTTTTTTGCAAATGAGGCTCAAGATTCAAAGCATACATTAAAATAGAGCAAGCGTAACTAGTTTTTTTCTTTCCTCTGTTTCAGACCTAAAGGCTTTTGAAAGGAGACTTACAGAATACATAGCTTGTTTGCAGCCGGCTACAGGACGCTGGAGAAGTAAGCCTGAAGCTTTGCATTGGGGTGGAATTGGGTACTGATGCTTGGTGCAAATTGGACCAGTATACTTTCTCTTTTGTTGTGTATTTCTTGTTTGAATCACCCTGTGTTGTTACATTGAGGAAGAATGAAAGAAGCCATGCGGTGAACAGCATCAGCAAAACTGCTCCGTAATACTGTAGATTTAATTTATAGATGCCTTTTCTAGTACAAGTGTTGCACAATGTAATATATTAGCCTGAACAAGAAAATAAACATACTTGGCCGGGCTGCTAGTCTTACTGTCAATTCTAAGTCAAGGCAATCTGTAAGACAGGACTTCTAATAAGCAGTGCAGTTAGGAGAACCAAAGTTTGAAACAATGCAAAAAGTAGTAGAAATCAGGTGCCTTGCAATGAATTACCGATTGCTCTTATGCAAACGTATTTTAATGTGTTCGCTTTTTGTTAGTAATTCTTATAGTGGTATCTGTATGCACGGCAACTGGCGCTTGGAACTGGCTAATAGACCCAGAAACACAGAAGGTGGGTAGTGCCTTTCCATAAAGTTTAAACTGTATCAGGTTTAGCAATATGATCATGATGCCCCCCCCCCAGGCAAGTAGCCAAATATTGTGCCATAATGTTCAAATTTCGCCAAAAGCATGTTATTAGACATCTGTCATGCCTTAGGCACACTTATTAAGCCTGATACGTTTTAGTTTAATTCTGTTTTAAATGCTTGATTTAAAAGTATATATTTGCTGTTAAACATTTTATTAGACTATAATTTTAAAAGCTGCCCAGGTTTTACAGCTTGCTTGGAGCTGTATGTCAAATGACTCTGAATCTGAACTATGTGAGGTTTCAGTTGCATTTCTTTGCTGTAAACACACAATTCAGTGGGTGCTACCAGTTGCAATCCAACGGACAGTTATTCCATCCTGAACCCAGTGAATTCAACGGCGTAACTCTGCCTTAGATTAACTTAATTGGGGTCAAATCACTTTGATAGAGTGAAATGGTGAATAGAAGCATTAAAAACCAGCAGTTTGTGTGTGTGTGTTTCTGTCTACTGCAACAGTATTCTGAAATTTTTGAAAAGAAGTATTAGAATTTTAATAGCGAGTCTGTTCATTTAAACCAGTGTGAGTTTTAATAAAACAATCCTTTGCTTCTCTCCCAGGTATCGTTTTTCACCTCGCTGTGGAATCACCCTTTCTTCACAATTAGCTGTATTACCCTGATAGGGCTGTTTTTTGCTGGAATACACAAAAGAGTGGTGGCACCCTCAATGTATCCTTTTCAGAGTACTTCCTGGGTGAAAAAGCAAGATACATGCCATTCAGTAATTGTAATTTATTTTAACACTTTTGCACATAGTTACTCTGCTTTAGATTAAAATAACAAACTACTGTTCCTTTTGGGATGGGTAAGTCCAAAGCACAGAAGGAGCAGAAACACATCTTATCAAAAGGACTTCCCTTTGGGTCTGACAATATTGTCCAAGTCAGGTCCTCTCCTTCTCTTCCCAGCCTAGTGCTCTGTACCGTAGAGTTGGGATTTGCACCCCCTCTCCTAGCCCAATAGCTTTTGACTTCCTCTTTGGAGCTTTCAACTAAGGTTTTGGAGCATCTGGGCAGAGGAGTGGGAAAGGAAACACTGTGGGGAAAATACTCCCAGCTCTGGAGTAACTCCTGCAGAAGAAACTTAACGGAGCTTGCTATGGTCACATGAATGCAGGCAGTGCATCATTTTACGTATTCTAAATTTAGAGACTGGCGTGTTTCTTTGACACATTGGGTGCAGAATAGCTGCTCGATGTCGGACGGTCCTGGCCGAGTACAACATGTCTTGTGATGACGTAAGTGGATCCAGCTTTATGTGTGAGTTTTAGAATTGGGGGGTTGGGACTATAATGTAGGGCTGTGCCCTGTAGTTGATGACCAATGCTGTACTTGGGAGGGTGGGTGTCATTTGGTGTTTTAACATGCCCTTGTCAAAGGAGGGTAGAATAGTTGAGGTTGCTCAGTTGATGGCACTCAGCTGCTGGAGCCAGTATGACACTCCGGTTCTTTTTCTCCCCAGACTGGGAAGCTAATATTGAAACCCCGTCTTCACGTCCAATAACCTTCCGCCTCCCTTCGACTCTGTCGTCAAAGACATGAAAAGCAAGAGACTTTTTTTCGTCCTGGCTGTGAGGCCAAATGGAACGCCCTAGCGCTTAATCGTGTCTGAACGGCTGGCATCGGAAATGCACAGCAGCCGGTATAATTATTCCTCCTCTCCGTCTTTCCTTGCGTCGGCTGTGCTTTCAATAGTCCCTCCCCCCCTTACAGTATTAACATCCCTCTTGAGAGGGTTCCATCTCTAACAATGCTACTGGGAAAGAGATTCCCCCATGCAGGAAAACGGGATCCACTTGTTTTTATGGATGGACAAAGCTCTGTAAACAGGAGATAAATGCCAACATGAAGGGTGGCAGCGAACAGAATTAACGCCGTGTGGATTTGTTCTCAAGAACCAGTATTTGAACGCTGCGTTTGCCAGCTTCATTTGTGGCTGCTGTCTTTTAAACACACCTATCCCCCAGTCCGCACAAAAGAATTCCGCTCTGCCCTCAATGGTAAATTGCTCTTATTTTTTACGCCATCCTTAACGTTTGTCACCGAAGATACAGCACTTCAGCTTCCCGGCATTTGTATCTTCAGTGAATTCAATATGACTTTTTAACATTTATGTTTCAAAATCTCCATAAACGTGCTGCTTTGCGCAGCGTGCCGGAGTGATGTATTCGTGTGTGAAATTTACCATGCGATAGCTTTGGCCATGATGCTAGTATTGCTTAACTTTGGATTCAAGCTACTTGACAAAAAGTGCCACAGATAAATTAAGACAGAACAGTTCAGGTAAGCCTTTGACAAGCAGGCCTTTCTGCTGTGTTCTCTCCTCTTGTGCTGGTTGTCCTCATCCTCTCTTTTGGTTCCAGATCTAACCATACCTGCTGTCAGATCCATGCTGCATTTGTATAAAAATTCAATTAGCCTCAAACCAGAGGTCATGAGGTTTGCTAAACTGTAGTTTTGCAAACATTCTAGAGCTCCGGTTTTTTGTTAACTGCGGTTTGTGCAGATGTGCGGATGATGCTAACTTTGGTTGGTTCTAAAAAACAAAAAAAGGCACCGGGGGGGGGGAGCGAATGCCCAAAGGAACCATGGAGAATTCTCACGTGCCCAGTGGCAGTTGTGTCTGCAGCCAAGCCTGTGACTTCCAATGCTGGAATCACCAGGGGGCAGATCAAAGAAATTGCTTTGTCCGGCCAACTCAGCAATCTGAACCGTCCTTATTCAAAAGTGTTAAGAGACATGGCTTGTTCCATGCAGTATGCTGGTGATTTAGTTTTTAAAGCCCGCCTATGCTTTTTAGACTCCCCCTTCCCAATTTCAGGCCATTTTCAATAGCGCATTGAATTGGAAGAGTGCGCGTATCAGCCTGGGTGCGCAGGAGCATCGCCCTGCAAGGAAGACTTCACAGCGGCGAACGGCAAGCCGAAAATGACGTTGGTGTCAGTGCGATGTAACTGCCACAATAGGACTGTGTCTTCTACGAACGCTCTTACAGGGTTCCTTTTTGTTTTTGCTTTTAAATAGATGTCATTTTTTTGTAGGAAAACTGTATAAAAAATAAATCACTTTATTTATAATTGTACACTTGCTGGGCATGTTTTTTTTTTAATGTATGCAAATGTTGGATGTGAAGTTACTGATTCGGAATACCCTGTGCCAATTCCCAGGTTACTAAACATGCAGGTTATGGAGGGCTAGTCTTGTTCTGTAGTTTGATCAAAGCAGAGCTTCCACGGAGTCCAGCCTGAGAAGACCACGATGAATTTACAATCCAGGCATTTTCAGCTGTGGAACTCTTTGCCCCTTGATTTGCTGACTCTTTAAGAACATACAGTCTGATTCAATTATTTGTGCTGTTATGGAACAGGTGCTTGGTCTTTTAATGCATTCGGTTTTTGTAAGTGTTTATGGATTAAGCTACCTTCGTTTGATAACTTCATCCAGTTCCCTAGTTCAGAACACGATAACCAGAGGGGCAGTTTTTAATTAACCCTCTGATATGCAAATTATATGAGAGATGTCTTTTTAAAATATGCTTTGTTTTTCACTACCCAAAGGAGTCCCAAAATGTCTTACAAGCACCTTTCCCTTCCTCTCCACACAACAGCCATCCTGTGAAGTAGGGGGGCTGAGAGAACTCTGAGAGAACTGCTGTGTGAACTGTGACTAGCCCAAGGTCTTGAGAAGTAGAGAATCAAACCTGGTTCTCCAGATTAGCGTCTGCCATTCTTAACTGCTACACTATGCTGTAGATTTTATACTGGCCTTTTAATGTCCTTTAAGATTATCCTCTTTGTGACCTTGAAATCTTTTTGATCAGAAGCAGAAGAAACCTTTTTGAAAGAAATATTATTTATTATTATTATTTAGATTTATATAACTGCCGCTCTCAGTGAACTGGCTTGTGGCGGTTTACAGGTATGTAAAATACAGATCCAATCCATAAAACAATCTCCCCGTTAAAATATAACTCTAAAACTCTACAATATTACAGATGGTGGTATGTTCTCAAAGTCAGCTTGCTTCTTTAATTGCACTTAAGAGTCCCATCCCGGGTAAGTTATTGGACAGCACATCCGTTTGTATGAGAGCCGGACTGCTCTGGATCAGATATTCTTTTACCTATGCCGTTTCAACACTTACATTGCAGTTTACCTACCTACCATTATAAGCTTTGCTATCTGTTGTATCCCAGGTTCAAATCCCTGCTCACCATCACTGGGTGACTTTGGGCCAGTCATTCTTTCTCTGCCTAGCCTACCTCACAGGGTGGTTGTTAGCAGGACACGGAAGATTGGAGACCCATGCTTGCCCCCTTGAGTTCTTTGCAGGCGAAACAAAATTAAAAATTACTGGAAAAGACACATGAATTCTGAAGGACTGTACAATCATTAAGAGTTCTCAAATAAGCAACACTAGCATTTTGTAAAATGTGCTACAGATCTTAATATGCATCCCTTACTTCCTCTCTGTAATATTACTGATTACTAGAACCTTTAGTGGATAAAATGCAAAACCAACATGTAGGTGTGTAACATTAAGTGCCCGTTTTGAGGAGTGGCTTTAGTAGGATTAGGCTCATAAATGGCCCGGGGACTAGTCTCAACATGTCTCTTTAGCAGAAGAGATACCGCCCCCTCCTGCGAAATCACCAACCCCTTCTTCCTTGGACGTCCCAGTAGCCACATGGCTTGAACTGGGAACAACCAGCGCGATAGAAAACTTCCAAGTCAGGAGCTATGCCGGTGTGGAAAGGGGTATTATCAAGAGAGCTTGAACAATGTCGGGAGATTGAAAACCTTTCAGCTGCTTTTCAAAAGGAAGAGATTTCCTGATCCATCCGTCCATCCTCATCGGACTGGCTCACGCGGGCGATCCGGTATGAGACTTTCTTGGGTGTGGCTGATAGTTTGTATTGGTGTTGTTGTTATATATTGCGGGAGGAGAAATTAAAAGACTGGAGAGGAATATGTTGCATAGGCTTCTTGCCTTTCTGAGCATGAACCAGATTGTGTTCTTGGTAGCAGATAACAAACATGGCTGTTTTAGAATTGCGTGGGGGAGAATGAGAGCTTGGCTGGCCACTGGCGATACAGCTATCGGGATTCCAACGGCTCTAGGAAACAGCGACTTTTAAAAATGTTTAAAGTGGTGAATTTAATAGTATTTCAGGAAACTGACTTTCTTGGAGACCTCAGATTTTTTTTGTCGTTGAAAATTTATTGAATTTAATTCAATACACTCAAAAAGAGAAAACAGGTACATACATAGAAAAATTGAACATGCTTTGCCAAGAGTAGCAAGTAATAAATCCAAATAAGAATAGAATACATTGCGGAATTATTCCTCTTCACATT
Source organism: Paroedura picta (assembly GCF_049243985.1). Lineage (NCBI taxonomy): Eukaryota > Metazoa > Chordata > Lepidosauria > Squamata > Gekkonidae > Paroedura > Paroedura picta. The sequence continues at coordinate 34,925,349 of NC_135382.1, forward strand.
CTACCATCACAAATTGATCAATCATCGAATCCATTCTTTCGACCGCACGTGGCCACAAAACAATCAACCCTGTTAACATCTTTATTATTTTGATAAGTGGTTCATTTTACTAGAATATAAATCTTTTATTTTCGACAACCACCCCTGAATCTTAGAGGGGTTATTTTGTTTCCAATACCTAGCATATACCAATCTAGTGGCTGTTACCATATCATTTGCTGACCCTCTGGGATACTCAGAAGAGAATTTAATAACAATGCCTCTGGGCTGCAAGGGATTTGTATTTGTAGCCTAATCGCCATAATTTTGGCCACCTGTTTCCAAAAGTTGGAGGCACCACACATGAAAGAAATCTGCTTTATCTTTACAGAATCAACAGTAAGTTACATCAGTCTTACAGATCTTCTTAAAGGAGTTTATACATACTTAAGACATACTTATAACTCACCATTCCCCATCCCCTGGAAATAGAGGTTTCTGATTGAATTGGTGCCATCCGATTTAAATTACTGTAATTCTATTTTCCTATATTGTATGTATGTGTCCTGACCTCATGAGCTGCCTTGAGCCTGGGGGGGGACAGATAAGTCTTAGTTCTGCTCTGAAGCGGTTTATCCTATTAGCGCATGGAGCACATGTCACGGGCCCCGCAGTGCTGTACGATCAGGGGGCCTCCGTACTGATTGTCAGAGGGTCTTCATGGTTACGCGACTTGCAGACTGCGAAAAAAGGGTGACAGGTGTGCTCTGTTCATAACCCCATTGAGCTTGCGTGCAGGTCATGAGCAGCATAAGTAGGCATGTCCCCTTAGATATTGAGGCATTGCGCAAGGTTTGAGAAATGCCTTCAGCAATGCAAATCTTGTCGGTTGCTTCCAAAGTTCCAACTCTCCCTGGGAGGGGTCCCCGCAGTTAGTTGTACAGCACAAGTGGCAACACCATCTTGAAAATGGCTGTGGTGCTGCGGGTCCCACGATACCTTAGACCTAGCCAGCTCCTGGTTTTGGTAAGTGGCACGTGCTCTTCAGACTTGGTGGTGGGAAGTGTCACCCAGTGACAGCCAACTAACGGTGATGCCGTGAGGTTTCCAAGGCAAGAGTCATTCAGAGGTGGTTGGCCATTGGCTACTTTTGTGGAGTGACCCTGGTGGTCCTGGGTGGTCTCCCCCCCCTCCAAGCACTAACCGGGGTCAGGCCTGCAAGCGCTAAGTTGGTGTGGGGTTAAGAGCAGCGGCTTTTAATCTGGCAAATCAGGTTTTATTCCCCGCTCTTTCACATGTAGACAGCTGGGTGACTTTGGGCTCGTCACAGTCCTATTAGAGCTGTTCTCACAGAGCAGTTCTGTCAAAGCTCTCTCAGCCCCACCTCCCTCACAGGGTGTCTGTTGTGGGGAGAGGAAGGGAAGGTGATTGTCAGCCACTTTGAGAGTCCTTTGGGCAGTTAAGATTGGGGAATAAAAATCAGCTCTTCTATCTAGGGCTGATGAGATTGGCCCACCCAGATCTGGGCTCCTCATACATGGGGGATCTATAAATGCCCTTTCAGCATGTTCTGAGTGCCTTTCCATGACTAAATACAAACAAAATGATTTTATGGCTATTCATCGAAAACAAAGGGATTATTTTGGCAAAAATACAAACAGAATCATACTGTAAAGCTAGGCTCAGGTAGGTGCCTGCAGGCTTATAGGCAATTAGTAGAAGAAGAGGAGTTGGTTTTTATACCCCACTTTTCACCGCCCAAAGGAGTCTAAGTGGTTTACAATCTTGCCTTCCCTTCCTCTCCCCATAACAGACACCCTGTGAGGGAGGTGAGACTGAGAGAGCCCTGATATTACCGCTCCATCAGAACAACCCTATCAGGCCCGTGACTGGCCCAAAGTCACCCACCTGGCTGCATGTGGAGGAATCATAGAGTTGGAAGGGGATCTCCAGGGTCATCTAGTCCAACCCCCTGCACAATGCAGGAGTAGGGACTCAAACCTGGCTTGCCAGATTAGAAGCTGCTGTTCTTAACCACAAGCCTAGGTCTAAAATTTACTACAGTTTTGGGGATGGAGCCTTTGGGGAGGGGAGGGTATTAAGCAGGACAGAAGGCCCTAGACACCAGCCTCCAAACCAGTAATTTTATCCAGGGAGAACTGATCTCTGTAGTCTGAGGATTAACTGCAGTTTCAGGAGATCTCCGAGCCCTCAGGAGTAGTCAGCCTGCGGCCCTCCAGATGTCCATGGACTACAATTCCCATGAGCCCCTGCCGGCAGGGGCTCATGGGAATTGTAGTCCATGGACATCTGGAGGGCCGCAGGCTGACTACCGCTGCTGGCAAGAGAGGAGAGCAAGAGCCCAGCAGCAACTTAAAGAGCAACCAAATTTTCCATGAGTCACTGATTTCTTCAGAGACGGCTAGAATGTGAATGGATCGAGTGGATCGGCGAGATTTCCACCTTGATCTCTCTGAAGAAGAGAGCGGCCACTCCGCAAAGCTCACCCCTGTCCCCGATGCTGTCCTCTTCCCCGCTGCTCCAGACGGACTTAACACGGGTTAGCCACCTGGATCTGCCTGCAGGCCAGCCGGCCTCCCCGTGCCAGGAGAGGCCCATTGACTTCTATGGCCCCGCTCGGCCAGAATTCCTACCCCAACGCCTCCTCGGTCCGGAGCGGCTTTCCTTCTGAGTCAAGCAGCCCCCGAGCGCGCTCTTCGTAAGCCGGGCAAGGCTGACTCGGCGAGCCTCTCCCATCCAACTCAATGGGGCTTCCTGCCGCGTAACCGCGGGGCCGCCCAAAGTGGCTGCGGCGTTACGCGGAGGACGGGACGGGTGGAAGCGAGGATGCTGCACCGCATGGCAGCGCGGGGCTTACCTGGGAGTAAATGCACGCACCCCCACCCACCCCTGCCCGCACCCACCCTCTGGGATCCGCCCGCCAAGGATTGCACCTCCCCGCGGGCTTGCAGGGGCGCAACGGGGCGCCTCGCTTGCTTTGGAATTGGCTGGGGCGGCGGCGGCCTTCCTGCTTCCTGGACAGCCTCCTCCGGGGCGGACGCTCGCCTTGCAGCGCCTGCGCCCCGGAGACCCACACGTGGGGGGAGGCAGGGCGGCCGGGCTGCCCTCCCGAGCGCCGCCGGAGCCGGGATCATGGGCAAAAGCAAAGGCAAGCGCTTCCGTCGGCCGCCCTTCGCCCCGGCCGGGGAGCGCAGGCAGTCGGGCGGCGAGGCCGAAGGAGGGGAAGCGTCGCCGGCCGTGGAGCTGCTGGACAAGGTGAGCCCCCAAAGAGGGACCCGGCCGGCCCTGCCTCTCTCTCCCGGCGGCCCTGGGACTTTACCACGGAGGGGTGCCAACCTCCAGGGGGAGCCTGGGGATCCCCCGGAATCCCAGCTCAGCTCCAGGCGGCAGAGATCACTTCCCCGGGAGGAGTGCAGTGGAGGCCAGGCGAGATCTCACCGGTTTGGGCGGATTTCTCCCCCTGAAATCCCTCCCCAAACCCCACCCTCTGCAGGCGGCACCCCCCAAAGCGCCAGGTTCCCCTCCAACCCGGAACTGGCAGCCCTCAACACGGGGGTTGCCATCTGCCCCGCCAGCACCCCGTTTTGGCCTACTCTTTTGTAGGGAGGAGCAAAGGGTTGATCTGCAAAAAACTGACGCTTTGGGAGCAGGGGATGAGATGGTTGGCTGTCCTCTGCTCTAAAAGCCTCTGCCCACCCGGGTCTGGCAGCCACAGTTGTACTGTCACAACACCTCTGCGAGGTGGGCTAGGCTTGGGCCGGGAGAGCGGAGGGACTGAGTTGTCCGACATAACCCAGTGGGATTCATTCTAACTGCTGCTCCTCACCGTTTGTTGGAGGACGGGGATTCCCAGTTAGGGTTCCGGGAATCCTGGGGTTCTGCCAGAGCTCCCCAGGGGCTCTGTGGCCTTTCCCAGAAGTTTGGGTGGCCGCTGGCATCACTAGATGTCCATTTCCTACAGGCCTCCTCTCTCTAAAAGGTCAGCGATCGATTGATGGGTTGGCTGGCTCGTGCCTCTTTCTTCCGGGCCCGCTTCCAGGATTTCCCGAATCCTGAAAAATATTTCAGGGATTCTTCCACCATCAAAAGGTTGAAAAAGGCCATTGTGGGATGTGTTTTGAAAAGCAAAACAGAGGGCATGATCCCATCTCAACTACTTCTAACGATTTCTGTGACAAATCTCGTTTAAATCATTGCTGCTAACTTCCTAACCCCGGAAATAGGACGTTATGATCACTTGAAAATTGTGGCGCAGAGTGGTAAGGCAGCAGTCATGCAGTCTGAAAGCTCTGCCCATGAGGCTAGGAGTTCGATCCCGGCAGCTGGCTCAAGGTTGACTCAGCCTTCCATCCTTCTGAGGTCGGTGAAATGAGTACCCAGCTTGCTGGGGGGTAAACGATAATGACTGGGGAAGGCACTGGCAAACCACCCCGTATTGAGTCTGCCATGAAAACGCTGGAGGGCGTCACCCCAAGGGTCAGGCATGACCCGGTGCTTGCACAGGGGATATCTTTACCTTTACCTTTTTATCACTTTGAAAAAAGAGGGTGGACGCACACACAAAAAGGACAAGACTTCTTAAAAAGAGAAGACTAAAAAATTGCAGATCGGAGACTTGTTCAGCAGCCCTTTCCCCTTTCCCTTAAGTGTTCGTTTGTTGGTTCTTTGCAGAATTCTTTCCAGAAATTTTTAGAGCTCCTAGACCTCCAAGGTGTATTAGCCACCGAAGGAAGGGATCTCTGTTGGTACTAGCAGTGAGCAAATTGCACTCTCTATATGCACAGAGGGAAGTGGGAGAATGCGATTTCCTCACCGCTCCCCCTGCACCTAGAGTCATTGTGAGTCCTCCACTTACTTAGGTCTTGTGTTTCCATTGTGGACGGAGTGGCTCAAACTGGAGAATCACTAGCTTAGAATGGTAGGGAGCATTTCTCTGAGCAAAGAAAGATCAGCTGGAAACTTAATTATTGGTCAAGCATTAAAAAAAACTTTGACGTACTTAGAACAGGCGTAGTCAAACTGCGGCCCTCCAGATGTCCATGGACTACAATTACCATGAGCCCCCGCCAGATGGCAGGGGCGGGGCTCATGGGAATTGTAGTCCATGGACATCAGGAGGGCCGCAGTTTGACTACCCCTGACTTAGACCAACAAATCAGATACCCAAACATGTGGTGGTGGCTGAAAGCACCATCCAGTTGCATCTGACTTGGGGCTTAGCAGCCAAGAGCTGTTCAGAGGTGGTTTGCTTGCCTCTGCGTAGCAATTTCCTTGCTGGTCTCCCATCCAAATTCTAACCAGGGCCAGCCCTGCTTAGCTTCTGAGATCTGACTGGGCTGGGCTACCCAATTCTGGCCAAGCCAGCAAGAAGAAAACACCAGTGATGTTTGGGCTGCAGCCAAAGGAAATAGATTTCTGAAGTAACATTTTGTAAGGAATCATTGTAACTTTTAACAGTGTGGGGTAAGGAAGACCGTATAACATTGGACAATTCCCTTTGGCTGATTCTGGAACTTCAGGGCCGGCCTGTGCTTTAACAAACTGAAACTGGTTTCCTTTGCTGGAGGTGATGGAAACTGCTGTAAAAGAAGCATGCCATGGCTTCGGATTCTGGGTCAGAACACAACCGTGGCTGCCCTAGCTGAAGGCAACATGCTTGCAGAAATTTGGGCCCAGCAAGGGAGGTTTCCTTCCTTCCTTCCTTCCTTCCTTCCTTCCTTCCTTCCTTCCTTCCTTCCTTCCTTCCTCCCTCCCTCCCTCCCTCCCTCCCTCCCTCCCTCCATTCATTCATTCATTCATTCATTCATTCATTCATTCATTCATTCATTCATTCATTCATTCATTCATTCATTCATTCATTCATTCATTCATTCATTCATTCATTCATTCATTCATTCATTCATTCATTCATTCTGCAGGGGTTGTACTGGATGACCCTGAGATCCCTTCCAACTCTATGATTCTTTGAGCCTAACTTCCCTCTTTGTGTATATATTATATTTGTTTCGTAGCTGCAGAACCCGAGTGCCGATATGAGAGAATTTGCTTGTGCCAGCATTTCCAAACTCCTGCAGCAGAAACAGACAATCCCGGCCTTTGTCCGGAGAGATGTCGTCCGATGTCTGGGGCCCATGCTGCTTGATCAGAGTCTGGCGGTTCGAGAGACGGCCGCGGGAGCGCTTCGGTGAGTCCAGAGCGGTGAGAGAGGCAGGCGTGTGCTTGAAGATTATTTATTTGTTTATTGTATGGCAGAGTTACACACAGGAAGCCTATGATAATATAAAACAGGTAGCCAAATAGGTATAATGGTTATGCAGTCTGATTTGGCAATCCCCCTAACTGCTAATATCTGAGTTTTCAATCCATTCAGTCGCAGCTGGGGAAGAGTCCACAGAGCTCTGTCACATCTCCCTAGAAAACATGATGCTCGTATTTCTGTGACAGATGGACAGTAGTTTGATGGATAATCACATTTTGGACCCGGTAGTTTGCCCCATTTAAACATCAGGTCTGCTTAACATCCAGAGCCTGTTTGTATTCTATTAGGTTTTCCGTACTTGATGTGGCAAGTCACGTCCTGCAAGTCTTGTGTTGGTGTTGATCGGGTTATTATGTTATGTTATTTCTGGGAGGGAGGGGAGCTCTCCAGATCTGAGGCCGCCTCTCTTAACCACCGCACCAAGCTGGGGTTCAGGTCTTCCTCTGTTTTGGAAGGCAAGGCGGAATATAAATCCCAAGTGAAAAAAAAAGAAATGGGTGCTTCCTCTGTTCACAAAGGTGACACTTTTGGGGTCTTCTGAAGGTCTCCCTACTCCTGTGGCTCTCCCCTCTACGGAAGGGCTATTTGGGGGAAGAAGAAAGTGGGAAGCCGGAAGCCCCTCAGTGGGAATTGCAATTTTATGCATTTTTATGGTTGTACGTCCTCACTATCACACCCAGGGGGGAGTGTCGGGCAGTCGGGATCTACTTCTCAGTCTGCTACAACTCCCCAGCTTTTCTTACAACGCTCTTATGAAAGACTGAGAGGATTTGTTCCAGCCAAGAGAACGACAAGATAAGGAGGATCTGCTCTCAGACTTTCGCCTTGGTTTGCAGCAATCTCAGTGCCTGCGGAGGCTTTGATGTTTGTGATGACATGGTCGCCAAAGATGTCATGACCCCTCTGGTGGCTCTTCTGAAGGAGGTACACGGACCTGCTGTGGTCTTTGTTTCTGGATTAAAATGGGACGTGCGGCTGGCGTGGTGTGGTGGTTAGAATTTGGGAGGCCCGAGTTTGAATCTGCACTCTGCAGAGAAGGGCAGCTCTAACCGCTTTGCCACGATGCCCTTCATGTACTAGGAAAGAGTTCATGCTTCTCTCCACGGCTTGGCCATTGTCCCTGAAACCAACCAGTCTGTCTTCTCCAATGACTGTGAAGTGTGCTTCAACTTGACCTGTTTTCTTTGGACTGCCTTCATCCCTATAGTGCCAGGCAAGGCTAGAGGAGACTAACGGCGCGATGAAGGAGACCAAAGAAACAAACAAGAATTATATAGAAGACATCGCCAACGAGGCCGTGAACCTGTTGTGGAATGTCTGGTAAGTGCCAAGTGGAAATAGTTGTTCTTTGTGCATGGGTATTTACCCCAGAAAGCAAACAAAGAACTTTAGCAAAGAAGACCAAGGTACCCGTGGGAGCATGCGGTGTGTTTATTTTACAATACCAATACCCGGCTTTTCTAGCCTGCGTTCAAAATGGCCGCAGAAGACGCCCCGAGGATCAGCTGTGCCCTCCCTGCCGGTTTAAACCGGTTTATTCTTATATCCTGCCTTTCCTGGCAGCTCTGGGCTGGTAACAAACATAAGATAAAACAATCAAATCTTTGCAAACAGGAAGTTATTTAAAGCATTGTGCCTCGTTTCAGCCCCTTCTGTAAGCTTGGGTGGGGGGGATTTCACGTTCTTCCTGGAAAGTCTTCCTCTGTTTCAGCAGTGAGGAGGTCTCTTCTTGATGGTCTATTTGGACCTCAGTCACAAGCTTGGTGGAACAGGTCTGTCTGTACTGGTTAAGGTCCCACAAGGCCCTGACCTCTTTCAGCAGAGCGTTCCACCAGGCTGGAGCCAATGCCAAAAAGGCCCTGGTCCTGGTCGAGGCCAATCTCCCCTCTTTTGGGCCAGGGATCCTGAACAGATGTTGGTTTCCTGGAAGCACGCAGAAGGTCCCAGGTTCAATCCTTGGCATCTCCTGTTAAAAGGACCAGGTCCTCAGTGATGTGAAAGACCTCTGCCTGGCACCATGGAGAGTTGCTGTTTGGGTAGACAGCCCTGACTTGGATGGACCAGGGGCCTGACTCCCTCTAAGGCAACCATCTGGGAGAGGCCCTTGACTCAGTGGTAGAGCATCCGCTTGGCACGCAGAAGGTCTTGGGTTCGATCCCCAACATCTCCAGCTGAAAGGATCAGGTAATAAGTGATATGCAAGACCTGTCTTTGGAGAACTGCTGTCTTGATGGTCTGAGTTGGTCCACGGCAGCTTCCTGTGTGTTGTGTGACTTTTAATGGTGCAATGTTAGGGGCTTCAGGGCAAGCTGGCTCAAGATGCTCTTTGTTCCTCTTCGCCCTCCGCTAGCGAGTGCAGCAACACGGCTGTCGCCATATTCAACCGAGAAGGATGCCTGACTGTGGTGCTCCAGTATTTGAAGAGGTTTCACACCAACGTGGAGCTGGCTGTCGCCGTGGGTAAGTGGCAGGGAGAGGATGACCCTGCAGAAGCAACAAGGTCAAAACCGGGTAGAAATTTAGAGTCGCAGCTGCGCAGGCTGGCAAGGGGGTTGAAGCCAGGGTCCCAAGAGCCAGAGGGGAGGGGCATGATCCATGTTTCTTTGTTTCCGCAGCTTCTTGCTTGCAGGCCGTGACGGAAGACAACCCGGAGCTGCTTTCGTCCTTCGATGCGTCCGCGCACCAAGTGCTGGAAATGGTCATGGCGTCGTCGGAAAAAACCATGGAGCATGTTCTCCTCCGGACGTTGGTGGCAGGTAGATCTTTTTAACCGGGCGACGGCTCCTGTAGATCGAGTCTGGGTTCCAGAAGACCATTATTGCTTTATTCCAGAAGACCAACAATGCAGTTATGCATGTAATGCAGCTCTTTGAAGTAGGGGCCATACCATCTGAATGCTGTATTCTTGTCCGTTATGGCAGGGGTAGTCAACCTGTGGTCCTCCAGATGTTCATGGACTACAATTCCCATGAGCTCCTGCCAGCATTTGCTTGCAGGGGCTCATGGGAATTGTAGTCCATGAACATCTGGAGGACCACCGGTTGGACTACCCGTTTTACAGCATATCTTGTTGACTTTTTGTATATATTTTAAAACTTTTAAAGTAAAATCTGCTTCAAGCATCATAAGTGTTTAATAATTGTTTATAGACCATGCCCGTGTAACATATATTGTGAATTGCCCCGAGCCTGTGTTGCAGGGAGGGATGGGATATTAAAACAAAAAGGAAGCGGCTTTGTATGAAAAGCTAAATAAAATCCGTTAGCAGCCAGCTACCAAAATGGATTAGAGATTAGAGATGTTGTCTGAAAGGGTTCCTTGTGTTTTTTCATCCTTGGATTTCAAGTATGGGCGAGGCTGTCATTCTGGCTCCTTGACATCTTGCCGCTGAGCCCTGGCAACGTATAACTTCCTGTCACATGCTGGCAATTCCGTAGATCTTTAGTCTTCTGACTCCTTGTCTGCCTGTCACTGGGCTCTGACACCCCCATGATTTTCTGTCGCATATTTGCAGTTCAAGAGGTCCTGGGATTGGCAGGGCTGAATTCTGTTTTTCTAAGAGCTGTGATGCTGTCCCAGAAAAGGGTCCCACGTAGTCCTCCGGCATGTGTGGATCCAGGGTAAGACTCGTGCACCTTGCAAAAAGAGCATGCCCTGTCTGATCTCGCAGATTGCTAGAGCTCCAGCTTTGTCACACTGCTGTCTCTTCTCACACTTTGAGCGCCACGGTAATACGGGCTGTCATTGGCCTGTGCTTATCTCAATCTCTGGCCTTTTTAAGGGGTGCTGTGGAACGTAAAGAGCACCCTGCCCTCTGGGAGCCAGGCGGGCACTGTGAACGCTATTCTGAAGACCCTCTCGGAGTGCTTAGCAGTGGACGCCGGCGAGACCGTAATTCGGATGAAGGAAGAGGAGACGGAACGGCTGAAAACGTTAGCAGAGCAGGGAACAGAGGAAAACGGGAGCAGTGCGGTGAGGATGAATGAGGATGAAGAGATGGAAGAAACGCCCCCCAAACTGGAAGAAATGCCCCAAAAACCCACTACGGGGGAAGCTGACATTTCGGATCTCCTTCCAGTGAGTGTGGCTTCGTTTCACTGTGGAAACCAGCGGGTTTGGGAGGGGATTTAGTTGTCTTTTGGTTTCCAAATCCAGTGGGAACCCTTCAGGTCTAATGTAATGGGCAGGGATGGGGAATCCTTGTCTTTTCCCTGTTTGTACCTGATCGCCCCAACTCTGTTCTCTGGCCCTACTCTTCTCCCGCATCTATGGTTGCCAACTCTGGGTGGGGAAATGCCTAGAGATTTGGGGAGGGGGAAGTCTGGGGAGGGCAGGGTTCGGGGAGGTGAGGATCCCTAGCAGGGCATATTGTTATGGAATCCATCTCTTGGAGGTTGATTTCTGGAAGCTTGACTCTCTATTCTATGAGGTGTGCCCTCCCCAAAAGGGGTCTCTGGAAGGCAACAAGAGAAGTGTGAGGCTGGCCCCGAGTCCTGACCCCCAGTTCTAAATGCCGACCGGAGATTCTCTTAACCGCCAGACCTCCCTGTTTGCTTTGCAGCCCAGTAATCAGGAGCTGAAACAGGTGACCGCTTTACTCGTGGCTCAACAGACCGCTCTGGAAATCATCGTGAATATGTGCTGCAATGAGGGTATGCATGTAGCCATCTTCCTTTGAGTGATATTTCCTTTAAGAATAAACGCACCTCTTTTGCTCATGTTCAGGATGGCAGCTTGGTGCACAAGGAATAGGGAACGAAATATTTTCTTGCTGGGAAAACTCCCTTTGTCTTAATATGTGGCTGTCGCCTCATTTATAGATGTCTCAGCCTAAGATCCCATGACCTGGGGATTTGGGGTGTGGGATGAAGAAATTGGCTCCTGGCCACCCATCTAAAGCCTTGGCTTTCTTGGGTTAACTCAGTTCCAAGGACTGAATTGTGGAGAAGAGCTGCTTGTTTTTCACAGACACAGTTGTTCAGCGTTGCATATGGCAGGGGTGGCCAAACTGGAGGTCTCCAGATGTCCATGGACTACAGTTCCCATGAGCCTCTGCCAGCACATGCAGGGGTTCATGGGAACTGTAGTCCATGGGCATCTGGAGAGCTGCAGTTTGGCCACCCTGGCTGTATGGAAACAAAGTGGGAAAGGGGGATTCTGCTTTGCACTTTGGACTTGGGTCTAACTTAATGAACGAACCTGGCGTTCGCGCCGCTGTATTTGCAGAGCCTTCCGACGACGAGTGGGAGGAGCTTTCTAGCAGTGATGAAAGTGATGCCTTCTTAGAAAACTCCTACGAGGAAGGGGGGAAATTGATGTCACCTCTTTGCCTTTCCGCTGAGGTCCAAACGGCTCTCATGAACCACCAGGTTCCAAAGAAGGTAGATTCCTCCAGAGGCCCGTGCTTCCTGATTCATCCTTGTGAATAGCTGAGGCTGTGTGTTGCCTGTACGATTGCAATTCTTATTTTTATTTAGGTAGGTTAAGTAGGTTCCATTCTGCAGGCGGTATACAGTATGCAGGTTGACCAGGCGTTCTCGTTCTCGTTCTCGTTCTCGTTCTCTCTCTCTCTCTCTCTCTCTCTCTCTCTCTTTTTGCAAAAGTTGTTCTGTCATTGTGACCATTTTGGCTTTTAAAAAAAAGCGCTTATCAGGAGTTAGAGTAAGAATTGGGGTGATGAAGCTGTGCCCCAACTACTGGATGCCTTACTAAGCAAAGTCTCTGGCTGTGACTTCAGCTGGGGTTGCCCCCACACACTTTCAAATGCATTGGTTCAGTCATCAGAAACATGCTCTTAAAAAATTGGCAATTGAGGTTTGGGGGAAACTGTAATTGGCACTTAAATGTGCCATGTTCTGGATTTAGTCAGCTTTTCAACTGGTGAAAATGGAAGGGGGGGGGGAAACAGTGTCTCCAAAAGGCAACATGGAGGATTGTGAAATCTGATTGGGATGAGGGCTATAGTTAGGAGTAAAACCAGGAGAGATGGACTGAAAGAGTGTCCTGGTTCCAGCCTCCTCTTTGTTTTCAGTGTCCTTCCTTTCTTCGCTGATTTCTCAAGGAGTCCTAACAGTTCTCTACTCTTATCCTAGATACTCGAAAGAACGGCTTTTCCCAACAGGGCTGCTGTTGACATCTGTACAAACAGTCTGGCTTGGAAGCCACTTATCAAAAAGTAAGAGTTGTTCCCTTTCACAACATCCCCCCATGCCTTCTTTGGTGCTTTGGGAGGTACCTGGGTGGCCGCTTGGGTGTATGGAGACATTGAACTGGAGGAATTATTTTGTCCGAACCAGCAATGCGGTCCTGATGTTCTCTCATTGATTTCGGTATCTTAATACATTGGGGTTGCACTGTTGCTGGTCCTACAGTGAGATAGAGATTGGAGCTTTCCCTTCTACCTGCTCCCATCCATTGATTTTTGGGGACCCTGCTCTGGAAGCCCCGGAAGCCCCTTGTCATTGGAGGTTGGATGGGTGGCCAACCCAAGACAGGGCCTGCTAGGTCAAGGCATCAAAACTTAGCAATCCCACCTCCTGGAGAGGTTTGTTTCTAGCAATCAATGATGTTATACATAACAAAAAAGGATATGTTGTTGGTGCAGATACCAGGGCCCCCCATAAACCCTTTGGGCTCCCTTTCTCACATTGGCCCCCTTCAAATATGCCAAGAACCACCAGGACCACGTGGCCCCTGTTGAGCATGGCTGGTCTAGAGTGTAACAGCTCAGGTTACTGGATGACTCGCTGTTGAGCAGCCTATGTATTTTGTCCAAGTGCATGCAGTGCAGTCTGGGCTATGAATTTGGCCCTGTGGTCGGGGCAGGGGAGCAAACTTTGCTAGATATCATAGCAAAGATCTTTGCTAGATATCCTCCTCCCCTGCACAAATGTGTATGGTCCTTTTTGTGAGCCGTGGCGCTAATCCGATCGCTTGATTCATTCCAGGTTGAACATGGTTCAGTGCAGGGCTCTGACTTGCCTGCACAGCATACTGTTGGTGTCCGATGTGGATTGCCTTGGTGGCGCATCAGTCCTCCAATCCCTGGCGCAGCACTTGTCTCAGCTGATTTTCTCCCAGTCAGGTGCGTGTGACAGTTGGCCAGTCTCTGAATCTTCCCTTGGTCCTCTGTTGCGGTTGGCCCAGTATTCCTCTGTTGTTCAGATCCGGTTCTAAAACCTTTGACTCTGGGGTCCTTGTGATACATTGAACGAGGGTGCATACACACACTTTCTTAGGAGAGTGCAACAGCCAGAACTCAGAATGCCCATAAAGATGGGAAAGGGGAGTGTTCTTTAACAGAGTGATTGTTAGGGTATAGGATACAATAGGTGGAAAACTACCACTGTAAGTAGCAAGGTAGTAGTGGTTTTGAGTGGCAGAAAAAGAGTGCATTGGGTGTGAGCATTGAAATGTGCCCTTCCACACACTTAGGAATTATCTATCTTTGCAAAAATACGTGTGTGTGTGAAAAACGAATATATATCTCCATCTCTGTCCATCCATCCATATATAAAATGGAGACGGTTCACAGTACAATTGCTAGCCTGCTTCCCTGGACGCTGTACTTTTTGGGCTGTGGTTTATGCAGGTTAAGGCTCTTTTGGCTTTTCACTTTTTTGGGCAGAGTTTTCTAAGGAGACAGAATTCCTGGAAGCCGTCACCAGCGCTTTGCGAGCTCTTTTGCAGATGATGGCGTCCAATAATATACCTCAGGTGAGATGAGATGGTTCTCCCTTCCGATTCATTAGAACATGCTTTGTCTCTGTCGTGCTAAAATTAGGCATGCTTGTGCCACTGCAAAACCCTCTAAGCTGGAGACTGAGCACCATTGTTTCTGGAAGTCCGGGGGGGGGGGGGGGGCAGGCAGAATACACACTGTGATTGTGAGAGAAGAAATGCAGTGCTTTTTCTCCCTGCCCTGAAGAGTGAGTTTGAACGGGAAGAGGGCCTGTTACGTTTTGAACGGCAGAAGGGATAAAGTCAAACTCAAAAGTTAACTGCTCTTCTGGTTCTCTTTGAACAGCAGCTTTATATCAAAATTTAAAACTTTTCTGAATGGCTGTGATGTTTCATTAGCTGGATAAAACTCTGGAGCCTCCCATATCTGTCCTTTCACTTTCCAGCTAGGGATGCCAGCCTCCAGGTGGGACCTTAAAGCCCCCCGAAATTACAGTTCATTTCTAGATGCCAGAGATCAGTTCCCATGGAGGAAATAGCAACTTTGGAGATGGCCTTGTACCCCATTGTGGCCCCTGTCCTCTGAAGAAGTGAACCGTTCCTTCTGTTAAACCACATGGAGCACTTAAGAGAGCTTTACTTGTTTGGGGGTTTGTGTGTCTCACCAGTGTACCACTCCTGAGCAACTGATGATGTTGTGTGAAGCGGGTATTCAGAGCGACAATGTTGGCGTTCGTGTCAACGTCGTCAGCATCCTAGGCATTGCTGGCAGCGTGTTGTCCAGCCTGGAAGACACTGTCGAAACACTGAAGGTAAAAGGGCTAATGCCACCAGGTGGGGTATCCCCCTCCCTTGACGCTGTTGCCCAGAAGGGGAGTTTTTTGGGAATATATTTCTATGTCATTTCAGATGACAGGGAAATTCCTCCTTGAAGTCGCCACGAAAGACCTTTCTCTGGTGGTTGCGGGAGAAGCGCTGGATGCCCTTTTCGACGTCTTTGCCGACGGGAAAGAAGCAGAGAAGGCGGCAGAGCAAATCAAACTGCTCCCGGCGCTTAAGGAATTCCAGCCGGTTTTCAGATTGCGAGTAAGCACAACGCATTGTGGTGGGAGGGCGGACAGCACGGCGCTACTAATCCGGCATCTAACACAGCTATCCCATGCTGATCATGTAATTTCACTTCCTGCCGATTGCCTCCTGTGCTCGTGTTCAGTTTGCTAAAAAGATTTCCATTTTTATTCTTTTTTCACCTCCACCTGAAACTAAGGTTGGGAAATTGCCCCTCCCCTGCAATTTGATGGGTGGAGCCATAGAAATATGGGGTTTGGGGAAGGGACCTCAGCTGAGTACAACAGGAGGTTCAGTTTGCTGGTCACCAATGGTTATCCTCAGCAGAGATCAGCATGGCATACATGGATTCCCTTCTCTTCTTTTCCCCTCACAACAACAATTAGACTGACTCAGGGGTGGACATGAGGATTGAAGGCCAATCTTCCTTCTCCAACACTCTGGCTTCCATAGCACACTGCCTCTCCTTGTGCATTTCAGGAGCTCCTCCATGGTTGAAGGTTGAAAAAGGCTGGTTTTAGACCATGTCTTGACTTGCAAACTGAAGAATGTCAATAAAGACGAACATTTATCACTTCCTTTTCGATTCCAGATGCGGAAGGACGGGAAAGGACAGTACAGCCCTGATCAGCTGTGTGTGCTTGACAATGTGAAACTGAATTTAAGAAGATTCATTGCCTACCTAGAGAAGCTGGAGAAGAAATAACAGCATAGAATTCTATTTAGAGAAACTCTGTAAAGCTATATTTTTTATTATCATTCATTAAATACTGTAGCTTGAATTGTAGCGACTTGTAGTAATTGGGAGAGGAAATGGTGGTGTGTTTGCTTTTGATGTTGCCTTTTTTAGAATTATTTCGGGAAGAAGGTTGATGCAATAATAAATTGAGATTTGGAGTATGCCACAACATTTGATGAAATTTTAACATCTACCAGAATGTGCCCTTAAATCAGGGGTGGAAGAACCTCCCATATGCCACCATTTTGTTTCTTAATCAAGCGTTCTTGGGCTGTCCAGGACAAGAGAATAATCCTTAATATCTGCCTCTGTTTACCTTTTGTGATATGAACTGTTTCTGCCCTCAAATTGTCATTTTTAAAATACTTCACAGAAGTCAAGTATATTTTGTCAACTTTATCATCTAGGATCGATTTTTTTAAAGACCATTCGACCTTTTTGTCTAGTAGAAATGGAAGAGTCATGGAGGTCTATTTTTGTATGGAAAATGTAGTTATAAAGTTTTTTTTGTAAATAGACACTTTAAAAAATTAAAATGCACGTAACGGGAATCACAAGGATGATAGTGGAAGAACCTTTTTACAATGTGAAAATCAGCCTTTTAAAGGGCTTATCCACAAAGATGCATGGCTGGGGACATGGTTTCTTATATACGACAAAGAACTTTTTCATGTAGTAACATAGTAGTAAAGCTCAATCAGAAAACCATTGCAATCATTTAAAAAACATGACATGTCACATAGGAATAAGCACGTCATTTGGAACGTTTAGTAATGTTGACACTTTAATCTGGCATTTCAGATCAAGCTCCCTTGAAGAGTGGCTTTACGTGTTCACAGGGGTTCTGCGAATCTGTTCATTTTTTGTACACCAGGTTCTTGTTTGTATAAATGTTTTTTCTACAGATGATTTGCTAGTGGCAGAGTTATCCATGGATCTCTTCATAGGTGCCTTCCCTATGCTGTAGGTATTCTATCTATGTATGCGTATATTTTCCATCCCCCATCTCAATAGTCCTGTGAGGTTTGTGATTTTTGGCCTTCCAGTCTAAAAATCTGTCAAGATGCTTCCTTCTGTTCTATTAAAACTGAGAGTAGCAAGACATTTATACCAGGGGGAAAGAGAGGGAGTCTGCATCTAAATAAATGACATTGCTGAGATTTCATGCAGCATTCTAGAAAGGAGAGGATCCGTGTTCTGGTTGCCATCTGGCAGGGACGTAACAGGAGTTCCCATAAATTCATGAGGAAGTAACGGCACCTCTTTGGTTATAATTGCATCCCCTTGGCTATGTTCCTGGTTTCACAAGTACATCCTCTTGGCAGTTCTCTATTAGAGGTGCTCTGCATATTTTGCATGGGCGGAAATCATATGGTCCCCATCAAGATTAATGAGTGTTCAGAATTGCGGTCTTTGTTTTCCTTTTGAATTAAAAATCCATATTGAGGTCACATGATGGAAAAGATGTAGAAGCAGTGCTTGTAATGAGTATCACCCAGAAGCATGTAAGACAGTGTATGAATTCCAGGTAGACCTTTTTCCTCTAAATATCTCCCCGCCTTTTAATTATTTTGGAGGTTTATCAAGAAACAAGGAAATTTCATGATATCTGTAGAGGCACAGAGTTCTCACCTCTTCACGTTGCTAAAAGAAACCCAAAAAATAAATCAACATCTGCAGCTGCTTAATTGTCTCTATTGTTCAGGTGGGAGGTGCTGCATGGTTTTGGAAGAAAAGTGTCGATACAGAAAATATGTCTTGTCTCAATCTGTTCAAAGTTATTTTGATGCTGTGTGCAGAAATAGAAAATCTGTGTGAGGCTTTTGATGAAAAAAAAGGGACATCGAATGCTCGCTTAATTTATCTGATGGGATTTGAGCAACTCCAAGGAAGAGTTGTCCCCTTTGCCAGTTAGCTTAGTTCTCATGTTTATTTCTCAAAATCTCTTTTTCATTATTTGGCAAAACAGCGGCCCTTTCAATCAACCAGCGGTCTAGGTCTCACTCCTATAAAGAATTTTAAGGTAAATGTTTTAATGTTACCGCTTTACCATTAACTAATTTTTCATTCAGGGATTGTATTGAGCCATAAAATGTAATCTGCCTGGATTCCCCTAAAATAGGATGAATTATAAATGACATTAATAATCACAACATTTAGTTTGCCTTCCTCACTTAGGGCTCAAAGTGGGTCACACAGAGGGAGTCAAGACCTTTTCAATGCAAAATATATTTTAATCTTTTGCTTAAACTAGGACTCTGGTCTGATCATTTGGACCGGGGGTAGTCAAACTGCGGCCTTCCAGATGTCCATGGACTTCAATTCCCATGAGCCCCTGCCAGCAAATCCATGGATATCTGGAGGGCCGCAGTTTGACTACCCCTGATTTGGACTATTGCGTTGTTATTGGTTTTGGATCCAACAAAGAACTAGGCTTTCAATAATAATATTTATTGTCTGCCCTCCTCACTAAATATTATTATTGAAAGCAGGATCAGGCAGAGGGAGTCGAGATCATTTTGGCGTGATTCTATTTTGTGCAAAATACATTTTTATATTTTGCTTCATCTGGATTGTTTGGATTGTCACATTGGTTTGGATCCCACCAACAACTAGGATTGGTTTGGATCCCACCAACAACTAGGGGGTTTCCATAATAATAATGATAATATTTATTGTCCAGCTTCCTCGTGAGGGGTGTGATTCCTTGATTAGGGCAAAATATATTATTGTTTGCTTCCGAAATACATTTTTGTCGTTTGCTTCATCTGGGACTCTCGTGGGGTCATTTCAATTATCCCTTTTTTATTGATCTTGGATCCCACCAACAACTAGGGGCTTCCACGATAATATTTATTGTCCCCCTTCCTCAGGAGGGCTCGAGGAGGGGTGTGCAAAAAACACATTTTTTTTAATCCTTTGCTTCCAAACAAACACCTTTACCTTTTGCTTCCTCTGGCAGTCTCATCAGGTCCTTTCGAGGACTGCCCTTGCATCCCACGAAGAACTTCTTTGGGACACTAATAACGACGATGACGTTAATTCTCCGCCTTTCTCGCTAGGGCTGAAGGCGGATCGGGGGATATTCAAGACACTAAATCCGAAGACGTTCAAGACTAAGGTGACCAGATTGTAACATTGGTAAAGCGGGACACTATTGACAGTGGGGAGGGGGGGACGACTCTTGATTAAAAATTGGTCTGTATGGAGCAAAAAATATTTTCGAAGGACGCATAGAATGCAAAAATAATATCGTTATATATATATATATATATATATATATATATATATATATATATATATATATATATATATATATATATATATATATATATATATATATACATATATACATATATACATATATACATATATACATATATACATACATACATACATACACACACACACATATATATATATATACATACACACGCACATATATATACATATATATATGTATTAATTTCAACCTAAGTACAATTTGCCCAGTTTCCCAAGATGTACCTCCAAAAGTGGGACAATCTGGTCACCTCATTCAAGACACTTAGTGCAGGGGGTGGTCAAGCGGCGGCCCTCCAGGTGTCCCTGGACTACAATTCCCAGGAGCCCCCTGCCAGCGAACGCTGGCAGGGGCTCCTGGGAATTGTAGTCCAGGGACACCTGGAGGGCCGCCGCTTGACCACCCCTGCACTAAATCATGAGGGACGTTTTCAATTTCATTTTAAATATATATATATATATCTGTGCGTGCGTTGCGGTGTCGGTGGCTTTAACGTGAGGGAGGCGGCCGTTTGCCGTCAACCCGGCCAAGGCGAGGCCTCTCCTCCCTATCCTCATCAAGTCGGGCTGAGGCGAGGCCTCAGTCTCCCGCCCGCCGTTCTTGTGGGCCAAGCCAGGCCAGGCCCGACGCCGCCTCGGCCTCCCTCCCTCCCTCTCCCTCCCTCCCACCCACGCCTTTATTACGCGCGGCCCGTGCGGCGGCCGCCTCCTCCGCCTCCGCCTCCTCTTCGGCAGGGCCCCGCCTCGCTCGCTCGCTGGCTGGCTGGCTGGCTCGCCGGCAGGCAGGCAGGCAGGCAGGCAGGGGCGGGGGCTGCCGTGTGGAAGCGGCGGCGGAGCAGCCAGGCAGGCAGCGGACGGACGGAGGAACGAGCGGGGGTCCAGCAGGCCGAGCGACCCTCGAGGGAGGAGGAGGAGAAGCAGGACTCGCCGTCTCCCGCCCGCTTTCTCTCTCGGCCGGCCGGCCATTCGCGCGGGGCGCCGGCGGGGGGCGGGCGGGTCCCTCGTCGGGGCTCTGGGCCGCCTAGGCCGGCGCGGGGTGGCGGGCCGGGTCCGCGTTTGATGGATCCCCGGATCGCCTGGTTCCAGCCAGAGCAGCTCGGGCCCTCCAACCGCCTGTGGATGCAGATCTGGGAGACCACGCAGGGCGTCCGCAACCTCTACTTCCAGCAGCAGCAGCAGCAGCAGCAGCAGCAAAGCGCCGCCGCCGTCGCCGCCAACGCCGGCCTCGGCCCGGCCTCGCCGCCCGGCATGTCCCGCGGCCGCAGCGTCGACCCGCAGCCCGACTTCCTGCCGCTGGAGAGCAGCCAGAGCAGCCATAGCAGCAGCAGCAGCGGCCACCCCGCCGCGCACCGCCACCGCCACCAGCACCAGCAGCACCACCGCAGCAGCAGCAGCAGGCAGGCCTCGCCTCACGCCGCGCCCGCCAACGCCGCCGCCGCCGCCGCCGCCTCAGCAGCCTCAGCAGCAGCAGGCCGGGCCGCGCGCGGGGCCGCCCCGCCGCCCGCCAACGCCAACCCCGCGGCCGCCGCGGCCTCGTCCTCCTCCTCCCCCTTCTGCGCCTCCCCGGCCGGCCCGGCTTCCCCGCCGGCGCCCTCCGCCGCTTCCTCGCCGCCGCCGCCTCCTGCTCCGCCCGCGCCGTCGGCCGCCAGCAACAAGCGCAAGCGCGACAACAAGGCCAGCACCTTCGGGCTCAATTACAGCCTCTTCCTCGGGCCCGCCGGGGAGAGCCGCCGGCCGGCGCCGGGAGACGCGCCCCTGGGGAGGCCGCCCGCCGGGCCCGAGGAGCCCGCCTACACCGGTACGCCGTGGAAGAAGAGAAATTACAGCCAAGGAGTGGTGGGGTGAGGAGACGGCCTGCTCGGGGGGGGGGGGGTTGCCATTTGATTAATGCTTATTAATATTTTTTTTTTTTCTGGAAGAGAAATTGCAGTCAAGGATTGGAGGGGAGGGGGTCGTTTCATTTGTAATGTTTTTTTTTTGGGGGGGTGGGGGTGGGGATTGCAGCCAAGGAGGGGTGTGGTTGTGAGATTGGGGGTGGGGGGCTGTTTTTTTTTTAATTTTTATTTATTTTTCAGGGAAACTGCAGCCAAATAGAGGAGTGGGGTGGGTGGGCTTGATTTTATGTTCTTGGTGCATCTTTTTTTTCCCTTTTGGAAGAGGAACTGCAGCCAAGGCGTGCCCGAGTGAGGGCATGGGGTGGGTGGATTTATTTCATATTATATTATTATTTGAGACATCCTTTTTTTAAAATTTTCCTTATGGAAGAGAAACTGCTAGCCTGAGAGTGGCATGGGGAGGAGATGGGGTTGGGTGGGTTTGGGGGTATTCCACGTTATTGGTATATCTCTTTTTCTTCTGGGAGAGAAATTGTAGCCAAGGGGGGGGTGGTGGTTGGGGCATGGAAAGTAGAGGGGGGGGGGGAAAGCTGATTTTGTTTTATTTTGATTTAATAATGGAGAAAAGAGAAATATTAGAGAAGGTGCAGTCAAGGAGTGATGGCATGAGGATATTGAAATTGTATCTGAACATCCTTTTTCAAGCATAGGACAGAGGCCTAGCCAAAAAGCGTATATTTGGGGGAGAAGGGGGGGAAGTGAGGTGAAAAGGAAGGCAGTGGTATTAAAATATGGGGTTTGGTGGTAGGTGAGGAGCAGTGGGGAAAGAGCAGGTGGTGACCAGGAAGGAATGACCCCTCCCCCTCTGCCCCATCAGAATGGCTGCAGTGGAAGGGGTGCATCGAGGGCATGTTTTCGGAACAAAGATTGCAAGCGCGCACTTTCTTTGAGGTGTGCTTTTTAAAAAATTATTCCCATTACAAAGTCCTTATTTGATTTTTTGGAAACAGGACTTGCTTGCAAGTCTGCATGAAGGAGGTTGACCCACAGGCCTCATGGCCTAGTTCCAGACATATGGGACCATTGAAGTAACTTGATGGCCTGGCAGTTGCCTGCTGTATTGGTTTGTGGTCATGTTCTCTCTCTCTCTCTCTCTCTTTATATTTTCTTTTTAGATTTTAGGGCGCTGATCCCATGGCTTTCCAAGTACATTTCCAAGGCTGAAGTCTGACTCTGTTTGAGTTCTGCTTGTAAGGGTGTTGCTGAGAAATATTCAAAGGGAGTAGCGAGTTAGCCTTTGCTTCTAGGTTTCTCAGGTAGCACAGGTGCTATTAGTGAGTGTCTAGACACTGGCTTGTTTCCATTGTAAATGTGCTGCAGAATAGCCTGATTGAGGCAAATGGCATTATTTGGGGGGCTGAAATAGGCTGCTACTGAAGACAACAGTGTGGGGCAGGGGTAGTCAAACTGTGGCCCTCCAGATGTCCATGGACTACAATTCCCATGAGCCCCTGCCAGTGGTTGCTGGCAGGGGCTCATGGGAATTGTAGTCCATGGACATCTGGAGGGCCACAGTTTGACTACCCCTGGTGTGGGATATTAAAGAAGATCTGACGGGGGTCAGGGCTCTCGTGTTGCAGAGAGTTTGTGGGGCTCATGTTTTTAAGGTTGACCAGCTCTTGTTACCTGTTCAGGTTTGATTCTGCCTGAGTTAGGGGTGTTAAGTTAGCGGTTGGAGGTCTGTGAGTGTATTTGGCTGATGGAGGAAGGGAGCCTACTCACTGGGAAAGAACCACACGTGCTTTGGGTCGTTAAAATTAGAGGGATGGCCTGGGTGGGTTGCATTTTCAACTGATCTTTTTCCTTACGCATGGCAGCAAAAGGGCCAAAGCCTTTAGCTCAAGGTGAAGCCCCTTTAAAATGCTGTCTGGTGATATATAAGCTGTAAGCACATGGTGTGGAAAAGAGCATATTCTGGTCAGAAAGACAGGCTGTCTGTCTTGATGGGGTATGGCACGCCCTTTTCCTTTGCCCTCAGCTTGCGCATGCAGAGCATCCCCATCTTTGTCAGGGGATGGGGGAGCATCTTTAGCTGCTGTTAATGGAAATTGTAGGCATGTGGGTATTTACGCTGTCATTGCTCATTGCCATATAGAAAAGGGTGGGGAGCTTCTCCGGTGCATGCCTCCTTCCTTTTTTTGTGTGGGGAAAAAATTGCTTTCTCCGTATAGTCTTAAATACCACAGTGACAGGTATGCACGCATTGCACAAAGGGAGAGGTTGACAGTCAAGGCTTCTGGCCTTGCAGCTGCAGCCACCACCCTGAGCTGTCTGTCGCAGCACGTGTTCCAGCACATGGCAGCGTGTGGGCCCGGAGGCACATTACGCGCAGTGTGCCTGATAAACAGTGTGGTGTACAGGGAATGTTCGTCTGGTGTAGCAGCGAATCTTAGCCCCGGAATCGCATCCTCCTTTGGCCTCTGCAAGGATTCACTTGTGTGTGCGTGCACTTCTGTGTTCCCTAAAAAGAATCTTTGTCGCTCATAATGTTATGCAAGGTCCCAGGGGACAGGTGCCTTTCTGAATACGAATGCTGAGCATGTGAGCAGAGCAGAGAGGGTGTGGAGGAGAATCTGCTGTGCAGCTGATGCACAACTCCTCTGAGGCATGTTATGCTTAATTTAATGAATGTTTGTAAGAGGTTTGAAGACGTCTTAAAACGTTCCAGGCTCACACTCTGCTTTCCTTGCTTCCCCCCCCCCCTTTCTTGCTGCTCTATCAGACCTTTTTCTACTCTTTCTGCTTTTTTACATTTTCTGTGCTGCTTAAATTTCAAAGTATGCAGAAAAGTCATGTGACGTGGGCTCTCTGGTAATTGAATTCTTTAACTATAGCATTTTTTAACTATAGCAGACTTCTAGAATGCCAATGTTCATTTTCACACTTGGGTGTTGTTTTAACTGCGCAGTGCTGCTTGTGATATTATTTCCACTTTAGGCTTGACGTGTAATAGACCATTCATGGCCTGTAGTTATAGTTTATTTACAGCATTAGCAGTCTTTTTCAAAAACCCACTCAAGGTGGATCACAAAGATTTTTAAATGCACTAGAGGGCAATAGAGTAGAGAGCCAATTTGATTTAGTGGCAAAGAGCAGTGCCTTTAATCTGGAGAGCCAGGTCCACATGCAGCCAGCTGGGTGATCTTGGGCCAGTGACAGTTTTCTCAGAGCACTCACAGCCTGGCCTACCTCACAGGGTGTCTGTCTGTTGCAGGGAGAGGAAGGGTAGGTGATTGTAAGCCACCTTGAGATTCTTTCAGGTAGTAAAAAGCAGGGTACAAAACCCAGCTCTACTAGAAGTAAAATATCTGAAACGTTGGAGACATTTGTTGTTGTTGTTGTTGTCATGTCCGACCCATCGCGACCCCATGGACAATGATCCTCCAGGCCTTCCTGTCCTCTACCATTCCCCGAAGTCCATTTAAGCTCGCACTGACTGCTTCAGGGACTCCATCCAGCCACCCCATTCTCTGTCGTCCCCTTCTTCTTTTGCCCTCGATCGCTCCCAGCATTAGGCTCTTCTCCAGGGAGTCCTTCCTTCCCATGAGGTGGCCAAAGTATTTAAATTTCATCTTCAGGATCTCTCCTTCTAAAGAGCAGTCAGGGCTGATCATATGGGAGTAAAAAGCAGGGTACAAAAACCAGCTCTACTAGAAGTAAAATATTTGAAATGTTGGAGACATATGGGAGGATAAATATTTTCTTTTTGCTGCTACCTTTGCCCTTGGACAAAGGCTAGACATTGATGCCATTTTTCTGGATCTTGCTTGGATGCATACCGACCATATGTACTGCCTTCTAGGATCTGGGGCTCACATAATTTCAGGACTGCCTGTTCTGCTGTGAGCCTACCTGATGACTCCATTTTCTGATGCTCTGCTTCAGGTGACCCCACCCTCTGAGATTAGGCAGGTAATCACAAACAGCAGTGTAGAAGCCATATAATAAAGGTGGCAATCAGAGAGGAGGGCTATCTGGATCATGGTGCCAAGGTTGTGGAACTAGGCTGAAAGGTGGGATATAAGTATTGTAAATAATTACATCAAATAACATATATGTCCCTTCTAATGAAAGTAGCTAAATAGCGCATGTTCTCTATTTTAACAGAGAAGAAAGGGTATATAAATGATTAGCTCTTACTCAGATTATAACTGTTGTTCACAGGATGTTCATGCTCACATCTGTATGCATGTGTGAACTCTTACATCAGAGTGCAGATATTTGCTTTTCCATCCTGTAGAGTCTGAGATTTTAATTTGTGTATTTATAACACATGATGCAGTAGTTTGAATTGTCTAATGGACAAAAACCGAAGGGATTACGGCAGTCATTAGTCATCCTTGAATGTTTAGTTTTATTATAAGAGTAAGAATCCCGTTGCACCTCAAAGACTAACAAAAATTGTGGTAGCTTTCATGAGTCATTGCTCACTTCACCGTTCTGGAGAACTTTGCTCCAATTAAATAAACTGCTTCAGTATTTCATAATAAGACAGCTATCTGCATAGGACTGTATTGTGGATCTGGGAGAGACTGGAGAAGGATTCTTCAGTGAGAGAGAGAGCAGAATTTGTCCACAAAGAAGAGAACAGCTGAATATGCACAACAAAATTTGAGTCGAGCGGCACCTTTAAGATCAGCAAAGTTTTATTCTAGGTGTGAGCTTTCCTGTGCATGCACACTTGCTCAAACTATGAAATGGGAACCATTAGAGCAGGGGTAGTCAACCTGTGGTCCTCCAGATGTCCATCTGATTTTGAGTCAAGCTTGAGAACTGGTAAGCCTCTTGGGCACCTTGCTAGTTAAAGTAATCTTGATCATTCAGCTGCTCAGCATTTTCAGTCAAAATCAGACTAAAGAATGAAAGGCTATCAGATATTCAAAATCACTAATTGCTACTGAAAGCAGATATAAGAATCTCTCCTTTTGGCATCTCCTGTGTCCAGTTAAGCTGAGGCCCCGCGCATGAGTGTCTTTGATCAGCAGTCACGTATAATCCCTTCCCTAAAAGTGTTCAGCAGAAGTAGTACAAAGGTATGGATTCCTGCTAGAAACTGAAAGTCATCATGAGTTATTCCTGGTTTGATGACATGTGCTACCTATTCTCCAGTCTTTGCAAGCTTAGCGTTTGGACTTTGAGTTCCTCATTTGGCACTTATTTACTAGAAAGCTGCTTTTCCAAAATGAATATTTGTGAGCAAAGCTTCCAATGTTGCTGTTTTAGCAAAGCACTGAGCGGCCTACAGTAAAATGGCATTAAAAATGGGCATCAGAACAGAAAAATAATCTGTTTTTTTCACCCATGGAGGAAGTGAAGCATCCCAATGCAGCAGATTGCTTTTACCAAAAAATAAAATAAAAAGGAGCACTCAACTAAAATGCTAACCGAATCGTCTAGTATGAATGATGGGTTTCTATGAACAGGGAATATGGAAAACTTTGGCTTAAGCCTAACCACTTTCATGGACCTAATCATGTTTAATAGAGGGAGTTGTTATCTCCTCTGTTCACCATCTGGTATAATTTGTGCTTGTGGACACAAAGCTGTTGAGATTTTTGATATTCAAGTGGGGCATAAAAGCAGTAATAAGTTTTAGTCGCAGAAGAGAGAGCTGTTTATTTCAGCCATCTGAGAAGTTTTCTGTAGTCTGCTTAACTTGGCTTGGAAGCCATTTAATAACACTCAGAATCTGCTTTGGTTCCTTCTCAAACTGGTCTTTATAAAGAAACGGTTGAAGTTTCTTTTCTAGACACATGCAATGAATACTTCATGATCTGTACAGTAAACTGCAGTCTTTTCTGAGATACTGGGTTTATCTATCAAGAGCATTGTGGTTGTTTCTCTCTACAATACCAGACAGGTCCATCCACTGAGACAGGTGTTTAATTTCTTTTCACATTAAATCGTACTTAATGTGACTTTCCATAATCTGTGTATAGTGCTGGGTTAGAATTTGAGAGACTGGTTTAAACCTCTCGCTCAGATATGAAGCTCAGTGTGTGACCCTGGGCCTTCATACCCCAGCCCAACTGAACTTATATGGTGGTTGTAAGAATATAACGAGAGAAGGGAGAATCCCCGTTATGGAAAAAGCAGAATAAAAGTTCTAATATATAATGGCTATAGAACGCCATTGATATAAAACATTTCTTGGAGGGGCTGTGTCTCAGTGGTAGGGCATCTGGTTTTCAATTCCCGGCATCTCCAGTTAACGGATCTGACAGCAGATGATAGAAAGACCTCTGCTTGAGACCCTAGAAATTGCTGTCAGTCTGAGTAGACAGTAATGACACCGGTGGGTGATGATTTGATTCAGTATAAGGTAGCTTCATGTGTTCATTAAAGACCCCTGAAAACTGATACCTCTATAGCAGTGGTCCTCAGTGGCTCAGGAAAGACAGGTGGCTGTTCAACTTCCTACCTGTGGCACTTCTGAGCACCGTTCTCCAATGTGGCATTTCACCTACATTTCAGGGAAGTGGGCAAAGTCACTGTCCAGTGATGCTAGTCTTTGGCAGCCTCTAGAGAAATGAGTGAGCTATGGGCCCCCCTGAGGTGCCGGCCTCATATTAGGGATCAAAGTAAATGTTCCTCTCTGGGCGAAATATGGCTCTCCGTGAGCTGCAGACCCAGTCCCAGTGCTTTATAGCGATCAGCAATATTACTATGCAAGTGGGCGGCTTGGGAGGAAGTGCTTGTAATATGTGTAAATAATGGGAACATTAATCTTCCGTCCATCCCTGCCTCTAGAGTTCCAGGCCTTGACCTGCAGCAGCTGTTCCAGCCCCCGAAGATGCTCAAAACATCTCCAGTGTCTCAATAACAAACAGTTAAGCCTGGGGTCTCGATGACTGGCAGTGCTGGTTCGATTCAGTTGTAGCCCGACCGATGGCCATGCATGGCAATTGTCATGCCACATCATTGGCTTGGGCACTCTGCAGAATGCCCTTGCAGTCTGTGCTGCCAGGTAAGTCCTGGTACTGGAGAAGGATTGTCCTGAGAATGTGCCTGATGTTAAGAGAAGGCCTTGACAGTTCTCTGGCTCTAGGGTCCAGACCAAACATTTAGGAGGCAGGCTTCGCAGCAGTGATAACATGTGACCTGGGGAGCCGTGTGTGGTTCAGACATTTCAGTCATCAGGGTTACGTATGTCCGTATTTCCTCATTGTTGCTGCCACAAAATATTCAAGGTTCCACACTCAAAGTTTTAGTGTTTGGTGGTGCCTGGGGTTTGCCAAGCCTTGTGTTAAAGCTCCAAAGAATATTCTCTTGGGACTGAAAACTCAGCAACAGCTGACCTGGCCTTGATGTGGTCACTCTTATGAGATAGCACTAGCTGCTCTCGTGGCTTACGCCATGTAGCGGTGTGGTCCCACTTCTTGGGGCACCGCATGTCTCATATGACATAACTGCATATATGATATAGATATTCCGTCTAAACATCCGGAAGAAGTTCCTGACAGTGGAATAGGCTTCCTCAGGAGGTGGTAGGTTCTCCCTTTGGAAATTTTTAAACAGGGGCTGACGGAGAAGCTGATTCTGTGAAGATTCAAGGGGGTGGCAGGTTACAGTGTCAGCTATAGAGCTGTGTGTGTCCTGCATGGTGCAGGGGCTTGGACTAGATGACCCAGGAGGTCCCTTCCAACTCTATGATTCTATGATTCTATGCAATGGAACTTGAATTTTGAGAGTGCCGCATGAAATGAAACGGTTTTGTCATATTACAGCACTGTGGCTGAGGAAGCAAGGAGCTGAGGACAATGCCAGGCCTTGTTTGACTGTTCTCGCTTTGCTGATAAAGGAATATTTATCATAACCTTGGCGCTGCTGTTTGCATACATGGGAAAGGAGAGCTAATATTTGAATCCTGCCCTTTATAGCCGTTGTAGGAGCCTGTTCTTTTAAAATTTGCAACTTCAAACACTTCAGAAGACTGGATTTTCCAGTGAAATGTCTTTAGAATAATTATTAAGAGTCATCGCTCAAGGGGCTGTATTGAGCATCTTAAATGGGTGACTTAAATGGTGCAGGATAATCAAGAGGCTTTGAAAAGCACCTTAGGGCCCCCCCCCCCCCCCCGTGCTGTACCATTCACAGGACAGGGTCTCTCATTGTGGATGGGGTGGGTAACAAGATGGGGATTGCCGAGGCAGGAGCATTGATAGAGATTTGTATTTAGCTGTGTTAGAATGCTTTTACTTAGACATTATAGAAACTTTGCTTTCCCATATTTCATTTTTGTCTGTAGGGCAAGAATAGGCCATGCATGGCTCATGACTGCAGCTGTTGCATTCCCCACTGTTGTCACACCTCAGTCTGCACCAGGGGTGCCCAGGCTTTCTGAGTTTGTGGGCACATTTGGAAACATGTTGGTAGGCGCATGGCCCTCTCAGGCACCGTGTTGGGGACCCCTGGTTTAGACACATGAGTCAGTTTGTTTTCCACAGGGAAAGTTTTGAGTAGTTGGCAGGGAGATGTATGTATGTTGCTGCTACTTCACCTACAAGGTTTTGCAGTGCTGGTAATGGGATTTTCTCAGATAGAACACCCCTCTCCAATGAAACTGGGAACAGTGTACAAATTCGGTTGCCTCTACCAGCCTGTAGGCTCTCCTGCTGTGTAGCCTCCTAATTCTTAATTTCGAAGAGAGGAATAAAGACATTTCTAAATGACCTTGTCAATACTTTGAAATGGAAATGGCTAGCAGTACAGATCTTTGGTGTAGCATTACAAGGCTTACCGGCCAATTTTAATATCAAAGGAGCGTGCCAAATCATTTGAGAAATTGCTCACCCTCAAGCAAAGACTGCAAAAGCGTTGCTTTGAACAGCTCTCTTGTACCAATCTAACTTGCTCATAATAATGCATTACTCTTGTGTCATTTAGAAATGCTCTTAAAACAGCCATAAGGCTTGTGCACACAACCAAATGCCATTTATTGGGAGGGTGACGTTTCTTTCTTCATTGGTTTTGTAAATTGTTGTTTTATTGATCTTTTGTAAACTGCCCCTGTGCCAGGAGAGAGTGGTAAATAAACCACATAAATAAATATAAATAAATAAAATTGACACACATACTTTAGAAGTGAATATCAGAATTAATGTCTTTTATCAAACATATGAGAAAACGGTTTTCATTGATAGAAGAGCTGTTTTTTTAATGTCCTGCTTTTCACTTTCTGAAGTAGTCTCAAAGCAGCTGACAATCGCCTTTCCTTCATCTCCCCACAACAGACACTCTGTGAGGTAAGTGAGGCTTAGAGAGCTCTAACAGAACTGCTATTAAAACAGCTCTAACAGGACTATGACTCTCCCAAGGTCACCCAGCTAGCTGCACGTGGAGGAGCGGGGAAACAAACCCAGCTCTCCAGATTAGTGGCTGTGTCTCTTAACCACTACACCAGGCTGGCTGGTAATAGACGCATTGGAGGGGAAATGTTCAGTTCTCCTGGAGAAAATGGCTGCTTTAGAAGCTAGATAATCCACTGAGGTCTCATCTCCTCTAAATTCCACCCCCCCCAATCCCGAATTGGCAGCCCTAAAAGGAAAGAGTGCTTGAGATCCCAATGATGGTAG
The DNA here is from genome assembly GCF_049243985.1 of Paroedura picta. Lineage (NCBI taxonomy): Eukaryota > Metazoa > Chordata > Lepidosauria > Squamata > Gekkonidae > Paroedura > Paroedura picta. The sequence continues at coordinate 34,955,847 of NC_135382.1, forward strand.
CCAGGATAGGGTTGTGTTGTTTGAAGGCCAGCCGGTACATGTAGGTCCTGAGAGCCACCTTCAAATCTATTAAGGGCCAGAAATAATTAAACACCGAGGCACTGGCATTGGGGTTCTTAGGTGCCTTTGATTCTTCCTGTGCTGTTGCTGTAACACCAGTGATAATTGTCAGTGCATGCAATTACATTCCTCTGCTGGTGATACGCATCAAGCCTTGTTTAATCAAATAAATGTTTGACAAGTTAGTCTTGGCTTTTGTAATTACCGCAGTTCCGTGTTCATAAATCACATCTGCCATGATATGGAATATATAGGGAGATGGTTCTATCTGTCCTCAACCTTCCCCCCTCCCCGTAAACATGAAGGGCAGCCATGGGTAGGGGGGAAATACATACAAGAGAATATTGGGGAGGGGGGTTGATAGTTGAATTTGAGAGTTGACTACTGGCGCCGTCTAATTAATAAATTCTTACACTATGAATATTGGTAATAGTTTTGTTTACTGTCTTTGAATTGTCCAGATTTATTTATTTATTTATAGTCCAGGTTTATTACAAGGGACTCAAGTACGATCAATAAAAAGGGACATTGAGTAACCAGTGCATTAGGATTTATGCTGCTCTCCTTGGCTGAAGATACATCTGGGTAACATTTAACCTTAGACCTCAGGAAACAGCTTGACCCATAGTCCCATTGAAATCAGTGAAGAAATCAGTTGAAACAGTCTATGACTGGGGATTTCACCCCCCACCCCCTTTCTGCCATAACTCCCCTTACGTTGAGAATTAGCACTTGAAAGATTTAGGACAAAGTTCTCCCCAAACACACACTGCTTCAACTCCCTCCCCATAATCTTCCCTGTAAGAAGAATTCCCAGTATAGCTTTCCTTTGCATTTCTGAAGAAGTGAGCAGTGACTCTCAGAAACCCACATTGAAATTAACTTTGCTAGTCTTCAGAGTGCGAGTCGACCTTAATTTTTTTTGTTGCTGGGATTGGGAAGACCTGAGTTCAAATCCCAACTCTGTGATGAAGCAATCTTTTGCAGAGTTTTGATTTCTGGATTACACTGGGGGATCTCTGCACAGGATTTGCACTTCAAGTGAACTTGAGCCAGTTGCCATTTTAATCTTATCTCCAGGAGTTTTTAGGAGAAAATGCTGCTGTCCTTGGAGGAAAGAGGGGACAAATCTTAAATAATATTGATTTCAGTGGGGTTTAATTTAGGCAAACTTGGGGGCCTGTATAGTTTAGCCTTTACTGAAAAGTACTCCTTTGAGAGGCGATAGGCATAGGATGCAAACAGATCTCCCAGAAATTCTCTGGCTGTGGCTACAGTTCAACCACATCTTCCTTTTTTCACATCGGAAAAGAACCACCGGGAGGTCAGATGATGGATCAGCCTCTTGGCTCTCAGGAAGTCCTTCAATGTCTGCCATATGACTGAGCTGGCCATTTTATTGGAGTAATAGTGACCTGCCTCTCCAGGTTGCCCTGATTGTAAAAGAAAGCATTTGGCTCTTTTTAAGGGACTGTATAATGATATATAATAGCTGATTAAAGGCTTGGTAAGTAAACTCCCCTAGCCTCCGTGGAATTTGTTTCCATTCAGGGGTATTTGTTAAACCCAGTATCCGGCTTTAAAATGCAGAGTTCTTTTTTCTACATGCTGCCACTTCCTTTGCATTTGAATATAAACATGATGGCTAACAGGGGATCGGGAGGGGGGAAGAGAAAGTCACAGGTTTTTTTGCAATCTGGAAACTTATGGTAAAGTTAATAGTAAGAATATTGTAGCCTGCAGATGTCGCCATGAACTCTTTAAATGATGGGAAGATAATAGAGATTCATAGGGAAAATCACACCTTCATGTATCTTCATTGCTGAATCTTTGCCATTGTGCGTCAGCTGAGTGTGCTTCAGTTAGATTTGAGTCCAGTCTCACTGGACCAATAAGATTTTCAGGGAATACGCTTCTAAGAATTCAGGTTCTCTTCATCGGACACAAGCAGGAATGGAGGTGTGAATGTGGTTAACTCTGCAAACAAATTGCTGCTGTTCCCACACCAAACTCCTTCTCACAGCAGCCATAACCATAGAGGGCTGCCTAGGCCATGGCCTAGATCAGAGGTAGTCAACCTGCGGTCCTCCAGATGTCCATGGACTACAATTCCCATGAGCCCCTGCCAGCATTTGCTGGCAGGGGCTCATGGGAATTGTAGTCCATGGACATCTGGAGGACCGCAGGTTGACTTCCCCTGGCCTAGATGGTCTAGGCCAGCTTGATGTGGTCAGATCTCAGAAGCTAAGCAGGGTCAGCCCCGGTTAGCACTTAGACAGAAGTCCAAGGTCACTACATTGAGGCAGGCAATGGCAAAATCATCTCTGAATGGTCTTTACGTTGAAAACCGTGCGGGGCCCGTATAGTTCTTCTGGGCCTGTAAAACAATACTCTTCCATGAGGCCTCTGGGTGAGACCAGAGCTATCCACAGCTTTATGGGCCTCCCTGCATTCTCATCTCTCTTCATTCTCCCCCCTATTTATTATCTCCAGCATTTTTTTGGCACCCTAGGCAAATTATGGCCTTGGTGCCCATCTAGAGCAGCATTCAGTTTTCCACAGTAGCCAACCAGATGTTTTTGAGAATCCAACAAACTTTGCACAAAGGTTGCAGCTGCCCCAAACTTGTGGCATTCCGAGGTACACATCCATTCATGCGGAGGTTACCTTCAAGCCTATGAAGCCCTTTCTCCCTCCCTCTAACTCCCAAGATTTTCGCTGACTCAGGTGACCAACTGGACAAGTGACTCAATATCGTTGAAAGGTGTGAGACCTGGATACTAAAAATAACATGTTTCATCAAAAAACCCTACCATTGTGTTAAAAAGCAAACATTAAAAAATATATATCCTGCCTAAGTATGCTAGTATGTGGCCAGGAATTCATATTTCATTGTACATTTATGATTTAGTCGCATTCCTGGCTTCAGTTGTGTGTTTTTTTCCCTGTGTCATAAGTAGCATTTCCGTGTACATGGGTTTTTGGCTCTCCAGATGTTTTCAGTGTCCCTCTAGGCCTGTTCAGATAGTTTTTGAATCTGTCTTTGATAAACAGAGGCAAGGGTAAGAGGGGAAAGAACCACTTTCCTGGAATTCAGACCGAATATATAAACACACCTGTAAAATGGCTGTTTGAAAGATTATATGGCTGTTCTAAATGACAATCGGTTCCCCATTATTCATACTTCTGTTTTTAAAGCATGCTGCTTGTTGCTTGTAAGAGACGAGTACGATAATGGTTAAGTTCAGTTTTGGTTATAAGAATGTATTTGACAAGTTGGCTACAAACGTAGAGAGCAGTTCTAAGCCCGTATATTCTGAAGGGCAGATTTTTCCCAACCACGGTACCATATGGCGGTACCATGATGTACCTCGAGCCTCCGGGGGAAGGCGAGATATAAATTAAAGAATAATAGTGTGGGGGGTTTCAAAATGGCAGCTGAGGAGAGCCCTCCCACCCTGTGCCTGCCCTTTCTATCTCTGAGCAAAGAGGAAAGAAAAAGTTTTTTTTTTTAGATTTTTAAGAAACATCTCTACTCCTATTGACCTGTTCCCTCCCAAAGTAGCCAATGATGGGCTTGGAGGGGGCAGGAAGGAGAAGGGCCGTAGCCATTTAAATCTTTGCCACCTAAGCCTCCTCTCACTTCTGGGGGACGTGGCAAGGAGACGTGGCCAGTGGACACCGCTTCCTGGTACCTCGAAGTCTGAAAAATATTTCAGCAGTACCTCCATGGTCAAAAGGTTGAAAAAGACTGCTGTAGAGCTTAGTCCCAGGAAAGTGTTTTTACGATTGCACTGTTAGTTGGTGTGGCGGCCTGTGTACCCCACTTCTTGATCTGTCCCCTTTCCCCCAGAAGCCAGAGTTGACTCTCTTCTCTTCTGCTAAGTCGCCTTCGGGAACTTCACCTGAGGTTTAGAAGGGCCTCCTCATCTTGGAGTGGACAGCGTGGTCCATGCACCTGGCAGCAGAAGAACTGGGGAGGAGGGAGAGAAACTGCGTTTGTGTTTAGGGATTTTCCCTGGGGCCTTATTCTGGCATCCTTTGCATAAGCCTGTCACATGTAACATGTTGCTCCAGGACACAGAATTGAAGACTCAGTGCTTTTGGAATATTGTTAAAACTGAGACTTGTTCTTCTCTGAGAAGACTGTGAAAAAAAATCTAGAATTATTCCATTGGGAATTTTGTGTATTGTGAGCTTGTGTGTGTGTGTGAATTACAGCTTAGCATTAATGACTTTCTGGGGTCAGTCTTCACATTTTGAGATGCTGGCTTTCAGCCTGGCTTGCCCCCGAGAGTAAGCTCATTACTGAAGGTCTGCGGTGGCATTAAATGATTTAAAGACTGGAATCCACTTTTCTAAATTAGGTGCAAAATCAGACGAGCTAGCTTTCATTAGCAGGACGGAATACGTTTAACGCTTAGCCGTTTGAACCGTAACCCCCTTGGAAAAAAAGCGAAAGTGCAGACCCAGATCTGCAGCGGATAACACAGTAAGATCTTCTTCCTTTTGCATTTATGAATCGCTGCATCTGCAGTCCTCGTGAAACCTGAAATAGCCCCAGATGGCTTAAAATTACCATGAAGGGCTCTGCCTCCAGGTTTTCTTGTTATTGATAGGTACAAAGAGACAACATCCATATTCCTGAGCATCAGCATCATATTTTTAGAGACCCCCCCCCCTCGCCCCGACTTGTACAAAAGCCTGATTACTGACTTGAATTTCATAGCAATTGGATTGATTTTTCTGAGCAAGCCTTCCCTGACAGGATAAATAATTTACTCTCTGACTTGGAAAAAAAAATGAATGTTTAGATGGCTGACTAAGGCCCGTGTTGTAAGTTGGGTGGTTTATCTGTTTGGGGGTGGGGGGACGACTGAAAGCACACGGCTTGGGGAAAAGCTTATAGGAATTGGGGAGCCATTGCAAAACAGGCTCTGTCCCTCATTGGGTGCTGACTCAGCCTCCAAAGGACAGGGTCCTTGGAGCCAGGATGGAAACAGTCTCAGAACACAGGCGACTCTGCATGGAATAATCTGTTCCCCGGTTCGCAGGCCACTTAGTCCTTTTCTTGTGCTATCATAACACATGGTGTGCGTTCTCAGCTTTTTATAAATGTTTATACATTTTTTCATATAAAAACCTTCACACAGTGCTTGTGTTCCTTAGCTGCTGGGTGTAGACTTCTGACTTTATTGGAACAAGAGCGTTTTGTTTGCTGCAGTGACTTTAGAAGTACCGATGTTTGTTTTAAATTAGAATATGGCTTTGATTTAATATTTACAATGTTGATTTTTGGGTCTTTGCCAAACTCGGAGTTTATTCAAAGCAGGCAGTAGCATCTCGGGTGCGTGGAGGTTTGAAAAGGGCCAAGCCATCCAATGGCACATCCCCATTTAATACTTGGCCATGCCATAGAGAATTCTTATTTTTCCTTTCTAGCGTCTGGTTGTATTCAGCTATCACAACATTTTGGGCTATTAAAAAGGAACTGCACCACCTTTTCCTTCTTGTACAGAGAACTGTTGTTAGAAATTCATTCTAGCTACCCTTGAAATACAACTGCAGGTGTGAGGGTCAAATTAGTTGCCCTTCCAGCAGACGACAGGGATTTGAAAACTGGGCTTGGAATCAAAGTGTGTAGAGGGAAAACTTAAATGTGTATATTTGGAGAGAGAGGCAAAGGAGGAGTAGAAGGACTTTCCTTTGTGCGAACTCAACACTCTCTTTGAAAGAGTTTCTACTGCTCAGCTACAAAGCTCAGCAGCTTACAACAGGAGGGGGAGAGGGACCTCTTAACTCCCTATTGCTCCTTGCAGAGCTATCCACTCTACAAGTTTAAACAGGTTGGTGATCCCTGGTCCACATGAGGTATGCTTCAGCCAGGGCCTTTTTGGTCCTGGCCCCTACCTGGTGGAATGAGCTCCTGGAAGAGCTGGAGATCCTGCTAGAGCTACCAAGTCTGAAAGATGGAGCTCTGCCGCCTGGCGTTCGGTTGACACCAGAGCACAGAAGATCTATATGGCCCCTCCACTTTTTTGAACATTCTATCAGTTTAACACTTAACAACCTCCTTGGTGCACAGAATCTGGTCAGATTAACTGAGCCACATGGGGTGGTCTGGGGAAATGGTGGGGCTTGGGGGTTTTATCTTTGATTATTGTTTTTATCGTGGTTTTATTCTTTGTTGTAAACCGTCACGAGCTGGCTGGCCCGAGAGCGGCAGGGAACAAATCCAGTCCCATAAGAAACGAAATAAAGAAGGCGCACCAGCAACAGAATGAGTTTCTGCACATCCCAGCTTAATGTCTGAATGTGGCCTCTGTGGCTGGAGAGAAAGGGCAAGTCCTGTATTCACTATGACTGAGATCCATAGATACGGAGTCATGATGGGCACAGTTTCCCATTACAGAGATGGAGGAGGCTGAGAAAGAGGCCAGGGATACCCAGGAGCAGCATTAATGAAAACAAACTGGGTTTGGTGTAATGGTTGCCTTCCAGGAAAGCGTGTTCACTTGTGAACGGAGGTCTCTCTCACTAGCAGAATTCCTGTTGGTAGTGTGTCATGGCAGACTAATGAGTTTTCCAGGAGAGGCCTTTTCCTCTCCACTTGGACTTCACGGATGCTTTCATTTCCTGTCACATTCTGAAAGCCCAGCAATCTCTCAGGGATTTCTTTCCCTCCTTAAAAGCATCTTCCCTGTATAGTGGAAAGCATGCTAGAAGATGGTGTTATGGACAGCAGGAAAACATTGTCCAGAGAAGCTTCATAGACATGCCACAAATATAACTCAGCTTTACCTAAATGAGAACCATTCAAACTAGGCATGATTTGGGAGGTGTGTAAAGAGGGTATCTGTTTTACTAATTCCCCTCCCATTACAACTCCCTGATCTTCAAAGCAATGTATGCAATTGCTAATTTATAATGGGGATAAGATTATCTAAATTGGCATTTAAGAAAGGAGTCTGCCTTCTGTTGGAGCTCACGACTTCCTTCTACCAGATTCTTTGCAGGAAGACCTCGTGGAAGATTCTAGGTGGTAAGATTCAACCACTGAGACCCCCACTCCTTTTCACTTCTCGAAGGAATCCCAAAGCGGCTTACAATCGCCAACCCCTTCCTCTCCCCGCAACAGACACCCTGTGAGGTAGGTGAGGCTAGGAGAGCTCTAAGAGAACTGGCCCAAGGTCACTCAAATGGCTGCACGTGGAGGAGGCGTGGGATTCCAACCCAGTACTCCAGATTAGAGGCCAGGGCTCTTGGGAGGATTGGAATGGCAAGCGTCTAATAAGATCTGAGAGTTACGCTTCTATTTTTTGAAAGTGTTTTAACTCTTATTGTAAGCTTTTTAAATCATGAGGGAAAGCAGGGCATCAGTGTTGTAATAAATAATAAATGAAATCGTATGCCTGTTTCTCAGCGCAGTCCTCTGCAGGTTTACTCCAGGCTCAGTCTGGTGAAGTTGTTGGTGTTAGACCAGACTAACTTGGCACATGATGGCTCTCCTAGCTAGGCAACACGATGCATTTGGGGGTAATCCAGAACTACCTTCTGAGTAAGCCAGCCCTTTTCAGCCTTTGGACCACAGAGGAACCCCTGAAATATTTGTCAGGCTTCAAGAAGCCCCAGAGGTGATGCATAACCCCTTCAGAGAAACGGGTATGGAAGTAAGACGCAGGAGCCAGCCAGTCAATCGATCGATCATTTGCCGTTTCCATTGTGGAGAAGGAGAGTTGGCCTGTCGAGCGGCAGGGGAAGTGGGTTCCAGCAGCATCTAGGGGTGTCAGCGGCCATCTGAACTTCTGGAGAAGGTTGCATAACCCCTAAGAACTTTTTGCGTAACTCCGGGGTTTCTCTGAACCCTAGTTGGAAATGCTAAAAATAAATGTACGTACGCTCAGGCTGCTTACTTCTCCGCGTACAGGGTCTTAAGCTTGGTAACAACTCTTGCCTAATTTGTCCAACTCCTCTCTTCCAGTCTTCATGAAGAGATTATTGACTTCTACAAGTACATGTCTCCCAGATCTGAAGAAGAAAGGATGCGCATGGAGGTGGTTAACAGGATAGAAAACGTCATAAAGGAACTGTGGCCCAATGCAGAGGTAAGCCCCACAACCCCTTTTTGCTGTCCTTGGCGGCTGCCTCTGTTTAGAACGCACCTTTTTCTGCGCTGCTCTGCTGTTTGTTTTCTTCTTGCTCCTCTGCTTCCTGTCAAAGAGTGGCAGACGAACGTTCAGCATTGGCTAAAGTCATAACTGAAGAGGTCTCTTTGTACTGCACAAACCCTTGAATTTGCAAATAGAAAACCCCCTGAAGTCTGCAATAAAACGAAGCAATCAAGATGCATTTTCATAACTTGAGTGTCTTCGTTTTTGCAAAAGACAATACAAAAAGTGGCTTATGTGACTCATTTTTTGAAGCGAGATTGTTCTGCGTTGTTTGCATGCGCATTTTATGCCTCTTCAAACTCAGAAAGGAAGGAGTGGGGGTCACTATTGGGAGGGGAGCAGCCGAGGCAGAAGTATTAGCAGCTTGTTGTGAAGTCCTTTCCTGTACTGAAGTCCTAGTGATGAATGGAAGCCTCCTTCCCTTCCTCCAAGACAAAGAAGCCACAAATCTTCAGTTTAAAGCCCTATTCAGCCCTGACACAACCTCCTCCTTTGCTGTCTTCACTTTTAACATCTTCTTCCACTTGACTGTTTGCGGCTCATCTTTACTTTCTTCTCCAAGACCTTAAACAACAAAATAAGGTATAAGTGCTGGAAACCCCTTTACGTTCAACATGCCAAATGCATGTTGTTCAACGTTCATACGTTCAACATGCCAAAAACAAATATTTTGCTGGATTTTGGCTGCGGTGAGCTTTGGAATTTTTCTTTGCTGCCCACTGACTTTCCAAAGGGCACTGCACAGGCCCATTGTAAACAAAGGCTGCAAATGAATGGACCGAGGTAGTACTGTCGTTTTTAGATCCTGAGATTTGTTTTGAAAAACTCTATAAATCACTAACTAGCCCAGGAACAGCTGTGCAAATCCCCTGTGTGTTCTCTACCACCCCCCTGCCCTGGTCACCATCCAATTCGGCATCTTCCCAGTTAACTTGTGTTCCTTCAGTTTGTCCATGAAAATTCTTCTCTCTCTCTTTTCCCCCTTCCGGAAAGAGATTTCCAAAGAGTTCCCCTCTCCCATTGCAGCGCTGATTAAAGATTCATTGAGCATTAAGATGGCAGCGGAGGGTTACGGGGGTGTTTGGGTTTTGAAAAAGTCAATATTTGTACTTCTCCTGTAGTGCTCGAAAAAGGATTAAAAATACGACGGCATTAAATGAGTATTTCAGAAAATACGGTTTTATTTATAGAAGCCAGCAATTGTGTCATTGGCTCAGCTGCTCTAGGGAAGGTTCGTAGACGGAAACATTCCTCGTAAGTGAGCGCCTTCTTGGCTTAAATCGCGCTCTGCCGTAAGAGCGGCGAAGTAGAGGAGCTTTCATTATCTTGGAGGAGAGACAAGCGTGGCTGAAGTTAAGAGGTGGTGTGAAAACGAAAGCTGTTTTTGTGCTTGTTGCCAGAGGGAACGTTTTTCGTTGGGAAAAGTAACAGATGCCACACTATGGAAATGTAAAGAAATTATATAATTTGGAATTTGTCTTTAATGTGCCTAGGAATATGTTAAGGGGGGCAGGGACCAGTGCATGCAGGGCACTATGGAAATAATCCACATCAAGCGCTTGTTCGGACTGCCTGCACACAGTTTATTGCAATAAGAGCGTGTGACGTCTCCCATACTTAAAAAAAAAACTACAGGACCCAGTGGGTTCCAAAGTAGCTTCCAATATTCTTCCTCCTCTCCCACTTGTTTCTCATAGGAATCCCACGAGGTGGGTTAGGCTAAGCATGCTTGACTATCCCAGCCTCACCCAGCGGGCTTCCACAATGGAATGAGCATTCAATTCTGGGTCTCCGAGACTATAACTCAGTGGTTCTCAACCTGAGTTGCCCTTTCACAGGTGTTGCAGCAGGATGAGCAGCTTGGCTGGGGGGCGGGGCTGCTACCGTTGCTGCTCCTTCTGCAGGCGCCCGTGCTCAGCCACCGGCTGCTCCAGCAGTGCCTCCAGAACAGTGCAGTCTCCTGCCATGCGCTCCTGGTGGCACCGCAACTTGGTGGGACAAGAGGCAAAACTGAACTGAGAAACCCCAGGAAAAAAAACCCAATTTATAAACAATCATGAACAATGGATCTTCACGCCATTGGTCAGTTTTGGTTTAATTTCTGTGAAAGAACCCTTGCATAATTTTATAATTGGGGGTCACCACAACATGAGGAACTGTATTAAAAGGTTGCGGCATTAGGAAGGTTGAGAAAAACTGCTCTAACCATTGCTACTTGCTGTCTCGGCTACTGTGACACGGATTCTGGCATGCTATTGGCTCTTATTCCTCTTCTTTACAGTGGGAAGTAGTCATAGCGGAAGCTGAATTTCATGTCCTGAATTTTTTGCTTAGTAATAGAGAACTGGATGTGTGTCACTCATCCAGTGTGGGAAGGATGGGTAAAGATGTAATGGTCCTTCTTTTCCCAGTCTAACTGGGAAAGCGTTTTGCTCATTAAAACCTACTCTCAAGATATAACGGGACAGAGACAAGTAGCTTAGTTTCCCCTGCATCACCACAGGCTGTTCTATTAGGGCTTTAGCTTTCTCGGGAGCAGTACTCAGCAATATAAAAAGTGGTTGGATTTGTTTACTTTGGTGCAACTTGCAAATAACTATTTGCCAAAATAACTGTTACATTCTGTTAGGGTTAGGGCTAGCCCTGTGGAGCAGTCGACAGGCATCCGGAGTTCAAATGTGTGCACACTTTGGATCCTGCCTAATGCTTTTCCGAATTGTACCAGCTGAGGGCAACAGTTGTCAATGTTTCTAATGCTGCCGTATATCCTATGGTGAAAGATGTAACTCACTGCTTGTTTTACAGGTGCAGATATTTGGAAGTTTTAAGACTGGTTTATATTTACCTACTAGGTAAGTAGAGGTTAATCGGCTTGAGGTGAAAAGCATTTCTTTCCCCCATTCCCCAATGGATTTATTCCAGAGAACATCTGGGTACTACAGCAGCCAGTGCTGAACTGGGTGGACTGACTTTGTGTCATCTAAGCTGGGATGGCCATGGTTAGAATTTGGATGGGAGACTATCAAGGAAGTCAGGGTTGCTAAACAGAGACGGATGTAAAAAAACCGCCTCTTGTTTCATGTGGCCCTTTCTTGCATGCCCTAAGCCAGGGGTAGTCAAACTGCGGCCCTCCAGATGTCCATGGACTACAATTCCCAGGAGCCCCCTGCCAGCGAATGCTGGCAGGGGGCTCATGGGAAATTGTAGTTCATGGACATCTGGAGGGCCGCAGTTTGACTACCCTTGCCCTAAGCCCCTTAAAGAGCCTTACGCTCTGCCGATACAACTGCCTGGTGATCCTTGGCCCCAAGGAAGCTCATTTGACCTCAACCACGGCCAGAGCTTTTTCCATCCTGGCTCCCACCTGGTGGAACAAGCTCCCAGAGGAGATCAGAGCCCCAGCAGAGCTTAAACAGTTCCGCAGGGCCTGCAAAAGGGAGCTCTTCCACCAGGCTTTTGGTTGAGGCCGACCTGAATTCAGTCATTTCCCATTGGCCACTGAGCTCCCCCTCCCATCAACACCACCACCAACATGTCCATCCCACGGGGCCGTCAGTATGTTGCAGTTAAAATGGACATTCTCACCATGTTTGTTCCATTAAGTTACTGTTCTCCTGTTATGACAGTTTCGCTGTTGTTCAATTTAATATGTTATTTGTACTGTTTTTCTCCATATCCATGTAAACCGCCCTGAGCCTCAGGGGAAGGCGGTATATAAATATATAATAAATAAAATAAATAGGTGCCAGGTTTCTGTGCCCAGAAATCCAGTCATCATGTTAGTTTTCCTTGCACATCCTTACGTAATGTACATAATGTATGTACGTCTTGAACCTGACGTATTGCCTTCTTTTCATTCCAGTGATATTGATTTAGTTGTGTTTGGAAAATGGGAGAATTTGCCTCTCTGGACCCTGGAAGAGGCTCTCCGAAAGCACAATGTAGCTGATGAAAATTCAGTAAAGGTTTTAGACAAAGCAACTGTAAGTCGTTATTACTATTTTCTTTTCACAAATACAACCATGTGGAAAAGGATACTCCATTATAGTTTTTTTGTGCAGCTGCTCTTGATCTGATGGATATTGCTCATTAAAATTAGGAAATAATCATCGCTGTGGCTTCTTCTGTTCTCATTTTTTGTGCACCTTCCCCTCCACCTATGTATATAGAGATAGATACACATATAAGTGGGGATCTACAGTACTTGTGGGATGGAATCCCCCCCCCCCAAGTGCTGCAAATTCCCCCATCTTACACTTTGGGGGCAAGGAGGAGAATCATGGGAAGGAATCCCAGCTCTCTATTGGTTTGGGATTGTATAGGTGTCTCTTATTTTTATTTTACGTCACTCTCGCCAATAAATCCATTTTTCTCTTTCCTCAGGTACCTATTATTAAGCTGACCGATTCTTCTACCGAAGTAAAAGTCGACATCAGCTTTAACGTACGGAACGGGGTAAAAGCTGCTCATCTCATCGCAGATTTTATCAAGGTCAGGGGATAATGTGCAGAAATTTTCAGGCCATCGTTGGAGAAGGCTCACATTTTCATTAGGAATAAGCCCTTGGCAGTGTGGCCTTCAAAGCAGTTTGTGTTGGCCCGGCATGTTCTGATCCTGATAACTGCAGATCTTCCCCCACCTCGCTTTCAATACTAATTAATCTGATGGCGGGAGGACGCTTGATACCCACATTTATTTTAAAAACTGGAGGCAAAGCAGAGGCTGCTGTCAAGGCAGAGAAAACTCTGGCTCTGGTTGAAGCCAGTTTAGTTTCTCTGGGGATGGCAATCTTGAGCAGATTGTGTGGCCTGAGCGTAGGGAATGTTATTTCTAAGGCACCTTCTGTAAGAAGAGCATGAAACAAGGCACAAGCCAGCTTGATATAGTGGTTAGGAACATGGACGTCTAGTCTGGTGAGCCGGTTTTGATTCCCCGCTCCCCCACATGCAGCCTGCTTGAGTGATTTTGGGCTCACCACAGCACTGATAGAGTTGTTCTGACAGAGCAGTAATATCAGGGTTCTTTCAGCCTCCCCTCCCTCACAGGATGTCTGTTGTGGGGAGAGGAAAAGGAAAGGCGATTGTGAGCTGCTTTGATCCTCGTTCAGGCAGTGAAAAGCAGCATATAAGAACCAACTCTTCTTTAAGAAGTTAAAAGTGGGGTCTAGAAAACCAACTCTTCTAGGTTTTGGGTGGAGGGATGAGAACAGTGGTAAAGCCATAAGATTGGCATACAGAAGGTCCCAGTTCTATCCCTGACATCTCCAGCAATTGATGCTAGAGGAGATGCATGTGGAGGAAGATCCAGGACAATATTCTTCCCAGGAGGTTTAGATTTTGGCTCTAACCTCCTATCTGGAGTGTTGTGTCTTTGCATTATTTCCACTAGAGGGTGCCAGAGGGCAATTTTCTCCTCCCCAGCATCTAACACGGGTCCCCAATCTGAGGTCCGCTGGTCACATGTGGCCCCTGACCTCTTTCTGTGTAGCCTTCCAATATGCTTGTCTGCTGCTATCGGGGCATTTCCCCTCAGACCCATACTGTTCTTCCTGTCTCAAGAGGCACCATCTACTGCTGTTCATTTTGTCCCTTTTTTCTGCAAAAAAGACAATGGCAACATTGTTTTGGTCTCTATCGTTCCTGTAGTCTCGTAGCACCAACGAGATTTGTGGTTGGGTTCAGGTGTGTAGCCGTGTTGGTCTGAAGCAGCAGACCAACTCTTCAGTGGTTCCTTTTAAGACCTGATGAAGCATACGTGCTCATGAAAGCTTCCCACCTTATGGGAATAAAGCTGTTGGGTGGGAGTTTTACAGTTTTTTTTTTTTTTTTTTGAATTCTCGTGTAACCTGCCTTGAGTCCCAGGAGGAAGGCAGGCTACAAATAAATTACTTAAAATAAAACAAAACGTTGGTCTTAAAGTTGCCATCGGACTTGAGATTTGTGGGGTCTTTCTGAAGAAATGCGCTTTGATTCCTGAGTTCTTCTAGCCCCCAAAACCTGATAGTCTCTCAGTTGCCTCTGTACTCAAATGTAGCTCTGCTTTTGCAGATACTTTTGTGTCTCTCCCTCCATCTTTGGAGTGTCCCGTCTTTGATGGGCTTCTTCCCTTTCTCCATTAGCCAGCTGTCTGATTAAGAATGTTTTTTTTTAATCCCCCCCCCAAGTTGTTATAATTGCTGCAGATCTGACTCTCCCCCCCTCCGTTTTCTCCTACAGAAATATCCTGTGTTGCCATATCTAGTTTTAGTATTGAAGCAGTTCCTGCTGCAGAGGGACCTCAATGAAGTATTCACAGGTGGAATCGGTTCTTATAGTCTTTTTTTAATGGCCGTCAGCTTCCTCCAGGTACGTCTGATAACGTTTCCTGAAGTTTGAGAAATACCTGTTGGGTATAAGACACGGTGGTTTTGGAAACTGCTGTTTGAAATATTTTGTTCGTTCGTTAGATCAGGGCTTTGTGAAACCCCGGGGTTTCCTGGAAGGGTTTTCCCGAATGGGTAGGAATTAATTAATTTTTAATTAAAAAAGTTGAGAAAGGCTGCTCTAGATCTTGCCTGGCTTCTATTAGGAAATGAAAGGTGGGCATAGACCAGGTTTTCTCCAGTTGTCTCCCCTCCAGCTACTGACCAGACCTAGAGCGGCTTAGCTTTGGATCTGATTTTGCTGGAATAATTGATTGTATATATCAATGTAATTTGCCTATTTTTAGATATTGTTTGGCAGTCCCTGAAAGCGGGATACAAATAACTGGGACCCTGTTTTGGTTGCCGATACGATGGGAATGAAGAAAAATACCCAATAAATTTGAAAAAAAAAATCTTTATATATTTTTGCCAATTTGATTTCGATTTTTGATTCATCATTGGGCACATACCTTGAGCAGAGGGCTGGGCGAACAGAGAGGCATTCAAAGCCAAACAACCAAATGCCAAGCTGTGGAGTGGTCATCCTACATTCGGGGGGCTACCACAGAAAAAGCCCTGTGCAGCGCGCGTTGCCTTCATCCTTTGTGGCGATCCTTTGGATGCACATCATTTATTCAGTTTTACACTTGTGTTGGGCGTGGGAGGGATTAGAGCAGGGGTAGTCAAACTGCGGCCCTCCAGATGTCCATGGACTACCATTTCCATGAGCCCCTGCAGGGACTCATGGGAATGGTAGTCCATGGACATCCGGAGGGCCGCAGTTTGACTACCCCTGGATTAGAGTATTATTTGTCTTGATGGTTCCACAGAGCCTCTAACTGCATGTGAGTGAAGAGTCAAATCCTGAACTCTTTCAAGTAGAGATTAAGCGCATGGAGCCGTTCAAATCCCTCCCCTTCCCCTCCTGTAATTTTGCAGAGAGCTTGAGCAATTTTATTTTTTGGCCCAATGGGCCTTAAGTGGAATAATGCATTTGTGCTAAACCATAATCTTGCATTTTGCACTGTGAGCTTTTTTAGCGATGGCTAGCAAAAAAACAACAACAAAAAATTAAGAGATTGTTGTGAGAATATTTGAAAACTATATATATATTTTCTTCCTACCAGCTGCATCCCCGGGAAGATGCCTGTACGCCCAATGCCAACTATGGCGTCCTTTTAATAGAGTTTTTTGAATTATACGGGCGCCATTTCAACTACCTGAAAACAGGCATCCGAATCAAAGATGGCGGCTCGTACGTGGCCAAGGACGAAGTGCAGAAGAACATGCTGGACGGGTATCGGCCCTCCATGCTCTACATCGAAGACCCGCTTCAACCAGGTATCTATTTATTTACACTGGAATTTATATTCCACCCGCCCGTCCGAAACTCGGGGGCAGAGTACAATAATATAAACCACTTATAAATTGTAAACAATACAAGATAAATTTAATATTGATTAAACCTTAAGATGGTAAAAAACAAAATAAATGTATTAAAATTGCCTGTAATGCCTTGTCTTATGGGGCATAGGAAGGGGAGGGGTTCGTACCAAATAACGTTAATTAAATTTTTTAGCTTGGCGAAGTCGGATAAAGAGGCTTGCCGTTTCCGACGTTACTTCAGGCCTCAACCGCAGGCCTGGTGGAACAGCTCTGCTTTCCAAGCCCCGTGGCTGAATACTACTGCCCTCCTTTTAAGGCTGGGATGAAGGGCCTTGCCATAGGGAAGGGATCCTTCTTTCCATGCAGCAGGTCCCCTGTTCGGTCCCTGGCATCTCTGGTCAAAAGGCATCAGCTAGGAGATGATGTGAAAGGTCTCCATCTGAGATTTCAGAAAGCCACTGGTAGACAGGCTGGACCAACCATTTTCAATTTTGTGACTGTGGAGTAACCCCCCGAAATAGTTTTCAGGCTTCATTCCAGGGGCCCCAGAACTGGGTCAGAAGTGATGTCACCCTGCCAGGCTTGAAGAGGACTGGGTGGGGAGAGAAAGATTGGGGCAGAAGTAGGTGTCCCAGGTTCTGCCTCCTTTCCCCGGCATGGGAACCACGGAAGAACACCATTCCCAGGTCAACAGAAGCAGCTAGTCATTCCAGGAATAGCGTGTGGCTGAGTACATTAAGGCTGGGGAAAGGCCAGGGAGCTCTCAGGGGCTCTGGTTGGGAATCCCTAAACTAGATAATACTAACCTTGATTGACCAGTGGTCTGATTCAGCCTAAAGCATCTCTCTCTCTCTGTCTCTCTCTGTGTTTTCAAGTGGGGTGGTGACCAGGACAAATGCCCTCCTCTTTGCTCCCTTTTACCTTACCATTTGCGATGTGCTTGTTTTTATTGAAGGCAACGATGTCGGGAGAAGCTCTTACGGTGCCATGCAAGTGAAACAAGCCTTTGATTATGCATACGTCGTTCTGAGCCATGCAGTATCGCCAATAGCTAAATATTACCCCAACAACGAGAGCGAAAGGTAAAAAGTTTTCTCTGTTGAGTCAAATCCATTAATGCTGCGTGCCTCACCCCCGCCTACACATGCACACGCTTGAAATGTTCTACAGACCTTTTCTTTCTCTTTAAAATACAGCATATTAGGAAGGATCATCAGAGTAACGCAAGAAGTGGCGACGTACAGAGACTGGATATCCAAGAAGTGGGGGGTGCAGAATAGCACGGAGACTTCGTGCAACGGTAAGCCTCCCCAAGGAACGGGACGGAGGTGTTGAATCCAGGGGGTTCTTCTGTGTGCATTTGGGACCAGTCCTTTGGGTCCACCCCAGTATTTATACTTTGCTATCTAGGGCCTGCCCTGGTTAGCATTTGGATTCGAGGACCACCAGAGGACTCCAGGGTCGCGACATAGAGGCAGCCAATGGCAAACTAACTTAACTTTAAACTACGGTTAAAGATAAGACAAGGTTCCTCGAGTATAGTTATTTCATTGTTAGCTTAGGCCTTTTTTTAGCCTCGCTCATTGCGCAAGCACCCAGCCGCCTGCAGGGGGCCCCGGAGAGCTCCTAAAAGAGCCGTTGCCAAAAAAAAGATTGAGAAGGGCTGATTTGGAATGCAACTCTGAACAGTGCGAGTCAAAGCTTGAGGCCGTGTGTATTTCCACTTACACAGGCAACAGTGCCTTTTCTGGAGTGGAAGGTGTGGGGAGAGCATTCCAGAGAATCCCTAGTTTGCGTAGCTTGTGCGTATCACAATTATAATTGCGTGTTCATGCAAGAAAGCACTTATGGGAAGCTTCGTCTCTTGCCTACTAGAACAATGTGGCCCTTGCACTACAGAACCCTAAAGATTGAAAAACGAGCCTGGCTCCTAAAGTTTTGGGCTGGCTTCTAAAGCCAAAGAAAATGTCTCGAGGCCAGGCTCCTGACAGGGAACCCCCCCCCCCCCCAGATATGGAAGCGCCTAGTGAACTGCTGCTTACGCTGTTCTCCAACTGCCTTCGTCCCAGGGAACGGGGTGACGTTGATAGTCGACAACCAGCAGCTAGACGTGTGCAACAACAACCTTTCCGAGGAGTGCGAG
This sequence comes from Paroedura picta, assembly GCF_049243985.1. Lineage (NCBI taxonomy): Eukaryota > Metazoa > Chordata > Lepidosauria > Squamata > Gekkonidae > Paroedura > Paroedura picta. The sequence goes on from NC_135382.1 coordinate 34,974,010, forward strand.
TCGTTAGGAAAGCCCAGAAGTAAAACCTCCGAGACGCCAAGCAAGCACTCGTCGAACTCTTCCTCGGGACCTCTGTCGTCATCGTCGTCTGCACTATCCAGCTCCAGCGACGTAGTACGTATTAAAAACTTTCTGAGACTGAACGGGGTGGCTGGCACCCACGCAGAACGCCCGCTTGTGTCCAGTTGGAATTTGGGCCTTTCCCCAGTACCCTGATTCCAGCAGCTGCAGAGAGTTGTGAAGGCCAGTGGTGGCGTATCCTTTTGGGGTGCCCGGAAGATGATAAAAAGCATCCGTTGAGCATGGGAAGCCCTGACCCGGATAGCTCAAAGGCTAAGCAGGGCCAGCTGTGGCTGATATTTAGTTGGGAGACCCCCAAAGAAGCCAAAGGGTTGCGATGCAGAGGTGGGCGACGGCAGACCACCTCTGAACATCCCTTTACCTTGAAAACCCCACGGGGTGCCCGTAAGTCATATTTCCTATCACCCCCCGTAAGTGGGGGGTGATAGGAAATAATCTGCCTCTCCTCTCCGCACGCAAGAATTGCTTTCCTCGCATAAGCCTAGGGCTCTGGAGCCAAATATGGCCCAGCACCGAACCAAATAAGAGTGACGTATCTTGGAGAGGTTGGTGGGTTATTACCAATTATTATTACTATTAATTTTATTTGTGTAGCACCACTCTCAGCCATCCTTCTCACGGTGGTGTACAACAGTAGAAATCACAAAACCATACAATGAAACCGATCTGACAACCTTTCCAATACCCCAATGACCCAAGTCAACCCAGTAACCCAAGGTAGGCTTAATGCCTCGGGGGGTTCACAGAGGAGGGGCCCAGTAGACCTCCCCTGCCCAGGCCTCAACTGAACGCCTGGTGGAAAAGCTCCGTCTTGCCAGTACGGAGACGGATCCTATAGAGGCGCATAGCGGTCAGCCGTCCCTGGCGCAGCTTTTATGCCGATGCCTTTAAAACCAACGGTGCAGAGTTCAATTATGTGGAATAATTACTTATTAAAAGAGTCCACGTGCCCGTCGCTTCCTAATAAAGGACTTGCAATCACAAGTGTCTGCACTGTGGACATTGTATCAATTATTAATCGGCACATCTGCTCTCCGTCACGTCGGGCTTCCGAGTCTCAGGGCCACAGACGGGCTTCCTTGCGCTGCCCTTTCGATCTCTTCCTCTGAGTATCGGTACAGTTTGGCTCTTTGTTTACACGCAGCCGCAGGCCCCTGCCGAAAGCAGCATCCAAGAGGGCAGCTGTTTCCTGAGTCGTCCCCTTGCGATGGGGCGAGGGAGCATTTGGGGATGGGTTGGCAGGGCCTTTTCATGCTGCGCCCCCATTGGCCGGCTTTTTTCTTGGCAGCCGTTGCCCGTCTAGCAAATGTTTGCTTAGGGGAGTGAAGCAGAGGCCTGTTTGTCTCCCGCCCTGGGTACCAGGTGCTCCTGGAGGGTATGAGTGTTATCAAAATGGCCTTTGCAGCGATTTGACATTCAACCAAACGCACGCCAGCTTGCCATTTGGAGTGGAAATTTTAGCTGAGGAGCATTTACAGAGTGGCTGTGGTAGATCGCAGACGAGAGCCTGAACAGGGCTTTGCATCTGTTTGTTTTTGTTTGTTTCTTTCTTTTTATTGAAGAAGAGTTGGTTCTTATATGCAGCTTTTCTCTACTTACTATGTAGCAAGCCAGGTTTGATTCCCACTCCCCCACATGCAGCCAGCTGGGTGACCTTGGGCTCACCACGATACTGATAAAGCTGTTCTGACTGAGCAAAAATATTAGGGCTCTCTCAGCCTCACCCACCTCACAGGGGGTGTCTGTTGTGGGGAGAGGAACGGGAAGGTGATTGTAAAATGCGTTGAGACTCCTTTAGGTTGAGAAAAGCGGCATAGAAGTACCAATTCTTCTTCTAACCTGCTTTGAGACTTCTTCAGGTAGTGAAAAGCGGGTTATAAAAGCCCACTCTTCTCCAAAATGAAGCGGAGTTTGTGGCCATTTTAAAGCTTCAGCAAAGGTTCATTTCAGCAGATGCTTGACTTGTGTGCTGCCTCACCAGCATCCAGTGTGTTCCAACGGCTGGCCTCTTATCTTTGACAGGAGTCTGACGGGACGCCATGCAAAACCCCTAAACAGCAGGGCTGCCGTCAAACGGCAGCCAACCGCACGGTAGTTCAGGACATATCGCTGGTGCCCCCGCCGTCAAGTGGGAAAACACCGAGCAGCCAATCAGCAAACATATCCGGAGTTGCAAACAAGTCACAGGTGAGTAGAACGCCCCCTCCACCCCCTCCTTCTCTCAAAGTCTGAACAAATCTCCATGCTTTCTTAAAATGATAATTTTCTGAGGGCTTTGGTTCAGGATTTCTTGCACTCGGGTCTAAAAAATGCTGCGACCTGTCGTTTGAAACACAGGCAAGGGATTTTTCAGGGGTTTCTTCTAGACATATATCCCCTTTCAATTTTTGTTTTTGTTTAAGAGGCTTATTTATTTACATGTTTGTGCCCCAGCTTTTTCTATTCCTCACCACACTCACACACACACACATTCTTAACAAATAAAAGACCAACAGCCTTTTTCAGTCTTTTGACTGTGGAGGTACCAAGCTTTGAGATACCAGGAAGTCATACCAGCTGGCCATGACTCCCTGTCGCACCACAAAGGTTTAAATGCCTGGGTCGCATCCCCTGCAAGCCCCATCATTGGCTGGTTTAAGAGGGGGAAGGTCAACCTGCCAAGGGTAGAATTTTTAAAAACTTTCTTTACTCTTACCGCCACCTTGACACCGTGATACCGAGGTTGGGAAACCCTGTAAAATGATTATGATGATAGCTACCCACAGTTTGCGGTGGGCAGCCATGTTGGCCGGTAGCAGGAGAGCAAAGTTTGAGTCCAGTGGTGTCTTAAAGACCAACAAGGTTTCCAAGATTCCAGGTTCTGAGCATCAAAACTCCCTTTGTCTTATACCTGGCAAACACCCGATGAAAAGAGCTTTGACTCTTAAAAGCTTATACCCTGGAAATATTGTAGGCCTTTAAAGCACCACTGGACTGAAATCTTGCTCTCCCAGGCAAGCCAAAGACACTCAAAGCACGGAGATGACCAAAATCCTTTCTAGCATCCTCTGTTGCCCCGAGTTTCGCAAGACTTACTGCACACCAGCACCCCATGTTGTTGTTTATTTGGTCACGGGAACACAGCCTGAATATTCAATGGCGTGCTCACACTGCTTCTGATCTTCCTTGACAGCATGGATCTACCCGGTTGTTCCGTGCTTCTTCCAACAAAGGCCCAGCGAATTCAAGCCACGGTACCTCGGTGACTAACAAGCAACACCCGGGCAGCAAATCACACCAGTATTACGGGAAGAAAAGGAAACACAAGAGGGACCCGGTCCTTTTGGACCTCTGTAGATAGTTTTCCTCTTTGGACAGTGGACTGTTCTTCTGAGTGCAATGACCTCGTGCTAGGAAGATAAGTTGGACAGTGACTCCCCAGGTCTCGTCTGGACTCTCCCAGGACTGTCAGGGGTGGGGGGTTGGGGACGACAGCGTCGATTAGCAGTGTGTTATGAGTTTTCCAGCTTGCCACGGAACAAATCATGAAGATTGACAACAGCAACAAGAGAAAGGGGGGGAGGGCAGGGAAGAGGAGGAAAAGGCCATTCCCGGTAAGGCATATGCCACAACAGGGTCGTTTAGGATCTAAAAGCTTGAATGTAAAATAAACATCTCCTCACAGCTTTTATGATGGCCTCATCAGGGTGTAGGACTCAGTGTGTTTAGGGTGGGCTTTGGCTCATGGACTCGGAATGGGACAAACGGTTGAAAAACGAGAAGAAGGAAAAAAAATACACCTGTATTTTGAGGGAAGCCCAGACTACAAAGGAGAGAGAAAGTAAAAAAAAAAAAAATTCACGCATGATAATTTTAAAATTATTTTTGCATATATTTACCATTTTATTGTGTCTCTATAGATGACCATATAGGAAAACAAAATGGACCTTTATAATAGTGGCATTTGTTAAAATACTTTTTACATAACATTACTGTTTAAATGGTAGAAACAATTTTTTTGGTTGTTGTTGTTCCCACTCTCTTGCCCTCCCCACTATTCATTTTTTAAAAAAAAAGAAAATATTTGAATTTGTCAGCTTAACATCAAACAAAAACGTAGTGATTTGCGTGGCTCAGAAATCGTTTTCTTTCTCCTTGACCACTGAAGTAGCACATTGATGGGTCTGCACAAGTTTCTTCTTGAGGAGGGGGAGGGAGGGGAGAGCCGGGGTTGGGGGGAGAAGGATATGTTTTTTTAAAAGGGGCGTCCCATGGCCACTCTGATCTCAGATTCCTTGGTGGGCAGAAGAATGAACTCTGGCTTTGTGTCTGAAGTGTTATCCTCACATGCAATGGGGTATTCTGGATATCCCCCAAAGGTTCTCTCTCTCTATTCTCAAAGGAAATACAACTACCGGGGGGGGGGGGAGAGATATGTGGAGGAGACACCATGGCTCCGCCCTCTTTTGTTGCATTAAAATAAATGAGGGTTGGTTAGTAATATCTGCATTTCAGAAACTCTGCTAAATCCTTTGCCTTCCTTTTGATTTTTTTTTCGTGCCTTTTAAATCTTTGTCCCTGCTTCTTCTTTTTTCCTTCCCCTCTTTGTTCAATTCATTTTTTAAAATGACCTTTCAGAGAGGGAAAAAATGCTTAAAAAGGAAAAAAATTGTCTTTTTTTTTTTTTAACTCGAGCGTTTCGCTTTGAGGCATTTTTAATCTACCCGTTAAGGATTAAAACACATCTTCAATAATGAAAATAAATTTGTATTGCCGTCTTGAAGAGCTGACATTTTTCTCATAGCTTCTGTGTTTTTACTGGATTTTGTCAGTCTTTCTCCTCCTTTCGAGCTGCCCCCACCCAAGAATTCATAAAAGTTTGGGTGTTCCTTGATTTCAGCCATGCCGTTAAAAACACTAAAAAGTTCATGCTATGAATGCAAATGGGAATGTATAGAGTTGTAGTCACTTGCAATTTTTGGGGTGGGGGTGGGGGAGGAAAAAAAGGAAAAAAAAAGATTTGGAGCACTTTAATGATTAGAATGTAAAGTGACATTTACTGTAACTTTTTTCTTTGAAGAGGAAAGTTTGTGTGTGTGTGTGCGTGTGTGCGGAGTATGGAAGGCTGAATTTGGTGTATCCGGTCTGAAAAATGATGATCCTTTTATTGAGGAATAATAGCTTTTAGATGTTTCTTTTATCGACTGCAGACCAATCTGACGTTTAATAAGCACTGATGATCAGTGCCAAAGCTTTTTAAATAAAATAATGCAACACGACCAAAACTGTCACGACTGAAAAATTCTATTATATCTATGTAAGACAACACTCAATCTGGTCAAAAGCCTTTTTATTTAAAAAAAAATGAATATGGGGGAGGGGGGGACAAAACATTTCTACCTGTAACTAATGCTCGAGGGCACTAAGCAAAAAAAGAAAAAAATTGGAATGTTGATGGCATGTTAAATTTTTGATCTACATTTTGGGGGGGGGGATCATTTCTTTTTTTAAAAACACCTGGATTTGGGATCCTGGTATTTAATATAAGAGCGTCACATTAGATCGGGTAGTCAAACTGCGGCCCTCCAGTTTTCTGTGGACTATACAATTCCCACGAGCCCCTGCTCGTCTGGAGGGCAGCAGTTTGACTACCCCTGCATTAGATAACGTATAAATATTGGCGTTAATTTTGGGTGGGTGGTAAAGGTGTAAACCAGTGGTAGCCAAATTGGTTCTCCAAATGTTCATGAACTACAATTCCCATAAGCCCCTGCCAGCACAACGTTGTAGTCCTTGAACATCTGGAGAAGCACATTTTGACCACCCCTGGTGTAGACCAAACTTCAGCTGCTTCTGGGGAACAAATTCTAAATTGTATTAATCCCCATATTAGCGACTGTTAGCAAAACATTGGTAATGGATGGGGTAACACGTGCATCCATATTGCATTTTACATTTTTTTTTAACCATGCTGACTTCTTTTCGTTTTTTTGAGAATCTCCCTCTTTGTTGAAAAGAAATTTTCTTTCAGAATGGGAGTGGCGGGAAGATAATCTTGATTCCATTAGGAATCTTAGGTTTGCCTCAATTTATGGTTTTCATAAATTTTAATGGAAAAATAGCTTTTCCGGGACTGTAAAGTTTCATTTTGGTAAACAGTAACTTTCTAACTAGAGGATGGAAGAAGAGCAGGAAGGAATAAACTGAGGTGTTTACACTGCCTCAAACTGACCAGCATTGTATTAATGGGGGGGGGGGGTACTAAATCTTCCAAATCTTTTATTTAAACCGAACAGTTGAACTGTTTGTTTTTTTCAATCTGAAATAAAACAAACGCAAATCTCGAGACCTTTTAAGTTTTGCCTGCTCATTTTTTTTTCTTGTACATTTCATCTCTGTATTTGACTTAAGTCTAATTCCTTTTGAGTTTCGATACTCTTGTGAATATTTTGTGAAATATATATAAATATAAAAATATAAAAATAAATGTTTCAACACAAGAATTTTTATCACTCGACATCGGTTTTTTTTTGGAAACGCATGTGATTTTTCCCACCCCTCCCACCTTTTCTTTATTTCCAGCCTTCACTCCATAGAATCATAACACCTGGTTGCTGAATCTTGGGACTCACCAACAGGTCCCTGATAGCCGGCTGGATGGATTCCTGTCCTCCCAGTGGAATTAAATTTGCCTTGGTGAGACTGTTGCCCATACTGAAGTGAGAAGCAGGTAACTGGGCTACCGTGGAGAGGCATCTCTCTCTCTCTCAATGATATAGGCTTGATATCAGGAAAAAATTTTTCACAGTCAGAGTAGTTCAGCAGTGGAATAGGCTGCCTAAGGAGGTGGTGAGCTCCCCCTCACTGGCCATCTTCAAGCAAAGGTTGGATACACACTTTTCTTGGATGCTTTAGGATGCTCTGGGCTGATCCTGCGTCGAGCAGGGGGTTGGACTAGATGGCCTGTATGGCCCCTTCCAACTCTATGATTCTATGATTCTCCCCCCCCCCCCCAAGGCTCATGGCGGTTTTACATGAAAACACAGAAAACTAGAATTACAAGTGCCAATATGGAAGGTCCTGGCATCTAATCTTACACAACAGTACTTGCCTTTCGGCCGTGGGAACTGAGACATTGCTTTCCCAGCTTCATCTTTTTGCATGCTTAACCGTATGTTCCGAAACCTTTTATCCAACTGTATTTCAAGTGAGGCACGTTTTACAGTCTGCACAGCACCCGGGCCACAATTCAGAAGGCTCTGACCCGAATTGTAATCAGACTCGATCCTCTGTTAGGAAGGGTTCTTTATTATTATTATTGTTATTATTAAATTTATTAACCGCCATTCCCGAGTGGCTCGTGGCGGTTTACAAAAAGTCTGGCTAAAAAGCCATTAAAGCCCCCATTAAAAGGGACTATCACAACATCTACAACAACAATCAACAACAGCAAACACGGCGGAACCCTCAACCCCTTCTTCTACAAGAGGGAGGAGAAAGGAGAGGCCAGCCAGAATGGCATTCGTTGCTGACATCAGGGGGGCCCCAATTGCACTTCCTGTACTAACCTGGCCTCAACCAAAGACCTGGCGGAAGAGCTCCGTTTTGCAGGCCTTGCGGAAGACGCCAGACACAGCAGCAAACCTCCTTGGGGATTAATATATTCTAGATTAGTGGGCCCCATCATGAGTGGTACACCCCCCCCCCCCCGTGGTTAGTGGAAGGATCCAGAGGGGCAGTGAGGAATTTGGATGCAGTTGGCAGCAGTCTGATTCTTCTTCTGGGGCTCTTTTCATAGCGAAAGTCTTCCAAGGTGCCTTATTGTTGCCTGACTCTTTTTTCCCTTTTTTCACTTCCTGCATTTTTCTTCTCCCCCTACATTCGTCAGTAGAATACAGACAGTTGTATGTGTTCTTCCTTGCTGAATTTGCTTAAGTGTTCTTTGCACTTAAGCGTCCCCTTCTGCTTCACTGCATTAAATAAGCTTTACGTGTAATGGATTGTTGCTAGCCAGCCCTATCTTTATGAGGGTCATTGCCCTGGAAAACCTCGACAGAGCTGGCACCAGCCAAAGCCAAGTGCAAAGATGAGAGCCATCACTTCTAGACCCCTTTCAACCCATCACAGTGGGGGGAGCCCAAGTTCTCCCAGCTTGGCTGCATGGGGAGGAGCGGGGAGTCAAACCTGGTTTCCAGATTGCAATTTGTCTCAACCACTATGCTGGCTCTCCCAAGGTAGGCTTGGTATATAATAAAGCCAAGATAGTCTGCCCTAGGGTTGCCAAACTCCAGGTGGCGGCAGGAGATTTGGTATTGCACCTGATCTCCAGGTGACATCAGCTCACCTGCAGAAAATGACCACTTTGGAAGGTGGACTCTATAGTGTGAGATCCAATAGTGCAGTCCATCCCCTCCCCAAACGCTGTCCTTTTCAGGGTCTACCCTCAACCCTCCAGGTATTTGGCAGCCCAGAGGTGGCAACCTCTTCTTGAAGGGACACACACCTAACTCTGACAACCTCTCCTCCTAAAGCCACACGTGTCCCTTTTAAAGGCCTCATTATTCTGTCACTCCCAGAGGATACAGGGAAGCCCGTGTGCCCAGGTGGCTTCCAATCAGGACTGGACAGATCCAGGGCAGAGAGGTGCAGGGAAGAACCTCCTCCGTCCGAGGCAGTCAGCCCCCTGCAAATCCCAGCACAAAGAGGCGACATCAGAGGAATGTTTCTGCCTCTGCTCATGTTGCCAACTCCAGGTTGGGGAATTCCTGGAGATTTGAGGGCTGGAGCCTGGAATGGGCAGAATGGGCAAAGGGGTGTCCCTGGGGTGTCCTACCCTCTATTTATTTGTTTGTTTATTCATATTTATATACCGCCCTCCGCGAAGCCCCAGGGCGGTTTACACAGAGCTGAAAACTACACATGGAACCCTACCTACAATAGCTTTAACATTAATACGATGAGATTCCAATGGGTAGCCGTGTTGGTCTGAAGTAGCACAATGAAATCAGAACTCTGATTTTATTACTATTAACTCTAGAGCAAACATCGCCATGGAGATCCGTGGCCAGTCCGGGGGGCCTCCAGGCACCGCCTGGAGATTGGCAGGCGTCCTCTCCGCCTGCGATGGAAGGGGCTGGCCGCGGTGCGCGCCAGGAGACGAGCCCAGACGACCCGCCCGCCCGCCCGCCCGCGCCCCCTCCAGGCCGCCGCTGCCCGCCCCCTGCCGCCTCTCCCCCGCGCCGAGCGCTCTCTGCGGCCGTTCCCCGAGGGCGGCGCCGCTAGAGGGCAGGGCAGGGCCGGGCCAGTCCGGGCCAGGCGTGCGCTCCGCAGCCGCGCCTTTCCGCTTTGACTCAGCGGGGCCGCCTGCCTTGCCTCGCTGCCTTGCCTTGCCTTGCCGGCCGCCCCTTCCAGCCGCCGTCGGAGGTGAGTCTCGCCTCGGCCGGGGGCTTCTTGCGCGCGGGACGGGGGCGCATCTCGGCCGGCCCCGACGGGGATGCCCTGAGAGCGAGCGGTTCCTTGCGCGCCCAGAGACGCCGCGTTGATGGGGACGGTGGATTGCGCTCGGATCGCCTCCCTCGACAGCTGGAGGTAGGCTTGCCAACTCCCGGCGCCCAAAGTCCCGGAGATTGGGGAGGGGGTCGAGCCTGGGGCAGGGAGGTTTGGGGAGAGATGGCACCTTGGGGGAGGAGGATGCCGCGCCGTCGCCTTCCCGAAGCAGCCCCGCTGCCCCGGAGAAGGGACACAAACGCTTTAAAGAGGCAAAAGAATGGATAAACCAAAGATTTATAGAGTCTGTCGTCATCCCGGGAGATCGCCAGTCTCTACCTGGAGGTTGGCAACCCTAATTGAAGGGGACACCGTTTGTGCTCTTTTGGGGGGTCGGGGTGAAAATGGGTGCAGGACTGGCCCTGAAAACGTGCTGTGAAAAAGAAGGCTGTCTGAACGTGTGCAGAGTGCAGTGGTGCCATACTCCCCTCTCAGAGGTTTGGGTTTTGCTGGGCAGCCTTAAGCAGGGGCGCCTTCCAAAATAAACCACTTGAGCATTTCGTCAATTGGGGGGGGGGGCTCCTTCTTGTGGAAAAGGTGCCTCTGAGCATGCTTGGAGTGTTTTCTCCTCGCTCCCGAATGTGCTTAGTGTGTCTGTGTGTGCTTCAGATTACACAGCATCCCTCCCCTCCTCCCCCGGCCAAAGGCCTATTGATGGCTGTAAACCACGCGTCTGACACATGTTGGATTTTATTAGCTGATTTCCAGGCTGCGGACTGGTGATTGGAAAACCTTCAAATGTAGGGTTAGCTGGTAAAATGCCTGGCCCCAGATGGGCTTCAGGTGGCTTTGAAGCAAGGCAGGCGTGAGCTGGGGAGGAAGGAACAGTCTGGGCAGGCTGCAGGCGGACGCTGCTGATCTTTCCCAAAGGACCCCTTCCGAGCTCCTCTTGACCGCCCTAAAGGTTAGAGCATCTTTGGGCCTTTGATGCTCCAAGACTCAAAATGGGTGTTCTCAGTTCATAGAAGAATCGGTTTCCATTTCTAGTCCGACTGAGACGTTCTGGTTTCCGGTCTGCCTCAGAGTTCACCCGGGCTGCTTAGCCCAAAGACCTGGGTTTGAATTCCAGCCGGAGGACGCCTCTGAACAAACCGTCTTGCCGTGCTTTGCCTTCCCTTCCGGATTCCGCACGAGGGGCCCCTAGGTATGTGGGCATGTTTGCAATTAAACGGTTGGCAAGTTCTCGTATCTGCTTTTGGGTGTGATCCTTGTATTCTGTGGGGAAAACTGATAAAAGCTGGAGCGTCAGGAGCTCTCTCTCTGTCTTGCTATGAAGTCACAGCTGACTCAGGGTTTTTAAAGCAAGATAAGTTCCGCAATGGTCTGCCTTTGCATGGTTTTACGTTACAACCTTGGACTTTCTTGGTGGTCTGCCATCCAAATATTGAGTAGGGCCAACGCCCGGGCTATCTGGAGCAGCATAATTCACCTCTTGCTTCCCTCGATTTCCTCTCTGTGAAGCTGGGTAAGGCTGACGAACCCATTTTAAAGAATCTGAATTCATTAACGGCGTGGCTTTTGAGGAGTGGATTCAGAGTAGATTCTTTGTAATTGGCCCTAAGGATATTCCATTCACGAAATCATTAAATTACCCTCATCTTCCGTTCGGCCTTAAAATCCTCTCCGAAGGAAATCAGTCCACAGTATCGGTTAAACGTGGGTGTTTGTTTTAAACAACTTCTTGCTTGGACCTCTTTCCCACCTGTGCATAAGCCGTGTTTGGTTATGTGAAGGAGATCCTTTGCTTAGGCTCAGAGGCAACGTTTCCATAGGGGTTCATGCAGGCAACCCAAATTAGGTGTTAGGGCTCGAGGCGTGCCTTAGGACGGTAGATCGAAACAATACAGCATGATGTAAATGGGCGTTCTGAAGATATTTTTGGAACTTAGCTTGGTGAAGTGGTTAAGGGCGGCCCTGGGCTCGTCACAGTTCTCCTAGAGCTGTTCTCAGAGCAATAATACCAAGGCTCTTTCAGCCCCATGTCCCTCACAGGGTGTCAGCTGGGGGGAGAGGAAAGGGAAGGAGATTGTAAGCCGCTTTGAGACTCCTGCAGGTACTGAAAAGTGGGTGTAAGGACCAAATCTTCTCCTCTCCCCCCACCCCCCTTTGGTTACTCTGTCTTCTGGGATGTCGTCCACGGCATACAGTCAGGCGGTACCTCTTCACAGGGGAAGAGCCTCATAATTAGTATTTTGCTGTGTCCGTGAAGTGCCAACAAGTAATTTCCTATTTATGGCGACACTATTAATTAATGCCCTGCAAAACGTCCTCTCCTTCACAGCCAACGGAGAGCCGCGGCTCCCTTGATCGAGTCAGTCCGTATCTTGTTGGGTCTTCTTTTTTTTCCGGCTGCCGTCAGCTTTTCCTGGCGTTCCTGCCCGCGTCTGGAGGAGCAGGCCGGCCCACAAAAGCTTCGACCCAGAATTAAACTGCCTTGGTCTGAAAGGTCCCCCTGGACTCACACTTTGCCTTTCTCTGCCAGCCTTGCCTCATCTTGCTGTGGCCATGCTACGATAGCTGCAGTAGGGTCATTTTAACTTCCAGGGAGAGTCTGGGCTCTATAGGATCTCGAACTTGCACGTTGGTCTTTTTGACTCTCCAGGGTGTTTGTCAAACTCTTCTCCAGAGCCACGTTTCAAATGAGGCAGGAGATCCACCCGTGGCATGTTTCACGTAGAAAACACAAACGCAGGCACTCCGTGAGTGGTTAAAGCGTATTGTCACAAAAAGTGTGGTTCTAGTCTCTCTCTCTCTGCCTCCGAGCTTGCTTCTGCGGGGCCGAAAAGGAACAGCCGCTGGGGTTTTGTTCAAACAGTTGGCCAATCTGTGCTATAATCTGCCCAATACCGCACTGTTCATTTCCCTTTTTCAAAACTCATTTCCTTTTGCTGTAGCCCTCTCTGCATTTTTGTAAGCCTGCAAATATTAAGTGTGTCTCAAAATAACAGATGGGGAAGTCTTTCTTTGCTTTCCTTTCTTTTCTTTTTAAAACGGGGGTTAGCATCTGGAGCAAAAAAAAAAAAAAATCCTGCACTTTCTGAATAAGGGCAGCACCTGAAGAGAACGCTCTCTTCTAGAATGAAAATCTCTTCCCAAATCTTGATTTCTTGAAACATGCTTTACTTTGCTGTAAATTAGCTTTCCTAGTGCCGCGACCCTTTAATACAGGGGTAGTCAAACTGCGGCCCTCCAGATGTCCATGGACTACAATTCCCAGGAGCCCCCTGCCAGCGAATGCTGGCAGGGGCTCCTGGGAATTGTAGTCCATGGACATCTGGAGGGCCGCAGTTTGACTACCCCTGCTTTAATACAGTCCCTCATGTTGTGGTGACCCCCCAACCATAAAATTATGCAAGTGTTCTTTCACGGGAATTAAACCGAAACTGACCAATGGCGTGAAGATCCTTTGTTCAGGACTGTATATAAATTGTTTCCCCCCCCCCCCCCCGGGGTTTCTCGGTTCAGCTCTGCCTCTTGTCCCACCATGCCGATCTCGCTCTTTTCCGCTGCTCCAGTCAGACAAACCCTCTATCCCGATCCACCTCGCAAGGCTGTTGTGTGGATGCCCCCTCGCCCCGCCAAGCTGCTTGCCCTGCCGCAACTCTGTGAAAGGGTCATTCGACCCCCAAAGGGGTCCCAACCCCCAAGTTGAGAACCGCTGGTGTAAATGAATACTTCTTCCTTAGAGGGAGGGGATGTTTAAACAGGCAGCATACAGGGGTAGTCCACCTGTGGTCCTCCCGATGCCAATGGACTACAATTCCCATGAGCCCCTGCCAGCAAACACTGGCAGGGGCTCATGGGAATTGTAGTCCATGAACATCTGGAGGACCGCAGGTTGACTACCCCTGCGCTACACCATTGTCATAATGACTCTCCTCTCCAGACAGGAAAATTCAAGGAAGCCGATGATGACGGTATTGCAGTATCCAGTGACATGTGTAAATAAACATCGGACATTGGATTTACTGGAGAGAGATGTGTTAGTGGCAGACCTGTACTCCTGTAATATCTTCATTCAGGCATCTTGTAGTTCTCCCCCCCCCCAAGTGGGGCTATATTTGGGGTGTTTCAACATAGATTACTAAACCTCGTTCTAATAACCATTTCCACTGTCCTTTTTCAAACGTGTTGTTTAACACTTGTGAATTCTCCTTGCTTCCTTCCAGGCTTTTGGAAACGGTCTTGATTCTCTGCAAGGAGATTAGAAGCTCGTTTATAAAAGCTGAAGTGGAATTAATCATTAAATCACCTTTGAAACTGCTCCATGTAGGATTTTTAAAAAACAGAGAGAGAATGAGCAATTTCACAGGAAGGTATCATCTTGACAGGATCCCGGGGAAAGTAGGAGAGAGAATATAGAGAGACCTGGTTTGAAACGGTGTGTCTTCGACTTGCAAGCTCCATATAATTACTGCATTTAAAAGAACTGAATTTAAATCAGTATGGAAATATCATAGGCCTTTTTTTCTTCAACGTGCTCTGCTTCATCACTCGTTTTCCCGTTTTGCAAAGGGCGGCTGAGATGTCCCCTGAAGTTGCTGTTGGTAACACGATGGCTGAGCCCCTGAGTTCCAATCTTTCCTCGGCCTTCCTCAGGCCTTTATCTCGTAGCGTCTTTGACATCTGCAGTGTGAAGATAATCACACCGACTTGCCTTATGCCGAGTGTGTGTCAGTATAGATTGTAAGGATCGCTGCAGGAAGGCATGAACGGTGCATGAGTTCTGGGTATGATTTAGGTATATTATGCAGGAGTTGAGTTAGATCCGCACCAAGGGTTGTTGGGGGCAGCCTGGCAAAGAGGGGGAGATCGGGGGGAAGGACAGGACATGGAGAGTAATGGCAATGGTGTGGTATCACTTCTGGGGTTCTCCCCGGAAGTCATATTACAACTCTCTAGGAATTGCTGGGAACGCTATAGTGAAGTCTCAAAATGGCTTACATTCATCTTCCCTTTCCTCTCCCCACAAAAGACACCCTGTGAGGGAGGTGAGGCTGAGAGAGCCCTGAGAATACCGAAGAAGAAGAGTTGGTTCTTATATACCGCTCTTCTATACCCGAAGGAGTCTCAAAGCGGCTTACAGTCGCCTTCCCATTCCTCTCCCTACAACAGACCCTGTGAGGGAGGTGAGGCTGAGAAAGCCCTGATATTACTGGAGAAGAAGAGTTTGTTCTTATATGCCACTTTTCTCTACCTGAAGGAGTCTCAAAGCGGCTTACAGTTACCTTCCCTTCCTCTCCCCACAACAGACACCCTGTGGGGTGGGTGAGGCTGAGAGAGCCCTGATATCACTGCTTGGTCAGAACAGCTTTCTCAGTGCCGTGGGGAGCCCAAGGTCACCCAGCTGGTTGCATGTGGGGGAGCAGGGAATCGAACCCTGTTTACCAGATTATTAGCCACCACTCCTAACCACTGCACCAAGCTTGCTCTTTCTGAATTCTACTCCTCCTTTATTCTCCTGGATAAAATGCTTCTTTCAAGGAAGGACTCTATGGTATCACACCCCACTGAAGTCCCTCCCCTCCCCAAATCTCCAGATATTTCCCAAGGCAGAGCTGGCAACCCTTTCCAGCACCCCACTGTAATTCTTCCGAAATCTCAAGACCCACCTGGGGGATTGGCCAACCCACCCCCTCGCTGTCTACAGCCACATGTGCCCCTTTTAAAGGCCTGATTGTTCTGGAATTACAAGCCAAGTTCTCCACTCCCTTTCCCCTTTTTGGTACATTTTGAAATCTGCTCTGGTCTGATATGTAATCTCGAATCTTCAAGCGGATGCCGATAAGGTTTGCCATTGTCTCGAGGCTCCTGGATTTAGGAGGGCTGTGGGTGCCCACCCACCCCCCTTTAGTCACAAGAATGCTTTACCTCACTCCCTGATTAGTTTCTTCACTAGCTAATTGTAAGGAGTTTGTCAAAAGCCTATTGAAAGTCTAAGTGAAATGTCTCCCGCCGGGTTCTCCTTTCTCCTCTCCTTCGGCTGACATTTTAGAAACAATCTTTGTCCTTTGTAAGGCCTCACAATGGAGGACCTCAAAACGACTTCTCTGCTACTACAGCTACGCACTTCGGCTTGGAAGGAAGTCCCGTTTGATCCAGTGGGGCTTACTCATGAGTAAAGGCGTGTGGGATTGCAGCCCGAGGTGAATACGTAGTCTGGGGTCTTTTCTTTTCGTAAACCATGGCCTTTGCCCGGTGGGAGACGAGAAGGGTTCTGACACTCCTTCTTTCCGGAACTTTAATAATTCATTTATTTATTTATTATATTTATATACCGCCCTCCCCGGGGGCTCAGGGCGGTTTACATAATAACACAAGAACAATACATGGAACAGTCTTATAAAACATTTGGGTAACGGTGCCATAATAACTGATAATCCTAGCAAATAGGACAGCTGTCAATTTAATTCCTCGCTGCCTTTATAAATGTGTCGGAACTGGGCTGAAAGAGGAAAAACGGGTCATTCGGCACATTATGATGGCCATGTGGAGGACTCCTGGAAGCTGAACACAGCCCATGAATGTTTAGCTTTTGACAGGTGTTTTCCTGTCGTCTCTAGACCTCAGAAGGGCCAGTAATAAGTCTGCGGGTTTGGTAGATGCAGACACAGCTCTTCAGAAACAGCCAGCACTTTAATAACTCCAACCAGAAACACCAAACGCTCACCAACAGGACACGACGACTTAAATAAACCTGTACAAGTCCGCCAAAGAATCAGATTGGTTCTTAACGAGAGCAGGTCATTGGACAATGGGTTCATGTAAAGAGAGACTCTGATTGGCTGAACTATGATCCTTTGTTAGCATAGTGGCTGGCATCGCCACTATGGAATCTGTGTACATTTGTCTGACTGTCAGCCACTTTGAGACGCATGGAGCTTGCTGGGTGACCTTGGGCCAGTCCCAGTTCTCTCAGAGCTGCCTCAGCCTCACCTACCACACATCTCCTTCCAACTGTCCGTCCCCTGTTCTCCCCACCCACCCCCGTTTCCTCTCACCGAATAAAAGGAAGTCGGATCATTTGCTTTCGGGTTTCGATTCGTGTCACTCAGCCTGTAGCTCATTCCGTCCTGTGGTTTTGATGACCAGTGCAGAAATGTTCCTTTTGGCCTCCTGATTCTGCTTTTGTGGGGCTGCTTCCCTGGAAGGTAAGGCGACCAGATTGTCCCACTTTTGGAGGGACATCTGGGGGTACCTGGCAAATTGTACTTGTGTATGAAATTTAAAATACACACACACACACACACACACACACACACACACACACATATATATATATATATATATATATATGCATATATATTGTACCTGGGGGTACCTGGCAAAGTACAGGGGGTACCTGTACTTATGTTGAAATTAAAAATATATATGTTACAAAACTATTTTTGCGTTCTATGCATTCTATGAAACTTCTTGTTGCTCCATATAGACCAAATTTTTAATCAAGAATAAGGTGACCAGATTGTCTAAATTTTGGAGGGACATCTGGGGGTACCTGGCAAATTGTACTTACGTTGAAATTAAATCTATCTATCTATCTATCTATCTATCTATCTATCTATCTATCTATCTATCTATCTATCTATCTATCTATCTATCTATCTATCTATCTATCTATCTATCTACCTACCTACCTACCTACCTACCTACCTACCTACCTACATCTATCTATCTATCTATCTATCTATCTATCTATCTATCTATCTATCTATCTATCTATCTATCTATCTATCTATCTATCTATCTATCTATCTATCTATCTATCTATCTATCTATCTATCTATCTATCTATCTATCTATCTATCTATCTATCTATCTATCTATATTACAATACTATTTTTGCATTCTATGCATTCTATGAAACTTTTTGTTGCTCCAGAACCCCCCCTCCCTCCCCCCCGGTCAATGGTGTCCCTCTTTACCAATGTTAAAATCTGGTCACCTTCCTGGAAGGAGACATTGGGGGCAAGTTTGGTCCTCATGCTTGGGCTTTCAGATCGTCGGCTGCTTATTGCCAAATCAGAATAAGGATACTAAGCCGGTGGATTGTGCTGCAGTTACTCCAGCCAGATACTCCAAAAAGTCTAGACGTTTGAAGCAATAAACATGTTTTGCAGCATGGAGCGTTCTGATCTGGTGAATTTCAGCGGTTGATTCTCCCCACAATCCTGCCGCTGCTGTTTGCCTTAGACTTGTATGGATTTCTGACCATTCCCCCCCCCCCTTGCCCGGTAATGCATCGCACAGTTTTTTTGCCGGACTGCCAGGAATCTGTTTCAACCACAGCGTTGTACTTTCCTTGCTTTTCCCCAGAAATGTCGCCTCGGGCTGCTAAAAGTACTGCTAGAAATTGAGATTTGTAAGCCTGGTTGGGACTGCTGAAATGGCAGCGTTTGGAAAGTCTTACGCTGCCGAATGTCCGATTAAGCCATCATTTATTTTGGCCAACGGGAGAAAGAAATGTGGGATCTGTGGCTTATTCGCAGTAATCAGAACGCACGAAAGACCTTACAAGATTTTCTCCCTCTCCTCGATGAAAGGTCTGGGTTTTTTTTGCCGGCCTCGGTTGTGGGATGAGAGGGAACAGTAGAGTGAGTTTCATTGGGCTTACTCCCCAGTAAGAACACATAGCAATACAGCCAAAAGAAAAAAAAAGAAAGAGGATCACTGTAGTCTTTAAAGAAGTCATTTTATTCAGGGTGCTTTCCCTTTCGATTTCCGAACATGAAAAAGCTGGTTTTGCTGGGAAGGACCGCCAAGTTGCATCTTTTGTTTTTGAAAGCGAGAGACGTTCAGAGGTGGTTTGCTATTGCCGGTCTCTGGCCTTCCCCGGTGGTCTCCCGCCCAAGCACTAACCAAATGCCATATACTTATCACGGGAATCTGCTTGAGGAGGACATGTGCATGGCCAAATGAAAATATTCAGGAGTTTCTTGGTGGGAGGAGGTAGAAAGCGGGGATGTGACAGAGAAAGGCTCCCAACACTCTTCTGGGAAATGCTGGGTGGGCAGTGCCTGGGGAAGAAGCGATGTCACTTCCAGGTGACGCTCTAGGCTGCCTCTCTTAGTCTCACTAGTCGTTATCATAGAGACCGGGGAAATTAGTAGACCATCAGCATGTAGGGGCCATGTTCTCCTCGGGAAACCCTGCCAGGGCCGTCAAGAAACCCCAGGGTTTTTACAAAACCCTGGTTGAGAAAACCTGCTGTACTTTGCACTAGTTCACAGAGTTTCCTTTGCATTTCATTTGCCCGGTTCTCGTGTGAACGTTGTCACCTACTAGGTGTGGCTGCATCAAACATGAGGAAGCAAGAGGCCTGCAGGAAACGTTTGCAAGGGGAAATGAGATTTAACCGCGACTCACTTGAGGCACTTTCCTTTTTCCTTTCCTTTTTAAAAAAAAAGGCTGGGTAGAATGAGAGGCGGGGTCTGTATCGTGTGGCCGTGTTTGTACCAGAGGCCGGTTGGCATAACCTGAGCGAAGGAATGCGGGGATGAAAGCTATAGGGGCCCCCGAGGGAAGGAGTTAGCAAGAATGGATACGGGAAGGGGTGGTGGTGAAACAACTCCGCATGCCTGAAGCATTCCGTTAATTCTGAGTCCCGCGAATATGCAAAAAAGGTTTGGTTCATCATGATGTGTACAAACACCAGTTCTATGCAATGGGACTTGGCAGGTCAGCCTCACCGACTCACCTGTCTGTTGTTGGGTGAGGAAATCCTAATATTACGTTTGAGTAAATACTGTCTCCAGATTCCATCATTCTGGTGGGGCTAGGGTTGCCGTCTGCGGGTTGGGAAATTCTAGGGATTTTGCAGATGGAGTCTGGAGAGGGTGGGATTTGGGGAAGGGAAGAGAGCAGGGTGGTGGCTCTCCAGATGAGCACGGACTACAATTACCATGAGCCCCTGCCGGCATGTGCACAGCAGACTCCATCTCTAAAATCCCGAGGAATTTCTTTACCTGGACTTGGTAGCCCTTTCGGTGCTTTCCGTGCCTCATAATTTCTTCTTAGCACTGTTAAAAAAAACACACACAAGTTTAGGCCCCAATCTTATTGGTTGTAGTGGATAAGAGCAGTGGCTTCTAATCTGGAGAACTGTGTTTGATTCTCCGCTCCTCTTCCACATGCAGCCAGCTGGGTGTCCTTGGGCTAGTCACAGTCCTGATAGAGTTGCTCTCACAGAGCAGCCCTGTCAGGGCTCTCTCAGCCTCCCCACCCCTCCCAAGGTGTCTGTTGTGGGGAGAGGAAGGGACGGTGATTGTAAGCCTCTTTGAGACTCCTTGGGAGTAGTGAAAACCAGCTCTTCTTCTAAAAAAATTGGGGCATTACGCCTACACAAAACGGCGGGCCTAGGCGGAGCTACACCTTTCTAAGACCATTGGCTTGAGTGAACTGAGAAGGGTGTGGCTCTGTTGAGGATAGCACTCCTGACTTTTGCTCTGCTTTCTCTTACGTAACCTCCTGCCCCATCCGATTGCGGTCAAGCGAGGGACACAAGAATACTCCTCATCACAAGAGGCGGTGTATGTCAGCTGGAGGTGAAACTCTCCTGACCGTCTCGGTTGCCGAACGGAACTAACACAAACTCTGTTCTTCAGCTTCTTCCTGGGATGGATCCTGGCCTTTAAGAAGCCCTTTGCTCTAAGGGATTTCTAAGGAAAGGCTCTGCGTTGCACATCTCAGACTTAAAAACAAACACGGTGGGTCGGCTTCAAGCCAGTCCTGTCTTTGCTTGCCACGAGGGTGTTTCTAGAAACAGGGTTGAATCAAAGGCCACCAAGGTGGTGGCAACCAAACTGGTTTATCTGATTCAAACATGATTTAAATGCATGGGATTAAATTTAGAGTCTGGCTGCTCTCCATGTAGGTTAGGCATCCGACCTGAGAGGGGGGAGTGTTGCTCTTTGGCTCTCCCCCCCCCTGCCCGCCAAACCAATGATTTTTGACTGAATCACTCATCTTTGTGAGGGAATATTTGACTTCTGCAAGTTCTGTAGCAATGTACAGTTCCAGGAATCTTGAAGCCACGGGGGAAATAATGCACCACACCCACCCTTCCATTTATGTTTGGGGGAAAATATGTGATTAAGTCTCTTGTGATGTTAACTACACAAATGAACCACGTTAAACATGGCAAACAAACATAAAATTGTACCATATGTCATTCATTCATTCATTCATTCATTCATTCAATTTATGGCCTGCCACTCCCACGCAGTGGCTCGTGGCCAGTAACGATGACAATTCGCCCACAATAAAGTCCCCTTAAAACAAACAATGGCATTTAAAAAGTATTTCAGCAAGCAAAAAATTTTTGCAAATGCAACCAATGCTAAGGTTGGCTCCTCCTGTCCCCACACAAAATACTTAAAAAGAGGTTCCAAAAAGAGAGGAAGGGAGAGAGAGGGGAGGAGTACTGGAATCACTAGGAGAGGCAAAATCTTGATCTCCTTGTCTCATGTTGAGGGCAGTCCACCCCACTGAGACTGTCCTTCGCATGGCATCCAAAAGCTCATTATGTTGTCAGGGTTTCCCAACCTGATGCCCGGGAGTAGCTTTCTTGGCCCCTGCCAATTGTTTATAGAAAGGGAGTGGATTTCAGGTCAGGCTTTGGCCCTGCGAGCGTCCGATGAGTAATTGGATTGGCTGTTCAGATTTTCTTAAAAGCTTTGCTTTGTCTACAGCGACCGACCGTGGCAGCGACTGAAACTCTGAGCCCGAGGACAACCGTGACCTCGGTGGGCTACAGTGCTGCAGAGTCCACCCCTCAAAGCATCTATTTTCTCCAAGGGTGTACTGATCTCTGTGGTCTGGAGAGGAGCTGTAATTCCAGGAGATGGGTTCAACCTGGAGGCTGGCATCTCTAAAACAGGTTTTTCTCAACCAGAGTTTCGGGAAACCCTGGTGTTTCTTGACAACCCTGGAAGGGGAGGTGCCTCATTTATATATAATTGCCATTGAGTCCACCTTCCAAAGTAGCCATTTTCTCCAGGGGAACTGACCTATGTCGTTTGGAGAGTGGTTGGATTTCCAGGCGATCTTCAGGCCTCACCTGGAGGCTGGCAACCCTACATGGTCCCCAGCCAGAAGCTCTGCCATTTTCTGGAACTGCTTACCTGGGGAACTCCCGGTTGTATGAATACGCCCTAAACTTTTTTCCCTGTGATCGTTTACGTTCTTATACCGTTGCACACAGGAATTAATTGGTGTGAATCAGCCATGGTCAGGCCATGCAAACTTAGGGAGCTTATTGAAGCAATTAAAAAAAAATTGCTTCAGCATAAGCTGTTTTGAGACAGATGATCAAACCGTAAAAGCCGTCATGTTTGGTTACTAAAGCCCTGAGCTATTCATTCTTTCCAAGTGTTGCGGCCGTCCGAAATAGTACATGGAGCTAAGAATGTCGTTATACTTGTTCTGCATAATAGCTCCAGTGCATTCAAATGGCCGCGTGTAGCGTTCCCCAAGAGAACCAAATTAAAAAGCTTTGGGGCAAGAAAGACAGATGGACGACAGGGTGGTGGAGCTTTGAGCGAGCCGAAGATCCAAGGAATCTGCACAGATGAAGAACTTGTGTCGCTTAGCAAATATCCACAAATGATTATGCACAACAGTGTGCCACGTGCATGTGTTCAGGAGGCTGTTCATGTGCGGAGGGGCAGCATGGTGTAGCGGTTATCAGTCTTTCTCAACTTTTTTACCATTGAGAAATCCCTGAAACGTTCTTCACTTCGAGAAACCCCAAAAGTGGCGCAATCATGCAGAATATGGTTGGGAAGCCGAGCTGTCCCACCTGGGGCCCCTCCCCTTCCCACCCCCTCCAGGCCTATCAGGAGCCATATATCCACAAGTATTTGTCACTGCTGTGAATGCGTCCTCTTCAACCACCCGAGCAAGAAGAAAAGAAATACCTCTTTCCTCCATTTGCTTAAGCAGCCTAATTGCTCTTTAGAAAAGCAATGAATTAGCACAGCGATTCATAGTGGGGCCCAGGAGTATACTTAAGAATTAACCGGAGCTTCTGTTCTGAATGGGATAGTTTAGTATAACATTTCTGGTTGCCCCTCACGCGGGTTTCCCTCTCTGCTCTCCCTGGGAAGGAGCGTTCTGTCTGTGTGAGGGGTTGCAGAAAAGAAAAGATGCCTGTTTTCAGACAAAATAATTTTGACGGGATGAGCAAATCTGTTTATATTATTAGGTTTGGAGAGCAGGGATTGTGCTTCTCTCTCTCTGGCTACCAGTGTTGGGAGTCTTTATCTCCCCAATTCAAAACCCAAGTAACATCGCGTCAGACCTTGGAAGCTAAGCAGGGTTTGGCCCTCTTGAGTATTTGGATGGGAGACACCCAAGGAAGTCCAGGGTTGCTAGGCAACATCGCTACACCTCTTGCCTTGAAAACCCTACAGCAGGGGTAGTCAAACTACGGCACTCCAGATGTCCATGGACTACAATTCCCATGAGCCCCTGCCGAAAGTTGACTGTGCCTTGACAGCTATAGGGTAGGACCCCCTGTAGGGTCTTAAAGGGAAGAGGTGGACTGGGGTGGTTCGTCATAGTCTATCTCTACATAACAACCCGTGTAAGGGGTAGGTCTGTAAGCCCCCCCACCAGTGGAGCTGAGGGGGTCCCCTGCTGCCTGTGTCCTGCCACTAATTAGCTGACTGGGAGGGGGGCTTATCAGGAGAGAGAGGAAGATCCAGGTGACGTGGTGACATCACTTCCGGCAAATACAGGAAATGATGGCATCTAGGCGACAGTCTGGGCAATACTCTGGTATTTGGGCAGACAACTCTATGATAGAAGCCATCTTTTTACTATAGAGCTTTTGCTCAAATACCAGAGCGTTGCCACGGCATCACGCCATGATGACGTAACTTCCAGTGCACTCCGGAAGTGATGTGCCGACATTGCCGGTAACATTGCTTAGGGGCCCCCTCCCTCTCCTGGTAAATCCCCCCAGTCCCTTGTTGGTTGCCCTGGGGGACAGGATTTGAGTTGCTCAGCCATTTCATTGGCTGCAGGCTTCCCGTAACAAGAACAAGCTGTTCTTCCCTGTTTTGTAGTCCACAACAGTTGTGCTCGAGGCGCAACTTTTATCAATGAGTTAACAAACACAATCCGGCGAAGGTGAGCCAGTAAAAATAAGTTACCAAGGACCTGAGATGCTATCTGAACCATCTGAATAAGGTTGTAAAGATTTGACCTTGCTGTAAGAGTTGATCTTTTTTTTTTTTAAGAAAAAAAAAAGTTATGGTGTTAAATTAGGCTGTTAATGTTGCATTTCAAGGGCAAACTGTGCACATGAGAGAGCAGCTGGATCAGGGCCAGGGAAACACAGGAACACTGTTTCTCCTTTTTCTTCTCTGACCCCTGCCAGGCTGGCTGGCACAGCTCTGCCTCCCCAGGCACAAATACTATAGTTCTGCGTAGTATCCCGGGACACAACAGTGATCTTAAAAAACAACAAACAAAAAGCCCCTCTTCAGAGGAACAAACTTCGAAGGTAGACTCCAGTGTTAAAGCGCAGAATTAGAACTCATCGAAAAGCTTAGCTTACTGCCCTCTCTGGAGGACTTAACAAGGACATCAAATCCTTTAGCCTTTGCAAATGTTATGTAGTTTAGCACTGCTGGGAAATTTGTGTTGTTTCCAGTCCCTCTTATTGTAAATGTTATTTATGACTTCCGTGTAATTGCGCCTCTCCTTGTACATGCTGCGTTTCCAGCTCCTTGGATGTGCATGTTGCAGCTTTTGTGTGTGCTGCCCCTGGCTTAGATGGCCCAGGCTTGCCTGATGTTGTCAGATCTCGGAAGCTAGGCGGGGTTGGCTTAGACTAGTAATTGAATGAGAAATGGCCTAAGAATTCCCAGTTTGCTCCTCAGAGGCAGGCAATGGCAAACCAACTCTGTTCATCTCTCACTTTGAAAACCCTTAATCGACCTCATGGCTGTCTCAAAATGTCTTCCGCGGGAGGTGGAGCAAAATCTAAAATGGCTGCCCCCGGAGGGAGGCACAGCCAAATTTAATTTCTGTTGCAATGTCATTTCCTTTATTACTGTTTATGAAACAGCAACACCCCCCTGTTTTAATTGTCAACAAGTTTGATATTTGTACTTGCTACAAAATTATGTATTTCCATACATGCATTTTATGTATGTATTTCCATAAGTACATGACACATACATTTTAAATATGTATTGGAAGCTACCCTGCAGTTGGCTGGCTACTTGCATGTTGAGCTAGGCTAAAAAAGGCCTAAGCTAAGAGTGTGCTAACTATGCTCAACGTACCTTGCCTTATATATGCGCAAAACAGATTTTTAGAACATTCAACCAAGAGAAGCGTCTGCATTCGTGTCCCGTCCCCTCGAATACACACAAGGGAACGGATTACATGATTTCTTTTTCCTTCCCTCGATAATGGTTCGAACTTTCGGCGATTAATAACGTCATACGTGACCAAAAGGGTATTTCATCGGTTCAGTTACAAGCCTTCCCCATAAACCCTTTGGGCTCCCCATCTCACATTTTGCAGGCGGTGGCCTCCCTTCAAATGTGCCAGGGTCCCCCAGGGAGATACGTGGCCCCGTTGATAATGGCCGTGTTAGGGATCCCTATGTTCATAGGAGAAGCTTTGCTCAACCTAAGGCTTGGACTTGAGGGCTGCAGAGATGGGCAAACAGTCCTCCTTTCTCGCTAACAAAGGACACTGCCTCAAATAAACATGGTGAGGAATTACCCGGCACCCTGGCCTTCTTGCAGTATCTGATCCTGGCCAGAAATGAGCCACCTGCCAGCGGAAGGGTGGGGGGGCCTTTTATAATCTGTGGCCTCTTCTTCGGCATGTTTACTTGAAAGCAATTCCCATTGAATTGCCGTAGGATTGCAGCCTTCGTCGTAACACTCGCTACGGTGCACGACTGTACTCTCTTATACGAGTGTAGAAATCCGGAACCGCCTGCTCCGGAGGTGGCAGAACGTCGACCTAGAAGGGCTACGCGGCTGACCTTTTTTTTTGTGTGACAAGCCAACCTCTGCCGGAGCAGCTCCTCGATGCAGGTCTTTGTTATGTAACTTGTCAAGCGTTCTTCAGTCGAAATGAAATTGGCCCGGCGCACTGTTGCTACGGAAATAAGTGCCCGTCGTTATTGCTCGGTGCAGGAAGGGCTTGTGTGCTTTTCAAACGGGAAAGTGGCTTCAAAAGTCTTGGGCTTTTCGGCCGGGCTTTTGTTTAACCCTCCTGCTTGGAAGCAGCAAGGGGTAAAAAACAACAACTGCTAGTAAATCGGTTTCTTGCAAAAACGGTTAATTCGGTGACCTGGGATTCGCGTCTTGTTTTTATATGGTCCAGTTGCTGCCAACACCTGCCATTTGATCCTCCCCCCCTCCCCCCGGCCCGGAATTATTGTGGAATTATTTTGTACCCTTTGTTATGTTGGCCCGTGCAACTGCTTAGTCAGGTATGTCATGGTTCCCGTTTTACGGACAGGGCAGAAAGACTGAGGGGAGGGCAAAGACTGAGGGGACTCGCGGCAACATCGGTTAAGACCGTGGTGAAGGAGGAGCGTGTGATAGCAGTCAGGATGCCCAATGAGTGCCAAATTCTGTTACGCCTGTCCAATTTCGTTTCTCTTGCCCTGTTGCTGTCCGTCATGATCTCCCGCGAACGGATCTTGCCCGGGGGTGTTTGCGTGTTGTGTTTCTATTTCAGGGGAACATTTTGAGTTGGTGTCGGAGAAGGAATCACTTCGTGGTTCACCTGGACTTTGGTCCATGTGAGGTTGGTTGCTGGTGAGCATTTGTTTGCACATTGCTGAATCTCTGGGAAGGAGAGTGCTCTGTTTGCACCCTACTGATTTGGAAGGGAGAGCCAAATGAATGGCAGCTGCTGATCCTTCCTGGTTAAGCCAACTGAGTTTGGGAAGTAGGCAGAAGAGACGTTTTGAAATTATGTGAATGGGGTTGATGTCTTTGCCTTTGGCCACTGGGGAAACGCTGCAAAACTGGCTGTGAAGGGGAACCTAAACCTATGAGAGTCTGCAGATATTTTATATATCTGAGCTAGATCACGGTGGGTAGCCATGCTAGTCTCTCTGTAGCAGTAGGAAAAAGCCCAATGGCACCTCAAAGACTAATAAAATTGGTGGCAGGAGCTTTTGTGAAGCACTGCTCACTTCTGTTCTATATATTAGAAAGTGGAGCAATTTCAGAGCCTTAATGACAGTCGCAGGCATGACTGGGGTAAGTGTAATGCACAAAGGGGTAGTCGACATGGAGAAATCAGCACTGATGATGAGACAGGAAACCCAGGTCTTGATTAAGCCCAAGGGGATGCATTGTCCTGAGATTATATGCCGCATTTCTCTACTCAAAGGAATCTCAAAGCAGCTTCCAATCACCTTTCCTTTTCTCTACCTACAACAGACACCCTGTGAGGTAGGTGAGGCTGAGAGAGCCCTGATATTACTGCTGAACAGCTTTATCAATGCTGTGGCGAGCCCAAGATCACCCAGCTTGGCTGCATGCAGGGGAGGAGTGGGGAATCAAACCCGGATTAGAAGTCCGCACTCCTAAGCCCTACACCATGCTGCAAATTGATGCGATGTGCTGATGGACATTGGCACACTGGGGGCCTCGCGGGAAGATCATACAGTTTGGCCAAAAAGCCAGAGCGTTGCCCATGAAGTGCCTACGTCACTTCCTGGTGACATCAGTACGTGACGTCATTCCTCCCCAGTCCCAGGAAGTGCCCTCCTTCCCCTATTGGCAACCCTAATGGTCCAGGGTCCCGACCCACAGCAGATTGACAGATCCATCCCATTACAACATTTCCTGTGTCTCTACTCAAAAGAGGGAATGTTTAACTTCCTGTTTGTTGAAGAGAATCATTGCCTCTGTTATCAGATGGGCCAGTCACCCACGTGAAGGTTGACTGGCTATAAATGCCTGAGGTAGCGGTGATTAAAACAAACAGGCCAATCTCTCCAAATCTTTGTTTATCAAATGCGATAAGTATTGACTTACTGCCAGTAATCCCATGCAGTCTTTCAGAGAGAGGCCCAAGATATTTGTGCTGGATGCAGGAGGGGACAAAAAGGACATCTTCCACACCCGTGGGTAAAAACAAACACACACAAACAAAAAAAAACCTGATCTAAACTAATAATCGTTTAAAGAGTAATCTAAAACCCTGACCTTTTTGAGGCTGCGGCCACCTTTGCCATTTTGAGACGAGGTGGGGGAACGCTGCCCCAAAATGGCTGCCGTGAGAGGTGGAGCAAAATCTAAAATGGCTGCCCTCGGAGGGAGGCATAGCCAAATCAAAATGGCTGCCAAAGGAGGCAGAACCCAAAACAGTACCTCCTTCCTCACTTTGCAGAAGAACTGCAGAAGAGGAATAAAAAGGAATGAGAGGAAGCCCGGGGGGAAAGAAAGGAGAAAGAGAAGGGGAATAGAAGGAAGGAAAACCTGAAGGGGGGATGGAGATGCTTTAGTAATCCTCTTGATTTTCCAGTGGCTGCCAATGCCATTGCACCCATGGAAAGCCCTTTCATTTCGTCAGAAGGCTTGCCCTACAAAGGGCCCATCACTGGCCATTTTGGAAAGGGGTGGGTGGGTTGATGACCATAAATGGTCATATCATGAGATCAATATTTAACAAATTTTAAGAATATAATCAAAATGAATTGATTCCCACCCATTTGAGAAACCCTTCCAGGGTCATCAAGATACCTCAGGTTTCACAAAACCCTGGTTGAGAAAGGTTGCGTTGGAAGGATTTGTTGCATGCTTTCGTCAGGGGATAACGGAAGTCCACTTTTGCTCCTTGGTAACGTCATAGCCCATTCGGTTCCATTGTATATTCCTGATTATGATCCCCTTTGCCTGTGGGGTGGAAAACAGGTATCCCTAATGAAAAGGCACCCAACGGTTGAGGTCACTGTCTTTTGGAAAGAGGTAATTTTTTTAAACAAACAGGTCACAGTAAACTTTAAAGGAGAGAGAGAGAGAGAGATTAATTGGGGGTATTGATTTGTGCAGCGGTTAAGCACCAGCGTCATGCTAGCAGTGGCGGGAAGAAAGAAAATCTATCCATGCGGCATAACAAGGTGCCTGGCGAGCATCACGAACTTGAGTTCGGAGAAGCACAGATTGCGGCCGACTCCCACGCTGGTGTGAGCAGCCTCACACCTTGGCTTCTCGCTTGCCTGTTAAAGCCAGAGTTACGAAAGTCATTTTGCTCTTGCCTAGGACAAATTGTGAAGTTACTTAACAGGCCGAACTGTAAGACTCCCTGCCACCACCGCGTTGGAAGTGTGAAACTTATGCACAGAACTTTACCTTAGGTGAACGCAGTTCCACAGACTATTGATGACCTTGATTGGGTTCCTTTTGAGGACTCGGGTGGGGTTCCTCTTGAGAACAGCTCAAAAGAACAACTTTATTGGTCATCCGAGCTTTTCCTGAGCCATTTTGACTTGGGAAGCTTGGGACCTTCACTTCCAATCTTCTTTCGCACTGTTCTTTTCCTGCTCCTTTGCCATATTTGCAATACCGGTCTGCTTCCGGATCAAGCTCAAGGTTTTCGTTTATTTATTTTCGTTTATTTATTTGATTTTTAGCCCGCCACTCCCAAAAGGCTCGTGGCGGGTGACAACAGATAAAAATTCCCTGATAAAAACCCATAAAATACACAGTCAACAATAATCTATCCTATATCCAAGACAAATGTGGTGACATAGACAACTAAAAAAACCCCTAAATACCACTGTGGGGGTAGACATGAGGAAACCAGATCTCAAGCCACCAGAAGCATGATCCGGGGGGAGGGGGGAGGGTTCAGATCTTCCTGGTGCACCAGCCTCAATCATAAACCTGGTTCTGACCTTCAAGGCTATACGCAGCCTAGGTTTCACCTAACTGAGGGACCGCTTATCTGCTTATGTCCCCCACAGGGCTTTATGTTGTATGGGTAAGAATCTGATGGTTGTCCCAGGCCCCTGGGATATCCATCTAGCCTCAATCAGGGCCAGGGCCTTTTCGACCTTGGCCCCAACCTGGTGGAATGAGTTTCTGGAAGAGCTCAGGGCCCTGACGGAGCTATCTGGGCTCTGTGGATTCCTACTGAGTAGCCGCAGCCTGACTGGTTGGCTTGTAACAGGATATTCTGTGGATCCAATCAGTTTGAACTGGCGCATGTCCAATCACCCACAGCCACCGGCCGATCCTTTGTTCCCTAACTGTATATATTGTGGAATTTGTTGGAAGGATTTTTCAGTGAAGTCTTCATGTGTCTTCACCAATAAAGAGCTGCAAGGATTCCAGGGTCTGCGTGTCCTTGACCCATGGATTTAACCGTACCAGTTGTGTGGGTTGCGTTGAGATATATGCAGCCAACTGGGTGATCTTGGCCCACCACAGTTCTCTCAGGGTCTCTGTGATGGGGAGGGGGAACCCAAACCCAACTCTTAAGAACAGTGAACTTGAAGGGTGGCTCTAAGACATATGGCAAAACCAGATGGATGACTAATCCTGAGGGGGTGTGCATTTGGTGCAAATTGTGTAAGGGGGCCACGGAGGGACACATTCAGTAGGAGTTATGTACAAGCCGATTACCTAGACGTATCTGGTGTGATAAATGGATTCAAATGTGGGCTGGGAGGTGGAAGAAAACGGGTGGGCATCGGACTGTGTTGGTCAGTTGAGGTGAAGCACACAAGGGGGTGGAAGTGTGGCGGGGAAACTATTTGCCCGAGGGGGCCAGCGGTATTCTGAGAAGCAGTGGCCGCTCTGAGATGCCTGGCGAGTCTTGTCATTAATTGCTGGGGGAATTAATTGATTGCTGGTTATTGAGCATCTTGTTTTGTTTTTGCCTCCGATCCTCGTCAGGTTGGAAGGGGGAATAATGATACAAGCCGGCTCCTTGCTGTTCCATGCCTGAGTCATGTTTTGTCAAAGCGACACGAGCCACATTTTGTGTTTGTGATAGATTTTTCTTTCTGTTTTGTGTTCAAATTGTACGGATTTTTTCCCCTTTCAGATTTTGCGCAGGCAAGGAGTAGGGAAAGGTAATTGTGATAGCAGGGCTATGCACTTCTCTTTAGGGCAGAGGGGGGGGGGAACTGTGGCTCTCCCCATATCCGTGGACTACAATTCCCATGAGCTCCTGCCAGTTGGCCATGTTGGCGGGGACTCTTGAGAATTGTAGGCCACAAACATCTGGCGAGCCACAGTTTGGCCACCCCTGCTTTAGGGTACTTAAAATATATAAAGTTATAGCAAGGCACCCAGGTCGTCCAGTGACAGGGCTAACTTGGACAGTGCTATGACTAATATGGTGGGAAGTGAGCAAAGTCCGGTCTGTCACTTGGAAACAAGTGGAAATGTTGCTCATTGGGCTTTGGCTGCTGA
Organism: Paroedura picta; assembly: GCF_049243985.1. NCBI lineage: Eukaryota > Metazoa > Chordata > Lepidosauria > Squamata > Gekkonidae > Paroedura > Paroedura picta. The sequence continues at coordinate 35,005,032 of NC_135382.1, forward strand.
TGGGATCAGTGATTGGTGTGACAGATGTTGAATGCCTGCTGCCCAGTGAGTTACTTCTTTCCACTTGTTTCTAAGTAACAACAGCTGATTTCATTCTGATCTCTATGGTCAATGAACTCCAGTGGTACTGCTATAGCGCTATAGTGTCCTGTCGCTAGAGCACCCAACTTAGAATGTTAAAGGAACCCAGAAAACGTCTGAGTAAGATCACACGGTGAAAAAGGGTGTGGGGAAAGTTGCATTGCAGGAAGTGCTGTTGACATTTTACGCCAGAAGAAAATGGTTTTCCTCAATTGTGGTTCAACCACTCTTTGCTAACCCAGTGCAAGTAGCTTTGTCTGAGCAGGTAAATAAATGCCATTAGCAGGTGGCTACTATGAAGGGTCTGTCTGAAATGACAGAAAAATCCATTAGCAACCGGTTACTAAAATGGAATATGGAGGCAGGATCAAGATAGTCCTAACAGTCTATCTGATCAATTGTTGTTCTGGAGGCAATCAGAGAGGAAATGTGCTCAAAAGAGCCGGAAGTCTTCAGCTGAGCCAATCAGGACCTAGGAGGAGAGATCTGAAAATACCTGGAAGTTCCTTAATTGAATATATTAATCATACATCTCCCCTGATGCCGCCTGTAGAATATTCTCTATATGCTATTGAATCATGCACACCGCAGATTCTGCAGATTCCAACATAAACTAAGTAAATCAATAACTAAACAAAAATAAAACCGCCGTGTATGTTTTACAAGCAGAATAAAATAACCGACTGACTCTTGGGCGGGTCCTGAATCCCGTGGGGTATCTTGTCCAAGACCAAAGGGCGAAATGTCAAGGGCCCTTTGGTTCTTGCCCTTCGGCTCAAGAATCTGTGCACACCCAGGTTTAAAAAGCCAACAAAAACACAGCTTACAATATATGGCTAGCATAGGGTTGCCACCTCCAGGTTGGGAAACACCTGGAGGTTTGGGGATGGACCTTATTGGGGCTTAATGCTGTAGAGTTGACTCTCCAAAGCAGTCTTATCCCCAGGGGAAGAGATTTCTGGAGATCACTTGTAAGTCCAGATCTCCAGGAGCAATGACCCTCCCAAGTTGCCCTTCCATTGGCCTGAATGGGAAATTTACTAGATAGGAAGCTCCATATGAGTGTTTGAGCCTTTCAAGGCCATACACAAGGGTTTTTTTGGGGGGGAGGTTACCCCCCAAAACTCTTAAAGGTAAAGGTATCCCCTGTGCAAGCACCGGGTCATGTCTGACCCTTGGGGTGACGCCCTCCAGCGTTTTCATGACAGACTCAATACGGGGTGGTTTGCCAGTGCCTTCCCCAGTCATTACCGTTACCCCCCCCAGCAAGCTGGGTACTCATTTCACCGACCTCAAAAGGATGGAAGGCTGAGTCAACCTCAAGCTGGCTACTGGGATTGAACTCATGGGCAGACAGCTTCAGATAGCATTTCTGTTGCCTTACCACTCTGCGCCACAAGAGGCTCATTCTTGGGTGATGCCCTCTAGCATTTTCATGGCAGACTCAATACAGGGTGGTTTGCCAGTGCCTTCCCCAAAACTCTTACCTCCCCCCAAAAATATTAAATAAAAGATAGGATACAAAAAGCTACTCATTGAAACAATGAAAACCTATAAGCACTGGTTTCAGATAGAAAAAGAAAAGAAAAAGAGTTTGAAAATTCAAGAAAAAGTGAGAAAGAAATAGTTAAGTTTCATGAAGGTTCTGGAATGTATTGCAACCCCTCCCCCCTTTTCAAAAATCCTTCGCCTGGGCTGATCGGTTGCCGGATTGAAGAGTTTTGACCGAATCCTCCGATGCAAATATGATAAGGCCCGTTCTGATTCCATCTCCTTCAAAAGCAAATGACACGTTTTAAATTTGCTCTCCATAAATGCAATGAGATTACTTCTTAATAATCTTAGCTTTTGCCAGCTGTAGGTTTGCAACCCATTGTATGCCCAGGTGCAGGAATTAGGGCTCACCTATTCCTCTCCCACCCCTCCTTCCAACAGATGCAAGATGGCCTTTGCTTTCATCTTTTCAATTTGGGCGTTGACAGTTAGACCTCGGATGACTAAAACCAGGGCATTGTAAGAAGATCAAGGCCTTTATTGCAGAAGGTAAGTGAAGCTTTTATTAGTTTTCTTGCTTCGGTCGAATGACAAAATATTTCACCAACTTGGGTTAACTCCCAAACTAGTCAGCAGTAGTTGCTCTTTGCTAAAAATAACTATTGTGTGGGCTTCTGCTGTCCGAGGCCAAGAAACTCTACCCAGTTAGAAGAAGTGCTTCCGCCCTGGTGTTCCAAGATCAGTCCTCTTCCGCCAGAAATTCAGGTGAGGTCAAGCTGTAGAGACCATCATAAGCCCACCCCTTCCTTTGGAACACCTAAATGGATCAGACTTGGTAATGGAAGGAAGGAAGGAAGGAAGGAAGGAAGGAAGGAAGGAAGGAAGGAAGGAAGGAAGGAAGGAAGGAAGGAAGGAAAGTGGTCTATAAATTCTTTAGTTGTAGTATTTAAACTGTTGAGATGTAGATTCTTGAAGACCGGGTTTTGAATCCCTGTTTTCACCATGGAAGTTCACTGGGTCCCCTTGAGCCCATTATAAACTCTCCGCCTGGCCTATCTCACAAGGTTCTTGTGGTAGCATGTGTTGGCAGACTTTGAATATGCAAAGAGGAGTGCCACACCGATCTGCTCAATAATTAAACAGTTTTATTATGAAGAGAAACAGCTTTGTATAGAAAGAGAAGAGAGAGACCTAACTAACTGTCCAACTGTTCTGTGTTCATTCAGCCTGTTCTGGAGGCAATCAGGGAGGAAGTGTGCTCAAAGGAGCAGGAAGTCTCCAATTGAGCCAATCAGCCTATTATGCTGTTAAATCATGCACTCTACAAGCCTTGTGTATTCCCAGAGAATGTTGGCAGTGAGAACAACACTCTAAGATGCTTTGAATCCCGCCTGGGGAGACATAATATATTTCCACATAATATATTTCTGGTAAGGCCTTGGAGGAGGAGCGTTTCTCATGGCTTAAGTGCCACTCAGCGCTTAACACCCACTCAGGGTGGTTGTCCCGCCCCCGAGTGCCTCCTCCTCCAACCAGCCTCCCTGCCTGACCAGTGGCCAGCCAATTGCCTTCCGTCTCCCACCCCCAACCACTCCCTTCTCCTTCCACTTCCGTCCGAGGCTCGGAGGCTGCAGATTCCTGCTGAGTGAGAGCTGCCCCTGCTGGTGAGTTCCATAACAGCTGTCTGCAGCCTTTCTAGGTCCTGGGGGAAGGGAGAGGCCATCCGCAGAGTTCTTCTACCCTACCCCAATCTAGCACCCATTGTATGCAATGGGCTTGGCCCCTAGTATACATAATAAAAGCAAATGCATGCTAATATGTCTAGTCAGTATCTTGTTCATGGCCATTTAGCTGAGCGGCATTCCACATCTATATAGTGGAAGGATGGTGGGAGGTGCTCTGAACCCCCATGGGGTTTTCGAGGCAAGAGAGGTAACTGGCCGGCGGCGGCTTCTGCATAGCACCCTGGGACTTCCTCGGTGGTTTCCCGGCCAGTTTTCACCAGTGCTAATCCTGCTGAAGCCCCCTAATCTGCCAACCTCAGGCTAGCCATCTGGGTCAGGGCATGTTTATATAAACACACAATATATATATATGGGATTGTTCTTAGCTGTTTGGGAAAGTCCCAGTGCAGACGCAACCTGTGAATAAATAAAATTTCCACGGGGCACGGCCCGCTCCAGTGACCCCTAGAAACCCTAGCCGGTGTTCTTTGCTCCGGTGCTGTCATCGATTCTTTTAATATTATTCCCAAGCTTAAAATGGGCAGCGACATTTTGCTAGCTTTGTCCATTGAGGACTGTTTTCTGCGGCCGCGTCTGCCCATTACGTGTGTGTGTGTTTTTGAGTAACTGTTTTTATCACCGGCAGACAAATGACCTAGATTCGGTTTTTTCGACAAGCTTTTCTTAGGCTGCTCTGTTCCTACTGGGATTTGAGCCAAGGGATGCCATAGTGATGGTTGCTGAGTACTAAAGAAGCCATTGCTACATTACCAAGTCCTTAAAATCATCTGCCTGCCCAAATCTTCTCGACTACTATTTCAGAGCCAGCTTGGTGTAGTGGTTACGAGCGGCGGCCTCTGATCTGGAGAACCAGGTTTGATTCCCTGCTGCTCCGCATGCAGCCAGCTGGGTGACCTTGGGCCAGTCCACAGTTCTCTTCGGGCTGTTCTCACAGAGCAGTTCTTTTAGAACTCTCTCAGCCCCACCTACCTCATAGGGTGTCTGTTGTGGGGAGAGGAAGGCAAAGGTGCTTATAAGATGCTTTGGGACTCCTTCGAGCAGTGGTACTCAACCTTCCTAATGCCGCGACCCTTTAATATAGTTCCTCATGTTGTGGTGACCCCCAACCATAAAATTATGCAAGTGTTCTTTCCCAGAAATTAAACCGAAACTGACCAATGGCATGAAGATCCATTGTTCAGGATTGTATATAAATTGTTTTTTTCCGGGGGTTTCTCGGTTCAGTTCTGCCTCTTGTCCCACCATGCTGGATCTCGCTCTTTTCTGCTGCTCCAGACAGACGAACGCTCTATTTCAATCTACCCCGCAAGGCTGTTGTGTGGATGGTGCCCCTCCAGCCAAGTTGCTTGCCCTGCCGCGACCCCTGTGAAAGGGTCGTTCGACCCCCAAAGGGGTCCCGACCCCCAGGCTGAGGTATCAAGAAACAGTTAATTCCATTGGTATTCCCCATCCCCCCCCAAATACTTTCCTATGCTTAAAATGCAATCCTATGCAGAGTTACACCATTCCAAGCCTGATTTCTTTCATTTGAAGAGGACTTGTAATTCTGGAGGAAACCGGTCCCACCTGGGGATTGGCACCCCTCCCTATAAGTCCACTCCCCCCCCCCCTATAGAGGAAGGGCTTGTATGGATGCGAAATGTCCATCCACAGCCTCTGAGACTGTGCATTCGGGGGCATTGTTACAGATGGTGGAAGCACAGCGGTCCTTCCTGCTGCAATAGTGGAGAAGAAAAAGAAAGTTATTAATTATTGTTCCATAATGTTACAGTGTTTTGTTATGAGCCGAGGGAACGTAGCATCGAAGGAGACATGTTGTGACTCATTCTCTTGCGTGAAAATAGAGTTTTGCTTCCGTTAAATAATATTTGCCCTGGGTCTGAAGAACAGACACCTTTCTTTCTTTTCCTATTTTTTTGGGAGACAAAAGCACACCTGCTATACATGAAAACCTCTCTCTCTCTCTCTCTCTCTCCCTCCCTCTCTCTCTAGTTCATCGCACAAAGCCTTAATCTGGGGAAATTGCTGACAGCTCGTGAAAGATGTTGGAGTGAGTGTGGCAAAATAAGAACCAGCCTCCCGTCAGGAGCACAAGTAGCGATCGAGTCCGGGGAGGAAAAGAGAGGGGAGGGGGGAAGTAGCCGTGTGCGGCACTCTTGATGGGTAGCACATGGCTTCGGGGTGGCAGCGGAGGGGGAGGAGAAGGTGGGGGCTTCTCCTGTTCCGTTTATGCTAAGGTCTGGACTTGGCGTTTATAAGAAGAGGGGCGCATGCCGAGGGCCATGCGGCCGGAGGAGGCAGACCCAGTGGTGACCTGACCGGCAGTGGGCACAGCGTCTTGGCTTCTGCACTGCCCAGTCTCGCCTGCGGTGGGAGAGGAGCCGGACACGGACTAAAATGCCTACGAAAGGCAAGTATTTCTTCAACGAAAACGAGGGCTGCAGGATCACGGACCCCCTGTACGAGAAGTACCGCTATTCAAGCCAGCAGCACCCTCTCCTTCTCTTCCTGCTCGGCATCGTCTTCGCCTACTGCGTGACGCTCATCGTGGTCCTCTGCGTCCAAGACGTGAGTATCTGCCACCTTTTGAGTTTCCCCTTAAGCAAGCCGAGGAGCCCAAATCAAAGGATGCGTCCCCATCGAAATGTAAGGGGATCGCAGCTCGAGCATCGCAGGAAACCTGTGGGGGCTTGGGCTTTGTTTTTGTTTTGGTGTCACCGCATTCTGAGAGGCAGGGGGCTTCCAGAGAGAGGAAACCTCAGAGGAGAAAAGTTGGGCTCTCCCATGGAAGGAGAGAAAGAGCTTTGCCAAGGGGACGGGCACCGGTTTTACGCAATGCTAACGAATTAGCTCCTCGGGAGGCAGTGAAAGGCAGTTTTACTTAGGACGGCTTTTGACTACTTTAGCTTTGGACACACGGTGAACACATTATGCTGCTTCAAGTCAGAGATTTGGTTTCTCAAAGTCAATGTTGTCTTCTCAGATGGGCAAAATCTCTCCAGGGGTTCAGGTGAATCATAGAATCACAGAATCATAGAGTTGGAAGGGGCCATACAGGCCATCTAGGATCAGCCCTAAGCATCCTAAAGCATGAAGGTCTTTCAATTCCCCTGCTGCCTGGTCCTTTTAATTGAAGACACAGGGGATTGAACCTGGGACATTCTGCATGCCAAGCAGAGTCTCTTGCACCGAGCGGTGTTGGCAGGATTTTATTGGGATTTTAAATTTTGGATTTTATGCGTGTTTGCGTTTTTAACTACACTGTAAGCCACCTTGAATACCACAAGGCAGAAAAGCAACTAATAAAGGTCAGCTTGGTGTCTTGGTTAAGAGTGGCAGCTACTAATCTGATGAGCCAGGGTTGATTCCCCACTCCCCCATGTGCAGCTAGCTGGTGACCTTGGGCTTGTCACAGTCCTGTTAGAGCAGTTCTCTCAGAGCCCTCTCAGCCCTGCCTGGGTGACCTTGGGCTCGTCACAGTCGTGATAGAGCTGTTCTCACAGAGCAGTAATATCAGGGCTCTCTCAGCCTCACCTCCCTCACAGGGTGTCTGTTGTGGGGAGAGGAAAGGGAAGGCGATTGGAAGCCTCTTTGAGCCTCCTTCAGGTAGAGAAAAGCGGCATATAAGAACCAAGTCTTTTTCTTCAGTATTATCAGGGCTCTCTCAGCCTCACCTCCCACACAGGGTTTTTGTTGTGGGGAGAGGAAGGGATGGATCCACGGGGAGAGATCAGTCAGGATAGAAGGGGGAGTGACAAACTTCCCACAGTTATCTGGGCAGGGTAGAGAAAGGGAGCCAGCGTGGTGGGGTGGTTAAAAAGCTGACCTGGCTGGGATGTGAGAAACCCAGGTTCAAACCCCTACTCTGCCATGGAATCGCACACTCTCAGCCTAACCAAAAATGGATGGAGAACAGCCTGGATCGCACCTCCTGCCCCACAGCACTGGGTTGGGAGGGATTCTGTGAATCTGTGACAATCCTCTTTGCTGAATTCTAAAGGCTAAGTCCAGCAGCCCCCCCTCCCCAGACCCAGGGCAGAGTTAGGCTGCATAAATTACCCTAAAAAGGGAGCATCAGGTGGTTTCCCAAGGACCACAAGGGCCTGCCAGGGATACAGCAGCAGTTCAGTCGCCTGGAAGAGGCTTCTTTAACATGCAAAAAGCAGCAGTTTTGCATTTTCCAATGCCTGTGAAACCTGCCCTGATTTCTATTAGATACTGATGATCTGGAAGAAACACCAGGAGATTCTTATAAGGTTGGCTTTGGGTTAAAGAGTGAGTGCCTTGCTGTTCTCTCTTTTTCTACAGGATCCGCATCAACACCTGGCCTTCACTGTTACTGTGTGCACGGCTCTGGCGATCTTTATTATCATCTACGTTCTGGTTTACATCGAGTCTTTCTTCTGGTGCCGGCTGAAGCTGTTTGCTGCTGCGATTTGGATCTGCTTGCTGGTTTTAGGATACGTGTCTGTTTTCGACAAGGGAGAAGCCCCTGAGGTCGCAGCATGGGAACAGGTGTGTACGTTAACTAACTGTGTGATCGGTCAGGGTGACCTCTCCTTGAGGGGGTCCCGGGTTGGATACATGACTTCCAGCCCTCCCCACCGTTCTTGGTGTGGAAAGTCAAACTATGAACATGGCCGCTGAGTTGCTCAGATGGGTGTAAGAGACGGTCTTGCTCCAAATGCAAAAAGCCATTTTGCTCCCTACTTTGTTATTACCAGTTCAAAGGAGAAAAGCCACGTCCTTTAAAAGCAGGACGTTTGACTTTAATTGGTGCAAAGGAGCAGAGATTTGAACTGGGATCCCTGCTCTAAAAAGCTGTAGAAAACCCCAGGAAAGCCGATTTAGAGCTGTATCCTGAAATACTGGCCATTGTGGGGAAAGATGGCATGTCCTCTAGAGCAGGGGTAGTCAACCTGTGGTCCTCCAGATGTCCATGGACTACAATTCCCACGAGCCCCTGTCAGCATTTGCTGGCAGGGGCTCATGGGAATTGTAGTCCATGAACATCTGGAGGACCACAGGTTGACTACCCCTGCTCTAGACAGCCAAAAACAGAGCATAGAGGCTGAGGCCTTCCCCTGACGTTGCCTTCTGGTGGTGGGGCTCAGACTGCCTTTGCACGTGGAGGTTCTCTTTAGACTCCAAAGCTAGGCATGGTTGAGACACTGTGTATAAATCAGCATCATGGAATTTCTGGAATTTTGACAAGTGGGATAAATGCACATGTTTCCTAGCCCTCTGAGAAACTAGGCTCTGTGTACTTCTCTTTCATACAATGATTAAATAGTTTCTGTGCCCGGTGCTGCTTTACAGGTGTTTTGTTTGGGGAGGGGAGTTGGAATTTCAGCATTTATGTGCTGTTTATCCGCTGCCTCTCTCAAAAGTTTCGGATGGGTACTTGGAAAATGCCCTGACTTAAACGGCCCAGGCTAGCCAGATGTTAGAAGCTAAGCAGGGGCAGCTTTGGTTAGTCCTTGGATGGAAGACCACCAAGGAAGTCCAGAGGCAGGAAATAGCAAACTTCCCTCTGGACGTCTCTCAGCTTGAAAGCCCTACGGCCATAAGTCGGCTGCACTTTGACTGTTTGGAGAAAAAAGGACTCCTGACCAAGCCCCTTCCTTATTCCTTTTTGCAGGTCCCGTTCTTTCTGTTCATAATTTTCACTTCTTACACCATGCTGCCCTTCGGGATGAGAGACGCCGTCGTTGTTAGCAGCATTTCCGCTCTGTCTCATATTGTCGTCCTGACCATCGCGGCCTACGGCGAAGAGTACGGAAAATCTCTGGTGTTTCAGGTAAGTCGGAAGTCTTCAGCGAACTGGATGCTTTTAACAAGAACAACAACTCCGTCTGGTCTGTCACAATGCTGGATTCGTGGGCCATTGGCCTGATCCAACAGGGATTCTCTTATGCTCTTGGTGTAGGGGTTAGAAACACAGACTTCTAATCTGGCGACCCGGGTTTGATTCCCCGCTCCCCTGCATGCGGCCAACTGGGTGACCTTCAGCTCGCCACAGCACTGATAAAGCTGTTTTGACCTAGCAGTAATATCAGGGCTCTCTCAGCCTCACCTGCCTCACAGGGTGTCTGTTCTCCTCCTCCTCCTCCTCCTCCTCCTCCTGTGCTCGCCATCTGTAGAAAGTTTATCCCTTGCACCTGCTGGGTTGGACTGTAACCACCGAAAGAATTTGTCTGACAAAACCAGGCTTTCCCATGCAGGGAGAGACATACAACCCTGCCTCTGTGTCCTGTTACTTAAGCTAAAGTGAAAGCCACCTGGTCCCTTTATAGTGTTAGAATTTGTGCGGGATCCTGCAGATAATACTTGGCCGTCTTGCAAAGAGGGTTCCTAAGTGGGTGGGTGGGTGGGGGGAAGACACCTCCCTGGTCTTAAAACGGTGAAAAACATGCCCTTGTGTAGCCGAGCCAGTGACGGCTCATGATGGCTTGGCAGCCAGGGGTCGGCTGTCTAATCCTGCGGCTCCTTAAAATCTGATAAACAGCTCAGCGTGCGAGGCCCGTACCTCCTTGTGATTCAGGCTCCGCATATTTGAGACGGGTGCATCATGTCTCGGGGAGTGAGGTAACTCATTTCCTTCCCCCAAATGAATGCTTTTTGGTTGAATGACGCAGTTCGCACTCTCTCTTGATCCCTTTCTCTCTCTTTCTCACCCCTTCTTATCATTTGCTTTCGACTCCCTGAAGTCTCTCAAGAAAAGATTTGCTCCCTACAGGCTGGCTGTTTGCATTCTGAGCGTCTTCTCCGTATTCAGCGTCTGCTTTGGTTTGGGCTGGTTGCATCTCAGGACCAAACTAGACATGGGCCAGGTGGCCTGTAATTCAGCGCTTCCTCAGGGGGGTTTAATGGCTAATTTAGCAGCCCAGGGAATGTTTTGAAGAGCAGGCAAGGATTATGGAGTATTTTCTCCCTGGGCTTTTCTCACAGTTTAAAGATCCTCCCTGTCTTAAAGGTGTATGCTGGCATGGCATCGCCAGATCCTGGGGACCATGGGGTTTGAGGAGGACGTGACTTCATTTCAGGGTTTTGTTGTAGGATCTCCCCTTAACCTGCCTGGCGAAAGAAGAAGAGTAGGCTTTTATACCCCACTTTTCTCTATTGTAAGTAAAGCTACCAGCCTCCAGGTGGTTTAGCTGACCTCCAAGCAACAGAGATCAGTTCGCCTGGGGGGAAAATGGCTGTAGGGCATTAAACCTCATTGAAGCCCCTCTTCCCCCCCCCCACACCGCAAATCTTCAGGTATTTTCCAATCCAGAGCTGGCAACCTGAACCTTCAGGAGTCTCAAAGTGGCTTATTGTTATGTTTATTTCTTAGTTGGACTTCTTGCCTGCCACTCGCGGGGAACCGGCTCATGGCAGGGGCAAATAGGTTCCAATACAAGCGCCCCAATAAAACCAGATTAAAACCAAATTAAAACACAGTAATATAATAATTAGCAACATGGTGGTAAAAACAACGGCATCCTAAATGGTGCACCCACCTAGAGGGGACAGTAGTACAGTAACTGGTCTCCTCCAGAGATGTCAAGAAATTGGAGGAGGGTATCTTCCGGGGGAGGGGGGGGGAGAGGGCGGGCACCAGATCTATGCCCTGAGAAACTGGCCTCATCCATAAACCTGGTCAAAGAGCTCCGTCTTGCAGGTCTGCCCCCCCTCCCCCTTTCCCGCTGCTCAGTTCTTGAGAGATTGATACCAAGGGCAACTGCAGACAGGCAGATGGCAAAGAAAAAGAAAATTTAAAATCACAGTTTAGGACTGCCAGTAAATCAATCAACTGCGGACCTAAATAAAACCTTCTTCAGCTGTCTCCAGGCCCCCCTCCCTTAAAAGGCCCTGCACAGGTACCCCAGCCTGTTGAGCTGGTTTATTGACTCTTCATTTCCAGGCAGTGTGCTAATTGTGAACCAGTTTAGAGAGGAATACTTCCTAGGAATTAATTTGTGTTGGTTTGGGGAGTGAACACGTCCTGAAATTATCTGTTGGCTGGCTTTCAGAGCTGATGTAATCCATGTGTACGTGGGTATATCAAATACGAACCCAATGAAACCTTCAAGTGCATGTGGTCATTTGTTTTGTTTTGTTTTGCTTTGTTTAAAAAGTTTTCTACAGCCCTTTGTTTAGTCATTCAGCGTTTTTAGAGGAAATTCAAACTCAAATCAAACACTCCCCCCCCCCTTCCTAGTAACCAGAGATTGACTCAGGCTGAGCTCGTGGGTTAGCACATCAAATACGAAAACAGTTGAATGGTTATTATGTGTTTTTGCCACAAGGGTGACCATGTGTGTTTGGCTTCTTTCATGGCAACATGGTGGTTTTGATTCTCTTGCCCCCAAAACTGTCTCTTTTCTTCGATGGATATTAACAATAGGAGGTGTTCTCAGACAAAATGACCTGGGTGAAAATGCTTCGTACTTATTTATTTGTTCAATTTCTGTACTGCCCCTCCCTGCACACAGGCACCAAGGCGGTTTATCATCATCATCATAATAATAATACCGTTAAAACCAGTACCCCTGCCCTCTACTGCCCTCTACTGTGGAGAAGACCATTGCATGGATCCACCATGGTTGTTTCCCAGGGCCAGTTTCCCATAATGGTAGGAGACCTCCCAGAAACCCTTCCATATGTGACTGCTATTGAAAACTGCGGTGATGTCATGATGTCAGGGGCAGTGCTACAGGATCTGCTTAAGACTCTACGGTTTAACCATGGAGTTTTGGTGAATCCTAGAGTGTCACCCTCTGATGCCATGATGCCACTTCTGGTTTTTGGCACCTACTCTGCCCCCAAATCTTCCCTGGGGTACCACGCAGTGGCCTAGCATCCCTATAATTTTTATAGCATATATACAATAGAAGTCCTTTTATAATGTTTGTGTAAGGTAGAGGCCTGCAAATGGGTAGGCAAAGAAGAGCTGTTTTCTATACCCCGCTTTTTGCTGCCTGAACGAACCTGTGAGGTAGGTTGGGCCTGAGAGAACACTAAGAGAACTGCTCTGCAAGGATAGCCCTAAGAGAACTGTGACTAGTCCAAGGTCACTCAACTGGCTGCATGTGTGTGTGTGTGGGGGGAATCAAACCCAGTTCTCCAGATTAGAGTCTACTGCTCTTAACCATGACTCCATGCTGGCTCTCTCCCTTTTAAAAAAGTAGAGAACCGGAAACTCAATTGGTAGCTGCTCTTTGGAAATCCAGCTGAACTGTCTTGACCAACAGCGGCTGGTGCTTGATAATTCTTGTTCTCAATTTTTCCATGCGAGCACCCACCCCTCCCTGAAGAGCAACTCAGAGACGGCTGGTTCCAAGTCTGAAAGTTACAAACAGCTCAGAAAGACTCACCAAGGAGCGATACCACAAGCCCCCCCCCCAAAGAAACCCAACCCACACTGCCAGTCACTAGCCCCTCTGAGGTGGAGGGAAATGCCTCCCTGACCTCATGACCTGTCAGATGCTGAGTGCGGGCAAACCCCAATGAGTCAGTGCGACTCAGCATGTCCTGACCATCTTGCATCATCGGGAGGAACATGAGAAGGGGATGCTGTCTATACTATGGATATTCCAAGGGACGGCTCACCCAAAAGCGATTTTCCCAGCTCTCGTCTCCACTGAGATGCAAAGACGGAGCAGTTTTGCTGAAGGGCAGAACTGAACTTTTTGTTAACCTGCTTTCCTGGGTTCAGTCGCCTCAGAAATGAGTATGTCTTAAACACGGACGTTTTTCTGAAATGGTTGTCAGTGGTTTTCTTCTCGCCTTGGTTAGGAGATACACACTGGGTCTTTGTGAGGCCTTTGGTCTTTGATTTATTTCTATTTTGATTTATAGCCTGCCTTTTTAAAAACTTTATATATGACTTGAGGAAGAGATGCTGTTTCGTTTCAGTTTTCAAACAAAAGGGAAGGGTGAACATAGGTAGACGTAAGAAGTAAGCGAGTCTGGATCTAGGCCCAGGCTTAGGGGTGCTAGTCCAGGGGTAGTCAAACTGCGGCCCTCCAGATGTCCATGGACTGCAATTCCCGTGAGCCCCTGCCAGCAAATACCCACAAGATTTTCAGCATCTAAGCTTTGGAGAGTCTTACAAAGGGACCTTTGGCCCTTGAAAGCTTATAACTGGACATCTGGTTGATTTTTAGGAGATACTGGACTGGAATCTTGTTCTCACACATGCCTAATAATCTCAGGATCTCTAGCTGACTTGGGTGGTGAAGCATTAAGCAGTGCTGCAGGATGGAACAATTGCTGTATTTAGCAGTGGGCTTGTGTGGGTTGTAACATATGGATTGGGGGTCTCATGTTCTGGGCCAGGGGAAAAGAAGATGCCATTCGCTATACACAACCACCAGATCCCAGTTTTAGGGCATTTCTTTCCTTTCCTCAGGTGCTTGCCAATGCATTCATCTTCCTTTGTGGCAACCTTATGGGGGCATTTCACAAGCATCAGATACAAGACGCTTCTCTGGATTTGTACAGGTACACGTTGAAATGCATCCAAGTCCAGATGAAACTGAAGATTGAAAAGAGGCAGCAGGTGAGCTATTATCTTAAAATAACACTGTGCTTTTACTCTGATATGGTGTTTCCGTTGTAAGCTCCAAGCGGGAGGGCTGTGATTTGCACTTGATTCCGTTTGCCCGGAGCAACGGATGCAGGAAACAGCCTCCTTATCAGCAGAAGTGAAAGTTAAAGTTCACGAGTGCCTTTCAAATCAGAGTACCATAGATTGCCTTGGGTCAGGGGAAATTGGTTTGAAATTATTTGGGCCAGATGAATTGACCCCAGGGACTATCTTCTGTTAAGCGAGAGTCTTCCTCCTCTCTCTTAACGGATGGGTGTCTTTGGATCTAACTGGAAGTGATTAAAATGCAGAATTCGCTGCCAGGGGATGTAGTGATAGCCACATGAATAAATAGCTTTAAAAGTGAATTAGATTCATGGAGAATAAGTCGATCAGTGGCTTCTAGCCATGAGGGCAACCTCCATGTTCTAAGGCAGTAAGCCTCTGGTTCCTAGTGCCAGGAGGCAACATCAGGGGAAGGCCTTGGCCTCTATGCCTTGTTGTTGGCTCTCCCGAAGAACTGGTTGGCCACTATGTGAAATTGGATGCTGGGCTAGATAGACTGCTTAGGATATTCAGCCTCTATGACCTCTTGTTGACCTGCCAGAAGAACCTAACAAACACCTGGTGAGAACTGGGAAAGGTGTCAACGGGCACTATGTTGGGGACCCCTGTTGTAGAAAGGAATTCCTCAGGGGTTCTTTGGTGTCCTCGCAACTAGAATTTTGTTTGGTGCCTGATGCAGACAATTCTGGCTGGCTGAATGCGGGATGTCGGTTATATTGCATAACTCTCCAGACAGAATCACAGAAGGCGTATTTTCTTCTCTCCCGGTTTTATACAAAGTATTTTAAGTTAACCAAGAACTTTGTATGAGTTCTCTCTACCAGAATAAACAAATTGAAAATGGGAAGGGGAGTAGTCAGCACACAAAGGGTGGATCCAAAGGGGGCGGGGCCAATTACAAGGGGTGTGGTTAGAGGAGAAAGTGGTGCCCAAGGGGAAAGAGGGCCTGGTTATAATCAGGAACCACAAATACCCGGAGTGGATCCTGGGCAACAATTGCAATGAACAAGCAAGTGCTGGATTGGAGCCTCCATAACATAGCTTTTTTGGGTGGCCAAATGTGAGAAAGCCTTGGGCAGTATTTTAGCCAGAAGCAACCAAAATGCTATTTCCCACCTATGAACTGATTTCTTCCAAAACGGCCTTCCTTCCCCAGGAAAGTTTGCTCTTGTCAATATTGCCAGCTCATATCTCTATGGGAATGAAACTAGCCATCATAGAACGCCTGAAGGAAACCAACGATCGGAAGAAGCATGACAACAACTTCCACAGCCTGTATGTGAAACGCCACCAGAATGTGAGGTGAGAGGTCTAAAAGGGTCTGCAGTAATTTGTCACAGATGCCGGGCCTGCAAGGAATTGTGCAGGGATTGTGACCGAATATTATGTCTTTTTTCCAGCATCTTGTATGCGGACATTGTGGGGTTTACTCGGCTGGCGAGCGATTGTTCTCCCAAAGAGCTGGTGGTGATGCTGAATGAGCTGTTTGGAAAATTTGATCAGATTGCGAAGGTAAGCCAATTTAATTATCTCTGTATAAATTGAACGGGGTCGCTCTGGACAGATTGCCGATGATGGATGTTAGTGCCCCTTACTTGAAGTTTTTCGAACTTGATGTATTTAAATTGCAGAAATAGCTTACAGAAAATCCGGAACAGTTAATGAAAAGAAAGCTCAAGCAGTCCTGTGTTACAACCTAAAAAGGCATGACATCTGCGGTAGAACAGATTTGAGGCTGGCGGTACCTTAAGCGACCAACAAGATTTTCAGAGATTCAGCATTCGAGTAGCCGTGTCTGATGAAGGGAGCTCTGATTCCCGAAAATCTTGTTTGTCTCTAAGGTTCTTCCAGAGTCAAATCTGTTTACTCATAACAGAATCGTTCTCATTTTCTAATCACAGAATTCCGAGTTCTTGTGACTCTCTCAGTGTCCTGCGATCTTTGCAGTGATATTACTTTTAATAACATTTATGTATTGTTTACTTTGTTGCACCAATCATTCTCTGATGATCTGAAAGCTTGGATTTCCTGACTTTGACCCCTCAGTTATAATGCAATAGTCACTATTAGTTATGATGCAGTAGTCTGAGATTTTCTTGGCATTAGCGCCATATTGTTAAGCAATACACGTTCCATAGATTTCCTCAAATTTATTCAAAACGCTGCAGACATTGATCTGATTTGCAGGTTCTCTAAGGACTCTGGTCTGTTACCCTGGACGTCTTTTAAACAGCAGCTGAACGGTTACCTATCCTGGAAACTGTAGGCTGATCTTGCATTGAGCAGGACTAGATGGCCTATCTGGCCTCTTCCAGCTCTATGATTCTGTGTGCAAAAAAGTTAACATTTTGCTGTGTCAAATCCAGAGGGTGTACCTAAATATGCACTTCTGTGCATGGAAGAAGTTTTCAATAATAGTACGGGTTTCTCCATAAATGAGAGAGATTAATTCCAATTTCTTGTCCTTTAAAAGGGGGAGTGAAATATTATGTAACTTAAAAAAGTATCTTCAGCTTCACTTAGTTAAGAAGTTATCAATACTCTGAAAAAATGTTAAGACCTATGATTTCCTGGGCTGATTGTTTCAGAACTAAAATAAACATCCGTGTTTTTGTGGTTTCCTCAAAAAGCATGTAGGCTTCCATCCTTTGAATAAAAAAATTGCATCCCTGTAGCGGTCTAATCTTTCTATCTCTATTTATGGCAGATTCTATTTCTGACTTTTTCCAAATGTAAAAATTATAAGTACTAATGACGCGGGAATTAGAGTCTTTGAAGTATTTTGTCACTGAACTTTATCTCATTAGAGGCAAAGAAGCTACAAGAAAGTAACTTAATTAGGTCGTGATGGATGGTAGAATCGAATCATTAAATGTACTGAAACAGCATGGGCTAAAATAGCATCAGTGCGTAATTACGATGTTTAAAGTTCCGTCTCCTTAATATCTTTATTTTATATGTTGCCTGTTAAGTTGTTTTTTTAAAAACCTTTGCAGAAACTAGTAGAGGAGGAGAGAGCAGTGCTGAACTGGTGTAGTGAGCCAGGTTAGATTCCCCGCGAGCCAGGTTAGATTCTCCGCTCTTCCATAGGCAGCCAGCTGGGTGGCCTTGGGCCACTCACAGCCCTGATAGTGCTGTTCTGACTGAGCAGTCTTGTCAGAAGCTCTCTCAGCCTCACCTACCTCACAGGGAGAGGAAGGGAAGGCGATTGTAAGCTGCTTTGAGACTCCTTTGGGCAGTGAAAAGCGGGGTATAAAGAACAACTCTTCTTCTTCTTCTTCTTCTTCTTCTTCTTCTTCTTCTTCTTCTTCTTCTTCTACAAGTTGTGTTGCTGTATTGCCTGCTGGGTAGTGGCTGAGACCATGAATGAATGAACTCTTCTACAAGGTTCCATAGAGCAATTAGTTGGTTCTACGGTCAACTGGTTAGCCATTGTGAGAAACAATATGCTGGACATAGGGGTGTGCATTTTTTTGGGGGGGGGGGAATCAATATAGCACAAATTAATCCATTATGTGCCAAATCACCTGAATCCCAAAATCAGTATTGGTCTTCGGCCTGATTCGGGATTCCCGAATTGATTCGGCACCATTATAGCCTATGGAGCCATTAAAGTGAATGGGAAATTTAGCAATCTATTCAGTGGCCTAATGGGCAGTGGAAGTTGAGGTAGAGGCATCAAAATGGCAGCATAGCTGCTGGAGCCCCTCCTGAAAAGAACCCCCAAGTTTCACAAAGATTGGATGAGAGGATCCAATTCTATGGGCTCCCAAAGAAGGTTTGCCCATCCTCCATCGTTGCCTATGGGGGAGAATAGCAAGGCAATACAAGCCCAGCAGAAACCCCGGAGGGGAGAGGGCTGGAAGGTAAGTTTTGTTTCCCTTTAAACTTTAACCATCTTTCTCCATTCAGGAAACCTGAATCAAAAAGCTGAATCAGTTCGGCTTCAGCGATTCAGCACCCAAATCAATCTTGGTTTGGCTTAAAAATACCGAATAAAACCCCAAATCGACATTTATTTGGTATTTTTTCCAGCGCAGCTAAGCCGAACGCACACCCCTAGATGAACTAGATGGGGCGCCGGTCTGATCCCGCAAGGCTGCTCTTATGTTCGAATAAATTTCTGCTGTTTTACAGGTTCTTTGGCAAGGTCCAGGCTCCTTCACATTCCAAGGGAATCATTGAAATTTTGCATAATGTCTCTTTTTTTCCCGTAAAGCCTGATCGTGTTGAGGGATCCTTGATAAGTTTCTGAGGAACCAAGGATTCGCTTGAGAAACGGTTGTTTCGGGTGGAGTAACCGCAATGACAGATCAGTTTGTTTTGTACAGCGAAGCATGGTATTTTGCGTTGCTCAAGATAGGCACTTGCTAATCCATATTTACGATTTTTCCGATGACTCCCTTGTTTTTCAGGAAAATGAATGCATGAGGATAAAGATCCTTGGGGACTGTTATTATTGCGTCTCAGGCCTACCTGTGTCCTTGCCTGTACATGCCAAGAACTGCGTGAAAATGGGGCTTGACATGTGTGAAGCCATAAAGTAGGTACTCAAAAAGTAGAATATGTTTGAAGCCCTCGAAAGGATTTTAGGAAACGTGCATCTATTAGAAACCATTCCATTGCTGCAAGTGCTTCCCTCCGGCGATAAGCCCCTTCTACCAGAGGAGATAATTCGGTAGTATATTGGTAGTGGAGAATGACATTCAATGTCAGGTGACTTATGGTGACTCCATAGGGGTTTCAAGATAAACAGAGATAGCTACCCTGGACTACCTTGGTGGTGGTCTCCCATCAACGACTAACCAGGGCTGACCCTGCTTAGCTTCTAAGATCTGTTGAGATCAGGTTAATCTGGGCCATTGGAGCAAGAAACAAACCTGAGACAGTTTCCTATTGCCTGGCCTTATGTAACAACTCTGAACTTCTTTGGTAGTCTCCCACCCAAATAATAACCAGAGTTGACCCTGCTTAGCTCCTGAGTTCTGATGAGATTGGGCTAGCCTGGACCATCAGGTCAGGTCAGGTCAGGTCAGGGGTATATTAATTATATGTAATTTGATATAAATGGAATAACGTAGACCAGCCATTTTCAACGGGGAGTCATATGACCCCTTGGGGGGCCCTGACCCATTTGAAGGGGGCCACAGAATGATAAAATGTGACAAGGGGAGCCCAAAGGGTTTATGGGGGTCCTGGTCACTGAACCGATGAAGTACCCTTTTTATCACATACGATGTCATGAATTACTAGAAAGCTTGACCTTTGGCAAGGAAAAGAAAAAGAAGTCCCCTAAGCCAGGCATTGTCTAAAATTTCCGTCTCCGGATCTTTTTCGCAGGCAGGTGAGAGAAGCCACGGGCGTGGACATCAACATGAGAGTCGGCATTCATTCCGGGAACGTCCTGTGTGGCGTGATAGGGCTGCGGAAGTGGCAGTACGACGTTTGGTCCCATGACGTCTCCTTGGCTAATCGCATGGAGTCCGCAGGGGTTCCCGGGTAATGCTCTTCCGCCGCTTGCTTTCATCCCGGTCGCCGCTGAGCGGATAACCCAAAACCGCACTGTTGTTTTTATGAGTAACAGAGATGGAGAAACCGGCAAGGGATTAGCTAATTATGCTGGGCCCGTCTATCACGACCCTTTTTTTCTTAGAATCGGTGAGCCGTGAGGAACATGGTGAACCAGCAGGTTCATTCCTGCTCTTGCCAACCAGCAAGGGTGGGATCGACGCCTGTCTTGCAGAGATCAATGGGGTTTCTCAGCAGAAAAATAATTCTTGGATCACTTCCCAGTAGAGGTATTCCAAGTTGAATACCTTGTGGACAGGTGCCCGTCTGGTATATTTATTTTAAAAGGAAATTTGGCAAGCCCTCCTACCTGGAGTGGCTGGAAACGGGACTTAATATTGAACTCAGATCGAGCTGAAATCTGTTCTTCGTTGTCCTGTGCTCAGCAAAACATGGAAAGCGTGGTTCGCTCATTTTTCTGCGTTTACATTTCTTCGCGAACCCCGTTGTTGCTCTGTTAGCTTATATGACAGTGGAAAGTTTGTCTATCATATAGCAAAGTGTGTGTGTGTGTGTGTGTGTGTGTGTGTGTGAGAGAGAGAGAGAGGGGGGGGTGAGTGGAAATGGCCAATGACAATCCTAAGGAGAACCCCAATCCTTAAATAGGTTCATGGGGTCACAGGCACCTTAGAAGTGTAGTTAGCCATTTGGGCTTGATAAATTCACAACTCTGTACTATTGCAGGCTTTTACCTCAATGCCAATGTATTGATTTATTTGTTAAGAACCATTTCGGTGCTGTCTTTCCACCCAAATACGGTCCCCAAGGCAACAGACATCAGACACCAAAACATACCAACGTTAAAACAATACAGATGTTGAAAATATCATTTAAACATAAGCCCATCTAAAATATTTCAACAGTTTGATAAAATGTAAAAGCTTGTGTAATAATGCAACCAGGGAGGAAGGCTAATAATATTTATCAGGGGAATGCAAAAAAACCCCCCAAAAACTAGAAGAATCTTCACCCCTTACTGGAAGACGATAGATAGAGGGAGATAGACAAATCTTTCCGAGGAGAGAGTTCCTACATTTTGGTGCCGCAACTGAGAAAGCCCTTTCTTGGGTTGCTACCTGTCTAGCCAGTGGACAGGTAGGTATATCATTAATGTATATCATTGGATGATATCATCTCGTGGTGACTTGCATGGGTCAAATAGTCCACACCTCCAATAGCCAGCCACCCAGACAGATATCAAGGTGTGGAGATATCAAGTGACATGCAAACCAGCATATTTGTTTTGATAAGGTGTTTGGTGACGCTCATGTTCCTTGTTCTCTACCTCCTGCTTCCATGTGCCCTGGTTATCCACCCCCTACTCCATAGAAGCATTGAGCTGAAAGAGATTTTGCAGACAGTCTACTCCCACCTGGCCAACTTGACTATAAATGTTAACTGTTCTTGGAGTTTCACATTATGGCTCAAGGTTTATGCCTTTGTTCGCTCAAGTGTAATGCTTATCTGCAAAGTGAATTTTCAGCGTTGCTGTCGGTAATCTAAGCAGGGTGTCAACCTTCTCGCAACCAGTGAGGCTGCACAAAATAGACACTAGTGTGTGTTTGCTGACTCTCGGGTGACTTAGCAAAATATTGCTAGGATGCCAGCCTCCAGGCAGGACCTGGGGATCCCCCGGAATTACGGCTCATCTCCAGACAACAGAGATCAGTTCTCTTGGAGAAAATGGGTGCATCTTCTGTATACCAATACAGCTTTTGTTCAACCAGTTCATAGAACCATAGACTTGGAAGGGGTCATCCAGGCCATCTAGTCCAGCCCCTTGCTTAATGCAGGACCAGCCTAAAGCATCCAGGATAAGTATCTATCCAATCATTGCTTGAAGACCGCCAGTGAGGGGGAGTTCACCGCCTGCTTAGGCAGCCCATTCCACTGCTGAACCACTCTGATTTTTTTTCAATGCCCAAAAGGAGTTTCAAAGCGGCTTACGATCGCCTTCCCTTCCTCTCCCCACAACAGGGAGTGAGGCTATGGGAGTGTCTGATTAGAAGCCACCGCTCTTAACCAGTGGCTTTATAGCCTGGCCTCAGATAAATAATTCTCCTTTGGGCTTAAAGATACGGAAATTGAGAGCTCCAACAATGTCTTAGCAGTACATAAATCATACCAATTAACTGGATTACAGCTAGTTAATGAACTTAAAATGTTACATTGTGGATATTATGTGCAGCAGCTGTACAAAAGCAGTCTAGATGGCCTTTCATTTGTGTGCATACCAAGGAGATACATCCATTAGATGCACAGCCCTGATCTTGACAAGGCACTGGCTGGAAAGAGGAAATGTGTTTTTCAAGAGCAGCCTTATTTATTGTGTGTTCCAGAACATTTCTCTCTGAAGGCTGGTGGTGCTAGCCAGCTGAGTAAACTCTTGGTTGGATAACACACTGCATTATAGGCAGAGATGTTGCTCTTGAGACCTTCCAGCCAGGTTTCAAGAGCTATTCAGACGCTTGTTCAAAGGGGAAGAGGGTTTTCTGTATATAAACTTAAATCCACGTTGATGGGTTTCTTGGCACATTTGCAAGTTGTCCTTGAAAGCAAACCGGGATGGACAATTTGAACAGTGCTGGGAGGCTATAACAAGTCTCCTGACTGCAGCTAATATCCAGCAAGATATATAATTCTCAGGATAGCCAAGTGTGTAGATACTTAAACCTGAAGACTGAAACCGTGCCCAAGACAGGTGATTTAAAAATTTGAGAAAAGCCCAGGTTGGCAGAAAAACCTTAAATTTTCTTTAAAAAACAAACACACACCCATGTGTGTGTGTGTGTGTGTGTGTGTGTGTGTGTGTGTGAAGCCTTCCAAATAATAGAAGCAGTGCCTACAGCTTTAAGAAACAAATGTCTTCTGTCGCCATTGTTAGGCAACCAACAATATTGCCAGCCTTCATGTCTTGGTTTTTATCAGTAAATGGCATGGGGAGGGGGAAGGATCCTTTCCACAGCTGTTTTTACCTTTGAGGGAGGGCCTATTTGGACCCGGCTGGTGGCAACATCACATGACTTGGTTGTGTCTCTGGGACTGGCTGATCACTACTGTTCAACGGCAGCCACCCCAGATAAGCTAGTGGGATATATTGGCTAAAGTTTCAGACCAGGGTCTATGAGACCCATGTCCCATTCACTGCTCTGCCAGGGAAACTTGCTGGGCGACTTTGGGTCATTCACATATTCTCAGCTTGCCTCACCTAGTTGTTGTGAAGCTAAACCGGATGAACACGTTATAAGTTGCTTTGGGCCTTCACTGTGGAGAAAGTTGGTGGTTAATAGATATAAGGGAAGATAGAAGGTAGCTCAAATGTAGATTGGTGGGTGGGTGGGAAAGGGAGCAGCTGCAGGGAAAGGAGGAGAGATATGGCTGCCCCAGGAGGAGGGAAGGGTTCCTCTCACAAGTTCTCATGGGTTCTTCACCGTGCAACTGAGTCTTGCCTGATGGCCAATGATGTGTAACTCACCCTGTCTTTCCTCAGGGAGAGGCTGCTAGGGGTCAGGAAGGAGAAAAAATGAAAATGGAGTGCTTGGGTTGGGAGAGATAAAGGCAGGTCAGCCAGGGTTGAGAA
Source organism: Paroedura picta (assembly GCF_049243985.1). Taxonomy (NCBI): domain Eukaryota; kingdom Metazoa; phylum Chordata; class Lepidosauria; order Squamata; family Gekkonidae; genus Paroedura; species Paroedura picta. The sequence goes on from NC_135382.1 coordinate 35,028,142, forward strand.
GGAGGATGGAAAGGTTGAGAGGCTACGGGGCTTTCGGGAAAGAGAAACGAGGAAGTCCTTGTGTGTGTCCCCACTTGGGCATATATCCGCTGTATGTGTGAGAGCGGCAAAGAGGCACGCAATTAACATTCATCTGCCTAAAATTTGTGTGCTGCGTTGAATGCCTCTACAAGGTAATGGGGTATTATTCATAGCTCCATGAATATACATAGTGCTTGCAGGACTTACATAAGGAAAAGAGATGTGTTCGTGCCAAGGAGGAACTTCATAAGGGGAGGAGGCCTGATGTGGGGGAGAAAAGGAGGGTGGGAAGGGAAGAAACCCAGTTATATCATGCCCTTTAAAGGTAAAGGTAAAGGTATCCCCTGTGCAAGCACCGAGTCATGTCTGACCCTTGGGGTGACGCCCTCCAGCGTTTTCATGGCAGACTCAATACGGGGTGGTTTGCCAGTGCCTTCCCCAGTCTTTACCGTTTACCCCCCAGCAAGCTGGGTACTCATTTTACCGACCTCGGAAGGATGGAAGGCTGAGTCAACCTTGAGCCGGCTGCTGGGATCGAACTCCCAGCCTCATGGGCAGAGCTTACAGACAGCTGCCTTACCACTCTGCGCCACAAGAGGCTCTATCATGCCCTTTAGCTTTATGTTATTTGGGAGTGCGGTCTGAGAAGCTAAGTTGGTGGTGTCATGGAAGAAGTTGGCTTTCCGGTGGGAGGAAAGATGGGTCATACCAAGCAGAGGCTCTCAGGGCAGACTTTCAGTATGTGCAATATTCTGTGGCTTTTAATACTGGTGGGGCTGTCTTAAGGGTGGCCTTAAGTCTTCCCAGCTTATGCCTGGGTCAGGTATGCTGTATGAAGATGCTCATATGGCTGTGGGGGACAGATATCTGTAGGGCCGCTGGATTTGACTTGCCACGTAAAGTATGGATGGCGGCTTCTTCTTCTTCTTCTCCTCCTCCTCCTCCTCCTCCTCCTCCTCTTCCTCTTCCTCTTCTTCTTCTTCTTCTTCTTCTTCTTCTTCTTCTTCTTCTTCTTCTTCTTCTTCTTCTTCTTCTTCTTCACCTAACCAGCTATGCTTACAATCCTATTCAGATCTATTTAGTGAGGCTTACTCCCAGAGAAAGGTTCTTCCTTAGGATTTCACTATAAGAGGGCATTATCCCTTAGTTTGTGTGTTTCTTTGGTCCTCATAAACCACGTTACAGGGCTGTTCCTTCTGGATGTATAACTATTGTGGCTTAATTTGTGGGAAATAATGTATCTGGCTCCAGTTATTTTGACTTCTGCAACGGGAAAGAGGACACACAGTTCGGGGGGGGGGGAATGTCTCCTGATGAATGGCCAATGAGCAGAGCTGTTCAGTAGCAGCTGCCGCCAGGATCCTGGAATTGGCTGCCAAAAGAGTCTGTCGAGAGGCCCAGACATGTCAAGGACAACCATTGATATGGAAATGAATCACTTGCAGTGACCTTTCTGAGGGAGGGTGGAAGAAGTTTTAAGTCCTTTGTGTTTCCCTCTCTTTGTCTTTCCAGTCGCGTCCACATCACCAAAGCAACGCTCAGTCACCTAGGCAAAGCCTACGAAGTGGAAGAAGGCAATGGACACTTAAGAGACCCGTACCTCAAAGCCATGAATATCACCACTTACTTGGTGATTGATCCAAGGGTAGGTGCATTTTTTACGCATTTGTTCCTCATTGGCTTACGTGCTGTGATGTCATCGCATTCCGGCTGAAATCCTGCAGGGGATCTGAGAAATAGAGAAGGAAATGGACCCAGCAGATAAAAGAGAAATCCAGAAGTAGGCTGGATGAAGGAAAACAGAGTAACCAATGGTCGACAAAGATTTGAGGGGAAGTGGAACAGCCAACACGCCTGGAGGAAAATGTGACGTCCCTCTAACACAGGGGTAGTCAAACTGCGGCCCTCCAGATGTCCATGGACTACAATTCCCAGGAGCCCATGCCAGCGAACGCTGGCAGGGGGCTCCTGGGAATTGTAGTCCATGGACATCTGGAGGGCCGCAGTTTGACTACCCCTGCTCTAACAGAAGCTTAACGCCTGGAAATGGGCAGCTGAAACTCTTGAACACACATGAAGCTTTTGTAGATTGAATCAGACCATCAGTCTCTCAGCATCCTCTACTCAGACTGGGAGCAGCTGCTCTCCAGGGTCTTTCTTGACTACTTCAGTCTTTCTCAACCAGGGTTTCGGGAAATATCCCGTTAAGCCTCTCTTAAAGGGACGGAACATTTTTTCTCTTCTCCAGGGAACTGGCAACCCTAACCAAGGGAGAGAAGAATGCGGATAGTGTGTCTGTGTGTGTGTCGTTGTGGTGGTGGGGGGGGTTTGGTGGGTGTGTGGGTGTGTGACGGGGCTACAGCGTTAGCAGTTCAGTTGCCAGGGGCTGCAGCTCCATGTACGAATAACTTTTAAAGCTCGGTCTCCAAGGAGCGTTTCAACAAGTCTCCAGAAAAGGCTGTTCTTTAACTGTGTGTAATTAAAAAGAATACGCTGGAAGCCACCCACCTCCTGTCTAAGTGCAGCTATACTGGCATGCTGGAGAGGGCAATTAAGAAGAGCAGCGACGCTCTGGGGCCAATCCGGTTTGCTCCGCTCGGCTCCCAAACGGCGTTTTTGTCTTGCCGGAAGGCGATTTCTGAAGCTCAGAATGGAGGCCCCCGTGGGCTAGGTCGACGCCCCTCCGCCTTAATGCTTCCCTGCCAACAAAAAGGGCTGCAATCGGTTTGCGATTAATATGTGATTGACTTGGCTCAAAAGGCAGTGTGCAGGTGTGTGCGCAAGAGAGAGAGAGGGGTGTGTGTTTAAACAGCAGCAAATACAACACCTGGTCAAGATCGCACCTTCTGCTGCCTGATAAGCACATGGCGTTTTCTGCATAATAGAGGGTAGCCGTCCAGCCGGAGAGAAAGCAAAGCCAGTAGAGATCTTAGTAGAGGTCTTTCACATTCCCTACTAACCAGTCATTTCAGCTAGAGATGTTGGGGATTGAACCTGGGACTTTCTGCATGCCAAGTAAACTCTCTACATCTGTCATAGCCCTCCTGTATATGGGGGGATGGCTCAGATTTCCACTAGTGATCAGTGTATGCCTTGGTGTTCCAGCATGACCTGATAAAATTCTTAGCTGAGCTCTTTTCCTGCATTCCCCTCTCCCGGGTGTTTATGGAGGGGGGAGTCCAGAATGTGCTTTGATTAGTATTATGGGGGTGTGTGGCTATGTCAAAATGATTGTTGAACTTGCCTTTTCCCTCCACCTTCCTAAAATGCATGTATCTTCCCCCCACTCCCATTTTCAGTCCAAGCAACGTTCCTCCAATAACCATCAGATCTCTGAGGCCAGAGTGCATGATGGGCTGAAGATTAGAGCCTCTGTCCGGATGACCCGATATTTGGAGTCTTGGGGTGCTGCCCGGCCATTTGCTCACCTGAACCATCGAGAGAGTGTGAGCAGTGACACCTCCGCGCAAGGAAGGAAGCATCGGAAGGTGATGCTCGGTTCTTGTTTTCGGGGGGCTCCTGAGGGCCAAACTGGACAGGATGTTTGTCATGTGGGCTCCATGGGGACTTAAAGCCATACACCTGCTGCAGGTATCCCAGGGGAACTCTGTTCATTAGCATCACGGGAACTTGATTCTGCTTGGGACTCTGGTGCAGGAGGAGGAGGGGTCCCTCTCCTCCCACCTTTACCTGACCCAAACAGTGCCACAGTGGAGGCATTGTTTGCCCCTTCATGCACCAACATTCAGTGCATGTGAAGCCATCTGACAGGGCAAATATGTCCCCCCTGAGCTGTGGCATGGGAGAGAAGGCAGGAATCCCTCTGTCCCTTGAGCCACAAGCCCAATCCGAGTCAGGCCCCTTTACATCGAGTCGCCGGGAGGGACTCGCAGCTACAATATGGCTGCCAGTCCCAGTTGGCAGCTCCTGTAAAATGTGATGTCCAGTTTGGCCCTGACTGACTTATATGTGACTGACGTTGAGGTGCCACAGGGCAGGGTGGGGATAAATCTTACAGCTGCCATTGGTTAAGGATGGGAGCATTCCTGCGTTTACATCAGGGATCCCAAACCTTTTTGAGCCGCAGCTGCCTCAAAATGGCCGTTGAAGGAGGCGGAGCCAGCCACAAAATGGCTGCTGCAGCTTATCTTCCGTCACACAGTGAAAATCCTAGTGTTGTGGAGAAAGCTGCCGCCAAGGTGGCATTTAAAAGAAACCTGCACCGCCAGTCAGTTCTCAGATGGTCTGCAAAATCCCCCAAACACCAGTGTCCCTCAGCTCTCCTGTATTGTGTGTGCCGGACAGTGTTTCTGTGTTTATGTCTGCAGAGCAAAAAAGGGGGCCAGCTATAAATGTCGGTTTACAGAGAACGCCTCTGGTTGCTGTTTTTTCAGTCGTACCACAAAACAGCTTAGGGCTTGGGTTCCTCCCCATAGAACTTCCTGCTCCTCCCCTATGCCCTTGTGGAACGTGAAGAGACACCTGTCCCCAAAACAAGCAGTCACTGTGATTTATGGCTGGTGTGTTGTGTAGTTAACAAAACTACATATGGCCCTTGCATATTACAGTTGACAGAAAAATATCACCATTAATTATGTGATCCTGCCTTGCAAATTTAGGAAAGTCCCGTCCTTGTGATATTGCAGATTGGCTTTTGTAACAAATTGTAGTAAATGACGAGATTACATCTAAATGAGCCCTAGCAGGGGCTCATGGGAACTGTAGTCCTTGGCCATTTGGAGAGCCACAGTTTGATCACCCCCGGTCTAGATGTAAGGTTGTTCCGAAGTGGATCTTCCTCAGAAGTTATTGTCAAGCAAACAGAATGTAGAACATACTAGTATTACCTAGATATTCAGTACATTTTAAATGATACCCTTAGCACATGCTGGCAAGGGGCTCGTGGGAATTGTAGTCCATGGACATCTGAAGAGCCACAGTCTTGGCCAACCCTGCTCTAGATGGGAGAACATTAAGGCACACCAACATAAAGGCATGCTTAGGGCGAGGAACAGTCAAACACAAGGTGTAATCCAGGGCTTTCCAGGTAGTATTTACATCTTTAAAGGGAGAAAAAAACATCTTCTCTCTCACCTAGGAGATAACGCTGCATCTGGCAAACCGGCAGAGAGCTTCGGAAAGGCAAGTTGTGTTCCGTTGTGATTCTTCTCTTTGGTTCCCGTCACTTTTTGGCATCTGGAATTGTTTAGCCGACCCTGACCTCTGAAAACCATCTCGGTACAGTTTTCAGGGGGGGATTTCCAACCCCTTTCAGGGAGCGCAAGTGATGAAAACTAAAATAAAACGCTAAAGACATTTAACAAAAAAAAACCCTAGGACTACCATGACATTTTATTGTTGTGTTTCAAAGCCAGCAAATCTTCATGCAAAACCACCATACGGTGGTGGCCGTCTTAGAAGCTGCCTTTTTCTTTGCTTGGGATGGAAGGGTTCCTCTTGATTCGTGCGTGCAAAATGTGTGGGCACAAGGGGTCTGAATGCAGGCCTGCGGTTTACTCGTGAGCTCTCCCATACAGTTGCTGATGGGTGTTAATAAGATGCTGTTTGAGTTGCAGATGTTCTTTTGCAAGTCACTCCCAGCAGCCTAGACCTATCGGGAGGCCACAGAGTAGCTCAACTGCAAAGCTGTTGCTTCCTTCACATGTTCTTATCGCGGTGTACGTTGGACCCTCCTCTGCTTATAACCGCATTTTCGCTTCGTGGGATTTGCATTGGCGTTTGACAACTCCTCTCTTTCCCGCTGCACTGTTTGATTTCCAGTTTGTGTTCTTTAGCGGCTAAGTGCCAACCCCTCCAACAGCCTCATCCCGCCAATGCTGAAGTGATAGATGGGGAAAGAGTTAAAATGCATATCCTCACCTGGACTCTCTCTCTCTGTCGAAATTCTTTCTTGCCTGAACATGCTTTTCTCCAGCAGAAGCAGCTTTCAGAGTTCTGAAGTATGTGACAGACCCACACAGATAGATTCAAATGAGTAGCCGGTCTGAAGCAGCACAATAAAACCAGAGTCCAGCGGCACCTTTAAGACCAACAAAGATTTATTCAAAGTGTGAGCTTTCGAGTGCAAGCACCATCATAACAGCAGGAATATATAAGCAAAACTTAATCTTGTTACATTAGTAAACTGTGTCACAGCATCCAAATTGAGGAAACCTTGAGGAAGCCTGGAGACCTGTGCATACATATGAAAACACCCAGAATTAAACTGGGTTGGTCTTAAAGGAGCCACAGGACTCAGACTGTGTAGGCCAATACATTAAAAAAAAAAGTTTGACAATCCTCCAAAGAGCGACTGCTCCTAATGACGGTCTTGCCTTGGCTGATTGACTTGATTGCTTCTAAAGGGATGCAAACAGAGCCACTGTGTCACATCCGCGCCTCTCTCTCTCTCTAGCCTGGATGGCTGTAGGCCCGACCGTGTGTGTCCACCTTCCGTTGTAAACTATAAGTGAGTGTCTCTTTTTGTCTCCTTTATTCTTCACTCTGCGTTTTTCTGACGGTCTACCTTCAAGGAGTCCCTTGCGCATTTCTTGCATTCCCCTCCCCAAACTTTATTCGTTGCATGAAAAGATAACCTGTTATATTTTGCGGTCCACACTTCTCTGGGGGCGTAGTGATGCAGGGGTTTGGGTGGGGAGTACGGACGTGAGGGCTACAAGACCCAAGATTGTCTTGTGGGTCAATGACAATTCCCTCCCTCTTTTCTACGTTTAGGAATACCTCTCAGAAGGGAAGGATGGAAGAAGATATTCACGACAAAATGCTGTCAACCATCGAGGGACTCAGTTCAGCCAAGTAATTGCCGTCTCTTCTTCCTGTTCTTAAGAGAAGTGCCTCCTGTGTCGAAAAAGGCAGAAGGGGGGGGGGGGAAGGGAAGTTCTCCGCTTTCATTTTGTGTAGCAGGAAGGTGTGAGCCTGCTTAGAAAACCCACTCCTTTTGTCTCAAAAAAATGCGGGGGGGCGGGTTTTTGCAGCGTTCGGGCAAACCCGGCTCTCTTTCCATTTCCTCCCCCTTGATGTTTTCTAGAAGTTTTCTTAACAGGCTCCGAGACTAAAACCCTGGCACCTCTGCGGAGATGTCTGTTTTTAGAAGCCGTGCGGTGGAAGAAAACTTGGTCAGAAAGAGGTAGAATGATAGGAACTGTCGTTTTGAGAGAGCGTAGCCTAGCAGCTGATTCAGCAAGGCCATCCGCTGCTGGCTGCCATTTGGGGGAAGGAGAAAAATGGGACCTAGAAGTGTGAGCGTTACAGAACTGGAAACTGAGAAACGGCCCCTCTGCCCTGACTGTTGGATAGTAGGTTTAGGGTTGCACGCCTTCATGGGCACTTCCAGAAGCCGGCTAACTAAATTCAGTTTGCAATACGAATTTTGTTCTTAGGTTTGCATGCTAGATGTTGAAGGAAATGGGCACGCATGGGAAACCCTGGTATCTCAGGTCAACACCCTTTCATAGAATCATAGAATCATGGAATCATGGAATCATAGAATCATAGAATCATAGAATCATAGAATCATAGAATCATAGAATCATAGAATCATAGAATCATAGAGTGGGAAGGGGCCATACAGGCCATCTAGTCCAATCCCCAGCATTATGCAGGACACTCACATCCCCCTAGCTCATCCCCTGTAACCTGTAACCTTTGTGAAATTCAGTCTCCGAAACATTGTGGAACAAGAGGAGTTTCAGCTCAGAAAGGACCATTAAACCTTCCCAGTTCTTTGCAGGCTTGGCAAACCCTATTAATGAGCCATTTAAGGGAATAACATTCATAGAGTTGCCATTAATGTGCATAGTTGTGGAGGGCAGCAGTGTTCCCTCTATTCTGTGCATGTGAACAGCCTGCTCATTAACACAGGCAGACCCACTCAGCGGCAATCCGGAGCCACACAGGGTCTTGCGTTGCCCACTTGAAGACTGCAGCAGTTCTGTTCTGCTCAGGATATGAACTGCTCTGCTTAGTAGGGGGGGGGGCAATTAGAGGAGCCTTGGAGGGCAGCTGTGTTGGTCTGCAATAGAATAATTAGATTCGAATCTAGGAGCACCTTGGAGACTGACAAGAGTTTCAGGATAGACGCTTTGGAGAGTCGAAGCTCCACTGGCTGGATCCCAAGGGATATCGGACTGTCGATCCGCCTTGAACGTCTTGTCTGAGATACTCCTGGACTCGAATGTCATTAGCGTGAGCACACTCAAGAGATCTGACTTTGTTCTGAATAATCTACCCATTTAATTGTCGGGGAAGAGACTGTATAGGGCCAGCCTTTCTCAACTTTTTTTTTTACTGTTGAGAAACCTCTGAAACATTTTCCAGGCTTCTGTATCCCTCCCGTCATCATCACCACCACTTCTGTGTGTTTCTCAGTGGCGCTTTCCTTTTCCACCGCAGGCCCTGGTGTGGGAACACCGACGACTTTCGTGGGCTGTGTGGATTCTTGCTGTTTTTCGTCGAGATGGGACTCGAGAAAGAGGTTGGTAAGGGACGGCTAGCCTTCCCAGGCGTGTGTGACGATAACTCAGCCGCGAGCCGAGAAGGCTCTTTCAGAGGGAAGGTGTACGCAGTGGGTCGAAGCATCTCATGGCGCATTGCAGCTCTCCTCTTTGTAGAACTTTGCACCGAGGAGGTGGGCAGGCGGCATGGGGCTGAACTCCCCGATTCTCATCAGGATCGCCTGAATGTTCGGACCTCCTCAGTACAGCCAAGGGCATGGTTGGGTCTCTCCCGGGCACCTCGACCTTGAACGACCCTGTTCACGTGCCTTTTCTTTTAAAATCAGAGCACCACCCCACACAGACATGAGGAGCCCTTGGTTGATCTCTGCCTTAAGGGGAGGAGTTACTCCGTTCTATTCTGGAGTAGTAGCCTCCTTTGCAATAGTTTCCCCCTTCACACCCACTTTTCGTTTGCGCACTCACAAATTGTAGGGATGCCAACTCTGTGTTATTTATTTATATTTTAACTTATATACTGCTGCTCTCAAAGACTCGTGGTGGTTTACAATAAAAGAATAAAACAACCCAACCCATAAAATTGGGAAAATATTTTGGGAGGGGGGTGGAGCCTGGGGAAGGTCGGGTTTGGGGAGGGACCTCATTGATATATAACGCCACTGAGTCCTTCCTTCAAATCAGCCATTTTCTCCAGGGGAACTTCTCTCTGGTGATCAGTTATGACAGTACGAGGTCTCCAGGCAGCACCTTGAGGTTGGCAACCCTAAAACATCTGCATTTTTGCCCACAGGAAGGCTTGGAGCCCTGGCATCTGTCCCTAATTGCTCCGTTTCATTTCAGTATCGCACTGTCTCCATTCCGAAACTGAGGAGCTATTTCGTCTGCGCCAGTGTTGTGTTGCTGTGTATGTTTCTGGTGCAGATCTTCATAATGCCAAGGTAAGAGGGTTGTTTTTTTTTTTTAATCTGGTCTCTGCACAAGCACACACAAACACACACACAATCCAGTTTATGCACCTGTGTCAAGGGCCCTCAAATCAAAGCTGACTTACGGAGACCTCATCAGGGGGTTTACAAGGCAAGTGAGGAGGAGATTGGGTGAGCACCTGTCAGGGGTGTGTCCCTGAAAAGGTGAGGGTGGCTGGACTGGATGGCCCTTGGTGGTCTCTTCCAGCGCTGTGTGATTCCGATTCGTAAGGTAAACGGAAGCTACTTTTTCATAGATATTAGATTAGACCAGACAAAGATGGAGATGAACAACAAAGGACTTTCAACTGCATATATATGGGCTTGATCTGGACATCAGAATGTCCCTTGGGTCTCCCTGCTCCAAATGCTGCGAAGGAACAGTATGGTCATTTGTGGCTGAATGGTCACGATCAAGGAAATTTGCTACAAAAACGTTTCGTAATTAGCGAGAGCTGCCCTTGCCATTAGTGAAATAACACAGCACTTTTAACAGAAGCTTTCAGAGAACATAACTGTTCAGTTTTGGGGGAAGTGATGCTGCATTAACTTCAGAATATCCAATACCGGACCGGCACGAAACACGCCGTGAAAGGGATTATCTGTTCTCCCCCGGGAACCCGACAACTGGATCATTAATAGCGCCCCCCCCCCTTAACATCTCTGTGTCATCCCTGTTTTTTGCCTCCCCCTCCTCTGTTTCAGGACTGCCAAATTAGCGATTTCATTTGGAATTGTCGCCATCATAATGGGACTCATTTTGTGCATTTGTTTTGCCGATAAATGTTGGGTGAGTAATCGCAAACCGGGAAGAGCCGGAGTAGAAACGTTTCTTTAAAAAAAACAAAAAACAAAATCGGCACCGTTAGGCACAAAACTTCCGGCTTATATTGGCTCATCTGAATTTAAAACTGTACGTTTTCAATGTATATTGAAACGGAGCGGTATAAATAACAGAGCTGCTTTCAAGAGGTCCACGTACTTTTCCCGTCTTGCTGAGCCCTAATGCATCTTTATTATAATATACCGCAAAGGAGTCAGCTATTCGAACAGCTTTTGAACACCACCTACACACTCCTGAGTCTAAATCAGCAGCATACCATGGAGGGCTGCCATTCAATAGGAAAGCAGGGCTGAGTTCCCTCTGGGCTCATGGTGCGAGTTTCATGGTTCTTGCCGGCATTGAGGGTTCATTCTCACACATTGTGTGCGGGGTGGAGGTGGGGGGGGGGAGCCTGCTTGTGTCTGCAGGGTTCTATCATAAGTCTGGGAGTTTTCAGTTTAGAAAAGAGATGTCTAAAGGAAGGGGTGGGGCATGATGGAGGCTTATAAAGCTATGCAAGGGATGGAGAGAGTTGACAAGGAGAAATCTTTCTCCCCTTCCGAAATACTAGAACTCGAAGCTGACATGCAATAGATTCAGGACGGACAAAAAGAAATACTTCTTTACTTGGCTGCAGAGGAGAGGACACACAGTAATGGGCTTAAACTACAAGTACAACGATGTAGGCTAGATATCAAGAAAAAAAAGTTCACAGTCAGAGTAGTTCAGCAGTGGAATAGGCTGCCTAAGGAGGTGGTGAGCTCCCCCTCACTGGCAGTCCTCAAGCAAAGGTTGGATACACACTTTTCTTGGATGCTTTAGGATGCTTTGGGCTGATCCTGCGTTGAGCAGAGGGTTGGACTAGATGGCCTGTATGGCCCCTTCCAACTCTATGATTCTATGACCTGCTGTTGGACCTCCAGAAGACCCTCCAGAGGTTGGCCATCCTTTGAGACAGGATGCTGGAATGGAGATAACATTGCTCTAATCCATCAAGGCTCTTCTGCTGTTCTTATGAAGACCTCAACCTCTATGCCCTGTTCTTGGGCCTCCAGAGGAACTGGTTGGCCACTGTGTGAGACTGGATGCTGGTCTAGATGGACCACTGGTCTGATCCAGCAGGGCTCTTCTGATGTTCTTACATGCATTCATAAGATCAGTGTAGTGTTCTGAATAGGCAATGTGAGAAGAATGCCAGAGTCTGTAATCTAGGAAGATTTTCTTTTCTTTTTGGGGTTGTCTGAAATGCTAGACGCTCACACAGCTGTTAATCTGCAAGCTCCTGTGTGTACATGCATTTGCTTTTTCTGGAAATGTAGGTATAGGGAGCCCATTAATGCACAAAGAAACAAGTCACAGTCTGTAAAAAAAGGCATCCCCAAAGAACCTGGGTGTTGAAGGGATTGCTTTCGGCAGCATGAAGAACTGGTTTGGTGGACTGGTTAAAGCCGGGGTCCTCAACCAGGCATCTGCCAAGACTTTTCTTGGAGAGTGTCAAACATTTTTAAAGGAGGTTTGGGCCAGTGAGGCTTTTGATTGGTGGCTGGAAATTTGACTGGCTGTGCAGAGTTTTGAAAACATGTGACTGACAGTAAGTGGCAAGCAGCCATTTTGTGGCAGCCATTTTGAGGCTGCGCCCACCGTGGTGGGGACCCCTTGGTTGAAAGTTGGATTAGCGCTTGGGAATGCCAGTTTCAAATCCCCACTCGGAGAGTGACCTTGAGCGAGGCTGTGCGTCTCCCTGTTTCCTCACTCCTCCCATCGTAGAGGAGTTGTCGTGAGGAGGAAATGGAGGAGGTGAAGGAGGAAGGGGTGGGCCACAACCGCATTGATAAACAACAGCAGGAGAGGTGCTGGAAGCTGGTCAGGCCGTGCTTAATGCGGACATGCTTTCGTTTGCAGAGAGGGTGCTCGGAACGGTGGCCTCCCCTGCGGTATCTGTGCACGTTTTCGAAGAAAGTCAAGACGATGCCGACCGTGAGACTCCCATTGGCCGCCATTGCAATTGGCTCTTTGTTAATCATCGCCGTTTTCAACTTGGTAATTTTGCTTTCTCCGGTCTTTAATCGATAGCGAATGCAGACTTTGAACCATCGGGCTGTTTCAAAACAGTTTTGGAAACAGCGTTTTGCTCATCGTTCTGCAAGAGGAGACGTGTTTCATGAATACATGTCTAAATTCACCTCCCCCTTTTTTAGTTTTTTCCCCATTTCAGTCCTCTTGGGGAGGAAAAAGAAGAAAAATCCCCCCAAGCCAAATGTTACAGCTTCAGTTTCTATCTTCCTCCTTCCCGTTTCCTGCTTTTGCATGTCTAGGCTCTTTGCTCTTTGTAATTATTTGAATTCCTGGGTTCACTAACTTCTTCTTAATTCTTTAATTAGCCAGCGACCCAGCCCGCCGGAAACGATACTGCGTCATCGACTGACGAATCAGCTACCCTGGTAAGTAAAAAGTCAGAATGCTGTGCCATAGATTAAGAGCTTTGTTCAACAGTGTAAGTTTGCAGGTTTTCCAGAATTCTCCGTTGCCTATGGAAAATATTATTTTATTATATTTATATGCCGCCCTCCCTTGCAGCTCAGGGCGGTTTATAATGAAAATTCATTGGTACTGTACAAGGAAGCGTCATGATCGTGAACGTATAATATTTTTAACAGTAGAAGTTGTAACAGTAGAACAGAAGAACTTTACGGAAGGCATGGCAACCTCAATAATACATAAACTAGGGCAGTATATAAATGCAATAAATAAATAAACTGGCGGAGCTGGATCCATCACGTTCCTTGAATGTGGACCTTAAGCTTGTCTTCCGTGGTAGGAAAAAGCACCACTTTGGCAGCATTGCTACTCTGGGAGGTTAAATATGAAGTTCAGGAGCACTCAAGTCTGCTTTTGCCCCTCCTTTGCCCCTCCCTACCTGGAAGTACCATCACATGACTATTGTGCTAGGTGTGTTAGCCGGAAACCTGACTGATGTTTCTCTCTCTCTTCCTTCCTCTCCTGACAAACCAGCTGCCCAGGTATAGGATTGTCTCAATCTACTCGGTGAGTAAATGTTACTATAAAGTGCATTTTGGCCATTTCAGAGCCCCGGTCCCACCTTTTTAAACATGAGAGATGCCGTGTCCTCCCTAAGATATCTGTACATGTACGTTCTGTTCCGTCTAGTCCAGGGGTAGTCAAACTGCGGCCCTCCAGATGTCCATGGACTGCAATTCCCATGAGCCCCTGCCAGCATTCGCTTCTCCCTCTTCAAAGCACGACAGCTTTCACATTTCCATCTGTGGTCTCTCGCTTTGTCTGAGGGGAGGGCAGTGTTTGGAGAAAGCCACAATTTCCTTTAAATACAGTTGAGTTTCTCCAACAGGCCCTGCAAGACTGTTTCAGATTTGGAAAACGGTGGCAGGGAGGAAGCCCGAAGCCCCTTCTCCACACGTACAGCAGCTTATCGATTGATGTGATTTGATTTTTAGGCCGCCCCTCCCTGCACAGCAGGCTCGCAGTGGCTTACATCAAAGGTTTATATGCAATTTAAACATAAAAACACAGCTTAAAAGAATTCAAAACCTAATAATTCTATTGATGAGAGTAGCACTCCCATAAATAAGTTAGTAGGGTAGTTCAGTTTTAAGAACTATAATTTCCCTTGGTGGAGAAGGGGCGGGGGCAATTTGATGTTCTGCTTGCTCATTTGGTCCTCAACCACACACCTGGTGGAAGAGTACTGTTTTCTAGGCCCTTCAGTACTTTTGAAGTTTTGGCCCAAACTGGGTGCCACCCACATGTGAAAATCCAGGAGAGTGCACAGCTCATGTTGGGTTACACATGACAGAGGGTAGGGCTCTCAGATGGTAAGCTCCTCAGGGCAGAGACCGGTCTTTTCTCCATACCTTCAAAGCACAGTGTGCATGGATGGTTTTCTCAGCCATGTCTACGTTTTCTTTTCTAGTATTATACCTACTGCTGCCTCCTGGGATTCATCGCTTGCTCCGTCTTCCTCCGGATGAGCTTTGAACTCAAACTGATCCTTTTGTCAGGAGGTGTCATTGGTTACTTCATCATTTTTAATACCTGGACGCCACTGAAGGCCAACAACACCACCGAAAGGTACACTCTCTCTTCCCCCTTTAAGAACGCGCTCCCTGTAAGTTCATTGCAATGGTCGGTTGCTGTGTAGGAAGGGACCCAGGACATCGGAGAGCAGGTAAAGCCCTTCTGGACTACGGCGATGTTTTAGACGTTTTCTAGCTGTGCTCCCTTCTAAGTTTGTTGACTTCAGGGGAGTTAACAAGGGTCCTTAGGGATTGCATTGTAGGATACCATCTTATAATTGCAAAGGTTTTGGTATTGTCTAGATCACGACTGCACTAATGTTATGAGCACCTATTGGCGTATGCCCGTGACGTCCCAGGGATGTGATAGGAGTCCCACCCCACCCGACCCCACACTTATAGCCTTTTTGAAATACTCACCTATTTCTCTCATACTTTTATTTTTCTAGTCTTCCTCCCCGCTTTCCTAGGAAATTGTATTTCTCTGCTCTCTTGTGCTTGAAATACTAGATTTGAGTCCATTAGCATCTTAGAAACCAACAAGATTTTCAGGGCATAATCTTTCAAGAGTCAAAGCTGCCTTTATTAGACAGAGCATGTTCAAATCCCAGCTTGGCCACACCCTTTCAGCCTAGCCTACCTCAGAGGGCTGGTGGTGAGGTGAAAATGAACGGAGAACCATATATGCAGTTTGTGAGGCCCTTAGAAAGAAGCACAGGAGAAAAATGCAATAAATGCAGCCCCGTATCTGTACAAAGAACTGATCCCTGTGCTACCCTTTTGTTTTTAGATTTATTATGAAAGACCCAAGAATCACGACCAATCTATACCTGGCTTTGTTCTATGTCACCCTGGTTCTTCTGTCCAAACAGGTAAGGGCTCCAGGACTGGTTTCTTGAACCTGTTGCTGATCTTACGTTTTACTGAATGGCTTTCTTTTGATCTGCGCTAGGCCAATTGTTGAAAAGTTGAAAAGCAGTTCTAAAACCGGCCTTCTGCAGGGCTGGATTCACACCTGACGCTTAAATTGCTTTTCAGCCATTCGCCAACCATTGGCATGCACACATGGAATGCGCTAAATCAGGTTTCTGATACACGAAATACAGAAAAATGGCATGCTCTATGATCTATGCCAGGGGTAGTCAAACTGCGGCCCTCCAGATGTCCACGGACTACAGTTCCCAGGAGCCCCTGCCAGCATTCGCTGGCAGGGGCTCCTGGGAATTGTAGTCCATGGACATCTGGAGGGCCGCAGTTTGACTACCCCTGATCTATGCACTCAGTGTCTGGTGTTGGTGCATGTTGGTGCATGGGAAGGTTAATATTACAGGTGTGCAAACACCCCCACCCCCACACACACATACCAAATACAAACAGCCTAGCGACCCATTTCTGGAGGTGGGGGGGAATCTAGCCAGTGTGCAATGAAAATGGGGCAGGCGCTAGAGCACTTTTCCAGTATGGCTTGTTATAACTCTTGTAGGCCCTGGGGAGGTGTTGGGTTTTGGGGATACGTAGAGCTCTCTTAGCTGATTGGAGCTGTTTGTGGGAATGCGAGGAGCCCTCAAAGGGAAGCCCTGTGCTCAAGTCTGCGGGAATATTAACATTAATAACTACGCTGTTGAATGACTGCCAAGGCATTCGGGAGGGGAAATTGGCGCTGTGATTTGGGATAAATAATTAAACACAGTTTAAAATAGAAATGTGGCTCAGGGGAGCAAATCAGACGGTAAGGAGGCCGCCTGAGCAGAGAGCGGTCTGCTGCCGTTGGTTTTAGGCGTGTGATGAGAACGTTCACAAAGGCGCTTCGAAGGATGGGACTGTCTGCCCAGTCAGCCAGAGTGGTTAAGTAGTTAGCAGAACCTGGAGAACTGGGTTCTCTCTAATCTGGAGAACCGGGTTTGATTCCCCACTCTTCCATGTGCAGCCAGCCAGATGACCTTGGGCTAGTCACAGTTCTCCAAGAGCTCTCACAGCCCCGTCGGCCTCACAGGGTGTCAGTAACCCTGTTTTATAGTCTAGGTCAGTGGTTTTCAACCTTCCAATTTAATACAGACCCTCATGTTGTGGTGACCCCCAACCATAAAATTATGCAAGTGTTCTTTCAAAGAAATTAAAGCAAAACTGACCAATGGCGTGAAGATCCATTGTTCACGATTGTATAGAAATTGTTTTTTTTCTGGGGGTTTCTCAGTTCAGTTCTGCCTCTCGTCCCATCATGTCGATCTCACAGCAACAGTGGGGGCTCCCCCCCCCAGCCAAGCTGCTTGCTCTGCCATGACCCCTGTGAAAAAGGCTGTTCGACCCCCAAAGGGGTCCTGACCCCCAGGTTGAGAACCACTGATCTAAGTCATCTAGCTTTCGTAAGCCTTCTGCCACACCGTGGACTGAAAGATCTATTTCTTAGGTTCTCGCAGGGCGTTTCCTGCAAGTTTTGCAACAGAATAGCTGTGCCGCTTTGACCGCCTTGCATGCCAACAGTACTGTGACTGTAACAGGTGGCAGCGCTCCTGATGGATGTCCCAATTCTTCCCCTTGTTTGCAGATCGACTATTACTGCCGGCTAGACTGCCTACAAAAGAATAAATTTAAAAAGGAACACGAGGAGTTTGAAACCATGGAGAACGTCAACAGGCTGTTGCTGGAGAACGTCCTGCCAGCCCATGTCGCTGCCCATTTTATTGGGGACAAACTGAACGAGGTACTTTCCCCCAAACGATCACGCTTCAGCTAGGCCACGGTTGTTTGGGGAGCTTGAAGAGATCTCACATTTGAAATCTCAGCCTAGCGCCGCGTACTCTTCATCCAGTTCCGGGTTCGTCCATTTCTTCTGAAGAACAAGATGCCTTGCTGGCTCAGACCAGAGGTTCCTGTAGTGTAGTATTCCACGCAAGGGGCCTAGTGCTGGTATTTCGAGGTTTACAACTTTGGATATGAAGGTTTCCTTTAGTCATTGTGGCTGGTGTTCACTGATAGGGCCAGGGCCTTTTCAGTCCTGGCCCTTACCTCGTGGAATGACCTCAAAGAGTTTTCAAGGCAAGGGACGTTCAGTGGTGGGTTACCATAGCCCGTCTCCATGTCACAACCGGGGTGTTCCTTGGAGGACTCCCCTCCAAGGACTAACCAGACCCAACCCTGCTTAGCTTCACAAGATCTGAGAGGTCTAGCCTGGGCCATTCAGGTCAGAACAGCCCCCGTAACAATCATACCTGGTCTCTCTCTCTCTCTCTCTGATCTCTCTCCCATCCCCTGTTTCTGGTTTACCTCCTTTTCCTTTTAAAATCAATAATAAGAAAAATAAAATTGGAAAACAATGGCTGTTCCCCTGGGGCGGCCAACCACAGGCCGGGCTCTGACCTGGTCCTTCCTCCGTAGATGGCTCTGAGCAGCATTGTTATGAAATCCTATTACTGCATTCCGTGCAGGATTGGTACCACCAGTCGTACGACTGCGTTTGCGTCATGTTTGCCTCCGTCCCGGACTTCAAGGTGTTCTACACAGAGTGCGACGTCAACAAGGAAGGACTGGAATGCCTTCGCCTGCTCAACGAAATTATTGCCGATTTTGACGAGGTATTGTTGACATAGAGGAGTTGTTTGCACATATCCAAACTGGATGTATATGGAACAGACGCACCTTGCCTGTTCACACAGAATGGCAGCAGTGCATATCTGGGGGTTTTCTGGTAATGCATAGCTGGAGCATCAAAAACCAATGTCAGGAAAGGGCTACTGGGTCATGTTAGAACAAAGGTCCCCAGTGTTATTCCTAGGGGTACCCTTGGAATTCTGCAGAATACAGCCACAAAATGGCCACTATGGGAGGGTGGAGCTAACCAGAAAAGGGGCTCTGCAGGAAGTGGAGCCTCACATAAAGAGGAAGCCCAAGTCCTGGGGGGAAAGACCCTCCAAGACGGAGGTCCTGTGGTTGGTCAGGAGGGGGATAGACCAGGAAGCGCCCTTAGCCTTAACATAGCAACTTCCGCCTGGAACCTGGGGGTGACCTTGGATGCTTCCCCATCAATGGAGGCCCAGGTCACAAAAGGTGTTTTTCCATCTGCACCAAGCGAGGTTACTAGCACCCAACCTATGATTTGAGCACCTGGCCACAGTGATCCATGCAACGGTCACCTCCAGGCTTGACTTCTGTAACTCACTCTATGCGGGCCTATCCTTGTCCGTGACCCAGAAATTATAGCTGGTGCAAAATGCAGCTGCTACGATCCTCACTGGAACACCTTGGAGGGCCCATATCCAGCCGGTGCGGAGGGAGCTGCATGGGCTACTGGTTGCATTCCAGATCAGATTCAAGGTTTTGGTGTTAACCTTCAAGGCCACCCGCGGTCTGGGCCCCAGATATCTGAGAGATCGGCTATCACCTTATGTCCCCAACAGGGCCTTGCACTCGGTGGGTATGAATCTTCTGGTGGTCCCTGGCCCAAAAGAAGTACACCTGGCTTCAACCAGGGCCAGGGCCTTTTCAATCCTGGCCCCAACCTGATGTGACAAGCTCCTTGCAGAACGAAGGGTCCTGACAGAGCTTGTGCAATTCTGCAGGGCCTGCAAGATGGACCTTTTCCACCGGCTAATCAGTTGAGGCTGGATGGCAATAAGATTTAGGGTCCCTTCTCAATTCTACCAGGACATCGGGCTCTCCTCTTATTACATCCTCTCCCCTGAGGTGTCGAATGGGGGAGTTGTTGAACAGATGGAGTGGGGGGAGGGTTAGCTGGTCATCTGCGTCTAGGAAATGGCTGAATCCTCATTTCATTTTTTCTGTTTCCCCGAAACAAGCTGCTGTTAAAACCCAAGTTCAGCGGCGTTGAAAAAATCAAGACTATTGGGAGCACGTATATGGCGGCATCAGGGCTGTGTGTTACACCAGGCCAAGAGAACAATTTGGTATGTCTCGTGAGAATTGTCGTGGGAGGGGGTCCCGAACATTTTTAGTCCTGGGGGGGCCTGTGGGATTCCGATACGGCACAGGGAACGCAATCGCAAAATGGCCGCCACTGCTTTCATAGCAAAGATCTTGATGCATCTCCCGCCAAATCTGTTTTCAGAAATCTGCACCGCCAATCAAATCTCCATTGGCCAACGAGAAACCTTTCTGGGCAAAAGCCCCACTTGGCCCTGCCCACTTTTGAAAAAAAAAATAACCCTTGTTGGGCTTCATGAAAAATGCTAGTGGGTGCCACATTTGGGGACCCCTGCTCTAGGGTTGTTGTGTGGGTGTGATCCATGACAGAGTCATTTTGCCGTTTTAATAGAGGTTTCTGCCGACTTCACTCTGTAGTGGAAAGTTGGCGGCACTGCTTTTATGTCTGAGCTCTAAAGCTGTTTTAACACCTCCCTCCCACCCCCTCCCCCTCCCCAATCCCTTAGGACCAGGAAAGGCAGCACGCTCAGATCGGCATCATGGTGGAGTTTGCACTGGGCTTGATGACTAAACTGGATGGCATCAACAGGCATTCCTTCAACAACTTCCGTCTCCGAGTTGGTAAGCTGTGCTGTCTTTAGGAACTCCACTATAAGAACTCCACCGTTTTGATCCATGGGATGGAACACTGGAACCAAGTTGTCTTCTTCCCCTTCTGATTATTTCTTATCAAAAGGCTGCCCTATCCAAAAATTGCACCTACTGGTGCACCATTTACAACACCCCATTTCTCCTCTTTCACTGTGGATTTTGAGAAGTGTTGTAAATAGTACACCAGTAGGTACAATTTTTGGATAGGGCAGCCCTTTGATAAAAAATAATCAGAAGGGGAAGAAGACAGCTTGGTTTTTATACCCCACTTTTCACTACCCGAAAGAGTCTCAAAGCAGCTTACAATCGCCTTCCCTTCCTTTCCCCACAATAAACTAAACAGCAAGAAGTCAGAGGTGGCTGAAGGACATTCAACGCCCGTGCAGTACAGTGCTCCTTGCCCATCCTCATGTGGAATTTGATTCTCGCCATTAAGAAAAATCTTTCCTTACTTTCTTGTTCACCCAGGTATAAACCACGGGCCAGTCATTGCTGGTGTGATTGGTGCTCGCAAGCCTCAGTATGACATCTGGGGAAACACCGTCAATGTGGCCAGCAGGATGGAGAGTACTGGGGAACTCGGGAGAATCCAGGTAATAAGACAGATGTTTCACATGCAGCCCTTCCTCCTTAGAAGGAAGGCTGCACCATGGTTAAATGCTTATCCTTGGTGGGGCAGGCACTGTTGCAGAAGGCCAACCAGAGTGACAGGGTATGTAGATAGTTATTATGGACAATAATTATGGACAAAAATCAAATCAATGAATAGATGTGTCTTGTGTCTGATGGAAGTTTTGACTCTCAGAAGCCTAAACTTTGGAAATCTTGGTAGTCTCAGGGGTTCCTTGACTACAGTCTTGGTCTTCTAGAAGAAGAAGAGTTGGTTCTTATAGGCCGCTTTTCCCTACCTGAAGGAGGCTCAAAGCGGCTTACAGTTGCCTTCCCATTCCTCTCCCCACAACAGACACCCTGTGGGGTGGGTGAGGCTGAGAGAGCCCTGATATCACAGCTTACTCAGTGCTGTGGCGAGCCCAAGGTCACCCAGCTGGTTGCAGACCAACTACTGCAGACCAACATGGTTACCTGTGGAATTCCGACACGGCACAGGGGACATAGTCACAAAATGGCCACCACCGCTTTCATAGCGAAGATCTTGATGCAGCTGCTGCCACATTTGTTTTCAAAAATCGTTAGCATTTGTAGTGGGACTGGTGTCCGGAGTAGGCTTCTGTACACCTACAGAACGGTTGTAGGTGTTCCCTCAAAGACTGCTGTGGAAATGCCAACCGGTTCAAAATGCAGCAGCCCGGTCCTCACAGGGACCCAGCGGAATGCACAGATGACACCGGTGCTCTCCGAACTGCATTAGCTCCACATTGGAGTTTGGGTCCATTTTGGGATATTTGGTTTCTTCCCCCCAACTGGAACACTTTAAATTGAATGCTGAGAGCTGCGGAAACTTTTCAAATCTTGTCTTCCATTGCGCAGGTTACAGAAGAGACGTGCAAAATCCTGGAGGGCCTGGGCTACGCCTGCGAGTGCCGTGGACTCATTAACGTCAAGGGGAAGGGAGAGCTGAGGACTTACTTTGTCTGCACAGATACGGCCAAATCGCAAGTGCTTTGACTCGAAGGGGGAAAATGGTGGAAAGCTTTTGGGCATATTGTCTCTCCCGTCGTCCGTGTTTTTTTGGAACTAACTTCCATTCTGTGAAGCCAGAGAACTTTGCCTCCTCACCTTAAGGAGCTTATTCCGAAATGCCCTGTGGAGGTACATCTCAAGAACGTGCCCAAGCTCGGAGTGCAGGAAGCTCTTGAAGGATGTTTACAGTCGCATCGGCCCCTGTTTCCATGAGAGTCTGGAAAATTTCTCGCCAATGGATTATTTCCTCCTTTCCCTGCCGACAAAGGACATACGATGTGCTCCCCCGCATGCACATCTTGGTGGATATGGAGTAGAACTCATAGCCTCGTTGAAACATTTAACTGCCTCTTCCTTCATCGGGCCTGCTGAACAGTATTGTAGGACAGAGGAAAAGATGCCCAACCATATGAAAAAACTCGGGTACCTTTTCTGTGCCGTGCATTTCCCCGGATAGAAGATGGCCGGATCTAATGGGAATACGATCAGAAGAGCTTTCAGTAGATTGTGTCTTTATCTCCGCTAGTGTGTATTGAACTCGGCCTCTTAGCATTCTCAAAATGGTAACACATTTGCAGTGGTGGTCAACCAGTAGCTGATCTCTGGATGGCACAGTTGTTTGCGCAGCCACACCCCCTTCCTGTTGAGTATTGACCCGCTCACTTTGAGCAGGCTTAGACGAACACGTCGGACCATTATGCGGCCTGGTGCCATTGACTCCGGCATGAATTTCTCTCCACGGTGTCCTTCTCAGCCTGAGATCTTTTGAGCTGGAGGGTCCAGGGATTGAGATTGGCATCCTGTGCACACCAAGTGTATGCTTTGTTCTTCTGGACTTTTGTGCCACAGCTCAGTCATGCTATCTAGAAAAACAGCACTGCCAGTATTATCCACAGCTGGATATCAGCCCTTCCTTTGCAGTGGTCGGTGACACCTGCCTGCTTTCACCTCCTGTTATGCTTTCCTGATGAAAGTCAGGAGCTCCTTTTCAAGCGTAACTGGTTCAGTTTGCCTACACCAGCCTTTCTCAACTTTTGAACTGAAATGTTCTTCAGGCTTTGAGAAACTCCAGAAATGGTGCAATCGTGCAGAATGTGGTTAAGGAAGCATGGCTGTGGACACGTCTACCTGGGGGCCCTCCCCTTCCCACACCCTCCAGGCCCATCATTGGCTATTTGGGGAGGGGGAGGGACAGGTTGACATGGCCATATATGGCCACATCACCTGGTAAACGTTTGACACATTTTAAAATAAATTAATCCCCACCAATTCGGAAAATCCTTCCAGGGCCATGAAGAAAACCGATAGTTTCATGAAATCCTGGTCTAAACAATACCACAAATGAATATCACGAGTACATTGAAAGGTATGCTTCATGGGGCCACTTCTGAAAAAAGTATGTATTTTTTGCTTGAGAGACATTTTATAAAAGGAAAGAGGAACCAGGCCTTACAAGTAACTGCGTTGGGGTGGAGCTGTAAGTTATGCCCGATGTGAGAACCTTGCCTCCTGCAGCTATTTGGCTGGTTCTGTTGCTTGTGTGTGTGTAGAGTGTATTTGGGGAAGAGAGGAAAATCACATTGAATTAAGAATTTTCCTCCAGGCCAGATTGGCCCAGGGATCCTGGAGGGTTATTTGCCGGAACAAGACGTCACTGGGGGTGGGTGGGTGGGTAGCTGTGACTTTCCTGCCGTTTACAAGGGGTTGGCCTGGATGACCCTTGGGGTCCCTTTCCAGCTCTGTTTTGATGTTACTTTATAAGCAAGATTACGGAAAACATTGTTACTTTATCAGCAAGAATGCCAATGAGAAACGTGTGACATTATTCCCCCCTACATGCGCCTAAGTACCCATTGGCTCCATTTGCGTTCAGCTTAAGCAGGATGCCTTTGAAGTCGGCATAATCCGAGTCGATCCAGGATCATCTTTTCTGCAGCCCGCTGGCTGGGTGAGCACCTTTACTGAAGCCCAGTTGAAGCCCGTAACACGATCTCCAAGGCTTCTTCCAGATTGGAGGATTTGGGACTTTTGTTACCGTTTGATTCCGGCTTTTGGGAGTGTGGCCAACGGCAGGTTTTCCCGGTGTGCTTTGCCTTGTGGCATTCGTTATGATTACCGTGTAATTAAATTGATTTAGGGGCACGAGCACCTGTGTTTCAGGACAGGAACAAATCTCTTCCGGCGGGGTCCTACTGCAGAGTCACAACTTCTTAAAAGTCTTAGTTGAATAGAGGAGGTTACGGTAGGGAGGAAGGAGCCAGACGGGACTAAAAAGGAGCAGACGTGACAGTCGTCTGGTCATTGCTGCAGGATAATGTGAATTATGTAAGACGTTGCTTTCAGTTGTGCGTGTTTGTATTAGGTTGTTTTTAAAACATGGCACCCAGATGTCAGAATGCTTTTAAAGTTCATCAGCATTAGTCTGAAGGGTCTGTATTTTCTCACTAACTACTTGCGACTCTTTGTTATGATTGGCACTCCTCTATGAAGCGCCCGCCAGCCACAGACGGTGAAGTGTGAAACGAAGGCATTAATTTTTGTTGATTGCTTCTGTTCACGTCGTGCTGCGTTAAGGCCGCTCGATGAACGCCACGTTTCCTATTTTGAGCTTCTATTGCCTGGCGTTACAAACACGACGACAAAAATGGATTAAAAACCTAGGCTGTTTCGTTTCCGAATTGCTGTTTTCGTGAGGGCATCTGAAAGGATGTTCTGAAATCCTTCTGAGAAAAATAAATAAATGAGGAGGAGGTTTAATCCGTGGATTCTAACTGGAGCTGCCATGACTCTGGCCAGCCAGTCTCATCTCTGAAGCCAAGCGGGGTCAGCCCTGGTTCACACTTGGATGGGGGACCACTGAGGAAGGGCAGAGCTGCTGTGCAGAGGCAGGCTATGGCAAGCTACCTGTTAGCTTCTTGCCTTCATAACCCTACAGGGTTGCCGTAGGTCAGCTACCTACACATACACACCTGTGCTATGGTATGAAACACAGCCGAATGTATTGCCATCAGCCAGTTCTAACGTACAGGCGAATGTTGCCGCCCTACAGCTGACACCTAGAGATCTCCTGCTATTATAATAAGTACAAGTGTTTTATTACTGTGTAACCCACCACGAGACGGCTTCACTGATAGCGGCGGGTAATAAGTCTGAAAATAATTATAATCAAAATAGTTTCCCTAGAGACAGCAGCTGGTTTGAAGGGTGTATATGGCATTGTGCTCTTCCTCCCCAGGCTCCAGCCCAAAAATCTCCAGGTGTTTCCCAGCCCAGAGTGGGCAGCACTAGCAGAGCCAGAGGCAGGACTATCTTTTTCGCTGCTTGAGACAGCAAATTGTGTTGTGGCTCCTGAAACAATTTTATGGAATAGAACCAAAGAGTTGGAAGGGCGTCCTACACGCCATCTAGATGGCCTGTAAGGTCCCTTCCGACTCTGATTCTATCTAGTCTACCCTCCTGCTCAATACAAGCATCCCTGAGAAGAATCTGTCCAGCCGCTGCTTGAAGACTGCCACTTTAAAGGTATTTCAAAGCTACACGCTCACTCCACCTAATGTTAGTTGTGCGGGCCCAGAATTGTCACTTCAACTTTCAAAAAAAGCTCTGTGCCTGTTCTCAAGTAATACAAAAGTTCTCTCTGTAGTGTCAGAGTCAAGTTCTGTTGTGTGAGCGTTCCTCTATTGCAAACCACGGAAGATAAACTCTGACCCTGGTTTCCCGTGAAATTCAATCCAAAGAGAGCCTCAGAATTGACATCAGAGAAGAAGACTTGCGTTTCAAATGTTTAATACGAATTCAGAAATCCCGCTTCCCCCCCCAACAATAATAACACAAAGGTACAGACATCAGGACAAACCTTGACAACAACCCCCCCCCCCAACACACACACACACACGGTTTATATTTCAACACCTTTCTCAAGTGTCACGTGGCAAGGGTTTCACAATCGATGGGAACGGGCGTTTTTGAAGGTTCCGGCACATCTGTGGAGGGGGAAGAAATCCCAACACAACAATCACGTTAATGTCCCTTTGCTTATTTCCCTTTGCTTATTTTCCGAGGCTTTTGAAAGGGCGCGAAAAGCAGCCCTCTTTTTTTTAAAGGGGAAGAGATCTGGAGTGTGCTTTTCTTAAAAACACCCCCCTTTGGAAACGTAACTATTATTGTAAGCTGCCTTAGACCACCAGATAGGAAAGGCAGGATATAAAATATTTTAATAAATAACATAAAATCAACTAAAAGGCAAGAACGAATGAATACACTCTGGGGCCAGGGTTGAGAAAAAAAAAATAATGCTTGCATTAATACTTAGTACAGGGGATGTTAAACATCTCAAGTGTTATACATCCTCACTAAATAAGGTCGGCCAGTATTATCCTGACATTGTGGATGGTGGGGCTGAGACTAAGGGAGCTTGTCTTGCCTACGACCCCCAAGCAAGATCTGTAGGAACAAGACGGAACAAGTGCATGAAAACAATACCAGACTGAAAAGAACCAATGATCTATGCGTGGCCAGATTATCTCATCTGTGGGTCAGGTTCTTCCCCATTCCAGTGCAGCTACAGAAGAGTTGGGATTGGGCGGGGGGGGACAGACAACGACCATTGTGTCTTTAACCCTAGAGATTTTTCCATCCCAGAATGCCAGCACAATGCAAAACTCTAATTTCTATTATTGATTTTTGATGGGTCTGCATGCTTAGTTCAGGAAGCTGATATTCAGAGCCTCCCTATTCAGAGGAAAAAACCCTCTGAATCCCAGTGCTAGAAAGCAACTTTAAAAGAAGGCCTTGACCTCTATGCTCTACTTCTTGGCCCTTTGGGCCAACTGGTTGGCCATTATGTGAAATGGGATCAGATCCAGCAGGGCTCTTCTTTCTAGGTCAGGGGTAGTCAACCTGTGGTCCTCCAGATGTCCATGGATACAATTCCCATGAGCCCCTGCCAGCGAATGCTTATTTCCCTTCGCATTCGCTGGCAGGGGCTCATGGGAATTGTAGTCCATGGACATCTGGAGGACCACAGGTTGACTACCCCTGTTCTAGGTAATGCTACATGGAGGCCAATTCAGTTTATTCTGTTCAAAGACAACCAATCTGCAACAACCAACCACAATAGGGAATGTGAAATGTGCTCTGGCTACTCACCATCGGTTAAGTCGACTGCGTCGTCTCCCGTGTCCCATAAAGGGACCGAAATCCCCATGGCTTTCCGGATTCCGTACGTGCTCACAATGTCTCCCGGAGCTACTTGTTGGGCAAGCTCTTTTAGATTACTGGTCACTCTCTCCGCTGGAAAAGATGCAAGCGTTAAAAACGGCCTGGCTTCTTATAAACTTCATTTAAACTGAGCCTTTTTGTGAGGTGCCTGAAAGCATCTCGGAACCACCTGCCAGCTGGATTACGTGAAACTCTTGTGTTCTTAACCAGGTAAGCTGCAAACTCCTGCCCTCTGAAAATGAATCTAACCCAGAGAGCAAGATGAAAACGCCACTCCCCAGCACTGCAATTCTGACTCTGCAGACCACACGGAAGTGAGTTGCATTGAACTCAATAAAATTTTAGAAAGCTCAGTGTGTAGGACCGAAGTATCTCTGCAGTCTCAGCAACACAAGGCAGACTGCCTGTTATAACATTTTCTAAGGGCACAAGCCCTTCGAATGTCTAAAAAACTTTTCAGGGGATAGAACATAACTCCCACCCATCCAAAGATAAATGGCAACGAAGTCATGAGAATGGGATCATTGAGGCTCTCTGATCACTCAATGGGAGACTGGGGGCTCTGTCCCATCTATTATTTGCTGTCCTGGGCCTGTATTATGTCTCCCCCCATTTCTGCATGTGCTTGGCTCCCTCTAGTGGCCACTTCAGTATTTCATGGCTGTATCTCCAGTTTATTTACAAGCACTATGAAAGAACTCGTAAGCAAGCCGGTGGTACAGAGATGGACAATCAAAGCAACCACTAAAGGCAAAGAAGAGAAAAAAAATGGTGCAATGCAGGCTCAAAAGCAATTAAAATAAGATGGGCCTAAATACCCTGAAGCAACCACTGTGGAAATACTCGGTGCAGAAATGTTACCTGGGGAGGGTTGGGTGTAAACAGCAGGCTGTCCAGGTGAGAAAAAGCTTGGGTTGAAATTGCCGTTGGGGGAATGGAAATGGTTTCCTAACCTGGCTGATGCAAATGCAGCAAAAAGTATAAGAGAAATCCCGTGTTTGGATCAGGAATCTGCTACTGGACTTTGTACACACCCAATGCAAGAAATGGTAATTCGCTGTACGTTGGGTATCGAAGCACCTGACATTTCAGGGGGGAACCGGATTACGATCTACTGTCCTTTCAGCCTTCCCTCCGCATTTCTAACTGGTAGTCCGATCTAAGAAGTGGAGCACTACTGAACATATAGAGCCCTGTGCTCACCCAAATGCATCTCCTTGTATGACGGTCCCAGAAGGCAAATCATGTTAGGAGGCGGCTTTGTGCTCAGCCGTTCGTTCTGAGCGTCTTGGAGCTCCCTGAGTAGCTTTGTGGTTTCGTCGAGTTTCCTCTGGAAGACTTCTGCCTCTGTTGGGTCGAAAGGGAGAGGGGTTTTTGTGCGCGTTCATACAGCGGCACGTGCGCCAACACGGACACTGGTCAGGATGGAATGCGCTGGGAGACCCTGGGACTCACCTTCCGACTCAAACTCCTCCAGGTGCAGCCCGAAATTGGTCACAGCTCTCAGAGCGGTAAGCCTCTCTTTACTAAGTGAGGATTCAAGCCTACTGGGTGGCTCTGTTTCCAAGATCTGTAGATGGCAGCAAATGCACAATTTTCGATCTCAAGCAGATATAAATATATCCAGCGCACAATGCAAGTTAATTACGTTTTCTGGGGGGAGAGGAGAAATCATGAAAGTTCACAAGAGTTACCACCGCAATTCATTCCCGAGCACAAGCCAAATCTAGATCATCTGTGTGAACACGGGCAGGACTGAGATCTCCCTGGATTACAACTGATCTTCAAGTGAGGGAGATCAGTTCGCCCAGAAAAAATGGCCACTTTGGAATTTAGAATCTATGGTATTATCCCCGTCAACATCCTTCCCCAAACCCCGGCCCCCTTCGGGCTCTACCCTTGAAATCTCCGGGCAATCTGATACATGGGTATGATTGGGCCGTTTGATTTAGCAAGAGTGGCTCTAGGGAAACGGATTCCTGCAGCTTGTTTGCACCAGACTGTTGTAGCGAAATGCAGAAAAGTATCACCTGAGTGTCTTTTACCACGTCAGCCCTTTCGGACCTGCCTTCGGTTGCATCTGCTGGCTGTAAATGGAAGAGGACCCAATGAGGTGGACAACGGCTTTAATGTGGTTTCACTGGATTCTGTAGCCCTGCTGTTTACAGGCTGTTCAAATCCCTTTGCTCGGAGCCTTCTATCTAAACATACTGGCTTAGATCCAGGCATGCAGGAATGCACATGTCAGTGGACTTAGCACATCCTGTCTACGCAACATCTTCTGCAACACCAAGTGCCTTCCTTCCTGTGTCTTCAAGTGCTCAAGAACTGACTGCACAACATTTAACACAAGATGGGAAAAAAAACTGCTTGGGATTATGTTTCATTTAGTGCGAAGATGCCAGAGCGTGAGTTTTCCGCACTTTTTGCTCATGAAAGGATCCTTTCTTTTTTTCTTTTATTTTTGGCCATCATGTCACAGCTGACTCATGGCAAACATGTAGGGCAGGGCTGGCCAAGCTGTGGTTCTCCAGATGTCCATGGACTGCAATTCCCATGAGCAATGCTGGCAGGGGCTCATGGGAATTGTAGTCCATGGACATCTGGAGAACCACAACTTGGTCAATGTGGATTTTTCAAGGCAACAGATGTTCAGAGGTGGCTTGCCTCCACCACAACCCTGAAGTCCCTGGTTATTCTCCCATCCAAGCACTAACCTGGGCTCACCCCACTTAGCTTCCAAGATCTAACATGTTTGGGCTAACCTGGCTTATCCACATCAGGGCACAAGGACCTCAAAATGTGCAAAAGGCTCCTGGTGGATTCAAGCCAGCTGCTTCCTGACTATTTTGTTAGTGAACTGAAAGTGAAAGAGAAGCAGGACGCCCCCACCCCCAACCGGGCATCACAGTCTCAATTTTCTGACTAGTGTGCCTTTTGCCCCACCAGTTGCAGAGTCACACACAAATAGCCTCACCGTCTCTAGTTCTCTGAGCGAGCGAGAATGCCCTCCTTGGGTCAAGACGTCCAGCAGGCTGTCAGCCATGACATAGGGGTAGTCTTGAGACTTCGCCAAAAACTCTTGCATACTAAAAAAAGGATCAGAGATGGGAGGAAAAAAATGTGATGCCAATATACACAAAGCAACCAATGTATTTTCAGTAACTTTCCCTATGAGAGATTAAACATGTAACAATCATGTCAGCATATAACACAAGGGAAGCCAGGCTGGATCAGGCCAATGGCCCATGCAATCCAACACTCTGTGGCCAAAATCCAGGTGCCCTTTGGAGATCCACCAGCGGGGCTAGAACTCCAGAAGTCCTCCCGCCTAAGCACCAAGAGGACAGAGCATCACTGCCCCTGAGCCAACAGGGAAGGTTGGGCTATACGAATAACATTAATTATAAGAATATAAGAGAAGCCACGTTGGATCAGGCCAATGGACCATCCAGACCAACACTCTGTGTCACCCAGTGGTCAAAAGCCAGGTGCCCTCAGGAGGCCCACCAATGGGGCCAGAACTCCAGAAGCCCTCTTGCTGTT
The DNA here is from genome assembly GCF_049243985.1 of Paroedura picta. NCBI lineage: Eukaryota > Metazoa > Chordata > Lepidosauria > Squamata > Gekkonidae > Paroedura > Paroedura picta. The sequence continues at coordinate 35,058,413 of NC_135382.1, forward strand.
GCCCCCCTGAGCACCAATGCAAAGCTCTTGAAGAACTGAACTAGGATTTGTTTCTGGCTACTGGCAAGGAGGAGTCCTCTTTGTCTATTGAGAAAATGCAAAATTAATGTAGAAATGAGTACTCTGGGACCATATGACTAGCATTACCAGTTCAGTTCATATTCTCTCTGAAAGAAGTGAACGCTAAGATTTAGTGGAATGTTAAGAATGTGATCCTGGTCACAACTAGTCAAGGAAGCAAAGGAAATGCCAAGGACAAAAGAGTTTCACTAGCTGGAAACCAAGCATGTTCCTTGGGATGTGAAAGCTTCTTAAATGAGATCTGAGCCAAAATAAAGGGAAGTCTTACCCTGAAGAAGACCGTTTTTTATACCCTGCTTTGTACTATCTGAAGGAGCACCAAAGCAGCTTACAATCGCCTTCCCTTTCTCTCCCCAAAACAGATACCCTATGAGGTAGGAGGGGCTGAGAGAGTTCCATGAGAACTGCTCTGCAAGAACAGCTTGGAAAGAACCATGATTAGCCCAAGATCACACAGCTGGCTGCTTGCACAGGAGGAATGGGGACTCAAACCCAGTTCTTCCCATAAGAGGCTGCTGTTCTTAACCACTACACCATGTTGGCACTTTGCTGAATACTTACTTAAAACCCCCTGGATTAGAATCTTCCCCGTAAGTCGAGTAAATTAAATCTGAATCGTCCTTGCTGATGTTTGCAAACGTGGAGTCGTAAGCTGGAGCATAAGAGCTAAAAGGCCCATAATTCAAGTACATCACTGCAAGAAAAACAACGGTAGTTATTAAAGGTAAAGGTAAAGGTAAAGGTATCCCCTGTGCAAGCACCGAGTCATGTCTGACCCTTGGGGTGACGCCCTCCAGCGTTTTCATGGCAGACTCAATACGGGGTGGTTTGCCAGTGCCTTCCCCAGTCATGACCGTTTACCCCCCAGCAGCAAGCTGGGTACTCATTTTACCGACCTCGGAAGGATGGAAGGCTGAGTCAACCTTGAGCCGGCTGCTGGGATCGAACTCCCAACCTCATGGGCAAAGCTTTCAGGCAGCTGCCTTACCACTCTGCGCCACAAGAGGCTCTAACGGTAGTTATTAGGCACATAATAAAATCCTAAAAGCTGGCGACTGTACTGGCCATAATCACAACACTTCTAAGACAAAATCTATCCTGTCCTAATAAAGAAAGCCTGTTCGACAGAATTTCCCTTTCTGTTTTGCCTTTTTTGGATCTTGGGCAGCGCAATTCCAAACTAACTGAGTTACACCCCACTGAAGTCAATGGAATGGTATACCTGTGCTTAGGGCTGCCCTGAAAATGGTGGAAAGGGACAGATTATAAAACAAGGGAGACAAAGGAACCACAGAAGTACTCATACAAAGTTAAAATTAATTTTTAAATTGTTGTAAAATCTCTTTTGAGAGCTTTATGGACAGAAGCGGGACAAAAATCTAAAAACATCACATTAAGGATTTATTTTTTTCAATTTCCACGAAGCTAATTTCCTGTTCTGAGGAAACATAGCAGTAAATCTCACCTGGAGTAACTTTGTTCCTTTTGTCTTCTTTGAAGCCCTGCAAGGTATTTACGCCCGACTGCAGTCTTCCCGCTGTCACCCCCAACTTCGCAGAATTATGACCTAGTTCTGCCACCAAACAGAATAGGGGGGGAAGAAGAAGATATAAACCACTCCAGGTTTAAACTGTACTGTACGTAAAACTTCCCAAGTGCTTATAAGATTTCTTCTCCTAATTCTGGAAGTGTACCTTTTGGCTTAATACTTCATAACGACTTGAGCCACGAACGAGAAATCAGTCCGGCATGTCACAGTAACTAGAAGGGATCTGTTAAGCTTAGGAATGCATAAAGCTGCCTCATACCAATTTAATCTATCGGCCCTTTCGGTTCCGTGAGATTTGAACGGCAGCAATATTCCATCTTCTCTCAGCCGAAAGCCTTCCCTAGTCTTGCTGCCAGAGGCTTGAACCCAGCAGCTTCGGAATAAAGAACACTCTGTTATTGTAGCAGCTCTATGAGCTCAGACCAGACAAAACGGGGTGGGTACTGGCATAGGAGACCACCAAGGAAGACTGGAACTGCTATGTAGAGCAAGGGTGGCCAGATGGTGGCTCTCCAGAATGACGCTGGCAGGGGCTCATGGGAATTGCAGTCCATGGACATCCGGAGAATCACCATCTGGCCACCCCTGAGGAAGGCAATGGCAAACCACGTCTCTGCTCATCTCCAGCTTTGAGAACCCTACAAGGTCTCTGTAAGTTGGCTGTACACTTTATTCCCCTTGCCACCAAGTTGCACCCCCATATGGCTTTCAAGGCAGGAGATGCCCTGAGGTGGCTTGCCATTGCCTGCCTCTGCATAGCAACCCTGGCATTCCTGCATGGCCTCCCATCCAAATACTAATTGGCCATTCAGCTTCCAAGATCTGATGAGACCAGGCTAGTCCAGGTGATGGCAATGGCACGCTTTAGCTTTGCCTAATCTACCTTTCAAAACGGATATGGGACGATCATAATTCTCCGCTTCAAGGGAAGCTCCTTCTGGAGGACCAGCCTTTTTTGAGCTTTACGAATTTTAAAAAAGGTTTTCAGGGCATTACAAGCAAGGCTTGCTTGGGAGAAGAACGAGACAGCCCCAAAAGACCTGCTACGATCTGTAGAAATTTACCAGTCATACACCTAACAGGAAGGAAGGACTCTTAAATTACTTATTGCATGCGTTACCCCCTGCGTTGTTTTCGGCTGGATTAAGGAGTCCCAGAGTGGTTGTGCCGTCAGGTTTTCTCCTTTCAAACTCGCACTGAAATAAAGAGCAAGCTATTAAAACGAGAGGTGTGAGAAAAGGACAATACATAATTTAACAGGCTGATCTGCTTAAACAGTTTCAATCAATGAACGTTACGGGTGTTGATTTGGATTTTTAACAGTCGTGATGGCAGTTTGCATCAAATCTATAGGACTTAAAAGAGCTTGATTGTAGGGCGGATCACAACCAAAGTTACCTAGAGCAGTGGTCCCCAACCTTTTTGAGGCTGGGGACCGGCAGGGCAACTGCCTGCCCGCGCATCGCGCATGCGCGACCGAAATCGAGCATGCGTGGCACTTTCGCGCATGTGTGCATGCGCAAAAGTGCCACGCATGTGCGATTTCCGCTGCGCATGGCACATGTGCGCATGCATGGCCTAGCCACGCATGTGCGATGCGCGGGCGCGGCCCTGATTCCCTCTCCCCCCCTCCCGCAGTAAGAAGCTTCCTGGGCCGCAAGCTTGCGGCCCGGGAAGTTTTCTACTGCGGGGGGGGCAGGGAGAGGGAGCCGCGGCCCGGCGCCAAGGCCTTCGCGGCCCGCGGGTTGGGGACCACTGACCTAGAGAATGGGCAGCTGTAGAGGGTACTTACCTGAGCGTTGGCAGGCCGTTTTGTTAGTTTCCCTCCTGATTCTTTGATGATTCTTTCAATCAGTTCTTGTTCCCTCTCTAAATTACTGTTCCGTATTTTTTCCTCGAGCAGCTCTTTGTCTTTTCTGTAAAAAGCGATAAAAGGAAAATGCCACACACGTTACTACGGCCCTTTGAAATAGAAGGCACTGCTAAAGCGTGGGTTCATTCAAACGGTGGTATGAAAATGGGCTTGTGAGCACAGGGTGACTTAACACGCTTTCCCCACGCAGGCTGAACGGTGCTGTTACGTCCAGATGGGGAAGCTCTGGCTTGTGCTAACTTTATAAATTAGGATCAAACACCATCGGCTGAAGGTGATTTGCAGCCCTGGCTTGAAAAGTGAAGCGCAAACCGGGCTTGCACTAAAATGGAATGATCGGTTTCAGAAATTTTTATCCCACATTTTTTCCCGTGAAAGTGGCAGCCAGTGAGTTTTTAAAAAAATATAAACCCAAACCAATTTAAGAATGAACACATAATGGTGGGAGGAAAAGTGTATTTGGCAGTCGAAGCTGCCAGAAATCTGCCACTCCTGTATATAGGTTATAACCCACTGATACTTTGTTTATTTGCGCTGTTGGTAGCCCGCCTCTCTCACAGATATTCAAGGCGGATTACGCAGTGCAAGTCAGTGCTCCTGTGATTTTATGTCATACCACAAGCCACCAACTAATTCTGTGCCTGCAGTCTTCGTGGAAAATAAATGGGGGGGGGGGGAGACAATTCAAGAAAGAATAAGAGTTCAGTGCCATTTTGTAAACTGTTGTCAACCTGCGATCATATTCCCTCCTGGCAGTGCTATCAAAGGATGGATGTCCTAAGAATGTGATTTTGGGAAGGGGTGGGTGGGGAAGATGTCAATTCCAAAAAACGTTTTAGGGTATCACCTCTTGCTCCTGATTTTGCTGAAATGAAAGAAATACTCAGCCCCTGTGATATACTTTTTGTGTTCTTTGCTGGGAGTTTTACAGTCTCTGAGGTCTGTTTCCGTGGAATTCGGGTCTTTCTCGAGACCGTCGTTGTCTTCCCCGCCGGACTGTGCATCTGCTTTATCTTTCGGCTTCCTGCTCTTCTGAAGGTCGGCCATGAAGTCTATGCTCTGTTTCAGACTCTGAATCCGTTCCTCGAAACAAAACCGGAGGCACTCTTTTAAAAATCCGTTTTGATTTCTCCATTAAAACTCGCCTAATCGTGATGGACGTTTGTGAAGTTAAGGCGGCCCTCCAGATGTTCATGGACTACAATTCCCATGAGCAATGCGAATGCTGGCAGGCGCTCATGGGAATTGTAGTCCACGGACATCTGGAGGGCCACCGTTTGACTACCCCTGAATTAAGGTCTTAAGGCCATCGCTGTCCGATCCGATCGGTCAGCGATCCCATCTAGCATCCTTTCTCTTACAATGGCCCACCTCCCTCCCACTGCTGTCCCCAGTAACTGGCAGTCAAGGGTATGCTGCTGCTGAACATGGTGGAAAAGCTGGTAAGGCCCAATCAACAACCCTGCAGAATAGTTGACTGGAACGCTCAATTAAAAATAATTTATTTATAGGTTTTATACTCTTGTCTTTCTGCCCAGTCAGGGCCACGAAGGTGGCCAACCATTAAAAGCAAAGCAACTGGGTGACTCTGGACTAGTCGCACAATCTCAGTTTAACCTACCTCACAGGGCTGTTGTGAGGCTGAAATGAAGGAGAGGAGAATGATGCAAACTTTTTTTTTTGAAGAGTTGGTTGTTATACCCTGCTTTTCCCTAGACAAAGGAGTCTGAAATTAGGTAGAATGGGAAAGCAGAATGGTGGGAAGGAAAGGCCCATCACACATTTGGTCCGTCACGAAGAACCGCATCCCCTATAAGGTATGTCCTTTTGAACCGGACCAATACGGACTAGGCTGATGTGATGGAATTCCTTGTTGATGTGGGCCTATACTATGCAATTGGCCTTGAGTGTCAGTCAGAAGGCATAGTATAAACTAAAAAAAGAAAAAAATGGATATTTTTTTCTGTAAAGGGGTTTAACAGAAGAAATATCTAAAGAAAAAGAGCTGGTGCTTTATATCCTGCTTTTCACTACCTGAAGTAGCTCCAAAGCAGCTTTACAAATATCTTTCCCTTCCTCTCCCCACAAGAGATACCATGTGAGGTTAGTGGGATTGAGAGAGCTCTGACAGAACTCTCAGTGTGAACAGCTCTAACAGGACTGTGACAAGCCTAAGGTCACCCAGCTAGCCTGCCCTGGGTCCCCAGTAGGGAGAAACGCTAGGGTATAAATGAAGACAAATCTAAAACTGTTTTAAAAGCTAGAATAAAACAACATATGTAAAGATTAAAAACAAACTCCCCAGTAATTAATTACTTTTCCATGCTTAACTCTTGTTACCTGGCTGAGTATTTTCATTCCCGAATGCAGTAATTTTTTTGCCGCCTTGTAATAAATGGTTTCTGGTTTGTTATAGACCATGGCATTAGTGCACATCAGTTTGAAGTTGTCCTGCATCAACAGAAAAAATTACAGCACATGAGCAGACATTTCTCAAAATGTTTTCTAGTCATTGCCCTTTAAAAAAATGATGGGATACATCGGCAAAAACCTCTCTCTTCAAATCTGACAAGCGGAGCCTGCAAGGGGGACTAGGCACCCTGTTCTTTACATGCCAGGCCAGTGATGTGTGAGCGTTAGAGATGAAACAGGCATGATCAGAGGCCAAACGTGCTCATGACAGACATCTGACTGGTATTCGTGTACTGGCAAAGGCGAGACACTCAGCAGAGATGCTTTTCTCAGGAGATCACAGAGCTGGGCTTGTCAGACGGGAAATATTAATCAAGTAAATGTGGAAGTCTCGTGTTCTTCTTTAAAAGGTATAAACGGGATAGGTTCAGGGTGCGGGGTAGGGCTGGACTTCTTACTTAGAGAGTTAAAAGAAATATAATGTGTCCTATTAGCCTACCAAAAAAAAAAAAGGAGGAGGAGGAAGAAACTTAAAACTTCTTTCACTTCTAATTTTTGAGGGGGAATAAATACATTTAATTTTAAACACAATCATTCTTACTATAGAAGAGAATGAGAAAAACCAGACATAATATCAGATAAGTCAAGAAGCAAGCCATTAATTAATTTACTACAGTGGTGAACAGTCACCAAATCACCTTTCATTTTGCTGACGGTGAAACCAAGCTCTGACGAATATACTTGTCAGAATCTATGATCTTGTTATCAGTTTCAAGTACTACCAATAAAATTTTGGTTGTTCATCTTTTTTTTTTTAAAGCACATTTTTGCACTGGTGAGTTTAATATGAAAGAGAACCTCCTGAAGATGGACACAAAAGAATGGCTTCCTGCAAAGAAAGAGGACGGGAAACGCTCTCAAAGCCAGATGTGCCGATTTCTGATTCCGTGCGTTCATAAACTATGAAAGTTCAGCCCCTGAATGAATAAAATATTGGGGGGGGGGGGGGGCGGGAGAACCTGTACAAATGCTGGCACCGGCAACTGTCAATGTTTAATCCACTCTCTGCAGCTGAAATATAAATTAAAAGCACCTTTAGTTCTTCTATGGACTGGTATCCATTGTTCTTGATCTTCTCTTTCATGGTACTAAAATCCATTGGGCGTTTAATGATCATGGAGTAGCCGGGAGCAATAAAGTCAGTCACAGGAAATGAAAAGAAAGCATTTGGATCTTTTCTGTGGAGAAATGAAAAGAAGAGGCTTTTTAACATCTCATTTTTTTTCCCATACATGTAACAAAGAACAGACAGGCCTTGCTATTAAATAGGGAGAGAAGAGTCCGACTTGAAAGAAGCCACTGAACTGAACTGAAACAAGAAAGAGTTCGCCCCAATACAATCTTGCATTTCTTCAAAACGGCAGAGGTCACTACCTCGCAAGCATTTCTTCAAACGGATATATATATTTTTTTTTAAAGAGCCGGTAAGTTATTGCTCAAAAATATTTGATATTTTTTAGCCAAACCCCAGGCACCACATTTTTCTCCTTCATTCCCCCCCTCCATGCAATGATATATTATAATATCAATAGCAGGGAAAGTTTTATGCACTAGGTTTCAGCATCCCTGCAAAACAGGACTCATTCACTTTTCATACAAAGTCCCCTTGCATGAGAACAGCTGCCTTTCCATGCTGCAAGGAGCAATAATGCATACGGTGAGAGGTGCTGTAGTATAGTAACAGAGCATCTGCTTTGCATGCCAAAGGTCCCAAGTTCAATCCCCAGCATCTCTGGTTAAAGGATCTGGCATAGTTGTTGCTGTTGTCAGCCATTCATCTGTCTCCGACTGTTTTATTTATTTTATTTATTATATTTATATACCGCCCTCCCCGGGGGCTCAGGGCGGGTTACATAATAACTTAAGAACAATACATGGAACAGTCTATAAAACATTTGAATAACCGTGCAATAATAACTGATAATTGTAAACATATAACATTATAATTGTATAACCAATAAACAATACAACGTTGCAACATACAAACAGGTCCAGAGTGTATAGGTGATGTTCTGAGGGGGGGCGGGGAGCAGGGGCCCTTTGGTCGCTGTTGGTTATATATATCTGGTCTCAACCAAATGCTTGGCGGAAGAGCTCCTCCTTGCAGGCCCTGCAGATCTTGGCGATCCCATGGCACAGCTGTCACCACGATCCCTGTGCAATATTCTGGCCGGTGTCCACCTTGATAGCGTCCAACCACCACACCTCTTGTCGGCCTGGTTTCCTTTTTTCACTGACCAATCCTAGCATAATTGCTTTCTCCACTGAGTTGGATCACATGATATGGACAAAGTAAGAGAGCCGGAGTTTTGTGATTTTGGATTTGCCAGTAGATGATGTGAAAGACGTCTGCTTAAGACCACAGCGACCTGCAAACTATACAACTATCAAATCGGTCTAACTTTGAGCCTAGTTATCTCAGAAAGGTTGCAGGAATTAAGTTGTCACTTAGCCAGTTAAAACGAGTAAATGCTCATCAGGCTAGGCAAAGGCTGAACTAATTAATAAACAATGCCAACATAAATGCCTCCATCTTATAAGAACTCACCTTTGCAGCTGTCTCACAAGTTGATTCAAAGCTTCTTGAAGCGGTGTCTGTTCCACTTCTGAACCCAAAAGACAAAGGGGAAATAAATGATCACCATGCACACAAAGCATTCTGTGGTTCTTAAATTTTTTATTCATTCATTTTTCTATTTATATGCCACCCGTTTCCAGGGAGATCGGGGCAGCTCACAAAAGTTATCTGACACAAATAAAGTTATATAAAATCATATAAATATTAAAATTAAACCTTGCAGTTGAGACAAGCTGCCTTTCTCCAGAGCCAGCTGGGTGTAGTGGTTAACGGCGACAACCTCTAATCTGCAGAAACGGGCTTGATTCCCCACTCCTCCACGTGCAGCCAGCTGGCTGACCTTGGGCTCATCACAGTCGTTAGAGCTATTCTCACAGAGCAGTTCTGTCAGGGCTCTCTCAGTCCCACCTACCTCACAGTGTATCCGTTGTGGGGAGAGGAAGGGTAGGCGATTGTAAGCTGCTTTGGGACTCCTTTGGGCAGTGAATAGTGGGGTATATAAAACAAATCTTCTTTTTAGAGAGAGACGGGCACCTTAAAGTGCAATTCTGATTGTCAGTGGTGGTGTTAAGCAGTATACCGGGCACTTTAAGAGGGAGACCAAACTTTGGATGTTGTTTCCTGGCCTCGACCATTGGCCTGGCAGCAGAACAGCAGACCTTAAAAACTGCTTAAGGTCCCTCAAGGCCCTGATCTCACTTGGTTTCTCAGATCCTAGTCCCCATTACAGTGCACTGACCAATGATGGAGGGAAGCAAAACAGCTATTAAAGGTATAGCTTGTTTAGTTTTGACATTCGTTTCAAAATACTGGATGAAAAATGCTTGTGATTTTTTGTACTGTAATCTGTCTTACCAACTTAAGACAATTCTGACCAAAATGATAATAAGGGTAATAAATAGACCCATTAGGTGAAGTTCTTAAATATACATTGAATCAATACAGGTTTTACCTTCTTGTTTTGCTAAACTGCTTGCCAGTGGTTTTTCTGGGGGCAACTCCAATCTTATTGTGTTTTGGCCTTTTAAGTCTCTTTCTCCTTCACTTTCTCCACGGTCTTTATCGCGTTTCCTTTTATCTTCCTGGGGACAAAAATGAGAAGCCAATTTACTTCATGAGGCATCACTATGAGCAGTCACCACATATTGGTATTTTTTTTTTTGTCACGTGAGCTGGATATTAATTATGGGAATGGAAAAGGTCCACGCAGACCCATGCTTAATGTGCTGTCTCCACCTACTGGAGGACAACACAACTTCGAGTCAATAAAGGGACACACAATATTTTAAAAACTCATGGTCCATGGTACAGCTAGGATACTGACAAATGCTCCTTGCTACAGTTTGCTGAAATTGATGCAGTATTTAGATCAGGCTTTCTTGACAGGGCTTTTGTGAAACCTGAAAGGTTCTCGATAGCCCTGAGTTCCGCTGATTGGATGGGAGTTAAGTAATTTTTAATATATTTAATTTTTTAAAGTATCAGGTGATATGACCATATAAGGCCATGCTGACCTGTTTCCCCCCACCCCTTCCCTCCCAAAATTGCCAATGATGGGTTTGAAGCTGGTGGGAAGGGGAGGCTGCTGGCTGAGGTTCATTGTGGTAGCAACTGGAATCTAAAGAAGTAAGTATTTAATACTTTGATAATGGATTTCTTTCATATGGTGGATAAACTTCCCATTCATCAGACAGACTTGTTTACTGAGCATCAAATTTGATTTGATACCTTGAACTGTAGCAGTTTTACTAATTAGTTTTTTGTACCTGCAGTACAAGTGTCTTTTCACCGTGATGCCAAGATTATGAAATTCCCTCCCTCAGGAAATCACTCTTGCCCTGTCTGTGATGCTGTTACAATGCCCAGATTGATTTCTAAGGTAAGTCTTTTTGGAGATGCAGGGTAGTTTTATTGATTATATATATACTTCCACCTGCATCAATGTATATCTGACCAACTGTTCTTATTGAATTTGACACCCCCCCCATCCGTTGCTAATAATGTCCACATTTGTAGTTTTTATGTTTGTGGATAACAACTGTTTATTGATCTAGTTAGCAGCCTTCTGGACTGTAATATAAAAGGAGGGGCCATTTTAAATATACTTTAAATAATAATAATAAATTATCAAGCAATAGTTGTCAGCAAGACTACACCAGCATTAATGTGAGTTATGAACTGGTTCTTTTCTGCTTTACTAGTCTTGCGCCGTGATTTAAAATTTTAACTTTGTATTAGTTACAATGGAATCATTAGTTTGCTCATGATTTAACGGGCTTAGGATCAATAGTTTTCTGTGTGTGTGATGTTCCGTATCACGTATGTAGATTAACGTTAGGAGCAGACAGCTGCTGTAATGAACCATCCTTTAGTAGTTTGAAAGAAAGCAATTTAGCAGAAATTACCACCCTTGAAGGGTGAACTTTATATATGACACCAGGCACAATGAGCGCTGAAAACCATGGAATCTGAATTGTTAAAGAAGTGTGCAAAACCAGGCATTCTTTCTGGAATTAAATGGAATAATTACACTGCAAATTCATCTGCACAAATAAATGAACACATGAACACATGAAGGGAAAGGACTAAAGGCTGGATGAGTATTCTAACCACTCAGCACAAGCTAATAATTTTACATTTAAAAAGACCCCCCCCCCCCAAAAAAAAAAAACCCTTGCTTTAGAGGCTACCTTGACTTTTCTCTTTCTTTTTTCCTTTTCTTCTCCAGGAACTTGCTTTTCTGCTTTCTTTCTCTTTTTCCTTTTCTTGTCTTTGTGTTTTTCATGTTCGTTTTTGTCTTCATACAGTGCAGGATCAGGTACTGAACTCTGAGTAGAAAGTTCAGCGACTTCATTTCCTCCCACTTTTAAAACAAGCTTTAAGGGTTTCTCGATATAGTCTAGAAAGAGCACAAGAATTGGGAAACCTGGTTAACACCAAGACATAATCTGCAACACTTACCTGAATAGAATAAAGTTAAAAGCACTTTAGGTACTTCCAAGCTGCTAAGATTAAAATATATTACAGTTTAAACAGCAGAGTTATATAAAAGACAAATACAGGAAAAATGCTATCGACTGATCTAAGATCTAGTGGTGTGAACTGACTGTCAAAAGAAACCGTTTCTTAGAAAGACAGCCATGTAAACACAAAAAGGTATCCCACTCTGAGCTCCTGGAAGAATTTTTCAGCAGCTACATCAGAACTGTTCTCCTACATTCACAAAACTTTTCACATCTTTCCTTGCAAAATGAAATGGAAGCAATTAATACGGCTTTGATCATGTGATATGTTTTTCAAATTCCAATTTTTTTTCATTTTTCAAACTTAGGCTTGGGGAGACCCAAGTACAATCCCTGTTTAGCCAATAGACTGAGTGGGTGACAGTCACTACTTTCTCAGCTGCCCCTACCTCACAGGATTGTTGTGAGAATAAATCAAATAAATACATTGGACTAATATAATAATAATAATGTACAGAACTTGGAGAATGACTTTTCTGCATTGCTCGTGTTCCTATGTTTTAATAATAATAATAATAATAATAATAATAATAATAATAATAATAATAATAATAATAATATACAGAACTTGGGGAATGACTTTTTCTGTATTGTTCCTATGTTTTATCTGACCCGCCCTGAGCCTCCGGGGAGGGCGGTATACAAATGCAATTAATTAATTACAACAATAAAGACATAACTGGCAGAAATGTAATAAATAATTTGGAGAAATGCCCCCTCCCCCATTGACAGCAACTTTCTTCAAAGGAGGGGGAGGATCCTGCTGAAGTGACACGTCAATCATCCCCCGGGCGGCTCACAGCTCACACCCTCAACCGCTACGCCGCGTGACGTCAGGCGGCGAGCGGGCGGGGCGTTCCCTCGCCTCCTCCCCCTCCCTCCGCACCCGCCGCGTCACTCTCGCGGGAAAGGGGCGTGGCCTCCCGCTCAACGGCCTCCCTCTCGCGCGCCGCCCCCCCCCCTGGCGCGAGGCCCGAGGGCGAGGCGGCCTCACCTTCATACGGGTACTTGTCCGCCTTGTGCCGCTTGTGCTTCTTGCCCATGGCGGCGGCCCCCTCGAGCCGCTTCTGCCGGCCTCGGCCCCGGCGCCGGCCGCCTCCCTCGCTCTCCGTCGGTCCGTCTGTCCGCGGGCCTCCCCCGCTGGCCTCGGTCCTCGGCGACAAGGCGGGCCCGAACGGAGGCGAGGAGGGGGCGGCGGCGCGAGGACGGCGGCAGGCGACGAGACGGCGCGGAGGAAGAGCGGCCCCGCGGCCACGGAGGCGGCTGTGACGGCGGCCCCTGGTGGCTCCCGGGCGGCACTGCAGCCTCGAATTTCCCCTGCAGGGAGAGCGGGTGGCGGGACGCGGCTTAAGACCCTTCGGGGTGGATCCAGGAATAAGATTGAGTCCAGGGGCGCCTTTAACACCGACCAACTCTTATTCGGGCGCAAGCTTCCCTTTGCATGCAGGCTGCTTCAGAGGGGCTGCAACAGAAGGGTGCATGCTCGGGAACGCTTATCCCCAGGGTTAAATTTTGGGGTCTTACAGGTGCCACTTAGGGTGGCCAGCTCTGGCTTGGGAGATAATGCAGCCATTTTCCCCAGGGGAACTGATAACTATTGTCTGGAGATCAACTGTTCTGGCGGGGGATCTCCAGGGGCCCCCTGGAGATTGGCGGCCCTGGCTGGTGATCGTGTTTGGGTCAAAGTTACTGGCATGACCAGTAGGTTGGCCAGCTCTGGATGGTGACACAGCCGGATATTTTGGGGGTGGAGCCAGGGGTGAGCGAGATTTGCTGCTTCTTTAAGGCATTTGCTGGCAAGGGATCATGGGAATTGTAGTCTATGAACATCTGGAGGACCACAGGTTGGCTACCCCTGTCCTAGAGAACCGGTCTTGATCATCTGGAGATCAGTTATAATAGCAAATGATCTCCAGGTGCCATGGAGGGGAGACCACCAAGGAAGACTGGTGTTGCTCTGGAAAGGCAAGCATTGGCAAGGCCACCTCTGTCCATCTCTTGCTTTGTAAGCCCTACGGCAGGGGTAGTCAAACTGCGGCCCTCCAGATATCCATGGACTACAATTCCCAGGAGCCCTTGCCAGCATTTGCGGGTCCAGCTTCTAAGTAAAGACGAGCCTTGCAGATACCATCACCTGATTCCAGGGCACTTTGTGTGGACTGTCACTTCCGTCGGCATGTTGAATGGACTGTCCCATTAATGCCAATGGAGGATGCCCTTCTGGCTCCATTGAAATGAATGGACTGGGCAACCAAACCGAAGAATCAAATCCCTGAAGCGGATGAATGGTCAGATCAGAGCAGATGTGCCCATGCAAACCTTGAGATGGTGGTTGATCTCCATTCCCATAGCTAAGCCTAGACAGGCAGTATTTGCTCAAGCAGAAGACTCTCTGGAAGCAGAACTGAAATTATGCTCATAAAACAATTTAGATGCCAACGTACCACGTGACTTTTATAAGTAGGATAAACAACGGAGAGATCCAGGGATTTAGATGGACTGTTAAATTTGCGGTGTATCAAATAAACACTCCGTTGTTTGGTTTTTTTTAAACATCATGTCAGGGAAGGACCTCCTATCTTGTCACACTTCCATCCACATGGTGGTGTAACTTGCAAAGAAAAACGGACCTGTCACGCTCAGCACTTTCTGCATTAACAAAATATGGATTTCCATTTCAGATAACTGTTGCTTGCTGGGTTTTTTTTAGTGCCGCTGAAACTAGTTTGGAATTCGTTAGCTTGCTGGGTTATTAGACAAAGTAGGGAAGAGACATTTTTTCCAGAGAGTTGAGTCTTTGCCGTCCCTTCCTTTGAATTGATTCCACGATAAATCTTATTGATATTACACTTGGTTATGGTAAAACGTTTGTTTGGAAAAGAGCAGGGAGTGTCTGCCTGTCTGTCTCACTCTTATCCTCTCCTTCTTCTAGTTCAGACCAATCTTTATTATGTCCACCCTGGCGACCCTTGGAGTTGGGTCTGAGGCTGTGCCTGCCGTCTGAAGCAAGAGCAATAGCAACCTGATAAAGAGTCTTCTTAATCCTGGCACCAAAACTCCCTCCCCAGGAAGATTCACCTGTCTCCCTCTATCGGTATCTTCCAACCAATGGGTGAACATTTTTTTGGGTTCTCCGGGGTCATCTAGTCCAACCCCCTTCAGAACGCAGGAAACTCACAACTTCTTGCGCACCCACAGTGACCCCAATTCTATGCCCAGATGATGCCCCCTCTGAAAAACCAGAATAACCTGACACACATTATTGGCCTCCTCCTTGGTCTTGGTACTGTTTATGTGGAAAGGTGGAATTAAAATGTTTTAAGGGAACATGTGGGTGAAGTGCCGGCTGGTCACAGCCAATCTTATGGGGACCGCAGCAAGGGGCCTCCAAGGCAAGTCAGAAGCAGAGATGGCTAGCTAATGCATCTCTTGGGGGTCCCCCATCCAAGTCACCCTGGCATCAATACATAACTTGCCATCAAGTTGCAACCAAATTATGGTGATCCCAGCAAGGGGGTTTCAAGGCAAGTGAGAAGTGGAGGGGATTGGCCATTGCCTTCCTCTGCAGAGATTTCCTTGGTGGGCTCCCATCCAAGTACCAAACCCAGTAAGGGGGTTTCAAGGCAAGTGAGAAGCAGAGATGGATTGTCTGGGCCTCCCTCTGCAGAGCCTTCCTTGCTGGTCTCCCTTCCAAGTACCAAATCCAGCAAGGGGCCTTCAAGGCAAGTGAGAAGCAGAGATGGCTTTTCATTCTTTTCCTCTGCAGAGTCTTCCTTGGTGGTCTCTCATCCAAGTTCAACCACTGATTAGCTTCTGAGATCCGATTTCAGGGTATACTGTGCTGCTTTCCCTCCCTTTAACTAAATAGCATTAAAAAAATCTGGGGGTGTCAGCAGTATTCCTTTATTGGGGGTTGGTTCGCTCACTCCTAGACATTAGACAGGATTTGATGCTGTAGGTTTTGATTAAAGATTTGGGGGACTTCTAAAAATGCAGGCTACAGTGCAGTTTGGGCACAGACTTAAATGAGATCTGTTTTAAGCACAAAGGGATATAATTTTGATAGAATTAAACCCAGCCATGCAGTTCTTGGTTGTTTTCCAAACTATCAGCGGCAAAGAATTCAAGCGTTGGGAATCCGTAGTTGACACTGTAACATGTGTAAGCCTTCACCGCAGTGTGAATTCCTTTTAACATCAGTTTCTTTTAGAGGGGATTAATCACCACAGATGCTGTAGATCCTGAAAATAGCTCTCGACACACGCATGCAAGCAGATACTAGTTTCAACTGTTGTCTAGTAATCCGCAGACTTGCTAACATATGTACACAAACGGGGAGCCAAATACATTTGCTGCATGCAATATCTTATCGGCGTTTATTCTTCCTCTGCTCTCGCACGGTTCCTCAGTTTTCCTTCTTAAGCACGTGTTTCGCGGTGCGAGCACATACACAATTTGCGCGTGTTGCTCAAGTGGCACTCTCATAAGCACGCGGTGGTAACACACTGAGCCGGCGTAGTTAACATTGGCCCGGTTTGAGTCAGATCCGAGTCTCAGGGCTTGTGTGCTTTCCCCTCTGTGTGCGGCTGGATTACCTCCCCGACCTCCTTGCTTGAGAAAACCTTGGTTTGTGTTTCAGATCTGCAAACTGTGCTTGGCTTTTCCAACTCAGAATGGGAAACACGCTTCAGAACGGTTATTCTTGTTGTTGCTGTTTGGAGGGTAAGCGTCAACCACAGTTTTTCAGTGTGAACAAAATGGAAAACGGGGATTCGGTTGAACCTGGAAGGCAGGGAGAGGATCTGAGAAGGGAGAAGAATTTGCTGCTTCTTTAAGGCATTATTGAACGGCTTTTCTCCCCAGCGTGGTGCTGTGGTGCAGACTGGTGGCTTCTAATCCGGAGAGCTGGATTTGATTCCCCGCTCCTCCACATGCAGCCAGCTGGGTGACCTTGGGCTTG
Organism: Paroedura picta; assembly: GCF_049243985.1. NCBI lineage: Eukaryota > Metazoa > Chordata > Lepidosauria > Squamata > Gekkonidae > Paroedura > Paroedura picta. Next base: position 35,074,949 of record NC_135382.1, read on the forward strand.
TCGCAGCCCTGATAGTGCTGTTCTGACGGAGCAGTTCTATCAGAGCTCTCTCAGCCTCACCTACCTGACAGGGCATCTGTTGCGGGGAGAGGAAGGGAATGCGATTGTAAGCCGCTTTGAGACTCCTTCGGACAGTGAGAAGCAGGGGATAAAGACCAGCTTTTCTTCAAAGGGACCCGAAGCAGTTTAAAGAATTGTCCCAAACAAATCAGAATCAGTATTACAATGTAAACATGTGAGACAAACAGACATGGACTGGGTGCGTCATCATTCACTGGGACCCTAGACCAGGGGTAGTCAAACTGCGGCCCTCCAGATGTCCATGGACTACAATTCCCAGGAGCCCCTGCCAGCTGGCAGGGGCTCCTGGGAATTGTAGTCCATGGACATCTGGAGGGCCGCAGTTTGACTACCCCTGCCCTAGACTGTGTACCAAGGATTGCACTGCTGCCCACACAGGCAGAGGAGGAAACAAATAAGCCCAGCTATCACTCACTGCTTGCTGGAAGGCTCTTCCCAACTTCCTCCTTGCCAGAAATGCTTCTGACCTAGGGTTGCCAGGGTCCCCATGGCAGCTGGTAGAGAGATGGGAAGGTAGGGTTGCCAGATCCTGGTTAGAAACTCCTGAAGAATTGGTGATGGAACTTGGGACAGAGATCTCAGTGCCAGAGGATCCACCTTCCAAAAGCAGCCATTTTCTCCAGGGGAACTGATCTCTGTAGCCTGGAGATGGGCTGTAATTCTGGGGGATTCCCAGGTCACACCTGGAGGTTGGCATCCCTAATCTGACACCACCCAGAATTAGCTTAATAGAATTATTTCAATTTCTTTTTTTTAATCAAAGGAGGTAAACTTCAGGGGAAGGACTTGGCTTCTGTGACCTGTTATTGGGCCTCCATAGTTAACTAGTTGGCCACTGTGTGAAACCTGATGCTGGACTAGATGAACCCCTGTTGTGTTCTAGCAGGGTTTTTCACATTCTTAAATCATAGAAGCATAGCGTTGGAACGGACCTCCAGGGTCATCTAGTCCAACCCCCTGCAGAATGCAAGAAATTCACAACTGTCCGCCTGTCCGCAGCCACCCCAATTCCATGCCCAGATGATGCCCCCTCCCAAAAGAAAACCCCAGAATCCCTGGCCAGTCTGACCTCCCGATCCTAAAGTGGTGATTTGGTATTTCTCTGGGGATGTTTGGTAAGCTGAAATGTGTGCAGACGATTAGGTAGGAAAAGTAATTTTCCTCCCCAAATTCCTCTATTACCCGTCCTTAGAAAGGCACCCCTGCATTAGTTGCATAAAGGGGGGAAGAGGTAAAGGTTAAACTGCGGTTGACGTCTTTTGTTCTCATTTCGTGGTACTGTCTTTTTGGGGTCAAACTCATCTTTGTTAACAACTTCATTGCCTTTCTTTCGAAAGCCGCTAGTAAAAACAACAAAAAAAGCATACAAAGAAAATCCTGAAAACCTCCCCGTTGAGCTATTTTATTAAAAAGAAATGGGGTACTTAACTGGGTCCAGTATAAATCCCACAAACAGCCTCTCGCTACCCTATAAAACATTTCTTCCCTTTTCAGGTTTGCTGTCCTCTTGTTTATAGACCCAGGGATCATTCCTAGCCCTCTCCATTTCAGCATCTGAGCTGTTGGGAGTTCACGTTAAGTTTGTTACTTACCATGACCCTTAAGCCATTTTTGAAATAACTGCTTTCGAAGATTAAGCTCTTCCCCACCGAAGGAATGATGTACATTTTTCGCCGCCACACATATAACCTTGAACTTAGCCGTATGAAAATAGCTTGCCAAGTAATTTCACCCTCTTAACCATCTCATCCGGCACCCTGTCGCAATACATCTGCCCTGCTCTCTGTGCGCATCATGAAAATATGATCTATCATTCTTGAGAGAAAATAAATCTCATGTTCCAACCCCTGATAGTCCCTGACAGGACACTTTTGATTTGAGAGCCTGTCCTGTTCCGCTTCTCCTCTTTCTTTATCCTTGTTCCCACAAGTATGAGAACTGAGAGCTTTTCCGGTTGTTGTTTTAAATTAAAATCTAGAACAGGCTCCCCAACGTGGCACCCACTGACCTATTTCCTGATGCCTGCCGAGTGTTTTCACTTTCAAAAAGTGGGTGGGACCTGGTGGGAATCCCGGACAGGAAGGCATCTGATTGGCCATCGGAAATCTGTTCAATTGCGCCAATTAAAATGACATTAAAATTAAAATGACATTGTTTAGGTGGCGGTTGTCACCGCAGAGTTCGTTTTATACTCTCTCACAGTTGGTGTATTTTTAAAAAATTACTCCTCCCTTGAACTTGAGTTCCATCTTATGTGTGTGTGTGTGGCTCCACCTCTTGTGGAGGCCATTTTGTAGTTGCCACAAGTTCAAAAATGTTGGGGACCCCTGGCCTAGAATCCTTTGGGAACGGGAGATGACATTTGTCTTGAACATGAACTTGGCCTATTTAATCCTTCTGCCAGGTGACAACTAGACAGGTTTGGTAGTGTGTCTGTGGGGACTGCATCGGCTACCCTTCAATATGTACCTCAAGAAACCAAAAAGGTTTTCCCATTCTTTCACCAAATAAATTACACCGAGTTAACCAGTCGATTGCCCTGACCTGGATGGCCCAGGCTAATCTCACCAACTCTAAGAAGCTAAGTAACTTTGGAACAGGCAAGTATTTGGATGGGAGGCCTCTAAAGCAGGGGTAGTCAAACTGCGGCCCTCCAGATGTCCATGGACTACAATACTATCAGACTAGATAGCCCTGCAAGGCCTGCAAGATTTTGTATGCAGGCATGTTCCATGAAGCAGGGTAAATCTCCAGTGTGCCCTGGAGATCCCCCACCATCACAACTCTTTTCCAGACGACAGAGATCAGTTCTCCCTGGAGGGAAAGTGGCTGCTTTGGAGAATGGACACTATGGCAGGGGAGCTTGGTCTGTTTAGCCTGGAGATGAGACGACTGAGAGGGGATCTGATAACCATCTTCAAGTATTGAAAAGGCTGCCATATAGAGCAGGGGTAGTCAACCTGTGGTCCTCCAGATATTCATGGACTACAATTCCCATGAACCCCTGCCAGCGAATGCTGGCAGGGGCTCATGGGAATTGTAGTCCATGAACATCTGGAGAACCACAGGTTGACTACCCCTGATATAGAGGACGGAGCAGAGTTGTTCTCTCTTGCCCCGGAGGGACGGACCAGAACCAATGGGATGAAATTAATTCAAAAGAAATCCTGTCTAAACATCCAGAAAACATTCCTGACAGTTAGAGTGGTTTTTCAGCGGAACAGGCTTCCTCGGGAGGTGGTGGGTTCTCCATCTTTGGAAATTTTTAAACAGAGGCTGGAGAGCCATCTGATGGAGAGGCTGATTCTGTGAAGGCTCAAGGGCGTGGCAGGTTACGTTGGATAAGCGATAGGGCGGTGAGCATCCTGCGTAGTGCAGTGGGCTGGACTAGATGACCCAGGAGGTCCCTTCCAGCTCTGATTCTATGATCCTAGGTGTGCTTCGCTGAGGTCTTTCCCCTCCACAAACACCACCCTCCCCAAGCTCCACCCTCAAGATTTCCAAGTATTTTCCCCACCCTGAGTTGGCCACCCTACACGCGTCTCACAGACTTTGGGTACTTTCTCGTTTCCCTTTTCCAAGAGCTTTGGGCACGTTCCCGTTTCTCTTCCTCATCAACAGGCCCTGCCGTTTCTCCAGCTTGCATGGAAACGCCGTGTTCACCATGTCGTATTTCACAGTGCAGAGAATTTTTTTTTTAAAAGGGGGAAGGGGGGAGAGGATGGTGTGAACTCTACTCCCTCCGAAAGTACTCTGACAATCTTTGAGCTTAGTTGTGTTGATTGCGGGACTCGGAGGGCAGTCCGGAGCGGGAAAGGGCAGGGAGAGGCGGCTTCGCAAGTTATGCCGAGATCAGAAGAGCGCAAGAAATGAAAGCGGTGGGAAGGGAGAAAATGAGAGAGGAAATCTCTTCCGCACCTCATACTAATGATAGCGACTCCACGTTTAATATCTTTTTCCCCTCTCTTTTTTTTTTTTTTGAAGCCGAAAGTGACAAAGCACATTTCCTTTTTCTAAGCACCTTGTGACACCTTGTGTTATCTGTTGTTGAAGGAAAAAAGACTCAAATTAAGAATTTCACAAGTCTAGAGCTGCATTGCTGCTGGTACACAGGAGGCAATAACAGTTTCGTTTCTCGGCCTGGGCTGCTTGTGCCTTGGAATCTCTACACACTGCTATTTTTCTCTTGTATCTCCGTTGAGCTATGGAATTACCTTTGTCTGTCTGTCTGTCTGTCTACATACCTACCTACCTCTCTTTACCTACCTCTCTATATACCTACCTATGCCTATTCTCTCTCTCCACTTACCCCCTCTCTACGTCCCCCTCCCTCCCTCCCTCCATCCATCTACCTACCTACCTACCTCTCTTTATCTACCTACCTCTCTATCTACCTACCTACACCTGCTCTCTCTCTCCACTTACCCCCTCCCTCCCTCCCTCTGCCTGTCCGTCTATATCTGTCTGTCTGTCTGTCTGTCTGTCTGTCTTACCTACCTACCTACCTTCCATCCATCCATCCATCCATCCATCCATCCATCCATCCATCCATCCATCCATCCATCCATCTATCTATCTATCTATCTATCTATCTATCACCTACCTACCTACCTACCTACCTACCTACATCTATCTATCTATCTATCTATCTATCTATCTATCTATCTATCTATCTATCTATCTATCTATCTATCTATCTATCTATCTATCTATCTATCTATCTATCTATCTATCTATCTATCTATCTATCTATCTATCTATCTATCTATCTATCTATCTATCTATCTATCTATCTATCTATCTATCTCCTCATCCAATTTATATACCGCCCCTTAGTGTGATGTCTCAGGGCAGTGTACATTGAAGTGGAAAGGTACTGTGTAACATTTGGAATGGTGAATGATGTAACAGTTCCACTAGTGGTAATGTTGGTTAACTATGACAGTTAGAGAACAAACAGTTTCTTTTATGGAAGTTATTGGATGCCAGGAGTTGCCTGGTAAGGGACAAAGGTGTAGGCAGGTCCTTGTTCCTGGCCTTCACCTGAAAGCCCGGTGGAAGAGCTCCGTTTTGCAGGCCCTACGGAACTGTCCTTCGTTTCATCAGGGAGCTCATTCCACCAGGTTTGGGCCACAGATGAAAAAGCTCTGGAACTAGAAGATGCTAGGCAGACTTCTTTGGCCAGAAATTCCTGGAGATTTGGGGGGGGGGGGGTGGAGCCTGGGGAGGGCAGGATTTGCAGAAGGGGAGGGTCTCCAGTTGGCATCCATCATCCAATACAGCCATTTTTGCAGGGAACATCTCTGTAGTTCTTGTAGTGGTTGACAAAAGGGGGTCTTGGGTCCTTGCTGTGGGATTGCTCCAGTTTCCGCCTGAACCCACCATATCAATAATAATTGCAACTGCCCCCATTTCTCCCCTTGTGCACATTGATGTCCGTACGTGCTACTTTATAAAACCAGTCATCTTTACCGCTGGCAACATGGTTTCCTTTTGTTTCCTGCCTGCTGAGGAACAAAGTTGAGGGGGAAACTGTACCCATGCGGTGCGGTACATTTCCTCCAAGCCATCACCATAGAGTCCCAGGGAGACTAGACCATTTTCTCAGAACTTCTTTCCATTGAGTTTCCTCTGAAGCGTTCCTACTGAATCTGTTGATGGGCCAGCATGTTTGTTTCTCACCATCAAAAGAGCTCCGTTTTAGGGACCGGCACCTGTTTAGGAAGGATTTACAGGCCAAATATAAACTATCAGTTATTCCAGAGTAGGTCCCACCCTAACACTAAAGCCGGCCTGCTCAAGCACTCCTTCCCTTCCACCTAGCAAATGCAGTATTTTGTTGTTATCATGACAGATCATGACAGACCCGTTTCCTTTATACCTCTTATATTCTCTCTTTTCTTCCTTGCTGCTGCTGGCACGGCAGAACCCAATGGCAAAGATTGACAGTATCAATAATACAGAAATCCGTCTCTTAACATCTTCCCTTTCCCGAGAAATGTTTGACATCGCCCAGGGAAAACAACAAACGTGGCTAATGCAGTCACAGAACACAGCGTCTCCCCCCACCCCTTTCCCCGTCTCCTTAAAAAAAACACACACACACACACACACACATCAGTCATTGGATCCTAACAGGAGGGCATCTTCCAGTTTGACATACTTACCTTGCAGGTTTATTTAAAATGAGACAATTGCAATTAGACACACACAGATGACTTCTTATCCTCCAAGTCCTTTCCAATGAAACAGGTCTCCCCCCCCCCCCACCCCTCCATACCCTCCCATGTGTGTTACTCAGCTAACCTGATTTTTTTTTTTAATCGGAGGGTAGGAGAAAAAGGCATACAATGGATTCATAAATCGGAAAGAGCCGTTCCTCTCCGCGAAGGCTTTAGAAATTCCAAATGAAGTGTTTAATTATAGAATTACCAAACAGACCGCCTCGGGGTTAAATTCATTAGCCTTAACTGCATTGCTTCAGCCGACTCTCCTGTTTTTTCTTCTTTTGCTTCTGGTAATAGAAACTTGTGGAAGCAGACTGCTCCAATCAGGTCCCCCCGCCTCCCCTCCCCTCCCCTCTCTGCGGATTGCCTAGGTGTTCTGGTGACTTTTGAGGGTGACACATGAAAGACAAAAACTCAAATCAACAAACCTGCCAGCCGGCCATTGTTGCTTTGAAGAAACTGTTTCAATCACTTTACTTTGTCTTTATGTCAGTTTGCCAGATGGCTTGGGTCTTTCTCAGGTCCTGTACCAACGGGGTTCACAGAGCACTGTTAAAGCTTCAAAGGCGCTTTTTAATCTTCCCGAACATCACAGGGGCCTGCAAAAGTGTCTGGGCTCCCTGAAGTCTCCCCTACAAAAGAGGCCAAGCGGGTTTGGAAATAAAAGCCAGATAAAGGGATTGCCGGAATAAGAAACAGAGGGAAAAGAGCAGTAGTTAGTCTTTCTTGTAGCGTTTCAAAAGGAATTCTAAGACAAATTATGGCTCTGGGTGTTTCTTTTCCCCCCTCCCCTAAAAGGACTGATGCAGAGAGAGGGAGAGAGGGAGAGATGCTGAGGCAGAATATTCTGACCCTGCAGAACTCTTAACCTTGTGGGGAAACGGGGAAGCGAAAACAATACACTTTTCAAAAAATACATACGAAACATCTTAACACGAGACCCCCTTGTACAATGACGGCTGCGCACGCAAAGAGAGACCGAAAGGAACATTTGTGTTCTGTTCTTACCTTGCCAGTGGCGCTGTTAATAATGAAGTCTTGGTTTTGATTTTAGGGTGGCTTTATATTTATTTATATATTTATATGCCTATATATGACACCTCTATCCTTGCGCACCCGCCTGCGACGCTGTACCGAACAAACGCTGCTACTCTCAGGCATGGCTGACATTTGAGGAGGGTTGCGTTTATTCGATGTGTCACCGGATCTGAAGGATGGCACCTTTCTTCTACGGATGAAGGGAAGGGGCTGGCTGCTTAGAATGCCTCAGCTCTCCCTCTCGCACTCATAGAAGTACTTTCAGCGTTGTCTGGGCCGTCTGCCTGCTTTCGTATACCTCTGAACTCCCGAGAGTGGCAGACCTTCAGAACAGCACTTATCGTCGTACAAAATGGTGGTTGCGCAACGAGCATAACGTTTCGGGGAGCCGCGCCTGAGCTTGACGGCCATTTGAATGTGGCGGGAACGTGCGGAGAAAATATGCCAAGTCTGCTTCCCAGCTGTCTTTCAGCTGGGCAAGTGTTGGCTTCGGCCTATCTGTTTGACATATCTTTTTGCAGGATTCCCCGGCGTGTTTTCAGACCAGGATTTCTCAATTATTCATCCATCCATCCATCCTTTCATCCATCCATCCATCCATCCATCCATCCATCCATCCATCCATCCATCCATCCATCCATCCATCCATCCATCCTTCCATCCATCCATCCATCCATCCATCCATCCATTCATCCATCCATCCATCCATCCATCCATCCATCCATCCATCCATCCATCCATCCATCCATCAATATATGACAAATCATTCCAATGATTGTTTGTGGCAAGTAAAAATTGCTTCCAGACGACTGAGCCACAGTGCTTTGGTAGACTAGGGGGCCATTTTGGTTGTTCCCCCCTCCCCACCTGAGGGTCTCAAAGGATGAGGTGGGCTTGTGAAAATGTCTGTGGTCTGGTAACCTTTGTGGACTCGTGTAATCTGCAATGAAAGCATCAGGAAATCGGAGGCAGGAGTAGTTCACGCTTTCTAGTCTGCGTGTCTCTTCCGTAGACACCACTGTGGTCTGTCGAATAGTGGAAAGTGTGATGGATGCGGAATGTGTTTCTAAGGACAGAGGGGCCTGCCTGCTGGAGACATTGTCAAGGCAAGTGCTATGGAGCCCCCTCGGAGACGGTGCATTAATTGCAACAAGGAGCTGGGTCTGTCTGCATCTTTGTTTGTTGGCCAACCCAACTCCATTGGCCGACCGTCCCCTCGTCTTCTCCAGCCATCTGGGTGGTCCCTGCTCTTTTCCCATGTGGGACTTGGGTTTGAGAGTGGAATTGTTGGGAGGTCACATGCTCCGCTTAGAAAAGGAGGGAAAACACTGTCAACATATTTATTCAGCGGACTGTTTTTAATTAGTTGCAGTTGCTAAGTGAGGAAGAGGCCACTTTGATGCAAGCGTATTAAGTCTGCAACAGATTAAAACAATAAGGGCCGACGTCTGCTTTCTTTCCGTTGTGACTGTGGTTAAAGGATACTACAAGGATGGGGTCTTCAGCCCCCATTCATTGCATGTTTGATGTTTCTTAATTATTAATTATTATCATAACTGCTCGAAGTGAGGTGTTGTGCTATCACAGAAGCTATAGCCAGCTTCTTTTTTTTCACTAGAATTGCCAGATCATTCTTCATATTTCAAGGATACAAAAGAAGTCTTGTCGAATCACAATACTAGCAGATCTCTCACCATGGCAGGAGACCTCCCGCTGGCCAGGAGCTCATGGGAACTGTAGTCCATAGACATCTAGAGAGCTATAGTTTATCCACCCCTGGACTGGGTGGACCATTTGGGGGCCTGCTAAGGGATCTGCGTTCCCCAAACGGGATCTCCCAGCCTCCCTTCCTCCATCCTTCCTGATCTCTGAAGCTGTTCCTGTTATCTTTTGTGAGTGGCACTGTTTGGTAGGGCAAGGAATGTAAAACAACCTTGCTTGGCTTGGCCTCTGGGTGTTAAAGATGTTTGAAGGATAGTTTCACTTTGTAGTCTGATAACTCTGCCTTACCACGGGAGTACCTTTTGGCCCTCAAACATCATGGAGGAGTGAGGAGACAAGGGTATAACTGTTCCTGGAAAACTCCATGAGGCATCTTCAACAATGTATGTTCTGTGATGTCAACTTCCTATAGATGCTCTCCCAAGACTTTCAGTAACGCTACTTTTACTCATCTCTATGAAGAGCCCTGAGTTTGCTTTGGTATTTTCAAGGGCATGTGTCCCAGGGTCATGACAAAGAGAATATACTTTTCTGAATGTTTGGAGGCAAAATCAAGGAAGGCCTTTATGGCCTTTATGGTAGCCCTCCAGGGCAATGACTGCTTGGCCGCAGTGCAAAACAGAACACTGGTCTAATCCAGTGGTCTAATCCATCATTACCCTTTCTCTTTCTCCCTTCATACATTCCAGTTCCATTCCTGGTTTCCTGCCTCCTGGGCAAAACATAATTTACCTTGTAAATTATCTTGTAGATTTGTGTTAACCTCTAAATCAGAAATGGAAATCACAGTTTAACTACGGTTTCTCATTCCCCCCCCCCCATAAGGCAAGCATAAACAATGTTGTTCAGATGGAGAAGCACACCATGGAAGGGTGCCACAAACTGGAAGGGAATCCAAGGGCATTCAAGGGGAAGAGAAGAAGAGAACATATGGCAAACCACGGCTAAATTCCAGTTTTGTCTTCTACGTGAACCAAGCCATTGTTTGGTTTCAACATCAGGCTTCTGAAGGAGAAAAATTGATTTTTGGGGGGGACTGTTGTACTTGAGAAGGTTCGTCTCTCTCTTTTCTTCTTTGATCATCTCGGGCTTTTTTCATCATAATGATGTAATTTGCAGCCTGCGTTTGCAATTAACACCTTCCTTTACCCTCAGGGTTATTATCCACAAAAGAAACCAGCTTCCACGCAAAAGATCCCAAATGTAGGTCATACCTAATAACTTTCGGTCCCTTGTTGACAAAGTTTCAAGTGAAAACAAGGAAGGAAATGGAGGGGGGGGGGGCTGGAAAAAGAAAAAACACACAATAACTTGGCTATGACCTTGCTCTCTTCAAAAAGGAAGTTACTTCTGAGCCCGCCAACATCAAAAAGAATAAATAATTGTTTTCCTTTTTTGTTGTTATGATATGGATCGTCTGAGCAGTTAGTGGTAAGCAAGCTCCCTTTGATTTGGTTTCGATGCCCCAGTGCCTGGCCCTCTATTTATGTCAGCAGGTTCCTGTTACCCACACCAGGCAAGTAGAATCTCCTGATTAAATTCATATTTGTTTTAATCTTTCCCCGTGTCTGATCTCGAGCTCAAAGATTCTAATGAAAAAAGTAACACATCCTGCTGAGTGTAGTGCCAGTGTCAGGCCGTTCGTGTGTTTGTTCTGTTCTAACCCGATAATGCCGGAAAAGCTCAGAACCCGGGAAAGCTCAAACGCCAACCAATTCGTAAGACAAAAGACATTTCCCGTGTTTCATGTCAGGTATTTCTTCCCCCCCCCCCGCCCCCTGTCTCTCCTTATACTTTCCCTCCCCTTTCTTTGTAGAACTGGAAAAAATGAAAGAAAAACAGAGAGACAACCCCCCTCTACAAACAAATATTTATAAAAATATCAGTTGGCCACAACAGAGAGTTTAATTAATCTGACTTGGATATCATTTTGCACGCAGGGGGTATTCCCAGTTTGCAGGAACAACAAAAAAAATGGAACTCAGTGGGACTAAGGAGTGATAAGAAAGAGGCCTTGCTTGGTTTTGATGACCGTCTTTTTATGTAAAAGTTAACTTTCCCAAGACCTGCTGGGTGTGGGATTTTGTTGTTCTTCGCATGCTGTGAGACTCTGCCAGGCCTTTACTGCAAGCAGGCGCTCTTGCTTGTGATGGAAATCAGGGTTTAGAGTCCACAAGTGTGTTCTGTTTATGGTGTGTGTACACAATTAATCTCTTCCCTCCATTGCAAGGGGGCATCTAGAATCATAGAATAGAATGATAGAATCCTAGAGCTGGAAGGGGCCACACAGGCCATCTAGTCCCACCCCCTGCTCAATGCAGGATTAGCCTAGAGTATCCATGAGGAGGATCTGTCCAGCTGCTGCTTGAAGACTGCCAGTGAGGGGGAGCTCACCACCTCCTTAGACAGCCTATTCCACTGCTGAACTAGAATCAGATATTCATAGAGTTGGAAGAGGCCATGCAGGCCACCTAGTCCAACCCCTGCTCAATGCAGGATTGACCTAAAGCATCCAGGATAAGTATCTGTCCAGCTGCTGCTTGAAGACTGCCAATGAAGGGGAGCTCACCACCTCATTAGGCAGTTGATAAAAGGTAAAGGTATCCCCTGTGCAAGCACCGAGTCATGTCTGACCCTTGGGGTGACGCCCTCTAGCGTTTTCATGGCAGACTCAATACGGGGTGGTTTGCCAGTGCCTTCCCCAGTCATTACCGTTTACCCCCCCAGCAAGCTGGGTACTCATTCTACCGACCTCGGAAGGATGGAAGGCTGAGTCAACCTTGAGCCGGCTGCTGGGATTGAACTCCCAACCTCATGGGCAAAGCTTTCAGGCGGCTGCCTTACCACTCTGCGCCACAAGAGGCAGTTGATACCACTGCTGAACTACTCTGACTGTGATTTCTCCCTGATATCTAGCTGGCTCTATATGTAGTTTAAACCTATTACTTTGAGTCCTATCCTCTGCTTCCAAAAGGAACCACTCCCTGCCCTCTTCTAAGTGACAGCCTTTCAAATAGTTAAAGAGAACAAACCTGTCCCCTGCCAATCTTCTCTTCTCCATGCCAAATATTCCCAAATCTTTCAGCCTTTCCTCAGAGGGCTTGGTCCCCAGGCCCTGGATCATCCTCGTCGTTCTCCACTGTCCCTCTCAATGTTGCCCACATCCTTTCTGAAGTCCTTGAAGCAGTAACCTTTTCCAAGGGTACAGAGAGAAGAACCATGGGTATTAAAAGGCGCTTAGTTAAACGATTTTCCAGTCCTCTTCTTGTGGGCACGCGCACACCTCAGAAATGTAGCACGGCTTGTTTCTTGACAGGCAGAACTACTCGAAGGATCTGCGCATAATACCCCCAGCCAGGAGAAGAAAGGCGCTGCGGTGAAACTGAAGCACAGGCCGCTAATGTTCTTTGGCAGACATGTCTATTCCTACAAGTGGGCGCACAGGCAAATTTGAGATTACGGAGGCCGTGTTTCCCAGTGATGTGCTCACAGGAGGGATCTCGAGCAAGCCTGCTAGCAAATAACAGGATTTGTACTTGTATCTCTCCCTTGCTGCTTTGAAAGCGCATCTCTGTGCGCAGAGAAATGCTGAGCTGTACGGAATTTAATCGGATGATGCCAGCATAAACTGTTTCTCCTTATCCCCTGTGCTAAGCTGGAGGTCAGATGGTGGGGTTTTTTTGCCGCTTGGAACCACCAAGGAAATTCACAGGCCTCCCACACACAGACCAAGGAAGAGACTCAGTGCCCAAGGGTTTTACTTCCCAAACTGGCTAGTACTATCTGGGAAGAAAAGCCAACTACATCGGGGTGGGGGGGAATGTCTTGGCTGATTAACAGATGAAGGGGGGCAGTCATTTGAATCGGTGAGGGCCCAGGGTTGGTTCCAGTTTGGGGAGAGCCCTAAGCAGCCCTAATGGTCTCTCTCCCGCACATGCCGAGTGCTAGGCCTTCCTCCTTGCCCCCATCTCCCCATGCCTCCTTCCTCCACCCTCTGGCAGGGTCTCCCTCCCTCTCTGGCAACAGCTGCCTGCCCCGTGTGCATGTCCTTTCCCCCATTAATTTTTGATTGGGTGCAGCTAGCTGTTCCACAGCTACCAGGAATGCTGACGCTTCCTATGTCACCCATCTGCCCTTCTCCAGGAGCACTGGGCAGCTCATGCACCTGGGAGCACAGAAGGCAAAACACAAAAACAGCAGTGGGAGCATGGGAGCGCAGCAGTCAGAAGAAGCAGTGCCCGAGTGGGGAGTTGGGCCTGGATGGAAACTGCAAGTCCGTACAGCTGCCCCATCTGAGGGTATTGCTGATTCCGGCCCTGGGAGAGGTTGCAAGCTAATGGCGCAGTTGCTTATTTGATAGCATTCTTGCATCCGTCCGTCCGTCCGTCCACCACCCACCCACCCATCCACCCACCCACCCACCCACCCATCCATCCAACCAACCAACCAACCAACCAACCAACCAACCAACCAACCAACCAACCAACCAACCAACCAACCACCATCCATCCATCCATCCATCCATCCATCCATCCATCCATCCATCCATCCATCCATCCAGTATGCTGCCCTCCTGTGCAGACTCAGGGTGATGCACAATAATAAAAGATGCCCTTAGCCTTTTCCCAACAGATGGATAGCACTTTAAGTATTTGTATCTTGCTTTTCTCCCAATGGGATCCAAAGCCGTTTACTATGGGAAAAAACATCACAAAATCAAAGCTGTACATGGCAAGCAGACAACAACCATAATCACTCTTTGTACCAGTCCACTACTGCCAATAGGAAAATTCATTAATTTTTGATTGAAAAGAACAGAGTCTTATTGATTATTATAATTTATTTATTAATTAGAGGCCACCACTCACGGTCTGCCAGCTCGCAGCAGCTAACAACAATACAATACAATACAATACAAGACCCCCACAATTCCCCAACCTCACAAACTTACCATAACTAACCCCTCCCTTTCTGCCTTCCCCCAATCTGCCAAATCTCCAGCAATGATGTCGCCAGTCGGAGTCACCAGAGGAGGGGCAAGATCTTCTCTCAGCCCAGCCTCAACCAAATGCCTGGCGGAAGAGCTCCGTCTTGCAGGCCCTGTGGAAATGAGTGAGTCTTAGCTCTTCCGGGAGCTCATTCCAACAGGCTGAGGTCGAGGCCAGGTGAACTTAACTTGGGCCAGGTTTATAATTGTTTATCTCTGATGTACATATTCATTACCTCATTGTGAAGGCCTTAAGAAAAGCCATCTATCTATAAATTGCTTATCTCTAGCTTAAGGTTGGCGGCCAAGAAGCGTGTACTTTGATCTCATTGACCACCGGACTCTGATTTTATTGAGCCAAGGAGTGTGTCGGGCTTCAGGCGAAGTCGTGCGACGCTCCTTCACAACGGGCACCGCCACTGGTAGCCTCAGAAGCTTGAAAGGGAAAAGCTCTGGCCTTCCAGCAAAGCTTGTTAACATTGCAAATCATGCCGGGCAAAGGGAAGGAGACTTATCACGTTGGCCACCAGCTCTGCCTTGGCATGTCGGCATCTCTCCGTCTCTTCTCATGCCCGACGCGACTCGCTCCGGATGAGCAGATTGCAATTACTGTCTAGCAAGACGACAGTTCCACGCACCAAGGGCCATCTGCATTTGTAACTCCAGCCGACTTCCTTGCTTGGGCACTGCAATCGCTCCTTTCATAACTCCAGGGCAGTGAGACATGACATGAAACCAGGGCGGCATCTCCCAGTACCGGTGCATTTCAAGGGGGGCAAACAGATAGCCTTTTGTTTCAAGGGTAAACACGTGCGTTATCTTTTTCCGCATGCACGTCTGTTAGAGCCATGGAATTTTTTTTCATTGCAGGAGTACTTTGAGGCACCTTGGAAATGGAGGTGCTGAGGAATAGCCATGCCTAGTCTAAAGCACCAGAAGGGAGAAATGACTTATCTTTTCCTTCTCCCTGTCTTAAATCATGTCCCTAACCTTTACCCCGCAGACTCCTGATTCACACCCCGTGAATACCTTGACCAGTGTGGTCCTGATTCGGCCCCTTCGCATCCACATCCTGCTAGCTGACATTTTGAGACTCCAAGCGAACGACTCTCCTTTTTAAAAAATGTTCTGCACCTTATCAAGCTCTCGGGGCTTCAGACCAGACACGATTAAATACTTGTGGCGTTCAATAAATTCGGCTATATTTGTTACTCTTTAAGAGGTCGAGAGCATATGTCACACATAAAGCATCCAGCTGCTAGCGTACAATTGGATAGATTTATGGTGCACTGCAGACGGCTGCCTCTCCCTTCCTTCTTGGCCGAGAGAGCGAGAACATGTTTTCCCATTCCTGCTCCCCTACCCACCCATCCACCCACCCACCCACCCACCCCCGTCCAACATAAAAGTTTGCTCTTAAAAATCTGCCTTTAAAATCTTTTCAAAGTGAGCGCGTTATCTATCGGTATAAAGGAATCTTACAAAGCCTTGAAAGGTGATTTCTAAAACCGGATCAAATAGTTTTGACATTTGCTATCTAGCCTTTAAAATGTGTACTATAGATGGCAGTAGCTACTTTTCCCTGGTTGATTTGCCGTAGATAAAGAGCTAACCTGCACCTGTCGTTCTAAATACAAGGAAACTAGATTGTGGGAGCCAATGTCCTGGAGAGAAACACATTCCTTTAAATGTTAATCCATGGACTTAACTTTCTCTCCCCCACCCTCCTTGTGTGCCTCTTTCTTCTTTTAGGAAAACTGGGACCTGACGGAAATTGAATTCCTCTACCACCGTTTTTTTTAAAGGATGTTTCTGGTCTGATCACCTCTCTCCCCAGATATGCAAGGTTGTAGGCTTGGCTGGTTGTTTGAAATCGACACATGAACTTCTGCCTCTCTCAGTGTCATGGCCAGGCTGGGGCTGGGAGACCTATGAAGTGTATTCTCTGCGTGACTGGTTGTAGCCCAAACGTGGCAAACAGAAGGTATGAAGTCAACAGCTACGGGCTTCAGAAGGTAGCCACCTTGGCCTGTGGTGGAAGAGTTGGATTTGTGACACCTTAGAGCGGTGCTGGCCAAACTGTGGCTCTCCAGATGTCCATGGACTACAATTCCCTTGAGCCTCTGTCTTCTCAAAGCCACCCACAGACTCAACAAAGCTGGAGTCTCCTGGACTGCTCCATTTTTGACTGCCTTTTATCTGCATTCATTTGGGTCATGCCTTTAGGTCAGCCTGAAGGCTGAGTGGGGTTATAAACCCAGAAGAACAGAGGCTGAGCACTGCTTATGCACCATATTGGGCAGAACCACGGAACCCGTGCATTGTTCACACACAGCACAGGGTAGAACAATGGAACCTTGCTCTCACCCCATGCATGCTTAGACCATGTCCAGTGCTGATATGATACAGGAGAAAATTGGAAGCTTTCAGGAAAGCTCCTCCACCTTTATTGGTCTTCTCATTGAAGAACATCTGATAATCTCTGAGGAAAAGACCAACCCTGTACTCTCTCTGCTTGTATGCAAGATGGGAAGGGTAAGTGCATGGAGCTGTGACCCCCTGGTGTTCTAACAATCCCACGAAACGTTACCAACTCCCCCTTTTCCTTGGCCTACATGAAATGTTACAAGAGGAAGCCAGATGTGGGGTGGGGGGGATGACTTGAAAGGTTGGATAATTAATATCATCTGCCTTCAGCCTTCTTATCTTGACTGGCAGATGTTTACAATCTTGACCTGAGATCTAGTGAAGGGATGACCTCCCTTGGTAGAAAAGGAAGCAAGTCCAATGATCTTTCTCTTTTTTAGCTCTTCACGGGTTCAGATGCCGTGCTGAGTGTTGGTGGCTCGCTCCGAGTAAGGCCAGAGACATGGTCCTAGACCAAGAATAGATATATAAAAACTGGCTATTGATAGGCAGATGTTTGCTTAATTATAGAATGATGAGAGTAATTAACTTGAGAACCTGCCATGATGCTCCATCTGTCTCCTCTCAAGCATGGAGGTGACCTTACAGCAACTTCTTATTTGAAGTCGGGCAACTGTCCCCAGACCAGAGAAATACATTCCAATCTACCATTCCAAATTACACTACAAGACCACGTTACATTACAGCGTCCTATTTTAATCTATTATTCCAAATAAATAAAATAAAGAGGGTGTATGGCACTTCTGAGGGATTGGTGACAATACAGATGTAAGGGATGACTGAGGTTAGCATATTTAGTGAGATAAGAAACCAATATCCCTGTTAAGTCCTGGGGATTCCCTTGTCCTGAGTGTTTCTTTGCAATAAAACAGCTACATTGAGGCCATCCATTGAATGTTCTGGAAGGCTGAAGTGTTCTTCTAGAGGTTTCTCAGGGCTGTAATTCTTGATGTCAGATTTGAGAGAGAGAGAATATAATTTCACATCAAGGGCTTTTTCTAATTTCATGTTCCTTCTTACTGGCTTTGTGAAAATGTGTGTGTGTGTGTGTGTTAAGGATACATTTCCTGTGATCTCTGGCTATTTCTCTGTATTGCTGTTGTGTCCAAGATATTCTCTTTCTCCTAAAAACTTAATACATTCTTGTCAGGTGACTTTTTTTTTGGTGGGAGGTCTTCACAAAGGAAGCATTGATTCCAAGGGGTGGCCTCTCTTCCTCCCTCCCCATCTTCTACCTTTCTCACTTAATTATTCCTGACATTTTGCCTATCATATTGTAATGAGCTTCTTCAGAGGAAATGAAAACAGCTTGTCCCTTTGAAAGCAGAGACGGAGCTGGTGTGTGTGTGTGTCTTTGTATCACAACACAAGCTGTTATTCCTTCCTCAAAGGACACCTTGCGGTACAATGGAAGGAACATCAAGAATTAGGTTAGGCAGCATCAATCTCACATGAAAGGAAATATCTCTTTAAGCACATTCATTCCTTCTTAGGGAGAAATGGAGAGGGGTTGAGGGGGGGGCATGTGGAAGTTTTGGGGAATTAGAAATCTTTGCCTTTTCCCAATGAGAGCCTTTTTTAATATGCACAGATGTGATAGCGGGGGGAACTGAGATTTTAAGATAGCGGCCTAATTGTGAACAAGGAGGCTCGAATTAACTTAATTCATTTGGGAGGTCTTTTGATAATTCCCTATATTAGCAGGGTCTCAAACATTTTGTGGTTCCCTGCTCGTTTCAAAATATGTATCCGCCTTTGATCATTTCATGATGTTAAGGATAAATCGCAGATTAATTACTGGCTAGCTTTGAGGGGGCTCTTTGTAGAAGTCTAAGGCATTTTCCCCCCAGAACCAGCAGCCGAATTTATGTTGTCAAATCTGTGAAAATAAAAAGGTTTTATAGTTTGGGTAATTCCATAATAATACCCATAACCATAGAGTTATGGATAACCATAGAGTGATGGAAATTTGGTTATGAAATTATCTGGGAAAAGCAATCAACAACCTATTCTCTCTCCGCATTCTCTGCATTCTCTCTGCATTCAAAAGTCACCTCGAGAACAGGAAAAAAGCCTTGCTGGATCAGACCTTGGAAGGAGGTACAGCAAACAGGACAGAATGACCTTCTCCTGATGTTTCCTCCTGACACTGGGTTTCAAAGGCTCAGAACGCAGAGGTTCCCTTTAGTCCGAGATGTTTGAAATAGATAGACTTGTGTCATCTTACTGAAGGACTCCGGAGATATATTGCAAGAGTACATGGCTTGAACAGAAGACTTTGGTTCTTTGGGATTTATCTCGAAAAACGGCATACCAAAACAGAGGGGGAGGAACCCAACCTTAAGAAGAAGCAAAGTTGGGTACCCAAAGGTTGCGTGAGGAAAAAGAAAATATTTTGAGAGATAAATTAAGCAAATGTGTGGATTTATTACAAAGAACACGGAAACGAAACTTTAAAAACATTGGCACAGTCCATACTGGAAGAGGCAAATATGTGAACTAAGAAGTCCAGTAAACTGAAACATTTTGATCAGCCTTTTTCAACCTTTTGATCATGGAGGAGCCTGTGAAATATTTTTCAGACTTAGAGGAGCCCCCGAAGAGATGTCAGATGCCACACCCCCGGAAGTGACGTCACTACCCACACCTGTAGCCCTCCTTTTGCTCCCTCCCCTCGCCTTTACTACTGCTAAGAAGAGCTGAGAAGACAGGCCAGCCCCCCCTCCCATACCACATCCCTTCAGAGCTCCCATGGACCCCCAGGCATCCATGGACACCTGGGTGGGAATCTCTGATTTTGCTATTTCTAGATTAAAACAGGACCAGTAATTCAATATATCCAGATTGATAAGCTTGAACTTCATTAAAACAGGGCCAAATGTGTTTCAGCCTCCGAGGCCTTCTCATTGGTCACATTTCTGTATACACGTGCAGTTAAAGGTTGATACGCGTATGCACACCTTGAGATTTGTGATAACCATATATATAAGATCCAACTCTTCTTCTTCTTCTCTTAAATCTGCATTCCTTGGATGTGTGAGCTTAAAGGTTTAAGATAACCCACCTACCACCCAATTCTTATGCCACACGGCTGTTTGGAATGCTTTATAATCAACCTGCCTTGGTTCTAGCATGTGTTGTAGTGTGCAAGTATATAAAATAATATGACCACCAGGGGAAGGCCTTGGAACATCAGAATCTCCCCTTCTGGCCATAGTTTGGTGCAATGGAAAAGTCAGCCCTAAAACCTGGCGCTCCCATGAACTCAAGTAGCTGCGGAAATGAATTTTCGATGAGCATGGCATAATGCCACGGATTCGTACAACAGGAGACTCTGTTTGTGTACGCACGGCCCTGGAGAATGCAATGTTTATAGAACGGAAGACCTGCATTATTACAGTGGTTCACACAATGTGCTAATTAAAATGTTCTTTCAATGGCTCTCCTTTTCTGAAGCCCCATTGTCCTACCCAGAATGCTTCTCATGGGCTTTTAATTGCATAATGCCACACCATGGTGGGATAAGCTTTCCCCCTCCCTGTCTCTCCCAAGTCCCATTGCTTTGCTTTAAACCAAAGTGACCATCCTGTTGACAAAAGGCTCTGCTTATCGCACAGCGGCCTAGATAATTTGAGCGTTTGCCGAGTCATGCCTTCCTTCTTTTCGTCTGTTTTGCTTTTGTCCGCAGTCTTCACGGAACAGTATTTAAGCTCTGCATTTTGCACATTTGGGAAGGCAGGCAATGACGCTCTACAGGCTTCGTCACAGCTGCTGTTGTTAATATCCCTACAGACAAAGACGATTGTCTCCAAAGCTAATTTGCCGACAAAATGTAAACCCACAGATAAGGGCCTTAAGAATTGTTTACTGGTTGACATTCCGCACAAGTTATCTTATTGTGTCTTCGGAAACCATGGCCTAAGGCCCTCAGGATTAGGTGGTCCAGAAGGTTGCATGGACGACTCCAGCCTGGATCTTTATAATTGTGTTCAGTTGGGGGGAGGGGGGAATCCCACACATGATGTGCTATCAGCCCATTAGGAAAAAGTTCGAATCCATTGGCATCTTTAAGACCAACAAAGTTGTATTCGAGGCATAAGCTTCTCCCTCTGTGTGTGTGAACAAAAATTTATTGGTCTTAAAGGTGGTGCTGGATTCGACCAACTGCTTCAGACCAACACGATACCAGTTAAATCCATGGGTTCAGGATGGACATGGACACTGGAAGCGATTTAAGCCCAGCATGTTACCCCAGCATGTTATATGATGAACTGAACTGAACCAACAACCCCTCCCCTAAAAAACCCAGTTTATATGGGCAAGCAGATAATGAATCTTCCCACCAGCACATGCTATTGGTCAGTTTCAGTTTAAACTGACTGGATCTGGGTGATGGGATCTAACCGTACATTGGTCGATTACATTGTAAGCTACGATCCTGCCAGACCTCAAGCTCATTCTCCAGCTGGTCTACAGACACAACACTACCTGCTTTAATCTCACTTCCCATTAGCAGTTCTCTGCCTATCGTAGGATATAATGATGGTCAGAGGCGGAGACAGGTTTAAGAGAGGGTTAGACAGACTTATGGGAAGATCTATCCATGGCTACTAGCCATGGTGACGAAAGAGAACCGCCACATTCAGGAGCAGTAAAGCTCTGAATACCAGAACCAGGAGATTACATCAGGGGAAGGCCTCAGCCTCTGTGCACTGTTTTTGAACCTCCAGAGAACCCAATTGGGCACTGTATTAACCCTAGGCTCTCTCTCACACACATAATGCACTTTCACTCAAACGTAATGCACTTTCACACACTCCCAATGCACTTTCGCTCCATTTTTAATGCACTTTGTAACTGGATTTTATCGCGTGAAACTGCAGATTTCAGTTGCAAATGGTCGCTAAAGTGGATTGAAACTGAATTATTTAGCTTGTGTGAAAGATTTGGCAGTGGCCTCACATATCCCCATAAGGCATCATTCAGACCTCAGCTCATCTTCCCCAATACATCTTTAGGCCTAAGCTCCTTTTTAAAAGCATGCATCTACAAATGTAACATGTGGACGATATACTGATGCAGGTAAGTTTGTCAAGAGAGCACTAGTTTAACTGCAGTTCCCTCATTCGATTTGCAGTTTCTGTTCCAAACCTGGTCTCGTAGCGACGTGATTTAGGTATCTACTTGCAATATGCACAGTGTTTTCTTGATAATCAAACCAGCATTTAAAAACAAGCACAACAAGGTAAAACCACGCCTTACAGAAAAGAGCTAATGATCGGCTCCTTTATGGGCTCCTGGATCTAAAAGTGCCATTCCATTTGCAAGGCAGGTTCTGATTCTCACTGTCACCTTTCTAACCTCTTGAAATGAGACCATTACCCCTGTCTGAGCAGAGGAAGAAGCGAAAAGTCATGAAGGTACCTGTTGCTCTTGTGGAACATGAAGACGCCATCCCAGCACCTCGTCATTACTTCCTAATCCTTTATAAATGTAGTGCAGAGGGTTTCAGGAGGTATTCTACGTGTTTACAGTACAAATCTGTACTGAGAATCTTTTGTTTCCTTGTGGGCTGTCAAGTTTCCCTCCCCAAGCAGGCAGGTATGAAGCCTTTGTGGGTTTTACTTGTCCCCCTAATTCTGTGAGCCTGAATTTTCCTGAGCTTATGAAAGCCTTGCCAATGGTCGAGTTAATTTTATCTTGTACAAGCATCACGGGCTATAAAAATGCAAACTATCCACCGCTAAAAATGGAAAACAGCTGGTGATTGTGAAAGGAAGCACCGAGATTTCTATTTCGTTCTCTTCTCCCCCAACCCCCACAAGCAAACAGAGAAAATGCACATGTCTTTATAACATTTGTATGCATTAATGCCTGTCACTGCCGCATATACTACGGCTGACACATCATACTATGGTGGTCGATAGGTTCTGGAAGGGAACATTCTATTCTTTATGTGACTTACTGGGAAGTTTGCCCCATTGTACTTACAGGCAATAATTAAGTTTCTTTAGTGTGGCAGTTAATGGCTCCCAGAGCTGTTTTTGGTTATGATCATGCCATGGGGAAGAGTGTTTAAACATCTCTCTTCCTGGGTGCTGTGATCCAGTTCAGGATTAGACCTGGGTGTATCTGGAAAGCATGAAACTCCCAGACCATGTCAGTCAACTGGATCCACAGACTAGGCCTTCTGAAATAGCCAACTAAGCCATTTTCCAAACTATTTGTAGGGTGTGCATGAGCAAAATTCTTCTGCAAGAAAAACTTGGGCGCACGTGTTTCTCACACCTAGCAAACCCCAGTTTGTGGCTGATCAGTGGTCAGCAGTGGGCAAAAAAGAATGTAAAAAATTGCCATCATGAGAAGCACTATGTCACTTCCGTGGAAAACCCGGACATGATGTCAGTCCTCTTTAAGAATAGCTGAAAACTTTTTTTAACCATAAAGTTCCCAGGAATTCCTAGAGAGGGATGATGTTACTTCCAGGTTTCCCTCAGAAGTGATGTCACATCATTATTGGACAGTACTTCCCCTCCCCGTTAATTCCCATTTCTTTCCAGCCACTGCCTGTCAATCCTAGTGTTTGACTTGGTGGATTTCAAGTTGTGCAGGCTGGTCTACTTTAACAAAAATCATGATTTTGCTAAGAAAGGAAATTATATTACAAATCTGTTCTGTATCGAATGACTAGCAAAGCGAGCGAGAGAAAACCCTAAACGCAAGAGAAAATTGCAATTTGTGGTGCAGATTTGACAGAGTTTAGGGAATGTTTGTGGCTTGGATGTGCCCAACTTGTCCAACCACTGACATCTTCTGGCCACAAACTATTGTCATCGTTTGTGGTATCTGGAGACGAAAACAACCTCCGAAAGGGCTCTCGTTCTGCCCATCTCGAATTCTCCATACCAGCCGGTACAATCCCAAATTGTATCTTTTGTTGTTTTCTCTTTTTGTTCCCCAGAGTAACTTTTTTCATGTCCGCATGCGTTCATGCTTCTTAAATTACTTCACAGAGAAGCCTTTTAAAAAAGGGGAAGGAGGGGGGACCAGTTTTCTAGTAATGCTCGCCCCCTTTCCCTATTAATACAGACTTTTTTTGGATCAAAATCCTCTGACATGAGGGCTTTTTCCAGAACACGAGACATTAAAACATGAAGCCAGTAGTTCATCTACGCACACGTGTGCAGAAACACACACACACACATACACACCTCCTCTTAAAAGGCTAAAGCTACATAATTTATTAGCAGCACCAAGAAACACTGCAAAGCATTCCCCGGGTTCAGCAAATTGCGTTGACTAATGCCGTATCCAGTTACCTGAGCGCTGGAGGTACATCTTGTGGCCTTGCCAAGAAAAGCAGCCAGTAATACTTCTAAGAATTTTAACGGTAGGATATAAAATCGGTGGCGTGTACTTGTTCTTGGCAACAACATGAGAGCAAAAACCAGATATTAAGTCAATAGAAGGAGCCTGTTTCATGGATGAAGATGCTGTTGTTATTCGCTGCAGGTTGGCCGTCGCTGGGCTTTTTTGCTCTGATGAAAGTCGAAAAAGAGTCGTTAAAGAACTAGACCGGGGTAGTCAAACTGCGGCCCTCCAGATGTCCATGGACTACAATTCCCAGGAGCCCCTGCCAGCGAATGCTGGCAGGGGCTCCTGGGAATTGTAGTCCATGGACATCTGGAGGGCCGCAGTTTGACTACCCCTGAACTAGACATTGCACCATGGTTTGGAGTGGACAATATCTACTGACGAGGAGGACAGGAGGCTCAGTCTTGCTAAATCAGCTCCGGGATTGCTTGGTACAGAGTCGATGCCTTCCCACCTGCACTGGCTCCAAATTGAGGGCTGAATCAGGTTCAAGATGTTTGTTCTCACCTTTAAAGCCCTAAACCAGGTTTTCTTAGGTTTCTTGATGGCCCTAGAAGGGTTCCCCAAATGAGTGGGAGTGAATTCCTGATGCTTGTCAGGATCCTACGGCTCAACTGTTGCAGTGTCTGTGATTGATCCATGTTGATCCATGATATCCAGAAGCAGATATAGTTTGCTACATTTGAGGAATCTGCTCCGAGAGCACCAGTATTAAGTGTAGATCTCTGCATTTTGGCAGATTAGTTTCTTTCCCGAAGCCTCCAACACTGATGTAGCAAAGCAGTCTGTCACTGATTGGCCAGGGCGTCCGTTCATAGATAGCCTGGTTCCTGATTGTCATTCCCTCGCAAGCCGTATTTTTTGCCCTCATTTTGGGATCTGTTTTATAGTGACTGCGCTCCAAAACCCCACACTTCTATGAGCAGAGATTTGCCTCTTGGATTTACTTTCCCCTCCTCATTCTCTGTGAGATAGCTGCCTCCACTCCCCTCTCCCCCACCCTGGTCCTGCAGGAAAGATAAACAAGCAGCCTTGTTTCCCACTTGCCCCTCCCGCGGCTTGCTCTGGCTGTAGACTTGGGACTAGTCGAAAGGCAGGAAATAAAGCACTCTCCAGCCTTGTGCTCCTTCAATGCCGGTTGGAGCTTCACTGGACCCCTCCCCCAATCAAGTGGAAAGGAGACTGAAAATTGGTACAATGCAAATGCAGAAGGGCGATGTGTTTAAAATCGGGGGGAAAGGAATGCTGTAGATATGGGTTCAAATCGAACAGAATTTGGCAAGATTTACAGTGGAAAAAAATGTGAGTGTAGACTATATCCTGGTAAGAACTCCCAAGAAGAATCCAAGACTGCCCAATGGGACCAGGGCAGGGAGTACCTCCCCCCACTTTTACACAGTCATCTGACGCGTGGCTTGTTTGTTTGATTGTCCGCTGAGATCAAAACTTCATTCAGTTTTGGGAACCGATCAGCGGTAAGAATAAGCACAGACAGGTGGTTCGTCTTCTGCTTTGGTTGAATTCAGGCCATTCTCTCTGTTATCTGCCGTCTGGGTCTGGGCAGGCAGGAAGGGGCCTCGTTCTCCATTTGTTAAAATGTCTGGTGTGCCTGTTTGTTTTATTAACATGGGTGAAATAATACCAATGCAGTTGAAAGCGAGGGCCCTGCACGAGTGTCTGTGAGGCTAAGCAAGCCTGCGCCAGGTGAAGAAATGCTGCAAGCTGCTTATAAAAGCAAACTGTTCTTTTGATTTTTAAACCTTTCACCTCCTGCCTTTCTTTGAATGATGCCATTCAGAGAACGAAACCTAATCTTCCCATAGTTTATATTCACTCCGTTTCCTGCCAACCCTGCAAAGGGGAATCCACCCTTATAGTTTTAAGTCTCCCAACAGTATCAAATGTTTTGCAAAATATGATTTGAAGATACACGTTACCCCGGCCTTCCCCCCCCCGTCACCCACCTCCCCCCCCCCCACACAAAGCATTGCTTAGAAACCATTGTGCTCTCCGGTCTAAAACTTTGCCCAATTTTTTTTTTAATCTGCCCCCTCTCAATCTCCTGGTATTTTGTCACCCAGAGCTGGCAACCCTATCTTGCACACGATCACAGCTGCGTGTCTTGTCCGTGCTGCCCACCATGGCGGTAATCTCCAGGCTGCTGCTCTTTTTCCAGTGGAAACAAAAAATCAGAGTTGAGAAGTGATTTTGGAACAGTACTTCCTGTTTTGCCTGGAAGTGATGTCATTGCACTCTAGGAATTCTCCAGATCTCTTTGTTCTTTGCCTAGAGAGATTGGGGAATTCCTAGAGTGTCCTGATGTCAGTTCCAGGGGCAGCCATAAATGATTTGTGCAGTGTGGTTCCGCCCCACTATTTTTACTCCCATCTGGCCACTGTAATCCGTGACTGCCATGGACTCAAATATCCGTGCAGGGGGCTACCAGCTAAGTAGTGAAGAATTTGAGCCCCCATGTTTGGAACTTTATTTTTTATGGCCCCTGGAAGCTCTGTTCTACGATATATGTTCCCATATAAATCTCAATGTCTGCCTTAATTTTCTTGATGTGCTTTATAGCCCTCCAAAAGGATGCAGAATGGCTAGAGATGAGTGAATTCCTGATGCTTGTCAGGATCTAACAATGCCCCGAGGACTCCAGAAGCAGCTTGTGGCTTTGGTAACACGATATAGGAGATCAGGACGGCAATTAAACAGACTCCGATCAGCACGGATGTTTGAGTCTTGCATTCTGTGGCCAGGCTCACAGCTCATAAACTTGACTCCCACCCAGTTGTTTAGGTCTTCCTTTCTTGCCCCATTGTCGCCCTTTACATTTTTGCACGCCAGCGTGTAGCGTGACACAACTGAAGCGCACGTAAATAAACCGCGTGAGTTTCCAAACCCCATTTATCTCCCCAATTGCTGGAGCTCATTTGATCACGAGGGACGGGGAGAGCAAACAGCCATAAAGGGAACTCGCATTTTCTATCAACTGAACCAAATCCTCCTTTGATCTGTTAATCCCAAATTTATAAGGTTAGGAGATAAGCAAGCGTAACCAAATTCCTTTTTCTTTCGCTTCCCATTTGGGGGGGGGGGGTTGGCGGCAGGAGGGGGGTTCCTACCTAATAGTCTATGAAGCAAGCCCAATATAATCAGCTTCTTTGATTTCATATAGAGAGGAAGAGAGTCTTCTTGCTAAATAATTCAAAGACTATATATTACAGGGTTTTAAAAAAATGTTTGGCTGTACGCACAAGAAGTACCCATATCTGGTGCCTTTTTGGTGTGTGTGTGTGTGTGGGGGGGGGTTGTTTTTAAAGCATGCTTTCATTTGCATTGAAAATATTTTGATTTTGCAGACTTCCCCTCCCTCTTGGGTGGGGGAGGGGGGTGGGGGAGCAGGAGGGAAGGGCCTCCCTTCTTTGAAGCCTGGTGGAAGAGAAGACCTTTCTTGTCTGTGCTTGCCTGAAGGCAGATCTAGGTTGGCAAAGAAGCCAGAGGTTTGAGGCTTGTTAAATGTCACCCAAATGGCTGTCTTTATATATTGAAATATCAGGCTGATTCTTTATAGGAAATGAATCACATTACCAGGAAGGCAAGCAGGGTCTTTGTTGGAGGAGACTGCTTGTCTACGCTCCCACTTGATGGTCAGCCCAGCTCTTGTTGTCTCCTGTTAGAACTCCAGTGATGTCATTGCTTGGCCCAGGTCACACAAAGAAGCCAGGGATTAGTCGCTGGTTATGTTGGGGTTGCCAGCTCCAGGTTTGTTGGCTTGTTTGTTTTCTTATATTTCTATACTGCCCTCCCATGAGGCTCAGGGCGGTTTACACAAAACGTAGAGCACGCCCATCAAAATCACAAGAACGATAA
Organism: Paroedura picta; assembly: GCF_049243985.1. NCBI lineage: Eukaryota > Metazoa > Chordata > Lepidosauria > Squamata > Gekkonidae > Paroedura > Paroedura picta. The sequence goes on from NC_135382.1 coordinate 35,102,678, forward strand.
CAACCATAAACGTGAGTTCCGAGTTAACAATGGAATTCTAACAGTTCACGTTCCAGTAATAACTTCTAACGTGAACCCAGTTTTTGTTCAGATCAGGAGGGGATGTTTGTGGGGCCCGTGTGGTGGTTGGGTTGTTCAGGTTGGGAAACACCTGGAGATTTGGGGGCTAGAGTAGAGTTACAAATCTCCCATTAGTGCCAGAGCTTGGAAGCTAAGCAGTGTTGGCCGTGGTTAATACTGAGATGGAAGGCCACCAAGGAAGACTGGGGTTTCTAGCCAAAGTTATGGAGTCCACCCTCCAAAGCAGCTGTTTTCTCCAGGGGAACTGATCACAGCCATCTGGAGATGAGCTGTAAAACTGGGGTATCCCTAGGTCCCACCTGGAGGCTGGCATCCCTAGTTGGATCGTATTTCAACACAGTCACAAATGTGGGTTGTGTTGTTTTATTTTTGGTCAGGTACTCAAGCCCAGAGTGAGAATGGTGCATAGGCATGTTCAAGATTGGGAACTAGATGTCTGTAGGACAATAAGTTATGCATGCTGAAGGATATCAGTGTTTCTGTGATCTCACCAGTGTCAAATTCTCTCCTCCCTAACACCATTTGATTTCTCAGTCAGGTTCTCACTTAACAGGTTCGGACAAGGTGCCTCCTGCCAGTAGTTCCTGCCCCCAGCCCTTGTTGAACGGAGTGGGGGTCGGAGTGGAACTGAGTAATGCCAGGGCATCACTTCCTGTTTTGGAACAGGAAGCTATGCCATGATACTCTAGGAATTTTCAAAACTCTGTGGTTTTAACCATAGAGATTTGAAAATTCCTAGAGCCAAAGGATTCTTCTCTGAAGCCTGTGGCACCCAAAACTCAAAACTATTTCTAGTGAAAGGCCAACTTGATGAAAAGATTATGCGCCCCCCCCCAATCGCATTTTCTTCTTTGTTGTGCTCCTAAATAAAAGAATTCTAAAATGTAAATCGGTTTCTTTGCCTTTCTGATCCTCAGTGCGTAAGAGAATTGTGTGTCATTGTGGGATACTAGTTCTGGGGTATTTGTTTTGTTGTTGTTGTTGTGAACAATGAAATATTTGAGTTGAAGGAGAGAATGAAACGCTTGTGGCCTCTCTAAGGAAGTTATAAAGGCGAAATATAGAAAAAATAGAGATAGACAGACAGTATATATAGTGATATATTTATAGATGTCGTGGGCTTTGATGATGTCCCTTTAATTATGTTCTGAGGAGTATGAAGGGAGAGCTAAAGCGGCATTCGGCCGGCCAGTCAATAGGGGTAATATAATAGAAAACAAAAATACTTTTATCTCCCGAAAGCAGCTTTAAATCTATTCTGGATCAAAGAAACAGAGTATCTTGTGTCTGTAAAACGTCCCAAGAAAGAACAGTCAGGCAGCGCTTTGGATTTTGCATATCACACAAATCTATTCTTGGCATGCTTTAATTCCATAGAAAATACACACGCCTTCGTTAACTGCCAGGCCAAAAAATAAAAGACGCTCCAACATTGTCACATTTCTTTGCTTTATGCTGAGCTGCATAAAGCTTTTGAAGAACAATTTTTTGAATCGCACATATTCCTGTACAGAATAAATTTGCCTTTACTTTCATTAGGCGCTTGGTTTATCCGCGTCTGTGTGCTCGGCGCGGATGGTGGAGGGTCGGGTGGTCGTTTCTTCTGCAGATGTACAGGATTTAAACAGAAAATGTGAAATGCATCTTGCTGACATCCTCATTCAAGACCAGCATTTGCCATTCTAGGGACATCTGCCAAAGATAAAAAGGAAGATCTCCTCTAAATTGGCAGACCCTTCAACCTTTCCCCTCCAGAAGATAAATATGGGTGACTCCACTTGTTCTTGGTAAGAGAGGAAGAATCTTATGCATCTTAGACTGTTCTGCTACAGATAGGCCTGTAGAAATCCATTAGTTTTTCTCCTTATGTGTATGTGTGTGTGCACATACACCAGGGTTTTATGAAAACCTGGGGTTTCTTGGTTGCCCTGGAAGATTTCTTGAATGGGTAGAAGTTAATTTAGATAAATTTAAAATCTGTTAAACATATATCGCGCGATATAACCATATATGGCAGGAGTAGTCAACCTGTGGTCCTCCAGATGTCCATGGACTACAATTCTTATGAGCCCCTGGCAGCATTTGCTGGCAGGGGGCTCATGGGAATTGTAGTCCATGAACATCTGGAGGATCATAGGTTGACTACTCCTGATATATGGTCATGTTGACCCATTTCCCCCCCTCCCAAAATGGCCAGTGATGGGCCCGGAGGGGTGGGAAGGGGAGAGGCCCTGGATGGGCAAGTCCCGATGTGGAATTCGACATGCAGTCCGACTCCTCTGCCGGAACAGAAAGTTGCCAGTTTGGGAGAGATTTCTTTTTTTAAAACACACACAGAGAGACTGCAGGTTTGGAGCTCATTGCAAAATTAAAATAAGAAAACTGAAGGCTGGGTATCCAGAGTTGTTGCTGGAGAAAGAGGAGGAGGAGGAGGAGGAGGAGGAGGAGGAAGAGGAGGAGAAAGGGGCTCGAGGAAATGGCAGGTGAGATACAGAACTGAGGCATGTTCTTGACATTACCAGCCTGTTCTTTAGCCCGGGGCATCCAGGGAAAGAGCGCATTGACAGGGGAAGTACTCTTGTGTACTCTTCACTAATGTGTCATTTGGATGCAACAAGAGCTTGCTGAAAGCAAACCTGGCCTTTGGTAGACATCCCCGGATTGCCTTTTCCGTTTGCTGACTGTTTCCCCTGTTTGCATTATGCAGATCGGTCCTCCTCCTCCCCTTCTCTCAACACAGCTTGATATGTGATTGGTTCTCTCTTTCAACCAAAGTGGCTGTGAACTTCTTCTTCTGTCTAGATCCGATGCCTGTGCCTCGGTACTCGAGCGCCCAGAAAGAAAACAATATCCGCCTGCCTGTAGGAGGCTGAATTTGTAAATATACATTAGTTTGGGAATAGAATGAGAGATAATAAAATATTCAAAAAGTGGCTCGTTCTTATGGGATACGATTTTGCACAGCCAGGGAGCGGATTAATGATACTGCACAGAGGATATAAATATATGTGATATGCACCATAAAATATAGATTGAGCTGGGAGTTACGTGCTACTGGAAAGCCAGTCTTGCACGGCCCGTATTATATTTATGACATTTTTACAAGATTTATGAACAGTAATTTGTGCTGAGGAGTTGTAACTAGGTGGACGGGTATATATGTGCAGCGTATACTCACACCCACACTTTTATGACACTGTGGCAATGCCGCGTTTTGTAAGTCTCGGTGAGAAAGGCCCGTTGTAAATGAAGTGCATAAATACATAAAATACGTTTTTGTAATATATGGTAGCTGTGAAAAATTGCAAAGGAGGATACCAATGACATTTTCAACACCCAGTTGACACTGGAATCTGTGTTTGACAACAGAAATGGAAATGTCACTGATTTTTTCTTTTTTGTTTGACAGGTCAGGACAGGGACAAACAGAAGTTGTTTGCGATCACCTGCCTCTGTGTGGCACCATTCAACTTCCTTCTTGGTGCCCAATTCATGTATTTACCAAGGGCGACCTGGCTTAGCTTCTGAGAAGTTGGACCATGTGGTGTGCATAACTGAGCAGAATATAAGGGGTGTCCTGTAGGGGGCATCGGGGGAGATGTATAATTAGCATAGATAGGGTAGGAACGTCCTGACGATTTTCAAATTATGTCATTTTGTCTGTTCATTGACTTTGCAGGATACTTTCTGCTTTTTGAGCACAATGTGAAAAAATGGAAGCTGCTTAACAAGTAAACATGTAGGACATTGTGGTATAGTCAGTCACTAGTTCAGGCTTTCTCAACTTTTTTACCATTGAGAAACTCCTGAAATATGCTTCAGGCTTGAAGAAACCCCAGAAGTGATGTGATCATACAGAATGTGGTTGGGAAGCATACCTGTAGACATGCCCACCTGGGGTCCAACCCTTCGCATCCCCTCCAGGCCCATCATTGGCCATTGGCTATAAAAATTAATTACCTCCCACCCATTTGGGAAACCCTTCCAGGGCTGTCAAGAAACCAATGGTTAGAAAGCCTCCACTAGTTATTTATATATACTTAGAATAACAGAATCATAGAATCATAGAGTTGGAAGGGATTTCCTGGGTCATCTAGTCCCTGTACTACTCAGGAAACACACACAACCCTATCGCTCCTCCACTGTAACCTGCCACCCCCTTGAACCTCCACAGAATCAGCCTCTCCATCAGATGGGTATCCAGCCTCTGTTTAAAAATCTCCAAAGATGGAGAGCCCACCACCTCCCGAGGAAGCCTGGTCTACTGAGAAACCGCTCTAACTGTCAGGAACTTCTTCCGGAGGTTTAGACGGAATTTCTTTTAAAATTCCTTTTTCACTTTTTGTTCGTTCTTCTTGTTATGTCTGCAGGTTCGGTGAATACAGATGCAGGACTTCTTCTAAAACAGCTCACGTTATTAGTAGAAACAGCAACAATGCCGAACACAACCCAACTTATATACGCTTTTAGACAGCCCACCAAGAGCCCTGATTGGCCCTTAAAAGACCCCACTGATAGGTCCGTAGGTCCTTAGCATTACTATGCCCACATACATGACACTCGTCATACATGTTGACGCAGCATATCATCTAAAAGTCTGAACAGTTTTTGACTGTAAAGTAGAGCTGTGTTTGGTTTCGGATCGCCTTCTGTTGCTTCGTTAAGCCACAAACTGTAAAACACGGGGGCTTTACGCACCGGGATCTTTGTTGCAAATTGGTCACTGAACGAAAAATCGCCATTTAAAATAGTGGAATTCGTTGTTATGCATACCTGCCTTTGTAGTGGAATCCAGTTGCGTTTTGTAGCGTTTCCCGCAGCTTCCGGTCTCGGCAGAAAAGGAAGCGCTATTTCCAAGCTCGTCCCGCCCCTGGCGGCTCGCTGGTGCGTTTATCCCCGCTCGCTCGGAGAAAAAAAAATGGCAATCGCTTCGCCGGAAGTTTGGAGGACAGGCTCAGGAGGAGGGACTTTGAAGAAACCGCAACAATGTTAACGCACAGGTCTTTATCGCTAGTGTTGCAGATTGTTTGCAAGAGTGTAGCGCTTTCCGGAGGGTGAATCCACTTTTTGGGATTCCCCTGAAAGCGCTACAACGAAGCGCTTTTTGCTGATCGGTTTCAGGAGTGTTGCAGATTGTCTACGACGTTGTGCGTTATGGCAAATCAATAGCTTTTCCAATTGGCAACCATTGTGCGATTTTGAAGCCGTGCAAAAAGCCCCACGGTATTCCTTTTCACCGTGGTGCTTGAAAACAGTGGCTTTTGCCCTTGTGGAGCCACGCCTGCCGTTTCTTATCTTCCGAATATGTTTCCTCTGTTTTGTGGTATCAAAGAAATCTCCCCCCCCCCGCCCTGTTGTCAGTTGCTTATGTGTTTGAAGACATTTAAACGGGAGGAAAAGGAAACTTTATGTACAGATAATTAACGGGAGAGCCTGTTGTCTCCTGCTTGTGAACTGGCACGGACTGTTTCCGGATGCCAGGCGACAATCGAAAGATCAAAACAGAATTGTTCCAGTACCTCTTCAAATGGAGCTGTTTCGCGAATAATTCTGTGAGAGTGAGTGTTGGATCCGAGCGAGTCGCATAAACAGAATCATGTGGCAGAGCTCTTTCATGTTCCATCATCTTTATTATTATTATTATACATCTGGCGGTGCTGGAGAGCGTCGCTGAGTCGCAGCTGGTTTATGGTGACCTCGAAGGGTTGTCGTTCAGAAGCGGTACCGTGAGTTTCAGTCAGGACCCTCTGCATCCTCGCCGACTACAGTTCCCAGAATTCTTTAGGGGAAACGCCGTGATAGACATCAAAATCAAGGTGCATTTGTAGGGCAGATGTGCCCCTGTGCTTTCTGAGAATCAAAGCCACGGCATTTCCCAAATGTACACAGAGGCATGTTGTATTCTTTTGGAAGATCTTGCCCTCACCTCTCTCTTCTTCCCTGCCCTCTTTTGGTACTCGCACGTGCAGTTTATGTACAGCTTGATCGTCAACATAAAGGTGAGTTACCCCTTGCACATAAAATAAAGGAGGATGTTGTATTTGAGGGGAGAAGACATTCGCTTTCCATAGGACAGGATGTTAGATGTTCCAGAACAGAGCCCCTGCTGTGTAATGTATGCATCTTTAATGACTTATAATTCTGCCCCTTTTATTTCATATATACAAATGGGAAGAAGGAGAAGAAGGCCGGATTAAAAGATTAGAATTGTCAAGTGGTTTAAAAAAATTAAAAAAAACTCTTTCTTATTATCCAGCGATTTGTTGTCGTTAGGCTAAACCAGTGACCAAGTGGCTTCTCTTCTCTGGACAAGAAAGAGGGATTTCTTCATCCCCACAATTGATTTTTCACACTTTAAATCAAAGCTTCTTTAAAATCTGATGTCAGGCTGTTGTTTTTTTTTTATTTAAAAGAAAACTTCACCTAATTGCTTATCACCATAATCGTCACAGGTCACAATTATCTTTCAAATTGTGCTGGAGCATTTTCTCTTAGGTCATTCCTTGGACTGCCTTGGCACTCTCACAACCAAAATATATTTGGAAAGGTTTTTCTTTAAATTCTTAGACCTGTGTGTGTGTGTGTGTGTGTGTGTGTGTGTGTTTGGTGAGGGCCACTAAGTCACTTCCGACCTGTGGTAACCTTATGAACTAGTTGACTCCCAAACATCGTATGGTTAACAGTCTTGCTCAGGTCTTGCAAACCTGAAGGCGGTGACTTCCATAATGGAGCCATTTCATCCTCTGTTGGGCCTCCCTCTTTTCCTGCGGCTTTCAAGTTTTTCCAGCATTATTGTCTTTTCCGAGGACATGCTATGACCGAAGAACAATAGTCATTTTAGCTTCTAGGTCTCCCTTTCTCAACTTTCTTACCATTGAGAAACCCTTGAAACAGCCTTCAAGCTTGGAGAAGCCCCAGAAGTGGCACAATCGTGTAGATTATGGTTGGGAAGCAGAGCTGTGGACACGCCCACCAAGGGCCCCTCCCCTTCCTACCACCTCCTGGCCCATCATTGGCCATTCCGGGAGAGGGATGGGTCAACAAGACCATATATGGTCATATCACTCAATAATTGTCCAGCACCTTCTGCGATTGTGGGTTGCACCATGGGGGTGTTTGTTGCTGGCTCAGTGGTCTCTGCTCTTAAGGCTCCTGGACTGAAGCTGGCGGAGACAGTTCCACAGCAAAAAGCCTCCCAAACCAGCAATTTCAAGCACACTGTTAAGCCCACCATTTTCAACAGCAAGGATGGTGAAGCCGTATGCACTCGTAATATGCTAGCATTAATTAATTAATTAATTATATTTATTTATTTTTAGAGTGATATATTTTTAGATTTAGATTCATTTGATGACTCCGTCTGTGGCTTTCCTTTTCACCTTCATCCTGAGTGTTTAAAAAAAAAAATTCTCCTGGGTCTCCTATTTCAAGGATTCCCCACCCTACCCCGTAGGAAATAGCAGAAATGGAGACCTTGAACGACCCATTCGAATGTATGCTCTAATAATATTCTCAGGGGTAGTCCAACTGCGGCCCTCCAGATGTCCATGGACTACAATTCCCAGAAGCCCCTGCCAACGTTCGCTGGCAGGGGCTTCTGGGAATTGTAGTCCATGGACATCTGGAGGGCCGCAGTTGGACTACCCCTGATATTCTAGACAGGGCTACACGTACGCCATCTGAGATCATTGGCAGCGTTGTCTCCAGGCACGGTGTCTTTCGGCTGCTTCGCTGAGGGTCTTTCAGCAATGGCGGAGAAGACGTTTTTCGTTCTCCCGCCTCTGAGGCGCCGAATGACTTGGCAAACTTTCATTAATTAATCCTGGCGGCACCCTTGTGCATCCGACAAGGGGTATCTAAATGTGACATTATCCGTGACTCAAACACAGCCACCTGTGAGACGAAGCATGACAGTCCCTGTGTAAAGCAGCCCACACCGCCGGCGTGCTAATTGAGCAATTAACGACTTATTGAAGGCTTTAGTCAAAGAGAATGTTTAAAGGGAAAGACTAACGTGGATTGCAAAGGAAGTCCCATGATGCATGGCTTCTTACTAGTCCAGCCATGGTTGCCAACTCAGGGGAAGGAAACTCTCTGAGATTTGGGGATGTGGCCTAGGGAGGGTGGTATCATGCGCCAGAGCCCACCCTCCAGAGCAGCCATTTTCACTAGGGGAACTGATCCTTGCAGTCTGGAGATCAGTTATAAATCCAGGTGATTAGGACCCATCTGGCGGCTGGCTACCCCATCCTACCTTGAGCTCTGGGACCACATGGGTTTATGTACTTGCCTTGCTGTTTCTCTCCTCCATCCTTGACCTCTTGGCCAACTCCTACACCAGAGATTCCCAACTAGGGTTTGCAGGGAACCCTGGGGCTACATGAGAGCTCCCCTGGGGTTATGCAGCCTTTCCCAGAAGTTCGGATGACCGCTGACACCACTAGACATCACTGGAGCTCTTTCTCCAAAATGGAAGCGGTAAATGATTGCTGGATTGGTTGACTCCTGCATCTTACTTTTGCCCCCTCTTCTCTGAAGGGGCACGTCACCATTTCTGGGGTTCTTCGAAGCCTAACATATATTTCAAGGGTTCCTTTATGGTCAAAAGGTTTGAGAAAGGCTGTCCTAGACTCTCAGCCCAAAGTCTGTCTACTTTCCCGTTGTTTTTATAAAGCAAGAATTGCTCCATGCTGTTGAATTTCGATAGCAAATTCTCTCTCTTGGGCCTACTGCAGGGTCAATAGCCTCACTTTTCTCTTTCTGCAGTCTCACTGGGGGTCATGACCTTCACTGATACCCTGCTTGTCTATAAGCCTACAAGACATAAACTTTCTACAGTGCCATCTTAGGCAGAGTTATGCCCTTCTAAGCTTGTTGACTCCAGTGAGCTTAGAATGATGTTATTCTGTTTAGGCCTACAAAGTACATTTCTCTTTACACCCTTTCCCAGTTTGCAAGATTTACCCATAATATATCAGTTATAAGAGCCTCTTGTGGCGCAGAGTGGTAAGGCAGCCGTCTGAAAGCTTTGCCCATGAGGCCGGGAGTTCGATCCCAGCAGCCGGCTCAAGGTTGACTCAGCCTTCCATCCTTCCGAGGTCGGTAAAATGAGGACCCAGCTTGCTGGGGGGTAAACGGTAATGACTGGGGAAGGGAATGGCAAACCACCCCGTATTGAGTCTGCCATGAAAACGCTGGAGGGCGTCACCCCAAGGGTCAGACATGACCCGGTGCTTGCACAGGGGATACCTTTACCTTTTATATCAGTTACTTGAATGGGTTTGCCAGTATAGTTTAGACTGGAACACCCCAAAAGAAACTTCTGTACCCTCCCTCCACAAAACAGCCCTTCCTCCCACATCTCTTTATGCCATCTTCATTTCCGAAGCCCATTGTAGCCCGTTTTCCTTTGTGGCTTGCCATAATTGTTCCCCTTCTTCGCTGTTCCAATGGGAAAGACAGCGTCGGGATAGAACCTACGGTCTCCTGTTAGGAAACAAGGCAAAGAACGGCATTGTCATTCTTCGTTGCTTAGATGTGCCATTCGACAGTGCAGAATGACTGTATTTAAAGAGAGATTGTATGGTTGGGACTTAAATTAGCATGAAAGAGATCCAGATCAGCTGCCGGCGCCGGTCCACAAGAGAGCTGCAATTCTGTTTATTACGACGATGATAATGGTTATCTTTTCTATATGTTGGCTGCATATAAGATAAGCATAATTCCACGTCGACATCTGAATAGCCGTTCATTATGAGCCACGGCGGAGAATCAACATCCGGCTCTCCTCTAATGCAATACGGCTGGAGCTTTGGAGAAAGAGCCAAGGATCTTTTTGAGCTGTGTGTATGCAGCGAGGTTCAATTGGCCACTGCTTGCTGCATTGTGAATTATCTTCTTGCCTCTGCTGTGAATAGGAATGCTACTCTGGGGCACCTCATCCGAGCTTTGGAATATACGTATTGTAATTGCACAATGGCAAAGACAAACATCACATTTTAAGAGCAGTCGGGCAGGCGTCTCCCCCCTCTATACTGTATTTGGTATAAAGGCACTTTATCCTCTCCTGGGGAAAAAATCCAGGATGGGGAGAATTCCAGTTCTAAGCAGAATTAGAACTGAATCAGAGGTGATCTAAACAAATTGTAATAAGAATATTTTCATATTAACGGCTTTTATTTTATCAGTGTTTTTATATATGTCTTTACCAGCTCTGTAGGCACCTATTGGCTAGCTCTCGTAAAGTCATTAACTCACTAAAAACCTGCAATGATTTTACAGCTATTTTAATGTGCCTGTGCTTTTATTTTACATATATAATAAAGTAAAGGGTGCTTCTGTAGAGGCTGTTCTTAAAAACATGGAAAAGCCGCTTGATGATATTTTAGTTGTGCTCGCAAGATGTGCAGCTGGACTAGAGAACCAGCCGTGGCTTGTCTGTAGAGATGCTGGCTGTCCTGATTATTTGCTAGTTGGTCTACTACACTTGTGATTAGCTGCTGCTTTGAATCATAGAATCATAGAATCCTAGAGGGACCTCATGGGTCATCTAGTCCAACCCCCTGCACTGTGCAGGACACTCACAACCGTATCGCTCATCCACTGGAGAAGGGTAAGATACCGAACTGAAAGGACAGAGACATTGGCTGCACCTTCTGACACTAGGATGCAGGCCAAGGGTGCCTTCCCAACACAGACGAAGAGTGTCTTTGGCAGAGGTTTGGGAAAACCCTGTCCAGGGCTGGTTTATCCATGTGGCACTTGTAGGAAGAAGAAGAAGAAGAAGAGTTGGTTCTTATATGCCGCTTTTCCCTACCCGGAGGAGGCTCAAAGCGGCTTACAGTCGCCTTCCCATTCCTCTCCCCACAACAGACACCCTGTGGGGTGGGTGAGGCTGAGAGAACGCTGATATCACTGCTCGGTCAGAACAATTTTATCAGTGCTGTGGAGAGCCCAAGGTCACCCAGCTGGTTGCATGTGGGGGAGCGCAGAATCGAACCTGGCATGCCAGATTAGAAGTCCGCACTCCCCACACTTCCAGGGGCTATGCATGGTGCCTTTCCCCCCATGGATCAGGGCTGCAGCTTCTCTCCTCCCCTCCTTTTTCCTCTTTAAGGACACTCAGAGTGACACCGCTTTCCACCGGGGGGGGGACCCCTCTGTCCTCATTCTGGCTGCTCCCACGACAATTGTACTTTGCTAGGGCCACGCAAATCCTTAAACCGCTGCTGGCCCATTCCAGTGTGAAGATGGTGGGAAAGCACTATGAGACTCTCCGTTGTGTATGTTCAAAGTGCCATCAAGTTGCAGTCAACTCTTTGAAACTCCAGCAAGGAGTTTTCAGGACAAGCATGAAAGAGAAGTGATTTGCCCTCACCTTCCTCTGCAGAGCTCTGCTCAGTGGTCTCCTGTCCATGTATCAATGAACTAGGCCCAAGATGTATAATGTCATTAGGAGTCCCTTCCCCATGAGGAAGGACTGAAGGGTCCAGGACTTTTCCATTTAGAAGAGAGATGATCAAGAGACAACCAACATAGAATCATAGAATCAATGCAGGATCAGCCCAAAGCATCCTAAAGCAACATGATGGACCCTGGTCTGATCTAGCAGGACTCTTCTTAGGTTCTTATGCTGGGGAGCTATAGTGGGTCCAGATTAGTTCTATACGAATACAGAATCCCCGTGTTATTTTTCTTTTTTGCCGGAATTCAAACCTAATGGTTATAAGCCAAGACAAGAACGAGGCGACCAATTCAGTGCTGAGGCAGCCTTTTCCGTTCCATGTCCGCATAGAATGTTAATGCTACAATATTATATAATATATAATAATATTTTATGTATTCCTCAGAACTTTTGGTCTTAAATCACACAAGTCCACTATCCTGAAAAACATCTTAATGGGAATTAAAACAATAATTGCTATAGCAAGCTTAACACCACCCCCTTTCTTTTCTTTTTTTTCTTTTGCTGCACACACTTACCCTTTAATTCTGTCATTTCCTTTTTTCTCCCTCTCTCATCTATATCTAAGTGAACCAATTCTCCGGTTATTGATATCTGAGAGAAGTGTCCTTCTTAGGGTTTTATTTTTGCCAGCCGAAGATTTAGCCTTTTATTGTCATTCTTCCACATTAGCCTAGAGGTTTAATTCAAGTTGAATGTGGAATACTTTTTGTAGCCCTTCATTTACATGTATGCCAACAAGCTTAAATGCACTTCAACCTTGGAAGACTTTCAAAGGAAGTAATAATTCCTCTGAAATAGGTCTTTTGAAAGCTTTATCTTGTTCTTTCTCTTTTTGTTAATCTTGGGAGCCCCTTAGCATGTCAAAGCAATTTTTCTAATGTCACATCTTCTCAACATTACCATGAAAGGGCTTTTTTTTTTTTTTTTGGAAAAAAAGAGATGATTTGAGAAAAGAATAAATGTTGAATGAGCGTTTATTAAAGGGCCGTTTATGCCCGATTTGCATTTTGACGACGTTTTTGACGTGAGTTGTTTGAAAAGCAGCCTTATTTGAAAGTCAATCTGATCTGCAAACAGGCTATGCTACAAGTGGGCTTACACCCAACTGCTTCCTTTCCGCCTTTATTGGCTCCCTGCTCTCCCATCATTAGCTAAGGCTGAATTGTTTATAGGGACAAGATTATGCTCCTCTTGTTAGACTTGGTGATAACATGGGGATTGTTTTTTTTCCCCCTTCCCAAAAGTGTTAGCCAATAGGCATCATGAAATGCTTTCTCCTTTTCCTCATTAGGATGTAGGCTACTTCAGAGATGCCAGCTCCAGGTTGGGAAATCCCTGGAGATTTAGGGGCTGGAGCATGGAGACGGCAAGGTTTGCAAAGGGAAGGGAGCTCAGCAGGGATGTGATGTCATAGAGTCTATGCTGCAATGCAACCACCGGATTTGATATATCTAGACTGGATATAATTCTGGCAGATCTCCAAACTCCGCTGGGAGTTTGAAATCCTTAGTAGAACTCCGTTTGGGGCTTCTAACATCTTGTTGGGACCCGGAGACCTCCTGAATTGCAGACTGCAGATCTAGAATTACAGCTCAGCTCCAGACTAAAGAGATTAGTTCTCGCATGATATAATACTGAGGTCTCTCCCTGCCCCAGATCCTGCCCACTCCTGGCTCTCCCCCCCTCCCCCCGCAAAGTCTTCAGGTATTTCCCAACCTAACTACAGATATCAACTCCTCTGGTATCACTTCTCTGCAGAACTCTTTCCCCTCCAGAAAGTCTGCTTTCCCCTGTCTCCACCTACAAATCTCCAGTTGTCCATCTTAACTGCAACTAAGATGCAAAACCGGGGTGGAACGCAGGCCGTTCTATCTTTCCCACCCATGCTTATCTCCTGATGTCTCTGAGGAGATGAGGTTGACGCGTGTGATTCTTTCATTCCCCCTCCGTGGAATTTTCCAGATAGTTTTTATAGGCAGTTCCTTCAGTCTTGCCAAGCCAAACTTGGAGGCAGAGACATGGAGAGAGAGAGGATACATAACAAGGTACGTCGAGTATAGTTCACTCTTAGCTTAGGCCTTCTTTAGCCTAGCCCAATGCGCAAATGGCCACTCCAAAAGGACCCAAAAGGGTTGCAAATGGCTGCTTTAAATAAATAAATATGTACGTACCTACATGCGTGCTTCTGACATTGTTGGCCAGATACAAGCACTTCAAGGAGTAGAAACTTTTGCCCACAGATCTGCCTTTGTGAACTTTTGGGATAAAGTGAGAGCATCTAAGGTAAAGGTAAAGGTAAAGGTATCCCCTGTGCAAGCACCGAGTCATGTCTGACCCTTGGGGTGACGCCCTCCAGCGTTTTCATGGCAGACTCAATACGGGGTGGTTTGCCAGTGCCTTCCCCAGTCATGACCGTTTACCCCCCAGCAAGCTGGGTACTCATTTTACCGACCTCGGAAGGATGGAAGGCTGAGTCAACCTTGAGCCGGCTGCTGGGATTGAACTCCCAGCCTTATGGGCAAAGCTTTCAGACGGCTGCCTTACCACTCTGCGCCACAAGAGGCTCTTGCATCTAAGGTAAAGGAGATTTAAAAAAAAGAAGAATATTTGAAAATGGCCCAAGAATGAAGAATCTCTTTAGTTTCTTTTCTTCCCTCCTTTTATGTTTTTTGGTGTTTTTTTTATTATAAAAGTTTGGCCTTTAATTTTGACGGGTCCATTCTTCTTGAACGTAGATTTACATGTAAAACGTTTTGATATGAGCTGATGGGTGTACTAAATGCCAGCATTTCCTGCCTGGCCAGATCTCATCATTTATCTAAAAGGTTGTCCTCAAGGGCAGGTAAGAAAGGTAAAATCTCCTGCTTTGATTCACTTGTTCTTCCCCGATGAAAGAAAACAGTAGCATTCAAGACTTCATCTTCTTATATCCAAGTCAGTAGTTCTTTCATTGCAGTCTTGAATGGAAGGCTCCTGTTCTAATGTTTCCCAAAAGGAGATCACTATTGAAACTTTCTCTGTATGTTGAACGTTTTCGTTTCCACGTTGAGATCTTATCCTGGTGGGCAGCCATGTTGGTAGGAAGCAAAAATTTGATTTGAGTGGAACCTAGAAGAAGAAGAAGAAGAAGAAGAAGAAGAAGAAGAAGAAGAAGAAGAAGAAGAAGAAGAAGAAGAAGAAGAAGAAGAATTGGTTCTTATATGCTGCTTTTCTCTACCCAGTCTCAAAGAGGCTTACAGTCACCTTCCCTTTCCTCTCCCCACAACAGGCACCCTGTGAGGGAGGTGAGGCTGAGAGCCCTGAGATTACTGCTCAGTCAGAACAGCTTTATCAGTGCTGTGGCGAGCCCAAGGTCACCCAGCTGGCTGCATGCAGGGCAGTGCAGAATCTAACCCAGCTCGCCAAATTAGAAGTCCGCACTCCTAACCACTACACCAAACCCCCCCCCCCCATCCCCTCCACCAATAACTCTAGAGGGAAGAGGAAGGAGAGATGAGGTAACCAGAGTTGCAGCTTGACACTTAGCAAAATGGTCCACAATTTATTGAACTGTTTTGCATTTGGCAGAGTTTCAGTGTGCAGAGAGGGGTGCACCACCAGGCTGTTTGAAAGAACAGAATAGTTTTATTACAAAGAGAAACAACTTTGTATAGAAAGAGAGAGAGAGAGTCCTAACTAACCGTCTGTTGTTTTGCATCCTGTTGAGCCATAGATCCTCTCACAAAAGCACATCAAGACACCCACTCATCCACACGAACCCAGGAAGCTGCCTTAGAATGAATCAGATCATGGGTTCATCAAGGTCAATCTTGGCTACTCAGAATGACAGCAGCCCTCCAAGGTCTCAGGCCAAGGTCTTTTGCATCACCTGCGTCCTGGTCCTTTTAACTGGAGATGCTGGGGATCGAACCTGGGACCTTCTGCATGCCAAGAAGATGCTGAGCTATGGCCTCTCCCTAAACTTTCAGTTCCGAAGCAGAGACTTCTGTTTCTCTCTGGACATGAAATTGCACCGTGTCCCCTTGTAACATAATGCACATTCCACAGGTCCTTGGGTGTCGGCAATAGTTTACCTTACAAGCTCCTTAGGGGGAAAAAGGTTTGTGTTTTATATACTTGTAAATGGCTGTGTTCACTTAAGGCAGTAGGAAAGAAAATAATTAATGGAAAAAAAATCATTATTTATAGAGTGCCATAAATATACAGCGTAACACGTAACATTCCTGGCCCGAGGAGCTTACAATGTAAAACTTTTCCGTTGCGGAATGTTGAGCAAAACGGTGCAGCTGTTCCAGATGTGCTTTCTTGAGGGTTATTGGGGGGGTTTAGTTGGGGGGGGGGCAAAGCCAAGGGAAGTACTACTCCTGGTTTCCTTTCAGCAGCAAATCTCCAAGAAATCCTTAATCCGCTAGTAACAGACTGTTCTAATAGAGTTCTCCTGAGAGCCCCCCCCCCACTTCAGACTGGAAGGGATTCTACCTGACACCCAAAGCTCTGCCTCTAGACAACTAGCTGATCAGGGAAGAGGTTAGGCTTGCATTTCTTGTTTATTGGCTTACCAGATGTGTACCCCTACCTTTCTGGCCTCGTGAGGGTTTGGGCCAAGGCGACTGACAATCCAAAATGTACGTGATAAAATTACGTTATAAAACCATGAAAATCAATCAACTCCCTTCCAAACACACATCATTAAAACACATTAAAAAACAGTTAACATATGTACCAAGACATTAAAAAAACAGCAATTAAAAAGTTGGGATCACTGAGGGAACAACAAATGAAACACGAAAGTCTTCATTGACCACCAAGGCAGCTATATGTTTATGTATTTATTTTATTTTTACCCAGTTTCTCTCTCACCTTTGTGGTCTTACAAGGGCCACCAAGGTGGCTAATGCTTTAAAACATAAATGATAAAATCACATGATAAAATCATTAAAATTAACCCCCCCTCCAAACTTACATTATCAAAAATAATTTAACAGAGTTCAAAAACAGAATTAAAATACATATGAAATGCTTAAAATAAATACAGGACATAGCAAAACATAAAAACATTGAGGCTGATCCTGCACTGAGCAGGGGGTGCTCGCCACAGTTGGGGGTGGGTGGGTTGCTAAATGGTAAAAACTCCAGGTTTGGAAATTCCCGGAGATTTGAAGGTGGAGCTTGGGGAGGGTTGAATTTGGGGAGGTGAGAGACTTCAGCAGAGTATATAGCCATGAAGTCCATCTTCCAGTTCTCTCGAAGAAAATGGCTACCCTGATCTCTCTTGTCTGGCGATCTCTAGACCCCACCTGGATTTGGTGACCCTAATTTCTATATTTAAAATTTCTAAGCTATCCCTCAGAGCCTCTTGTGGCGCAGAGTGGTAAGGCAGCCGTCTGAAAGCTTTGCCCATGAGGCTGGGAGTTCAATCCCAGCAGCCGGCTCAAGGTTGACTCAGCCTTCCATCCTTCCGAGGTCGGTAAAATGAGTACCCAGCTTGCTGGGGGGTAAACGGTAATGACTGGGGAAGGCACTGGCAAACCACCCCGTATTGAGTCTGCCATGAAAACGCTAGAGGGCGTCACCCCAAGGGTCAGACATGACTCGGTGCTTGCACAGGGGATACCTTTACCTTTACCTTTACCTTTAAGCTATCCCTCTGTCCAGAGATGTTTTTCAGTTGACATGCATTCAGTATAACGTTTCTGGGAGTGTTTGCAGCACGAATGGCTCTTTCTTTAGTCATCGTGGACAATATTTTGTTTTGTCCCCTCCCCGCCAGTAACCTTATGTGTTAGCGCTCTGCGGATCCGTCTCTTTGTCTTCCGCTCAGGCATTCAGCGTTTCCGATTTTATATCATTGAATCCCTTTTTATAGCGAGGTGTCTTTCAGTGTGTTTGTGTTTGCGATAATGAAGTTCGTCGCCTTGCTAAATAATTCACTTCCTCTTTCCGCCTCTGTGAAGTTCTCCCATTGTAGCACGGGCCTCCAAAACATTTCCATGCGCGCAGAAAAAAAAAGAAAAGAAAAAAAATATAGCTTAATCCATAAAATATGAAGAAGCAACAATGAACACTGACATTTTAATTCTTCACTTAGGAGCACAAAAGGGATGACAATAGAAAATTGCCGTTGTTGCCATAATAAAGAGAGATTTACATCCCCCTGAAATGGATAGTTCGGTATTTGAACATAATGTCACTTGCAAGAAGGAACAATGGATGAATCGGTGTCTGGGATGATAAGTAATATCTATGCCGGTTGCTTCCTGTTGGACGGAAGACGCTGGCTTGCTGTAAATAAATTGGAATTGCTGGTAATCAGGTAGGACTGCACCGGAGTAGAATTGTTTCTGAATCACCAGATAGCAGCTTTGGCTTGTAATAGCCATTCAGATTATTCAGAGCTGTTCCTTTCAACTGCACACCAGTAAGAGGAGGCCAAAAGCTGAGAAGGACATTGCTAGTCTTAGGAGGGCACTGTTAAAGAGAGTCCACTCCTGAACCTGGTGGTTTCCTGATGTCCCCTCCAGATAACATGTGACACAAGTGGCACCCCTAGTCAACCCGTGGATGAGGAAGGGGACATGGACCATTGATACGAGCATTCCTGGCTGCTTTCACACAGAATAGAGACAACTCAACTCCTTCTCACTGGGAAGCTTGGGGACAACGGAGCCAAGGGAGCTATCAGCAAGAAGGCCTACATCAAACACATCTGAACACAGGCTGGAACTCATGTCAGCGCCTAGTCTATGGTGACCGTTCTGACAAAGACCGGCTTCTCTACTATCTTTTGAGTCTGCACAGCTTGTTAGGGAATTCTGGCTACGTCCTCTCTCAGGAGTACATTAGACTGTTGAAGGACCACCACTCTCTAGCAGACTCTCCGTTACAGATTCAAATAATGGCTTTTCAACTCTGGGAAGTTTATTCTGGCCATATCTGAGAAGCTTTGGATATTTGGGGAGGGCCTGTCGCTTAGTGGGAGAGTCCTTGCTTGGTATCCAGAAGGTCCCAGGTCCTGTCATTGGCATCTCCCCATAAAGGACCAGGTAGTAAGCAATGTGAAAGACCTCTACCTGAGAACTTGGTGAACCTCTGCCAAGTTGAGTGGACAGTACTGAGTTCAGTGGACCTGGGCCTGATTCAGTATGAGACATCTCCATGTGTCCTATTGATGAGCAGATATCAATGCATGAGGACAATCTGTATCTACACCTCCTTGTAAAAAATGGGGTTGGATCAACCCAGCCAGCATTTTTCACATTGTCTCACCCTATTGCCTTTGTTACCTTCCTTATCTCCCAACTCACATGGTACTTGTAATACCCATGGCCATGTAAGTTCCACGACCCACAGCCTAACCTTTTTTGGGTAGTCTTTCCTTTATCATCAGCAGAATGATGGATCCAGCCCATGGAACCCTATTGCTTTGTGACGTCCGTAGTGGAATTTCGCAGGAATCAGGGGGGAAAGAAAGAAAGACCTTCCACCAGGGCACCAGAGCAGGTTGCTTAACTATTGCCGGACTCCAAAAGTCAAAAGGTTCGGCTTCAAACCCCACCTGCCAAGATCAATGTGATTTTGGGGCCTCTTTATTTTTATCAGGAGCTGGTTCCATAAGAACCACTAGTCAGATGCCCCTTTCCCATTAAGTCATTAGACAAGGTGCTAAATATAAACGAGGGCAGGCAAATGATCCTGTTATTACGGCGTTAAAATATTTTTGTAACATAAGAACATTAAGTAGGCCTCGTTGGCAATTGGAAATTAGGATATATATTTTTTTAAGCCCATCAAATGGAAAAGAAGAAGAGGAGAACTTCAAAGCTTGCTTTTTTCCCCCCTTGGAAACCTGCCTGTGTTAGGATGAAATGAATAGAAGAAAGAGCAAGGCTTGCCTTCTAATAAAGCATCTGTTTCTTACTTTGAACATTTCTTACTTCTTTGTGAGCATGTCTCTCCAGTTATGGCGACTCCTGACAATGAAGAACAGAGGGGCCCCCGAAAAAGACAATACCTGTTATCTAGCCAATATTTCTGATTTCATGTCACTTTGAACTGGATCTTCATTTGACCGCATGCTGAGTCCAAAAAGAATTTCTTTGTCGGCTGATCCAAAGATGCCAGAAGATACTAAAAAAGAGGTTGGGGGGGGGGGAGAAAGAGAGGGAAAAAAAGGAAAAAGTAAACTGCGGGAACCAGTTCAATACCGGCGAGATGAAAACAAGCCTTTGCCATTCGTTCCACGCGCGGTGGATAGCACTTTTAACTTCTGCTTGTTTTAGCCCTCCAAAGGAACCCCGCAAATGCAAATGACTGGTCCTCTTTGTTTTGTGTTGTTATTCCAAGGCAACGACCCCTCCCCCCAACCTCCCGACCACAAACCCATGCACAAAATAACACAAAACAAATTCAGGCTGCTCCAAGAACTGTGGAAAGCTCAGGTTGTGATAGACCTCCTGCTTTTGGGGAGGACCCAACCCAAGAACTTTCCCTTGGCACTAGGCCACTTCTGTTGCTGAGAAAGCTTTTTCTTGGAGGGGGGCTGTCCATGCGCCACAAACAGCCCTGTGGCCTTTCAGAGCAGTGGGGACCACTTCAATTTTCCCCCACCCCTATACCCAAGCAGAGCAGTTCAGCGGAAATTTGGCTGGGCTTCAGTAAGCTTCAATGCGTGTGTCTGTGTTTGGGCTCACGCAGCGTGTTTCTTGAATGCCGGAGACTCTTGGCCAGAATCGGCGGCAATGCCATTCGGAGGGATATTTTCATCTCCGTCCAGCGGCCTCTTGTCTTGATTCGGCAAGGATAAAGAAGCCGGGGCCTGTGAATTGATCAATGAAACGCGGAAAAGGACAGTCGGGGGAGCCGTGGATGCTGGGACTCTTCAACAGGGGCGAAGAGGACAAACAAGAGAAGCCCTGTTGATTTCGTTAGGGAACTGGTCAGACCACACCTGGAGTCCTGTGTGCAGTTCTGGAGGCCTCACTTCAAGAAGGACGTAGATAAAATTGAAAGGGCACAGAGGAGAGCGACGAGGATGATCTGGGGCCAAGGGACCAAGCCCTATGAAGATAGGTTGAGGGACTTGGGAATGTTCAGCCCGGAGAAAAGGAGGTTGAGAGGGGACATGATAGCCCTCTTTAAGTATTTGAAAGGTTGTCACTTGGAGGAGGGCAGGATGCTGTTTCTGCTGGCTGCAGAGGAGAGGACACGCAGTAATGGGTTTAAACTTCAAGTACAACGATATAGGCTAGATATCAGGAAAATAATGTTCACAGTCAGAGTAGTTCAGCAGTGGAATAGGCTGCCTAAGGGGGTGGTGAGCTCCCCCTCACTGGCAGTCTTCAAGCAAAGGTTGGATACACACTTTTCTTGGATGCTTTAGGATGCTTAGGGCTGATCCTGCGTTGAGCAGGGGGCTGGGCTAGATGGCCTGTATGGCCCCTTCCAATTCTATGATTCTAGGATTCTATGATTCTATGGCCTGTATGACCCCTTCCAACTCTATGATTCTGTGATTCTATGAATAAGATATGCCCAGATGATCAGTCCCGTTTTTGTTCTTAAAAGGGACGGTGGAGAGAACACAGGAAAGGCCGTCCTTTTTATTTTGTGTGGTTGGTATGCGAACGGAAGCCGTTGTGGTGGTTCCAGGCTGGCTAGGCTGGAAGAAGTGATTGTCCTTCGGCATGGCGGAACTTCTAGTGTGGGTTTATGAAGCTTCCTAAGGCCAAATTAAGGGTATCCTGTTGCAATCAGAGCTCTCTGCAATGTCAGCCTACTCCCCTTCTGTCTGTTCCCCAAGGAAGTCTACTGTGCAGGGAGGGGAGAGGCTAGTTTTTTCTGCGAGTGGCAGGCTATAATATCAATCAATCAAACAAGCAAACAAACAAGCAAACAAACAAACAATAAAACCAAGAAAGATGTCAATCACCTAAAGGTAAAGGTATCCCCTGTGCAAGCACTGAGTCATGTCTGACCCTTGGGGTGACACCCTCTAGCGTTTTCATGGCAGACTCAATACGGGGTGGTTTGCCAGTGCCTTCCCCAGTCATTACCGTTTACCCCACAGCAAGCTGGGTACTCATTTTACCGACCTCGGAAGGATGGAAGGCTGAGTCAACCTTGAGCCGGCTGCTGGGATTGAACTCCCAGCCTCATGGGCAAAGCTTTCAGACTGCATGTCTGCTGCCTTACCACTCTGCGCCACAAGAGGCTCTTGTCAATCACCTAGCAAACCACAAAATGTGGTTTGGATGCTGCCCCTGGCTTGGCAAGGCACAGACTGTATAGTTCTTTTCTACGGTGACTGACCAACCTGCCTCCCAATCAGGCTGATTCTAGGAGCTGCTAGGTCCTTTCCAGCACCACCCAGGTGCTATTGGACTGGACTCTACTGGCAGTAACGGGAAAATTGCCTGTGCGATGGGCCTCCGTGTTCCTAGTCCCTCCTCTTCTTGCAGCCACCGTCTAGTTTCTCCTCCTTCCAGACTTACCCGGCGTAGCTCACGTCCTTTCAACTAAGTCATCAATAACTAGCCGGAGCAGACGTCTGTTCTGTAATTGATTAGGCATCTTTCAGTGGCAAAACCCTTTTTCTTTCTTTCTTTTTTTTTTTGGGGGGGGGGAAAGTTGTGATCAAATGAACACTTGGTAGGTCCCCCTGCTCGGAGCATCGGAATCTGATTATGTCCTCTAAAAAAATTCCGGGAGAGACTTTGATGTCGGCTGGTAACACTCGGGTAATTCGGTTTATCTGTCTTCTGCGAAATTCATCTCGAAAGGAAGGACTTTGTCCAGGTGTGGCAGGAGAAGGAATGAGGTTGTTTCTATTACGACCCATCTGTCGACTTCAAAGTTCAGACGCTGGCGGGAGATTGATTTATGAAGCCCACTAGGGCTGTTTTGGCTTCCCTGGGCCGTGGATTCAGACAACGGTCCCCCATCCCCAGTTTTATTTTCGCTGATGTATGATTGCTTTTTTGAAAGAAGAAGAGCAGGGTTGTTGTTTCCCCCCCACCCACCCTTTTTGCATCCTGGTTTTTACTACCTGAAAGAGTCTCAAGGCAACTTGCCTTCCCTTCCTCTCCCTACAACTGCACCCTGTGAGGTAGGTGAGGCTCAGAGAGCTCTGAGAGAACGGTGACTGACCCAAGGTCACCCAGCTGGCTACATGGGGAGGAGCAGGGAATCAAACCCAGTTCTCCAAATTAGAGGCCGCTGCTCTTTGCTCACTACACCAAGCCGGCTCTGGAGTTCTCAGGTGGTTAGAAGTCCTGGGATTAGAAAGTCTGAAAGTGTGTCAAAGAATTTAGTGGTTAAGGGGAATAACAGTCATTTGAAGTAATGTGGGGTTCTTTATGACAAACCTGCGTGGTCTTAGCCTTGTAGACAAGGAAAAAGATCTTGCAGCTATTCAGCTTCAGCTAGAAGCAAACATTTTACCTTAAGTGTTTTCATTAGGACCCATGTAAAGGCATCCTACAGCCTCCTCAGAATTTCTGCCAGAGAACCATGGGATGCTTCAGAGGTTTGCTGGGCAGGGGGTGGCCTTTGAAGAAAAGCCCCTGATCAGATTCCATCAGTAAACCAGAACACATCCTGGAACATAGCCTGGAATCCTCTGCAGCATAAAGGAATTCTGCTTCTAACATACGGAGATACCATAGCAGCGGAATCAATGCAAGTGTCTCAAAGGTAGAAAACTCTAAAAGGTGGGGAGGGGGTGGAGGGTGCCATCAGGTTGCAGTGGACTTATGGTGCCCCCGTAAGTGGCTCTCCAGATGTCCATGGACTACAATTCCCATGAACCCCTGCCAGCACATGCAGCGTCCTTTCCCAAAATGGTCAGTGATGGGCTTGGAGGGAGTGGGGAGGGGAGGGGCCCTGGGTGGGCGTGTCCACAGCTCTTCTTCCCAACCAAATTCTACACGATTGTGGCACTTCTGTGGCTTCTCAAAGTCTGAAGAATGTTCCAGGGGGTTCTCAACCGTAAAAGAGCTGAGAAAGGCTGGCCCCAACCTGGTGGAATAAGCTCCCGGAAGAGTTGAGGGCCCTGCGGGGCCTGCAAAACGGAGCTCTTCCGCCAGGTCTACGGTTGAGGTCAGGGAATGGATGATCAGATGGGCCCCTCTAGGAGAGACTGCTACCAAAGCCAGATTATCGCCTCGTGGCACACCGCCAGCATCAGTAGATCTCCCCCCCCATGGTGCACCAAGAACAAGTTCATTGTTGCGGGGGTGGGATAGGTGTCTTGCTGCCGGGGTGCATGATTTTAATGGGGGATCATAATAACTATTTTATGTGGGGTTTTTATTACATAACCCAGGGGTAGTCAAACTGCGGCCCTCCAGATGTCCATGGACCACAATTCCCAGAAGCCCCTGCCAGCGAATGCTGGCAGGGGCTTCTGGGAATTGTGGTCCATGGACATCTGGAGGGCCGCAGTTTGACTACCCCTGACATAACCCTCCACGAGGAGGCTTGCTGATAGCGGCGGGGAATAAATCTAACAACAACAACAACAACAAAAACTTCCACAAAAGGGAGGCAGCCTGAAGGTTTGATTTAAAGTGGATGCATTTCAGAGTTTTAAAACCCTCTTTATTTGAAACCCTCTGTATTTGAAACTGTGTAACCCGCCCTGAGCCTCTGGGGGAGGGCAGGATACAAATGTCAAAAGAAGTAAATAAATACATGTTTGAGAAGCCACGCAAGAGCCATCTCACCCTCTGGAAGCAAGCCCCTCTGCTCTTTAATGTTTGGTAAACTGAACCAAACGGTTGGCTTCCAGGTCTTCCGTGGGAACAACTGCAGGCTGAAAGTTCTGCTTCTCATCAGCTGTTGAAAACGAAACCCTCCTGACAAATGGCAAAAGTGTATTCACTTCTTCTCTTAGCACCCATATCTTAACGAGAGCCAGTGGCTAAATCTGCTACTCTTCCCTCCTGGGCCAGAAGGATTTAATAGCCTACAAAAGACATCGGCAGCATTGGGGTGAAGGGGAAACAGTTGTACTTTTTGTTTTTCACTAAACAGGAGCAAGGGCGCCAGCTAAACCGACAAGCCCCTTCCGTGTCACCCAAGGACGTACCGCCTTAAAGCATGTTTAAAATATTAACTGCACAACATTCGTTTTCGTACATCTCAGAAGGCATTTTTTCTTCTCCGACATACCAGCCGCTCAACTCTGCTATCCGCCTCTTAAGCTGTGGTTGCCAAGCCCCCGGCCGCTGCTGCTGCTCCCTGTTGGAATCGCAATCGGCGAGTAATTTGGTGAAGTCAGCCTTGAAGGACTGTTGTTAAGCCATTTAAACAGCTAAGCTGCACGTGGGTGCTCACTAGTTGTGCTGGGAATTACAGCCATGAGCAGAGGAGAAACTCTTGCACATGGTCTGAGGGACTCTGTTGGTTAAGGTGGGCTCCCACCCACTTTCTGCTTCTTCAGGAAGAAGTTCAATGTTTGTCCTTTGCAGAAGCAAGCAAGGAGCAGTGCCCTCCATCAGGCTGTCTGCCGATGTGCGGCATGTAGTCTGCCTACAGCCTCGATACAAGAGGCTTGCAATGTGTTTTCTTTGTCACTATCTTTTAAGATTTTGTACTCTGCTTCAGCAAGGAGACTAAAGCAGATGAATCTAATATATTTCCGTGCATAACCTTTCCAGTAGAGACCGTCTCTCTTTTAAACCTTAAAGCACCATGAGTCTGGATCTGTGCCTCGTCCACAAAGGACTGCAGACTTTCAAAATGCTGTTAGTCTGTAGCTCTAATCTTCTGGAGGGACTCCGGACCAAGTCTAATCCAGAAGTGCCACTTAGTGGGAGGTGGCAGGGAGACTTTCTGGAAGTGGGTAGAGGCCTAGCCTACATGGCAGCACCATAATGTAGATGAGTGGTAATTCTGGGGGATCCCCAGGTCCCACCCGGAGGCTGGCTTCTGTAAACAGGAACATCTAGCAGCAGCAGCAGCAGCACAGAAATATCCTAAATAAATAAATTTGCTGTTAGGCATCACCATCCGGGTCAGGCCTGAGGCTGCGGTGCTGCCTTCAGTACCAAAACCCTGGCTGGTTGCAACCGTGTTTCACTGTCTAAATCTGCTTTCTTTACAAGATTGGAGGCCCAGGTCATGGAGCCAGAGTTAATCCTGCATGAGTAATAAAACCGTTTCCAAGCCCGGCTATGTTTTGGCATATCTGTTTTCGTTTGTTCATGCTTCCCTATTCCTGGGACCTCCCGGAATGTATTAGGTCTCTCTCTCTCTCTCTTTCTTTCTCTCTCTCTCTTTTAAAATCAGCAGCTGGAAATTCTAATGAGTTCTGCTCAGTTGACAGGGAAGCCACACAGGTTCCACAGCAGACAGCAATTTCTGCAGAATCCAAGTGTGTGAACGAACACCCGTAATAAGCCCCTCTGATTGTATGCCAGGCAGTTCTTTTTGTTGATACCAAGTGTGTGCCATTTTGGATAGTTCCAGGCAAACGTACTAAAGGGGCTGCACTTTCTACGCCAGGGGTAGTCAAACTGCGGCCCTCCAGATGTCCACATTCGCTGGCAGGGGCTCATAGGAATTGTAGTCCATGGACATCTGGAGGGCCGCAGTTTGACTACCCCTGTTCTACGCTCTTGCGATGACCCACCATAGTTGTGTGCACGCCAGCTCAAAAGCCCCATCGTGGTGCAATGATTGAATGGGGGAATAAAATCAGAGTCCAGGAGCATCTTTAAGACCAACAAAGATTTATTCAGGGCGTGAGCTTTCGAGGGCAAGCACTTTTCCCAAGACTATAGTCTGACGAAGAATGCTTGCACTTGAAAGCTCATGCCTTCCTCAGACTTCTACCTGTCGTCAGGTTTTTGCTTGGCCTTGGGCCAAAAGTGTGCGCACGCAGCTCTGATTACCAAAATAAAACCAGAGTCCAGCAGCACCTTTAAGACCAACAAAGATTCTGATTTGGCTGTGCTCCTTCAGACCAACACGGCTACCCATTTGAATCCGATTACCAAAAATAAAGCCCTCCGATTAGGCCAATCCTTTGCACAGTTCCTGCAGTGGCTGCAGGAGAACTGTGCAGAATTCTGCCACCAGGTGGCACTGGAAATAAAAGAGGAAACGGGACATCTAGCGAATGACCTTCTGATGCAGAGCTGAGACTTGCGGGCTTCTGTAGGAGAGGGTGGAGGCTCTGATCCGGATCCCAAGAATGAAGCGAGGGTCAGGATGCGAAACTTTGTTCTAAGAGCAAAGGGGAAACTAGCCCAGCCAGTTGTACAGAGGGAACCTTTCCTCCCTCTCCCCCAAACTGGGAACTTAACAAAGCACCTGAAACTCACGTGTCACCCTTTGAAGAAGCCGAGAGTTCA
The DNA here is from genome assembly GCF_049243985.1 of Paroedura picta. Classification (NCBI taxonomy): domain Eukaryota; kingdom Metazoa; phylum Chordata; class Lepidosauria; order Squamata; family Gekkonidae; genus Paroedura; species Paroedura picta. The sequence goes on from NC_135382.1 coordinate 35,129,582, forward strand.
AAAGCCCGAAGCTCTCTAAATTCACAAGGAAGATGAAAAAGGAGAGGGGGAGAGAGAGACAGAAGAATGGAGTATGGGTGTGTGTGTGTGTGTGTGAAGGAAACAACAAGATGTCGCTTTGGTTGTGTCTACCACCCCCCCGGCCCCCTTCACCTTACTGTGACCAAGCCGTGCTGAACAAGCTACCCAGTTTTGTCAGGGGGGGGGGGATGGTTGAAGAGTTCAGCGGGAAAAACATAACGGCGGTGCTTTTGAACTAGAGAGAGAACGGCGTTCTGAAGTCTTGAGCTTCCATGCTGTTCGCAAGGTTTGTGCTTTGTTTCTGGCTTGACCCAGTCCCTGGAGCAAAAAGTGCAGCACAAAATGTTCTATGTGAAACCGATGAAAACAGCGAGGTGGCCACGGCTTGTGCGTGTGGGCAAGGACCTTTCATAATTTTAAAATTTTAGCTATTTCACTGGCCTGAGCTATATGGAAGGGCGGTATAAAAAGCGAATGAATGAATGAATGAATGAATGAATGAATGAATGAATGAATGAATGAATGAATGAATGAATGAATGAATGAATATTTTTTACAAGTCATGTGCTGAGCTGTGTCGGTCTGAAGTGACTTAACAAAGTTTGAGTGTGGCGTGCCTGTGCAGGAGAGCTTGGTGAGTCCCATGAGGGACCTGATCTCTTCTGGGTGCTCCTTCCACCAAGTAGGGGCCAGATCTTGGTGGAGGCCAAGCAGACTTCCTTTTGTATAGTGTCCCTTTCTCACCAGGACTTGAGGTAGATCTTACAGCATAAGTCAATGCATTCAACAGGATGATTCCCCTAATCCAGGGGTAGTCAACCTGTGGTCCTCCAGATGTTCATGGACTACAATTCCCATGAGCCCCTGCCAGCATTTTCTGGCAGGGGCTCCTGGGAATTGTAGTCCATGGAAATCTGGAGGACCGCAGGTTGACTACCCCTGCCCTAATCAACACGTAGGGTTGCCATGACTCTGGCTGGGGAGATCTGGAGATTTGGGAGTGGACCCTGGTGGGGGCTTGGGGAGGGTCAGAACCTCATTTATAATGCCAGACAGTCCATCCTGCAAAGCAGCCATTTTCTCCAGGAGAGTTTATGTCTTTCACCTGGAGATCAGTTTTGGGGAGGCCGGCCTCCAGGTGTGTCCTGGGGAACCCCTGGAATTACAGCTCGTTTGCAGGCTACAGAGATCAGTCTCCCTGGAGAAAAGGAGATGCGTTGGAGGGTGGACTCTCTGGTATTTGTAATCCACTGAGGTCCCTTGTTGTTGTTGTTGTTCGGTGCTAAGTCGTGTCTGACCCATCGCGACCCCATTGACAATGATCCTCCAGGTCTTCCTGTCCTCTACCATTCCCCGGAGTCCATTTAAATTTGCACCGACTGCTTCAGTGACTCCATCCAGCCACCTCATTCTCTGTCGTCCCCTTCTTCTTTTGCCCTCAATTGCTCCCAGCATTAGATCTCAGATGCTAAGTCCCATCTGCCCGGATAACCACTTGGCTGGGAGGCCACCAAGGGTCACTATGTAGAGGCAGGCAGAAGCAAACTACCTCTGAAACCCTAGTTAAGAAATCCTAGTTAAGAAAGCCTTGCTTAAATATTCCAGGCTAGCCAGATCTCAGATGCTAAGTCCCACCTGCCCGGATGATCACTTGGCGGGGAGGCCACCAAGGGTCACTATGTAGAGGCAGGCTGAGGCAAACGATACTAAAGCAGATTCAGGAAGCGCTCTGGGCGTCTCGATTCCTTGGCTCACAGTCCCTGGCAGATGGCACACAGTTCTCCAGAGATGAAAGCCCCCCAGAAATACCAACCAGCTTTGCCACCAGACCCTTGAGAATGCCTCACATAATGAGAAACATTCAGCAATCTGTTTCTAGCTCCTCTCTAGGGTTGGGCAATGTGATTCATGCTCTGAAACATGCTTAATTGTCCACATGTGTTTTAAGTTCTCTTGAAACTCTGATTTTTTTTGGGGGGGGGGGACTAGCAGACTTTGCTGGATTTGTTTAAAAGCGAATCCAGCTCTTGCTGAAATGAAAAATTAAAATACGACTTTTCGTTCCAACTGGAGGTAAAGAAAGCATTGTTTTTAACGCTTTTTTTTTTTAAGCCCTTGTTATTTGCGAAACTGCAGCAAAACTGGATTAAAACTTTGCTAGCAGCTGCTGGCTGTGAGCTGTCTCACTGAAGGGTGATCGAATGTTTTCCAAGACTTAGCCTTCCCCCCCCCTCTTGTTTATAATGCTCAGAGATCAAGACTATTTGCACATGACTGTAAACTAATTAACAAAGTGTTTGTAACATTTCCTCGTGTGTTTGCTTAGCTGAAGAATGATAATTGCATTGAAACTAGAGAAGTGTCACGATGAGCAAGGAATGGGTGGGGGAGAAATACAGAATGTGTAGAGGAGAGAGATCCTTTTGGGATTTGGGGGTGGGTCATGGCTCAGTGCTTAAGAACATAAGAAAAGTCCTATTGGATCAGACCAATGGTCCATTCAGTCCAGCGTCTTGTCTCACACAGTGGCCAACCAGTTCCTCTGGAGGGCCAACAACATGGCAGAGAGGCCTTCATAAGAACATCAGAAGAGCCCTGCTGGCTCAGACCAGTGGTCCATCTAGTTGAGCGTCCTTTCTTACGCAGTGGCCAACCAGTTTGTTTGGCGGGCCAAGAACAAGGCATAGAGGCCTTTATAAGAACATCAGAAGAGCCCTGTTGGCTTAGACCACTGGTCCATCTAGTCCAGCATCCTTTCTCACACTGTGACCAACCAGTTCTGGAGGGACAACAACAGGGCATAGAGGATTTCATAAGAACATCAAAGCCCTGCTGGATCAGACCAATGGTCCATCTAGTCCAGCATCCTTTTTCACACAGCGGCCAACCAGTTCCTCGAGAGCAGGGGTAGTCAACCTGTGGTCCTCCAGATGTTCATGGACTACAATTCCCAGGATCATTGATTTATTGAATTTTTAGACATTACTAACTGCCCCAAGATGAGTAACCAAGAGGGCTGGTAAATAAATCACTGAGTGAATGAATGAATGAATGAATGAATGAATGAATGAATGGATGGATGGATGGATGGATGGATGGATGGATGGATGGATGGATGGATGGATGGATGGATGGATGGATGGATGGATGGATGGATGGATGGATGCATTTTTGGTAGGATCGGATTCCAGGGTGGGCATTGTCAGCCACTGGCCTAGCAGAAGGGGTTGGATTCAGCCAGGCTTTCAGCTGGTGAAAAAGGAGGTGACAGAGTCCCTGTAGACCACCCAAAGTAAGGTGCTGAGGGTCACAGGACCTTCATGGACAAAAGCCATGTGACATGGGAGGGGGGATGTGTAAAGAGGGCTTAAGAGTGACTCACACTTCCCCTTCTTGAAGCCCCTTTGATGTTTTACCCTCTTTGGGTGACAGGGAAGATTTCTCAATTTCTCAATATGTTTCTAGACAATGCTCTTTCTTTTGTCGGTGGCACTTGGCTTCAGACGGCTTCCAAGGGGCATCAAGGTGAGCCCTCCCTCATGAGTACCCTTAGGGCACCTTGACACGATCTGTTGCAGCCCGCCCGAAAACACAACCCTTCCAAAGGTGTGGCATCACTGATTCTCTTTATACTTTGCAGGAACCAGAGGCAGGAGCAGACTAACCTGTGGGGATGCAGACAGAGCTGGAATTTGCAAAACAAAAAGGAGAAAAGACGGAAACCCAATTCATCCCTTCGCCATCAGCAACTTTAAATGGAGCAGAGGGAGGTTGCTGTTTGCTCTTCTCTTACTAAATCCAGGAGGGAAAGTGGCATGGCACAGCCTGATCTCATTGTATCTTGGAAACCAGACAGGGTTGGGATTTGGACGAGAGACCACCAAGGAGGGCTCTGCAGAGGAAGGCAATGGCAAACCACCTCTGCTTCTCCCTTACCTTGAAAGCTGGAGTCAACGTAAGTTGGTTGCAACTTGACAGCAGGTATGTAAGGATGTGAGGATGGCTTGGATGGGAGACCACCAAGGAAGGTGTTGCAGAAGAAGACCCTTGAGCACAGAGTACCAGCGTGCCACAGCTCCTCCATGTGAATAACTCATGGCTTAGCTTTCCCCCAGAAAGAAAGTTGACCCAGGAGATTTCCCAGATGAGCTGCATGGCAGAAGAAGCAGAGTGCCCGCCCGGTCCTCTGATCCTTTGCTTCCTCTGCATCCGCCTGCTGTTTCTTCCACTGAGAAATTGGACCCAGCATTCCTAGTTGGGAGTGGGCCTTCTGATGTCATCACAGCCCCTTTTGATGTCATCACAGCAGCTCAGCCAATCAGAACTAGAGGCTTCATTGCCATAGGCGAAATGCAACGCAGATGTATGCCTAGCGTTTAACGCTTCCATAATGTTAGTGTTTGTTCTAGTCAGTCAACAAGTGATGTATTAATCAAACAGGAACCCCAGGGAGTTCATTACACACACACACACACACACACACACACACACTATGAACATCGAATGTGGGAAGGCAACACTAGTGATGTTGACAGACAGGTATCTCTGCACCCCCATCCAAATGTACTATCCTCTTATAATTAAGAACATGTTTGTGGTTAAATGACAGAAGCCCTAAACCTTTTACTAGTTCACTGGCTTAGGTGTCTATTCCCCCCCCTTCCATTGGGGTCCAAGGATTCCTGCTGCTCTTCCCAGCATGCACTGCTGCATGACCCTTAACCTCTGACAGTGATTAATTGTCTTAATGTCTTAGCAGTCACCTTGCTTTCTCTGTTCCTGGCTCAGTTCGTTCTCCCTTAAAACACAGGCACGCACGTATGCCCACACACACAAATGCATGCGCGCATCAAAAAATGGCGCAGGCCACATTTTTTTCTTCGCACTTAAAAAACAAAACACAACACTGATATCCTGGACACCGTCGGAAAAATCCTCGAAAGAAATAGTTGCAGTCAGTTCCCTTGCTCCTAGAAAGCTAGCTGTTGATCTTGAGAGGGCTTTTTGTTCACATTTGGTTTTTGTGCTGGCAGGGGCTCATGGGAATTGTGGTCCATAGACATCTTGGAGAGCCGCAGTCTGGCCACCCCTGCCCTACTGGAATCTCTGTTGACAAAGTGCTCCTCACCTTCTCGAGATGTTTCATATCCATAACAAGATACATAAAAATCACTGGAAAAAATTGCTGCTCGGAAGAGTGGACTCCATAGCATTGAGGTCTTTCTCCCTCCCTATGTTCCATGCCCAAATCCCCAGGAGTTTCCCATGTCCAGGTGGGCAATCCTGTAAATGTTTTGACAAGCCAACCCTCCATCCCAAGACCTGGAACCAGCCTGTGAGGTTGCCACTTCTGAATGAATTGTTGGTACCCACTTCACAGTACAAAGGCTCTTCATTTTGTGGAGAGCTGGAACAAACTGGGCGGGGGGAGCTATATAAATAATCATCTCTGACAATGCCAGGATGAAAAGACAGATGAAAATACATCTGTTAAGGCCGTCAAACAGAACAGCTAGACGCATACAGACAACACTTTAAAAGGTTTCGGTGGGGGGAGAGGGGGGAATTCCCCTGCAAATCCCTCTACAATAGAATTAGTATTAAGTGCTGTTAATCCATTATTGGTTTAAAAAAATAATAAAAAATTAGAAGATCAAACCACGTTTCTTTTTGCTGCTCAGGATGCTGCGTTAGCTGAGTGGGATCTCTGTGATGCTTGTTAAGCATAACATGTTTATTAATTATTTTCCCCAGTTACCTTAATGTTGATTTGACAGCTTGTCAGGGGTGCATTTTTTTTTTACCTTGTCTGTTCTGTTCTGCAGTTGAGGAAATGTAAGCGTATGCAATTGTGTCTATTTTTTTAAAAAAATCATGCAATAAAATTAAACCGTGCGTGACAAGAACGTACTTTACATAAATCTTTAACTTACGTGACAGCCTTTGGAAGCACAAAGCAGACGGGTGTCATATTTATGGCAGCAGATTTTTTTTACAATCTCCCTCTTTTGAGGCTAGGGGAACTTCTTATTAGCACCTGGCTGCCGTTTTTTTTTTGAAGCTGCGTTTGTTTGCCTTTGAGATTAGGCTGGGCCATGCAGCTCCCTAAGCTGGGCTGCGGCCACGCTGGGAAACAAAAGGAAACAGAATAAAATCAGAGTCCAGCAGCACCTTGAAGACCAACAAAGATTTATTTAAGGCGTGAGTTTTCGAGTGCAAGCACTCGCCACGAATAAATCTTTGTTGGTCTTCAAGGTGCTACTGGACCCATTTTGAATCTATCCAAAAGGAAACAAAATTGGTCTGAAGTTGAGATCCACCCCAAATTGTGGGCCATCATTCATTCATTCATTCATTCATTCATTCATTCATTCATTCATTCATTCATTCATTCATTCATTCCTTGAATTTATATAGTGCCGTTCCCATTCGGGCTCATGGGTGGTTTACACAATTAAAAAATTAAAATATACAATAAAACCCCTTAAATACCCCAATGACATTGTTAAAATTAAGACTAAAAGTGTCAACTAATAAATCAGTTTATCCTCTCGTCTAGCCAGGCGGAAAGTTGACAACTCCAGCATCATGGCTGGACAATTGTTTCCATTCTACTGTAGGGCCATGAACTGGTATTTATGGGCAGCTGTCAGTCCAATACTGATCTCAGTGGACCAAAAGGTTCGATTCAGTATAAGGCGGCTTCACACGATCAAAGACTTCTGCTCGCCTTCTGACTCAGGAGTGGAAACTGTGCTTTATTAAATGCTCAACGTTTCCCTGTCCATTTTACATTGTAGATCCTTTAAACGGTTGCTTTTTGTATCGGCTGCGGTTCCTAATATTGTTTTACGTTCCGTTATGAATTCTACACATCCCCGGCTGCCTTTTAGACAGAAAGATGGTTAATAAACCTTATAAATAAATAAAATGTCATTGATTTGCAGGGGAGCTGATTGAGCAGCTTCGCGTCCCTGGGCCCCGTTATAGTCAGCAAGGCCCTTAATAAGATGGACTTTAAGAAGGGCTGGTTTGCCATAGCAGAGAGGGAGACCCGGGTTCGAATGCTAGCCCAAACAGTGACCTTGGCCTCAATCATGATCTCTCAGGCTAATTAACCTCTCAGGGCGGTTGAGGAACCCAGCGCCCGGAGCTGGGTTTATGTACCCTGAAGCAAAATGATGTCCTGACCTAGTTGGCCCAGGCTAGCCTGATCCTTAGATTTATTTATTGAATTTGTATACCGCTGTTCCCAATTGGGCTCACGGCGGTTTACATAGCCAAAGAATAAGAACACAGTACAAAATAAAACACACACATAATTACCCTTTAGTTACATTTTTAACCAATAAGACGGCAGGCGAAAGAAAAACCACTAACAGATCTCGGAGACTAAGTAAGGTCAGCGCTGGAATGGGAGACAGTCCTATTGGATCAGTCCAATGGATCATCAGAAGGTGGCCCCCAATCAACCTAGTGACAGAACATTCTTCCCCTACGAAAAGCCATGCATAACAACAGCCAAGAACAAGGAATTGAAAGCAAATAAACCCAGAGGAGCAATCAAGAGCAGAACAGGGAGAGAACAGAAGCCAAGGATAATCCACTAACTTTTACCAAAAAGTTCAATAGGACTTAAATCAAGACTAACCTCTCCTGGACTGAGGGCTTTTGTGGGAGGACTCTCCATAAAAATAACAACCTGAAGAAAAGCCCTTAATCCCCATTATATTCACTCAGTGATATTTACCAAGCGGGTTTCAATCCAACTATCTTTATGCATGAGAGAGCTAGCCCACTGCTGTGGCTAGCATGCAGGATTGCCAGCTCTGGGCTGGGATAAACCTGAAGATTGGGGGGAAGGGGGTAGAGCCTGGGGAAGGTGAAGTCTGGGGAGGAACCTCAGAAGAGTCGACCACATAGAGTCCACACCTGAATGCAGAGGAGTTGATCTTGATCACCTGGAGGGCAACTGTAAGACCGTTTATGCACTGGAGGTTTCATGCTGGGCTGCAGGCTGGAGTTTTAGTTGTGCCAGGTTGCCTCACCTCTTTCTGCACCCACATGGGGGAGCATTTGGCCTAGTACACCTCATCCACCCCCACCCCCACCCCGATTTGTGCTCCTGCATGCCTCTTGTGGCGCAGTCTGAAAGCTCTGCCCATGAGGCTGGGAGTTCAATCCCAGCAGCCAGCTCAAGGTTGACTCAGCCTTCCGAGGTCGGTAAAATGAGTACCCAGCTTGCTGGGGGGTAAACAGTAATGACTGGGGAAGGCACTGGCAAACCACCCCGTATTGAGTCTGCCATGAAAACGCTGGAGGGCGTCACCCCAAGGGTCAGACATGACCCAGTGCTTGCACAGGGGATACCTTTACCTTTTTATGCAACCTGGGGCAGTGAAGTTCCCAGTGCATAAACGGTCTAACAGCAGATTTCCAGGTGCCACCTGGATGTTGGAAACTCTAGGTAGCATGCCATGTTAGGGCTGAGGGGCTTTACCTCACCAGGTTGTTGTTGTGAGGACCTGTGTTCTCTGCCTGGCAGGAAGGGTGGGATAAAAAAAAAGTATAATCTACAGAAAGAACTGAGACAACAAAGGCACAGGGTTTTAAATGGCCATCCGCTGGCCTCATGGCTTGTGAATCCCTGCCGAAGAGAGAGGAGTTTCTGTGAACGCCCTTGAAGCCTCTTGGCTCCCAAGGGAACAGCTTTGAGACGAGACCCGGGAATCTGCAAATGTTTGACCGCTGACCATAAATACTCGGTAGCAATTAGTTTTCAAGGGTAGCAGATAAAGTCGAACATGAAGGAAAGAGCCATAAAACAATGTTCAGAGCTGCTACTTTATCTTTTTCTTCTGGAAGGGGAAAAGAAGAGGAAAGGCAGCATCCCAGAAAGGAGGGGGGGGGAAAGGTCACCACAGAGAGGCCACCGGGCCGCTGGGGGCTTAAAACAATTCATCCTTGACTTCGTGTGGCCTGCCTCTCATGTCCAAAAACTCCTTTCAGCTTTGAGTCGGAAAATATGTGGGCCAGCTAGCCACGGGTTCTACTTTAGTGTAAGGGGGCGGACGGCTCTTCCCTCCGAAGAGATGAAGCTTCCTGGTACCCAGCAGCATCACTGCAGAAGGTTTGTGTCAGGCTTCTGGGAATTTCTGTGATAGGCTGAAGAAGAGTCTCATGCTACAAAAGTAAACATTCGGGGCCATTTCGCACGGCTTCAAAGTAGCACAATGGTTGCTATTTGGAAACGCTACTAATTTGCCATAACCCACGACGTCGTAGACAATCTGCAACAATCCTGAAACCAATCAGCAAAAAGCGCTTCGTTGTGGCGCTTTCAGGGGAATCCAGAAAAGTGGATTCACCCTCCGGATAGCGATACACTCCTGCAACCAATCTGCAACAGTAGCGCTAAAGACCTGTGCGTTACCATTGTTGCTGGTTCTTCAAAGTCCCTCCCCCTGGCTCTCTCCTCCAAACTTCCGGCGAAGCGATCGCCATTTTTTTTTCTCCGAGCGAGCGGGGATAAACGCACCGGCGAGCCTCTTTCTGTTTAGAGGCTTCCCTGGCTTCAGTCCTTCACCTTTAGTCACTAAGCACAAACCACTGAAAAGCCCGTTTGCTGAAATAAAGTCCCTTTATTTTTTACAAATAAATTCAGCCGAAAATCGGGACCGTGAGAGGGGGGGGGGATTTTTTTTTTATCACTCGAGGCAGCGTGCAAACGATCATACAATCAAACGACAGCTCACATTAGGCAGCTGGATGGGTCTCTCCGTAGCAACGAATCTACCTAGATTCGTTGCTATGGGTCGTTTTTTTTTAAAAAAAACCTTTCTTAAAGGGAAAGAGGCTGTTTGGGAGCATGCTAACGGCTGCCCATTGGCTGCTTGACGGCCAGGGGCGGGACGAGCTTGGCAATAGCGCTTCCTTTCTAGCGATTTCTGCCGAGACCGGAAGCCTGTGGGAAACGCTAAAAAATGCAACTGATTCCACTACAAAGGCAGGTATGCATAACGACGAATTCCACTATTTTAAATGGCGATTTTTCATTCTGCAAACAATTTGCAACAAAGATCCCTGTGCGAAAAGGCCCTCGGTTTTGCGGTGCTTGGAGGGAGTTGCATGGAAATGCACGGTGGTGATACAGAGTTGCCAAGTCCAGCAAGGGAAATACCTGGAGATTTGAGGGGGTCGAACCTCGGAAAGGCAGCATTTCAGGAGGGGAGGGATCTTTAGCATGAACTCCACCCTTCAAAGCAGGGTTTCTCCACGGGAACTCACCTCTGTCATCCGGACATCAGCTGTCACTCCAGGAGGCTTCCAGGCACAATCTGAAGGCTGGCAACCCTAGTGGCGAACCCCAGCCAAAGACCCGAAAGCTGCGTCGAAAGCTGTTGGCTGAAATTGTACGTTCTTGAAAAAACTAAATCTGGAAGTGGAGTTTCTCGTGACAAAAAGCGGAACGTGGACATGAAAGACATCGCTCTGAAGCGTCCTTTCTCCGCTGACCTCCTGCCCCAGTTTTCTTCTATCTGCTGCCAAACCAAATGGTGTGATTATTCCTGGCAAAGCATTTTCAAATAAATTGCTTTCCATTCAAAGGAGGACTAACACCAAGGTGGTCACTTTTTTTTTTTAGGGGGGGGGTCTGCTCTTAACTTTGTTGTTCTTTAGATGAGAAGTGCTTCCGTTTGGGCTCCAGATCTCATTTTTATTTAAATGGTTATAGAAAATATAAAGATTCCAGAGGCTACTTTGGGACGGAAAAGAGAGAATCAAATTGCTGCTTGGGGGGGGGGATTTTTTTCCATTCCAAATAAGGACATTTGCTTAGAAATGACCTGACAATTTCATTTTGGAGCCCCATGAACCATTTGAAAGCCAACGATATTTTACACGAGACTATTTCTTTTGAATCATTGATTCTTCCATATAGAAGCAAACTGAGGCCTGAAGGAATGCATCATGTGGAATGATTTAATTTTGATGAGCCAGAATGCTACTTTTAGCTGGGAAGAATGTTCCCATAGACTGTTAGGAAACAGAAAGCCAGTTTAAAGACAAATGACTTCACCAGTTTCTCAGAGTAACAAAAGACTCATGGTATCTTTCCCCAGTCCACCCCAACCCTTGCTGAGTGGAAATTAGCAGCAGGTTTCGGACTGGGCATGTAATTTCTAACTTCGAAAAGGCTCCTTCTAGGAGTCAATAAGTATCCTGCAAACACAACTGGATGTGTTTTCTAGATTCCAGGATCCATTAACTGTGCTTTTTACCAAATAGCTGCTGTTTTCCAAAAGGAAGTTACGGATCAGTTCTCAAGACAGTTTGGATTTTGACAGCAAAATTTGAGTCCAGTGGCACCTTTAAGACCAATACAGTTTTATTCCATAGAATCGTAGAATCACTGAATCATAGAATAATAGAGTTGGAAGGGACCTCCTGGGTCATCTAGTCCAACCCCCTGCACTATGCAGGACACTCACAACCTTCCAGGTGTGAGATTTCGTGTGCATGCAAGCTGCCTCAGAAAATGAAACAGAAATCGTCAGAATACAGACATAAGGAGAGAGTAAATTAGCAGCAAATTTGTAAACGGTATTTTAGTGCTAATTTTCTCTCTCCTTATATAGGTACTCTGATGATTTCTATTTCATTGGCTGCGGAAGTGTGAATGCACACTGCAGTCCATGCTGTGTTTAAAATGGTGTAAGCCTCCTTAAGCCACTGAGGAAAGACGGCCTATAAACTGGACGATAAATAATAAATAAAACTTGTGGGTGTATGCTTGACTTAATCGAGTTGGGCTTGACTTCATCGTAAAACCTACAAAAAACAACAACCCCAGGCCCATGCCACCTTGCAGGGTGGGGGAACCTCGCCACCCTGGCTCCCGTGGGGGAGCACAAAACTGGAGTAGATGAGGTGCACTGGGACAAAGGCTCCCCCATGCGGGAAAAGGAAGAGGCAGGGCCACCTGCCCCAGCTGAAACTCCAGTCTGCAGCCCAGCACCAGAGCCCCTGATGTGGAAAAGGTGTCAGAGCGGTTCGGCCCTTCCCTGTCTTGTGTGGCAGCCCTGGACTCCCTTGGTGGTCTCCCATCCAAGTACTAAACAAGGCTGACCCCACGGATGAGATCCTACGGGTCAGGTTGTGTTTAGCCCCCCCCCCCCTCTCAACTATTTGCTGGTGCCGAGCTTCATCAACGTCTGGCATTATCTCACTTGCTTATTTTTAAAGGACTTGGCCTTTGAATGGAATCTGGTTCGTCTGTTTGTTAGTATTTCTTAAACTGTTGTGATCCGAGGCCTGCCTTTTGGCGTTTTTAAGGGCTATGATTTATAGACGTCTCTCTCCTTCAAGTTAGCGGTCCTGTGCCCATTCTCTTTCTTCTTCTTCTTTTTTTAAAAATGACTGCTGAACTGTGTTCGCTTGAAGTTGGGTCACAGAAATGCCCCGCTGGCATTTTATTCGTTTTCATATTGCTTTTAAATAGTTTGGGAATTAAGTTGGGAGCCTTGAGCGGTAGGGTTGCCAAGGGCAGGCTGGGAAATTCCTGGAGATTTGGGAGTGGGGCCTGGGGAGGGCACAGATTGGGGAGGGGAGGCATCTCAGGGGAGGTTTATTCTTTTCCTAAATGACAATGTTTTCTGTAGTCTGGAAATGAGCGGTGATTATAGTAGATCTCCAGGCCCCACCTGAAGCTTGGCTACTCTATTCAGCACTGAAGGGACAGACTAGAAAGAAGTAGAAAATTCAATATATCTTTCGCAATGATTTTATTGTACTTTTTACCCCTTTCGACAAAGCTTTCTCAACCAGAGTTTTGTGGCTTCCGGAATGGGTGGGAGTGAATCAATTCTTAATATGTTTTAAAAAATTGTTACACATTTATAGGATGATAGGACCGTATATGTCAGACTTTCTCACCCAAGGTTTTGTGAAACGCTGGGGTTTCTTGACGGTCCTGGAAGGGTTTCCTGAATGGGTGGGCGTTAGTAAATTTTTAATATCTATTTTAAATGTATTAAACATTGATCGGATGATATGGCCATATAGGGTCATGTCGACCTGCCCCGCCCCCAAATGGCCAATGATGTGCTTGGAGGGGAAGGGAAGGGAAGGGGAGGGGCCCCAGGTGGGCGTGTCCACAGCTCTGCTTCCCAACCACATTCTGGCAGGATCCTGCTTCTTTTGCTGTTTCTCAAAGCCCAAAGAATGTTCCAGGAGTTTTTCACCAGTAGAAAAAACAGCTGAGAAAAGTTGATACATGGTCATGTCGACCTCCTCAAATGGCCAATGATTGGCCAGGAGGGGGTGGGAAGGGGAGAGGTGTGTACACAACTGTGCTTCCCAACCGTATTTTGCATGATTGCACCACTTTTGGGGTTTCTTGAAGCCTGAAGGTTGTTTCAGAAGGTTTCCCAACGATGAAAAGGCTGTCCTCGGAGTTTTAGCAGCATTAAATAAATAAATAATCTGTGAACGGCAAGAGATTGGAAACTCATCCCCATTTTCTTTTATAAAGAAAGGGTTTTTTTGGGTTTTTTTTTTTTTGCAATTTTGGTCTGCATACCTAGCATATCGTTTATTAATAAAGGTTCCGGAATGTGCCAAGTGTTCTCACTTGGATTGTCAGCCAGCCATCACAGTAGAAAGTTTTTTTTTAAATTCTAGGCTTAGGGTTAACTGCTTTCGAGTGAGCGATTAAATTGTGGAGCCATTGAAAGAAATGCATCTGTGGAAATAAGCAGCGGCCTTTTTCCAGAAGAGGTGTGGGAAAACTCACTACATTTCAGCCCACAGGGCCCTGTTATGGCCGTATTCCTGTTCCCTTTCTGGATGAAATATAGCAAGCGAAGCAGAGAATTAACTGCAGCTAAGAAGGTGGAATGCGTTTGTGTGTGTGTGTGTGTGTGAAGGATTTCGGAAACAAATCTCTGGGTTGGGAGGGTAAGGGGAAATATTTAGCTTCTGGTTTTAGTCAAGTCGAGTTTGTTTGGAATTTAACGTGTGGCTCTGAGATCACACACCTTTTATGTCTTCAAAGCCTGCCTGCAGAAAGAAGGCGAGGAGAAGCTGCGAAGACGCCCATAAATCACGGAAAAGGAGGAGAAGCCGCAGACGGTCAAAGATGCAACGGAGCGAGGCATTTTACGGCTGGACCAGGAGGAAGCAGAAATCTGACTTGGGTTTTCTGTTTCCAAGAGCATAATGGGGGCCGGGGAGCCTAACAGTGGAGGAGTGTTATGTGCTGTTGGTATGTGGCCCTTAGGGCCCCTCAGAAAATACCCCAGGCTGTGTGCTCACTGTGGGAATGTCATCTGGGAGGCTAAAGGCAGCCTTGTAAGGGCACATGGTATCTATTGGACTTCTCACCTGGGATACTTTCTCAGTGTGTTGGGAGAGCCATGGTAGCAAAGTTCCCTCTTGCACAGAGCGGCCAACTCTGGGTCTGGGAATTCCTGGTATTTGGGGGCAGAGCCTGGGACGGGAGGAAGGTCAGCAAAACATAATGCAGGGTTGCCCGTGTCACCAGGCCACACCCCCTGCCACCAGGCCCCGCCCCTGCCACCAATCAGCCGTCCGGTGCTGGCTGACTTACCAAGATAAAGAGTGAGGTCCGGACTATATCACCAGCAATGTCATGACATCACTTCCTGTGTTCCCCTGAAGTATAAGGCCATAGAGTCCGCAATCCAGAGCAACCAATTTGCCATGGGGAACTGATCTCTGTAGGCTCCTGCCCTGATTGCTTGACCAAAGTCACAGGACTCCCAGTGGGGTATTGTTAGGAAGTTGCCTTGCTCATCCCCCCCTTCCCATCCTTCTGTTCTCGTGCTCTTGTTTTCCCAGGCTCCCTATCCCATGTCCAGTTGTTATGCCTGTTCTCTTCCTGCCTGAAGGCATCAAGTGTAAACTGTGCTACCCTTTGATGATAAGAAATGTTCCGTGTGAAACTGAATTGTGTTGGAAGGGGGGAGAATTTGCATCATGCTTCCTTTTGCCTTTGTCTTCAGCAACACAGAAATCTTGTGATGCCATTTGTACTCTCCTGAATAAACTACTGAGTTTTCTAGCCAGAACTTTGAGTATGCCTCCTTTGGGTAGATTTGCCCTGGAACATGACAAGGAGATCAGCTGTACTGTTGGGATGCAATCTCCAGGCCCCACCTGGAGGTTGACAATCCTTCTAAAGCTCAGAAATTTACAGAGCGCAAAACACACATTACTTTGGATAATTAGGCAAAAAAATGCCTTATGATGGGGAGGGAACCTGCAAATGACCACATCACCCAGAAACAAAAAGACATCTCAAATGATAGCTAAACACTAACAAATCCACGTTGGGACTATGTAATCTCATCAACAGATCTACTGCATCTCAATTTTGAGTCACTTTCTAATTCTTCAGGGGTGTTTTGTTTCCAAATATATCCCCCTCCGAGCACTCTGCTTCTACTGTGTCGATTTTCAGGTCCGTGCTTTCGTTAAACCCGTCGGCCATCTTAGCTCTCTAACCAAACATACTGCGGGACCCATTAATATGTTTGTGCCTATATAAGGTATACATGCAGTTCCTTCCCTTTATTAGCAGGAATGCCTCAAAGGACAAACTCGTGACTGTGGAAGAAGAATGTGCATATGGTTAAGGTAGGAGACGGCCACATATGTCTTTAATATGTGCTTAGCGAAACAGCAATTTTGGCCCACATCTGTTGTTTGTTTAAACAGCTTCTCCCCCCTCCCCTCCCTTTCTTTGTAGTTGTCAAAGGGGAGGGCATAACTGGTGTCTTTGAAAGGAAGAAGGGATTGGAGAGGCTTTGTCCTTTAAAAAAAGAGTCCTATGGTATGTTGTGGGAACAGCACACACAGACTGAGATGCCGTTGTCCTGAAGTTATTTATTTCGAGCCGGAGAAAAGCGCAAGAGTCCCGTAACACCTTGAAGACTGACAACATTTGTGGCAGGGGATCAGCTTTCACGAGAGGCGACACACTTCAGTTTATTTGAAGAACTTTCTGGAAGATTCAGGGCAAAGCTTGCAACTGGCACAACCAAACTACAAAAACGCCAACCTTAGCCCGACTTGTCTTTTTGACCGAGCTTGCCTCGTTTTTGCTTTAAATTTGGCTAGAGACCCCCCTGAAAGGGGTATGGATATTGCTGCATCAGAGGGCTATCGAATAGCTGCAAAGCAGCTTGAGGTCATTAGCACAGGCTTCAAGTGCCATTCTCACAAAGCAGGTTGCTGAAAATGTAGTCAAATACAACAGGATTTCGAAATGGTGCCCTGACCTGGGCTTATTCTGCACACAATAGATAACGCACTTTCAATGCACTTCAGAAGTAGATTTTCCTGGGCCCATTCTGCACACATAGGATAATGCACTTTCAACGTGATTTGGCAGCTGGATTTTCCTGTGCAGAACAGGAAAATCTACTTCTAAAGTGCATTGAACGTGCATTATCTGTTGTGTGCAGATTAGGCTCTGTTCTGCACAGGAAAATCCAGTTGCCAAAGCACACTGAAAGTGCATTATCCTATGTGTGCGGAATGGGCCCTGGTTAGCCCAGACAAGCCCAATCCCACCAGATCTCAACAGCTAAGCATGGCTGATCCTGGCGAGGGCAGACAAAATCTTACGCTCGAGCACACAAATGCTCATGATCCCCGGCCTGATTTTGGTTGAGGTCGACCTGAATTCAATCACTTCCCATTGGCCTCTGAGCCCCCCTCCCATGAGAACCACCACCGACATGTCCATCCTACGGGGCCGTCGGTATATTACAGTTAAAATTGGATGTTCTCACCATGTTTGTTCCACTATGTTACTGTTCTCCTGTTATGACTCATTATTGTTCCATTTATCCTGTTATCTGTAAACCGCCGTGAGCCTCAGGGGAGGGCGGTATATAAACAATCAAACAAAAAATATATAATAAATAAAAAACCTGGCTTCAGCCAGAGTCAGGGCTTACTGTCCTCTGCACCGGCCTGGTGGAACACTCTCCGGTGTAAGATCAGGGCCCTGTGGGAGTTTCAGCAGTTCTGCAGGCTCTGTAAGACAGCTGTCCCACCAGGCCTGTGGTTGAGGCCCATCGAACACCACCCACAACTGGCTTCCCTACTCACATACCCGCATATGTGTAGGGAATAACATCTGGATGCCATATCATGAATGTCATAGCACTTTATTCCCCCTCCTTCCCATCAGAGAGAAGATGGGAGCTCCTGGGTTTTAATGGAAATTGGTTATAATAATTCATTTAAATGTTTTAATGGAACTGCACATGACATGTTGTGAGCTGCCCTGAGCCCCCGGGGAAGGGTGGCATGGAAAATAAATAAATATTATTTGGATGGGAGACCTCCAAGGGTTTGGTCCAAGGGAGACCTCCAAGGAGCACTAGGGGTTGTGACACAGAGGCAGGCAAAAGCAAACTCCACTGAACGTCCCTTGCTTGGCTGCCAGAAAATCCTTGGATCTCCTGGCTATACTCTTTCACAGCTTTCCTTGCAAAATCCTGCAAAGGTTTCTTTTGAAAGATCCTAAGACCCCTGACCTGGGTAGCCAGCCCTCCAGGCTAGCCTACTCTCATCAGGTTACAGAAGCTAAGCAGGGGTAACCATGGATAAGAACCCCCTAAGGAAGTCCAGGGTTGCTGTGCAGAAGAAGATAATAACAAGCCACCTTGGTTTGTCTCCTGCTTCACAAACTCTGTGGGGTTATCACAAGTCAACTGCAACTTGATGGCACTTTCCGTCAACCTTGACCTGGATGAGCTAGGCCAGCTTGATCTTGCTGGATCTTGGAAGCTAAGCAGGATCAACTATGGTTAGTACTTGGCTGGGAGACCACCAAGGAAGTCTTGGATTGTTAGACAAAGATGGTGAACTAACTCTGAGCATTTCTTGCCTGGAGGGCCCAGGCTACCCCGATCTCATTAAATCTTGGAAGCTAAGCCGGCTCGCTCTGTATGGATACTTAGATGGGAGACCATGAAGGAAATGCAAGGTTGCTGCACAGAGGCTGGCAAGGGGAAACCACCTCTGTCCCTTTTTGGCTTTGAACCCCCCCCCCCCCCCCGATTGCTATAAATTGGGTGTGACTCTATGGCACTTTCCATCACAAGAAAGAGAAATGAACAAAGGGTACAGGTCATTGCCCCATGGACGTATTTCTTGGCTTTGAAACTGGAGAACTGTTGGATAAGATCCACTTTATGTAGGAAAATGGCCTCTGCATTAGTTCCATTGGGGAAGGAAGGATCCAGAGCTTCAAAACCACCCTGCCTTTCTCTCCAAACACCCTGCCTTATAGCCTTTCATGGTGCTTGCAAGCTTTAACTTTTAAAAATAGAAGTCGAAACATTTAGTAATACATGTGGACAAAGTGTGCAATTTCTTTCTTTCTTTCTTTCTTTCTTTCTTTCTTTCTTTCTTTCTTTCTTTCTTTCTTTCTTTCTTTCTTTCTTTCTTTCTTTCTTTCTTTCTTTCTTTCTTGTGAGAAAACAGTGCCCTGGATATCAACTGCCAATTATAACACCAGAAGTGGAGCACATGCGTAACGCAAAACAGCTGTCAATTTATTTATTTTTTTATTTATTTAGTTTTTAAAAAAACTCTCCAGATCTTTCCTTAAGCCTTCTACTTGAGTGGAAGTCTGGGAACCATCCCCGGAGCATCTGTAGTAAAGGTTATGGGCTAATTTAAAAAGAGAGCGAGAGAGAGATAAGGAGAGGGGGGAAAGAAAGAAAGAAAGAAAGAAAGAAAGAGTATTTTTTTCATACTTTTTTTTTAAGTGGGTCAATGTGCCAAGTAAATTTGGACTAGTGGTCCACCATATCAAAAAGATTGGGACCCGCTGACCATGAAACTTGTCCTGGTAAAGAGATGGGGTCACCGAATTTGTAGTCTCATTGACTGTCCTTGACTTGCACTTGAGTCTCAGCAAGAAAAGAGGGCTACAAATAACTAAATACAAATTAAAAACAGACAA
This sequence comes from Paroedura picta, assembly GCF_049243985.1. NCBI lineage: Eukaryota > Metazoa > Chordata > Lepidosauria > Squamata > Gekkonidae > Paroedura > Paroedura picta. The sequence continues at coordinate 35,148,612 of NC_135382.1, forward strand.
ATGAGTTTATTCTGGACTAAAAGAGCTCTCCGGGGGCAGCTGGCTCCCCCAAATGTGCTTTTTTGTTTGTGTGAATCCACATGAAAAATTATCCATGTGAACGATTAGCCAGGGAAAGAAGGGCTCCTTAATAACTTGACCACAAATGAATTTGTTGTTGTTGCTTTTCGTCAATAGCGTACTCCATCTAAGGATTAGGCTGCAATGATGCAAGGCCAACTCTGTTTTCTTTCTTTTTAACCTTTGCAAAATAAGGAGAAGAACAACTGACCCGGCTCACTCCAAACCTCCAAAGGAAAATGATTCAAGATTGATTTCTCTGCTCTCTTATCCTTTGGCTGAGATTCTCTGGGAGAACACTGCAAAGAACATCTGTGAGTCAAAGGATATAGAAGTTCTTGAAGCAGAAACCCTTGGAAGTCCCAGGAATTCCTTCGACGTTGGGCTGCAGCTGCATATCATAGTGGCTTCCACTTCCGCTGCAGGATTAATAAACATCTTTACAGAGAAAGATGCCTGGAGATTTGGGGATAGAGGATAAGGGGGGGTAGCCTGTCCAGAGCGGAGGGAGCTCAGGGGGATGTCATCCCGTTCTCCAAAGCTGTTCACCCTCCAAAGCTGCCACGGTTTGTCCCAGTCACCTGATCTCTCTAGTCTGAAGACCTGATGTAATTCCAGAACGACTCCAGCCGCAACCTGGAGACTGGCAACCGTATCATCCCAGAGAGAGGGCGGGAGGAACAACAACACCAGCCTGAGAGACGACCAAGCCATTCCTGCGTAGCCTTTCCCCTCCGTTTTGCCTGCGCATCTGAGAAGGACATCTTCTCGTTCTGTGTATCAGTCCCGCCATCCTTGGTTGGATACTGACACTCAAAGTGACAGCTCTCTGGTGTTTACGCCACCCTTTGTAAGGAAGCAGCCCAATTTGTAGCAAAAAGCAGGCTTGTTAGAGTACTGAATAAGAAGGGGGTTGGGGAGATTTTTGGGAGGGGGGGGAAGGCGGTTGTTTTATTTCAGGATATAATGAGAACTTTGTGCGGGAAGTCCTGCCATCCCAGCCGTGTTAGACGGTGATTAATGTCAGCGTGTAATTCTGACAAGCCAAAATTCTCCCATGGTGCCCATGCATCACAGGGAATCTCGGGAGCTCTTACTTATTTATTGAACAACATGTAAGCAGTTGTTCCTTTTTTCTTTGTCAGGAGAACATATGAGTGTTTTCAATGCCGGGACTTCAAGGAATCCTGTCTTGTTGACAATAATGAGATCATCCAAACAATTACCGCTTGTTTTGCTTTACTTCGCTAGCGAGCAAGATTAAAGAAAAGTTAAGGAGCTTTGTCTGTTTCCTGTTATCCATTTACAAAGCTGGAAGGGGAAAGAAGTGTGTGGGGATGGGGGTGGGGGTGGGGATGGGGGGAGAACCCACGACATTCAAAGTGCCTCAGCTCAGGGTGAAGACAGACGCAATGTCTGCAGAGAATGGAGGCCTGGTTTGGAAGCCACCTTGATGTTCAAAACAAGTGTGTTCTCCATGGCTGGACTTTGGACAGGAGGCGGAAGAGATTGCCTTGCTTGGCAGTAAAAACCAAGTGCAGACAGCACCAACTGGCTAGCACCTGTGATGTCACGAAGACGTCTCACCTTCCCGATTCCTGGTGTGGCTTTAAATTTAAAAACAAAAAGAAAACAGTGGATAAATGGTCGAGCAAGGTCAATGTACATGTAGATCTTTAACCTTTCTCCCCAGAAATAAAGATGGGCAGCCCATCTGACGCAGGGAAGTAGAACATGGCGGACAATATAGCATTTGACTCTGTAGCATTGGCATAACATTATGCGCATAACAGTGAGGGGAGGAGCCTACTGGATCAGACCAAAGGCCTGTCAGGCTCAACATTCAGTTCATCCAGCAGCCAGTCCCTTGGGGCTTCCTATGGGGAGAATATCTAGAAGCGGGCTGGCCAGACTGGCTCTCCAGCGGTCCATGGATTACAATTCCCATGAGCTCTTGCTAGCATGTTTGATTCTCTGCTCCTCCAACTCCAGCCAGCTGGGTGACCTTGGGCTAGTCATAGTCCTGTTAGACCTCATAGAAGTTTTATGTCAGAAGCTCTCTCAGCCTCACCTTCCTCCCAGGGTGTGTGTTGTGGGGAGAGGGAGGGAAGGCGATTGTCAGCTGCTTTGAGACTCCTTCGGCCTGCTTTGAGACTTCCTTCTTCCTTAGTTGGGCGCAATTCTATTGAGGATGTTGGCTTTCAGGCAGTAGGTTTTCTTTGGTATTCTTGTTGCCAGGTTTGGGGGCGAAGTTTGTGACCCTGATAGGACACGCTTGAGGGTGATTGCTACTCTATAGGAACAGCAATTTGCCAGGAGAGGCTCAGTTAGGGTTGCCACCCTCTCCAGCTGGAACCCGAAGCTCTCCCAGAATAGCAATTGCTCTTCAGACTACAGAGGTCCTTTCACCAGGAGAGAAAGTGGCTTCTTCGGCCTGTGAACTCTGTGGCACTCCACTCAGATCCCCTTCAAGCTTCGTCCCCAAATCTCCAGGAGCTTTCCAATGCAGAGTTGGCAACTGAAGGCTCAGCCCCCACCCCACCCCGATCAGGGCATTTATCCAGTATGACACTAAATCATAAATCTCAACTGAAAGGTTGTGACTGTCCCGGTCTTAAGATTTCGTTTTTCTTATGGGGGAGAAGAAACCCCCCTGCTCTCTTCAGTATACAAATAGGGGTCGTGAGGGGGGGGGGGTGGAGATGGGGGGAGAGTGGAAAAGTCCCATCCAACCTAGATTAAAATAACATCAAAGAGCGAAAATAAGTGAATTCAGAGGTTTTTTTTTAAAAACTATGCAACTCTCTTTCCTGCTGTGTATCTAGATACTGCAGGAGCCTCAAAGCCGTGATTAGCTTAGACACCAAAGGCCGAACGGTGCAGTAGCTCAGCTCCCACAGATATAGATGACATCAAAGAAATTCCGCACGGAGGACAACGGCAGGCTGGTCTACGGCTCCGCAGGCGCCTCAATCAACGCGGCCTGCGGGGTGTCCCTGGGAGCTGCTGGAAAACTGGGTTGTTTGGGTTAGCCGGGACGGAGACGTTGCTCCCCGGTCTTGGTGCCGGGTGACCGCAAATCAGGAGCAGCCGCTGGCCCCGCCGGTCGTGTCTGTAAACTGGCCAAGGACCAAGCTGGAGGTCCGAGGCAGGATGGTAATATGGCGGACGCAATCGGCCAGTCTGTGGTGGGGTCCTGTCCGCCGGATCTGGTCAGCTCAAACTCAAACTGACCTATAGTGTGCGCTGGTGGGAAGATCTTCTGTTCTGTGTTTGTATGGCTGTTGGGGTTGTTGGTGGGTTCCCGCAGTTTGGTTTTTGCCCCTCCTGACGTCATGCTGGGGTCACAATAAAGAGCTGAAATGCCTCTGAGCCCACGGATCTTCCACCACCTGCACCTTTTCGGGGCCTGTTCTGGAAAGAAGAAAAGTTGGTTCTTATATGCCGCTTTTCTCTACCCGAAGGAGTCTCAAAGCCGCTTACATTCACCTTCCCTTTCCTCTCCCCACAACAGACACCCTGTGAGGGAGGTGAGGCTGAGAGAACCCTGATCTTCTTGCTCGGTCAGAACAGCTTTATCAGTGCCGTGGCAAGCCCAAGGTCACCCAGCTGGCTGCATGTGGGGGAAGAGGGAATCAAACCTGGCTCACCAAATTAGAAGTCTGCACTTCTAACCACTACACCAAGCATCAGAGGGGCAAAGAAGGTGGGTGTGCTTCCGTTGGGACTTGGGTGTGTCTGCCCCTGCAAGAGGGCAAATTTGGACCAGAGATCCCCAGTATGGGTGGGACCAACTGGGGCTTTTGCCCAGCAAGGCTTCTGATTAGCTATTGGAGACCTGATTGGCTGAACAGATTTTTTTTTTAATCATTGCTTTGTCAGCGGTTGCCACCTCAGCACAAGGATCTTCACTGTTTGATTGAAGCTAAGCTGTGGCAGCCATTTTGTGGCTGGCTCTTTCTCCCGTGGCGGCCATTTTGTGTGCCCACCCCACTATTAGAACACCAAAGGTGCCTTCAGTCTCAAAAAGGTTGAGAGTCCGTGATTTGGGGAGTGTTGTAAGCAAGAACAGTTTAAAACAATACTGTGGTGAAACGAGTTTCGTCTTTTGAGGGTGGATGTGTAGGAGAGATAATCATGTGTAACCCACCCCCTTCGAGTCTTTGGAATTTCACAAAATAAGCCCTAATCGAAAGTACACCTGGTTTGTATTTGGCAAAGAAATCCAACAGCACCAAAGTGAGCTCCTCTCTCTTTATCATCTTATCGTCCAGTTTGTTCATGATTCTTCCCTCCAAAGATCTCTGCAGATATCTTTAATAAACAGGAACCCTCAATCTGTATTTATTTAAAATGTCCCACGGTTCTTGAGCAGTAAAATTTTATTGGTATCGCAAAGAAACTTTCCTCAGAATGGAATGATGAGATATCAGTATCTGGAATGGATTGAAAAAACATTTGCCATCGCCACAGTCTTATAAGAACGGGAGATGCTTGGCGTTCACCGTGGCTGGTCTGTCTTCCCGCCAGCCCTAGATAGCTAACATAATCTGCGGGATGTTGAGACATACTTGGTGTAAAATTTTATTGCCGCATAAATTTGAAAAAGTTGCGTGGAATTTTAAGCTGCCTTGACCTTGCAAAATTTTGCAGTTTTGTTTTGCAGTTTCATGGTCTTGCGCAGTAATTCTAGGATTTTGGAGCTGATGCACATTCGTAAGGTTTATTCTTTATGGCAAAGAGATCTTAAGGGAACAGGGGGAAGGATTCCCCACAACAGCTAAAATTAAACTGGAGGGAGTGGGCTGCAGTGTAAAGTTGGAGCACTTGCATGGTTCACTTTTTTTTTTTTTTTTTGCACTTCAGTATCACCAGAAACATAAATTGTTTGTGTAGAATAATCAAATGTATTTGGAAACATGGTGGAACTGGGCTGAGAGCATGCTGAGCCTGCCTCACTGGTTCCTCTGAGAGCAGAGCCTTTTTAGTGGTGGCTCCATGCTGTTACTCCTTTTGGAATCCTGCCTGCTTCATGGAGGCGGTAAAAAGGTAAAGGTATCCCCTGTGCAAGCACCGGGTCATGTCTGACCCTTGGGGTGATGCCCTCTAGCGTTTTCCTGGCAGACTCAATACGGGGTGGTTTGCCAGTGCCTTCCCCAGTCATTACCGTTTACCCCCCAGCAAGCTGGGTACTCATTTTACCCACCTCGGAAGGAGGGAAGGCTGAGTCAACCCTGAGCCGGCTGCTGGGATCGAACTCCCAGCGTCATGGGCAGAGCTTTCAGACTGCATTTCTGCTGCCTTACCACTCTGCGCCACAAGAGGCTCTGTATGGAGGCAGTAGATGAGCATTTTCCTGTTTCTAGTGGCTTTTGATAGTTTAATTATATTTTTACAGAAAGTAATTTGTAATGCACTACTAATTTGGGTGGCTGTTAAAAACTATGCATTTATTGTTATTGTTGCTGTTGACCGCTTAAAATATTTCGGTTTTGCAGGGTAGTTGTGACAGTCTGCAGAAAAAGACCTAGAGCTGACAATGGGAGCTTTGACTCTCAAAAGCTTATATCCTCGAAATTTTATAGGTCTCTCTATGCCAAACTTTTTTGGGATTTTTGACGGTCCTGCAAGGGTTTCCCAAACAGGTGGGAGTTAATTATTTTTTTATATTTTTTAAAAATTGTAAAACATTTATCATGTGATATGACCATATATGGTTATGTTGACCCTCCTTCCCAAAATGGCCAATGATGGGCCTGGAGGGGGTGGGAAGGGGAGGGGCCTCAGGTGGGCGTGTCCACAGCTCTGCTTCCCAACCATATTCTACATCAGGGGTAGTCAAATTGCGGCCCTCTAGATGTCCATAGACTACAATTCCCAGGAGCCCCCTGCCAGCTGGCAGGGGCTCCTGGGAATTGTAGTCCATGGACATCTGGAGGGCCGCAGTTTGACTACCCCTGTTCTACATGATAGCGCCACTTCTGGAGTTTCTCGAAGCCTGAAAGATGTTTCAGGGGTTCCTCAACGGTGAAAAAGTTGAGAAAGGCTGTTCTACACGATTGCACTCGGAGCCAACTCTTAGAAAAATGTGTTTTTATGTAAAAATATAGTCGTTTTTCTTTTACCCGCTTGGTTGTTACTGCTTTTCTTGAGTGCCGAAATGTGAGCCCCCATCGATAAAATGCAAAACTTCAACTGCAGTAAACATTCAGACAGGTTTTAATATCGAGAGAACACTGATGCCAGCTCCATACCAGCAGCCTTTGGATCCTTCCCTTTTTTTTTCGTTTACGGAGATTAATCTACGATGTCAAATATTTTACCATGAACACTAGGCCAAGCCATTTCCTTCCCAGGAACATGCTTTTGGCATCATCCGCCGCTTACTATTTGCTACAGTTGACCCCGTGCCAATTCTTAACATCTTTACGTACTTCATTCTTAGGCTGCACTCCAGGAGAAATTGATGGAAGTTCTGCCCGAACAAACACTTTGGAGTTAGTCCTAACCCATGGACCAGACTGTGTGAGGCCAATGGAGGGAAAAGGTTTGGCCCTGAAAATGTCCCCTTTGAGGGTCACTGAAAATGCCCAGGAGGTGTTTCTCCAGAATCTCTGCCCGTGGTAAGGATTAGAAGCAATAACCACAGGCACAGAAGCATCGGTGGTATGGTTCTTCTTCTTCTTCTTCTTCTTCTTCTTCTTCTTCTTCTTCTTCTTCTTCTTCTTCTTCTGTCCTGAAGCAAACCTTTATAGCAACGCTGTGGAGATTTCAAGGCAAGAGATGTTCAGAAGTGGTTGGCGTAACATCCCCCGACTTCCTCAGTGGTCTTCCTTCCAAATGTTGACCAGGGCTGGTCAACTGTTAGGTTTCTGAGATCTGCCCAGACTGGCCTAGGCTAGGGTCAGTGATTCTCCCCTCTAGGAGGGAGAGGAACAATTAATGGGAATAGCAAAGGACCTACGCAGTTCCATCTTCCAAATATTACCCCAAGCTGAATGGGTGATATGGGCTGGGTGCAAATTAAATCTTCTGTGAAGGTTTGGAACACCTTCATCTTTGGCAGCTCTAGGTTGATTAGTGCCCCTTCCCTTTAGCAGACTTCAGACTCAGTTGTCTTACTTGCCCTCAGACTTTCTCAGGTACTTTTGCAGTGGAGATTCCCACCCTAGTATGTCTACCCCAGGGTTTCTCAACCCTCCTTTCCCCTGTTGGTGGTCAGAAGGGACCAGGGTGTAGTCTGCATGGGGCTTTTTACCCACTGCCAGCTTGAATAAATCCCTCCCATCTACACTGAATTCGATTTCCATTTTGACTTTAAATATTCCCTCTGCAACATGCATGATTGATCCGAGGTGACCCTCTTTCCCCAGCTATATCCAGAAGTGGATATAAGCCTCGATATTTGGAAAGTCGGCATCAGTAAACGTGCAGCTCTCTGCTTTTTGCGAATTAACTTCCTGCCTCATGCCTCCAACTCTGTAGCAAGGCCTGGTTGGCCTTGGGCGTCAGTTCAAAGACTTCCTGGTTCCCAGTTGCAAGACTTGTCTTAAAGTGACTGTGTCCCAGAACTCTCTGCGCCTCAGCAGAGATTTCTCTCTTGGATTTATTCTCCCCTCCTCTGTTATCTCCAATCCTCTCCTCCCTCCCCCCTGTCGTTCAATAAAAGAAAGAGGCTCCTACTGTTCTTGTCTCCCCTCCCTGTTCTGAGCTTCCTCAATCAAGTGCAGAACACTTTCTGTTTCAATGGGGGGGGGGATAGAGGAAGACTCGAGTTCAAATCTAACTGAATTCAGCAGGATCCACAATGGAAAAAACAGAATCAGAGCCGGCAATCCTAATTTTTACAGAGTAGTTACTTCTCCCCGCACCTATGCCCCCCCCAAGCTGCCACCACCACTGGTGTAAAATAGCCAACGTCAAAGATATAATCCCAGCGTAAAATCAACACAAAGTGAAATCCGAATAGGCCCCTCTGTCTCTGTTTGTGTTTTGTCTGGCACCGAGAATGCCTTTGGAGCTCAAATAATAACACAAAACATTCATGCTCTGCTCTGAATGGCGGCCAAAGGGGAAACGTAGCCAGGGAAACTTTGCTCAGAATCCAATCATCCGCCATAATGGGGATCAAACGAACAGAACAATTGGGCACTTTTTTTAAAAGTGAAAGACTAAAGCCACAGAAAGAGGGGAATTGCCAAGCAGAGAGGAGGAGGAGGAGGTGGTGGTGGTGGTGGAGGGGAAAACAGGTCTGCTTGTGAATGGAATTTGACCAATGAGGATCGGCCAAATTGCCTGGAATAAGCACATAGGATTTGTGGCACTAACTGGATGATGAGGCTGGCAAAATAGAAAGTATGTTAGCAGAATCCTGATTACTCAAGGCTTTGCCATACTGATGGTGTTGAAGGTCTTGTGTTGGATCTTGTTGAAAGGGGATTGTGGCATTATTCACGGTGTTCTGGAGGAATACGTTGATTTGGGGGGTATTTTTATTAACCCATTTTATAGGCAAGGCTTCTTGCAAACAACATGACGGTTACCGATTTCCCCAGTGGCTCCACGAGTACCGAAACTTCACGAGCAGATGGCTCCTCACACACTTGAGGCTTTGGAGGTGTCCCGGCTAAGAAGTTTGCATGTGTGAAATCTTCATTCCACAAACTGATGTCTAACCACAGAAATGATCCCGGATTATCTTGTGGTTGAGAAGCTTCACGGTGATGTCGAACATGGGTGTGGAAACAATCAGCACCAATCACAGCCTACCACAGGGTTTTCTGTGGTTGTGAAGGTTAAACAGCTTGACGTGTGTAGGAAGTGAGAAGGATGTCTAGGATCCTTTTGAACCATTTCCCAGTTCCTGTTGGTGCATGCGGAACCATTCGCTGAGAATATTTCTGTACTCATGAATTCCCCATGCAGGAAGAGAAGACAGAATCTGGGCAAGATGGAGGCAAGGCCAGTCAAGAAGTCTGTGTTTTTGGAGGCAGAGGAGAGGGTGTTTGCGGAGCAGGTTAAGAGCTTGGGCATGCTCACTGATTTGGCCTTGCCGTTTGAAAAACAGGTCGCTGCGGTAGCCAAGAGCACCTTCTGACTGTCGTACCTGGTTCACCAACTCTCCCCTTAGACTTCTGCACAATCACCGCAATTCTGGGGTTTCTCGAAGCCTTGAGAACATTTCAGGGGTTTCTCAACAGTCAAAAAGTTGAGAAAGGCCGCGCGAAGGCTTAAAGGAAGGTTTTAACTAAAGTCATTTTCTGGGCAGTTAATGGGACATGATTGTGCTAGGGATCCTTTTAAGTCACTTTGAGTTCCTAGGGAAAAGTGGAGTATAAAAGTTTTTAAACAAGGGAACAAATAAAGAAGGCATATTGTGGGTGCCCAGCAAGGAGCCAGGGTCATTCACATCCTGGCGGAACAACACCGAAAAGTGATGTCTCAGTACAGGGTAATGCGCGGAGAGAAACAGCTGTTGGAAGGACATGATGGGGTCCTTATCAAAGGGAGTTCCAAGTGCTTTCTCAATAAGGAAAACATGAATGGCTGGCAGCAGAGAGAAGCATTTAGTATTCTGGAACACCGGGGGAATAATTAGTAATTGTAGATGGAAAATGTTCTGAAGAGAACTGAAGTAGAAACTACTCCCCGTTCTTATTTCCTCTTCAGCTGGCAGAACAACATAGGATGTGAGGAGGGGGGGGAACCCTCTTGAGTCCCCAGCTATAAAACGAACCCCTTTGCTTTTTTCTTTCTTACCACAGAAGAAGCCAAGGTAGGCGACGGTAACTCGTGAAACCCAAGTTTCTGGTAGGATTTTTTTTACAAAAATAAAATATCAAATTGTCTGTGCATGTTTGACTCTCCTCATTCTGACGGCAGTTTAAATTTCCTGGCCTGGAGCTGTTTACTGATTTGGTATGCTTCGTAATTTGACTTTATACCAGCTTTGGTATTTGCATTGTTGTGTTTTCTATTACATTATAAGCCACTTCAAATGAAGCGGGTTAAAAAAGTTCTGAATAAATGCATGGTTGAACAGCAGTAATTTTGGTTTTCTGAAACCACCCGAGGATTTCTCCCCCTCCCTGCCCCACGGAAGACATTTCCTAAGGACCAAGACTCTCTTCACCCTTCCTCATCAACAAAAAACATATCAATTCTTTCATCCTAACGTTCACAGCTCGGCCAAGATCAATGGCCCACAGATCTCGCCATGTTCCCGCAGCATTTCCTCCCATAGCCCTATGGGCCGCATATTTTAAGCACAATTTGAAACCCCCGAAATTGTGGATCTTTAAAGTTGCCTAACCATAGGCCGTCCCACAGGATAATACATAAGACAGCCAAAAAAATAAAAAATTCCCCTTATTGGTCCAGAGTACACATAACATCGGCTCATTATAGAGACATTTGGCTTGAAAGACACATGTAATTTAAATGTAGTCTAAAGTTCAGGGCTGTCTTTATTTCCCCACCAGCCCTTCTTGCACAGCTTCACTCAAACATCTGAGAAAACTCCAGTTCATAATTCTCCCCCCTCCTTCAACGGCTAGGCAATTGATCTTGCTGCTTTCCTAACTTTTCACATCTGTTTGGTTCCTCTTCCTGCAACAGCCCTTCGCTTCCCAGCCTGTCCTGTCCCACAAGTTTCTGGTTGATTTAATACGCAAACCAGATGAGCAACCGATTTCTCTGACTAGTTCCCCTTGGTCTTTTCCCGGAGCCAAAAAAGAAATCCGCTCTAATAATTTCCCGGACCCGTCTTTTCAAAGATTTCAATGGCCCATCATGCCTTTTCTTTGCGTTGTCACCCCACACACTTCATTGACCTTGACCTCCTTTGGTCAGCTCTGGATTGGGAAATACCTGGAGATTTTAGGGGTGGAGCCTTGGGAGGGTGGGGTTTGGAGAGGGGAGGGGCCTAAGCAGAGTTATAATGCCACAGGGATCAACTTCCAAAGCAGCTGTTTTCTCCAGGTGAACTGATGTTGGTTTTCTGGAGGTCAACTGTGACATCTAGTAAATCCATGGGTTCAGGAAAGACTTCAGCTCCAAACTACCAACTCTTTGCTGAAAACTGAAGAACAAGAAGCAAAACTGGGGAGCTTCTATACACATTTGAGGCTCCCACCAGGACACGCAATTGGTCCTTAACAGAGGCCATGGATAGGTCCATTAAGATGTCCAATGAATGGTTAGGAACGGGGACTCAGCAAATCCCCGTCAAGAGTCCATTATCCCAGTACCTTGCTCTTGCCTTCCTGCTTCACATTGTCCACTTACACCACAATAGCAGAAGCTCCATAGATACCATCTGGAAGCTGACAACCCTACCTTACGTGGAAAATAATTCTGTAAACATTTTATGGTTTCATTGCTCATTAAAAGGACATCATCATGGGTGGTTGAGGGACTAGGGTTGCCAGTTCTGGGTTGGGAAATTCATGGAGATTTGGGGGTGGGAAGGACTAGATTTGGAAAGCGGAGGGACCTCAGTAAGGTATAATGCCATAGAGTTCACCTCCCAAAGCCGCCATTTTGTCTAGGGCAACTGTATGATTCTGGGAGATTTCTAGGTCCCATCAGAAGATTCACAACCTTAGGTTCATCACTGGGGACAGGCTTGATGAGGTAGGATCTCTCCCCCCCCCCCAATATCTTACCCTTCTTTCTTCCCAGTTGTGGTTTGAGCAATTTATTATTTCTTCCTTCCGTGGAAGAGAAAAGCAAAGAGATAATTACATGAAAATTGCTCCCGCACTATTTATACAGGTCTTTATCTCAGTCAATCAGTTCACCCAGGGAGAACTTGAAGCTTAATATTTTCGCTCTGCTCCTCGCCCTCCCTCTTCACACAACGTTAAAGCACGGGGAAGGCTTTTGATTCGAAATGTCCATTGCACATATCTAATTATTTTTTCTATGATGTTCCTCTTGAGGATTTCAAGAGGAAGGTTAAAATTGCAGCCTTGTTTTACGGTCTCTTTCTTTTTTGAGACACACGCACACAGAGTAACTGGTTCCCGATTCGATAGACCTTCTCTGTGTTGCTCCTTCTGAGTCACTCCTCTGTAATATTGGCAGTGAGGTCAAGCTGTAATTCCTCCCCCCCTTTTGATCTTGTTGCCAGAGACGTCTTAGATTTCTACTTTTCTCCCCCTCCCATTTTTTCCTCTTTTGAAACACGATCAGTCCAAGAGAATCCATAGTTGCTTGCCAAAGAATGGACCAATGATCTGGCTGTTCGGTAGGATTACACCCAGGTCTGCTTCAGGTCAATGTAGATCTGTCTGTTGTCACTTAGTAGGGGTCTAAGGGCAGCTTCAGATATGTACCGACCATGATGAAGTCTTTCCCCCCCCCCGTTTTTTCGGGATCAGTGGGTGCTTCCAATCATGAATTTAGGCCCACCTTTTTCTAGCATGGTGCATGCATGTCTCAATATAGCCTGTGCATAGAGTCAGGCGGGTTGCCATGTTGGTCTGAAATACCAGGACAAAGTTTGAGTCCGTTGGCGCCTTTAAGGCCAACAAAGCTTTATTCAAGGTAGATGCTTTCATGTGAAGAAGAAGAGTTGGTTCTTATATGCCGCTTTTCTCTACCCAAAGGAGTTTCAAAGCAGCTTACAGTCGCCTTCCCTTCCTCTGAGGTTGATGAGGCAGAGAGAGCTCTGACTGGCCCAAGGTCACCCAGCTGGCTGCATCTGGAGGTGTGGGGAACCAAACCCCATTCTCTAGTGGCTACCATGTGCAAGGAGCCTTGGCTAGCAAGGATTTGTATGGCCGGGGCCCCTCCCGTTCTCACTCCCTCCAGGCACATCACTGGCCATTTTGGGAGGGTGGGTGGGTCAACATGACCATATATGGTCATATCACCTGATAAGTTTTTTTTTTTTAAATTTAAAAATATATTAAAAATTAATTAACTCCCACCCAATCCACGAAACCCTTCCTGGGTCGAAACCCTGGGTCGAAAAGAGCCTGCTTTAGAGAGTCAGGGGTCTTTTGATTTACTGAGTGGCTTTGTCTGCCGCCCATAGCTACTTCTCTCTGTGTTAATATTATCTTTACAGTCCTAAGAAGAGATTAGTTCTTCTGACCCTCGAGCGGATCATTAGTAAGATAGATCTTCTTAACAGCTATTATGCTGATTTCAAAAAAAAGAAGAAGAAAGAAGAAAGCATACTTTCCATTTTACGTTGACGTTAGGATTATTTTCTGTGTACAAACACCCTTGATGCCTGGAAGAGCATTAAGGAATGAAAGAAGATAAGGGTGTGTGTGAGAAACCGTCTAATTAAAAGGGAGGTGATAGCATTGCTTAAAGTTCTGGGCAGTTGCTTCAAATGTATTCCCCCGCCCCTTAAATAACATCTCCTGTTTGACAACCATCCATGTTGAACTACGTTTTACTTGCACCGTTCCTACAAGGCTTGTCACATACTTTAAATCACGAGGAATGGCGGAAGATACAAGTTTTAATAAAAAATAATTTAAAAAATACTTCTGCATCAAGGGCAACTATGGATTTCTTCTAGCTGAGTCCAAATCTAGCTCTTTTGGACAATGTGTATCTCCTTGTTGTCTATTCTCTGTGTTTGAGTTCTGGATTGAAATTCCACATACTGTACCTCGGATGTCTTGTGGATTTTTTTTTTTGACTATTCACAATCCTCCCCGTATTCATGTGCATGTATATATGGGTTCTTAATGGGGAGAAAAGTGCCATAAATTAATGAAGTGTTTCTGTAGGGTTTCTCATCATGAGCATGCCAGAAGAAGAAGAAGAAGAAATCTGGGTTTTGCTTTTTCCTCAAGGTCTATTGGCATACAGCTGTCTTCCAGAGTAAATATGAGTGCATTGTTTGGAGAAAGAGAGGAATTAACCTGTAAACAAGGTGAATTCCACAAGCCTTGGTCAGGGGTAGTCCTTGGTCAGGGGTAGGGGTAGTCAAACTGCGGCCCTCCAGATGTCCATGGACTACAATTCCCAGGAGCCCCTGCCAGCATTCGCTGGCAGGGGCTCCTGGAAATTGTAGTCCATGGACATCTGGAGGGCCGCAGTTTGACTACCCCTGTCCTTTGTAGTCCAGCTGGTTGATCAATACCATGCTATCTACAACCACCTTCCTGGCATTTTCTGCAGGGCTTTTTCTGTGAGGGTAGACTTCAGTGGGAAGGTCAAGTGATTAGTACTCCCCCAAGAAAGACAGGTTTGTTCTCAGCTATCTCCCCGTTCCTTTCCACAGCAGTGTGGGATCTTGGGAGGGTCGAGTAGTTGGTCATCCTAGATACGTCATGGCTGACTAGGCCTTACACTGACACTGACTAGCTCCTTACACTCTGAGGAGCAACCCTAGGCTTTCTTGGTGGTCTCCCACCCAAGTATTAACCAATCAAGCCAGCCTTAGCAATTCTGCTCTGGGTCATATGTTTATAACTCTATCAGAGTCACTTAGATGGGCTTGGTTGCACTGAATTCTTGTTTCGGCTGCTACCAGCGTTTCAGCCGAATCGGCCGCCCTGTCGTTCCGGGTGGCTTCCAAACCACATACGTCAACACCAGAGATGTGGGGCATAAAATTTTCCAGAATGCTTTCTTTTTCCACTGAAGGAACCTACAGCATATTCTTAAACGCAGCAATTCAACACTGAGCCTTTTCTGGATTTGTAGTATTCGGAAAGGATGCAAGATCTTTTTGAAGTCCCCGTTGGCTTTTGTTATCTAGGGTCAGGGTGGTACAAGATCTCGATCTCATCCTTGTAAAGGCTGAGCATTCTTAACGTGTTTGTTACCCTCCCTGCTCCAAGCCTTTACGGCTGAAAGGCAACCGAGCAAATCAATTCCGAGATGGTCCATTTGGCAGCTTCACCGAGGCCTACAGGCAGACAAAGGCGAGGGCTCTCACGGTGGCTTTTCCTCCCGTACGACCAAAGCGGTTCAAACATCTTTTTCTGTATCTTTTGCTTTGCCTACTGGGTAGCAGTTTTGACACCACCTTCTTCCACTGCTGGGCTACTACCCAAAGGAAGGAAGGAAGGAGGAAGGAAGGAAGGAAGGAAGGAAGGAAGGAAGGAAGGAAGGAAGGAGCAGAACGGGAAGGAAGAAAGGAAGGAGCAGAACGGGAAGGAAGGAAGGAAGGAAGGAAGGAAGGAAGGAAGGAAGGAAGGAAGGAAGGAAGGAAGGAAGGAAGGAAGGAAGGAGCAGAACGGGAAGGAAGGAAGGAAGGAGCAGAACGGGAAGGAAGGAAGGAAGGAAGGAAGGAAGGAAGGAAGGAAGGAAGGAAGGAAGGACAAAGAGCTCAAGGAAGGAAGGAGTGTATGGGACTGTCAACCAGACAGTGTGCTAAAAACTCTAGCGAGCATTTCAGAATGTTTTGCATGCCCGCACCAAAGGTTGTTGTTTCTTCTTCTTCTTTTTGTCTCCTGGTGCATTAACTGGCGAAAGAATAACATCTCAGCTAGCAGCAGAAATGCCCTGTTCGTGTAACAGGAAGGGTTTGTCAACTTGCAACCCTGCTTTTCAAGAGAGCTGTGTGGTTTTGCGTGAGGCAGTTCTCGGGGGGGGGGGGGGGGCGCAGTCTTTGAAGTCCTTTGTGGTGGCTGTCTAATCTGGGGGAAGAGGATTACTTTCTTTTCTGCCAGGAGCGCATGACAGTTTGGTAATTAATGAGCGTCATAAAATTCTCTTTTACTATTAGATCCCCATTAGAAAACCTGGGACGGTTGTCATCTCAGACAAAACCATGCCGATTCTCAATTTATCCCGACATCAAAGGGAATCTCCTACTGTCTTATCCTGAATGCTCTAATTGTGTTTGCATTCGGCCTGGTTGGTGCTGAATGCGGCTGAGACAAGGCGTGGTGTAAGGTGCAGGTCCCCTGATTCGATGCACAGCCTGAGCCCTCAGCCGATCCTGGGGGGGGGGGCAATCAACATTGCACACACACCCCAAATATGGGTTGCGTCATTCTCCATCTTACTTCAAGCACACAGATCTCTTCTTAGCCCCATCTGACTGTTTATAGCAGGGGTAGAAGTAGTAGAAGAAGAAGAGTTGGTTCTTATATGCCGCTTTTCCCTACCCGAAGGAGGCTCAAAGCAGCTTACAGTTGCCTTCCCTTTCCTCTCCCCAAAACAGACACCCTGTGAGGTGGGTGAGGCTGACAGAGCCCTGATATTCCTGCTCAGAACAGTTTTTATCAGTGCTGTGGGAAGCCCAAGGTCACCCAGCTGGCTGCATGTGGGGGAGCGCAGAATCGAACCTGGCATGCCAGATTAGAAGTCCGCACTCCTAACCACTACACCAAACTGGCTGTCTCCCATGAGCCCCTGCCAGCGAACTACACGGAATTGTAGTCCATGGACATCTGGAGGGCCGCAGTTTGACTACCCCTGGTTTATAGCTTGGGTTGTCCATGGAAGGTCTGAGAATGAAGTCAAATTCCACATCCTAGACAATGTTGTGAAAAGGGAGGAAAACCTTATACATGTTTAGGGAGGAAAACCTTATACATGTAATTTCCCCCTTATTGGCATCGTATTACAAAGATCTTTGTTCTGGATTTCAGTTTGCTCCAACTCGGAGACTCTCTCGGGTCATCTTTACTGCGTTATGCGGGAAGTACAGCATCAATCCCCGTTTTCTCAGAATAATTTTTCCCCCCTTCCTGCTGAGATAGTTGAAAAGTCATAATCCACAGGCTTCTCTTTGGGCGGGGAGGCAAAACACGGCATCCCTCCTCACCCGAATATTAGTCCTTGGATGCTGTTCGACGGAGACGAATCTTTCTTAGAAAAGAAGAAGAAGAACCAGGTCATCTATTTTGTATCCTAAATATGAAGCCTTTTTTTTTAAAAAAAAGTAAAGGTCAGATATTTCATCCGTATAGAATTGAAATCCATCCTGCACAGAGGAAAGGAAGTCGAGGAAACGTAAGCTACTTGTCGACAAGGGAGACGGGTTCCTGCTAGCTCTGTAGAAATGGGAAAATATGCTTTCAAAGCAGTTTTGCTCTCACAAAAAAATTAAGGAGGAAAAACAGAGTCAGGGCTGCAGATTTAGCTTTACGGAGGCTTGCCCATGGGGCATAGAATGTCTGGACAGGGCCACTAAATCTCCTGCTAGTCTAGGTGGATGTTATGTACTTACGTTTGTTGACCCAAAGGATGGCTTATCTGGATTTAGGCTGGTTGTTCTCAACCAGGGTTACTAGTAACCCCACAGTTATTCCAGAGCTCTGGAGGGATTACTGCAGTTGGGGTTTAAATTGTAGCACAGCCTGTCCAAGGATGCCTTCCTTCCCACGTTTCCCATTGCCTTGGCGGCCATTTTAGAGCCTAGGCAAATATATTGTGAGGTATTGCTAAGTTTGCCAACCTCCTGGTGGGGCCTGGAGATCTTCCAAAATGAGAACTGCTTTGCAAGGTGGGGTTCATGACAGCTGAGATGATTTCAGATAGAACGTGGGCAAAGCCGTGTATGTAGGCAGGACACTTTAATAAGCATCTTTAACTTCGGCTCGCTTACCTTGGACATATCATGCGATCCAACTCAACGGAGAAAGCCATTATGCTAGGATTGGCGAGTGGAAAAAGGAAACCAGGCCCTGAAAGGGCATGGTGGTTGGACACAAGCAAAATGAACATTTTACAGCTGAGGGAGACGTAGTGGGGAGCCCCCCCCCCATGAATGGTGACCCCTTAAGAGCTGTGTGCTTGACATGTGACCCACAGTGATATCTGCTGAGCTGAGCCATGGGCCCCGTTCACATGTGCATTGCTCTATTCTTTCCATTCTTGCAGTGTCTCACAACTGTGTGAACGGGCTGTACAGGGGACTGTGCTTGGATCTTCAAGGGCTGGCTTTCACGGGAAGGTCACCCTTTGATAGCAAGCTGATTTGCAGTCAGCTGTCAATCTAAGGGTGCAGTGTCCCCCCCCCCCACAAGCATCCAACAATTAGCAGCATCTACACCAGGGGTGGTCAAACTGCGGCCCTCCAGATGTCCATGGACTACAACTCCCATGAGCCCCTGCCAGCATTCGCTCATGGGAATTGTAGTCCATGGACATCTGGAGGGCCGCAGTTTGACTGCTCCTGATCTACACTTTCCAATATACATCCCTCTCTTACACTTCCCCCCCCTCTCCCCCCTCTCTTCCTCCCTCTTCCCCGGCCTCTGCTTTTTTCCTGGCTAAAATTAAATGGTTAACATTTGGCCTGTGATGAAAATTCAGTTCCTTTGGTGGTGGCAGAAGCAACAGCAGACGGTTCACAAGAGAAAGGGGGGGGGGAACCCTTGGAGCATTGTTTTTGGACACAAACATACACAAGTTATTAGAACATAAGATCAAAGCAGATGTCCCACTGTGTTCCTTTCAATGCTTCTATTGTGTTGAATACTGAAGTCTGGTAGAGAGTTGGAATAGGAAGGGGGGGGGGGGAGCAGGAGGGAGAGGAAACCTTTGTACGAAGATGCTTGTCACCGAGAGATGCTCATAAAAGGTGATGTGAGAAAAGACACCAGGTGGAGTATAAACCACCCTTATTGTTAAGAAATGCAAATACCCCCCCCCTCCCGCCCTGTCTATATTAAAACTTCCTCCCTTGTCATTTCTTTTAGATGCTAAAGGATTATTGAAGTTCTGGAACTGCGGGCCTTCCCCCCCCCCCTTTCCTGGCTTCCTTTTGTTTTCCGCATAATATACCGTGCATGATGGCTGGCGAAAGTTAAGTTTTCGTCTTCCTCAGCAAATAAGTGCAAGTTAGCGGAGGAAACTTCATTGCAGCAAAATGCTTCCAGGGAAGAGGAAACTTGCCTAGAAAAGTTGAAGAGGGAATCGTCCTCGTTCCTAAGTTTTGTTTCTGGGTTTTGTTCCTTAACTGGAACTGCGATTTGTTCCTTAATCTGTGGGCCTGGCCGCAGATATGATTTAGGGGAAAGGGCTCCCTTCGCCTGAGTCCTGGTCTTGGTTACTTGGCCTAGATGACTATCAGAAGTTCACGGCAAACTTTTCCAGCAGTGCCTGAAAGTGACCCCGCTCCTTTCCGAAAAATGTTTGCGCCATTGTTTTCAATCCCTCTCCACCAATGTCCTCATGCAGGCGTATCAGACAGGGACACTTAATCCGTGATCTTTGATTAGGTGGGAGCACCCCTGTGGCTGCTACAGGAAGGAAGAAGCATTTGAAACCAGGCCAGGAGGGTGCCCTTGAAGGAGCATTCAAGGGAAACAAGGAGTGCAGCCCTAAATTGACTCACACACCCTTCTAAGCCGATTGACTTGAATTTTTAAAGGGTGTGACTACAATTAAGATACTGAACTTGTATGATTACAGTTTTTAACTTTTTAAAAAAAGGCAAATCACTGAGAGATAAGAGCTATAATTTTCTTTTAAATTACACAACTACATTTGGATAGCGTCAGGTGGTGTGGGTCTGCAGCAGAAGAGCTGGATTCGAATCCTGAAGCATTTTATGGACCAAGAACACTTGGGGAGTATAAGCTTTCAAGAGTCAAGAGCTCTTGGTTCAACTGGTTACATTTCCAGCATGAACTTACCCTCCATGTCCCATCTCCCAAGCACGAGGCAAAACACCATGTTTGTAAACTTCATTATCACCATGTATTGGACAATAAGACTTAATAATCTGGACTGAAAGTTTTACCACTTCCTGTACCACCTCCTTATTCGAGTAACTTTTGCTGCTCTGTATGTGAATAGAATTTCTGCAGCCAATCCCCGTCAACTTCTGTCAACTCCAGCCACGACATGACTGATTGGACAACATCATCATCAGTTTAAGGCTCATTTTAAATGGTTTATAACCTTGACCTGGCAGACTAGTACTTTTCATTATTGGGTTCAGTTTAAATACAGCGGTAGCCCCGCGTATGAGCCTCTTGTGGCGCAGGGTGATAAAGGCAGCAGAAATGCTATCTGAAGCTGTCTGCCCATGAGGCTGGGAGTTCGATCCCAGCAGCCGGCTCAAGGTCGACTCAGCCTTCCATCCTTCCGAGGTCGGTAAAATGAGTACCCAGCTTGCTGGGGGGTAAATGGTAATGACTGGGGAAGGCACTGGCAAACCACCCCGTATTGAGTCTGCCATGAAAACGCTGGAGGGCGTCACCCCAAGGGTCAGACATGACCTGGTGCTTGCACAGGGGATACCTTTACCTTTACCTTTTAGCCCCACGTAACTCTCCGGTTAAAATCCATCACCCTCGGTTCTGCTGCGCTCTATCAGAAAACATCAGCCTGTGGCTGCTCCCTTGCCAGGCTTCAGCAGCTCTCCCCCTCTCCGATTCCTATGCAGATTTGCCTCCTGCAACGTCACTGTGTGTGCTCCATCGGGCGCAAGATCCAAACTGATTGGAAATGAGATTCTGCTTGTGGCCAGAATGTGGGGACGGCTACAGCTGCAGTCATGTTTGGCGAGCTAACACTATAATAATGTACCTCCTCACTTGGTTAATGTGGGGGAAGTAATTACCATGTATGCGGTCTCTCAAAAGCCAACTGTGGACAAGGTGCAGCTGTGAGTGTCAGGCCCTAATAGAATATATCTGTGGCGGGCATAATGTAGCCTGTGTGCGCGCGGTTGGGGAGAGTAGCTCGTCCAGCGTAAGGATCGCCTGGCAGGCTCAGATGAGGGAGCCAAAATAAACAGGGCACCAGCCACGGGTTCATCCCTTGGACACCGGCGGCATTTTGGCGTTGGCCGGGTTTAAGTGTGCAAGAAGCGGAACACCAAGCGGCTTAAAAGAATGAAATAGTTTCGTTAAGGAAAACAAACTTGAAAGAGGAGAGAGCGTCCAAACAGTCTAACGTAGCCTTTTTTAAAACCTTTTGATTGTGGAGAAATATTTTCCAGGCTTGGGGGAACTGCAGAAGCGGTGGCAGATGGTGTGGTTACCCCAGGGGTTCTTGATTCCCCTCTGCCATGCCTTTGAGGTGCAGAAAGAGATTCTATGGAGGTTTCAGCACTTGAACAAGCTGTGTGTGGGGGGAGAGGTGAATAGGTTCTGGGGCTGCTCTCCCCCAAACTGGATTGGGGCTTTACGGGGATTTCTAAAGAACTAAAAAGGCAACAGTGACTGTGTGATGGACCCACGGTGGCCGTCCCATTTAGCTCAGTTCTAGTTCAACATTAGCCGTCCAAAAAAAGTGGAGAGCTGGATTTTCTAGAAGGCATTCTCTCAGTTTGACCACAGGGTCTGACCCTCAGGAATATGCTGCTTATGAATACAGAGGTCTGGTTCAGTTAAGCTAGTGACGAGGATAATGCAGGGGGTTGGACTAGATGACCCATGAGATCCCTTCCAACTCTATGATTCTATGAGGAGCATTAGCCAAGTGCCTCAGATTCAAATTCAGGTGCATAGGGAGTTATCAGAACGAATGCAGGAAGATATATTTGAGGAAACGGGACGATCTGCTGAGGGGATTTAGGCAGATATTTCGGGGGTCTCTGTGGACTGTAGGGAGCCCAGGATGGTATAAACTGAGGCACAGGGAAATATTTCAGACCTCTGTGGGAAGCAAGAATAGAAAGATATCTGAGGATGTAGTAAGATAAATTGGGCCCACAAAGAAAAGCCCTGCTAGATCAAATCCATGGCCCATCGAGAGCAATATCCTGTTTTGTATGATGGCCAGCCAGTTACCCTGAAGGGTCAGTCAACAGGGCAAGACAGAGGTCTTTTGGGGAGTGAGTTGGAAGCAACGGATGCACCCAAATCTACAGCGGCTCTGAAAGCAGGAAGGCGGTGTTTTTTAAAGGGAAGAAACCCACTGCTCTGATCTTTTTAAAAAGGTTATCTTGTGCTAGCAAATTGCACACATTAGGCATTGCACAAAGAAGATCCTCCGAAACTTCAAGCAAATTGTCTTAATTAAGCGATCTTGAAATCGGGCATTATCAGCGAAGGAAATCTCCAGGTATGTCAGTGATTTTTTCTTCTTTGCGAGGGCTGGTGACATCGTAGAGGTGAGCAACAGGGCTATGGGGGGGGGGGGGGTGGAAGGTATATATAATGGGAATAAACTGCATCGCTTTTAAGTATTTTTTTCTTGGGCTGGTCATTCCCCTTTCGCTCCTAATCAGAGACTCGTTCTCAGAGCTTGGCTGATGCAGTCCATCAAGCAAGGCTAGCAAGACTGGCTCTCCAGATGTCAATGGACTACAATTGCCATGAGCCCCTGTCAACTGGTCATGCTGGCAGGCAGCTGCTCATGGTAACTGTAGTCTATGGACATCTAGAGAGCCACAATTTGGCCACCCCTGCTGTCAAGCAACCTCTTGAGACACAGACTTCCCCCCCCCCTTTTTGATTTCCTGCCCTTTATCCACCTGGACTTGCTCTCGGATTGGCCTGTACTTGTTTGAAATGGGGTTTAGAGGGAAGAAGGGGGAGGAAATATAAGCGCACCATCCTTGGTGTCCAAGGCAGGCATGTGAACTCAACAGGAACACTGCCTTATTGGCTGGAACAGAATTATTCTGGGACCTCAAGCTCATGAAAATAGACAAGGGGGGAGGGAAAGGCACGGAGAGATGCGAGGTTTCAAAAGACGATGGAAAGCAATATTTCTGGCCCCCCCAGTATGAATGAAGTCCCGCTGCCACAAAAGCAGGGAAAGATGGATGTTGTGGGCTGGTTCATGCATATGCATTTCCCCTTCCACAAAGCACCATGCAGGATGGTCTCACAGCCCTGAATTTTTCATGGGCAGCGTTTTACCATGGTGGCGCTTTGTGCTTCCAGCGACCGGAAGTGGAAGCATCTAAGGACGGGGTCATTGCGGCTAGGACCATCGATCCATCACCTGCTGCCCCGTGTGGTCAGCCACTGGCCCTACAGGGTAGAGTGTTCTGTGAGTATTCAAGGGTTCCTGGGCCCCATATCCAGGGACTTACAGAGGGGCAAGCTCGCATCACAGTCACATGACAGGAAAAGGAAGAGCCAGCGTTATGAACTCCTTGGTGTCATGGCTCGGATTATGAAGAGTAGGGCTGCTGTTTGCCCCCTAACCCACTCACTTGCCCACCAGCGCCGATTCTGACAGCCCAAGCAAGAATGTTTGGAATTGTGTTGGAATCTGGAAGCGATAGGGGACACTCTAGGAATCCCTTGAGATCTCTATGGTCATTACCATAGAAATTTGGCGGGATTTTTAAAACAACATTTTTAAAACTCCTTAATGGAGTTTAAAGCAGCTCTGAAAGCAAGGCATTTTCTCTGGGGAAAATGATAAATGGGGAAGGGAGAGTTAAGGAGCAAAATCGCCACCAGTACTGTAGCTCTGCTCCATAGCGACTCTTTCCCAGAATCGCTTTTTCAGGAATTGCCAATCAGGAGTTCCTGTTACAAAATGCCAATGGGAGGCATTTTGGCCCTGTGATAGCCCATTCACATATGCAAATCGTTACCAGTCTTCCACCTCTTGGTGCCATCTTAAGCAGAGTTAAGCCTTTCTAAGGCCATTCTAAGGCCATACGAGGGTTTAATTCTGCCATGGTTCAGTGGAAGAGTCTCTGCTTGGCCTGCAGAAGGTCCCAAGTTCAGTCTTGGTCGCCATGCCCCCTGTTGGGCCGTCAACGCTCCCCCCCTCCAGGGTCCGCCCCCTGCTGCATATCAGCCGGGACTTGCTGGCTGCAGGGAAGGTCCACGGCAGGGTCAGAGCTGCTGCCAGCGGCAGGATCCCTGGAAGCGAAGTCATCCTGACCTGGGGGACGCTCTGATTCTTTGCCAAAATACCAGAGTGTCCCTGTGTCCCTGGCGATGTGGCGATGTTGCTTTGGGGGCACGCCAGAAGTGATGCGCTGTCATGTAAGGAGTTCATAGTCTGAGGAAGAGTGCTTGCCCTCGAAAGCTCACGCCCTGAATAAATCTTTGTGGGTCTTAAAGGTGCTCCTGGACCCTGATTTTATTGTGCTGCTTCAGACCGGCACGGCTACTCATTTGAATGTGTTCCCAGGGGCAATGCTGAGACATTTGTGTATGCCTCCCCTGTAGCCAGTCTGCCCCCTCTTCCACTTTCCCCCCAACCCCCAGTTGCCAAGCTTAGTTCAGTCCCTGATATTTCCAGTGAGAGAGCAGATGCTGGGAGAGGCCTCTTCCTGGGACCTGGGAGAGCCACTGCCAATCTGAGAAGACAGTTCTGGCCTCTGTGCGCTGATGGACTGATCCAGTGTGAGGCCGCTTCATATGCACCAGAAGGGCGAGATTTCAACATATGTCAGGGAGCAAAGTACTGGTTTCCTGTCCCCTCTCCTGAGGTCCTGCCTGGCCTTTTTCTGCAGCATCTCTCCCTCCCCTTTCTCTGTTTCCCCTCCGTTCTGGAGCGGAGGGATGGATGAGGATGATGTTATCCGTTCATTCGTGTCCGACCCTCGGTGGTTCTATAGGAAAGTTTTCATCATACGTTTCTGTCTCTGACCGCCCTTTTTAGTTGGTTCACGGTCATCCCTGTATCGGATTTGATCGTGTCGAGCCAGCGGATCCTTTGGCGACCACATTTTGCCGCTGACGATGCCGAGCATTAATGGTTTCTCTAATGAGTTTGATCGCATGATGTGTCCAAAGTAAGTGAGCTTTAGCCACAATCTCTTGCCTTCTAATGCAGTTTCCTTCTTCCAAAGCACAAGCAAGGGCTCCCCTGTTTAATAAACGCACAGAACTTAAAGAGCGAGATCTTTTGCGTTTGTTTCAGCTCTGGCCTGAATGTAATTTCCCCGTCGTCCGATGAGAACAGGTTTCCACTGCGCCCAGGTTCAAAGGGGTCGCTTCCCTACATCAGCTCTCTTGCGGGATGCTTTAGCGGGCTTGGCACTGATGAAAGAGCGATGGAAGGGGTGGGGAGGGGAAAAAATTCCCGTCTGCGTCACAGATTTCAGCCCTCTGAAAAATTCCTCTGCGGTCAGAGGGTTCATTGAGGGGCCCCTTCAATCGTTATGACAGGGTTATGAATGGGCTGCTTCACTGAAACTTCTTAACATGCCCCATTGAAGAATAAAAGAAGGAAAGAAACAACAACAACAAAAAAGAATCTGGTGGTCAGGAAGTCCCTTGTATTTTTTAAAACTGATCGGGCCCCTCCCCCACCTCCGACCGTCAAGATCTGTGCAATCTGGACGTCGCTCGATGTACGTACCATCGAAGGCCCCGGCAAAAGTGAAAGAAATGCTTTTAAGCAGCCCGGTGCTGTACACCTCTTTGCATATTTAAACTCCGCTAACCCTGCAGGTGGTCTCCATTCTACAAGCAAGGTTGCCAACCTCCAGGTCACACCGGGAGTGCTCCTCCTATGGCAACTGACCTCCAAACAACTAAGATCAGTTCTCCTTGAGAAAATGGCTGCTTTGGAGGGTAAGCTTTGCCCCTCCCCTTCCCCAAATCCACCCTGGTCTCATTCCATCCCCCAAACCCACAGGTATTTCTCAACCCAGAGCCCAGAACTGTATCTATGAGATCTCCAGGCTCTGCCTGGAGGCTAGCAAGACCGGGAATTGTTCTTGCCAGGAAGTGAGCAAGACTACAGACTCCTCTTAAGAGCGGATTACTGCCTAATTATGAAGCGTCTGTGCCTGGTTGCCAGGGGCAAACTTGCTCCACTTCTTCACGGAATGGCTCAGGGTGACGGCAGATAAGATCGCTTACCGAGAGGTAGTTAGAGGTAGCTTGCCGTAGTCCTTTTGTTTTGTCTTGCCAAATATCTTGGCAACGCCTCTTGAGTCCCCGCATTTCTGGTTGGATGGAATGATCTTCATCTCCACCAGACAGGAAGATACAGGTGACGGATGGGCTTGCCAATCACCCGTGTGCCCAAAAAGATTCCTTGGCTCAGCAGCGGAGGACTCGGTTTGCACTCAAAGCGTCTCGGGTTGCTTATACGTCCAGCCTGCCTAAATCACTACTTTCCAAATGATCTTTTGTATAGATCCGCCCTGGCAAAATGAAGCAGAACATAGGAACATAAAAAGGCCCATACTCTGTCACGTGGTGGCCATAACCCAGGTACCATCAGGAGGTTCATCGGCAGGGCCAGAACTCAAGAAACTCTACCACTGGTGCCCCTCAAGCACTGGGCATACACAGCATCACTACCCCCGACAGAGAGAAACATCTCCATAACTTTCATAAGAACAGAAGAGAAGCCACATTGGGTCAGTCCAATGTTCTGTGTCACACAGTGGCCAAATCTCAGCTTCCATCAGGAGGTCTACCAGCAATGCCAGAATCCCTCCCACTCTTGCACCCAAATAAGTACAGAGGCCCATGGATTTCCATCTACAAGTAGCAATTTTGCGTATACCGGGTCTGATCGTCCAGGGCACTTACTGCAGAAGGAAGAATAACCTTGGAATGAAGAAGAGTTGGTTCTTAAATGCAGCTTTTCTCTAAGCGAAGGAGTCTCAAAGCACCTTACAATCGCCTTCCCTTTCCTCTCCCCACAACAGACACCCTGTGAGGTGGGTGAGGCTGAGAGAGCCCTGATATTCCTGCTCGGTCAGAATAGCTTTATCAATGCTGTGGCGAGCCCAAGGTCACCCAGCTGGCTGCATGTGGGGGAGTGCAGAATTGAACCCAGCTCACCAGATTAGAAGTCTGAAGTCCTAACCCCTACACCAAACTGGCTCTCGGCTATTGGAATAAGGGGAAATGGAAAATAACATGTTTGGAAGTTTCTCTCTCCCCTTATCCACAGGGATTTAGCCTGTCTGCCTTGGGGACCTTTTTGCATCACTCCTCCAAAACCACTGAAGGGAGGACTTGGCCCCTAGCCAGGGGAAAGGCCTCTCTATGACTAAAAAGCTCCAATTGGGAGAGATAAGCAGCCTGAGAAACTATGTACCTAAAATTCTCAGTAGAGAAGAAAGCCGGTATCCTCTCCAAATTTGCCCACCACATGTTTGCAGAAATAATTAAAGCAGGTCAAAAATCATGGAACTGAAGGACAACTTTTCCTGCACAGTGAAATTTGGTATGAGGACGACACATCTTATAAAGTGTGTGTGTGTGTGTGTGTGTGTGTGGGGGGTTGAGTGGCCAGGTCTCCCCTGGTCAGTGTTGGGGAATGGGATCGCCAAGTCCACATTGGGAAACTCCTGGACTTTTAGTGATGGGGCCTGCCCCAGAGGGCCGAATCAGAACCAATGGGTTGAAATTAATTCAAACAAATTTTGGCCTAAATATCCAGAAGAAGTTCTTCATAGAGTGGTTCCTCAGTAGAAGAGGCTTCCTCTGGAGGTGGTGGGTTCTCCTTCTTGGGAAGTTTTTAAGCAGAGGCTTTGGAGAGCCATCTGACAGAAACACTGATTTTATGAACTTGGGCAGATTGTGAGTGGGTGGGCAGGAAGGGATGTGCCAGTGTTTGTCTCTTGTGCCCTTCCTTGCATGACCAGAGAATTGCTAATCGCCACTGTGGAATGGTCAGTGAATTTCCTCCAGGTCAGGCTAGATTCTAGAGCAGGCGTAGTGAAACTGCGGCCCTCCAGATGCCCATGGACTATAATTCCCAGGAGCCTCCTGCCAGCGTTCGCTGGCAGAGGGCTCCTGGGAATTGAAGTCCATGGACATCTGGAGGGCCGCAGTTTCACTACCCGTTCTAGAGATTTGTGGTGGATTATTTGGGCATGAAATTGGGGGTCACTGTGAAATTGGGCATGACGTTGGGGCAGGTAGTTGTGAGTTCCTGCATTGGGCAGTGGGTTAGTCTAGATGACCCTGGAGATCCCTTCCAACTCTATGACCTGCTGTGGACCAAGGCAGGATAGTAGCTTACAATGTAATTGACCAAACCTCCCCTCTGTTTAAACTGAAAATGACCAACGTAACTGACCAATGCTCAGCTAAATCTCGTTTGCCTAATCCAGTCCCTTTAAGGTGAAACTGACCACTGTAATTGACGGTAAGATCCCCTCTGCCGGATCCAGTCCCTTTAAACTGAAACTGACCAATAGCACGCCCTGGCGGGAAGAGCCATTGTTTGCTCATGTATATCAGCTGGGGGCTTTGTGGTCTGGGCGTCTGGCTCCGTTTTGCCTCTTGCACCGTCCTGGCCGGGTCACAACCAAGAGCGGCTTGAACCCACAACAGCTTTGCCTGGTTCGGCACCACGGATCTCGCGCGCGCACAAAAAGCTCACACCTGGGAGAGAACTTGGTCTGAAGGGCGGCGCTGGGCTCCTAGGTATCTTGCTCCCCAAAACTGCAGCCCCCCTTCTCTTTGCAGCTTGCAAAAAAAAAGCAACCACCCTTGCAGGGGAAAGAGACCTCTCAGCCCTGGGGCCTCCCCCCGTCCTCCCCTCCCTCCCTCCCTCCCTCCGTGGCTCTGGGCTCTGCTGCCTGCGCCTGGCCGCTGCAAGAGAAGCACACCAAAGGCGCCGCCGCCGCTGCAGCTTGCCCAGTTTTTTTGGGGGGGGGAGGGAGGGGGAGAAGGCGGAGAGACTCCAAAAGGATCCTTCGTCCCTTTCATGTGCCGCCTCGGCCCAATAGGAATCCGGAGGGTGCCCGCAAGTGGTCTAATCTCAATGAGGTGTCAATCATGTCCCCTGGTGGGTGAAGTAAGGTCTTTTGTAACCGCCTCTGTCTTTGGGAAAGAAGGGGAAAGGAAAAGGGGGGGAGGAGGGAGAGAGAGAGAGAGACTTGAACACAGAGAGGGAGACCGGAATCGCCAGCCAAAGCTGGGGCAGCTTGGCGAGGAGGCGCTGCTTGTTGTGCAGAGAGGCAGCGAGCGAGAGAGAGACGCACAGCCCAAACGTGCATATGTACAGATGTGTGTGCTACGCGTGTGATTTCGCCTTTCCTTTGGTCGTGGCTCGCAAGGAAGGACAGGGCGAGAAGACCGGAGCCCGTGGATTTCTAAAAAAGCGAGCGAGCGAGCGAGAGACCTGTTGGGGATTGGAAGGGGTCTCCGGCTAGATCTGAAGTGTGCGTTTAGCAGGAGACACCCGGAGGAGAAAACAGATTCTCTCTCCTTATTTTTTTCGCCTCTTCTAATTTTTTTTTTCCTGAACCCCCCCCAAAAAAGCGATGAACTCCACAACCCACGGCTGAATCGATGCCGAGAAGATGGGGAAACTTCATTCAAAGCATGGTAAGTTGGTGGCCGGGCTTGCGGGGAGGGGGAGACCCCGGGTCTGGGACTGGGACTGGAATCTGCTGGAGGGAGGAGGGAGGGAGGAGGAGGAAGAGGAGGGTATCCGGTGCTGCTCTCTAACCATCTTTTTCTCCCCTTTCCTCTATCTCCCCCCCCCCTACACCCCCAATAATTCCACTTGGATCTCCCCAGCGGCTGTTTGCAAACTGAGAGAAAGTCCAGAAGGTAAGCGGGTCTCTTATTCCGTGGGCTTCATCCGTGCGCCAACTTTGCTCTCCCTTCCTCCCCAAAGTTTGTGGGCTCCTTGACCCCCCCCCCCCCGGGTAGGGATGCCGGCCCGTGGGTGTCCTTCTTGGGTCCCTTTCTCCCCCTCCCCCCCTCTGTGGGGTGGTCTCATGCTGGGGCAGGTAAGAATGTCCCCCAAGGGGGTGTTTGAGCCCAGGGTGGCAACCGTCTGTCTCCCTGTCCCTTCTGCCCAGGTGACAGTTTTGCCGTGAATGCCTCCCTGGCTCGGAAAGGACTCGAGGACTGGATGGTCAAGCAGAAATATCTGGGAAGTGGGAACGGCGGTTTGGGACTGCAGGCAGGCTGTCAACATCGGGCGGTTTGCCGGCTCTCCGGCTCCAGGGTAAGTGATGGGTTAGTTTTTTCTCTCTCGCGCGGTAGCGCAGGCTTCCCTCTCCATCCTAGCAGTAAACTTCTCTGCTTCCTTTCCTTGCTCTTTCTCTGTTTCTCTTCCTCCCCTCCTTCTGCCTGTGGGGCTCGGTGGGCATCTGGCGGCCTCTCTGTGAAGGGGATGGGAATCTGTGGGACTAAACGCTGTTCCTGTAGGGCAGGGAACCCTCCCTTTTATGAATGGCCGGATTTCGTCTCCCGCTCGGAGACCCATGGCCGAATGAGTGAGAGCCTAAGCATGGGAAAGGAAAGTTCTGGCTTACGTTTGTGTCTTATGTGTTGGCCTCCTTTTTAAAGTTCTGCTGCGGAGCTGATGGATTTCGGAGTTGCTTCCACCCGCCGTCCCCAGTTCCTGCTCATGGTGGGTCTTTCAGGGAGCAATTCTGCCCCTGGTCACTTCCGCCTGCTTTTCCGCCTCTTACCCACGTGCAGGTCGGTCTTCCCCTACCCCATCTCCCAGCGCAACTCTGAGATGGCGGTAGGTCTCTTTTGTTTGGGGGTGACTCCTGCTGCTGTTGGCCTTCTGGGAATGGGAGGAAAAAGGGCGGGGAGGGCGGGGGAGAGTGGGTGGGCGTTCTGTATTGTCCTTCAGGCCATTGTTTCCCCCCCCTGTTGAAAACTTGTGGAATGCTAGCCTTTTGGGGACCAGTTCCTTTGATCTGAGAAGGGGGAGAGGGGGGCTACAGCTTGGGATGTCCAGGTGTTGAGGAAGTTTGGTCTCCAAACCCTCTCCTGAATGGAATTTAGAAAGTTTTATGGACAGCGTTACTTGCTGGCAACAGGGGAAGAAACATTTGAGTTGGAAAGCCCCAGAAAGGGCCGGGAAGAGTAGCAAAATCTGCAGAACCTTTGATTTGTGTTGTCTCTCAAGGGGGCTCTCCAGTGGGGGGCGGTGGTGGTGGTGGTGGAATCGATGTTGGTCAGCTTACGCGGTTCACCCTGGAAGCCTACATCTGAGTAAATGTGCATGGGATTGAGTTGCACGCTTGCCTCCTTGGTTCAAGGCATTCCTGGAGGCACTTTCATTATCAGAGATTGTGTACCTTAGCTTTTTCCTGAACATCTGGCCGTTTGCTTTTTTACCTCCCGTTGTTACCCTTGAAAGGAATATGAAAGGCAACCGTTGGTAGCAAGCGGGGGGGGGGGGGGGGGGGGTGGGGGGATGTCTTATAAAGTTTTTACTGGACAAGGAGGTGAGCCCACAGATGGCAGCTTTCAAGGGAAGCCAGGTCCACATGGTGATTTTGATGTATGTCATATATAAAGATGCAGCCTTGCTCCCAAGCTCCCCCCCCGCCCCCGAGAATAGAGCATGGTCCCCAAAGGAGAACCCCTTGACATCTCTATAATGATCTAGGAAGCACTGAACAATGAAGACAGCGGTCATGCGGAGTAATCCTAAACCTGGACTTCTGCTCAAGTCTATCCAGTTAGGGGTATGCGTGTGTTTTTTAGGATGGGGTTGTGGTGTCCAAATGGCCTAGATAATGAACAGACAGTTGCTGTAAATAATAAATAGACAATGAATGAGTAATGATCCATATGATGATGCCTTTCAGGAATGTGTAAAATCGTGCTTCCGTGATTTCTTCACGTTTGGACTGTTTAGTTTTTGCATGCAAAGGTCAGGGATATGTACAGAATTTGAAAAGAACATTTTGGACCCAGTTGGTTCGAGACGATTGTCTGTTTTATATGCAGCCTTTTAATTGAAGATTATCACTACATGTTTCTGGCTAACCCTAGAGCAGGGGTAGTCAAACTGCGGACCTTCAGATGTCCATGGACTACAATTCCCAGGAGCCCCTGCCAGCAAATGCTGGCAGGGGTTCATGGGAATTGTAGTCCATGGACATCTGGAGGGCCCGCAGTTTGACTACCCCTGCTCTAGTGACTTTGTTCTGGTGGCCTCGTGAATGTGGAAACCAAAGCGCGGGTTAAATAAATCTTTTAAACTATGTATCAAACACTATAAGTTTCTAGTCCACAATGTTTTTACTGGTCTGTTTGTCCAAGGTATATCTGTGCTACAATCTGTTTGTCCTGACAGCTGGGGGGGGAGGAGTTTTTAAAAGATAAAATTTAATTGCTTGATTACCTGGAGGTAGTTTAGGCCACAGGTAACCAAGTAAATGGCTACTCTTCAATCCAGGTTTTTAAAGCATGCGTCAGAACATTTGGCTCCTGATCCAAACGTTTATCAGTGGTTAAAAACCCTGCTTGTGAATGAGTAGTAGGATTTAAGTAGTACCTGCCTCAAAGACAGGAAAAGTAGGTTTCCGTGCCTGAATGACCTCATTCTGATAATTTAAAAAGTTGTGACTGTATACGTTTTGGAAAACAACCAACAAATCTTCAAAGAAACAGAGTGGAATTTGCTGCCACAGGAATAAACAACTTTCAAAAGGAATTAAAGAGATTTATAGAGGGTATTTCTATCAATGGCTACTAGCCAAGGTGACTAAAGCGAACCTCCATGTTCAAAGGCAAGTCAACCTCTCCGTCCCAGAGCCCAAAGGCAACTTTAGGGCAAGGCCTCTGTGCCCTGTTGCTGGCTTTCGGGAGGAACTGTTTGGCCAGTGTGTGAGCCAGGATGCTGGACTAGCTGGACCACTGGTCTGATCCAGCAGGGCTCTTCTGATGTTCTTAGATTCAGAATGTATTTGTGGATTACGTACAGTTCTTTATACCTAAAGCTGGTTGAGCTAAGCTTTGGGGCATTCCTGCTTACCATCTTTAAGGGAAAAGAAAATGCCTGAATGCCCTTCAGTAACAAAGAAGTCACGGTTCAGGTAACTGGAGAAAGTTTCACCCAACTCTGCGTACACCTGGAGTTAATCTGGAATATTTGCAGGGGTTGTTGACTCTCAGCTAGTTGTGACTAAGCGAAGTGCATACTGTAACAACCAGTCGGGTAAATAGTTTGTACGTTTTCTTCTTTGCTGTGCTTTCTTTTGCTTTGGAAGGGCTGTTCCAAAATTGCCTGGATTTGGCTTCCGGAAAGGTGACCAGTTTGGCAAAGGAAGACAAACAGGGTGGCAGAGAACTAAATCAAAGTACCCTGTTCATCAGTGTGCATGTTACTTTTTTGCTCACATCTGGTGACTTTCTGCTGGCAGGGAAATGCATAAACTGGCTTAGGGGGTCATCAGAAACATCCCAGTCGTATGTAGTGCAATGGCTTAAGGATGGAAGAGTTACTACTTTGTCAACTTTGATTTGGATTAGTGGTCCGCCCAAGGTGGGGTGTGAATCCCACCAGTCTCCTTATGATCTGAATTGATTGCTTTCCTTTCATACATTGACCTGAGGAATCTTGATTGGCATCAAACTGTGACCAGGCGTGTGAATAGCCATGGTTTGGCCAAACCAAGCTCCGATCAAAGTTTGAATTAGGGCACCTGAGTCTGCCCAATGTTCTGGTTGCAAGTTTTGCTTTCCATTTGGAAAAATGGTGCTCCTTTATGCCTTGCTGGTTAGATTAGCTGCAAAAGCCTTTGCCCTTAGGGAATGCTATCAATGGCTACAAGCCAAGGTGACTAAAGCGAACCTCCATGTTAAAAGGCAGTCAACCTCTCCATCCCAGAGCCCAAAAGCAGCATTAGGGGGAAGTATCAAGGAGCTGGTAGGTTACAGAGGATGACCGATAGGGTTGTAAGTGTCCTGCGCAGTACAGGGGGTTGGACTAGATGATCCAGGAGATCCCTTCCAACTCTGTGATTCTATGCCAGCCCCCCTTCTGCTGACCACCAGCCTGGGAGGGAGTTGGGGTAGGATTAGGGAGGACAGGGACCTCAGTGGGGCCCAAAGCCTTAGACTCTACCCTCCAAAGCAGGGGTAGTCAAACTGCGGCCCTCCAGATGTCCATGGACCACAATTCCCAGGAGCCCCTGCCAGCATTCGCTGGCAGGGGGCTCCTGGGAATTGTAGTCCATGGACATCTGGAGGGCCGCAGTTTGACTACCCCTGCTCCAAAGCATCTGTTTTCTCCAGGGGAACTGATCTCTGGAGGGGAGCTATAATTCTTGGGGATCCCCAGGCCCCACTTGGAGGCTGGCATCCCTAGTTGTGTTGGTGCAACCGAGTGTTTCCCCATCACAGCTATTCTATACTGAGTAGGAAAAGGAAGTGTGCAAAGAGAAGAAATCTTCCTCTTAATGACCTGGTTAGTATTCTGGGGGGGGGGGAAAGCACCCACCCATGCGCCCACAGCTGAGCCGAGCAGTCGGTGGTTGCTCTGTGAAGTTCTGGAGCGTCGGCCTCCGCTGCTGTTCTTGACAGAGGAGAAGGATGATTTATGAAATAGCAAGGAACGGAGGGACTCAAAAACGCCCCTTGAAGTTAGGCAGCTTCTTGGCTCCAGAACAAGACTGCCGCTGCAGCTGGCAATCACCGCCTTGTCATCCGGAGAGGCGCAGGCGCCATGCTGCGCAAAGGTTTTGTGAGCGAGGAGGTCAGGCCGTGGCTCAGTGGCAGAGCCTCTGCTTGGCATGCGGAAGGTCCCAGGTTCAGTCCCCGGCATCTCCAGTTAAAAGGACCAGGCAGGAGGGGATGTGGAAGACCTCTCCCTGAGACCCTGAAGAGCTGTGGAGAAAGGACTGTGGCTCAGTGGCAGAACCATTGCTTGGCCCACAAAATATCCCAGGTTCAGTCCCTGGCATCTCCAGTTAAAAGGACCAGGCAGGAGGGGATGTGGAAGACCTCTCCCTGAGACCCTGAAGAGCTGTGGAGAAAGGACTGTGGCTCAGTGGCAGAACCATTGCTTGGCCCACAAAAGATCCCAGGTTCAGTCCCTGGCATCTCCAGTTAAAAGGACTAGGCAGGAGGGGATGTGGAAGACCAGGCAGGAGGGGATGTGGAACATTACTGACCTCAGTGTACCGATGGTCTGATTCATTATCCCGCAGCTTCATGTCTGCTTGTTGGGACTGAAGAAGGTTGGGTTCGCAGGGAGGGCTTCCATGCTGCCTAGTGCGGAAGATCTGTTTTTTGATCTTCGCGTTTTAAGGAAACGGGACGCTGTGCTTTGAAGTCCTGCTCTACCACGGACAACAATGTGTTGTTGTTTTTTCTCTTTAGTGAGGTAGAAACATTGCTTGGCTCGCATCAGCTTTGATCCTCCATTAGCGCTGCTGCCCCGGCTTTAATAAGCGGAAAAATAATTGTTCTCTGACTCTTCACCTAATACATTGCTGCATTAGGAAGCAATGAAGCGGCCTGCTAACAGGTCAGCCCAAAGGTCTGTTGTCTCTTTCGATGG
Organism: Paroedura picta; assembly: GCF_049243985.1. Classification (NCBI taxonomy): domain Eukaryota; kingdom Metazoa; phylum Chordata; class Lepidosauria; order Squamata; family Gekkonidae; genus Paroedura; species Paroedura picta. The sequence continues at coordinate 35,183,718 of NC_135382.1, forward strand.
AGGTTCTCCAAGACCTCAAAGGGCTTTCCCCAGTTCTCCTTCCTGAGATCCTTATAACCAGAGGTTCTAGGGCAGGGGTAGTCAAACTGCGAGCCTCCAGATGTCCATGGACTATAATTCCCAGGAGCCCCTGCCAGCGAATGCTGGCAGGGGCTCCTGGGAATTGTAGTCCATGGACATCTGGAGGGCCGCAGTTTGACTACCACTGTTCTAGGGCCTCTGCTTGAAGCCTGTACAGACCACATGTCCCCTGCCCAGAGGTATACCTTCTTTTCCAGACCCAGGAGTAACAGCCACGCAAGAGCGTCCCAGGTTCAATACCCAACATTTCTTCAAAGTTCATGTCTTCAGTAGATAGGGAAGCATCTTTACCTGGTGCCTTGGTGAGTCTCTGGCATTCGAAGATCTGGGCTAAGTAGCCCAGTTTAGTCTCAAGGCAGCTTCTAATAGGCATCCATCTCAAGGAAACCAGTGGGAGAAACTGTACCCCAATATGGTGTTCCCCAAGAAGGTGCTATGGTGCCCAACTCTACTTTTCAGGAAGCTGGTGAATCTTCTGCCTTAATTCACATCAGCAGTTTTTCCACAGCTGGAGTAGGAGTTGTGGGTCCTGTAGGATCAGGAGGGATTGGCAGGCATCCCCTCCCCCCCACCCAGTATTTCCTTATGCTTGGTTTCATTCACCTTTCAGGCCTGACCAGCTGTTGCCATGGTCTTTGTTTCCAGCGGAGAATGAGCTTTGTTCTAGTCATAGAGTCTAGGGAGGCAGGGTGTTGCAGAAGGGACATAACTGCTCAGGTGTAGAAGACCATCCCATCCCCTTGTTGCTGTGTTCCCAGTGGCTGGACCATGTTCTCAACCAGAGTACAGATAATACTGCACTTGGCAGACGGATGGCCTAGCTCTGAATAAGGAAGTTGCACGTGTTCAGTGTGGGCGCTATGCAATTAGTTTGAAGAGCAAGGAGGGGGAGGTGTTGCATTTGGCCAGAGAGCCAGTGTGGTGTAGCGGTTAAGAGTGGTGTCTGCTAATCTGATTCCCCACTCCTCCACTTGCAGCCAGCTGGGTGATCTTGGGCCAGCCACAGCGCTCCCAGAGCCCTCTCAGCCTCACCTGCCCCACAGGGTGTCTGTTGTGGGGAGAGGATGGGGAGGTGATCATAGGCTGCTTTGAGACTCATTTGGGAAGTAAAAAGTGGGGTACAAAATCCAGTTCTTTTCCCATCTTTGTGGCAGCTATTTTGGGGTACTGTTTCCAAATGTAACTACAGACTCAAAAGATTGGGGACCTTCAATTTCTTCCAGGCCAAGATTGGTCAGGGATTCTGTTTTTTTTTTTGGGGGGGGGGCATCATCTGGGCATGGAATTGAGGTCACTGTATGTGGGCAGGTTGTTGTGAATTTCTTGCATCCTGCAGGGGGCTAGAATAGATCTCTTCCAACTACGATTCTGTGATTCTAACTTTGGAGTCAAAGAGCCTCTTGTGGCACAGAGTGGTAAGGCAGCAGACATGCAGTCTGAAAACTCTGCCCATGAGGCTGGGAGTTCGATCCCAGCAGCTGGCTCAAGGTTGACTCAGCCTTCCATCCTTCCAAGGTCGGTAAAATGAGTACCCAGCTTGCTGGGGGGTAAACGGTAATGACTGGGGAAGGGAATGGCAAACCACCCCGTATTGAGTCTGCCATGAAAACGCTAGAGGGCGTCACCCCAAGGGTCAGACATGACTTGGTGCTTGCACAGGGGATACCTTTACCTTAACTTTGGAGTCATGTCATTATAATCTTGGCTCCAGTATCCTCCCCCTCTCCCCCATGAAACTCTGGACACTTTTCTGAGGGCTGCGATGTGCCTGTTTGTCCTCCATTTTAATTTGCATGGATCAAGTTTTGGCCGCCATGTTCTTTGATGTTTTGGGAATTGGAACAAAGCAGGATTTTGGTGTGCCTCAAGTTTTCTTAGGCTTTTCGGCAGCCGAAAGAACTTCCAAGGGCTGAAAGCCGCACAAAGGCTTGGAGAGCAAAGGGAATGCATCTTCATTGCTATTTTATGGAGTTTTGCCTGCAAAGCAGAGGAAGAAATGTCAGTGACTGCTTATGGATTTATCTGTGCTTTCTTCAGATGTTGTTACAAACTGGGTTTTTGCAAACCTACATCATTCTTTAAGGCTTTTTTCCTTGTCTTTTCTTTTGAGTGTTAGCTCAGTTGTGTGGGGGCGGGGGGTGGCTTTTCATCATATCATTTGCTTAATTCAGCTTTCTTTTATCTTCAAAGCCATAACTAAATGCTCCCAGTTTTTCTCACTGGCATGTTGCAATCCTACTGGAGCCTTCCGCGGTTGAAAAAGACTGTCATTTTGATTTCACGTCTGTTCCAAATGGGGCAAAGTCAGCTTGGCTTTGCTCTCTGCTACACCTCCTGGGATTTGTCTCTGTGTTGGCGACACCTGAATGCCAGTTCTGGAGACCCAGGCTGTTGCATTCGGGGAGGCGCTCAAGTGCCTAGGTGGACCGAATCCGTTTTTGCATGGAGGTCAGTTTCTGTTTTTGAAGAATCCTATAATTCCCCAAGCTGCGTTTCGCTGACAACACTGCATTCCTGTTTCTTGTACAGTGAAGGCACAACCCGTGTAGATCACGAAGACTTGAAGGTTCAGTCCTTGATCTGTTTCCGTGGACAGAGCAGGCGAGGTTACAGGCTGAAAGTCAGGTGGGGTCATTTCGTGTGACGGAGCATCTACCCGCTCTGGCAGGTGACTGGGTGCCGCATGGGACAGACCGCCCCTGGGGTCCTGTGTGCCACTCTGGAGGATGTGGACACCCTGGAGAGGGCGTAGAGGCGAGAGACCAGGCCCTATGAGAATTTGACTTCTGGAACTCATTCTATGCGGGGCTTCCCTTGAAGCTGCTCCAGAAACATCAATGGCAATTGTCATCCATGGACATCTGGAGAGCTACCTCTGCTCCAGTGGAAGAGCCACCCAAGCTGGGGCATGTCCCTTAAATTGGAGGAAGTAATCATGTTTTGCTCAATAGAATGGGAGGGTATGCCGACATGAGATGGCAGGCCCAGGAGCAGTGGCATACAAATATAAATAAATAAGGGTAAGAACCACCCCGCAGTAATACAACACATGTCTGCCTCGTTGTTGTATGACTACTTGAAAGAGCAAGTTCTTCAACCTTGGGCTGTTTTCTCTTCAATTTAGAGAAGTACTGGTATCAGGGTATTTTTTGGGAGGGGAAGGGGGGCTACTCATGCAGACAGAACAATTTTTTATGGCCTGTATGCCCAGGCTGTGGTTTAAAGCATTTGCCAAACTTTGCAGGATCAAAGGGCCAGAAGATTAAAAGGCTAATGGAATTTGGACGCTGTAAAAGATAACATAATTTTAAAGAAATGTACACTCCCCTTTGACATCTCCAGTTTGGAAAAGCAATGGTAGGGATGCTTCCCTCCACCCCCCGTCAAAGAGTCTGAGAGTCTTAGGCAGGGGCATTCCAACTGCGGCCCTCCAGTTGTCCATGGACTACAATTCCCATGAGCCCCTGGCAGGGGCTCATGGGAATTGTAGTCCATGGACATCTGGAGGGCCGCAGTTGGAATGCCCCTGATCCTAGGAGTGCCACTGTGATGAGAATAGCGAATCGACCAAGGGTTCCTCTGGAAGCCGGATTCCACCGTAATTATCCCGGAATGATACCGGTTGGTACAATTAAAAAACCGCAGTGCCATGGGCATATGGAAAGCGTTAGACATCCTTACAAGGTTTCAAAGCAATGCGCTGGAGGTTAAACTGACGTGGGGGGTCAGGGTGGAGAAGAAGAGCATAAATTTCAGTGCTTCGCCTTGCGAAATTGACACAAGTTGAGTCCGCGGAGCCATCTGGCTTAGCCGGTCCAGATGAGACTGATGTGTGTTTATCTGTGCGCATTTTCCAGATAGCTCAGTGTTGACTCGGCGAGATGTTAATTCGAATCTTGGCAGGGAAGTGGTTCGGCCCTTGAACTTTCTTTAGGAACTTAAAAAAAAAAGGGGGGGGGACACGAAGCTAGTAAGGACATGCCTCTGTTGGGGAGGCGGTGGGAAGAAATGTAATCTCGCATAACGTGTGGTAATACGGGGTTGGTTGCAGCAAAGGTGTTTAGCAGTTCCGAATCTGTGTCAGGCCTGGAACCTGTTGGTGGCTCAAAGGGTGAGGCCCAAATGGGAGGGGCGATGGGCAGATCCCCTGTGGGGTTACTCCACTGGATTCCTCCTCCAGGCCAGGCTTATTAATCCTCCTCCAGTCCAGGCTTATTAATTAAAAGTAGAAGATCAAGGGGAGGGAGGGTAGTTAAACTGCAGTCCTCCAGATGTCCGTGGACTACAATTCACTACAATTGTCCGTGGACTACAATTCAGCATTTGCTGGCAGGTGCTCATGGGAATCATAGTCCATGGACATCTGGAGGGCTGCAGTTTGACTACCCCTGGGCTAAGCCATGATCCTAGGTCTAGCCTGGCAGCTTTTAGAATCATAGAGTTGGAAGGGACCTCCTGGGTCATCTAGTCCAACCCTCTTCACCAGGCAGGACACCCACAACGCTATCGCTCATCCACTGTCCCCTGCCGCCGCTTTTATCTTATCCCAATCTGCAGGAACCAAATGATGATCTAGTCTCTTCCTCTGTTCTGATGGTTGTGTCGGTCTGCAGTGAAAGGGCTGGATTTGAATCCAGCAGCACTTCAGAGATCAATGAGATTTTTTTGGGGGTATGAACTTTTGAGTCAATGCTCTCGTATCTGACGAAGGGAGCGTTGATTCTGAAAATCTTGTTGGTCTACAAATCGCTTCTTAACTCAAACCTCATTCTTCCTCTGTCCTGGGACTTTCGTTGGCAACCAGAGGAGAGTACCCCAGCCAGCAGGTTCCTGGTTCAAGTCCAGCCTTGATTCTTTGCTAGTCACACGCTCTTAGCCTAACCTGCCTCACAGGGTTGTTGTGAGGGTAAATCAGAGGAGAGGAGAATGATGTTAAGCCACTTGGGCTTCCATTGGGGGAAAAAAAGCAGAATATAAATGTTACAAATAAATGCAAGTTCTCCCGGTCACAAGAAAAAGCATTGACTGTATCTGCCATTTTGGGAGTTGGAAGGGGATTGGGAAAGGATGTGAATGGCTGTTTTAGAGGGTTTCCGTGTTCTATGTCTATTTAACAGGGGTAGTCAAACTGTGGCCCTCCAGATGTCCATGGACTACAATTCCCATGAGCCCCTGCCAGCATTTGCTGGCAGGGGCTCATGGGAATTGTAGTTCATGGACATCTGGAGGGCCGCAATTTGACTATCCCTGACGTAATCGCTATCAGCCACACTGGCTTGTGAATAAGACCAGAACCCAGGAAGTGGGCTCATGGCTACAGGTACCAAGGCCTGTAGAGAGACACATTCCCCAACAATTAAAAGACACTCATCAAGTTTCATACCCTCCCTTCTATTCTGGTTTTGCACCTGAAAACCGAAGGGGGGAAAAAAAGAACCACTCCATAAACAAATCTGTTAATTTTGCACTCTTGTTTGTTGTAAATTACGGGGTGTCTCCCCTTTCTTCCTCCCGGTCCCCTTTGTGTAACATTAAAATATTTTTAGGTCAGTGCATCAGGGAGCTATAGGTGTAAATGGCCTAAAATGATATTGTATCTGAGGAAGTGTGTGAGCACACGAAAGCTCATCCCTTGAATAAAACTTTGTTGGTCTTAAAGGTATCGCTGGTCTCTTAAGTTTGTTCTGCTGCTTCAGACCAACACGGCTACCCCCTGGAATCTGAAAATGCCTGTTTTTTGGATTGTTCCAACCGTTCTGTCTGGGGGTGGGGTGGGGGACTCTTTTGTATCCTGCTTGACATCACGAAAGTCGGCATTGTGGGAGAAAACCACAGATGACACATGTTGTTTTTGACTTCGAGTGGGGGGGTGAAGTGCGGCCATAAACGTGCTAATTTCCTCGACGGCTTAAACTCTCATCCGAAGGAGGCCTTTGCCAGCAAACAAAAACGCCTGCAGATGAGAATATTTTGTAGCGCGCTCTTACGGACATGTGGAAATGTCCTCTGCACCAGTTCATTAAAAGAAGTTTTCTTCATAAGGTTTTTGTGCAATTCTGTAATAAGGCCCAGGAGGGGCTGAATAAGTGGTATTTTTATAGCCCTGCTCCCTCCCTTCCCAAAGATGTTAAGATGACTTTTTATGGTTCTCTTTGAACTGGTTTAGAAAGAGAGGAGGGGAGGGGGGGGGAGAGGCGAAGTCGCTGGAGTATTGAAATTTGGTAAGGGCCGGTTCTCTCTTCAGAAGAAGAAAAATATCATTCAGTGATGATCTTTTAAAACAAAACAGAACGTTCCCTCGGCAAGCCTCCCGTAAGTCCAGCTGTTGGCCTTTATAGAAATTCTTGAAAGGCCGCGGGTAATTTTCTCCCCCCCCCCTGCATGCGAGCTTCAAAACTAGGTTGGAGAAGTCAGCTGCAGATGTTGAAGTGTTTTTGGGGGATTGGGAAGAATTTTTTTTGTCGGGTATGCGCAAGTACATGAGGACTAGCTCTCCGTCTGTCCTGTTTGCCCGTTTGTCTGTACTTTCCACTGGGATGGTTTCAGAACAATCCCAGAACCGTCTGTCTGTATTTGCAGCAGGGAGTGTTAAGTATTCGCAGCTACGATTCTCTTCTAATTCCCCCTAGCTAGAAATATTCGCCAAACAATAACAGGAGCGCTGACCCTGTAATGCAGGGGTTCTCAATCTTCCTAATGCCACGACCCTTTAATACAGTTCCTCATACTGGGGTGACCCCCCAACCATCAAATTATGCAAGTGTTCTTTCATTCACAGAAATTAAAGCAAAACTGACCAATGGCGTGAAGATCCATTGTTCGTGATTGTATATAAATTGAGTTTTTCCTGGGTTTCTCAGTTCAGTTCTGCCTCTTGTTTGGTGTAGCCAGTTTGGAGAGCCAGTTTGGTGTAATGGTTAGGAGTGTGGACTTCTAATCTGGCATGTCAGGTTCGATTCTGCTCTCCCCCACATGCAGCCAGCTGGGTGACCTTGGGCTCGCCACGGCACTGATAAAACTGTTCTGACCGGGCAGTGATATCAGCGCTCTCTCAGCCTCACCCACCCCACAGGGTGTCTGTTGTGGGGAGAGGAATGGGAAGGCGACTGTAAGCCGCTTTGAGCCTCCTTTGGGTAGGGAAAAGCGGCATATAAGAACCAACTATTCTTCTTCTTGTCCCACCATGCCGATTTCGCTCTTTTCTGGTACTCCAGACAGACGAACGCTGTATCTTGGTCAACCCCGCAAGGCTGTTGTGTGGATGTTGGCCCCGCCAAGCTGCTTGCCCTTCCATGACCACTGTGAAAGGGCCGTTCGACCCCCCAGGTTGAGAACCACTGCTGTAATGCCTTCAGTTAGGGTCAGCTCTGGAACCAACCGCAACAAACTGGAAGCACACAGCTCTCCCTTGGTACCCCCGTGCAGCCCCCTGACTGTTGTGTTACGAACTCACAGATGCTTCCAAACAGTCTTCAAGGTCAGCACCACGAGTGGCCACAACCTGACCAAAACGCGGATCGTGGTAGCCAAGCGCAGAATCCACCGAACCCGGGGCATTGGACTTCCTGCCGCCGCGGCTGGTCTAAGCGGCTGATTTGTAAATACCTGCTGGCACAATGACCTAAAAACACGCACGTGCATAATGCCACTCTTGGTCAGTGGAAGCCAAAAGCGAGCGCACCAGCTCCCCCCCCCCTCCCCACACTTCTGGCTGAATCGTTCTCTTTAATCTGGACCTAATTCTGTGCCAGTTCATGCCTCTTGTTCTCCGAAGAACAAAGGGCTGTTTTATCTTTGTTTACGCAGCGCAGCCATTCTGGTTAAACATAATGGCGTCGGGTGGATTAATGAGAAGGGGGGGGGAGGGAGGGAGCGAAAGAGACTTGGATTCTGCTTGACCTGCTTGGAGCCCAGACTGTTGCTCTTTGCTTCTTCCCTTCGGCCTCCTCCTTGGCCTGCCGCTCTTTGGTTTTAGGGCCTGGGTGGTGTCTTGGGAAGGGTGTTGCCCTTGGACTGGGGACAGGTTTCGCCCTCTGGGTGGCCTTCTGCTAATTTCTTCTCCCTCAGCCTTGCAAGGAGGTGCTTAGCTTCCAAGATCAGGTCAGCCTGGACTATCCAGGCCAGGGCTATTACAGAAAAAGGCCTCCACCAAGTCCTTTGACCCAGGGCGGGAGGCACCCACAATTAGCTATTAAATTTCTACACCGCCGTTCCGTCGTGGGCTCAGGGCAGTTTGCACTATATATGCATTATGAAACATCACCACAATCCTACAAATGGTTTGTTGCAAGTATTTAAATCATTAAAATGATAAAATCCTGTGTTATAAGTTACCTTCCTGGCGCAAATTCACCTTCGCTTAGGAGTGTAATGCATTCCACTCAAAGAGACCTATGCATTCTCCCCCTCTCCCAGTGTTGGCCACCCAGTTGCTGCTGGGAGACACCTCCCCCCTCTCTCAGGAGGGCAGGAAAGTTATGATGCTCGTGAGTTATTTCTCAAGCTTTGGTATTCAGAGGTACACATCCTTTGGAGAGGCTCTCTGTGAGGCAGGTGAGGTTGAGAGAGCTCTGATAGAACTGTGACTGGTCCAAGGCCACCTACAAGGCTTCACATGGAGGAGTCAAACCCGGTTTTCCAGGGGAGAGTCCACCACTCTTAACGACTATACCATGTTGGCTGTTTCCTAGACTGGAAAGCAGCAATTACTATGCTACTTTTGGCCTTGCTAAATTGTCAATTTAATGCTTGCTTCAGTGTGTTTTGGATTTCTAGTTGCAATCAAAAGCTTGCTGCACTGTTTACTGGATGTCCCATCCTCTTAATTGGCCTTCTAATCTGGCGAGCCGGGCTTGATTCCTCACTCCCCCACATGCAACCAGCTGGGTGACCTTGGGCTCGCCACGGCACTGATAAAGCTGTCCTGACCTTTGTTGGTCTTAAAGCTGCCACTGGACTCCCACAAACAAAAGCTTGTAGAGCGTCCCTAGAGGCTCACTCCTAGCTTCTGGAAATCGTAATGATTTTAGATTGATTTTTTAGATGAGGATCCTGCTCTTCTGCTAAGGAGCCATATAACCATCTCACACCTTTCCCCTATGGATTTATTTTCGCAGCAGCCCTGTGAAATATGATGGCCTATTCTTTGTTGGCCCATCGGTCCATCTGAGAACCTGTTGGATGCTCCCAAGGTGTTGAGACCTTGAGTCTTCATAGGAGGTGCTTACGTATTTTGAAGCGCGCGATTCTTATTTTTTCTTTCCTCCCCAGCCATGAGAGCTAGAAACTTGTGTTTTCATGTCTTTCGCTTGTCAGTATAAGGATCCGTGGCAGAAGACTATTTTTTTAATACCCTTGGGAAGACTCTTGGGATGAAGGTCCTACAAAATGTCCTCCCATAAATGGCCTTGCTCAGGTCTTGCAACAGAGAACCCACATGGTGTAGTGCAGGGGTAGTCAAACTGCGGCCCTCCAGATGTCCATGAACTACAATTCCCAGGAGCCCCTGCCAGCAAACGCTGGCAGGGGCTCCTGGGAATTGTAGTCCACGGACATCTGGAGGGCTGCAGTTTGACTACCCCTGGTATAGTGGTTAAGAGTGGCAGCCTCTAATTTGGACAGCAGGGTTTGGTCCTCCCCTCCTCCACATGCAGCCCAGCCGGGTGACCCTGGGCCAGTCACAGTTCTCTCAGAGCTCTCTCACAGGGCGATTGTAAACTACTTTGAGATTCCTTCGGGTAATAGAAAGCAGGATACAGTCAGATGTGAGGGACCTCAGCCTGAAACCTCAGAAAGCCGCTTCCTGCAATAGACAAGACCGACTTGGGTTTAGTATAAGGCAGCTTCCAGTGGCTACGCCATCTTCACAGCAATATGCTGCTTTTTCCTGACTTTGCAGGCATGCAGTTTTAAACAGCGAGCTGTCTGTCTTCAACCCATGTCAGGTGCCTTCGGTATGGTCCTTAATGGCAGGAAGAGCCAACCTGTGTCCCACGCAGTCCGTATCTGCCTGTGGCGCTTCTGTTTCTTAAAAAACAATAACGACACCAGAATGTCATTAAGCAGAGAGACCATCAGACTCATTTTGGGATTCTAATTGGTTTTTATCTGCCAGAGGCATTATCGGCTCTGAGACTGGCCTGTGTGTCTGTTTGCGAGCATCCCCCTGTGCATATTTGGGAGCCTTTGGTTTTACGCAGCGAAATCTTAGCCTTCGGTCTTCCCCAAACACCTGCGACGGGCGCAGCTGCGTTCGATCCTCGACGGATTGACGTTTGGCCGGTTTCCCCCCCCCCCGTGCCAATGCGTCCCAGTGCAAGAGATTCCCCTCCGCCACCCGTTCCTTTTGTGATTATGGCGGAGTTTAATATACTTGGGAGCATTTCTGTGCCGGCTTTAGAGGATTAGGCATATTGAGGTTCCCATTAAAGTCTAACTCTGTGATTTCGAGATCTGTGGAAGGAAATCAGGCGCGGGTGTTTGATCTTGGGGGTGCAGCCGCGCACGCTGCGAGGTACGAAATGAGGGGATGTGCTCAGTGGGGAAGTGACACTACAAAGGGCCTTCTCGGAGGAGGGATGGGATTTGGGAGCAGATTTGGATCTTTTGATCTGCCGTGTGATGTGAGCCATGTGTGATACAGAGGCAACGCAGGGTCTTATTTTGTGTAAGTGTGTGTGTGTGTGTGTGTGTGTGTCTCTGGCAGAGGAGGGAGGGAGGCGTGTTGTGGTGCCCTTGGAGGTAACTTGGGAGGGGGCTGTGGCTCCATGGCAGAGCAGCTTGTTGGCGTGCAGAAGGTCCCAGGTTCAATCCCGGGCATCTCCAGTCAAAAGGACCAGAGGACAGGTGATGGGAAAGACCTCTGCCTGCCATCCTAGTCAGAGTAAACCCACTTTTCCCAACCTTTTGATCAATATTTTTCAGGCTTTGAGGTCACAGGAAATGCACAACCAATAACATCCAATGCATTTTGTGGACATAAGCACATAAGAGAAGCCATGCTGGATCTAGCCAATGGCCTGTCCAGTTCAACAAGCTGAGCAGAATTACAGGATGCCCGTACTTTCTTTTGAAATGGGAGTTTGGAAGCTGAGAGGTTGATTGGGGCTTAGCACATCACCCAGCTGTTCCTTCCCTTTCGGTCCGGTCTCTCTCCTGATTTGTTCAACGAATCTCCGGATGGGTTATATGTTTAGATCAGCCTTTCTCAACTTTTTTTACCGTTGAGATGCCACTGAAACATTCTTCAGGCTTCAAGAAACCCCAGATGTGGTGCAATCGTGAAGAATATGGTTGGGACGCAGAGCTGTGGACACGCCCACCCGGGGCCCCTCCCCTTCCCACCCCCCTCCAGGCCCATCATTGGCCATTTTGGGAAGCAGCCTTAAACTGAGTCAAGGCTCCTCCGCACATAAAACAAGCTAGAGAAAAGTTAATTTTAGATCCTTCCCCCTTGGTCTGGACTAGCCACTATTTTAAGAAAACCATAATGTATCCCGCCTCTTCCCTGCCCCTCGTTAATTAGGGGTAGGGTGGGGTCTTTTTTTTTTTGCATGCTTTTACATATTCATGATGCAGAGCGACTCTGTTAATAAAAGCCAGGCTGTGTCTCCGTTTGGTAACCTGAATAGCCACAGTCTCTAGCTGAGAAGGACCCAACGCCGGAAAATGCCCCGGACAAAATTCTAAAAGGCATTGAAGAAATCAATCGCCTTATCGTAGCGCAAAGCCTTTGATGTAATCCCGGAGAGTTTATACTGGGACTCTGCCTAGCTTTTTATGGTCAGCTTCAGACATTTGGGATGAAAAGTGGATCATGCGCTCCCGCGTTTTTAAATACACACACTTATGAAAGGCTCTTGCGTCGTTTGGCTGCCGTCTGTGGCTTCAAGGTGAAGCCAGGTGGGCAGCGGTTGGGTTTTTTTGAGAAAAAAATTTTGCAGGCAAAAATAAATAGAGCTTTTTGATGTGTTTCTCACGGAGAAGGTGGACGAACGGCAACAACTCACGCTCTGTGGCCAAGTGAAATGCCTCGTTTTATTTCGAGGCCGAAAGGAAACAGGGTATCTTAGCTGAGGTGTCTTTCCCCCCCCCCCCCCAAAGAATCCTAAGGGTTGCACGTGAGATCTGGCAAAGTTGAATTTTTCTATTTTGAATTGTCATGTTTCTCGAATATTTGCTAGCTTTATCTCAGGGGTAGTCAAAATGTGGCCCTCCAGATGTCCGTGGACTACAATTCCCATGAGCCCCTGCCAGAAAATGCAGTTTGACTACCTCTGCTTTATCCCCCCCTATTTAATACATTTCATATTCGCTTGTTCCCTTCCCAAGTACGTCAAGACTAGACCACATCCATTGAGTCACAACATTAAAACTTTTGTTTTTCCCCTCAAAACTTCAAGTTTTGAGGGGAAAAACCACTCAATTTTCAGATTTCCAAACCTCTTCACAATAATGGCTGCTTGTTTTCTTAAAGTGTCCTTCTTACATGCTCAACGCAGGATCAGCCCAGGATCAGTTGGTCTGCTTCTTTAGACCAACATGGCTACCCACTTGACTCTTCCTACATGAATCTTCAACTCTTGTCTACAGTTCTTCAGCGCTCCACAAAACATCGTGTGTTGATCCAGAGATGGAAATTTGAATTTCCCCAAGTAGGGTTTCCAACGTCCACGTGGGGCCTGGAGACCTCCCAAAATCACAACTGAACTCCAGATGATAGAGATCTCTTCCCCTGGAGAAAAATGGCTGCTTTGAAAAGCTGACTGCTTGACATTATACTCCGCTGAGGTCCTTTCCCTCCCCATACCCTGCTGTCCCCAGGCTCCACCCCTCCAAATTTCCAGGGGTTTCCCAATCTGGTGTTGGCAACCTTACCTCTTAGGGAACATCCTACCGTTTCCCCCCTGTTCAAAGGGACAGCAAGGGGTATGAAATGGAAGGAGGGGCTGCTGTATCCCTATTTGAAATTGGCCTGGTTCGGAGGTGACCTGACCCTTTGAGTGTTTGACAAACTCTCTGGGAACTTTCTGATATGTCCTCTCCAGTAAACGGCTTTCTTGGTTGTGGTTTTCGTGCTTTCATCTCTCTGAAATCTGATCTTCATGAAAGTCTGGGGCTAAAGCCAAGCGCGGGGCACATGTTTTATTGTTATGTCTCCTTTGAAGCTTGCTGGAAATCTGGCCTCCCTTATCCAAAGTTGGACCAAGACCATAGTCGGGACAGGTGGTTTGCAAGCCGGGCCAGGATTTGGCCTCTGTGCATTCGGCTTGCAGCTCGTGCTTAAACAGGAGGCTTGGCCGATCCGGCTTAAGTCATCCCTGGGGTGTTTTCCGATTCTTGCCTGGGATCTGGAGTTGGAGGGACAACAAGAGAAGAGTGCCGATGGCCGCTAGCCGTTGTCTTAACAAGTTACTCAGATAGCATTTCTCAGTGGGCTCCGCATCTGTAGTAAAAACTTACTTTCTTGTCTTGGGCGATGCTTATAGTTTCCTTGTAAACCCTCGTGGGTTGAGTGTGTTTGGTAATTGCTGTCAGGCCCCAAGCTGCTTCCCCCCTTTCCAACAGCTGTGTAATTTTACAAGTTGCAGCGATCAGCTGACGTCAGCTGGTGTCACAGCACCTAAAGCAGGGCTCCATGCAGATTAAAAGGTAAAGGTATCCCTTGTGCAAGCACCGAGTCATGTCTGACCCTTGGGGTGACGCCCTCTAGCGTTTTCTTGGCAGACTCAATACGGGGTGGTTTGCCAGTGCCTTCCCCAGTCATTACCGTTTACCCCCCAGCAAGCTGGGTACTCATTTTACCGACCTCGGAAGGATGGAAGGCTGAGTCAACCTTGAGCCGGCTGCTGGGACCGAACTCCCAGCCTCATGGGCAGAGCTTTCAGACTGCATGTCTGCTGCCTTACCACTCTGCGCCACAAGAGGCCGTCTTGTTAAATTGGAGCTATTGCTTGGAATGCCAAAGAGTTATAGATCTTTATTTATTTAGATTTGTATACCGCCCTTCCCTACGGCTCCGGGCGGTTTACATAAAACATTTTGGAACATTTACATAGAACACTATCAAAATCAATATAACAGTATAACAATAACAACAAAGCCTAAAGATGGCTGGTGGTCCTGTGTTGTGATTTTGAGTTTTGATTTCATTTTTTATCCTGTGTCTTTCATTTGTGTCATAAGCTGTCCTGGGAAGGGAAGATAGCATGGTGTCGCCTGATTGTGTCAGATCTTGGAAGCTAAGTGGGTAATTGGAAGGGAGACCACCAAGGAAGGTTCTGCAGAAGATGCCCCTGGCAAGCCACTTCTGCCTCTTCCTTGCCTTAAAAGCCCATTTCTGGGCTTGGTGACTGGATGGGAGACCACCAAGGCTGACTCTGCAGAGGGAGGCAATGTCTAAGCACGTCTACTCCGCACTTTCCTTGAAAAAAAACCTTGCTGGATTCGATACTTGGAAGGGAGACCACCAAGGAAGGCTCTGCAAACCGCGTCTCCTTCTCACTTGCCTTGAAAGCCCTTTGCTGGAGTCGCCGAAGGCCTACCACAGCCTCCCAGCACTTTACACACAGCAAAATTGCCTTCAGCTTCGTACGGAAGAAAAGTGGCTGAGAAGTGTTTTCATTAAGATCTTGAAGCTCTTTCCTTGTTTCCGAGAGCTCCACTGTGAATTCTGATAGGGCGCGTGTTTTGACCTGTAACCATCTCCATCTCTGGTTACCCCGCCTTGCCCAAAGTTTGCACCGGGCCTTGCTGACCTTCTGAATCGATGTTTTGATAGGGAGTCGGGATGCAGAACTTCGTTTTAGGAAAGGAATCTCGTGAACTGCGAGGGGCATATAGTTTGTCGGGGAGTGATCTCTCCCCAAGCCCGCGGGGGTTACCTCGTCCAATCGGCCCAGGCGCCAATCCGCTGGCACGCCACAGGTGATCTTGGAGGGAATGTTGTTTAAAGCGCCTGTCCCACAGTTTCGCAAATGCGCCCCGGACCAGAGGATGTTTTTCTAACTTCAAAGGGCTTCTCCGGCTGGCTCCGAGCCTCCCAGACGGAGTTCACAAATTTCTTTTCCTTTGCTTTTTTGCTCGGCTCCCGATGTGTTGAACTATGTGTGATTTGGGGGGGTATGTGATGTTTTTCTTAAAACCAGACCCTGACCCCGTTTCAAATGGAGCTTTCTGCTGAACTTGTAAACACAAATATATAGAAGGGACTGGGTTTTTTTTTTTTTAAATCTGCCTTTTGAAAAAAAAAGTTACTTTTGCAGAAAGGTTCAGAATAGACGTTAAAAGGAAGGACCATTTATAAAGAAAACAAACCAGCTTCTTTATAGGGGCGGGAGCACATAAGGACCTTTTCAGCTTCTTCCCCCCCCCCCCCCAACCTTGGGAGATCAAGGACGGGGGTTCCTTTGCATGCTATCACTGATGTTGTGATGTCCCTGCTGCAGGTCTATGGACAGCATTATTCCTTTTTGGGCTATTTTTGTACAACGTTTCATCTCCAGATGAGCAAAGGGCCAGGGTGAGATCAGGACACGGAGGCAACCTGAAGGCAGCGTGAACCAGTGTCTCAATGAATCTCATCCTCTTACGGCCATGTAACAATCAGACATGAATTGTGGGTTCTCCTCCATTCCACCGCAAAGGGTGTCCAATTGGAATGCCACAGGTGTAAGCGGCCCTGAGCCACCTGGGAAGGGCAGGGCGCAAATGTAAAAATAAATAAAGTGGCAGGGTGCAGAAGAATGCAGACTCCTGGTGTTCTTAAAATCAGTGCCGCTGACTTTCCATAACCGTTGCTGTGTTTTATTTATGTATTCATGTCATTTATATACCGCCTTTCCCTGTGACCTCTCAGGGTGGGGTACATGAAACCACTGGGGAATGGGAAAGGTAGATTAGAACATGTGGAACAATGTGAACGAGAAAAGTTGTAAACAGTTAACAGCACAACATATGAGTAAATGCGAACAGTGGAAGGGGATAATAGCCACGGTAAGGGACACACGAGATGTCAGGGTTGCCTGGCATGGGGACAGCTTGTGGGGAGGACCCCGTCACTGGCCGCATCGGAAGTCCTGGCGGAAGAGCTCCGTTTTGCTTTGAGTTCCGATAGGGCCTTGATTTAGTTGGGGAGCTCTTTCCACCAGATTGGGGCCAGGTTGTATCCTAACTCCTCCTTTTTGTTCGATTACAGTCTGTTGAATAGGCCATTGATTTATTTATTTATAACTTCATTTATATGTACCACCCATTCCCACAAAAGCGGGCTCAGGGCGGTTCATAGGAGTTGTTAAAATATCACATAACTAAGACAATAAAATACTATAAAATACAGTAATGCCCAATGAAGTTCCAATAGCGCTCTAGCTCCCGTCAACTGTCACAGTCCAGCCAGCCGATACGGACTGACCCAAGGGGAGGGAGGAAAGTGTAGGGAAGAGGGAAAGGAAAGGGGCCCATATGATTCAATCCACCATGGCTTCAACCATAGGCCTGGTGGGAAAGTGGCATGTTACAGGGCCTGTGGACCTTTGGCAGAGTTTTGCACCCTTCTAGGTCTGCAGCGTAGGAAGGCATGGCTCTGTTAGGTCTGTACCTTTTGTTTTTGACTGGCCTTCCAAAAATCTATTTGGATTTATCTGTCTGGATTCATGAAATAATTAACTGACGGGTCTTGGCAAGGATTCAGGTGGACGAATGCCTTGGTCTGAAGCGATGGAAAAAAGTTTTAAGTCCGGAGGCACTTTAAGACCAACAAAAGTTTAATTCTGGGTATAAGCTTTCGTGTACATCCACACTTCATCGGGAAACCCCCACACCGTGGTACCATGGAGGGGCACGGTATCCTGGTTAGGAAAACCAGCTATACACTGTACAACAGATCACATCCCCTGATCATTTCTCCAAGTAAACTTGTGGATCATTTTGTCTCCTGTTTCCCCTGTTGCCTTCATTGAAAAGGGTCACAATAAGGAAAATGTGTTGTAAAATTGAACATTACTATTTATTAACATTAATAAAAGCGGGATATAAATGCAATAAATATATGCAAGTCTGGAGTGGCACATCTCCCCGTGTGCCTGTGGCCGGTCCCGTCGTTTGGCACGTGCCCCAAGCTCTACTGCGGGAAGCCGGAGTTACTTGGGAAGGGACCTGTGCTTAATTTGCTCAGCTTCTTTGTGGTCCTCTAGAAGTATTTTGGAGAGCGTCAGGGCTCTGCTGCAGCGTCGGAGGCGGATCTCAAGCCATGCAAGACGGAAGTCAATTACCAAGACTGAGTGGACATTATTCCGTCAGGCTTAATCGCTCTATGATTAAGTAGCAGGAAATATTCCATCATTAGTCTTCATTTCCTTTCCTTGTAGCTTTTCTTTTCAAGAAAAGTTTCTTTGTAGGGATTTCCGCCCCCCCCTCCCCCATTGCGTCAGCGAAGTGCTGCCTTCTTGTTGTTCGTAGTTTAAAGGGAATTTGTGAGTTTCGGAATGAATGGAAAATATTGGCAAAGGGAGAGGGGGGGGGGAGAGACCAGAGTTTTCTTCTCGGGTTCTCCCCCCCCCCCACCTTGCTACCTTACTTCATATTAAAATTAATTCTTCCCGTTTAAGAACTCTTACCTTTTATGTGTTGTGAATGCAGGGGGGAAACGCACCCCGCTAGACGTATTTACGTGCGATGGTTTCATGGTTGCCCCTCTCATGGGTCTGCTTTTCTCTCTTTACACAAAAACATTGGCCCCCTTTTTTGGGGGGTCCTTCCTGATCAAGTATGCGAGGTTTTTATGCTCGATCTCACCTGTTGGCACTGAATGCCAGTGGGGTGCAGTGGATCAAGCAGCCGTTTTCAACCTTACGACCATGGAGGAGCGCCTGCAATAATATTACAGGCTTCAGGGAGCTCTGGGAGTGATGTTAGCTGGCCCCGCCTACCTGCCACGCCCCTGGAAGTGACATCACTGCCCTCATTTACAGGCAGGCTTGAGGAGGACTGAAGGGGAAGAGACCGGAGGTGGTTTAAAGCAGGATATCACACGAGAATTCACTCACACTCAAGAGGGGGCATAATAGAAGTGGCCGGTTCCCTAATTTGTGACTGAGTCCATTACGGCAGGAGGGGAAAGGCCGTGGACCCCCTCCAGAGCTCGTGTGGAACCCTGGCGGTCCACAGACCCCTGGTTGGGAATCCCTGGGTTAGAGTGTCAGACAGGGATCTGGGTTCGAATCCCCACTCTGCTGTGGATGCTGCTGTGTTAGACATCATGCTGGACAAGGAGGACCACTAGTCCCACCCAGCAGGGCTCTTCATATGGCTTTAAGGTTCGGACAGATGGTATCCTGGAGTCAGCAAGTGACCTTCTCCCTAAAGTTGTTCTTGGTAAGGGCTGGGTTTTTGTGTGCGGCCGAAAGGGAAAGGTGTTGAAATGTTTACAAAAGAATTCAAGGAGCGTGGAGGAAGGGTGGCCTTTCGTTTAGTCTGGCTTTGTGATGGAAAGCCTTGTAATGAGAAGGAACTTAATGCCTGGGGTACTTGGGCATTGTTTGCAGCTCAAAAGTGAGGAGGAGGAGGAGGAGGTTCCTGCTTAATGAGCATCTCACCCCAGCCTTCTCTGAAGAAGGCAAAATGCCATCCAAATGTCATCTTGGTGGTTATTGGAAATGAACCGCGGATGCCTTAGGTCTCCTGGCCCACTTTAGGTTCTGCTCCAAAAGGTCTCCTCTCCTGTAAATAACCTCAAACCATCCTCTAAGTGAGCAACCCAGGAGAGGGACGGTGTCTTGCCCAATGGCCCTTATCGTTACCCTGTCTGGATTTCATGTCTGCCTGAATGTCCTTTCTCCTCCTCCTCCTCCTCTTCCAGCACCTTAAAACGGCACTATTTTCTTTTGCTTGCAGTGTGTTATTTAAAGCTTAAGAGAATTAAGTCCATTTCCTTCTGTCTGCGGTGAACAGCATCTTTAGGCACTCTAAATACCTTAATGAGAACAACTTCTCTGATGAATATCGGATTATAGGAGATGCGGTTTATGCTTGAAAGATGGGGGGGGGGGGTTTGTCAAGGGATTGGCCAGTCTGGCTGGGGAGAATCAGAGCTGCAAGTTTGGCCTGCTTTTTTGCTGCCTCCCTCCCCATTCCAGGTTTCCCTTATACATTTGGATGGGAAGATTTATTGATTTATTTAGCGGTGGTCTTGGATCGGATTTCCGTTGGCTCTCTACAAACCCGGGGGACATTCACCGGTTTACTCTCTTCAGTTCTGTGATCTCTCCTTTGGTGCTCGGGTTTTTATGAGGGCTGCTGGGTAAAATCTTGACAAAGAGAGTCCTTTGATAACAAACCTGGGAATAAGGGATACCGGGAAATGTCATGGGTTTTTTTTTGTTGGCTACAGCGATGAACTAGAACTTGGGAGACTCAACAAGTTACAAATCCTCATTGAGGTCTTTGAATGGCGTTGGGGACTCCATGACTCTTGGCTTCAGTATTGTGTTGGTTAAAAGGGTAATGGTAGTCGCCTACCTTGGAGGGTTGTTGTGAGTTCAGTGAGTGTAAGTTGTTGAATCTGTCTTCTGGCTAACATCGGTGAAGCTGTAGTCAGGAGGAAAAGTCAGGCATGCTTTGAGACCAGGCTTATGTGATGAACAGACTTTGACCATAGATTTTTGCACAGGGAGAAGAAAAAGAGCTGTTTTGTTTTTATACTCTACTTTGTACTACCCAAAGGAGTCCCAAATCAGATTATAAACACCTTTCCCTTCTACTCTCCACAAGAGACAACCTGTGAGGTAGGTGGAACTGAGAGAACTCTGAGAGAACTGGGACTGGTCCAAGGTCACCCAGCTTGACTACACATGGAGGAGTGGGGAATCAAACCCGGTTTTCCAGATTAGAAGCTGCTGCTCTAAACCACTACACCACACTGGCTGTCCCATCCATCAGAGAAGCTTTACCGGTGGATATACGAGAGAGGGCCTTTTAGGTAGCCGCCCCACAATTTCTAACAATTTCTCTGAGAGTGACACTTGGCCTTCTCAATTTCGATCTTTAGGAGGCAATTGTAGACAGTTTTGTTTAGGACTGCATGTGGTTAAGTTTACGAGCAACCCCGAGTTGTGATTTTTGACTTTGATTTGGTGTTTTATTCTCTGTGCTATCCCTGTGTGGTGAGCCCCCTTGAGCTCTGAAAGGAAGCCAGGCAACTAATAAATGTTTTCAATGCATAAATAAGTAAAATGGACAGGTGATTATCTAGCATCCTTTACTTATTGGCTGTGCTAAGGAAGCCATGTAGTTCCCCATCTATTGTGACACTGTTTGCCTGTTGTACTTGGAATTGTCCTTAGGGTCGGTAGGCTGCTGTGGTACACTTGGAGTAAAGCAGCATGCCCTTGGTTATACCGTGAGGAAGCCCTATCTACACAGCATTCAGAACGCTTCCAATTGTTTATTTCCAAATATTTACTATGGGAATGATTTTTTGGTGTCAGGGCTGTTGGCGGCGAACTTAAAAAAAAAAACTCGTTTTTTTTTTAATGACTACTGAAATTGAAGATGACACAATAGGTGTGGAGGACCTTTGTTCTTGAAATTTGGCAAAATGTTTGCTTTGTCCTATGAACAAGCAATTGTTTTGACCCCAAGAGAGCTATAGCAGAACTGCTGCCAAAATGTTCTGTTTAGTGTTTATTAGCTGAACTCCCCCCCCCCCTGCCCCATTAAGAGTGTAATAGTTATGACTGCTTTGTTTCTTGACATGTAAATCCTTATCTCTCTATTGGTCTTTCTGTCTAGCATCTTGGCTTTTTCTTTTCGCGTTCCTTAAAATATCAGGGTTTATTCTCATTGTTCCTAGAACTGCAGAATTAGCTTTGAAAAACGAGACTTCTTGGGTAAACGTTTTTATTCCCCGTGCCAAAAAATTGGATCGGACTTTGGTTATGGCAATGGTTAATGCATTTGGCCACATATATATTTTTAAATAATTACGAGATAAAATGGAATTTTCTTTGAAATCCGGTGCGACTGGCATTTTTAGGCTTGATTGGATGGCATTGCTTTTAATCCCTCTTTAAATTGAAAGCCAGTATAATGTGCTTTAAGAGTTCCCCCGTGATTTTTGGTGGGGGATCCATGTGTAATGTTTTCTCTTGTCCTTCCTTCTGCTACTCAGCTGCTACAAAGCATTTCCTGAGATGATGAAAGTGTGATAATTTAATGTTTTAATTAATGCTGGAG
The DNA here is from genome assembly GCF_049243985.1 of Paroedura picta. NCBI lineage: Eukaryota > Metazoa > Chordata > Lepidosauria > Squamata > Gekkonidae > Paroedura > Paroedura picta. Next base: position 35,205,030 of record NC_135382.1, read on the forward strand.
TTCAGGAAAATGAGACTGAAGCTTTTTAAAACAGCCTTTCTCAGCTATTTTTTTTTAATGTTTAGAAATCCCTGAAACATTTTTTTTAGGCTTCACGAAATCCCAGAACTGATTTCAGGAGGTTACGCCTTCCTGCCACACCCCAGAAGTCACATGTCACTAGATGTGACATCACTCAGACACTCCCATCAAATGTGACATCATGGTCCATCACCCCTGCCCCCTTGGGAACAGGGCTAGGGCACACATCCGCCATTGTATGACCCCATGCCCCCCCCCCATGAAGTAAATAAAAATGAGAATATTTCCTTCTCTGGACTCCAGTCATTGCTGTGTGTGATGAGTCTTGGCCAGCAAGGATTTATATGACCCGGGCCTAGGGCTGACCCTATCCACCCACTCCAGGCCCATCACTGGCCATTTTGGGAGGGGTGGTTGGGTCAACATAACCATACATGATCATATCACGAAACTTTTTTGATTTATAAAAAAAATAAAACTGAATTAACTCTCACCCAATTGGAGAAATCCTTCCGGGGCCATCGGAAATCTCAAGGTTTCATGAAACCTCTGTTGGGAAAGCCTACCTTAAATTCTTACTTTGGATTTTGAGGCATTCAGATATCTTTTCAAATGACGCATTATGGATAACCTCCCCGCACCGTGCAGTCAGATTCAAATGTTATCGTATCTTGTAATCTGCGGACTAATTGCCTGATGTTATTGTATTTTGTGATCCACCGATTGGTTGATGGAAAGTTTTTTTTTATCATGCTTGCAATCTGTCTTGGGCCCTGGTGAGAAAGGTGAACTAAGTAATAACAAGGGATGATAAAAATCAGGAGTTAATCCTCATTTTTGTCTTCTGCTTTGTGAACAAAAAGCACAATTTCCCAGTATTTAAACTGTCCTCATTTTCATGTTGCAAACGCAGTTGAAGGATTCCAGATAGAGGATATTTTCATTTGCAACTTTGGATGTGGATGAATCGAGGGGTCAATGTTTGTTTGCAACATCTGCCTAAGTGATCTGATGAAGATTGACTCCTGAATTCCAAGAAACTATGGATGGTTTCTTTGAAGGCAAGACAAAAACAGAGAGCTGAATGGTGCAACCATTGTGCTTCCAAGTAGCTGTTATTTGTCTAAATTATCATCTTGGCTACGACGGAACCTCTTGTGATAATAAGGAATTTCCTGACAAGTCTGAGAAGATTGTTGGATCAGATCCATGATTCCTTGGCTGGATACAGACCCAGAGTTCTTTTCCTACAACTCCAGATGACTCAGTAGGAGAAAATGATTCGTTCTTCAGGGCCGAAAACCGAGAAGAAGAGTCGTGTTTTATATGCCGCTTTTCTCTATTATGAGTCTTAAAGTGGTTTACCACTACCTTCCCCTTCCTCTCCCTACAACAGCCACCCTTTGAGATAGGTGGGGCTGAGAGAGCCTTGAGATTACTGAAGAAGAAGAGTTGGTTCTTATATGTCACTTTTCTCTACCCGAAGGAGTCTCAAAGCGGCTTACAATCACCTTCCCTTTCTTCTCCCCACAACAGGCGCCATGGGAGCTAGGTGGGGCTGAGAGAGCCCTGATATCACTGCTCGGTCAGAACAGTTTTATCAGTGCTGTGGCGAGCCCAAGGTCACCCAGCTGGCTGCATGTGAAGGCATGGCGAATCAAACCCAACTTTCCAGATTAGAAGATGCCGCTCTTAACCACTACAACATGCTGGCTCTCCAGCGAATGCATGGATACGCCGACTCTTTCCCTAATGTGTCAATGCTACGAGCTGAGCACCGACAACAGGCTTCCTGCAGTAACGTCCAGGGATTACTGCCGGACAATCCGCAAATCGCCGGGCTACACAACACACGGCATGCGATAAAGACATAACGGCGTCCAAGATAACGAAAGCGTGTTAGGAGAGGATGTGGAACCCCCTTCTTTGTAATGGAGGGCGAAGCGGCCGGATGGGGACGATTCCATGCTTGTATACCAGCCCGAAAGAAAAGACCCCCCCTCCCCTCCCCTGGCTTTTAGATCAAATGTGCTGCTCGATGTTGGAAACAGGGCCGAACGAATTTTGGAGCTCATTAAAAGCTACCATATAAATATGTAACGCGTTTTTCAGAGTCTGCAAAAATAGAAATTGGGGGGGCTGGGGGAGGGCTGGATGCGGTACTAAGGATTTTAATATATTTAAGCTTTTATTGCGAGCCGTTTCCATATGGAATGTAACTTAAGAACACCCACATCCGCGACTTCCTTTCTTCCGAATTAATAGAAGGCTTGCAATTCGCCCTCCCCGCTTTCTCTAGACGTGTCAAGATCTGTTTCAAGATACTTTTTTCTTTTTTTGGGCGGGGGGAGGAAGAAAAAAAAAACAGAGAGCGCAACTTTAAAAGTATATCCCCAGCCCTTTTTCACAGCTTGATTTAATGTAGGTACCATGTGTCTTGAATACAATACGGACTTCTGAAACCAATATTTCTTTAGAGAGCAATAAAGTTGTTCCTTCACGACACCAATAAGAAGTTCTCTGGCCAAGGGGTAGATTCTAACATTTATTAGAGACTCCGCTGTTGTTGCTGCTGCGGCCCCCTCCCAACCCGGAATTTAGCTTAGAGTTAAAGCAAACATGTTCTGAAAGTATGTTTAACTTCATGCAGGGTGGATAGAAAAATGAAAACCCTCCAAGGGTACGTTGCAGCTAAAATATTCACAGGACCTTTAGGGGGTTTAGCTTTTTAAAGCAGGCATTTCACATGCATTTGTTGTATAAACCATTAAATGCTTCGGGCATGGGTTCACGGATTTGGGGTGAAAATGTATGTAGCATACAGTAGCAAAGTTTTTTTTGTGGGGGAACCCCCCCCCCTTCCGCCGCTGAATATCTCTTCTGAGCAGGAATACTGTTGTGTCTGTTTTTCTGTTTTTCATATTCAGCTTATGAGGAATTTTCTTTTACTCTTTTTGGGATTTTCTCTGTGGCTCTCTAGATGTCCGTGGACTACAATTCCCATGAGCCCCTGCCAACACGGGCTTGCAGGAATTGTAGTCCATGGACATCTGGAGAGCCTCAGATGGTCCATTCCTGAAATATAGGAAGGGAGAACCACTCATGCTTCTCTGTGGGACATCCTTGAAAGGAACCATAGGATTCGAATGTCCTTGAGCATTTCTATTGGTTGGATGGTGCCATAGTATGTAACATGGCTGAACTAGCTGACATAACAGTAGCAGTGCCTATAGCCGAGTAACACCCTATATCTCATGGAGGACACTTTGGTGCACCTGGGGGGGTACATCTGGGGCTCACCCATCACCAGTCACTCTGGACCACAATCTGTTGTCCCTGTCGTGAAAACGATGTCCATTGGATGCAGTGTCCTAGATAGCCTAAGCTAACTTGATCTCATCTGGTCTCAGAAGCTCAGCAGCACTGGAGCTAGTTAGTACTTGGATAGTACCAAGGAAGTCCTTGGTACTATCCAAGTACTGCACAGAGGTAGACAATGAAAAATCAACTTGTTCTTTGCTTTGCTCTGACCTGGATGGCCTAGGCAAGCTCAATCTTGTCAGATCTCAGCTAAGCAGAGTTAACCCTAGTTAGTCAACCCAGCCAATCCAGGGCAGTCAACTCTACTCCGTGGCAGAGCATCTGTTTAGCATGCAGAAGGTCCTAGGTTCAAACCCAGGATCATCAGGTGATATGAAAATCTTTGATGGATTAAGGGTGTGATTTATTATAAGGCAACTTCAGGTGTTCGGTTGAGGCCAGGACAAATGCCATCTAGGGCCCCTCCTCCAAACGTTGATACCTCATACTGTCAGAAGACCTCACCTGGAACTAATTGCAATTAATATTGTCTTTAAACCTGTATGATGATGACGTTGGGCTATTTCATGGGTTGTTTTAATGTTACTGTTTTTCTTGCATATTTTCATATAAAATGTTGTAAGCTGCCATGAACCCGTGACCCCGGGAGTGGTGGCATAGAAAACTAAAGGTGTACTAAGTAGTAGTAGCTGTAGTAGTAGTAACAATAATAACAACAATAAAAATATCGGCACTTGTGTGCGAACCTGGGAGCAGCGATGGTGCGAGTATTTTCCCCGGCCTCTCGTTTGGTTAAAAAATATTGCTTTCCCCCCCTTAAAAGAACAACAAGGTAGATTCTAATTTGGGGTGACAGTCCTTCAGAAAGGGGGAAAAGTGTTGGATCTGGTGGAATGGGTATTTGATATTCATATGATCAGACTTAAAGGACCGCTAAAAAATACCGAGCGGAGAGGATGATCACGGGGGAAAACGACCCACAACCCCTTGCGAATCCTTTCTTCTCCCCCAGATCTGAGCACCTCTTTTAAAAAAGGGGAGAGAGGGTTTTTTTTTTTTTTAACACCCAGGAGAAATGCTGAAAAGAGAAAGAAGGTGCTGAACTGGCAGTCTTAATACTGAGCAGAGATTTCAGCATCTCACCGGGAGAATTTAAATACTCCTGAAACATTCAAGTGAGGTACGTTTACCAGGGAAGCTTGATCAGAACTATGAAAACTTGCCTATCTTATATACGAGTGCAGTGTTCCCCAACCTGGCGCCCACCAGGACTTCCGCCAGGGGCCTGCCAAGCTTTCCAGAAAGAGGGTGGGGCCTTTGGAAGGCAGGACTTCTAATTGGCTGCCTTCATTAGAATGAAAGGGTTTTCCACAAGTGAGGTGGCAGCAGCGGTTGAAGGAGGATCAGGAGGACTAGTAAGCATCCAGGGTTCCATTCTCCTTTCTCTTTTTCCCTTTCTTCCCCTGGGCTCCCCTTGGTTTCTTTTTCAGTCTCCTCCTGCAATTCTTTGAGGAGGGACTGTGGCTCAGGGGACTCCCCTGGAGTTATAGCTCTTCTAGGGGAAAACGTTCAGTTCCCCTGGAGAAAAAGGCTGCTTCGGAAGGCGGACTCCATAGCATTATACTCCCTCCTTGCCCCTAAGCCAATACTGACTTAGATGGACAAAGGGTCTGATTTAGTGCAATGCAGCTTCATGTGTTCAGAGTATGGTGTGAGATATTGCTTTTGGCTCCGCCTACGGTGGCAGCCATTTTGAGTTTGGCTCCACCCCATGGCAGCCATTTTGAGGTGGCATTTTCCATCCCCTTCCCAAAATCCCAAATGTACCCTCAGAAGGGGTCCGAAAAGTTTGAAGACCCCTGTTTGCTGTTTTGTTGGCAATAGGTCGTTTTTGTGTTCATTGGCGGGGGGGGGGAGAATGTGTTTTTCTTGGGTTGTTGAACAGCTGATGGAGCATAAATTCACACTTTTCAGTTGTGGGGACATGTATTGAGGGTCCACGATCCGTTTTTTGGGTATCCTGAGACTCCTTACCACAAATGTTTTCATGGTAACCAGATTCTCTGACGGCTGTACTCCTTTTGGCTGGCCGGGCATCATGTTGACCAGGGCCAACCGATGGAGATAACTGGAACGAACCAAGTGAACAAACTTTTCTCTTAATGCTTCGAGTGCTGTGTGTTCCCTTTCTGTGCCAGCTTTTAGCCCCTTTCTACCACCGATACAGACTTTGCCTATACCTGAATCTGTGTCCATTTCTAGAAAGAAAAGAATTGATGCTTCTGTCTATGAAATGATTTATGCGATTCCTGAAACTTTGGCAGCTCTTTTAAGTTTTTTTTTTTTTTGGATTAACTTTATAGCGTTTAACGCCTGACGCCGAATGAGAGTACTACTTTAGAATGCTATTTCATGTTTCTTTTAAAATATGCTTCCCTGTGTCTTTCCCCCATATAAATCTTTAATTTAACAGTCCCCTCCCCAAGGGTATTCAGAAGCAGTGACACCTACAAAAAAAAAACCCTCTTGCCATTTGAAAAAAACATGTTCCTTAAAAAAAAATTGATACAGGGAATCATAGAATCATAGAACCATAGAGTTGGAAGGGGCCCTACAGGCCATCTAGTCCAACCCCCTGCTCAACGCAGGATCAGCCCTAAGCATCCTAAAGCATCCAAGGATGATCTGCTAGTTTACGCAGGATAACATAATGATGGTGGAAAGTGTCACAATGCAGCCAATTTATGGTGATCTTGGAGTAGGGTTGCCAACTCTGGGTGGGAAATCCCTGGGGACTTTGGTGGATGAAACCAGGATTGGGCAGGATTTGGGTCAAGGTGGGATCTCAGTGGAATGTAATGCTATGGAGTCCCCCCTCCAAAGCAGCCCTATTCTCCTGAGGAACTGATCTTTGTATTGTAATAAATAAATAACCAAATAAATTTAAAAAAAATTTAAATGCAAAGGTTCATTGACAGGAAGTACCCCCGCTGACCTTGCTAAGAAACCATTGCTGTGGTTGGAACATCCTGCACATGTAATTGAGCTGCATTTTGTGCGAGTCTACTCCTTCTGAAAACATGTGCTGCGTTGTGATCTGGAACCCAACTCCTTGACTTACCCTTGACTTATCCTCAAAAGGGGAGGTGCCAGTTTGGTGTAGTGGTTAGGAGTTCTGACTTCTAATCTGGCGAGCCAGGTTTGATCCCCCACTCCCGCGCATGCAGCCAGCTGGGTGACCTTGGGCTCGCCACGGCACTGATAAAGCTGTTCTGACCAAGCAGAAATATCAGGGCTCTCTCAGCCTCACCTCCCTCACAGGGTGTCTGTTGTGGGGAGAGGAGAAGGAAAACAATTGTAAACCGCTTTGAGACTCCTTTGATAGAGAAAAGCGGCATTTCTTCTTCTTCGTCTTCTTCTCAGTCATCTCCTTCTTCTGGAAAGTCCACATGGGAACTCTCAAGAGTGGCAAAGCACTTTTTCCTTTTCTTTCCCCAGCCTATTCCTTTCTGCACACGGTGGATAATGCCCTCTCAGTGCGCTTTAGAAGTAGTTTCCTGTTTCACGATGGGATATCCAGCTGTAAAAGCACACTGAAGGTGCGTCATCCAACATGGGCTGAATGGGATAGTCTAGGCCAGCCCAATCTCATCAGAACTTGCAAACTTAGCAGGGTCAGCCCAGGTTACTATGTGCAAGGGAGACCTGCAAGGAATACTAGGGGTGACGGGGAGGTAGGCAATGGCAAAACCACCTCTGAACATCTTTCGTCTTGACCAAGGGTAGTCAACCTGTGGTCCTCCAGATGTCCATGGACTACAATTCCCATGAGCCCCTGCCAGCAAACGCTGGCAGGGGCTCATGGGAATTGCAGTCCATGAACATCTGGAGGACCACAGGTTGACTATCCCTGGTCTTGACAGTCCTAAGGGGTCACAAGATGTCTGTGACTTGAAGGCCAACCTGACCCCCCACCCCCACCCCAATTTGCTTCAATTATAGATTCACATCCTCTCTAGTCTCTTTAAAACCTTGTTCTTGCTCATAAAATAATGGAGAGTTTCGGCCAAAGCTGTCAAGATTGCTATAAATGCTGCATCGAGCTGTCAGGATAACGTGCTTGAATTTCGCGTGCAGAATTAATATTATGATTAGACCCTCGCTTCACAAAGCAGAAAATCTGTCCCTTTCATCGGACGCTTGTTTGAGTGGGAGCTATTGTTCCTGGGAAGGCTGCTTGGCTGTTGTGCGGGGAAGATAATCCATTTAGCAGATCGCTTTTAAAACAACTCCACTCCAAGACCCAAGTTGTACATTTCAGCTGCACCAGAGGAGCAAGCGTACCTGTGAAGATGTTCCCTCTAAACATTCTGCATTCAATTTGAAACCGATGGCAGATGCCGAAGGAGTTCTGCCGTCTTTGTTTTTTTGCATATGGAACTCGTAAAACGATCTTTATTCAGAGCACATTTCCCCCACCCCCCAAACGCTTACAGGCTAGATCCCTGAAAGGTGTTCCTGAGGTATGGTTTGGATCATTTTTATGGTGTCTTTTCTGAGACAGGATATGTGCAGGCAAGTATGCTAATTTAGCCTTGTAAATTGGGTTTCGTTGGAGCCAAAGCCTGCTAAGCCCTGTCATTGTGTCTCTCCTGTGTTTGTGTGTGTGTGTGCATGTGCGATATATGGTCTCAAGATGCTTCTGATTTACAAATGAATGACCTCCAGAAGGTTCCACCATTAATACCCTTGCTCAGGACTTGCAGACTGAAGGCCATGGCTGCCTTTATTGGATCAATCCAACTCACCACCTCTTCTTCCTGCCGTTAACTTCTCCTAGAATTATTGTCTTCCTTGTCTTCTCCTGGGTGTTGGGTGTTGCAGCATGATTGCGCTGTAACCATCAGTCGCAACAAAATCTCCCTGTGGGGACAAACCCATCCCAGGTACAAAGGGCCCCCGTGACACAACACACAATGATGTGTGAATCCTTGCATGAATGAGGATGATGGGGCATGTATGTGTGAAGACGTCCTGATCTGATAGCCCAGGCTAGCTAGATCTCATGAGGTCTTGGAAGCTAAGCAGGGTTGGCCCTGGCTAGAGAACTTCAAGGCATATTAGGGTCATGATGTCATACCACGTCTGTTCATCTCTTGTTCTGAAAACCGTACAGCAGGGGTGGCCAAACTGCGACTCTCCAGATGTTCATGAACTAGAATTACCATGAGCCCCTGCCAGCATGGTAATTGGAAGTTCATGGACCTCTGGAGAGTCACAGCTTGGCCACCCCTGCCACAGAAGCTGGCTGTGACTTGATAGAACTTTCCATCACCACCATGATGAGACCAACATATAGAACGGTTCTCCCCTTCACCCCCCTTCCTCTTAACACAGGGGGGGGGTCTAAGATACCCCAAATCTCCTCACGCCCAAAGGTCCACCTAGGCCGCTCCTCATCTTCCAGCAGCAGCCTTGTCATCCTGCCATGAAACATCTACTAAAGGTGCAAAGTTTGGGGAGTGAAACGATTTTGAAGTCCGCCGTCTCCATTTGAGGGCGGAGAATTCTGTGAAGATTTGTTCCCATGTCCAACGGCGGCTCTCTGCAGGAACAAGATAGGCTATCAGATGGTGCGTCAGGCTTATCTTTTCCACCACGGTGTGAGCTGGGATGGGACGGGAAGGAGGATGAAAGAATTCCCGCGGCATAATTTCTGTTGCCAAGTCCAGACCCCTGTGTTTGTTCCCCCCCTTGTAGTCTCTCCGACTCCCTCTCTGTTGCTCCCTCTCCCTCTGCCTCCCCTTGATTCTTCTTCCTTTTCTGATGTTTGAAATGTAGCTTGAAACTTGAGGCAAAAGAAAAAGTGGTTTGGGTTTTGTGTGTGTGTGTGTGTGTGTGTGTGTGTGCATGCTTTGAGAGATCAGGAGTCTTTTTTAAGCTGCTTATTGGATCAGCAGTTAGAAACTTATCGTGGGGCTTGAACTCTCTCGGTTTAATGAAAGTTGGACCGCACTGCAGCAAACATCAGAACTTCATATCCCTCCAGGGATGGCGGGCTGCTTCCCACATACAAGCAGAACTAAACATTGGACTTTGATGTCCTTCACATATATTTCCCTTCCCTTTTTCTTTGAACTTGTTGGGTGTGAGCTTGATTGTCCCCCTCTCCCAAGTCAGGCTTGGTTGGGTCGGTTGTCGTATTTCCTTATACATGCTGGGGAGTGACCCTTTCTGCCCAGGGACACCGTCCCTCCACGGGGTGTGGTGGTAACTGAATGATACCCAGTCCAACCTGTCTCGACTTGTTTTCAATTTGTTTTAAGCGTAGAGCATTCTAGCTTCCTGGCCAGGGATCTCAGGGGTTCCTCCACAGTCAAACATCTGAAAAGGGGTGCCGTCATCAGTGAAAAGTGCCCTCAAGTGGCTGCTGACTTGCAGCAATCCATGTAGGGTTTTCGGGAAGAGAGACCAACAGAACTGGTTTGCTTTTGCCTGCATCTGATGGAAAACCCCAGACTTCCTTATTAGGTTTTATCCTCCCCACTCCAAGGGTGTCTCAATCACTTCTGTAGCATTTTATTTTTTTACATTGTCCTGTATTCTGCGGTGGGAGCAGGTGGCAGCCCTGGTTTTTGTTAAGCGTCGGGCTGTAAAGTCGGCCTTCCTTCTGCAGGTTGTTCACATGTGCAACCCCCTGCCCTCCCCCCCCCAAAAAAAACACACACACACACCCAGGCTAGAAGTCACGGGGACCTAACTGTAAAGGCCGATGGTTGTGAAATCCAGCTTAGCATCTCTGGCCAAGATCAGAGCTTCCCTTGGATAGGTGGATTCTTGACGCCTCCCTAAACTGTGCTCATCAGCTGGGAAGGTTGTCTCAGCTAATTAGTGTGTCAGAAACGGAGAAGCTGCCGCTCGCACGTCCGGAGCTCCTGCTAATTACGTGTTGAATGTAATTTTAGTTACTGTATCAGAGCTTTGTCCCAGGGCTGTTCTCATTAAAGGAAATCCTATCCCCCCCGCGTGATTTTGCACGTGCGGCAAAGGGGGTTTTCTTGTAATGTAGCCGGTGACGTGTGTCAGACAGTTTAAAATTGCAGTCTGGGACTTTAAACGAAGAATGTGAGCTTTCTTTTATTCTGCGCTCGGCCGCCTTTCACCATCCCCGCTCCCCCCGCCCCCCCGTTGTACGGCGAACGTTGTAACCGAATGCTTTTCGTGAAGTTCTGCCTACCGTAGGGACTGGGCTTTCTGCATGCTTTTGAGGATTTCATAGGGATGCCAATTTTTTTTTTTTTATAATTTAAACGAATATTTAATGAGTGCTAAATGTGGCAAATGCTAGTAGCCTCAGATTTTGCTTTGTTTTGCCGTCTAGTCGCAGCCCACTTAGGCGGCTGTGTTGGGTTTTCAAAGCGAGAGGCGTTCAGACGTGATTTGCCATTGCCTGCCTCTGTGGCTAATTTGGGACGGGACAGGCGGGTCAATATTCATTCATTCATTCATTCATTCATTCATTCATTCATTCATTTTAGATTTCTATACCGCCCATTTCTTTGCAGCTCTGGGCGGTTTGACCATATATGACCACACGTGGTCACAAAACCCTGGTAGAGAAAGCCTGTAGAAAAGGGATGCTTTGGAGGGAGGGCTCTAGGGCATTGTACCCCACTGAGGTCCCTGCCCCCCCCAGACTCCATCCTCAAACCCCCCCAGGAGTTTCCCAATCAGGATCTGGCCGCCGTAATTGCAGCTGAGCACTCTTTGTTGTAGAGTCGCGCATGGGTTAAGCGCCAGAGCTACAGATGCCTCTGTCTTTCTCCGGCTCAACTTCATGGCGGTTCAACCACCCCAAGAGAACCGGAGGCAGAGTATCAATCAGGAAGCGAAAGAGGGAAGCCAGGAATGCGGTCTCTGGTTTGCCACACGTGAGAAGGAATGCCATGAATGGCTCCGCTGCTCTCGAGATGACAATGGGACGTGAACTTTGGCCGAACGTAACCAAGATGGGGACTCCTTGGCTTGCTTTTTATTCCTGGAGCTGGGAAGTGTGTTCTTGGACCTCGGACGAGGGTTTGTCGCAGGCTTCTCCGCTGCTTGCAAGTAAAGTTCAGAGGCTACCAGCTGAGCAGTCCAAACTCTTGGGAGTTCTGTTGAAGAGCAGGAACCGGACGTTGTGCAATTCTAATGGAACATCACAGTTTATCACTGTGTGTTCTCCGTTGCACGGTACTCTTTGCTCTGGATCCTGCCTTTTTTGCTTTTTCTGGGTTTACACTTCTGCCCATTCTGCGGGGTATTCTGTTCAGTCTGTCATTTCCTTTTCATGTAAGGCAGGGGTAGTCAACCGGTGGTCCTCCAGATGTTCATGGACTACCATTCCCATGAGCCCCTGCCAGCAAACGCTGGCAGGGGCTCATGGGAATTGTAGTCCATGAACATCTGGAGGACCACAGGTTGACTATCCCTGATGTAAGGTACGGAACGCCTCCACGTTGCAGATGACCAGCAAGCATCCGAGGCACTTGGTGGCACCGAAGGGGTCAGACCTCCGGCAGCTAAAAGGTCCGACAGCTGCTACTACCGTCACCTCGAGGCCCCTGAGGCCCTGATTTGTTGGTGGACGGTTCAGATGGTTACATGATCCGGCTCTTAGGTTCTTGATGCTGCAGGATTTGCTTTGGATTGCTGCAACTGATTGCAATCTCTCTCTCTCTCTCTTTAACATGGCATTTATTTATTTATTTGATTTCTATACCACCCTGCCATATGTCCCAGGGTGGTTGACATACAACATGGGGGGATACATGGAACGAATTAATATATAACATAAACCAACACAACAACAACAACAATTATCTAAATAACACAATTCCAGTGATCTTATCTTAAAGAACAATATAACAGGAACTTAGCTAAGGTCCTCAGAGAGGACAGACTGGTTCAGGCCATGGAAGGGATGCCTGAGGGGGGGACCTGTTGTCGGTCTCAGGCAAAAGGCTGGTATCTGACTGGCCATATATTATCAAGTGAACAGTCCATTAACTTTCTGTTATTCAGGGAAAGTCGAATGTTCTAGGAAGCTTGGAATGCCATCCTTCTTTTATTTCACGATGTTGTCCTTTGTCTCACGGTGATGTCACTTGATGTCCAGGGTAGGAATGAGTAGTATGGCCAAGCCTAGGTTGGGTTGGGAGATGCTGGGGGTGGAGCCGGGAGTGGGCGGGATTTGGGGCCGGGAGGGGCCTCAGTGGAGTATGATGCTATGGAAACCACCCACCAAGGCAGCTGCTTTCTCCAAGGGATTGATCGCTTTGTTTTGAAAGTGACCTGTAATTCTGGAGAATCCCAGGTCCGACCTGGGGACTGGTATCCCTAGGGGTGTGCATAAGTGAGGAGCATTGTGTTCCAACCTGAAGAAGAAGAAGAAGAGTTGGTTCTTATATGCTGCTTTTCTCTACCCGAAGGAGTCTCAAAGCGCCTTCCCTTCCTCTCCCCGCAACAGACACCCTGTGAGGTGGGTGAGGCTGAGAGAGCCCTGATATCACTGCCCGGTCAGAACAGTTTTATCAGTGCCGTGGCGAGCCCAAGGTCACCCAGCTGGCTGCATGTGGGGCAGTGCAGAATCGAACCCGGCATGCCAGATTAGAAGACCGCACTCCTAACCACTACAACAAACTGGCACACAAGAATGAATCTTGCCACTTAGGAAAACTTACCTCACTGGCAGTTTGCATTAGCCGGAGAGATCTACGAGCATCGATATACCGCTCAGACAGCTGTGATTCCATCTTGTTTGCTGCAGGAGGTCGGGTATACGTCCTCTTTGCTAGTTTGCTTTCTTTCTGTCTTGATTTCTTTTCCCCCCAATAACTTCATAAGGGTAGGCTAGCCCTGCTGTTAGCAGACATATTGATTATGAAAGTATCTGAACAGTAATACAGATGAAGTTAGTGCTTAAAAAACAATTGACCATTATCTAACGATATTTGATTCAAGTATTCGTCTGCAGTCCGAAATATATTGAATGGGATTTACTACCATTTGCGTGATAAAGGAAATACAGCTGGAGAGTCTTAATGTTGTTATTGTTAAACAAAATTCTTTCCTTTACCTATCCCACTTCTCTCCCCAGTACAGACCTACTGCAGCATAACTTCATTCTCTTATCCTCCAGTTTATCCTCACAACAACCCTGTGAGGTAGGTTAGGCTGAGAATGTATGACTGGCCCAAGGTCACCCAATAGGCTTCCATAGCAGACTGAAGATTCGAACCTGGGTCCCCCAGTTCTTAATCTGATATTCATAGAATCATAGAGTTGGAAGGACCCATGAAGGCCATCTAGTCCAACCCCCTGCACAATGCAGGATCAGACTAGACTTTCCAGGATAAGTATCTAGCCACTCTTCATTTCTTACATTTCTATGTTGAAATAAAACGACGTTGTTTTTTAGGTGCCACTGGACTTTTGCTTTATTTTGATACAATCAAGCAGGGGTGGCCAAACTGACTCAGAAAGGCTTATGATTAATGAAATGGGAGGAACTAGGTGGGGCATTTGTCCAGCTTGGCTTCTGATTGGCTGTGCAGACTAAAAGGCATCCTGAAACACAGAGCTTCTGCTTGAAATGTGATATATAGCTCCAGGAGGTTTAGAGGCTGGCTCCGCCTCCTGTGGCAGCCATTTTGTGATTGTGCCCACCTTCCTGCAAAAGAATTCCAAAAGTGCCTGCAGACTCCAAAAGGTTGGGACCCCCAGGGCTGCCGAGAGCCAGCGTGAAGAACCAAACCAAGATTCCACCTGGGCTCTGATCCAAACCAAATGTCATAACAAAATGAACACATCACTGGGCTTGCTATTACCATGAATTTATAGTAATAAAGGAATTGGCCTGTCCTGGCTAACTAACTTTAAATTATTATTAACTATACTTATTATTGTAGTAATTGTTATTATTAATTTTCTAGGGTGCGTCTCTTCCAACATGAGTTCGAGGCAGTCCACAATGTGATAAAAATATAGTAACACATAATTTATTAAATTTAGCTTTAAAAATTAGAATTAAAATACTTAAAATTAAGCCAGCTGTCTAACTAACTTTAAATTATTAACTAATTACCCCCTCCCATATTCCAGCATTTTTCTTTTTCCCCACCCATTAATTGTGGAGGTATCTTTGCCAATCAATCAATCAATCAATCAATCAATCAATCAATCAATCAAAGCAGTGCTAAATTGTTCACAGCATAAATTCACAGTTGTCTTGTGGTGTTGTTCAAGACTAGCAACATTTTGTTCCTGCTTAAGACTAGTATCTGGAAGACCTGAGTTCAAATCCCCACTTGTGCCGTGGAAGCTCACTGGGTGTCTTTAAGCCAGTCACACACTGTCAGCCTGACCTTCCTCACAGGATTGTTGTGAGAATTAAAATGGGGGGGGGGGAGCAGGATGTAAGTTACCCTGGGCCCCTATTTGGAAGAATTTTTTTAAAAAATTAGGAGTATGAAAACTTAATAACCGATGACAGTTTATTTTTGTTTGGACAATGAATAGCAATACCTGTTGGTTTATTCATAAATCTGTGCATCCCCGTCTCCCAAAATTATTCAAACCTTCCTTACTTTTCTTTGGTGTCTTCCCTGGGCTAGACTCTGCCCCCAAAAGTTTACAGTTTAAACCATTTGGGGCAGGATCCTTGTGCTCTAGTCTAAAGCACCATATAAGTCAGTGAAGCAGCAGCCATAATAATGACAACAACAATAATAAACTTAGAAGATGTGTTCTTTTTTATGCCACCACGACTGGCTTTCCTCCTCCAATGCAGAGAAATGTCCTCGGGTGGTCTGGGGAGCGGGGGGGGAAATGCCTGTTCTAAAATGAAGAAGACGAAGAAGAGGAATCTCGCACGTCTGCCTCTGGCCTTTCCCCAAGGCTCCTTGGGAAATTCATCTGCTGCTTCTAAACCCTCCCAACTGAGTTGCTGTGCAAAGCTGGCTGTTTCTTTGGAACTCCCCTTAGCCTCTTCTGCTCTCTCTGTTCCCCGCCTCTCTCCCCTTTCCTTTCTTCCGTCTTAGAAAAAAAAAAAAGCCTAGGCTTGCAAAGAGCTCTGACATGCCCCTGGCACCTGCCCGATTTGCATATCATCCTTCCTTGGCACAAGCAGGCAGCACAAGAGTTGGCACGGAAACTGTGGAAAAGCCGGGCTAGAGTTTTGATTGTGAGCCAGAGTCAGATACTGAAATAGGCAGAGGGACTGGATCCAGTAATTGTTGGCCCCGGATCAATGAAAACTGTCGTTAGGCCAGTAAATCGTACGGTATGCGGGCTTAGCTCTATATATCATCTTTGGGCTGGTGTCACCCTGACTCCGGGACGAGAACATTATCAACATATCATTGGGCCTTGCCAGGAGCTCTTTTATTACTTTTCGCCCCTTTGATTTACATCCGTTCTCGTCTTAAATTTCACGCAGGTCAGTTTCGTGGCTCTCCGGAGCAGCCTTCTAGGGCGGAGGGGGGGGATACGGGAGGACTGGCTTCTCCCCCCTTGTAGGCCAAAATAGATTCTATCAAGGCCTATCCGTGCCTGGAAGATGAGAGGCTTAATTTAGCACTGAAGCAGCCATGTCGGAACTCCAGGCCCGGAGTGAACTGGGAACAGCCAGCCCAGTTGGGTGAAGGTGATCCAGTGCCTAAGCCAGCCTTTTTCGACCTTTTGATTGTGGAGGAGCCCCTGATATAAATTTTCAGGCTTCGAGGACCCCATAGATGTCATCTGATCATGCCTCCCTGCCATGGTCCCAGGAAGTGTCATAACCACTCAAATCCTTCATCCTTCTTTCGCTTTCCTTCCTTTGCTTTTACTACTACTATAGTGGCTCTGCCGTATGTTGGCCAGAAAGAATTGCAGGAGCTGAGAAGACAGCCTGAACCCCCCATACCACGCCACATCCGACTGTCCCCCTTTTGATTTTTACATTCGCAGCCTACCCACCAAGCCCTCAAGTCCATTTAGGCTGGAGGGGAAAGGTTGTGGACCCCCTTGGACTCCTGGTTGGGGATCCGTGGCCTAAGCAATGTTAAGGGACCAGTGAAGTCGCCAAGTGCTGAGCTGACCACATGGTTACAGTTCGCATCTACAAAAGTTTAGGCCGTAAGCAAGATCGGCACCAAATTGTTATTAGTTAAGGATATTCCTGTGCTGCCTCCAGAATCCTGCTTGGGACGCCTTAAAATTAAAAACCCATTGTAATAAAAAGAAGCCATTAAAAGCAAGCATCAGCAACATAAAAGCGACGCATTAAACAGAAACTGACCATTAAAAAGCTAATAAGAGAAAAAGTCTAATAAAAAGTCTGGGCAAAACATCAGATGTCATCAGATGCAGAACCGCTTCTAAAAATGCCAACCCTATGTTGAGTTTTTCTCCTTTTTTCTGTGTAATATCCAGTGAGGCCTTATGGGGAAGACGGGGGGGGGGCACTGCTTCGCAGAGCTGCTCGTCTTGGGCAGCATCCCTGTGCCTGTCATGCCAAGTCCCACCCTGAGATGATGTGTGTACTTGGAAGTGAAGTGGGCCAGCGCTTCCGTCCTTTCCTTGATCTGCAGGTAATTTGCCACATCGATGCAGAACCGGCTGGCCAAAAACATAACGAAAATAAAACCGACCCCTCTCTCTCTCTCTTCAAAATAAGTAGGCTGCTGAGGAGGCCCCTCATGTGCCAAATCCTATATTTTAAATGAAAATAAACCTGTATTGCAATTGTACGACCGCAGCAAGCCTTTCAAACCAGTAATCTGCTCCATCGGTTTGCATGCGAGGTGGCTTTTTTTTGCTGCTTTCCTTTTTCAAATATATCTATCTAGGGGCTTTTTCATCTAGTGTGGCTTGGACTCTTTCCTCCTCCAGCGGAATGTAATTCTGGGGCCTACTCAAGTGTGTAACTTCCAGCTCCTGTGGCAGTGGGAAGTGACATTACGTCGCAGCCAACATGGCAACGAGTAGGGTTTTCAAGGCTAGGAGCAATCAGAGGTGCTTGGCCGCTTCCTGCTTCTTCATCTCAACCCTGGACTTCCTTGGTGGTCTCCCATCCAGGTACTCACCAGGGCTGACCCTGCTTAGCTTCCAAGATCTGACAAGACCAGGACTATCTAGGGCAGTGCTTCTCAACCTTCCTAATGCCACCACCCTTTAATCCAGTTCCTCATGTTGTGGTGACCCCCAAACCCTAAAATTATGCAAGTGTCCTTTCATTCACAGAAATTAAACCGAAACTGACCAATGGCGTGAAGATCCATTGTTCAGGATTGTATATAAATTGTTTTTTTCCTGGGGTTTTTCAGTTCAGCTCTGCCTCTTGTCCCACCATGCCCATCTCGCTCTTTTCCGCTGCTCCAGACAGACGAACGCTCTATCTTGATCTACCCCGCAAGGCTGTTGTGTGGATGCCCCTCCCTGGCCAAGCTACTTGCCCTGCCGCGACCCCTGAGAAAGGGTCGTTCAACCCCCAAAGGGGTCCCGATCCCCAGGTTGAGAACCACTGCTTTAAGGCCCTTCATGACTTGGGACTTGCACATCTGAAGGGCTGCATCTCCTTGTGTGAATGCCAGCTGAACTCCTCTGTTCATTTTCTATTCACGGTCCCCTCTTCTGGAGCCCTTGGTTTCTCCTCCACTCAATCTAGGATCCTTGGACCCCTCTTTAGAATGGCTTCACGGTTGAGAGGGTGCTCTCAGTAGCCTCGTTCAAAGGCCACCGTCTTTCAAAAGGCTCTTTGTTGTCGTTGAGGCATTAAAATGGTAAACGAACGTTGGTATTTTCCTGGTTCTGTTTGTACTGACAGGGCGACATCTGTCTTTTATGGTTTTATTGTACGGCTTGCCATTTGGCACTTTGTTAGCTGCCTGAGATAATAAAAGGGAGGACGTAAATCAGGGGGTCCCCTACCAGTTTTGAGCCAGAGGGCACAGTTGGAATTATGACAGAGGACAGTGGGCGTGGCCACAAAATGGTCGCCACAGGAGGCGGAGCCAGACACTCTGGCTGCTGCGGCTTGCCTTAGGTCACACGGTGAAGATTCTTTTGCTGCCAAAGCAACATTAAAAAAAAATCCGCACAGCCGATCAAACCTTGAATGGCCAATCAGGGCAGAAGCCTGGCTTGGCTCCACCCTCTTTCCAAAAATACTTGGCGGCTACCAGGAAAGGTGTCTTGACGTAAATTACTTTAATCCACAAGTAAGTAAATTGCCAATTGTATCTTTGCCCCTCATTCAACTAAAGACAACCAGTGGGGGCTTTTTCTTTTGTTTTAAGCAAGGGTATCTCATGGCCACCTCGAACTGGGTGAGGACCCCACAGTAGAATCCTTTAAAAAAGTGATGTATTTCTAAGGCCATTGTTTTCAGGGGATCTAGAAGGGCGTCCATCCTGTTTAGGATTGCAGCACTACTCTTTTCAAAGGGGACAGAGGAGAAGGGCAAGAAGGGAATTTCTCAAGACTCCTCCCCAGTTTGGAGACATCAAAATGTCCAGCTTGCTTTCCTGGGCTCACGCAAGCAGCAAATGGCTAACGCCCAGAGAGGTTTTAAGACAGCTGTTTCCTGGCTGCCATTTTGGTTCTGATAAAATCATTTCTCTCTCCCCCATATGAAGCAGTCAGCTCGCCTGCTGATCCTTTTAAGAAAATAGTACACAAACTCTGCTTAGCGGAAACAAGCATGGGAGCGGAGGAGGGCCCCTTGTCCTTCTCCAGAGGATGTTGTGGAAGCTGAAGTGGGTTTGCTCAATCTCTCGAGCACTTAATGGCGTTCATTAGCCTAATACTCTGCCGACAGAAGGGCCTTGCAATCAGTTAGTCAAGTGGTCCTTCCAGCTAGTCTTCCGGAGCTGAAACACAATTGGTTTGATTCCCTGCTCCTTCACAGGCAGCCAGCTGGGTGGCTAGTCACAGTTCTCTTTGAGCTGATTTTTGCAGAGCGGTTCGCTCAGAGCTCTTAGCTTTACCTGCCTCACAGGGTGTCTGTTGTGGGGAGAGGAAAGGTAGGCAATGGTAAACTGCTTTGATATTCCTGGTAGAGAAAAGCGGGGTACAAAAATCAACTCTTCTTCCTAAGAACTGAGCACGTTGATGGTTTTTCCAGTATTTTGACCCCGGGAAATGCTTCTCTTGCTCTATCTGCTTTCCCTTGCTCTATCTGCTTTCTTCTGCACCTTGTTTTCTTCATTTCGTGGTAATGGTCCCACCCCGCTCTTCTCCCCAGCAACCCGATTGATCCTCCCCCCCCCCTTCCACACATTGCCGGCTGCCTATGGAGCCCTCCTGCCTCGCCGTAGCTGGAAGAAAAATCGACTGACTGCAATTTCCCTCTGACGGGCTTCTACAAGAGCAAACATTTCCGAAGAGCTGAAAGTCTAGAAATTCAATCAGCACAAGGAGGGGGGGGGGAACCGCCCCCCCCCCCCCGAACACCCAACTGTGTCGTTGGGCTTTCCTTAGTAGTGCCGTTCCCTGCTGGGTAGAAAAGCAATCCTGTTACAATAAATCCTTAAGAGTGGAGTCATTTGGGTAAAAAGGCGAAACAAAAGGGAAGTTTATACACACTGATTGAAGTCGGGCTCCCCCCCTCCCCAACTTCCCATCAGGGAAAAAAAAAGAGAGAGTCAAGGCCCAAGCTGGCCTGGGTAATTTAAAGAGGAGATTGCCTCCCTTTCATCTTCCCTGGAAAGGGCGGGGTCTCCCAATGTCGTGTTTGTACAAGAACCTAAGGACTTTCAAGGGAATGGCGCCACTTTGATGCCAAGAAGGGCCCGCCCTCCGTTTAGGGAGACGCAGCACCGGTTCTAAACTTTTCTTCAGCAGCACCACGAAGACTTACTGAATTTGTGGCAGGGGACGAGCTTTCAGGAGCAGTGACTCACGGAAGTTTCTCCCATGCCACAGATTTGGTTTGTCTTTAAGGGGCTCCTGGACTCTGGCTCTTTTCTACTGCTCAACCAGTTCCTCTGGAGCAGGGGTAGTCAACATGAAGAAGAAGAGTTGGTTCTTATATGCCGCTTTTCCCTACCCGAAGGAGGCCCAAAGTGGCTTACAGTCGCCTTCCCATTCCTCTCCCCACAGCAGACACCCTGTGGGGTGGGTGAGGCTGAGAGAGCCCTGATATCACTGCCCGGTCAGAACAGTTTTATCAGTGCTGTGACGAGCCCAAGGTCACCCAGCTGGTTGCATGTGGGGAAGCGCAGAATCGAACCTGGCATGCCAGATTAGAAGTCCGCACTCCTAACCACTACACCAAACATGTGGTCCTCCAGGTGTCCATGGTGTTCTACTTCCTTCTCCCTGGACAGCCTTTCCCCAAATGCTGGCAGGGGCTCATAGGAATTCTAGTCCATGAACATCTGGAGGACCACACGTTGACTACCCCTGCTCTGGAGGTCAACAACACAGCATAGAGGTCGAGGCCTTCATAAGAACTTCATAAGAGCCTGGCTGGATCAGGCCAGTGGTCCATCTAGTCCAGCATTCTGTCTCATATAGTAGCCAACCAGTTCTTCTGGAGGACCAGAAACAGAGCATGGAGGCTGAGACCTTCATAAGAACATCATAAGAGCTCTGCTGGATCAAAGCAATGTTCTATCTAGTTCATTCTCCTGCCTCACACAGTGGCCAGCGAGTTCCTCTGAAGGTCATAGAACCCGGGACTTTCCCCTTATGTTGCTTCCTGGATTTGGGATTCAGACGCTTAGAATTCAAGACTGGAAGATTTTGCTTCTTCGCTGTCCCCTTTTTAACGATTTAAGGCCAAGAACGAGTTCCTTAAATTTTCTCCCAAACAAGTCAGGCAGTTCAGATAAGTTCAGCAAACATTTTTGAAAGACCGTGCATATTTGCACACAGCTTTGAACAAGGCGAGCCAGCGGTGAGCGGCTCTAAGGGTTGGAGAGCCATGGTATGAGTTCAAGTCGTAAATCCCGTACTTGCCTTTAGTGTGTTCCTAATTGAAGATTTTCGTTTGGTTTCAAATGCAAAGATGATGCCATGTTGCCATTTTAACCTTTGAATAGGGATGAAATAAGGTATTCAGCTGAAGTTTCTATTTAGAGCTTTCCAGTGAATATATAAGTTACTGTAATTACACTCGACCTGTCACTCATTCCCTCCTGCCTTCCCCAACACCGCAGTGAAAATTATTGCGTTGGGTTGTCCGATCTCCCATAGAACCCAGCTGGAGTCTGGAGCCAGCCCATAGGGGTCATTTTTATATGCTGTGGGTTCAGAGTTTGTTTTCATGCCGGGCGTAGGTTGGCGTCCTCCCCTTAATGTTGGTCTAAACAGTAGAGTCCGCAGGGTAAAACGATTCCTTTAATAAGATGCAGTGTATTTAAAAAACAGCCCAGTTGTTCTTTTGGCTCAAGCAGAATCCTTTGTGCTACCTGAGCTTGGCCATTGCATTTTTCAGGCAAAATTTTGATGAGACAAACAGAGACAAAGAGAGGAGGAGGACCTGTGGTCTGCTCGAGCAATTTTGAAACATCTGAAGGATGTTATCATGTGGCTGTGTTTTGGATGCTGTGACACAGTTTACTAACGTAACAGGATTAACTTTTCCTTATATATTCTGACTGTTATGATGGTCAGTTCTTAGACTGAGGAAGAGTGCTTGCACTCGAAAGCTCACGCCTTGAATAAATCTTTGTTGGTCTTAAAGGTGCTACTGGACTCTGATTTTATTGAGGGATATCGGTTTCCTTTCTCTCAACTTGAAAAGCCACATTGCAGTTCTGGGCCTAATCTTCCGTTCTTTATCCGAGGACTTTCGAGAATGATTCCTTCGTGATGAATTACCTCACAAACAACGCAGCCCCTTGGCCACTTCTAGTAACGGTATTTTTTGGCCGTTAAAACCATCCCCTTCAACTGAAAGTAAATACGTTCGCCCCTTCCTTCCCTAAGATATTGAAGGAAATGTAAGGTGACTTGTTGCTTTAACAAGCAAAATCCTAGTTGGAAAGAAAGGCCAGGGCTTTATGCTTCCCTTTGCCGTTCCCTATTACACTAACACAGCAGGACCAAAATAGTTTTGAAATTAAACAAATGTGCCTTGTGATTTGTGATGCTGGAGTTCTGGGAGGGGAGCTCCAGTTGCTGTGGTGTTTGGTCTTTTATGGAGCATCTGTCATTTGGCCACGGCACCAGAGAAGGTGGGCCAATTCTCCGCATATTTTCCTTGATTGAAGATCCCTCCCCCATGTTGGGTGTTAGCCTCAGGAGTGAAAAATGAAAATACAATATGTATGCATTGGGGTTCAATGCACCCACGTTAGGAAATGTTTCCAGTTGGGGAAAGGGTGTCCAGGGAGAAGGAAGTGGAACACCTAATCGTCAGAAGCATTATAGCCTCTACCCAGTGGGTAAAGTGGGACGAATGGCAGAGTGTGAAATTTGCCTTCACGTGCTGATTAGATAAGTAGTAAAGGTATGGAACTGATATTTCTGGGCTCAGTAGAGCCCTTGGACTTTCTAGGGGGTCTCCCACTCAGGTATTAACCAGCTTCCAAGATCTGATGCTATTGGATCAGCCTGGGCTATCCAGATCTGGGACCATCAATGATGCACTAACATCCAATTTTGGAATTTTTCCTATTCCACGTTTGTAACTTTGTCTTCCTTGGCTGAAATGTTCCCCTGAAATGGACTTGCAGATGTTACATAAAAGAAGACGAAGAGGAACTGATAGTTCTTGTCCTTAGGCAAGGGGCAACCTGATCAAAGGGGACGGGAAGGAGCAAGGCCAGATGGCTCTGCTTGGACCAAGGAGCGCCTGCGGGGGTGAGCCCAATGGAAACCAAATCCTTGTGCAGGAAAGAGCAGGGATTCCTCGGTTGATTCCAGCAGGAGGAGCCAAAACAAAGAACGCGCAGGCTTACCAATGAGCGGCACACGCTGAGCAGCTGGGCGGCCACTGTATGTGCCAGAGGAGGAGTGAGTAAGGTGCAGGGTGCTTGTGTGCGCGGCTGAGCTTTGGCACATTTCCTAGCTAAGGATGTGTGGCAACTGTCCTTTCATTCCCTCCCTGTCTTGGTTATTCACAGATGCTTACAGGGTTTTCCCAGCATCCTTAGTTTTAGGATCTGCAGAGGTAAAGCAGATGCGAAATTGAACCTTGAGCGTCATCCTCTGCTTTCAGTGGGGTTCTTTAGCTTTTGCCTGGGTTGCTGAGGAGGGGGCACGGCCAGCAGCTGATGATGATTTCCCCCAACACGTAACCCCCATCGTAGAAGAAATTACAGTCTGATAAAGAATAGTAGTCAGCTTTTAGGGGGACAGTAGTGCCCGTGTCAGAAACCAAGGCTGCCTGAATCTTTCCCCAAGTCTGCGATCTTCCAGTACATCCAGGGTTAGCTGATCTTTCTAGCTGAAAATCCTTCAGTGGGGGAGTGGTGAGTTGGTTCTCCATGGACAGCTGTGGATTAGTAGAGGGGAAAATTCGGAAGGAATGGCATTCCAGTATTTTTCAGCCGCAGCTCTCTCCGGCTGCCCTGCGTTCTGCTGACACTAATGGGTTAGATGTTTGCAGTGCTCGTGGAGGGGCACCGGCCGAGGAAGGCTCTTGTTGTAACAAGATTTCCTCCTCTCTTCTCCAGTCCCCCACCCCCAACCGAACACTTTGCCTTTCATATCCTTCCAAATATAGGACAGGCGCCAAGCTGCCTTTGGAGGGGGTACGAGACGCAGAACCCTACTGTTTTCCGACTCTTGTGATCCGAGATGCCTTGGTCCTTGCAGCCTTTATGCAGGCAAAGCTCCCGCCGGCTTCAAGGGGAGATTGGCTGGCGTTTGGACGGGAAGAAAGGGACCGAAAGTTGCGCCCGGCCATGCGGTCTGATCCCCCCCTGCTAGGAAACTGATGTTATCCTTTGCTGGTGCCCTAAGGTCCTGCCAACAATTCCCGGGGCCATTTTGGCCAAAGGAGAAAGGAGGATTCCATTGTGGATTTCGAAAGCAGCATCGCCGGATTTTTTGCAAGTTACGTTTGCTACGGGCAAGGGCATGCACAACTCGTAATAAGTTTCAGTCTTGTCTCCCCTTCTTTTCGCGGGGTGGGTCAATCTGACCTTCCCTTCCTTGCAACTTCTAGAGCAGGGGTAGTCAACCTGTGGTCCTCCGGACGTCCATGGACTACAATTCCCATGAGCCCCTGCCAGCGTTTGCTGCAAAATTTGGGGGGTGCCAGTGCATTTGTTCAAACTGATGCAGTCACTCTACACAAACCAAGAAGCCATTGCATGCATACCATTTGGTGACACTGACTGGTTCAAAATAGAGAAAGGAGCACGCCATGGTTGTATTCTTTCCCCCTTCCTGTTTAACTTTCTGCGCCCTATTAGCAGATTTCAGGCAGGGAATTGGAGTGTGATAGTGCTTCCAGTTTAATTAACCTGGAACACAAGGTTAAGGTGCCAATAGGAAGGGTTAAAGATGGGTTTGAACGTCTTTTTCTGGGGCTTTCTCTTTCACTAGAAAACCTTGTTCAATGCTGATCTGTGCAGAAAGATTGATTTGTCGAGGCAGTTCAGTGACTTTCAGGTGAACTGCCTTTTTTTCTTCCTTGCAAAAGTTTTCCATGTCCAGGATGTCTCCTTCTCCTCCCCCCTTCCTTTCACCTCCAATGTTTCCTGAAGCTTGAGAATACTTTGGAATACGTTAGTTCTAATAAGTTATGTGGGCATGGGGGGGAAAAAAAATTCTTTGAAACTCCATGGCATCAACATCTGTTAGCTTTTAACAGAACAGAGATGCAGACAAAAGAGCTGAGGAGAAAGAAACACCCAGTGGAGAAAGGGAACAAAGATATTAAATCCTAGAGTGCCAAGCCAGGGTTTCGAAGTCTGGAGGCAGAGAATTGGGATCGGCTAAATTCTCCTGCTTTGATGTGGTTCCTTTTAAGGCAATGCACAGAGCAGACCCGTCCCTGCAGTTGGTTGGGGGAACCCTGCTCTTGCTCCCTCATTCATTTTTTTGCTTGGAAGAACTATTTGAGAATCCTTAGTACATAGCCAGAAACAACCACTGCACCTAGACAAACGTTAACGGAGCTCTCTCTCTCTTTTGTGTGTGTGTGTGTGTTGTTTTTGGAAGGAGGTCAGTTAAACTCGGGTCCTTTCCAGTATGTCGAAGATGAAAGGGGAGAAGTGTTGCTTATGCATGCGCGTGTGAGACCTTTGACACATGCCCCCTTCCCCCATCGTTGAATAAAGCACTCAGACATTTGCCTGAGTAGCAGGACATGTGCTTGTTTTGGTTTGCTTGAAAACGGGGGGGGGGGGGGGGCTTCTCAGAGCAAGGAACTGATTCAAAAAAAATAAGACATGTGTGGTTAACTGCAAAGTTGGCATTTCCCCTAATGGTTCAGATGGTTACCTGGAGGTGCCATAAACTGTTAAGGCTGTCGCCTGCCGCACTTTCAAAATATTGGGGGGATTTCAGTAGACTGCTGTTGATGCTAGAGTGGAGTCAAGTCGCAGGTTGGAGAGCAGTAGGAGAGTCAACGTTCCCTTTGTCAGATTCTCAGCTTTGTCTTGAAGCCACCAAAGGGCCTCCATATTGGTCATTGAGTAGGGATGGGCACAAACCGAAGCACGAGCCAAAATTTCCCATGAAAATCTCCCATTTGTGCCCCATGAACCAAGGTTTAGGGGAGGCGTGTCCCTCAAACATTTCTGACAGCAGTTAGGCACTCCCAGCCTACTGTCAGGCTAAACTGGCTGCATGCCATGTCAGCCATTGATTTTGTTCTCTCCTTCTTAGAAGTAGAAGGGTGAGTGAAAAAGAGCGCTGAAATGGCTGCCAGCCATTTCAGGCTGACAGCAGACAAGAGCGCCTGTCCTGCTGTCAGGCTAAAATGGCTCCAAGCCATTTCAGCAATCGATTTCAACTCACTCCCGCTTAGAACTGGGGGAAAGGGAAATGAACCACTAAAATGACTGCCAGCCATTTCAGGCTGACAGCAGATTGGCATGCCTATTAGCTTGAAATGACTGGCAGCCCTTTAAACCCTCTAGCAAAGTGGAAGGTTTAAAGGGCCAGCAGCCCTTTAAAGCTATTATCTGACAGGTGCATCCTTCTGCTGGCAGTCTGAAATGGCTGGCAGCCATTTTAGTGGTCTGTTATGATCCCCACCGCTTCTAAGCAGGAAGGAGAGAAATCCACCGTTGAAATGGCTTGCATCCACTTTAGCCTGGCAGCAGGGTGGGCGCTCCTGTCTGCTGTCAGCCTGAAATGGCTGGCAGCCATTTGGGGGATCCCTTTTGCTTCTCCTCCCTTGGAGTGGAGGAGCAAAACAGCCTGTCCTGAACTGATTTGTTTAGGGACTTTGGGCTAGATTTGGTTCAGGTGTTTGGTTTATGAAAACCCCAAACTGAACCAGAATTTTCGGGTTCGTGCCCATCCCTACCTCATAGTGCTGTTTACAACCAGGCAACCAGGTGTATAGTTAAGATTGTCAACTCCAGGTTGTGTTTTCCTAGAGGCCTGGGGGTGGAGCCCTGGATGAACAGAGTTTGTGTAGGGAAGAGATTTCAATAGGGTATACTGATATGGTCCACTTCTAAAGCAGAATTTTGTCCAGGGGAACTAATTCCTGTAGTCTGGAGATCATTGTTGTAATTTTGTGAGAACTCTAGGTCCCACCCAGAGGTTGGCAACCATAAATAATAGATAATAAGTGCTTTGCATACTATGGAAATGCAACTGGAGAGTGTGCAATTCCGCCCAAGTTGAGTTCTTTTTGCGGGGAGTTGATCTTCTCAAATTAACTGCAAAAGATCACATTTTTATTTTACTGGGCCAGCTGGTACAATCTCCAGGAATGGTGAGACCGTCAAAGCTCTCTGTTATACCCAAGCAGCTGAATCTGGAATTCAAGCATAGCTTGTGCATTTTGCTTTTTCCTCCTCTCTTCCCCCACCCCAAGATTGTGTGCCAGTAGCTTTTGTCTTCTTCATCCTTTTCGTCTCAGCTTTCTCTCCCACTGGCTCAGGGCAGCTGGCTTGCATATTTTTGAACTGCGGGAGGGGAGGGGGTGAAAATACCCCGCGTCTTTTCAAGTTATTGATGTCTGCGGCTCACGCTGGGTTTGGCTCTTTGACTGGTTGGTAGAACAAACGCTGAAGATGTCGGATTTTGCAAGGAGTTTCTCCCGCCCCCCCCCTCCGTCCCTTCCCCCCTGCAACTTCCTGGCCCGCTCAAATCATGACCTGCTAGAGAAAGCATATGTTGACATACCTGGCTTTATGAGTGGGGGGAAGGGACCTTCCAGGAGTGGGGAGGAGGGGGTCCCAGGGAGTGGAATGCAAGCCATCTGTTCTTCCTGCACCTTCTGGTGACAGATTTATGGAAGGATGTTAGCACGCGTCTGGGAGGTTGCACACCTGTGTTTTCTTGCAAGGGACAACAATATCTCCAGTTCTGCAGATTGCCCGTATATTCAAATGTGTAAACTATCTGGGTGTAATCCCAGTGTGACGGAGACAATGCCTAGCACCTGTCTGGGAACAACAGAGATTTAGAATAGGGGCCTCCTCATCGCTGTCCCACAGAGGAATATGGCGAGAAACGTGGAATCCAGCCAAGCTTCCCTTTCCCAGGTAGCTATCATGTTCCTCTTGGTCTGGCACAGCAGCAAACTTTTCCAGGTCAGACGTAGATCCTGGTTTGGGCAACCTGCAGCCCATCTTGGCTCTCTGGGTTTTCCAAGGGTCTGATACCTGTTGTAACGTTTTGCTCGTCCCATTCTTCTGAGAATCATATCGCTGCCAGCTTCCTGGGCTCCTGACAGAAAGAATCTCTCACTTCCCTAGATTAAAAGCACACACACACGATTAGGGTCACTACACAGATCAGTTGTGCCCACGCAAATATTGCCAGTTGACTCCATGCAGCCGGTGATAACGCATTGTCAAATATTCAGTTGTGTCAATGGGGGTTAAACCTGTTGGTTTCATTAGGGTGGTGTCCTTTGTGAGCAAGCCGTCCGTGGGGGGTCCTTATCCCCCCAGCCTCGCTCTCCAGATTTGACCACCAGGTTGATCGGGGACAAAGGTTCAGGTGCTGCACGGCGTTATTTGCTCCATTCGCCTGTCATCTGTGGTGGCAAAGAGAAACTTCGGCACCAGCGAGCGAATTTTCTGCAACGCTGTTCTCGCTGTGGAAGGAAGCACCTGTCCTTGAAGAATTTAATTGGGAACATTTTTATACAATGGAATCTGTCTCAACTGTCACGGCTCCCTGTGAAGGAATGCTGGAAAAGGTTCTCTGCGGAAGCGAGGGTTTTCAGCCAAAAGCACCTTTGTGCAATTATGGTTCCCAGGGCTCTTTGCTGGGGGTGAGCTCTGACAGCTAAAACTAACTTGAGACTTCTTTCAAAGTCATTTTAGATGTACCTGGCATAGGGAGAGCTCCAGTTAAACCAGTGGCTTGAGCTTCTGTATTTTCGTAGGGAGATAAAGATCAGGACTGTTCCATGAGCATTGCTTTGCTCTTTATTTTAGAACGGTGGTTCTCAAACTGGGGGTCGCGACCCCTTCCAAGGTCGATTGACCCTTTTTCCAGGGGTTGTCGCGGCGGCCACGGCTGCGGCCGCAATGAGGCTGCCACCATGGAGCCCATGCCACTGCTGCACCACCGCCTAATGACCCCCTTTGGGTCGCCAAGGTTACCACTGCAGCGGCGGTGGCCTCAGCTACCGCAGCATTAGGAAGGTTGAGATCCACTGTTTTAGAATGTTGTTGAAGAATATGTATCAGGTATCTCCCTAGCTTTACACATGGATCATGATCAGTAGAAAATTTCGGTCTTCAGTGAAAATCTAGATTTGAGTTTACTAACACCTTAGAAGTCCAACGTGAATTTTGAGGTATGAATTTCTGAGAGTCCGGATCAGCTTTTTCCAACCTCTTTACCATTAAGAAACCCCTGAAACATTCTTCACTCTTCTGTGAT
Organism: Paroedura picta; assembly: GCF_049243985.1. Classification (NCBI taxonomy): domain Eukaryota; kingdom Metazoa; phylum Chordata; class Lepidosauria; order Squamata; family Gekkonidae; genus Paroedura; species Paroedura picta. Next base: position 35,234,376 of record NC_135382.1, read on the forward strand.
TCGGCAGAATATGGGTGGGAAGCATAGTTGTGTTAACGCTCACCTGGGGACCCTCTCCTCCCCATCTTTTCCAGGCCTATCACTGGCCATTTTGGAAGTGGGGGGGGGGGGGGGAGAACAGGTCAACATGACCATATACGGTCATATCACCTCATACATTTTCAACAAATTTTAAAAATAGCTTAAAAAATTAACTCCCACCCATTCAGGAATCCCTGTCAAGAAACCTGGTCCAGAGTATCTGACGAAGGAAGCTTTGACTCTTGAAAGCTCATGCTTTGAACATTTTTATGGTCTCCGAGGTGCTATTGGACTCAGACCTCGCCCATCCAGAGAAAGTTAGACAAGCTCCATCCTCATGGAGTTCGGTTTGTTTCTCCCTGGGTTGGGTCCATAATACATCCTCAAAAAGTTGGTGACAGTTTCCTTCCTGCGAAGTGTTAATAGGGTAGAGCCTTTCAGCTCCCTCTTGCAATTCATAAACATTTCTTCCTTTTGGAGCTGAGAATAGCAGGGCTGCATTTAAAGTCAATAGCTGCCCATGCAGTCCTATTAAACAAGAGTCTGTCTATCAGAGATAATGTGTTCCATAATCAGGCAGGCATGAAGGAGCCCATTTGATTGGCAGCTGATGAGCTCCAGCTGTCTTAGCAGCATCGCTGATATGCACAGGGGTTGCCATGTGCCTTTTCCGGAACGGGCTCTGTGGTTAATGTGCCATTAATATATGCGCTGTAGCTGTTGCAAAAATCGATTTTCAAAAAAACTCAACCAGAAGCTATGGGAAGGATAAAAGTGGTCCTCCAGATGTCCATGGCAGGGGCGTTTGCTGGCAGGGGCTCATGGGAATTGTAGTCCATGGACATCTGGAGGACCACAGGTTGACTACCCCTGGTCTAAGGAGAAGACACTTATCCTAAAGGACAACCCAAAACCTATATGGCCGTTCATGGGCCAACTTTGAGACATCAGAACATGTATTACTCCAATGTAGGCTATACAATCAATGCAGGAGAGAACTTATACCATCCCTACAGAATAAGTCCAACTCAGAGGCGATCAAAGACATGTTGGCAGACAAAAGCACAGAAATAACTTCTGTTGTGGCCAGATTTGCTTGGAGAGCTATCAAAACAAGGAAGAGCTGGGTGGATTTGGAGCAACTTAGGTAGAGATAGTCTCAGTTTCTTGAGATAATGCCTATGAATTTTAAAATTAGAATGTTGATTCTTATAGCTGGAATGTTTTCAAATTTTATACTATTTTAATTATCAATGATTCTTTTATGTACTTTGTAAATGCCAGATGTTTTTATGTACTTTGTAATTTGATTGCTGGTCTAGTACCATAATAATAATAATAAAGAAGAGACAACTGGCCAACTGGCTCCTGAAATCAATCCCTAGCAATGCAGTCCTAAACAGAGTTATGCCTTCCTCAACCCACTGATTTAGTAGGGCGTAAATGTGTTTTACGAGCCTCTTGTGGCGCAGAGTGGTAAGGCAGCCGTCTGAAAGCTTTGCCCATAAGGCTGGGAGTTCAATCCCAGCAGCCGGCTCAAGGTTGACTCAGCCTTCCATCCTTCCGAGGTCGGTAAAATGAGTACCCAGCTTGCTGGGGGGTAAACGGTAATGACTGGGGAAGGCACTGGCAAACCACCCCGTATTGAGTCTGCCATGAAAACGCTAGAGGGCGTCACCCCAAGGGTCAGACATGACTCGGTGCTTGCACAGGGGATACCTTTACCTTTACCTTTAAATGTGTTTTGCCCTGACCTAGATGCCCCAGGATTCTTCAGTCTTGTCAGATCTCCAAATCTCAACTGCCTGCATGGTTCCTGGTCAGCACCTGGTTAGAACCAGCATGTTGTAGTGGTTCAGAGTGGCAGCTTCTAATCTCGGAAATCGGGTTTGATTCCCCGCTCCTCCACATGCGGCCTGCTGGATGACCTTGGGGGAGGTCACGGTTCTTAGAACTCTCTCAGGCCCACCCACCTTGCTGGGTGCCTGTGGTGTCGAGAGGAAAGAAAGGTGATTGTAAACCACTTTGAGACTCCGTTGAGTAGGGAAAAGTGGGGCATAAAGACCAAGTCTTCCTTCTACTTGGATGGGAGACCCTCGAGACACAATGTAGAGGCAGGTGATAGTAAACACTTCTGATTATCTCTTGGCTGGAAAACCCTGTGGGACCCTCCTACTTCTGTTCCCTATGTGTGAGAAGGAGATTAAGCGTGCTTTTGGTCCCCTGCACACTTCTGTTGACCATCAGAATGCCAATGCTGGATCGAAAAGAAGGGCATTGGGGAGAAACAGGGTCCAAATTGAGCCGGAGTGGCATGGAGGTTAAATGTCAGACCAGAATCTGGGAAACCCAGGTTCGAATCCGTACTCTGTCTACTCTGGAAGGCTGCTAGGTGCCATTTGATCAGTCACACACTCTCCACGTAACCTACCTCACAGGGTTGTCATGAGGATAAAACTGAAAACAGACGCGAGCTGTTTTGTGCCCCCATTGGAGAGACAGATGGGAGGAGATAACATTCTGAGTCTTTTTGTCGCTTGTGGTGGGAAAATCAGATTGCTTTTAGGCAAGCAATATCTCTCCCTTCTAGACTGCGTCTGAGATTTTAAAATTTTCTCTTTGCATGATTAATTGACAGAGTCCGGCGGTGCTAACTATCAACGTGCCTCGTGGAAGAATTTTAATCTTTAAATCTCTTCTCTCCCCAGCGCGGTCTGTCAATAGCGTTATTTTGTTCTCCCGGCTATCCCGAGCACATGATATAAAATTACTGTATCAAATAAGTATGTGGAACTAAATTGATTTGCAAAGGTGCTTTTCACGTTTCCATTAACAACTCAGCTCGGCTCCTTGCCTTGCATTTTAAAAGGCTGGGAATGACTCCTGTTTCAGTCTTTCCTGAGGCCTGAAAAGACACACAAACATCTCGTCTTGGGTAATATGCATAATCGGATCCCGGACTGGGTTGCGACTTGCAGACCAGTTTCTGGACCATTCGCTGGCAGGGGCTCATGGGAATTGTAGTCCATGGACATCTGGAGGGCCGCAGTTGGACTACCCCTGTTCTAGAAGCTGGCATTTCCTGAGTGTGCTATAAGAGATGGGTACTTACCAGTACCGATGCAGTGTTTGCATGTCTTCTGCAGTTCAACTTAAACCTTATTGTGCCATTAAAATATGCTCCTTTGTAGGAAGCATGCCAATAACATGTCCCTCTTTGTTCTTACATTTTGCAGGATCCAGCAGGCGAAGGGTTCAGGGAGGCCCTTGAAAATGAACATTTCCACCTGGAAGGTACTTGAAAACCGTTTATTATAACTTCTATTTATAAAGGAACTTGTTCTAATGCATAATAAAGGAAGGGGGGGCTACAAGCATGAATATATGTGGGATGTTAAAAGTCAAAATTTCCCTTGAATTTTCTCTTGTCGTCCCATGAACAACATCTGCACAGCAATCTGAGCCCCCAACTTGTCGCTTGTTATCCGATCCATAGATATAATGTATGCATATACAGCTGGACTCCAATCCAGAGGAAATTGTTCACGCTCAAATCAGAGCCAGTTTGGTGTAGCGGTTAGGAGTGCAGACTTCTAATCTGGCATGCCGAGTTCGATTCTGCACTCCCCCACATGCAACCAGCTGGGTGACCTTGGGCTAGTCACAGCACTGATAAAGCTGTTCTGACCGAGCAGTGATATCAGGGCTCTCTCAGCCTCACCCACCTCACAGGGTGTCTGTTGTAGTGAGAGGAATGGGAAGGCGACTGTAAGCCACTTTGAGCCTCCTTCGGGTAGGGAAAAGCGGCATATAAGAACCAACTCTTCTTCTTCTTCTTCTTCTTCTTCTTCTTCTTCTTCTTCTTCTTCTTCTTCTTCTTCTTAAAATTGTCATTGAAAAAGTTAAACTGGTCAATATCTGAACAGTATGAGCATCAGCATTTCCAGTGCGGCTTTAATAGTGGGTCCCCGGTGGATGCTGTCGCTGTTATCCAAGTAGTTCCCATGTGGACTGTTCAACAAACCAAACTAACTCCTGTTTCCGCCCCAAACTGGATTCCGTTTCTTGTTCACACTCAAGCACGACGGAATGTGGGCAAAACGGGATGGAATGTCAGTGCGTGTTTCTACATACATGCAAGGACACACATGAAAGGATTGTTATGTATCTTCCTTTGACTTTTAGGGCATTGTGGTGTCACATCGATGGTTAAACCAATGAGGGGTTTGCATTGTTTCTAGATATCGCTAAGCCACCTTGATCTTATGCTGGGAAACAAGAAGCTAAAAGTATCTTGAATACATAAACCTTCACATCCCGCTTTACCTGGATCAACAAACACCAGCGGTCTTAGTTGTATCTACTAATAAGCGTTCTCTCTGTGTACTCCGTCAACCAAGAGGCAGCATGTGCCTTTTGTGATTTACTTTTCTGGGTTATAAGATAGAAGCGGGCGATGCTTCTGGGACTCCGCAAGGACTCAGAGACCAGATGTAGCTTGTCCTTCTGTGTCAAGCTCTTTGACAGCTTTCTGACACGCATCACTGAAAAGCAGGGAAAGTCGTTTCTGACCATCCCTTCCCCTGTAGTCCCATGAATACTGTAAAATTCCGCACACTCTGTCGGTGGATTCAAATGCAGAAGATGGCTGGAGGTTGTTGGTGATGCGTGAGAAGCTGGTGATGATCCCAATTGTAGATGTATTGAACGCTTGTACTATTTTGTATCAACATTTATGGATGTGTTACCAGCAACCATCCTTTCTATTCATTTGGCCCCATAGAGGTAAAATAGGCGTCAACCGTGGTCAGGGACTTTTCACTCCTGGCCACAGCCTGGTAGAATGGTCTACCCAGTGAGATCAGGACCCTGCAGGATCTTAAAGGGTTCTGCAAGGCCTGTAAGATGGAACTTGATCCAGGGGCCTAGAAATGCCATCAGGAATATGCTGTTGTCCCTGCCTAAAATCCACCCCATTAAAAAAATCCTCCAAGGAGTTCATACACACACACATCCCAGTTCATCTTCGTTCTTGATTTTCAAGGAGGAGCCGGTTCTTAGGGGATTTTAATTTTTTAATTGAAGGAGAATTTTGATCTGGATTTATATTACATGCTTAATTTATTTGTATTTTAAACCTTGCATTTGGAACTGGTTGTGAGCTCCCCCTCACTGGCAGTCTTCAAGCAAAGGTTGGATACACACTTTTCTTGGATACTTTAGGATATTTTGGGCTGATGTTTTATTTCCTGGTTTTAATGGATGTTTCTGCATCATCTTACGCTGGTCTATGACCGTAATAAAACTAACTGAACTTGGGCAGAACCTGCGTTGAGCAGGGGGTTGGACTAGATGGCCTGTTATGGCCCCTTCCAACTCTATGATTTTATGATTCTATGTAATCCGCCCTGAGCTGCCAGGAATGGGCAAAATACAAGCAGAAACATAAATAAGCGGTAGCCTTGCTGAAGGAAATCAGGAGGGGGAAGGAGTGCAGTTTGTAGCATGCCGTTTAGGGTGTTGGGCTTGAATTGGCAAGACCTGGCCTCAGAGGCCACATTCAACTTCCAAGCTGAATTGAGTTCTTTGGAGGAAGGCTCAGATAATAACCCTGATAGATAATCCTAGAGATAAGCAGAACTACCGTGAGACGTCAGTGAAGAGGGCAGGACCAAGGCTTTGTGGAGTTTCTCCTTTGCATGCTTAAGTCCTTGACTCAATCCGCATCTCCGTGTAAAAGAAGCAGGTGATAAGAGATGTGGAAAAACATCTACCTAAGGCCTTGGGGAGCAACTACTGGTCAGCGTAGACAAGGCTGATCTCCACAGAACGAAGGTCTGAAAAAGGCGTCTCCGTGTGTTTGAAAGGACTATGGAACGCCATGGTGGGAGACACTTGGGCTTTATGGTGTGCAATAGCAGACCTGCCTCAATCATTGTGTTGCCTTGAGCAATGGCATTATACTAGGCTGATAAAAGGCCCCTGTAGGGCTGACGTAATTTGCAGCATATGATCTTCTCCACTTAGCCAGCAGCAATTTGTTGCCTCTTTGGGAACATGATATCTTTCGGGGATCGTGTGCAACAGACTTTGCCTCTAGTACTGTATATATTTTTTAAATGTGTTAAACATTTATTAGGTGATACGATCATGTATGGTCATGTCAACCTGTCCCCCCCTCCCAGAGTAGCCAATGATGAAGAAGAAGAAGAAGAGTTGGTTCTTATATGCCGCTTTTCCCTACCCGAAGGAGGCTCAAAGCAGCTTACAGTCGCCTTCCCATTCCTCTCCCCACAACAGGCACCCTGTGGGGTGGGTGAGGCTGAGAGAGCCCTGATATCACTGCCCGGTCAGAACAGTTTTATCAGTGCCGTGGCGAGCCCAAGGTCACCCAGCTGGTTGCATGTGGGGGAGCGCAGAATCGAACCTGGCATGCCAGATTAGAAGTCCGCACTCCTAACCACTACACCAAACTGGCTTTGAGGGGGTGGGAAGGGGAGGAGCCTTGGGTGGGTGTGTCCACAGGTCTGATTCCCAACCATATTCTGCACGAACGCGCCACTTCTGGGGTTTCTCGATTGATAAAATAGTCGAGAAAGTCTGGGTTAGAGAGTTGGACAGTAACATGTAGAGGGTTACTTCTTATGGTTTTTTTCATGTTTTTTAAAAAATGCATGCTATTTGACATTTCACATGTTTGCCGATTGTCAAGTCCTTCTTCTGTGGCCATTTTCATGAAAGTTTTCTTCCCCCGGGTATTCTACTGTCTCTTCTGAACTTGGTGGTCCCTTTTCACCTCCCTGGAGACCTTCCTGTCTTTTTCGACTCGATAAGAGTCAATTTCCCCATCCCACCATTGAATTCTTCTGTGAAACTGCATGTATGCACGATTGCTTCAAGATTGTTTTTGTGTGTTTTCTTCCGATGCAGTCTTGCACATTGGTAAAATTTTGCTCAAAAGTTGTCTCAGACATAATGCTGCATTAAGATTCTTTTTTATCTGTTCTTGCCCACGGGCTGGAGAGGGGGATGATATGAAAGAACAGAAAGCCACTCAGGCCCTGCTTTGTACAAAATTCAGAAATAAAAGAAGACACAGTTGAGGATTCCTGGAGTGTAAAGTCCAATTCGTAAGCAAAGTCAAGCCATCCTGAACTCCGACATCTTGGGAGAAATTTCAATGAGCAGAATTTGGAAGGCATCCTTACTTTTCTGCTGTTGTGTTTAGATCAGGAAATGGGCTCTATTGGAGACCAGGAAGGAAGGCTTTCTCAACCAGGGGTTCTTGAACCACAGGGTTTCCTGAATGGGTGGGAGGGGCCCCAGGTGGGCGTGTCCACAGCTCTGCTTCCCAACCATATTCTGTATGATTGCACCACTTCTGGAGTTTCTCAAAGCCTGAAGAATGTTCCAGGGGTTTCTCAATGGTAAAAAAAACTTGAGAAAGGCTGCAGTAAGGTATAGTGGTTAGAGTTCTGGATTGGCTCATGGGCGACCTGGGTTGAAATCCATCAAGAAGTCCACTGAATGACTGTTACCACTTCAAATACCGTGAGAGTTTTTACTTTAAACTGCCAGCGTTTGCTGGCAGGGGCTCATGGGAACTGTAGTCCATGGACATCTGGAGGACCACAGGTTTGACTACCCCTGATGTAGAGCACTGAAATGCCAAGGCTTGAATGGAGAATATCTCAGAGATGCCGCACAACAAAGCGTCAATTAGGGAGATAATTTGCAACCCTTGCTTGTGTTTTCCCGTTGTCTGTTTCATTACCTTCTCTTCACCACCGCCCCCTGCTCCTTATTAATAAGCCCATCTGAGCAGGGAAGATAAAAACGAACTTTCTGATCAGTCCAAATAAAAAGCAGCTGGATTTAACTTCTGGGTTGTTATGTAAAGCTGGATCAAATCCTTTTCGTCTTTAGCAGACTTAACTGGTCAACAGCAAAGGACCCCGGATTCTGGGATTAAGATTGTGCTTGGTAAGAGGACCGCTGCATTTAGTGCTCTCTTTTGAACTGTGGAAAGAACAAAGTAAACATCAAAAGCCTTAAGCCGGGAGAGCGGGTTGTTGATTCAGTGTCGGTGCTTGACGAGGGCCTCAGACACAATTGTGTGGCGGCTCTGTTTACCGAGCCACCGGCTGTCCGAAGGGCACCCCGTGACTGTCCGCCGTTGCCCATTTTGGGCCCGTTAGTTGCCTTTGATTTCTGTGCTTTGTAGATCGTTGCAAACTTGGAACTCCTTGACTTTTTTCCTGCGATGATCAAACCTGACAACGTGAATGTTGCACCACAGATCGTGGGGGATTAATTTTGTCTATGTGCCGCTGACTTTTTATCATGTTCCCATTTTGCTGTTACTTGTATGAGAGGGAGGTGGGAGATGGCATGGCATAGCCCAATATTGTCTGACAACAACAACAACATCAGCATATAAGAACCAACATATAAGAACTAACCCAGTTCTTCTTCTTCTTCTTCTTCTTCTTCTTCTTCTTCTTCTTCTTCTTCTTCTTCTTCTTCTTCTTCTTCTTCTTCTTCTTCTTCTTCTTCTTCTTCTTCTTCTTCTTCTTCATATAAACCAATAGCCCAAACATGCATTTGCATGGAAGTGCACGTTCGCATGTAAATATACGCATCATCCGCCAGAATCGGTTTTTGCAACGTTTGCAGAACACCTTTGAGGAATGGCTGCTTTTCTTTCCCCGGTTCTGTTGGCTTCTGGCTGGAAACTTTCTCAAGTCCCGGCCGCGTTGGTCTCCTACGGAACCCCACACTTGGCTGACGCAGCCCACAGAGCGCGGGCTCCGTGCCAGAATCCAGCCGGCTGGATTCACAGGGGCCATTCAAGGAGTTGCAAGGAGACGGTTGAAGAGGCGGAGGTGGCTTGGTTTGGCAAGTGGGCCGGAGGTTCCCTAAACCTGAGCTACGTTTTTATAGGCTCCGTTGCGTGCCAAAAGAACCAAGCTCCACCTGAGTTGGAAGTTGATAAGCTGATTAATGGGAAATGAGTGCCGTACCAGTAAGTACGAAGTGTGGGTGGGTGGGGGTGGAGGAGGGAGGGTATGGAATTGCATGCCAAGCGAAAAGTGTTTCGCTTGGCAGGGGCTGTAAAGATCACCAAAGAACACGAGACCCGTAAGGCTTAGCAGACGTTTTTCCTGTGGCCGTACAAAGATCCAGGAAATTGTAAGAAACAGGCAGGTTATTCACCGTGTGCAAGAGGAAAGTCTTACCTTGTAATGTGCTTGAATTAAGGGGGGGAGGGAGTATGGGATGGCAGATTTTCCTCCTTGATTTGAGCACTTCTGCTTTGAAGGATCATTCATTAAATTGGGGACTTCCAAGCCGCAGCTCACTAACATTTGTGGGGTTTTGGGAGTTTGGGACCAAGGAGGGCAGCTTAGTTCAGACATCATACCCAAGTGCGTATTGCTGTTCTCCTTTTCGTTTTGCCTTCGAGTTGCCGCTGACCTACAGCAATCCTTTGCAGTTTTCAAGGCATGAGTTGTCTGCTTCTGGTAGTATTCCTTTGTGGTCTCCCATCCAAATTCTAACCAGGGCCAACTCTGCTTAGCTTTCGGATCTGGCAAGATCAGGCTAGCCTGGGCTATCCAGGCCAAGGCAAATTGTAGTTAAAGGCATTTGATTTTTTTGCTAGATTTGGACTGCTTCCCTACTGGAAACTTTGCTGTCCCAGCTCCCGTATGGGAGCACAAATCTGGGGTGGACAGGGCGCATCGGGCAAAATGCTCCCCCATGCAGGAACAGGAAGAGGCGGGGCAATCTGCCCTGGCTGAAATGCCAGCCTGCAGCCCTGCGCAAAGCTTCCAGTGCAGAAATGGTCTTCCTGTCTCATTGGGAGAAGAGCCATGCTAGACAGCCCTAGAATGCTTTGCTAGGAAGATGGGAGCAGAGATGTAGAATTTCTGGGAAACACCCCGCCTCCTCCCAGAATATTTTGGGGGAAATTAAAGTATATGCAATACTTACTGTTTTATCAAGCTTCAATTTATTTTATTGCTTTGACAACATGGAATTCATCGTTTGTAACTTGGCATATAAAATTGTACCTTTTGGCATATTTATGAAACTTAAGAGTATAAATGTCTTTGTTTTTTTACAAGCAATGTTGTAAATGGAATTTGTGTTAAAATTTAACTGTCATTTGAAATTGGTGGTTGACTCCTTTGATCCCACTTTGAGTTCCTTTGTGTGTGTATGTGTGTTTCCTGAAAAGGAAGGTAAAATAAATACTAATTCTCCACCTTCAGAGGAAGCCCATCTCCCTGTGCCGCCCCACGTGTCATCATACCACATGTGCCCCTGGTTAGAAAGAGGCAATTTTAGCACAGTGACTCATGCAGAGATTCAACAGCTACTCTCTTTAAAAGACAAAACAAACCAGGCAGTTCTTCTGTATCTTTACATCTGAAGGGAATAATCTACCCAAATACCTGATAACAGTGATGCAATAGGAATTACTGCCGTGATGAAGACTGATTGAGGGAAAGCAAGGCCAGAGCAGTAACTCATACAGAGACATAGTGGGCAAACTTTCTTTGGGGGCTTTCCTTTGCTTTTCCAGGCATGCCTTTCACAGTTTTTTCCCCCAGACGGTGCAAATGTGATCTAAATAGCACGCAAGGTTACCGAATTAGGAAACTAAGGGGTACCAGTGATGCTCATACATGGCCAGACTCTGGTAGTTCAATGAGGCTGGGCTGATGTACTTAAACAAAAGCATTAAGTCTCTAGTTCTGCGTGACAGGGAGACCCATGGCGGCATGTCTGAAGTTGAACTCTGCCCATGGGTCAGCCAGCGGCGCAAACAACGAATACCAGTAAGCGAACCAGCCAGCAAACTGCTTGAAAATAATCTCACTGGAATCACGATGAATACCAGTGGTTTTAGTTGATTCGACTGAAGGAACAAAGATCCTTTTCTCCTTTTAATTTCCCAGGAATGATTATTACAGGCAGGGATTTCCTGCTCTCCTCTGCTCCGTGGTCTTTACCCATGTTAAGCTTTGTTTCCCGTGTTGTTGCGAAGTGAATCCAAAAATTCTGCCCTTCTCTCTTTAAAGGGACATCTGTGGATGGGTGTTTTTGTTTTTTAATCTAAATCAAATTTAATCAAAAGAACTGCATTTTTTTTAATGGGGAATTTGGAGTCAAATTCTGACCTTGGTCACGTGATGCTGTCTCATGACGGTCGGCACACGATCGGTGGTTTTGCGAAAAGCCTTTCCAAATATTGACATCCCAGGCATTTGATGGCTTTCAGAAATGTACCATGTTTCCTAGAATTATGTATCTGCATCCTATGTTGGCTCAAAAGAGAGGTAACATTCTGAGCCCAATGTTATTAACGATTTATATAACCAAAGGTGTGTATCAGGAATCCCCCAACACGGTGTCCACGGGTGTCATGCTGCCCCCCAATTCTTCTCTTGCTGTACACCAAGTGGTTCTTGTAAAGTGGGTGGGGCCAGGTGAGGCTTTTGCTGAGTGAAGCTTCTGATTGGCTGTGCAGAATTTTTGAAATGTTGGCATGGCGGTAGCTCCCAAAACAAAAAGAAGAGAAGATCCTGGCCCAAACAAAAGTCAAGAGCCTAAAAAGATCATCACATGGGGAGGGAACTTAAACCTATGCAGGGTGGAACACAATTTGAAAAATATAGTACCAGTATCAAATGTTAAAAACCCAAGTTTTTTTTAGTATATAGCCTCAATAAAATCAGTACATAGGGGCATACCAATGTCTCCATGGACCAGACACGTTTGGCATTACCGTCTTTTTCAGTGGTCAAATAAAACCAGCATACGTAAACTATACAATGAATGCAATAATTATTGTAGCCAGTTGACTCTTTTACATATATAAAGTTATATTCAGGACAATATGGACCATAGTAACCCCGAAACATGTCTTGTCCGTGGAAGCATTAGTATGTAGGTGTGTATTTATTTTATTGAGGCTATGCTAAAAAGCCTTGGGTCTTTAACTTGTTTCATAAATACTGGTACTATATTTTTAAAATTGGAATGGCAGCTTCCACCACAGCATGAGGGTTTTCACTCCACGGTTGAAGGTGAGCTGGGGCCTCCATTTTGTGGCAGCCAAAGTATGGTTGTGCCCACCATATTACATCAGGATTCTAAAGGTTGGGGACCTGTGGTATAGAACAGCGCATCAAACCATAGATCAGCCAAGGGTCCGTCAGAGGTAGAATGGCATTAGGCTACTTCAGATCAGTTGATGAACGAAAGCATTGGTGGTACATTGGTGGTACAATTTGGCAATGCCAAATTGTGGCAATACCGCCAGACGATTCAAGACCCGCTGTGCCAAATCCACAGTCCGTTTTCTCTGTAGAACACAACGGGTTCCCTTTGTTTGGGGGGATATCCTGCCTCCACAAAGCCTTGCAAGCACAGACATCACATTGCCCGACGTCCCGGGATAGTAGAAAGTTGTTCGGAGAGGCCTTTCTGCGTCAAAGGGAAGTGCGTTGGGCGTTTGAGGCGGTGGGGAGTAACAATCCCCGTCTTTCTCTTCTGGTTCAAAAGCCAGCAGCTTCAGATAGCAGGAATCAATCAAGGAATTGAATTTTACAAGCCGTCTTTTCATTTTAAAAAGTTTTGTAAGGGCTGGTTAAATTCTGGAAGCCCTTGGGGGGAGCCGGCTGTTTTCAGACACAACAACCCAATTGTCTTGCCAAATCTATAACAAATACACAAAAGTCAGAGGCATCTACGGCAGCAATCGGAGAGAAAAAGGGGTTTTGCTTTGACCAGCTTGCCGCAATGAACAGAAAGTTCATAGCAGTCAGGGGCCTATTGTGAATGGCGACTCCACTCCTTCTTAGAGTAGCTACAGAAACCCAAAGTTTTACCTCAGCTGCCAGAACAAGTAGCCTTTGTTACCTAGACAGATTACAGCCTTATATATATTTTTTTCTTTTCCTAAAGTCTGCTCTTCATAAAAGCCCAGCGTGAACAGTGGAAATTCTGACTTGCCTCAGATACTGAGGCGACTTTTATAGTTTTCAAGTAGCTTCGGGGTTATATTTTAAAAGCTGAATTTCATCACATGTTTTAAGTTTTGCTGAGGAAGAAGGAAAAAAAAAGATGTATTTTTAGTGAGGGGAAACGTTTTTTCTTCCCCCTCCTCTCTTCACATTCCCCCCTCCCTTAACAGATGTTTCATCTCAATCATATCCAAAACCTCAAAGAACTAGCACCAGTCAACCATATTCTCCAATGGAAAAGAAAAAGGGAAAAAGAAAAGGAAAAATGTCATTTATTTGCAGGAGAGAGTTGGTCTACCTTCCTCTACCAGCCTTCCTCCCCATAACTTTTTTTTTAAAAAAATAGAGAGACATGATTCGCAAACTTAAAGAAAATAATAAATTTTAAGCTTCGGGCTTGCTGAAATGAACCTGAAGCAGCGGTTCTTCCCTGCATCAATGGCCTGTGGACCAACTTTTGTGTTCGGATAGCAACGCCCCAACCTATTCTGTCCTCCTTCAGGGATACTAGTTAAAAATGCAAATAATTGGGTTTCTTCAGAGCCAGGAATGCAACGAATCCCATTACCTGTGAGAAAAAAGTCATACAACGTTGAACTGAGAGAGTGACCTAGCCATCCACATATATATAGAAAATCGAACGAGGCTTCTTGTACCCCAGGACATCCAAAGTCTTCAGGCCAGCTGTGCATGTGTTCATTTATAGTTACTGATGATGTGGCCGTGTCTCTGTGGTGGAGCACATGCAGTGAACACACATGAAGTTGCCTTATCTTGACTCAGACAACTGGTCCACCAAAACTGGTATTGTCTAAGACTGGGAGCAGCTTTCCAGCATCTTGGGCAGCCGTCTATGACTTCACCAACTGCCTGGTCCTTTTAACTGGATCGAATTTGGGACCTTCTCCATGCAAAGCAGAGGATCTTCCTCTAAGCCACAACCCCTCCTTGCGTGTAGGAGATCCCAGTGGCTCAAAGCTTTGCATCTCCGGTTGGAGAAGACAATTCCAGGCTAGAAGGACCAGGACCCAGCTTGAATCTCGGGTCAAACGTGCTCTATGGCAGGTACAACCCTGACAAAGTGGTCCGTCTGAATTCATTAGGCAAGTTAAGCCTTTCCCACTGAGTCTTAATATACTTAATATGGCTAGGCTTAGCAGTGAGTGTTTGTTTTCAGAACTTCTGTGCCAGGACACCTTTTCTGGGCCAGAAGCAAGTAGCGGACATGCCGGATTTGACTAAAGCTCTTTCTTTAAACACCCGTCATAATTGATTCTTCCTATCCCAATCAACATGGGATTCTTTCTCTTTAAACAATAAGCGCAGTATAAGAAAAATAAACCTTTTAATTTGGCCACGGGCAGTAGCAATGCATCAGTACACGCTCCCATATTTGTTGCAGAAATTATTATTATTATTTCTGCAACAAATATGGAAGCATGCATAATAATAATAGAAAACAGCAACAACATGGCGAAATCACCTCCTCAACCTCCCCCTTCTCTACCACAAGGGGGAAGAAAAAAGGGGCAAGATGACACTGACCACTGCCGGGCAGGCCCACCGAACTTCCTCGCTACCCCTGGCCTCAACCGTAGACCTGGCGGAAGAGCTCCATTTTGTAGGCCCTGCAGAATGCCGAAATGTTATTTCCTCCAGTCTCTCCAAGCTGAGCTGCCAAGTCTGGTGATGCAACATAAAAGCTGCTAGAAAACTAGAATATCAGGGAGAAGTTCTCCAGGAATGCCTAGTCTTTGAGTCTGTCTGTTTTTGAGTAGGGGAAGTATGCAATTCAGTTTTGGGTGTTGTTGGGTATTAAACACCCTAAACTTCTGTACACCGCAGCCAGTCCATCCATTGGGTTCACAGACACGAGAAGAACATTCGAGATTAGTTTCTGCAGCATTGTTTCCTTAGCTCCACGAGGGTCATTGTGACAGCTTTTCCCTCGGGAAGTCATTTTGATGAAACGGTGGATATTAATATTCCCTCTCCTTGGTGTCTTCAGAGCTCCTGTTATCATTGCCAATGTGGCAGAAGCCCAGATTTCTCCTTGAACATCTAAGTTAGGCGAGACTGGTTAGAAATCAAAGCCTGCATTATTAATGGCATTACCTACGCTGCTTTCATTTAAAGAGCATCTTGTAGGCTTTTCCTTGGGACTTGAAAAATGAAATAAAATCCTAAAGGGACCAGCCCCCAAAGAAAAAATAAGTTAAAATGGGGGGGGGGGCGGACTACTCTGGAAGCACAAATAGGTTAAAAAAAAATTGGATCGTGCAAGGAAGAATATGAGCAGTAATATTGGTTGCTAAGCAAAATAAGCACAGGTCAGCCTGAGGAAGGAATGTAAATTGGGGCCATTCTGGCTTTAAAAAACAATTGTCCTCTCCCTTTGATCCCTACCCATTCCTTCAAGGTTAGACTTCCTAGAGTCTCCAGGTTTTAAATCTCATAACAGGGTATCTACTGTCAAGGTGTCTTTACTGTCAAGGTACCTACATAATGCTGAGGGCTTCCTGGTGAAGCACAGACCCTCAGCCCTCACATTACAGCAGTTAGTGTGCATTGGGAAATCTTGGTTGGCTTGTGGTCCGTCGACTAATTGGAGGTGGGCCGCCAAGGACGCCTTCTCCCCCTCCCCAGCCCTTTACTTCATCCCCCCCAGCCCTTTACAACACACTTTGGGTGCCATTGTCTCCCATCACTCTCGTTGCAGAGAAACAAGCTCAGGGTTCCCATTGATTTGTCATTGTCATGAGTTAAAATTTCCATGAAAACAAAATGTTCCTTATGTTCCTTGTTGTGGCGTGTCTGTATCTTATTTTGAAGGGATGTTTAAACATTACCATAGCGATCAGAGAGCGTCAGGGCAGTGGTTGAGAGTAGAGGAGTAAACTACCCCCCCCCCCACGGGGCCTCAGTAAAATTGTCAAGCGTTGAGTGGTCCCCGGTGATAAGAAGGTTGGGGACCAATGTGGTGCTATTTGCTACTCATCTATATCAGTGGTCCCCAACCTTTTTATCACCGAGGACCACTCAACACCGGGGACCACTCAACACCTTTTACTGAGGCCCGGTGGGGGGGGGGGTAGTTGACTCCTCTACTCTCAACCACTGCCCTGACGCTCTCTGATCGCTATGGTAATGTTAAAACATCCCTTCAAAATAAGATACAGACACGACACAACAATGAAGTGTGTTGTAAAGAGCTGGGGGGGGGATGAATAAAGGGCTGGGGGGGGGAGAAGGCGTCCTTCGGGGCCCACCTCCAATTAGTCGAAGGACCACATGTGGTCCGCGGCCCACAGGTTGGGGATCGCTACGTACACGTTTGTCTATTTATTCACGTCGTTTATAACTCACCTGTTGGGAAGACCCAACGTGGGACCCAAAGTGGCTTATGTCGTCCTCCCCTCCCCTGTTTTATCCTCGCAACCACCCTGTCCCTGTGAATGTGTGTGTTTGCCGGCAATCTCAACATCTGAATAATTCACCCTTATCTTAATAGGTTTGGGTTCAACCCAGTGAGAGGCAAGTAAGAACTTGATGACAGGTTAATTGCTGATGTAAGGTCTTAACCTGAACTACATTTGCACTCCCTCAAAGGTTTTGGAAGACAAAAACAGGAAGACGGCCCAGCTTTCATGCCAAGAACAAACCCTCTCCCTTCCCCGTGTCTTTTGTCCCAACTTTGCAGTTGTCGGCCTCTCCCTGAATTACAAGTCACGTGGGAATTCTTTCCTTGGGTTTACTGGAAACACACAGTGGATACCAGTGATCCCCAGTGTAGAGTCGATGGCACCATGATGCCCACTGACAGATTCCCTAATGCTCAAATCAAAGAGCCAATCCTGGCTTTCCTCTGCCAGTCACTGGAACTTGAAAACTCCAGATGTACAAAGACGTTTGGTTTGACTTCCTGTTGAAGCCATTTTCTTGCTGTCCCCATCCTTCCTAGCAGCCATTTTGTGGCGGTAACTATTTCCTGTTTTCAAAAGTCTAGCAGCGCCTGAATGCTCAATAAGGCTGGGGGCTTCCAGGGTGCACAAGGGGCTCTGGGTGGTTCAGATCCTACCTCTGTATTTGCCGTGTGTGAGACAACTGACCATGCACTGCATGGATCCTGGTTTGGAGACCTTGAGATATGTGCCAAGAGTCCATGGCAGGACCCACTGGGTTTAGAACTGGGAACTTTTAGACCTGGTCCTTGCTGCTATTTATGTCTGGGTCTTTTACCTGAACAGCATTCAGCTTGGCTTTGTCTGCCTGGCTGTTGCCTTTGGCTCTATTTACATGCTTGCCGGGTTCCCTTCAGGCCCCAATCCTGACTCTCTGGGCTGCCTACAGCCCACTGTCGACAGCACTGGAGTCTTAAGTGCAGTAAACGGAAGGTACCATTCTGTTGATCTGGCAAGAGAAGAAAGCCAGGCTTCTAGCATTTATATCAAGCCTAATTTCACAACTCAATGTAGGGCTGCCCTTAAATTCCTGGACTCCCAAATTATTTACGGGTTCTTCGGTCGTAACCTTTGCCGAACAAAGTTATCTTGAGCTCGACGAAGAAAACGTTCTTAGTTGGATTAATCCGGAATTTTGCAATTAAACAAACAAATTAAAAAAAAAACCCGGCAGTATAGAACGATGTGCCATTTCATCCTCAGCTCATTCTAGCTTGGACTTGCTAATTTTGGAGCGATGGGGGTGGGGAGGAGTAGGGGAAGGAAAGCGATCTTCTTTGATCTCGGCAGCGATGGAGAAGGGCTGTTCTGTTGAGGCTTTTGGCTAACACAACAAACAGTGTTTAAAATTTAACTTTGCTTAATTAATTAGTAATTCTGTTTAATGCCGTCTGATCTCCATCCAAAAGGTATTCTGGAGCTTGAAAAAGTGAACATCAAAGTAGGGTGGGGTGAAGATGGTCAAGTAAGGCATTTAATCTGGCAGTTGCTACTGATGAAACATAACCACAGTCAGGGAACTAATTGGGAAGAGGAGAGATTGTCTGGTATAAATGCATCAAACAATTTAACGCGAGCTGCTGAAGCCTGCCGTCTGAGCCGTGCGCTGACGTTATATAATTGCTAGCTAATGGCAATTTAGAAATGCCATATGTTTTGGCAACTTCTGTAGGGAAGGCTTGCCCCTTTTTAATAGGGGGGAAAGCAGAACATCTATGCATTAAAAGGTTTCTAAATAAAAAAAGCAGGGTCCGGTTATCCATTATCAGTTGGCGAAATGAACAGCCAACGTACATGAGAATCGAGATCATGGACTCCTTCCAGATTGGCAGGAGTGTACCGAAAAGCACCGTTACGTGTGATTTCTCTTCATGGCACTATTTTGACTCTTCACAATCTGGCAAACAGGTCAATGGCAAATTGGTGTCGTCGTTAAGAATCTAATCTGGATAAATCCTCCAGACGCATCCAGCTGGGTCACCCTAGGCCGGTCCTTGTTCTCTCAGAGCTCTCTCAGCCTCACCTACCTCACAGGGTGTCTGTTGTGGGGAGAGGAAAGGGAAGGTGAATGTAAGCCGCTTTGAGACTCATTTCGGTAGAGAAAAGCAGCATATAAGAACCAACTCTTCTTTTTCTTCAGTAATATCAGGACTCTGTCAGCCTCACCTACCTCACAGGGTGTCTGTTGTGGCGAGGGGAAGGGAAGGTGATTGTAAGTCACTTTGAGAAACACGAGGCCTGCTGGGTGACCTTGGGCCAGTCACAGTCCTTTCAGAGCGCTCTCAGCCTCACCTACTCGACAAGCTGCTGTGGGGAAGGGAAGGCGATTGTTAGCCACCTTGAAACTCCTTCAGGTAGTAAAAAGCAGGGTACCAAAAAAAAAAAAAACCCACCCGCTTCTTTCTTCTTCTAGCAGTGCTATCATCCACAAAGGTGTGGGAAAAGAAACCTCTCTTATTGGCTTCAAGGGTAAGAGTAGAAGGTGAGAATGGAACGACATCTTACGAGGAAGCAGGGGGTTCCCTAGTGTGCATTTTCCTGGGATGAGAGTAAAACTTCAAGGAGAATGTTGGCATGTGGCCGGAGAACGAAGAACTCTTTCATGCCCAGGGAACTGAACCCGTGAAGCTGCCTTCTGAATCAGAACCTTGGTCCATCAAAGTCATGGTCAAAGTCTACTCAGACCGGCAGCAGCTTTCCAGACTGGAGACTGCCAAGGGTTGGATTTGGGACTTCAGTGAACAGGGATCTTTCAGGTCATCCACTCTCTGGTCCTTCTTAACTGGAGATGCTGGGGGTTGAACCTGGGACCTTCTGCATGCCAAGCAGATGCTCCACCACTGTGCTACAGGCCCTTCCTACGGTTCTTTAACAGGAGATGCTGTAGGCCAAGCAGATGCTGTGCCAGAAGTAGCAAGCCCCACCCAAAGCTGGCAGCTGCCCCATCTCATGATATGCTGATATCGGCCCTGCTTCTCAGACAGGGCCAGCAAATTCCCAGTGCTAGAAGGCAACATCAGGAGAAAGCCTTCTTTGCTCTATTTGATTGCCCTCCAGAGCTGGTTGGCCACTGTCTTAAACAGGACGCTGGACTAGGTAGCTCATTGGCCTGATCCTGCAGTGCAAGTTGTATGTTCTCATGTGGTTTTTTGTGTGTGGCATTTTCAAGGGGGCATGGATAAACGTAGGAGGTGTTACGGACTCTCCCCTTCCATTCAGTAACACTGTGAACAGTCTGGATGCGGAAGGCCCATTTCCAGGTATTCCCAGTTAAGCAATCCCCAGTGACAGGGACTTGGAAAGACCTCCATGTTCTCAGAGAGCTGCTGCCAGTCACAGTCGATGGTGACGGGTCGACTTATTCTAGGGCAGCTTCCGGTTCTTCCTAGCTTCTGTCTGTAACGGAATGTCTGCGAATGTTCTTATGGATTTGTCTAACTCGTTTACTTTCTCGGTGGAGCCTGGTTTCCTTTTTCACTCTTCTAGTTTCTTTCCTCTTTCCCCCAATCGGCACGGGAAGAAGACTTTGGGGCAGCTCAAGCGAAACCTCTTCGGGGAATATATTTCAATCAGTGCAGCAGTGTGTGCTTAGCAGGGGGTGGTACTTCTTCATTCATGTCTTAGTTGTTAAAACTTGAAAGCGAAATTTGAATTTGAGGATAATTGCCTGGCTATAGGCCGTGTTAATTTGGACTTTCAAAACCAGTTGTTTCTTGTGATCAGTGCGGTGTGAGTCACGCGGGAACGGTGGGCCATGTTTGTTCAGAGACTGCTGAAGGAAGTTAGGCCCTCTGCCGATGTGGCTCTCAACCATGATTTCTTTTCTTGAACCACGGTAGAGCATTATGTCTAGGTACCTAAGCCATGGTTTGACCGCAACACATATGGTCATATCACCCAATGAATGTTTAACAAATTTTAACGTATATCATAAGTTATTTCCCACCCATTCAGAACCCAGGTTGAGAAAGACTGATATAGGGTCATGTGGACCCTCCCCAAACGGCCAAGCGTGGGCCTGGAGGGGGGTGGGAAAGGGAGGGTCATGTTGACCCTCCCAAAATGGCCAAGCATGGGCCTGGAGGGGGGTGGGAAAGGGAGGGGCGTGTCCACAGCTCTGCTTCCCAACCATATTCTGCATGACCATGCCACTTCTGTGGTTTCTCATAGCCTGAAGAATGTTTCGGGGGTTTCTCAAGTGTAACAAAGTTGAGAAAGGCTGCACTACATAATCTATAAAACAACAATACAAGGAATGAGATTATGTTTGAGTAACACCTCCCGAGAGGCCGCGCGGAACCTCAGCTTCCTAGCAGCCTAAGCAAACAAAAACATTCCGGGTGAAATATATGTCTCAGAGTCCGATAACCAGAATAGTCATTTCTCTTCAACTGAGTGACAGTTGGAACCGGACAGAAGCGGAAAAAGAAATTTGGTCTTGGAGTCTTCATAAAGTGGGCCATTCAGGATATAAGGGTTCCTTGGGATATCTAACCAGTACCGTTCTACAATGCCGAGATTAGGATTCAGAAGTGTACGAAGCCGCGGAGTTTGGCCAAACCCCCCCTTAAACATTTTGGCAGCCATTCTATCAACAATCTCTTTTCCATTGGCTAATCTTGGGCATGGGATTTTGAAAGAACTGATAGCATTCTTGCCTGCCTGGCTTGGCGAAACTCAATAACAGGCTGACTGCAGATTGACAGTAATGGATTCAGCACCCCTACACATATGCTTTTGTTCTCCCCTGTCCCTTTTCACAAATAGATGTTATTAATTAACTGTCCTCGGCAAAAGACATCTGTAAGTGTACTTGTGCCAATTAGCTTTCTTTAATGCAGGACTAGTGTTTCACAATGTTTGAAATGTAATATTTTCCCCCTCTTTGTTGTATTTCCAGTTTCAAATAGAAAAGGAACATTGTAGTGTGTTGTTCAAGGCACATACTTTCCAATTAATGAAAAAGAAAGAAAGACTCTGGGGGAGAAAAGGGACTCTACGAAGAAGCGAACGTAATGTTTTTCAAAGATGCAATCATCGGATGACTGAAAATGAGACATGAGCAACAGGAGGGGGGGAAAGCCCCTGTTCAGATTTTCCTGGTCGGAAATCTCAAGCCAGGAAAGATACTAGAACATAAGAAGAGCCATAGTGAATAATATGAAAGTTCTATCTAGCCCAGCATCCTGCCTCACATGGTGGCCAACCAGCCCCTCTAGAAGGCCAACAACAGGACATGGAGGCTGAGGCCTTCATAAGAACATCAGAAGAGTCCTGCTGGATCAGACCAGTGGCCATCTGGTCCAGCATCCAGTCTCATACAGGGGCTAACCAGTTCCTTCTGGATGGCCAACACCAGGTCATACAGGTCGAGGCCTTCCCTGATAAAAAATGTCAGAAGAATCCTGTGGAATCAGACCTGTGGTTCATGTAATCCAGCACTGTGACTCAGTGGCCAACCTAGAGGACCATCAACAAGGCATAGAGCAGAGGTGACCAGACTGTGGCTTTCAAGATGTTCGTGGTCTACAATTACCATGATTCCCTGCCACAGTTTGGCCACCACTGGCACAGATGTGGAGATCTTCATTAGAACCTAGGGAGCAACCCAGCATCCTGTCTCACACAGTGGCCAACCAGTCCCCCTAGACGGTCAGCAACATGACATGGAGGCCAAGCTCTTCCCCCAATGTTTACTTCTGGCACTGGAATCCGGATGTTTTATGGACGTTCAAGATGGTTTCAGTATATTCAAAGACTTTCGCCAAGTGGGGAGTGGCCCATACATACGTAGCAGCCCAGCTGTCTGGGTGAGTCTCATAAGCAAGCCAAGTTATCTGCCAATGTGTATCAGAAAAGAAAACAACCCGTAACTCTGTCAAGGTCAGACTTATCTGATTGGCAGGAGTTCACCACAGTCTCAGGTTGAGGTCTTTCATATCATCTGGTGCATAATTCTTTTAACTGGAGATGCTGGGGATTGAACTTGGGACTTTCTGCACGCCAAGGCAAAGGACGTTCAGAGGTGGTTTGGGATTTCCTGCCTCTGCATCCCCCAGATCCTAGCACCCCTGCGGTCCAGGGCCAGCCCTGAACTTGGCTACTTCTCTGGAATTTATTATCCTATATAATTACACGCACAAAGGCATGTGGAAAAGATATCATTTGTACCCTTTAACCACCTGGGCTGTAAATGAAGGCAAGAAACGAGCAAGAAAATTGAGCACAAAAAGACATTGTAAAAGAGGCTAGCTCAGTGACAAATCTGCATTAAGTTGTCACAGTGTGTTTGACATTCCCCAAAGGCACCTAAGCAGATGGCAAGAAGCATGTTAACTGCTGCTCGAGATCAAATACTCGATTAGTGGGATGCTGTCCTGATCCATTTGCGTCCTCCTTTATTCTTGGGGAAACGTGCAAGGCAGGATCCAAAGACGTGCACACCTAGTTCCACACTCCCAAGGAGCTTTGGGCGAGGGAGACGTTTTGGGTTTGCGCTACTTGAACAGCTGCCTCGAATGCAAAACAGCAAACGGCTTCTGACACCAAGGAGTGCCTCCGAGGCCATTTGTTACTTGCTGGGGTGACCCACTGCAGAAACCAGAGCGGACTTACAAGGCACACTGCACTCTGCACACACGCTCTCTGTCCCTTGGGCTTGCTTTTAATTTAAGTAGCTCTTTGGATCTAGGCTGCCGTGTTTTTCTCGGGAGAAGCAGGCTCCGTCTCCCTACAGCTGCAGCTCTTGAACCCCAAAGCGTGGCTCGTTTTGTGTAGGTTTGTCATCCGAAGAAGAAGCAAAGCGAATCTTTTCACAGCCGCGATAGTGTCCGTTGACCGATTTTCGAATGGCGCGGGCGGCTGGGAACACGCTTGCCTCTTGTTTAAGATAGCAGTCTGGCCTGGAGACATTTAATATTGTTGGCAGGGCTCTTGGTGGAAGTTCACATTGTGTGTCTCTGAACTGTGGCATGCCGCTCGACGGTGGTCTCGGTTTACAGGGCGGCCAGTTTTAACTCTTCCCGGCGAGCGCTCGCGTTTTATTAATAGATGCTTTCACCCCGGTTGGGGTCCCGGCTCCCCGGTGAATGATGCGGACGAAGCTCGAAGGTGGCATATTTTCCATACGTCTCGAGGTTGGGAATTTCACCGGAGGACAAGGAGCTTCATCACATGTGCCGGAGCCAAGTTTGAGTTACACATGTGCTAAAACAGAAGGGGAGGACTCGGGGAAATGTGAGGCCCTCGCCTGCAGATAAAGCGGCACGGACCACTCTAGCCCCATATTCCGTTGCCTGCATTCGCCAGGCCTTCCCTTCTGTTAAGCAAGCTAGGATCAGACCGAATAGACTTTTTTTTTAAAGCACACGTTAAGAAGAAGAAGAAGAAGAAGAGTTGGTTCTTATATGCCGCTTTTCCCTACCCGAAGGAGGCTCAAAGCGGCTTACAGTCGCCTTCCCATTCCTCCAACAGTGCTGCTGTTGTTGTTTTTTTCTTCCTCCAGGAATAGCACAGTTTGGAAATCATCCGTTGCCTCAGAATTAACTTGTTTGCGGTTGCTCAATCGTATCCACGGTGTTGGGCAATTTTTATCAGAAAAGTAGCTTCGAAATGAGGCGTGTGTGTTAAGTTCTGCCAAGTCTCTTTGCAACTTATGGCAAACCGTATGAACTAATGCTGTCCAAAAACGTCATCAACAGCCTTGCTCGGTCGGGGCTTGCGAACTGAGGGTGGTGGCTTCCTTGACTTGAAGAGAGCAAGCATGGTGTCGTGGTTAAGAGCAGCGGCTTCTAATCTGGTGACCCCGGTTTGATTCCCCGCTCCTCCACGTGCAGCCAGCTGGGTGTTGTTGGGCTCATCGTAGAGCTGTTCTCACTGAGTAATTCTGTCAGAGCTCTCTCAGCCCCACCTACCTCACAGGGTGCCTGTGGTGGGGGAAAGGAAGGGAAGGCAATTGTAAGCCGCTTTGAGACTCCTCCGGGAAGTGAAAAGCGTGGTATAAAAACCAACTCTTCTTCTTCTGAATCGATCCATCTCCGGTTGGGTCTTCTTCACTTTCTGCCGCCTTCAACTTTACCTCACACTATTGTCTTTTCTAGTGACTCTTGACTTTTATATGACAAACGACAATAGCGTCAGTTTAGTCAGTTTTGATTTTGGGCTTGATTTACCTTTTTGTTCGTCCACGTTATCCAGGGGTAGTCAAACTGCAGCCTTCCAGATGTCCGCGGACTACAATACCCATGAGCCCCTGCCAGTGTTCGCTGGCAGGGGCTCATGGGAATGGTAGTCCACGGACATCTGGAGGGCCGCAGTTTGCCTACCCCTGATGTTATTCCTAAAACTCGCCTCCGACGCCACATTTCCAATGAATTGGTTTCCTGTCAGCCTTGAAGTTTTGTAGCCGCCCAGGAGTAATTACTTTTGTAGCAATGGGATGTAAATTAATTTGATTTTCATGTTGTGTTTTCATTATATTGTGTTTTATTTAGTGCTTATACTGCCCCTCACGACAAATCGCCTCGGGGTGGTTTACGCATAAAACCCAATAAAACACAGCATTAAAACCCCCATAGAAATCTGAATAAATAAATAAATAAAACCCCAATTATACAAAAACTAAAAATAATATCAACAAATAGA
Organism: Paroedura picta; assembly: GCF_049243985.1. NCBI lineage: Eukaryota > Metazoa > Chordata > Lepidosauria > Squamata > Gekkonidae > Paroedura > Paroedura picta. Next base: position 35,259,538 of record NC_135382.1, read on the forward strand.
TGACGGCATTCATCGCCCCAATGACTATTCCAGCCAGATTAGCAAGATGTTCCCCTAATCTTTTCCATCCAGGACAGATCACACATATGGGGAGGGATCCACTGATGTCTTTCTGCTTTAGAAAATTTGTTACTATCCTGAACCCTCAGAAAGGGGCATATATACTGCCCTCAGCCTTAGGGGATGGCGGTATATAAATATAATAAATACATTAATAAAATATTACCATTATCAGAGTTGCCAGCCAAGACCTGGGCCCTGTCAGAGGTGGCAAAGTTCTGAAAGGCCTGTAAAATGGCACTTTTCCACTGGACGTTTGGATGAGGACAATCTATAAAAAGCCCTTCCCTTCTCCAACTCGAGATCCATGCCAGAATGATTAGGGCACTCTTAGAGGGTTTTTAGGCTAAGAACTGCTTTAATTGTTTTATATTTAATTTGGATTTATATTTTTAATTGACCTGAGTTGCCCCAAGCCTATCAGGGAGGGTTGGCCAATAAATCTAATAATAGATCAATATATCTCCTGCTATATATATCTACAGCCTCTCCTGTTTAGACTTTAGCCTGCTTAGTGCTGTCTGCGTAAAAGCTTGCATTAAAAAATGGAAAGAGCACGGATCCCTATTTTTGAAAGCCCCCCCCTCTAGAAATTATGTCATCGCTAAAGACAGATTTTAAAGGAAATATTCTCCTAGCAACCAGATCTCAGGTGAAAGGAACAGAAAAGCATTGCCTATGTGAAATATTAAAGTATTTCCAAGGCATTTATGCAGCAAGCCCCCCCCCCCCCTCCATGCCATACAGTCTTAACTCTTAACATATGTGGGTCGAATTTGTCACCGCGCAGCTTTTACCTGTTGGAAAACTTTGCTTTAATGTATAATTTATCTCTCTGAATACGTGGAAAGATTAATTTGCAGTGTTTTAGAACCAAAAGCATTCGGTTCTCCATTTGGCCCGTGACTTGATAGCCCGCTGTTTGTTCAGATGCCGAATCCTTCTTTTGCAATTGGTGGAAGAGCAAAAAGATGGACGTCCGTAGGTTGTGCACAGGGCAGAGAGAGAGGATGAAGAGAACTTTCCCACTTTCTCCTTCCCATAATACTAGAACTCGAACTAAGTTTGAATCCAGCGAAATCTTTTGTGCCGGCGCAGATGGTGACGTCAGCTGGCTCGAACCAGGGTTAGAAGCTGTGTGCTGCTTGACCCAAACCTGGTTCATTTTTTTGGCATGCATCCCTTGATCGTGGAAACGGAAGGGTACTAATTTGAGTGCAGGGGGCAAGTCGAACAACATGTGGTGTCACTGCTAATCACACACTTGTGGGTATGTAATCGCTACTTTAAAACCGAGTTTCAAGTTGAAATGGCTGAAAAATTTGCTTTCTGCACTAGGCTTCCGGTCGGTCCCACGACAGTTGGCAGATGGTTCTCGAACTTTTTTCTGAATGTGTTTTCCCCTCCCTCTCTCTCTTTCCTTCTAGTGGCTCTGCCCCCAGAGAAGATGGATGGTACATGCAGCGGCGATGAAAAGAAAATGGAAAAGGAGAACGATGCACGTGCAAGCGCCAAGAAGCAACTAAAATTTGAGGTAAGGCCTTCTAAGAAGAACAAAACAAAACCCGGAGCCATCTAAAACTCGGGCTGGGCTGGCATGCAGGCTGTTCGATGGATAAACGTCGTTTCTCTCGTTTCGGCTTCCAAAATCCAGCACTGGCCTTCCAGACTTTGGGGAGCGCCCTGTAGGTTTCTGCTGTCATGCTGGGCCAGCGGAAGCGCAAGGCAGGCGGAGTTTTCAGTCACCAATCAGGCTTCGGCATGTAGATGAAGAACCATGATTGGCCTCGTGAGTTGTGAAGGTTTGCTGCATCCAATCGCACGGCAGTAACTTTACCTGTGTTTGGGCGAGTGGCTAGAATGGGTGCCACTCTTAACCTGCACATTATGCTGTTTCTGTTGTCGAGGATGGTTCACCTGGAAAGAAGGTGACCGGGTTCAGGAGGCTCTCTTGCTGCAGTCCTTACAGCAGCACTGTAAAATAGATTATATTACTAGCCTTACGCTGTAGAGGGAAAGAATGAGAGAGAGCAACTTGCAGAGTTCAGGGCCAAGGTGAGATTCAAACTGGGGACTTTCCAATTAGTAGCTCATCTCTTAGCCAAGCTCTTAGAAACCAGGGCCAAATTTTACATGCGAATGGAGAAAGTTTCTGTAATAGAAATGATGCTTCCAGTGAAGTATATGCACAGACAGGGAGTGTCCGAATATTTGTTGGCATCGCAGGGTGAGCGTGGAATAAACTTGGCTAAGGAGGAGATGGGCAATCCAAGAGCTTTAGAATCTGTGGCCGCTGGGGATGGGGGTGAAGAATGTGAAAATTTAGCTCAGCAGACCGAAACCCGCCCCAGACCCATGCTGCATACCTTTGGACAGGAAACGCTTCGATTTCCTTCTTTTTATGAGCCTTCTCTTTTGTCGTGCCGTTGTGTTTGGTCTGTCTGCGTGTGCGTGCTTTGTAGGTGACTCCTCTCTTTCTAGTTATAAACTTCCTGGTGGAAAAGATGCTTTTGCCAGAGTCTTTTATCTCTGGGCCTACGGAGTGCTGCGACCTTGACATGGTCACAGTGGAAGAAACGATCCGGTCAAGAATGAGTCAGATGGCCTGTTTCCTTGGGAGACGAGCAAACATCGTAAAGTTGCCAGACGTCGTGTCTTGGCAGGCTTTGCTTATAAAGAGAGAGATTTAATAAACACAGGCACCGAAATCACATTGTCACACCGAGATGGAGGTGCACCGATGACACCAAAACATGTGTGTTATGTCTCAGTGAACAGCCAACTAAGGGCCACCTCTTTGTCAAATAAAGAGTTCTTCTGATCATCAATTAAAGCTGCAAATAGTCCCCAGTTTAAGTTTTGTTGTAGAAAGTAGTAGATTTGGTGCCAAACTTCTTTTCCCGCAAAAAGTCATGGCTTGAGGATGGATGGATATGCTTTTAGAAGTGTAAAACTGCTTTGGGGGTTGGTAACTTCCTGAGTGACGTCACGAGCACCAGCCAATCAACACTTTCTGTTGCATACTCTCCCTCATATGATACTGGATTTGTTATTACCCATGCAGTAAAGGAAAGAATTCCATGCCACGGTTCCCCTAGCAGGGATGCCCCAACAGTGGCTCTCCAGATGTTCACGGACTACAATTCCAGGTGGCATGGGCTCATGGGAATTGTAGTCCATGGGCCAATGTTTGGCCACCCCTGTGCCTATTGCTAGGCTAATTCTGAAAGTGTTACCAAATGGGCTTGAATACAGACATTTTGAGGGGCTTGGAATGGCAGGCATCTTTTAAGGTAGGGGAAGGAAAAGATTTGTGGTTTGTTACCTTTTCTGATTCTTACTGGCATTAAAAAAAGTAAACAAACTATTATTTCAAGCTGCTCAGGACCAGGTGGAAAAGCAGGGTATACATGTTTTAATAAACAAATAAACACTGTATATCTTTAATACTGAAATTGATCTAGAGAGCAAACAAGTTGGGGAAGGGGATGTTCCCCATAAGACTTAGTCCTATTTTTATTGGCGTGCTTGTGAAAACTGAGTAACTTTCGGCACATCACAGTAAAATTAGCCCTTTCTTCAGGGACACACATCCGTCCAGGAAAACTCCAGTGACTAGCTAACCCAGAGAGCCAGTCTGGCGTAGAGGTTAAGAGCAGCAGCCTCTAATCTGGAGAACTGGGTTTGATTCCCCACTCCTCTTCCACATGCAGCCAGCTGGGTGACCTTGGGCCGGTCACAGTTCTCTCAGAGCTCTCTCAGCTCCAACTACCTCACAAAGTGCCTGTGGTGTGGAGAGAAAGGGAAAGGGACTGGGACTCCACAGGGTAGAGAAGAGCAGGGCACAAAAACCTTCTAAACAAGCATGCACATCTTATTCCCACAAAAGTCATTGCGTGTTAGGCAGCGCAAGCCAAGGAGAGCTCTTAATTTGTGGCAAAGAACCAGGTGTTGTATCTCCCCCACACACACACACACACAGACAGTCCGTCAAATCAAAGCTTCTGAACCATGTAAGCTTTAGGGTTTTTCATTTAAAGGGATGAACGCTTTTCGTCTTCTGACCCAGGTACAAAAGAATCCAAATTGGGGCTGTTGAGACAGAGATTTCTAAATTCAAGGTGGTAGAGGTGCCTTGGTTTTTAAAGTTGCTGGAAATGTTTGTGTAAGACGAAACTCTTGTTTCCATCGATGGGGGGGGGGGGCTTGGGGCAGCTTTTGGCCAGGGTTGGATACAGCAGAGGGAAGGTTTCCTTTGAACTCAGCAGGGGATTTGGGGAGGGGGGGGGGCAGGTTACAGTTAACTGCTGTAGGGAATTGGTTTCAAGTCAGCTGATGGAGCAGGTATTTCACGCTAAAGCTATTTGGTGCTTGCTTATTTTATTTGTGTGTAGCCAGGTTTATCCTTAACTGCCCCCCTCCCTGAGCTTTTGCCACTGATTTCCCAAAATATAATTTTTGGGAGATGGGAGATGGCAGGAAAACAAAACAAGAGGTCAATAGATTACAGTGCAGTTTTAAACAGTGCTAATGCTCCTCCAAGGGTACTGATGGCTAATAAACTCCAAAGGGTATTGCTCTGCATAGGGTGAAGAAGAGTCATTTCTTATACCCCACTTTTCACTACCCAAAGGAAGAAGAAAGAGTTTGTTTTTATACCCTGCTTTTCACTGCCCGAAGTCTCAAAGCGGCTTACAATCGCCTTCCCTTCCTCTCCCCACAACAGAGACACCCTGCGTGGTAGGCGAGGCTGAAAGAGCTCTGGCATAATTGCTCTGTGAGAACAGCGCTATCAGGACTGTGATCAGCCCAAAGTTACGCAGCTAGCTGCATTTGGAGGAGCGGGGAAATCAAACCCAGTTCTCCAGATTAGACGCTGTCGTCCTTAACCACAACGCCACGCTGGGTGGGTGGGTGTTAAGCGTAGTCCAGTCTCTTCCAAAATTTCCTGTTCTTCACAGCCTTGCTCCGGGATGTGGCTTCCTTGATTCAGTCTATTATTTGTGTCATCCTCTTCCTGTGACCTTCAGGTTTTCCTGCATGGCTGTCTTTTCAAATGAATCTTGTTTTGGGTTATTTCTTCCCCTCCCCCCTTCCGAGCACAACTACAATTATTTGCCTAGTTCAGGGGTAGTCAAACTGCGGCCCTCCAGATGTCCATGGACTACAATTCCCAGGAGCCCCTGCCAGCATTCGCTGGCAGGGGCTCCTGGGAATTGTAGTCCATGGACATCTGGAGGGCCGCAGTTTGACTACCCCTGGATGGTAAATTGATAATTGGTCACTGGAGAAACCTTCACAGTCGTACCTACTATGTTCTGTTGATGGGCACTGGTTTTAGCATTCACTAGATTGTAGTCTTAAAACCGGTCGGCATTAACCCACGCTTAATGCTGGTGAGGATTATTTCCCCCCTCCCTTTATAAATTCTAACTTGGGCTCTGCTTCAGTAAACGTAGAGCTTTAATGAGTTATAAGGAGTTGCCGGGATTATTGCTGCGTTTTAAAGAAATTCTCTCCGGTGGAAGGGCTTTTTTGCAGACCGGTTTAGCCCGACGGTCTATTTTGTATTAATGGTCACTTCTGTTTCAACTTCATCTTGTTTCACGCTGTGAGTCTCTTCGCTCCCCCCCTGCCCTCCTTGAATTAAGTGGGTTTTGCTCTCCCCTTGCACACACACACACTCTTGGTCTTCTTTCCTTTTTTTTAAATTGGAGGATCTTGCATTATATGTCTGAGAATTTCAGCCGCTGTCTTTCACATAGTTTCTCCTCCTTGTTCAATGAAACTGGGGAGGGAAATGTTTCAAATTCCCTGAGAGTATTAGCCCAAGGGAAATAGACAGACGGTGCAATTGAATACCTTCCTTCTCCTGCACAGTAGGGAGGTGTGTGTGTATATGTGTGTGTGTGTGTTGGGGTTAGCTGCAAACCTTAGGGTGGCCAAACAACTAGCAAGGAGAGATGGACCAGATAACATTTTCTTGAAAGTCCAGGCAGGTAGCTGGACCATGTTGTGCAAAGGTCAGAAATTTGGCCCAATGGCCATTTTTCCACCCCCATCCCAGTACTATATCTTTGGGGTGAGTATATTCTCTTCTTCTTTTCCACCCCGTAGTCTCTGTTTCAGAAGTGTAGCCAGTTCCTACTAGAGGGCAGGTTTGTCGAGCTCAGACCAGCTGCCCTGTTTCTCCTGTTCTTGCACATAAATGGTTCCCTTGACTCATGATTTAGACCAGCCTTTCTCATCCTTTTTACCGTTGAGAAACCTGTTAAGCATTCTTCAGGATTCGAGAAACCCCGGAAGCGATGTCAGCAGGCCACACCTCCATGCCGTGCCCCCAGAAGTCATTTATGATCGCGGCCCCTCCTCCCCCCACCCCCTTCAGGCCCGTTATTGGCCATTTTGTGAGGGATGGGTAGATCGACATAACCATATATGGTCATACTACCTGATAATTTGTTTTAATTTAAAAATATATTTAAAATTCATTAACCACCCAATAGACGAAACCCTTCCAGGCTATTAAGAAACCCAAGAGTTTCACAAAAGTCTTGTTGAGAAAGATTCAAATGAGTAGCCGTGTTGGTCTGACGTAGCACAATAAAATCAGAGTCTAGTAGCACTTTTAAGACCAACAAAGATTCAAGGCTCATGGCAAACTAGGCTATCCAGATCAGGGCAAAATGATCCGGCCTTTAAAATATTTGTTAATGCTTGCTCTCAACATGTTCCTGATCCTTATCCATTGTTCCTCCTCTTAATATTTGTAAAAAAGCCTGGAGGGTGGAACGGCCCAGGGTGTCCGAGTTGGAATAGGGCCAATCAGGGTGTGGCCAGCAAAGCTGATTGGCCCTGATTGGCCCTGCACCTACAGCTCCTGCCCTCCCTCCCTGGATGCTAGCCACTTTGCTCACAGATGCTGCAGGAGCCAGCACCTGAGAGAGAGACATAGAGACACAGAGAACCTTGTCAAACCGCAAACCAGCCCTGATTACCTGCTATGGCTCCTGCTGCGAGGGAGAGAGACAGAGAGAACCGCCGAAACAAGCCCCCATTCCCAGCTACAAACAGCCCTGATTACCTCCTATGGCTTCTGCTGCAACAGGGGAGGGGGGGAGACAGAGAGAGAGATCTGCGCCTGCTGGTGTCCCCTGGATCCTAGTGCCCACTGCATTCCTGGTTGCAATGGGCTTTCTTGCTAGTAGAATATAAAATCATAAATATAAAATCAAATAATGTTTTTAAAGCAGCGGTTGCATTAATTTAACGTCTTCAGGATGAGAGTTTGGCCTTCTCTGCCGATAGGTTTTTGGCTTCAGGTAATCCCTCCCTCTGTCCATGTTCCTTAGGAACTGCAGTGTGATGTGTCCGTTGAAGAAGACAACAGGCAAGAATGGACTTTCACACTGTATGACTTCGACAACAACGGCCGAGTCACCCGTGAGGTAAGCAGAGTGAGTCATGCACATTTCACGTTTGCTAGCAGGAAGAAATGGTATCTGTCCCACGTTGTCTCTTGTGTTTGTGACGTGAAACATTTGATTGGCTGAGTTGGTATGATGTCATGGAATGTTCAGTTAGCCCTCGCTCATCTGCGGCAACCTTGAAGAACTAATGACCCCGACAGGCTTGTGTGCCCAGTGGAAAGTGGAAGAAAAAAGAGCAGAGGACGCTGACTGAGGTAGTAAAGAAGGGCAAAGCCGAAGAAGCAAGCAAGAAGTTAATATAACAGTGGCCTAGTTCTCTTTGAGCCAGAAAACCTATCTCTGGGCAGTGCCAGAAACTCTAGGTCTGCCTTTCTCAACTTTTTTACTATTGAGAAACCCCTGAAACATTCTTCAGGCTTCGAGAAACCCCAAAAGTTGTGATATCTTGTGGAATATGATTAGGAAGCATACTGTGTACACGGCCACCCAGGGCCCTTCCCCTGGCACAGATGGTGTGGGGCTTAGGGACCTCAAGTTGCTAGGTCTAGAGTCATAGATGGTGGCAAGGGATCTGTTCTAGTTTTGACAATCTCAGAGGCACGAAGGCCAAGGAGTTGTGGAAGAGAATCTTGGTGTCTGTCCGTCCATCCATCCATCTCATGCACCCTTAGGAATGTCTCCCTGATGAACACGAATGTAAAATCAGCCATAAAAATCTGAAAACTGCGAGGCCCCAAAGACATTTTTCTCAGAGATCAGCCCTCCCAGTAAGGTTGGCTGATGTCCATAAGCAGTTCCCCCTGCACTCCATTACTGTGTTCTTGATTAGTGGTTGCCAGATGTATAAATCGAAGCTGCTGGAAAACCTTGCGTTTCAAGGTGTTCAGAAAGTCCTATCTGTGGAGAGGGAGGAGCTGTGCTTGAGCCCATTCCCACAGTCAACTCGTCACTTGGTGTCAAAGCCATCAAGGGATAAGTCCGTTCTGGTCACCTCTTAGCTTTCTAGTTTAGAATCCTTGCCTGTACAAACACACATGCACGCACCCAACACATGGAGCCGTTTGCTGTTTGATGTCCAGGATTAGCTGTTTGAAAACCAAGAGCGTTTAAGAGCGTTGAGCAGGGGGTTGGACTAGATGGCCTGTATGGCCCCTTCCGACTCTATGATTCTATGATTCTAAAACTGCTTGTTTTTGCGGGGATAAAACTCTTCCACAGGAACGATTCTCTAAACATAGTGTCTAAACAGAACCATTGCAAAATTGTGCCCTTTCCTAGTCAAGCTAACCCAAATAGCGAGCGTCCTCTTTTGAAATTCTTTCCAGTGGTATTAGCTACGTCAGTCAATCATATTTACGGGCACGGAGCCGTGGGCCGGCCTGTCAAATTATCCACTGCCCACCATCGGATTTAATTTCAAAGCAACAGAATGTAGCCGGTGGCTCTCGGTACAGAAACGCAAGCAAAGGCGACATGGCCTCGAAGAACCTTGTTGGATAATCTTGACGGCTGTAGTTTTGTATACAAAAATAAAGGGCTAGCTCTACGCCTCGCTTTTCCAGAGCAGGCATTGTTAGTTAAGCAAGCACACATGTGTGCTGATCGGGCCAAGGTGATCATCATCTATAAGCGTTTGACTGGATGGGGTCCGCAACCTTTTTGAGCCTGCGGGTGGGTACCGTTGGAATTCTGAGACACTGTGGTGGGCACGGTCCCAAAATGGCTGCCACAGGAGGCGGAGCCAGCCACAAAATGGTTTCCACAGCTGGCTTGAAGTCATATAGTGAGGGTCGTAGTTTGGTGGCAGCTGCTGCCACGGCAACGGTTTTGAAAATCTACGCAGCCCATCGATTCTCCCAAGGGCCGATCAAAAGCCTTGTACTTGCGCCCCTGGGCACCCCGCTGGGGGATCCCTGTTAGAAGAGGGTCCTTGGGTGGGGGGTTATTGTTTGTTTGTAGGAGATTCCCCACCATCCCTAGAACCATTTTTGAAAGTCATTCTTATACCTTTTGAGCCCTTTGGCCTAGAAATCTAAACATAAATAAATTGGACATGGACAATGATCCTCCAGGCCTTCCTGTCCTCTACCACAGGGGTAGTCCACCTGTGGTCCTCCAGATGTCCATGGACTACAATTCCCACAAGCCCCTGCCAGCATTTGCTGGCAGGGGCTTGTGGGAATTGTATTCCATGGACATCTGGAGGACCACAGGTGGACTAACCCTGCTCTGCCATTCCCCGGAGTCCATTTAATAAATAAATATGAATAAATAAATAAACCACTCCAGCCCTCGGGCTTTCTCCACACGTGACCAAATGAATATTATATTAATAAATCTGCTTTAGAGGTATAAATAATGTGGTGAACACTATTGAGTAGAAGAAAACAGTCTGAAAAGTTGTGTGCCTCCCCCCCCCCCGCATTTCCAAAAGGACACTGAAAGCATCCAAATAAATAAAGAAGTAAATGCAAGATGGAGTACAAACTCTCTTGATGTTTGCCTGAACTGAAGTTGACCAAAATTTTTAAAGAGGGGCGCATGCATGGTTTTTTTTTTTTTTTAAACAGTGTGTAATGACAAATCTCCATAAAAGTATTCAAATTCCATCTCAGAAGGAAACGCTTTGATTCTTGGCAATATTCTTTTAAGAATCTTCTGAACGTAATGTGGCTTTGATTCTGTTTTCCGAGACGGCTCTTTCTTTTGGGGGGCTTCCCCCCCCCCTCCTTCTGCCGTTCCAGTTTAGATCTATGCATGCTTCTTTTTTAAAGTGGCACGTACTTGGGAGCATAATTAGCGTGATGGCAAAATTATGAAATTAGTATCCTGTTGTTGTGCTTAAAACTCTCCCATTAATGTTTGGAGTGAAACGGGGCCGTCGATGGCCCCTTTTGGCACGCAGGGAGATAACTGCCTGCGTTGTAATATGGTTATTACAAAACTTGGCTAATATTATTTTTCTCCTCGTTGTTGGTGCTACTAAGAGATGAACTCATTATAAAGGTGGGGGGGGGCCCCCTCCGGAGAACGTGACAACTGCCTTGTAATTAACTTCATATGGAGGGTAAGAATCAGACTTAGAACAGACAAAACGTATTTTGCATCCAGGCTGGTTTGTGTTTTCTCTTGTTGTATATTTGGGTCTCTTTCCTCATGCTCCCCCCCCCACCCTCGAGCTTTGTCCCAGTTCAATCTTAGGCCTGATTCCAGCATTTGCTGAAAATCCCTTCCATGTGGTTTCATAAATGCCTGGTTCCCTTAAGAACCAGGGCCAAGGCTTTCTCCATTCTGGCCCCCAGCTGGTGGAACGGACTCCCAGAGGAGACCAGGGCCCTGACAAAGCCCAAACAGTTCCTCAGGGCCTGCAAAGGGGAGCTCCTCCGCTAGGCATTTGGTTGAGGTCGACCCAAACCATCACTTCCAAATGGCCCCCAAACCCCCCCCCTCTACTATGACTGCTTCCAATCTGCCTAACCCTCTGGGTCCCATTAAGAGTTGAGCTGAGGTTCTTTTGCACTTCCATCGTTCTCTAATGTTATTGTTGTTATCATGTTAAGGTTATTATTCTGGCTAATAGCCACAGATGAACCTCTGCTCCAAATGTTTACCCAGTCCCCTCTTGAAGCTGTCGTATCACATTTATGGTCATATCACATTTACCCGTGATATGACCATAAATGGTAATGTTGACTCCCCCCTAACTGGCCAATGATGGGCCTGGAGGGGTGGGAAGAGGAGGGGCCCCGGGTGGGCGTGTCCACAGCCCTGCTTCCCAACCCTATTCTGCACCATCGTGCCCCTGCTGGGGTTTCTTGAAGCCTGAAGAATGTTGCAGGGGTTTCTCGAGAGTAAAAAAGTTGAGAAAGGCTGCTGTAGATAGACAAGCAATACTTGCCATTCTCGAAAACAGCAGGCCAGCAGAGTTAGAAACGGGATCATTTGTCATTCTTTTCAGAAGAAGGGAATAGCGTCAATTTATTTTTATTTATTTTATATGCTTCTCACTTGACCCCCTTTTCCCAAATAGCATTAAAAGCAAAACTGAATCTTATGGCACTTTAAAGATAGAATCGGAGGGGAGGGCATCAATTTTTTGAAAGGCAGACATACACAAAAGAAGAGATTGTAAATAGTGTGGTGTTGTGGGTTGTAAACTCTAAAAACCTCAGACATTCCATCACTCTCTCGGTCCCCCCCCCCTTTATCTCCCCCTCCCTCCGATCTGCTATATGGGAGTAATAATTTTCCTTCCGTGCAGGGTTGTTGAAAAGATTACTGACAGAAAGTATGTTAATAATACTTGGAATATTTCTTCCCGGTATTTCCAGAGTCATTTCGCAGAACGGATTTGGCTTTGCCGTTTCATCGTTTTCTCGGCTAGACTGGGGCTCTCCTCCTTTACGAGAGACACATGTGTTCTCATCAGAGGCAGAAAAAAATCTTGATAGCGTCTCCTTTGGGAGTTGGATTGAGACTAAATGTTCCACGGGAAGAATGGAACTTTACAGCCTAACCTTCCTATAGCAGTCCTCCAGGTGGGGCCTGGAGATTACACCTGAACAGATAATAGGAATCAGTCCCCCTGGAAGAAATAAATGCCTTGGAGGGTAGACTCTAGAGCAGGGGTAGTCAAACTGCGGCCCTCCAGATGTTCATGGACTACAATTCCCATGAGCCCCTACCAGCGTTCGCTGGCAGGAGCTCATGGGAATTGTAGTCCATGGACATCTGGAGGGCCGCAGTTTGACTACCCCTGCACTAGAGCCAGCGTGGGCAAACTGTGGCTTCCTGGGTGTCTGTGGACTACAATTCCCATGAGCCCCTGTTCTTTGCTGGCGGGGACTCATGAAGAAGAAGAAGAAGAAGAGTTGGTTCTTATATGCCGCTTTTCCCTACCCGAAGGAGGCTCAAAGCGGCTTACAGTCGCCTTCCCATTCCTCTCCCCACAACAGACACCCTGTGGGGTGGGTGAGGCTGAGAGAGCGCTGATATTCCTGCTCAGTCAGAACAGTTTTTATCAGTGCCGTGGCGAGCCCAAGGTCACCCAGCTGGTTGCATGTGGGGGAGCGTAGAATCGAACCCGGCATGCCAGATTAGAAGTCCGCACTCCTAACCACTACACCAAACTGGCTCTCAATTCATGGGAATTGTAGTTCATGGATACCTGGGAAGCCACAGTTTGCCCACCCCTGCTCTAGACTAGAGCATTATACCCCACTCCTTTCTCCAAATCCTACCTTCTCCAGGTTTCATCTCCAAATCTCCAGGAATTTCCTGATCTGGAGTTGGCAGCCGTGTGCCTTGATAACTATGAAGTGGAGTATCTGGACCCTCAGGAACGACAGAGATGGGCCCTGCGGTGGGATTAACCAGTGGTGCCGATGACCCGTTTTATCTGGATCCAGCTCTTTGTATTTTTGGTCCAACCTCTTTTGCCTTTGGCATCAATTCAGTCGGCAAAAACGGCTTCCTGGACCACCACCTTGCAACTTTCGCCGCTTAACTGCATTGTCCTAAAGGGAAATATCAATGACAGCGGTTGTGACGCTTAAAAAACATAAATTATTGGGAGCAAAAAGAGTGAGCATGATAGAGAAGCCCCTAGACCAGGGGTAGTCAAACTGCGGCCCTCCAGATGTCCATGGACTACAATTCCCAGGAGCCCTGGCCAGCATTCGCTGGCGAATGCTGGCAAGGGCTCCTGGGAATTGTAGTCCATGGACATCTGGAGGGCCGCAGTTTGATTATTCCTGCCCTAGACTGCCGTTTATGGCATCGGCATGGCAGACAGGAGGTGGTAGAGGCTTCGGATAAAACTAGATGTAAGGGAGATCTCTGATCCCTGTGAGTCTTTTAAGACTAATTACAGACTCACGCAGGCTGGATTCAGATTGGGACCACCCAGAGAGAATGGAGGGGGTTTGCCCCTTCTACTCCCCCTAATTGAAACCATCCCGTCTTTTCCCCCTTGCTATTACTAGTTCTTCAAAGGCAAAGAGATGCATGCTCACCTTTTTCCCCCTCCCCTTTAAAAGGATTTAATGGTTGCAGTTGGAGAAGAGGGATGGGTTGGGAAATTGGGTGGGCCTGGAAGGGTTGAAACTCATCTTCCTGTCTTCCTGTATAGCATTCTGTTTGGGGGGGGGAAGGAACCTCCTAAAATTCAACAGGAAGTGTATTGAACACTCACATCCATTCCATGCTCAGGCCCATACAGTCCATTTTATCCTTTATCAGGGCAGAGAGAGTGGATGCTTTAGGCTAATCCTACATTGGGTAGGGGGTTGGACTAGATGACCCCTACGACCCCTTCCGACTCTATGCTCCTATAAAAAGGCATCGTCTTTCCCGTGTGACTGTTCACACTCTGTGGATGATTGAACAGGTTTCTTTGAACTCCAACTGACGCAGACGGCATATTTTCTGTGCAGAGCAGGAAAAGGCAAAGATGTACTTTCATACATACGCAGGGATGCCATCCTCAGGTGGGACCTGAGGATCCCCCGGAATTATAGCTGATTTCCAGGCGACAGAAATCAGTTCCCCTGAGATCAGTTCCAAATTCTTTATCAGGAATAGCTGCGATTGAACCTGGGACCTGCCACATGCCAAGTTGATGCGAGAGTTGGGTGTGTGTCTCTTGCAGAAGAGTACGGCCAGGGGGGATACCTCTATTTAACTAGCCATAACCCTCCCTTCCCCTCTGAAGGGACCTTTTAGTTCTAGCTCATAAGCCTGAGGGGGGTAGGTAGGGTACTTGTTATGTTCACGAGCAAAGAGGAAGATGGAATGAAGGAGGAGATGAAGGGAAACCAAGTGCAAAGGGGGGGGGTATTGGGCAGCTTCTTGCCCTCCCCCCAAGACTCCAATGTTGTCCCTGCCTTATTGGGGAATTTCGCTGCCCTGTTGTAACCACCAGCTGGTGTGTGCATTTATCTATTTCCTTTTTGTATGTAAAATATTTATTTCCCACCATACCTCCTTGGTTGCAAGGTGGCAAAAATAAGGCCACAGCCGACATTCAAGCTCACGAATTGCAATTGTTCAATGAACACACTGAAACCAGATTAAAACAGACAAACCAAGAAACGTAACAGCACCCCGGATGTAAAAACAGAAGCCTTTAAAATACACAGGATGAGCAGATGCACGGACAGGGTAACCAATTCGGCAAAGCTTCCGAGCCTCCGTTGGAAAACTATGTGAATGCGGCATTATTATATGTGTGGCAAGATTAGGAAAAATCCTCATAAACGTGGTGTCGTTGGGCCATAGGAGTAGTTTTCTCCATAAAACATAACGAGGTGAAAAACTCCCAGCAGTTAATACATTCTCACCTTGGGAAAATAGGAGCTGCAGCGGTTCATTTTCACAAGTTTGTGACCTGAGTGCTCCAGATGGCACCTTTGCATGCCTACTGTTTCTGTGCATTGCACAAATTGTGAACTCCTGTAAACAACAAGAAGAAGAAGAGCTGGTTCTTATATGCCCCTTTTCTCCCCCTGAGGGAGTCTCAAAGTGGCTTACATTCGCCTTCCCTTTCCTCTCCCCACAACAGACACCCTGTGAGGGAGGTGGGGCTGAGAGAGCCCTGATCTTCCTGCTTGGTCAGAACATCCTTATCAGTGCCGTGGGGAGCCCAAGGTCACCCAGCTGGCTGCATGTGGGGGAGCGTGGAATCAAACCCGGCATGTCAGATTAGAAGTCTGCCCTCCTAAGCACTACACCAAACAAGCACTTCCCTGGCATCTGGTTTTGCTAATCATCTGTGTGCAAATATCTTCTAGGCTCTAAATTGCACAGTCAGTTCCTGGTCTTTTTCTTTTTGTGTGGGCAGTTTGAAGCTACCCATATTGCACTATTGAGGGGTTGGAATCCATGCCTTACGAAGAGAGGTTGCAAGAGTTGGGTGTGTGTCACTTGGAGAAGAGTAGGGCCAGGAGGGATACCTCTATTTAACTACGTAAAAGGTAGACGTGTTGGAAGAGGAGGTCAAGAGACAAGGACTAGGAGCAAGGGATTCAAATTATGGGAAAGGAGTTCCACTTAAATATTAGAAAGCGTTTTCTTATAGCGAGGGCTGTTTGTAGATGGAGTGTGATGCCTTGGAGGGTGATGGAGTCTCCTTCATTGGAAACTTTTAGGAGGATATTGGATGAGCTCTTGTCAAGAGGATGTGATTTTTATGTCCCTGAGAAGGCAGGGCAGCGGGGATAGACTGAGTGGCCCTGGGAGGTCTCTTCCAGCTCTGGGTGATCCAGAGTCTTCTGATGGTTTTGGAAAAACCTGGAGACTTTGGGAGTGGAGACTGCCAAGGGTTGGATTTGGGGAGAGGAGGAACTTCAGTGGACAGGGATCTTTCAGGTCATCCACTCTCTGGTCCTTCTTGAGAGGCCGGGGATTGAACCAGGGACCCTCTGCATGTCACACAAATGCTCTACCACTGAGCTTCAGTCCCTTCCCTACCCAGTGGCCAGTCAACAGAAGATTCTGTTGCAGATTCCATGGAAGTGCGCATGTGTGTTGGAAGTTCAGATAAAGGTGGTGCACGATGTGGTGACACGATCAACACACAGGCCAACCAACCCTTGATTCCATTTGAGGCTCTACAGCAATTCAAGGTGCCTACGGCTAGATAGCGACAAAGTCATTTGTGGCTCTCCAAATTACTCCAGAGTGAAGAGCTTTCTGACCCAACGAGTCAAGAAACAGATTGATGCTTCAGAGTGGGACGAGCGGCCCCTCGGTGGCCGCCATTTCCGTACAGGCTTTTTGCCAGAGCAGTTGCTCCTTCCCTCTGGAGCATCCTTTGGAAAGCCGCTGTCTTTGTTGATGGAGTTTTTGATAAGCCAGGGGAGGTTTTTGACAGAGGCAGCAAGAACAGAAGACCACTCAGGTAGTCCCCTCTCTCTTATCAAGGGCCTGTGCCTTGATGTCGACTTTCCCGCCGGCTGTCTTGATATTTTTGTCAAGAGGGGTGGGTATAAGCTGTCAGCGGACTTCGGATGACAGGGAGAGAAAGAGGGGGGAAGGAATCCACCTGGCGCGTTGGAGGCAGAGGCCGAAGAAAAGGGCCAGTGGGATAAATGGACACTGACAAATGTATTTTCTCTCGGAATCCACAGACATCTGGAGTTGTCCTGTCGGCTTCAATTATAGCTCGCAGTGGAATTCAAACCTTTTTTGGATTTTAATTAACCTGCCGGGCTAAGTTAGAAGTCTGGAGGTCTTATTTCCTTGGGAGCCTGTTGCTCGGACTCTTTCTTTCAGCATGTCAGGCAAAAAAAAAAAGGGGGTTTTGTGAAACTAGTTGATGCCGGAGGTGCCACTGCTTTGTATTTTGCGGTTTTTGTTATAAAAGCTATCAGGTTTTCTTTGTAAGACGTAGAGGAGAGATCACCAGGACATGCTGTTTGGCCCTTGTGTCACTTCTTTCCGATCCCAATTGCCTATAAGTGGAAAAAAGTGTTTGGGGGCAAACATCAAGCTTCAGAGGAAAATGGAGTCCTATTCTGGACCGTAGGTTGATAAAATGAGACGGAATCAAATAACTGACTTATGAAATGGAAATCGTAATATTATGGGGGGTCTTTCCCTCTCTCCATTTTTTCTTTCTAAAAGCTGTTTTCTAGAAACAGATTTGATGGCTGTTTTTTCTTCTTCTTCCCTTGTTTTGTATTATGAAATACTCGTTTGATATCTTTAAGAAGTAATAGTTCTGTAATATGCAATGTATTCTTTTAAAAATAAAATTTCAAATAAAAAAGAAAGAAAGAAGTATTTGGGAAGGGTTTTTCTGTGGCAGTCGGTGTAGAGCCTCAGGAGAGTGGGGTTTGGGGAGGGGAGGGTCTTCAATAGGGCATAATGCCATCGAGCCCCCCTCCAAAGTAGCCTTTTTCTCCAGATGAACTGACTTCTGTCACCTGGAGATCAGGTGTTACAGGGAGAATTCTTCAGCCACCACCTGGAGGCTGGCAACCATACTTATTTGACAGGGTGGTTGTGAAGAGTGCATACAAAACGATTCAAAAAGCTTGAAAGCGCTGTATAAATGCTAAGTGGCATTTGTGCTCCACATCTCTGCTGGGCATAACTGTATGAGCAGCGGCTGAATTTCTGTTGGATATGCTTGCAGGATCATCCCTGAAAAAGTTCTGTGAATATCCCTCTTTTGGCTGTTTTTTTTTTTTTTGACATACCATTTCCCATTTCATGGGATTAATTCACAGCCAGCGTGTAAATGTCTCTCTTTACACCGGAATTAGCTATTAATTGGCAGACTCTTCAGCCTCTTAATAAAGCATGGCTTAGGTGTTTCGTGTGTTCCTACTTATCTAGAATTAATCCAGGAGGTGCAGAATGGGCACAGGTAACCAGTAAATTAGTGGCGCTTTGGCTGGCACCTGGGAGGAGGGAGGCTGATCATTCATGCATGCAAGAATTGTTTTATACCAATGTTATCCTTGACTGCCAAGAACAATTTAATTATGACGTTCACTTCCAAGAGCTGAAAGGAAAACTCCCAGTAGCTCAATAAGAGTATTTGTAAGAGAAATTGCATTCAGATACCGGGCAAAAGAAACCAGGTGTGGCCTAATTTCCTTTAAACCTTGCCGCTTGTTTAAGGTGACCAGATTTTAACATTGGTAAAGCGGGACACCATTGACCGGAGGGGCTTCTTGATTAAAAATTTGGTCTATATGGAGCAACAAAAAGTTTCATAGAACGCAACAATAGTATTGTAATGTATATTTTTAAATTTCAACACAATTTGCCAGGTGCCCCCAGATGTCCCTCCAAAAGTGGGACAATCTGGTCAACTTACTCTAGTTGAGCAAATGCGATGTTACAGAATGTTCACAAACATTCTAACTGGGTGGCTGCCAACAACAGAACCTTAATAAATGCAGTCGGGAGGATGTTTGGCCAAGAGAACAATAAGCCTGTTGTCTATTTACCGTTCTTACACTATTGTCTTCCTCTCCTTTTTGCCCTTCTTTCCCCCCCTTGTTTGACATCGATTCTAGGATATCACCAGCTTGCTTCATACTATCTATGAGGTCGTCGATGCCTCGGTCAACCACTCTCCTGGCTCCAGTAAAACCTTGCGTGTGAAGCTTACTGTCGCGCCGGATGGGAGTCAGAAGAAAAAAAGTATTCTACTGAACCACACTGGTAAGAGTTTCATTCTGGAAGTTACTCACGTCCGGTATTTAAGATTAAAAGTGCATTGAGAGCACAAGGTGGCACCAGTGAAGGATGGAAATGGCAAGTGATATGAATTAAGTTGTCCAAATGTGACGATGGCTTGTACTGGTGGTGGCTGATAGTAATTGTAGTCTGCGGACATCTGGAGAGCCAGCTGGGCTACCCACACTCTGAGGTGTTTGTAAAAAGTGATTTAGATTTCCTACTCAGCCATAAAACTGATGATCTTGGGCAGTTCACCTTCTTTTGGCTTCATATACCTCTCAGAAGGTGAGACTTGTGTGACATCTTTTGGTAGGGTTCTTTTTCTTCTTCTTCTTCTTCTTCTTCTCCTTCTCCTTCTCCTTCTCCTTCTCCTTCTCCTTCTCCTTCTCCTTCTCCTTCTCCTTCTCCTTCAACTCTCTGCTGGCTTTAATGCCACCTAAACTTAACTGTGAAGATCTGCTTGGCTTCAAATCTCAGATGGCCAACGATATCCCCATTGTCAGAGAGAGAGAGAGAAAGAGAGACTGTTTGTGTATTTGTGTAAAACATTAGTATCAAAAATTAATATATTTTTTGGGGTCTGTGGGACTAGATCTTCAAAGTTCAAGGCACCGGACAGAGAGCAAAGCCAATGAAGAACTGAGGAGTTGTGAGAAGAAGCCACGAGGGTCCCTCAGGTAAAGTGTGTTATTGCCCTGACGAGATTACCCATGGTCATGCTGGAAGGAGCAGCCAGGAAGAAGCTACATTTGCCGCTGCTTCCTGGATACTACAGGAAGTGACCCCTCCCTGCTGGAACCTTTGGCTGGTTATATCGGCCTCCTCAGCCATGCTGCATTCCCTTCTGGGGCCAGAGATGCAGCCAGGAAGGAGCTGATTATGTCGGCCTACGCAGCCAGAAGTGGTTCCCTCCTGGAGGGGTCACCCTAATGGGGACTGCCAGGCTACATTTTGCACCCTTGTCCGCCTGCCCCCTGCATTGTGGCCGTGGTTCAGTTCAAGACCTACCCGTGGTTACTGTTGCCTTTGGGCCTTTTCAGTCTAGACCAGGGGTAGTCAAACTGCGGCCCTCCAGATGTCCATGGACTACAATTCCCAGGAGCCCCTGCCAGCGAACACTGGCAGGGGCTCCTGGGAATTGTAGTCCATGGACATCTGGAGGGCCGCAGTTTGACTACCCCTGGTCTAGACCCAGGATGGTTAAGATGGGTGCATGAGAGGGGTCTTATAAAATTAGGCATGGGGTCGAGGAAGTGGATCGAAGGAACCTATTCCTCCCCCTCCCATAATACAAGAATTCGGGGGTACCCAATGAAAGCAGATGGGAAGCAGATTCAGGAAAGTCAAAAGGAAATCCTTCTGTATTCAACAAGTAAGTATACTGCGGAATCTATTGCCCGAGGATGTTCTGGAGGTCACAGATAGAGGCAGCTTGTAAAGGGGGCAAGAGCGATTCATGCAGGAGAGGTGCCTCAGCAGCTAGTAGCCATGGTGCTTGGGACAAGCCGCCATCTACAGAAGCAGCAAACCCCTGAATCTCATTGCCAGCAGGCAGCATCAACAGAAGTCTTCGGCCTCTATGCCCTGTTCGTTTGGCCCTCCGGGGCAACTGGTTGGCCACTGCATGAAACAGGATGCTGGACTAGATGTACCGCTGCTTCAGCCCACACACAGGAGATTCTTCTCTTAGATCTTCTAGATCAAGTCCAGGTTGGCCCTAAGATGTGGCGCTTCACGAACACAAGAGAACTGGAACCAAATGTCATCCTGTTTTCAAAAGCACCTTTACCTGCAGGGGCTGGGCTGCCCGGGGTGACTCGTCTTCAGAAGATGGCCTGGGCACAGCCATGAAAGGGGAAACATTTTCTAGCTAGCAGCAGAAAAAGCTGAAAGCAAGAAGCAGGCCCGTCAAGGTCATGCTTGGTTTTTGTCTCTTCCCTCTCAGTACACCGTTAAGCTCCCCCCTCCCGACATGAATGGTGGAAAACGGGGGCCAATCAGAGCACACAGCCCTGAGCTCTGAGGACCAGTGGTCAGCTCCAGCATAAGTTCCGGTCATCCCCGCGAAAAGCAGGCATGGTGTATGTTTGCAGAAACCTTGGCTTGAAATCGCTTGCTAAGATTCTTTGTTGTCGTGTTTGGATTCTAAGGACTGGTAGTCAGGAAACAGCTTGGTTACCAATAAATGCGTGGCCCAGAACAGGAAAGAGCTGCGTTTGCAGAGCTTGAAGTTCCCCCTGGATTTATTAAGACAACCGTGGTCCCGCCTTCCCCCTTTGGACTGTGTGATACCTCTCGAGATTTCAAGCACTCCCTCTCTCTTTCCACAAGCCTAGCACAGGTGCAGGCTGCGAGAGAACTGTATAACCATGTAGGTCAGGGGTAGTCAACCTGTGGTCCTCCAGATGTCCATGGACTACAGTTCCCATGAGCCCCTGCCAGCATTTGCTGGCAGGGGCTCATGGGAACTGTAGTCCATGGACATCTGGAGGACCACAGGTTGACTACCCCTGAGGTAGGTCATTCCACCAAATGCGCTGACAACAGGAAATGCCCAGATTCATAAAGGTAAAGCCTATTTTAAACATTAAAAAAAACAACAACATTGTTCTTTTATGTTCCATGTGAACCGCCCCGAGCCTCAGGGGAAAGCGGTATACAAATGCAATAAAATAAATAAATAATAAACATGAATAAAGAAGGACCTATTAGATCAGTGGCTTTCCTCGTATCTACTTGCTTGTCCTCAAAGCATCTCTCCCCTAAAGCTCAGAGCCATTCTGGACATCTTCTCTGCTTTGTTAGAGCAGGAGGTGCTTCAGAAGAGCTCACGTAGCATTTTTTCTATGTCTTCAAGGGCACCCATTTGAAAACGCCTGCAGGCATTGTAGAACCTCCCGAAATGTTGAGAGGGGACCATCCCCCAGGACAGCCATTTTGCTGCGGTGCCCAGTATCGGTTTATAAAATTCCAAAAATGCCCAATCGTTCAACGTGAAGTAGTGGTTAAAAGCAGTGGACTTTAATATGGGGAACTGGATTTGATTCTCCGTTCCTCCACGTGAAACCTGCCAGGTGACATTGGGCCAGTCGCAGTTCTGTCAGAACTCTCTCAGCCCCACCTCCTTCACAAGGGGCCTGTTGTGGGGGAGGTTAAGGGAAAGGTAATCGTAAGCCGCTGTGAGACTCCTTAGAGAAAGTGGGGTATAAAACTGACTCTTCTTATTCAACAAGGTGTTTGTTGAACTTGCATCATTGTCTGTTAAATGTTGTGATGGTACACCTACTCCAAGTCTATCTATTCCACCTGGGAGTAGCATAGAATCATAGAGTTGGAAGGGACCTCCAGGGTCATCTAGTCCAAGGGTAGTCAACCTGTGGTCCTTCCAGATGTTCATGGACTACAATTCCCAGGAGCCCCTGCCAGCAAATGCTGGCAGGGGCTCATGGGAATTGTAGACCATGAACATCTGGAGGACCACAGGTTGACTACCCCTGATCTAGTCCAACCCCCTGCAGAATCCAGGAAATTCGCAACTACCTGCCCACCCACGTTTTTTCCCCAGCCCATCTCCCTGAGATCCTTTTAACCGGTGGATGTATCTGGCACTCTCAGCTCTGAGTCTTGCTCCCAGAGTGTGGTTTTTATGAGCCTCGCCTAGGCAGGATTTCATTCAGGAACTTAGCTTCTCATTCCAGTGTTGTTAACGGTTTGGATCATACAGTTGTTTACTCAATAAAGACACACATTGCTTTCAGTGTATCTAATACGTCACAATTTGCCTTCTCGTAGGTACCACCACGCCGATATCAAGTCGGAACAGAACGGATGCTACCGTCATTGCGTCGACGAAAACATTGAGAGAAGAAACCACTACTTGGATCTGGCAGGAATAGAAAACTATACTTCGAAATTTGGACCAGGTAGTATTTCAAGACCAGGCAGTGTGGTGTTGTGGTTAGAGCACTGGGCTAAGATCTCAGAAACCCAAGCTGAAATCCCTGTTCTGCCACCAAAGGTTTCTGAGTGACCTGGAGCTGGGTGGCTGCGTTAGTCTGTCTGTGGCAATAGAAAAGAGCAAGATCCAAGTAGCATCTTAAAGGCTAACAGAATTTGTGGCAGAGTATGCGCTTTTGTGAATCTCGCCTCTCTTCTTCAGATATAGGTAGATCTCTCTCAACGTTTGTAAGCTAAAATAGGGCTTTGCTGGGGACAAATGCGTGTGTGGGGTGTGTGATTGGATGTAGTTTAGATTTCATTTCCTTCTCCCCTCCCCCCTTTATAGAAAAAAGATTCTCTAGGATGTAGGGTACAAGGGTAGTTAACCCCAAAGATTTTGCATCCTGTAAACTACATTTATGAAAGCAGAACAATAAAAAATAAGGGTTCCTTTCTAGAGGTTTTTCTAGTTCAGAACCATAATGACGTTTCCATCTGGAAAACGAAATCTTATCTATGCCAAAATTCAAAATTATGTTGAATGTTAACGCCGATCGGTAGACGTCTGCTTTCCCCCCTGGTTTGAGACCAGGAAGCCTTCCATTTGGCACGTGAAAGGAGTAAATGCATTGATCGTTTTTTTAATCTCAATGATATTCCAATGTTCTCGCTTCCCCCCACCCTTCCGCACACTAGAATATGACTAGCGCATCTTACTCTTTTTAGGCTCCCCACCTGCTGCTCAGAAACATGACCCACCAATCCGTGTGGCAAATCAAACTAGGTCCCGTTCTCACGAACCGGAGATCTTCCACGCTCACCAGCGGAAGTCGCCAGCAGCGGACCCCGGCCACATCAGCTTAATGGAAGCGTCCTATGCCAAGCTGGCGGAAATCCAGCAGAAGCTGCGGAGTCAGGATGCAAACAGGCACTTTGTGAAATCGCCAAAGGCCCAGGGCAAAAACGTGGCTTCCGTTAACGCCGGAAGGGCTGTAAGGAGTAAACCCATTCCTGGAACGTCTATCCCGATGACTTCCCCTACGGCACGGGTGAGCCAAAACCTTCCTTATCTCCCCATGCAGTCGCAGCAGACTTACAAGAAACACAAGCAAAGGGCCAAGGAGGCTCACCAAGTGTGCAAGACCTTCCAGGCCCCAGGGACAGTTGTGGAGAAAGAGCACGTCAGAGACCTTCCTGCCGTCATCTTGTACGAAGGCCAAGTCGGACAGATGATCCAGCGGCATGAACATCACCACCACCACGAGCACCACCATCACTACCACCACTTCTACCAGACATGAGCCCCCACCCACTACCAGTCTGAAAGGGATCTCCCCGTATGAAGGAAGCTACGTGCAGTGGTTCCCCCACAAGAGGGCGCCGTTCTTAATTGACGTTGTTGCTACACCATTAATATTCCGCTAGTACCTACGTTAGGACTTAAAACACTAATAATAATAATGATAATAATAATATAATAATAATAATCTAACACTATTTATATTATGTGGAACTGTATCTCTTACTTTAGTAACTTGTGGGTTGTTATGTTCGACTTGGCTTGTACAAAAGGAAAACACACCAAGAGCCAATTGTGATTCTAAGGAGCTGGGTCTGAATAAAGGCCATCTATGTGCTTCGGAGAAGGATCCCTTCCTCTGTGGTATCGGAAGAGATGCTCCCGGCGATGTGGTTCGGCATCTGGCCCCACCACGGTTCGGCTCAATCCACGGGAGCCTGTTGCCAGGGGAACAACGTTCCAAAGTTCTGGACTCCGGGAATACAAAACAGCTGCTACCTCTAGTCTAATGCCGAACTTCTAATTGATTGTACTGTGCTACGGGCGGGTGTGGGGAGGGTTTAGTTCTCCAATGCATTCACGTAGCTTGTTTATGTTGTACTCCTCACCTCTCTACAAGCTATATCTTAATATTAATGATGAGGAAAATATTAACTTTATTGGTCGACACGGCTACATTTTTTTCGACTTTCTAAATTTCAATTCCAGTTCTTCGGTTTTAAGTTCCAGTTCCTTGTTTTTTTTCTTTTCCCTAACTGATGCCTTTATGGCCTGGTGGATATATATGGCAATATTTTAACTTATCTGTTCGTTTTCTTTACCGGCCACCGCATGTCAGAAAACAATTTAAGCAGTGCACCAAGGTAGGCTCAGTAACTACAAACTTCCCACATGCGATTCCCTGCCATTGCGCTCACATTACCATCGCTGCTGATATTCGAGGCAGTAGAAACAATAGGGGGCAGAGTGGCATTTGATCAAAAAGTGCTGTAACTCTCGGGGTATGCTCTAGGAATCCCCTCCTATGTTTATGGTTTTTACCACAGATGTTGGAAACAATTCCTAGAGCGTCTGGAAGTGACATCACTTCAGGATCAGGGGAACCCTCACTGGGCCACGTTATGCCACTGGAGTGAAGAGGGCCTCACGCCCAAAGAGTGAGGTGAGCCTCAGCGAAAGGGGTGGGTGCAACAGACCCCCCTTTATTTCAGTTGATGGCTTCTGCTTCCAACAACACAGAGGAAAGAACACCTCCCAGCTCCAAATGCTGCTGCCACCCTCAGTTCCACCCATCCTCAGGTGTCCCCATGTGATGACTTCACCAACTGGCTCCTTTCCCTGCCCCCCAGGCATCTCACTGCCAATCTCCCCAGGGTCCTACAGACTGCCAGGCCTCCAGAGTGTGCTCTAGGACAGGGGTAGTCAACCTGTGGTCCTCCAGATGTCCATGGACTACAATTCCCAGCGTTTGCTGGCAGGGGCTCATGGGAATTGTAGTCCATGGACATCTGGAGGACCACAGGTTGACTACCCCTGCTCTAGGACCAGAACTGGCAGGATGGGTGAACGTATCACTTTTAAAAAGAAACATGTCTTAGACAGATGTAGCTTCCTGGCTCACAAATATTACTCAGCCCCGTAACTAAACGTCACTGCGTTTTATTGTGTTTTGTTGGGCTGAAGGTTTTCTTAACCCCCCCCCTCCCGAAATACATGTAATCTCAGTTTGTGAGTCTCCCTGGCCCCAGTTAGTTGGGTTATTTTGGGGGGTGGGGGTTGAGAGAGAGAGAGTAAGAGAGTTGTGGAAGGAATATGCTTTCTCACTTTCAATTTTGGCAGAGATATATTTAGAGAGAGATAAATATACAGAGCGAGAGAGAGAGAGATCATATACATACACGTCCACACGCCCTCTCAGGTACATTTTCTTGTGTTTTCCAGAACTCTGTGGCTTTTGAATACTAATGTGTTAATCTTAAAAAGGCGACACTCCTTGGGAACGTGTCATATCCCCGTATTGTCTTGTTCCCATTTTCTCTTTGATGCCTCCCAATTGTGGTGCTCTTTGGCGACTGTGGCTTCTGCTGTTGCCTTTCCTGGTCCCCTGGAGTCTCTCCAGTCCCCTCCTACAAGGACTTCCCTTGTAGGAGAAACCGAGAAAAAGAGTTGGCAATCTGGGTCAGACCAATGAGGACTGGGAATGGAAGGCACCTGGGCACAATCCAGCCCCCACCCCCAGAGAGCAGGCCCCCCTCCTACCGCCAGCTTCAAGATAGGGATGTAGAAAAGACTCCACCACTTCTTCGTCACCAATTTGCACATCTGTTTTCTGACCCAGGTTTTGCAATCTCCATAACGTCCTACCTTCACCGGCATCGCCACAATAAGACCTATCCAGATTGTCACATAGGAGTATCCAGGCAGGAGTTTCTCATTTGGCCCTGGGCACAGAACGTGGCCCTAATGCCCCATCGCGTACATCGGCCACACAACAAGGAAACAAGGGCAGCGGTCTCTTCAGATGTTTCTCCTCCCGCGTGAGGAGCAAGAGAAGCTTGGGTGGAGCCCTCCCTTGTCTGGCGGGCATGAACTCATGCAGATGGAAACGAGGTCTGCTGTAGGAGGGGGAAGCTCTCTTGTGTTTCCCTCCAGGCAGGAAGCAGTTAAGGTCCCCTGCCCCTGGGGCAGGAGCACGCCCGTAGGAAGAGCCATTTGCATCCTGGCTTGCTCCTGGCTGGGATAGGGGTAGCACAGGATATTGTTGAAGGTCTCTGGCTGTGATTGAGGGGTTAAGGGGGGGGTATTTATTTGTTGCGAGGAGGTGAAGGATGTTGGAAGAGGGGAAAGTATGTTGGCGTGTCTCTTTACCAGGAGGACAATCTCAGCACGGAGGGGAAGTGGGGGGGGGGTGACATTCTTCCCTCTCCCCGCCCTCTGGCTTCAGTTGTGCCTGACCATTTGACAGGCGGCCAAGGAGGAGACCCAAATTCCTTTGTCAGCTTGTGAACATGAAAGGCAATTCTAACTCTAGACTCAGATTGTTTAAACACACACACACACACTTACATGCACACTCAGTTCAGCTTCTCTTGGCTTTGAAGTTTCAGCGATTTTTCTGATTGTTTACAATATTGGGGTGGGGGTGGGTGGGGAGGGCTTACACGGCGTGTGTCCAGCTCGGCTATTTGATTGGTTCTAGATAGTGTGGTTTCCAAGAACTGTGTCTTTTAGAAAGTCCGACTTCCAGAGAGTGCAAGGTTAGACAGTCGAAGTTAAAAGTCCGGGCTTTTTGTCGATTGAGGCCAGAATCGTAAATCGGTCCTCCAGTTTATGTGTGCGTTGGGAGGGGGACAAAATAGCAATTGCTAACTCTTTTTTTTTGGGGGGGGGGTGGGGAGCAGAATTAAATAAAACACAATGTATTTCCATCCATGTCTTGTCCCTTTGCATCTGGCACAAAAGCTTCAGAGCTACGTATAAAGACTTGCCCGTTGTGTTTCTTTACATTTCTCAACATTCGACATTATTTATAGGCTGAATTTTCTGTATAGGAAATTTGGGGGTTGGGGAGGGAGGGGAGGTTGTCAGCGTCTTTTACTTACCACTGAACAGTTCTAGTCTATGGCGATTTTTGCTGCTTTTGTTCTACCGGTCCCTTTATTTCCCTCCTATGTATAAATTATGGGCTGCAAAAAAAATATAATATTATGGGCTGCAAAAAAAAAAAAAGGCATCTACATGTCTAGTAGAAGGAATAAGCTTATTTATATTCTAGTGTTAAAACAGTCTGATGTATTCCAGTGATTTCTTTTTTTGTTGTTTTACTGCATGCGATCCCCACATGTTTGCTCACATTCCATCGGAGACAGATGCTGTGCCATTGGATCCCTGAGCGAGTGGCATTCTTTTGATCGAGCATTATTATCCATGTGCAATTTGGCAATGCGAACAAAGCAAAAGAGTAATGGAGATTTGGGTTTTGTTTTTTTGGGTTTTTTTAGCATTAGACTGGGACAGATGAGTCATGAGTTTTAGAGTTGACCGTGGCCACGGCATGATCTCCAGGGCTGCCAGTTTTTTAAGTGGATGCTTGGAAGAGTCAAGTTGGTCCAGATGTTCTCTGTCTCCTTGGGTGGAACCAACTTTGGCGTAAGACTTTTTGGGTGATGCAGCACGAGAGGGTATGTTAGGGAACAAATGATGGGTGGTTTGTTCCAGAGGTCAAATATTTTTTACAAAAATCAACCTTGGGGTGTGCCAGAATGTTCTTAAGGCTGATTTTTGTGATGGCTGCAGGGTGGCAATTGGGAGGTCACTAGAGGACTGGATTTACTCCTTACCCAGAGTGGCCAGTCTTCACTATGTCCTAGTTTTTGTGGAAGTGGTGAAGTAGTCAATGGATATGTTGGACCATTTGCAGGCGGAAGGTTTGTATGATGGAACATCCGTACATACAAAATACACATATATATGCAGGTTGGAAAACTAGCATGTCAGGGGAAGGATAGGCTAGAATCTTCCTTGACACACAAGCTTTCTATAAGGAGAGGATTTTCTTCGGGAGGTTGGGCAGTCCATCAATCAAGCTCCCCTCTGCTGGTTTTAAGCTTTTAGCAGGCTTGTTCTGGGGGCGGTTTTCAAAGTTTTTGTTTTTTTCCCCTTTCCAATTGCACTGAGACCCAGAACATTCTTTCCGAAAAGATGACAGTGGAAATAGTCCCGGGGCCGAAGGAGCTTGTGTATGTGTGGAAAGTTCATCTGTATGGCAGTCGATTGTTTTATCATTGACCTTAAGCTGTCAAAGCGTCTTAAGGGAAACGTTGAAGGATATTGGCTACTGGCGACATTTTGTTCACTTTCCAAATATCCAAAGCTATAATTGCTCTGAGGTTTTGTGAAATGTAAATGAACTTTAATAATACGGCATCCCTCTGCTTAACACTTAACGAAAAGTGTTGTTTTTTTTAAAAAAAAGAACCATTTATGTAGGCTCATTTAAGTGCCGTCTCACGTCTGTATCTTGTGCATTGAGTGTGAATAACTGATCACGTCATCTAGCACAGACTATTATCTGGGTTATTGTTATTATTTTATTATTATTATTATTCACAGAACTCTTAAAAGCCTCCATACCAGTTTTTTTTTTTACGTTTGCTTTTCAGTATTTTGTATAGTAAATATAGATTTTTTTTTGACTAAATGCTTTATTTATTTAATAGCAAAACTGTGCCAAGAGAAACCCCTGTCAATTAAAATTTTACTAGTCCAGGAAAAACAACTACAAGCGTTTCGCAGTCATTTCTGAAGTTTGGTGTCCTTGTGGTCCTGAGTCTCTATCTTCTGTTTTAACCAGTTCTGGCGCGGTTGGTTCCCTCCTCCTCCTAAACTCTGGAGAGTCATTGGACTCAAGGTAAGGAATAAATTGACACTGCATGGCCAGTTGGGGGTTTCTGTGGGTCCTTAATTCTCTCCACCCCATTCCTCATTCGCGTTTACTTTATTGCACTCAAATTCTTTGGTGCTGGGACAATCCACAAAAGATTCTGCACTCTGGGGCCAGTTCCCAGCAAGAAAAGGGAGTCGATCCACAGGCCCTTGTGATATCATCCATCTCTGGCATGACTGCACATTCCCCAGTTTCTTTCTCTTTCATCAGGGTCTCTTCCTGTTTGGGAACGGGAAATCCAACCTAATTTCTCCTGCTCCTGCATCAGGTTGTGCAAATAGCACCCAGTGCTAAGTCAGGTACTGCGTCGACTGTCTTAGATCTTGGTAAAGCAAAACTATCAATTCCGGGATCGCTTGGATGTCATCGCACAAGGACAAGCAACACAGAACATGATCAAAGCCTGAGGCGTTGTCAAGGATTCTTAGGGAAGCTGTTGTGTACAAGCAAACAGAATTTCGGCCGGACTGTTCTCTGCACAGACGTTTTCGGCTTCTCCCAGAATGACAGCTGGAATTTTCTAAGGTTCGGGAATCTACCTAGGAGGCAAAACTTCACCCACAGGCCCAACTCCACCGAGCCTAGAATTTTAGATCTCTTTCCTAGAAAAAAAAGGGTCTTTGTTTTCACAGAATGACCTCCATTACTACTTTTCCATTGAAGGCATGGTAAGAATCTGGCAGGGCTGTTCCCGGATTTGTTGCGTCAAAGCATTGTACTGGCAGGGGCTCATGGGATTTGTAGTCCATAAATATCTAGAAAGTCATAGTTTGGCCACCCCTGGTCTAATGGGTCCTTTACCTGGTTATCATCTTATTGTAAAGACAGCAGACAATGAAGGAGAATTTGGGGGAACATGGGGGAGAAAAGATAGAACTATTTTGATGCGTGTTCTACCTCCACCTTTGTTCTTGGTAAAACTCTTCTTCCTCTCTTGGCAAAATTGAGATTTTAAACAAGACCCCAAGGAGTCAAAGTGTGCAGTATAACTTCTTTGCATGGGCAGAAACTCAGTTTAAAAAAAAAATACTGCACAAGACACTTTTCCTGGCTTGGCCCCATGCCCCTCTGATACAATGGGTTAGCCACTGTGTGGAACTGCACAGATTTTAAGTCAAACCACACTTATGGTGACCCCCCCCCTAGTGTTTTCCAGGCAAGAGATGGTGGTGGTTTGCCATTGCCCGTCCCTGTGTAGCAACCCTGGACTTCCTTGGTGGTCTCCCATCCAAATACTATCCTACCCTGCTTAGCTTCCAAGATCTGACAAGATTGGGGGTAGCCTGAGCCATCCATGTCAACATGAAAAATACAGCCCAGGTTCAATTGTGACAGTCCATGGCAGTTCGGTCTCCTGGATAAGTTAATGCTTCTATCTTTTTGACTTGGCAACAGGAAATATTTGGGCATCTCGTTCACTTTTATTTCCTCCTTCCTCCAAATAATGCAAGGTGGCGTACATTGTCCTCACTCTTCAGTTCCCAAATATTTGCAAATCATAACCTCTAAAAAGATCTGGGCTGAAATGTCCTGTTCACGAGTTCCTCTATGATATTCAAAAAGAATGGCATTTAATGTAAGGGGTACGAGCATCTTCTGGAAAAAAAAACACGTTTTTTTCCTGACCATTGTCAAAATGCATCTGCTTGATCTACAGCAGTCAAAGCAGCTTTTGGGGGGGGGGGGGAGAGTGGGAGGCATTTCCATTTCACCTGGCTCTCCCGTGTAGTGGCAACTCTGAGGCTCAGTACAACAGCTGCTTTAGCAGAAGCAATTTCAGAGACGGAGCAGATTTTTTGGAAAGGAGAGGAACGGAGGAACAAGGGGGGGGGGGTGAAGAGAGCGAGATAAACCTTATTATGTTTCTTTGCCAAAGGAGAAAAGAAACGATATTGACTTAAATGTGGGAAATTTAAAAGAGGCCATATGTTCTCATTTTGTGCTTTGTTTCTAATGGAGAGACAGAAATCTTTGAAGTGTGGATTGGCTCAGCGGGGTGCATGCTTCTGTGGAGAAAGGATGCTAAAAGGAAGGATGTGTGGGGGCACATGAAACTCTATTAGCCATGCAATAGCAGAGAGAGAAAGGCAAATCCAGTGATAATGTACATCTGTTTCAGAGGGTTTATAAGCTTTGAACATTTTTTATGTGCTGATAAGTGGATCCTTTTCTTACCATAACTTGGAACTTCAAAGCAGATTGTGTGGATAATGCAAATTGCTGAAATATGAGATTTTCCTACAAAGAGGTTTCCAAAAAAAAGGGGGGGAAAGAATTAAAGCTAATTGATGCCACAGTCTTTTATGTGCTATGTTAAAAAAAAAAAAAAACCTCAACAAAAATTGATTTTTTAATATTTTTTTAAAGGGGGCATTGATGGGAAAATATATTGAAGGCTGATCTTTTTTTCTTTTCTTTTCTTGGGGGGGTGGGTGGGTGGGCAAAGGCTTCGGTTTGAGAGAGATGTTTCTGTAAGTTGAACGTTTGTCTCCTGATATCAATGGAGCAATAATAATGTCACGTAAATTAGGGTACGGTGGCTAGCAGTTAATATTATCAAAGCCTGTCGTTCCAAATTATATTAAGAAGCCATGAGAGGAAAGTGACACAACGTATCGGAAGATGTTATCAGTTTCATTTCATCAGCTTCCCATCTCCCCGCAACTGAAGAAGTACCACTAGGGAATCAAACTGAAAGTGCCCTTATATTTTAATGTCATGACTACGGATTATCCAGATTGGGGGGAAAAATGGTAGCCATTGGCAATACTCTTGAAATCAGATTATAATTCCTGGGCCAGGTTTAGACTTTGTGGAGGTCGGAGGGAGTTGGGAGAAGAATGTAACTGACAGGGAAGTTTTCCAATCAGCAGAGTTAACCCTGATCCTGCTATTGCCATATGTAGATGGGCCAAGAGGTTAGGAGAGCAGTTGACAATCACCTGGCAAGTGTCCATACATAACTACGGGAGAGTTCTCACAAGCCCCCGTTTTGAAAAAAAAACTTATGCTGTGGTACCATCTAGGGGCCTTCATGGTACCATATGGTGCCACGGTTGGGAAACCCTGAACTAGTCTATTGATCAGCACACATGTGTGAAGCCACTTTATATTGAATCAAACCATTGGCCCGTTCAGTTACTTTCCACTCAGACTGTCAGCCCCTCTCCAGGGTCTTGGGTATAGGTCTTTCACATCACTCCCTCCCTGGTCCTTTTAATTGGAGACCTGCCATAGATCTCCCACAATAAGTTGCAGTTTGGCCCCAGGTAGGACTTCAGACTTGGACCTGGTCCCTAGGTTCTTCTCCCATCCCTCACTCCCTACTCTTGACTGGGGCCAGGGGTCATTGTGAATCTTCCTTGCACGTCAGCTATTTCTCAGCATCTGCCTGCTATCCATAAAATGGGAGCATGGCCAATCTTTCCCTCCAGGAAATGGAGAGATGAAAGCACTCTATCCGAGCCATCTTGATTCTTGAAAGTCACCTGGGGCTTCTCCCCATGGCCTGGGCTCCAGTAGAGGGCGATGTTGGGTTGAGTCCACAGTGGAGGTCTCTCCAGATGTCCGTGGACTACAATTCCCAGGAGCCCCTGCCAGCGAATGCTGGCAGAGGCTTCTGGGAATTGTAGTCCACGGACATCTGGAGGGCCGCAGTTTGACTACCCTGAAATGATTGGAGGAGAGATTCGGTAGGTGGGAATTAGGAGAAGGGTTAGGGAACCAGAAGACCATACAGCATGACTCACATTAAAAGTCCCATGTCGTTTTTTGGAAAAGAAGAAGCCAAAAGCCTTCAAATGCTTTTATATAACGCAGCGAGTTGGAATGTGTTGATTCCAGGCTGGGAGGAAAGATCTCTCTCTCTCTCTCTCTCTCTCTTTCAAACCTGGACAGTGTCCCCTTTGAATTCGAAGTGTAGAAAGCCGTCCAAGCTTGTGTCATGAGTTATAAACACTGCCGGCTGGAGGCACTGTAATTGATTTTAGTTCTGTGTTTGTAAAGCTGGCCAGACTTAGGTTGCAGAGATCAAAGCGCTTGGCTCACAAAGGCGCCCTTTCCGCACCCTCCCTTCATCCCTCCGCCCGACTATAATGAGACGGGCCCCACATCTGCGTCCCAGTTGCTGCAGTTGAAACAGACCAACTTCCAGCATGCTCCAGATTTCCAAACGCAAGCCTGCTTTTGGGGTTTTTTTTTCAGATCGGGCTTGGGAGGGGGAGGAAGAGGAGGAGGAGGAGGAGGAGGCCTGGCTAACCTGGGCCATCCTTGCTGCAATTAAACAGAGGATCGAGCACCTTCTACAAAGGGCAGTTTAGGGAGGGGCCTGGCAGCAGAGTAGTTGCTTTGTATACATTATTCTCCACTGAGGTCCCTCCCTGCCCCAAATCCCACCCATCCCCGGCTCCACCCCCCAAAGTCTCCAGGTATCTCTCAATCCAGAGCTGGCAGCTCTTTCTTGAGACCACCGAGATGAGTTCTCCTGGAGAAAATGGATGGTTTAGAGCAGGGGTAGTCAAACTGCGGCCCTCCAGATGTCCATGGACTACAAATTGTAGTCCATGGACATCTGGAGGGCCGCAGTTTGACTACCCCTGGTTTAGAGGGTGGACTCCATAGCATTATACTCCACCTCTTGGTCCTATCCTGCCCACTCCCTGCTCCACCCCAGAGCCTCCAGGTTAGGGCTGCATGCTTCGGCCAGTTCGGCGATCACCAAAGCCCAAGGTGGCCAGCACTGTGGCGTGGAGGGGAAGGACAGTGCCTGCATGCAGGTGCAGAGCTCTGCGCCTGTGTGCGGTCACCGGCTGGTGCACTGACAGTTGTGCTCCTCCCCTCTGTGCCACAGCGCTGGCCACCTCAGGCTTCAGTGGTCGCCGAAACGCGCAGCCCTACTCCAGGTATTTCTCAACCCAGACCTGGCAACCTTAAACCTTGCTTAACTTCCAAGATTTGAAGAGATCACACTAGCCTGGGCCATCCATAAAGTTACCAACTCTGGGCACGGAAATACCTGGACAATATCTGGGGAGATCAGCGCTTAGGGATGGGAGAGACCTCAGCCAAGTAAAATACCTTAGAGCAGCGGTAGTCAACCTGTGGTCCTCCAGATGTGCATGGACTACCATTCCCATGAGCCCCTGCCAGCGAATGCTGGCAGAGGCTCATGGGAATGGTAATCCATGCACATCTGGAGGACCACAGGTTGACTACCCCTGCCTTAGAGTCCAGCCTCCAAAGCAGCCCTTTCCCCCCGTCTTGGTCATCCAAAGAGCAATTGTAACAGCAGGAGATCACCAGGTGCCACCTGGAAGTTGGCCACCCAAGTTATCCATGTCAGAGCGTAGACTCTGCCATCTCATTATCCTGCATGAGTAGATCAGGCGTCAGTCTGAACCGGCTACTGCCATCCCGCTGGTGTTGAAGGCAGTTTTGACAGCTGGGGAATTCTGATTTCCGTAACCTCGTCTTCAAAATAAAAGCCTGACCTCTTGGCACGGAATTCGTGACCAAAGACTTCCCAGAGCCCAGCTCTGTCGGAATGCAGAGATTCAGCAAAACGAAACCTTTGAGGATCTGCCAGGCATTTGCATGCGTCCAAGCAGCAGGTCTTGTCTTGTGAAATCTTCCAGGTTCAAAACTCCACATTCAGAGGGACGAAAGCTCCAAATCCCAGAGCCAGGAGGCAACATCAGGGCAAGGCCTCGACCTCTATGTCCTGCTATTGGCTGTCCAGAGGAACTGGTCATATGAGACAGAATGCAGAGCTAGATGGACGCTTCTGATGTTCTTCTGAAGTTCTTCAGCAGAGGCTCTTCCGCTGAGCCAAGGCCCCTTCCCCAAAACGACATTCACGAGAACAAGAAGTATTTTCGAAATCCCAGTAGGTATTTTGAGTTGGTACTTTCTCTTGCTATGAATCCACTGTGCCATCGGTGCTGCGTTTCTGTACAATGCCTGAAAGGAAGGCAGGGGTGAAATGGTGATGCCAGGAGCAGGAAAAGTCTGAGGAAGAGTTGAACGCAGAGGGCTCCGGTGACAAGAGGAACTGAATTCCGGGAGTAAGGATGAAAAAGCCGAGTCATGCACACACATTCCCCTGAAATGAAAAGACGCAGTGAAAGAAAGATGCCAAGCCTGTCAGAAATATCTGAACTTCAGCGACTGTCTTTCTGAACTGTGTCATTCTTTTTTTTAAAGAATCGGTATGAATCCGAGAAAAGCGGGATGTGGCATCTTTTGTTTTTTTTCCCCACAGGGCTTGAAAGATCTGCCCCCAAAATCATGTTAAAATGATTGTGGTTTTGAGTGGAGGGAAAGAGCAAAAACGTTTTAAGTGATGCTCATTTCTGGAAGTTCCCTCTGGGGGGAAGTGTGTTACGGAAGCTATTGGGGTAGTGTTGTGGGCAGGGAAAGCTTCTGGTTTGGGGGCGTATTGTTAGGAGAGGACTGATTTGGATGCGCATTCTTGGGTTTCAGTCCAAAAATCTCTCTGCAGGTTTGCAGCAGCAAGTGCTGACTGGCTAGTGCCAGTGCTGTCACCAGAAAGTAGTCCATTCCTAAAGCCGTTTTTCAGTTCTTAAAACATTTCTTAGTTGAAAAGAAAAGAAAAGAAGCCGAGGTGGGAAATAAACAGAAGAACAGATAACTTGTAAAAATAAATAAATAAATAAAGCAAACAGGAAACACACCTCTGCAAGTTTGCAACAGAAAGTGTAGATTGGCCGGTGTTTATAATGTCACCCAGGAAGTTGCTCATCCCTCAAGCAATTTTGCTAGAGCAGCATTTTAAAAGACTGCGGAAACAGTCTTCCATCTCTCCTCATAGTGGAAACTGAAGGCTCCACCAGCATTCAGCTTGATCTATCTGGTGATAAGGTGGCAAGCTTAGGAGGCAGCTGAGCTCAAGCATTAGTCTTGACTTCTCAGTCGATAATATGTCTGTCTTCGCCCATAATGCAGTTTCCTGCTACGGGTGACACTAGCGTGGAACTCGAAGCTGTATCAAAGGCTGCAACAGCCTTTCTCCAGCCCCCCATGTGGTTCGAGGCCCGAGACGGAAATTGTCCCAGACAGACGTTGGCTTGAACTTTTCCTCTCTTGAGCATTTTCAGTGCTGTGTCTTGCATTCCTGAGATGTCTATGATTGCGATGGATAGTGGCACGAGAAAATACTTTGTCCGCTTCGTGTCCCGGGCTCTGAGGGCTAGTTAGATGAGGAGGAAAGTCACATCTTGGCATGGCTTTTCCAGCCAGTGCGTAGAGCACAGAGTGAAG
This sequence comes from Paroedura picta, assembly GCF_049243985.1. Taxonomy (NCBI): domain Eukaryota; kingdom Metazoa; phylum Chordata; class Lepidosauria; order Squamata; family Gekkonidae; genus Paroedura; species Paroedura picta. Next base: position 35,296,187 of record NC_135382.1, read on the forward strand.
GTAGGCTGCTAAAGCTAAGTGAGTCTCAATATGGCTGGGAAGTTGCCTTAGATTCCAGGATTAAGCCAGTCGAGAAGGCGGATCTAGGCTTTTCCTGGTCCTTTCAACCAATGTTTTCTTTTTAAAAGAAAACCGGAGCACTTATGTGAATTGAATGTTGATGGGGGGGGGGGGGATCTAACGGACGTGCATGATAAAAGTGAGGGGAAATATCCACACATAATATGCCCTTGTCAGACACTAAGCAGGCTTGTAATTACAGGAAGTAATGAATACAAAGGGATAGAATCATAGAGTTGGAAGAGGCCATCCGGGATAAGTATCTGTCCAGTCACTGATTATAGACCGCCAGTGAGGGGGAGTTCACCACCTCCTTAGGGCAGCCAATTCCACTGCTGAACTGACTGTGAATTCCACCCCCCCCCCCCGATATCTAGCCAGTACCATTCTACACAAAGTTTAAACCCATTCCTGGCAGTCCTAGTCTCTGCGGTCAAGAGGAACTGCTCCCTGCCCTCCTCCAAGTGACAACCTTTCAAATACTTCAACCTCCTCTCAACCAGGCTGAACATTCCCAAGTCCCTCAGCATTTCCTCCTAGGGCTTGGTCCCCAGGCCCCAGATCATCCTCGTCGCTCTCCTCTGCACCCCCTCAATTTTATCCACAAACTTTTTGAAGTGAGGCCTCCAGAGCAGCACATGAGGGTCATGCGTACAAGGACCATGACACAGAGGCAAGCAACGGGGAGCCACCTCTGAAGGTCTCTTGCCTTGAACACCACACGGGGTCACCATATGTCACGTCTGACTCGATGGCAAAACAAAACATGCGGAGGACTCCAACCATTGGGCCATCCATGTGAGCCTTGTCTGTTTTAATGGGCTATAGATCTCCAGGGCAGGGGTAGTCAAACTGCGGCCCTCCAGATGACCATGGACTACAATTCCCATGAGCCCCAGGGGCTCATGGGAATTGTAGTCCATGGACATCTGGAGGGCCGCAGTTTGACTACCCCTGCTCCAGGGTATCAGATGGAGATCTTTCTCATCTTTCACTATCTGATCGGTTTCATTGGAGATGCTGGGGACTGAACTTGGGACCTTCTGCATGCAAAACAGATGTTCTACCATTGAGCCACCATCACTGTAGCAACCTGAACTGGGGTGGGGGGAGGTCTTTCCAAAAGGCCTATGTTTGACAGCCCCTTCCGTCCACAGAAAAAAGCAGCATGGCGTTTTCGTTTTGTTTGGCACACCATTCAGCGCGGTTTTACTTTTAAGCATTTGGGTCAGTTTGGCGAACAATAGGAAAAAAGATTTTTTGCGCATGTCTGTGGGGAAAGTAAGGGTTTTTTTTCCCCCCTTAAAGGGGAGGGGAGAAGGAGCAAACTAGAAGTTCCCTTGGTCTTGGCAAATCATGAGGCGTTTTTCATTTTGTAACATCAAAGGCAGTTCCACTTCTTTGATGTCTGTGCATGCTGTTTAAGGTAAAGCATGAATGAAGAAATGTCAATCTGCAAGGTGTCCGTGTAGTTTATGCTGAACACTGAAGAGGACTTGTAGATAAAAGACGAACACGAGGTTTGATAATGAATGTCCAACACGGAGGTGTGCATATCTAAAAGGAAGCACTCAGCTGGAGCAGAGCTGTGCAAACCTTAAAACTCTACTTAGTCCAAGTTTAAGAGATTTTTTTTAAGTTTTTTTTTTCCTCCTTTTTAAATCGAAGGAAGTTGCAAACTCGGGAAGTCATTCCGTGCCCTGTCTTGTTACTTCTGTTTTCCAAAATGCCAACGTACCTTGCCAGTGATTGGGTGGGCGCATTTATGAAGAGAAAAACGGGGTATGAATGAAGTAGTTAGATAAATTGGAAGAGATTATATTTCGCTAATAATTTAGTAAGGGTAATCAACTAAAAATTATCGTTGGTGGTGGAAAAGGCTGTCCGGATGTGTCTGTCTTATGGTGACCTCATGGGGGGGGGGTTCTTGGCCATCCAAGGGTTTGCATCACCCTAAAACAGGCTTACTCAAACAGGGTTTCATGAAACCTTGTAGGTTCTTGACGGCCGTGGAAGGGTTTCCTGAATGGGTGGGAGTTAATTAATTTTATACATATTTATTAAATCTGTTAAACATTTATTGGGTGATATGACCATATATGGTCACGTTGACCCCCCTCCCAAAATAGCCAATGACAGGCCTGGATGGAGTGGGAAGGGGAGGGGCCCCAGGTGGGCGTGTACACAACTATGCTTCCCAACCCTAATTGGCAGGATCTCAGCATTTCTGGAGTTTCTCAAAGCCTGAAGAATGTTTCAAAGGTTTCTCAACGGCAAAGGCTGCTCTACAAGGTACTCCATTTAGTAAGCATTGTGCCTTATTTTACCTGTCTCTACTCTGCCCTCCTTAGGGAAAGTGATTGAGAAAGCAATAGCAGATCAACGCCAGGTCTTCTTGGCTATCTCATCTCTTCTAGACCCTTTCCCCATCTGGCTTCAAACCAGGCTGTGGGACAAAGATAGCTGTATATGGCTTTAGTTGACAACCTATGTCTAAATGTAGACAAAGGTCAGGCCTGCTGGTTGCTCATATAAGGTTTCTAGGCTGCCTTTGACACTGTGGACCATGCCGTTGAGAAGAAGAGTTGGTTTTTATACCCTGCTTTTCACTACGTGAAGGAGTATCAAAGTGGCTTACAATCACAATCCTGTCCTCACAACAGACACCCTGTGGAGTAGGTGGGGCTGAGAGAGCCCTAAGAGGACTGCTTGATCAAAACAGCTCTATCAGGACTGTGACTGGTCCGAGGTCACCCAGCTGGCTGAATGTGGAGGAGCAGGGAATCAAATCCAGCTCACCAAATTAGAAGCTGCTACTCTTAACCACTATACCATGCTGGCTGGAGGCAACTGAAGGCAGAAGCAGGCATCAGGGGTTGTGTGTTAGACTAGTTCAAAGGATTTATCAGACCCAAAGACTTGGCATTGGAGACCAGTTATCACTAGTTGGGGACCTCTTCTGTGGATGCTGATAGGGCTCAGTCTTATTCCCCCATCCTCTTCTCTCAACTTCCCTTAAGTCAAACCATTCATATCTGGGTGTCATCAATATGCAGGTGACACCCAGCTATATAGGTCCTCCTCCAAATCTTCCGGAGATGTGATAGAGGTCCAGACTTGCTACCTGGCTAAGAGTGAACAAATTTAAATTCAACCACAAAGAGACAGAATTAATTCTGTTTGGGAAGGAGCATATCTTGAAGGGCATATGGCTGCCCGCTTTCAATCGGGTTCAGTTGACCTTTGCTAGTTCTGGTAAGACCCTCAGGTTATGCAGGTCCCAAGATTATTAGAGAAGCTAGTTAATACAGTTGCCCAAAAGGCCTTCTGCCAACTCACCCTTATTGTGATACAGCTGATCCACAGTCAAAAGGTTGAAATAGGCTGGTTTAAAGTACTGCTTACCACAAACTTCATGCTTGTATCTGTGAGCCAGCTTTGCTCCTTGCAATAAGGCCTTCTGTGGCCAACCTACAGATGGGCAAAATCCACCACTGTCTTCACACCTGTCTTCTCCACCAAGGAGGCCACCTTGTGGAATGGCCTCCCGAAAAAAACAACCATTGATGCTGACCGCATCTCACTGGGCGGCTCGTGCGGAAACCACCTCATCAGGACAAAATCCCGCCCTGCGTAGAATTGCGTCTGCCCTTCTCTGCGGCAAGACGAATTACGTCTCAACCCAGCCACCTTCAGGAATGCGATCTCTTCTGAAGCTTTGCCAATTCTCTCTTAAAGCTCATCACCGACAGACGTTTCCCCTACGTCTAATAGCTTTGCGATGAATGGGAGCCAAGCGTCTTCTCCTGGGGTAAATTTGTACAATTGCCCAATTATTCTTATGGTTAAGAAAGTCTTCCAAGTTCCGGTGCCTAACCTAAATTAAGTCTTTCAGAGTTCAAAGGGATTCAGAGGGGGATAAGAGCTCAGATGAAGGTGTAATAGCTTTGGGGATAGAGCGCCTGGGAGAGGAATGATACTAGAGAAGAAAAAGGGGTGTGCTTTCAAGAATCTCTCCTTGGGAACTTGAGCCGCTGAGTCACAGAAGAAAGCCTCGTGCAAAGGAACATAGGTTTCCATTTCTTCTGCTCTTTTTCCTTCTTAGATGTGAGGTTTGGTCTGTGAATAGATAAAAAATAAAACTGGAGAGGATGTTTCTGTCCCTAGCTAGAAAGCCATTTATGTCTTTAAACAGCTCCTCCGGTATTTTATCTTTCTGCCAATCCTAGATCTGGGCAGAAAATATTGTAGGGTAAGCGGGGGGGGGGGGGCATACCAAAAGAAATAAAGCTTTGGGTTTTTTATTTCCATTTAGGGTCTGGGAAAGTTATTTTTAGGGAGAAAGAAATTTAGAAGGTGGCGATTTCTACAGGGCAAGTAATTGCCAATTAATCTGTAGGGTTTTCAGCTGGAAAGAACAGAATTTTGGGTCCTGTAAGAGAGGGGGTCACCTGTGGGTCAAATGCTAGACTTGAAAGGGGACTTGGAACGGCATTACAAGCAATCCATCCCTTGCTCTGTAGTCCCCTTTGGGTTGACTGAGTCCCAATGACTCTGCCTGTCTGCCAGAGGAGGGTAGGATCTTTGCTGTGACCCCCAACCCCAGCTGCGTTCTGTGTTTAAAGCTTATCCCACTGCAAGTGCTCTCCCTTTTATTATGGCTTGGCTGTCCAGACCTGATTTTGTATTTTTATTAATTATTATTTTATTTATATACCACCCTCCTTGAAGGCTCAGGGCGGTTCACATAAAACAATACAGATAACTTAGATTAACAATAATGGATGAAGTGAAACAACGAGCAACATGGAACGATAGAAAAAAATGTGGGAAACATTAAATTAACTCATTGGGCGGAATTATGGTGGGTGCCATGGGAGGGGGCTCAGGAGGAGGGCCCTTGGGAAGTGATGGGACGGGTCGACCTCAATCAAATGCCTGGCGGAGGACCATGGGATGGCTGCCCATGATCCTCATTGTCCCATGAGCTCATGGAAAGAGCCAGTTTGGTGTAGTGGTTAGGAGTGTGGACTTCTAATCTGGCAAGCCGGGTTCGATTCTGCGCTCCCCCACATGCAGCCAGCTGGATGACCTTGGGCTCGCCACAGCACTGATAAAACTGTTCTGACCGGGCAGTGATATCAGGGATCTCTCAGCCTCACCCACCCCATAGGGTGTCTGTTGTGGGGAGAGGAATGGGAAGGCGACTGTAAGCCGCTTTGAGCCTCCTTCGGGTAGGGAAAAGCAGCATATAAGAACCAACTCCTCCTCCTCCTCCTCCTCCTCCTCCTCCTCCTCCTCCTCCTCTTCTTCTTCTTCTTCTTCTTCTTCATTCTTAGGGGCTCATGGGATGACAGTGTTTTCCACCTTGGTTGCTCCATGAGGTGTCTTCTCAATGTTCCTCTGGACAGATTGAACCCTGTTCCTAACTACCCAAGAACATTGGTCTTCCTCTAAGAATAAGGCAAGCCCTGATAGCAAAGACCCTGCTTGTAATAAGCCACCCTTCGGATTGATCCGCTGGTGGTTTCGGCAGAGATGGAGAGCAAAGTGCTTCCCTTTCACGTCCTGCCTTGATTTCCTCCCTTACTTTCTTTCCACAGCCTTCTTTCATACTTGTCAAGTTCGGTTCATTTTTTCCGAAATGCAGGGCTAATTAAGCCCCTTAATTTTTAGAGCATCGGTCACACCATTTCAGAGATTTTGTGGTGGTGTTTTTTTTTTTTTTTAAAGGGAGAGTGGGACTCTTTTACTCGTCTAATAGGTTTCCCAATATTTGCTGAGAAATATATCTATTGAGTAAGATCTGCTTTCAAGCCGCAAGCCTTTGGAATGTCAGCTCCATGAAGAATCCTGACAGGCCGTAGGTGGTGAGTTAGGATTGTCTGACAAGGATATTCGCAGGAAAGAACATCAAAATCTAACAAAGAAGCAGAGGGGAGAACGGGGAAAAAAAACCTCAACCTTCTTCATCAACGGAAAGTTTTCCTCCTCTCAGCTTGCTGTGGAAGAGTTTTTATGGTGCAGGTAAAGCTAATTATGAATCTTCTTCTTGTTTGGTTTGCATGTGCAGGGGAAAAAACACAAGTAAAAAAAAACACCCTAAGCACATCTCAGCAAAGGGGGAAGAATTAATGGCTCGGTCTAATGCATTAAATTGCCCTTAAGATGGTTGGGGGGGGGGGCTTGAACACACACAGCCACCTGACCCTGGATCCGTTCCTTGGTCCATCAAGGCCAGTATTGGCTGCTCAGAACGGCAGTGGCTCTCCAGGGGTCATTATGCACACGTTGTACAATGCAGTTTCAATGTGCTTTTGCAGCTGGATTTTCCTGTGCAGAACAGGATAATCTGCTTCTAATATGCACTGAAACGGCATTATCCAACATATGCATAATGGGCCCAGGTTCTCGGGTTGCTGCTGGAGACGCTGGGGATTGAACCTGGGACCTTCAGCATGCAAAGCAGAGGCTCTGCTACCGAGACACAGCTTTTCTCCAGATCTGTAAATTATTCTTCGGTTGCTCTGTTCCTTGCCATCCAGTATTTCTGACCACCATGAACCAGAAGTTGCATTTGTAGGTCTGATTATTTCGCCCTTTGGTCAAAGAAGACCCTCTTCTGAGAACAGTCTCTTTGGTTAAAAAGGGTGAAGTTTGAAGTTGTTTTTTTTTTTTTGGGGGGGACAGTGTGTGTGTGTATATGTGCAGGGGTGCTATGGTTCACATTTACTGACCTGCAAGGGAATGAGAGCTTGCTGGGGTTTTTGGGGTTTTTTTTAAAGCAACATTCAACAAAATAGTACGTAAAACATCATAGAAAGTCTAGCACGAAGGAGGGCAGAAATGGCTTTAGATGTATGGGATTATAAAAGAATGACTACAATTTGCAGATAAAATAGGAGCGATTAAGTTAATGAAGGATAATTTTGCCAGTTTGAAAACTATAATTAACAGGAATTAATTGTTGATTTAGATATTTAGCATAGCTCTGCCGAAAATTTAAGAGAGAGAGAGAGAGAGAGAGAGAGGAAGAGAGAGAGAGACATCAAACGTAAGGCCACTGGAAACCCATTTAATGAAGAAACGATCCAGATGTTCATAAAAGCTTATAAAGCATTAAAAAAAAATAACAGAGAGAGAGGCTGCACGAAGAACTGTAATGATAAAAAGATGCCACTCGCTGCTCTGCTCTTCTTTTAAATACCTCCTTTCTGAAATAATGATTATCATTTGCACTTTCATCTTAAGTTAAATAGCATATGGCTTTGGCTGATTAAAGCCCCCTCCTGCTCTTAATCAGCATCTCAGTATCAGGTTTCTAATGGAGGCAGCCGTTGCCCCGCTGATACGGTAAGCTTTTTAAACAACATCTAAGTCTGTGGATCAGGCCTGTTGGCAAGGGAGAGCTTTGAGCCGGCAGAATACGGGAGGGAGGGAGGGAGGGAGGCAGAGACCAGGGCCCCGGCAGGTGTGTGGTTTATGGGAAACTTTGACAGGGCTGGGGGGGCGGGAGAGGGGTGGGGAGGGGGAAGCATTTGCCCAAAACTTCCCTTGGAAAAAAAATACACCAGGTTCTCCCGGTGCTTTATTCTCTCTCTCTCTCTCTCTTTCGTTCAAAAAAAATTAAAAGACATTTAGTTTCAGGGGGAAACGCCATCCCGAGCGGGTGACATTTCAAAAATAAGGACAGGGCTGCTGCAATCAAACGCAGGACTGCCGCCCAATGAAAGGGGTCCTTTGTCAAGGGAAGCAACAGCTTCAATGGATGTGTGAGTCGAAGCCCATGATGAACGGCCTTGATGAAATCGCCTAGGATTTGCACATGAATCCAATCAATGGCTCCGAAGGGGGAGAAGAGGGATTCGGGCTTTCTTTGAGGATGGATCAGGGACCTCTCCGAGGAGGCCACTGGCCCATCAAAGTCGGTATGGTCTACTCAGGCCGGCAGTAGCTCTCCAGGGTCTCAGGCTTTCTGTCCGGAGCGGAATAACAAAACAGCAGAAGGTTGGTCCATCAAGGTCAATGTTGTCTACTCCAGGTGTAGTCAACCTGTGGTCCTCCAGATGTCCATGGACTATAATTCCCATGAGCCCCTGCCAGCACTTGCTGGCAGGGGCTCATGGGAATTGTAGTCCATGGACATCTGGAGGACCACAGGTTGACTATCCCTGGTCTACTCAGACTGGAAGGTAGCTCTCCAGGATCACTGGCAGAAGTCTTTCACATTGCCTGCTGCCCTGTCCTGTAACTCCAAAGGTGATCAGGCATAAATTGATCATTCCGAGACTCTTTGTAAACAGAGAGTTCCTAATTCTGGGCAAAGCCCTCTCCGTTGCATCTGCTCTTCCCTCAACGTTGTTCTAACCACACAGTGTTTCAAGAAGCAAAATGTCACTAATTACCCCGGGGAAATTGCATCTCTTTGAGAATGCAGCGGGAAGTGGCTGAAGCAGTCTGGAGAATGAAGACCAGACTGCTGTCTTTAAAAAAAATCTGACAGCCTCCCCCCCCCACAGACAGATGTTGGGAAGGGAGCCTTTCAAAGCTGTCATTTTCCATATTTATAGCTCTTTACATAGATGAAATTGGGTGTTCCTAATAAGATTCACAATTTTCTCCGGAGTTAGTTGGGTGCAAACAGCTGGGCAGTCTTTGTCAAAAGCTTATGGGCATTTTCTCCATTTTTCTTTGGTAATTGGGGGCAACTGCCATGATTACCAAGGGATTTCAAGGGTGGAGCTGAAAAAAACACCAGCTTGGTGGGGTGGTGAAGAGGGATGGCCTCTAACTTGGAGAACTGTGTTTGATTCCCCAGTCCTCCATATGCAGCCAGCTGAGTAATGCTGACCCTGCACCTTCTAGACCAGGGGTAGTCAACCTGTGGTCCTCCAGAAGTCCATGGACGACAATTCCCAGGAGCCCCTGCCAGCAAACGCTGGCAGGGGCTCCTGGGAATTGTAGTCCATGGACATCTGGAGGACCACAGGTTGACTACCCGTGACCTAGAGGAACTATTAGAATGGCTTCTTGCTTGGTTCTGAAATGAGTCCAGCCAATTGAGTGGACTCTCGCTTGGAAGACAGACTCTTGGGACTTTTTATGCACATTGGTCTGCTACCCCCCTCCCCTTTCCACTTGCTTACAGCTTGATGCAGCCTTCTTTCCCTTTCTCTGTTGTTCTTGTGGTTCCCTCCCCCCCATTTTTTTTTTAAACAGCAGCCAGCAAACCACACAGAATCCCACGTCCTGTTCAGATCTACAGTACAAAGGGATGCTCTGGAGAAGGCATGGCTCTGCGATGATATCCCCAAGGTATTTCCTGGCTGCCGGCCGAAGCGAAGCGTGATGCCAGCGCATTTCCCCCCTTTATTTCAACATCTGAGAAGAAGCTGCAAATAGACTGATTAACATTTGGCGACTTTTTCGTTCTCCTTTTTAGATTCTCCAGCCTTTGATTCCCTTCCCCCTTTGGAAAGCCAAATGCCTCCAAATGTTAATCAATCTATTTTCTGCGCCCTTCTCTCTGATGTAGGACTAAAGTAATAATGGTGGGCTTGCTGGGGTGGGTGGGTGGGTGGGGGAGAAAACGTCTCCTTTTACAAAACTGGGGGACAGAAAAATTCCATTAAGTGGTGAGCTGGAATGAGACCTTGAAGTTTTTCTGTGCTCCCTAATAGCAATTTGGGGCAGTTTTTTGTTTTTACCTGGACATATTTTTTTGGAGAACGAATGTTGTATCGGCTTACGTTGCACAGCGAGAGTTGCCAGCTCTAAGTTGGGGCATTCCTAGAAGTTTCGGGGGTAGAGTCATAGGGGCAGAGTTTGAGAACTGCGATGCCAGACAGCAGATGTGGCCAAACTTTGGCTCTCCAGATGTCGGAGGACTGCAGTTCCCATGATCCCCTGCCAGCACACGCTCATGGGAATTGTAGTCCCTGGGTGGCCGCAATTTGGCCACCCTGCCATACAGTCTATGATCCAAAGTGACCATTTTCTCCATGACGACTGATACACCATCTGGAAATCAATTGTGTAATCCTAGGAGATCTCCAGTTTCCTCTCCCAGGCTGGCAGCCCCCTTATCCTGGCAGCCTATGCTAATTAAATGCATTAGACACTGTGTGCCATCTATGGAGGACCAAAAAGAGGGCAACAGACCTCAGAACAGAGGAGGAAAGAGGGAAGGAGACCAAATGTTCACAGTGTGAATGGTATTCATAGATGTAAATTTGGCAAGTGGCTATGGGTGTTCTGTGGCTCCTCATGAATCAAGCCACCTCAGCTGAGAGCCAGTGTGACACATGGGATACAGACTCTTGGGGCTTTTTATGTGCATTGGTCTGCTACCCTTCCCCCCTCCAATTCTCATGAGACTCACTGGGCCTTGCATTTTCGCTAATTTTGGAGACCCATCATGGTGTGGTGGAGAACCTGGTTGGATTCTTCACTCCTCCTCCACATGCAGCCATCTGGGTGACCTTACGTCACTCATAGTTCTCTCAGGGCTCTCTCTGCCCCACCTGTCTCACAGGGTGCCTGTTGTGGAGCGAGGGAGGGAAGGTGATTGTAAGACACTTTGAGACTCCTTGGGATAATGAAAGCCAACTCTTCTTCTTGGTGTAGTGGTTAGGAGTGTGGACTTCTAATCTGGCGAGCCGGGTTTGATTCCCCGCTCCCTCACACGCAGCCAGCTGGGTGACCTTGGGCTTGCCACAGCACTGATAAGGCTGTCCTGACCAAGCAGTGATATCAGGGCTCTCTCAGCCTCACCCACCTCACAGGGTGTCTGTTGTGGGGAGAGGAATGGGAAGGCGACTGTAAGCCGCTTTGAGACTTCTTCAGGTAGAGAAAAGCAGCATATAAAACAAACTCTACTTCTTCAGTAATCTCAGGGCTCTCTCAGCCTCCCCAACTCTTCTTCTTCTTCCCCTAGTTAAATTCTAGTAGGTTGTTGTAACCTTTAAAAAAAAAAAGATGGAAAGAAACGTCCAGGCTGTAATTTGAGTATAATAGTCTTTGCAGAGGAGTGTTTGGATTCCAGGGAATTCTCTGGGACATAAACTGTTCCAAAGGACTCTTTTCCTTCTTTCAAATGTTATTCTTTCTTTTCTTTTTCGTTTTTTAATAGAGAGAGACTCTGAACCATGCTGTAGGTTTATGGTGACCTGGGAGGAAGCTCGGCCGAGCAAGGACAGTGTCATTACAGCAGAGGAAGTGCGGTTTCAGGTGCGCCTCCAAATCGTTCAGGCGTGTTGATGAAAACTGATCTCTCTGAAGAGTTTAAATATTGTGTGTGTGTGTGGGGGGGGGAAGGGGGTCACGAGGAAGAGCTGGAAAGAACAGTTTGCATGTACGTTCCTTGAACAAGAGTGCATGAGGCAGTGAGGACACAAATGCATCTCAATGACGTTTTTAAAGGAAAGATTCAGAATTGTCGCCTTGCAAGATAAATAGACAAAAATTCTGTACCAACGGCTCAGCTTCCAGCTGGGGGGGAAATCATATACTCCCATCCTTCCTGAATGAGTTATTGTCTAACCATGCTGGGATTTTTTGAACTTCATTTATCCCTCACCGTTATCCCCAATGGAGACCCAAAGCCTGTTTATTTATTTCATTCATATATATCAGGGGTAGTCAAACTGCGGCCCTCCAGATGTCCATGGACTACAGGTTCCATGAGCCCCTGCCAGCAAATGGATTGCCCTGTTTGCCCAGCAAAATCTGGCAGCAAGTCTTTGTTGTAATGCAATGACAGCACACTATGCAGCCATAGGTAACTGGCATTTCTAGGTGACACTCTAGGAATCCCCCCCCGCCACTCTCTATAGTAAAAACCATAGACACAAATGGAAATTCCTAGAACATCACCATGAAGGCCGTTTTCCAGCCATTTTTTCCTCTGGTTTCACAGTTTCTCAAAGGTTGGGGATTGGCAAGCAACTACCAAGGCTCCTCTAAACACTAATCTCATCTATTTCAGCCCAATGCAATCATTCTTCAGCAGTAAAATTTTGTTGTGAATCCTGAAAGATTTCGAACTTCTGCTTGTGTCTGTGATTAAAGGTCCCCTACCTGCCACGGTTATGAAGAAGAAAAAAAATCCCAGCTTTGCCTGGAACTGATTAGTTCTCGGTTAGCTTCTGGTCTGTTAGTTTTTGCAGGTTCAAAAGTCTTGTCTCCCTGCCAGCAAACTCCCAGCATTATCCCATTATCGCTGGGAATCAATGTATAGTTTTACCTCCAGAAATACGTCTCCCCAAAACCCTTCCTTTCCCATGGACACTCTGGGGCATGCTCTTAATTACGGCTGTGACTAATTTTAACAAGTTAGCCGATATTAATCCCACATCCCTATGTAATGTTTTCTCCCTCGGCTGATTTAGGACTTCAGAGGCTCTTTTGACCGTAACGCTCGGCAGTTGTTTAAAGAACCGGCACGCAGCTGCAGTTGTATGAAATTTCACATTCTCCGGCTGAAACGGGTTTCTAAGGGTTTGCAGAAGGGTCGTGGAGACAGCTTGGCAATCTCAAGTAAAAGGAACCAGCCCCAAACTCTCCAAAGCGATCAATCAAACTTCCCTAGAACTTGATAGCGATAGGATCGCTCTGGGATTACTGTGAATGGACCTCCAGTGACGCACCTGGACCTCCAGTAACGCACCTGGTGGGACTTACAGAGAACCGTTCCTTCAGTAGCTGCAGATGGTCTTTCGAGGGGAGAGCAAACTGTCAGGATGTGGTCTTTCTCTCTCAAGGACCCAACAGAGGATCAGAGAAGATGTCCAGCCTCCGGTGGAGGTGTGGAAGTGTGGAAGAAGAAATAGCCCTTTGGGAAGAGTGTAGGGTTACTAGCATCCAGGTGGGGCCTGGAATTCTCTCAGAGTTACAACTCCTCTCCAGACTTCAGAGATCTGTTACCCTGGGGAAAGTGGCAGCTTCCAAAGATAGACTCTGTGGCAGGGGTGGCCTAGCGGTGGCTCTCCAGATGTTCATGGACTACAATTCCCATGAGCCCCTGCCAGCAGTGAGCGCGATAGCAATTTAGAATGGTTTTTAAAAAGTCATCAGAAGATTACACGGCAAAAATAGGTGGAAGGAAAAGCAGCATTGTAGGAAGTGCTGGGGACATTTAAAATAGCAAACCACAGCAACTCAGGAGCACAGCTCGGTATAGTGTTTAGGAGCATGGACTTCTAATCTGGCAAGCCGGGCTTGATTCCCCACTCCTCCTCCACATGCAACCAGCTGGGTGACCTTGGGCTCGCCACAGCACTGATAAAGCTGTTCTGACCGAGCAGGAATATCAGGGCTCTCTCAGCCTCACCCACCTCACAGGGTGTCTGTTGTGGGGAGAGGAAAGGGAAGGCGAATGTAAGCTGCTCTGAGACTCCTTCAGGGAGAGAAAATAGCATATAAGAACCAACTCTTCTTTTTCTTCAGTGATATTAGGGCTCTCTCAGCCTCACCTCCCTCACAAGGTGTCTGTTGTGGGAAGAGGAAAGGGAAGGCGAATGTAAGCCGCTTTGAGACTCCTTCGGGGAGACAAAAGCGGCATCTAAGAACCAACTCTTCTTCTTCTTCAGTAATAGGGCTCTCTCAGCTTCACCTCCCTCACAGGGTGTCTGTTGTGCAGAGAAGAAAGGGAAGGCGACTGTAAGCTGCTTTGGTAGAGAAAAGTGGCATATAAGAACCAACTCTTCTTCTTCTTCTTCTTCTTCTTCTTCTTCTTCTTCTTCTTCTTCTTCTTCTTCTTCTTCTTCTTCTTCTTCTTCTTCTTCTTCATGTTGTTACCCACCCTGAGCATTGGAAGGGAGGGATCTAAATTTAAAAAAAACGATGATTGTTAAAATAATATCAATGTCATTGATATCGATATTATGATTGACTATAATGTCATTAATACTGATATTATTATTAATAATAATGAGTCATATTGTGATAACAGGTTAATAAATCCCGCTAGCAGCCAATCGGGTCTGTCTGAAAGGACAGGGAAAAACCCTGAGCAGCCAGTGGCTGAAAGGCAACACAAAGGCAGTTTGCCTTGACCATCTCTTGGCTTTCCGGCCTTTCCTCTCTTGCTCCTGAGGTGAGACTGGAGTCGGAGGGCATTTCTGCGGCTTCTTTTTCTCCCCCACCCCCTCAGCTTCCATTCCATTTTTAAAATGAGGAGGCCCTGCATGTCCCGCCCCCCCCTTACCCTTCTCATTTCTATATGGCTTGACTCTCATATATTTTCATAGTACCTGAGGCAGTCACTCTGCAGGTTCCCCGCTGTGCAAATCGCCCTTCACAGAGACAGATCTTCTTGTCAGTAGCTGACAGGAGGTGCCAGCAGCAGGGAGAGAATTTTTTAAAAACGCACGGGTCGGCAAATCAGCCGGTCTCTGTGTGCGGTTCTGGACCCACCCCTAGAATTAGTTCCTATCTTGTATCGAAGGAGTTCTTTTATTTAAAAAAAAAAAAACATACACAGAAAAAGAGCGATGTGACCTCAAGGCGTTATTTAGGGTTAAAAGATAAGCCTGTGGTATTGGGCTTCGCCCATAAATCCTGCTTTTGCTTTTGCAACATACAGCAGCGATTTGCTCTTTGTCTTCTGTCTTTCTTTTGTTTTGCCTCTTCGTTCTTAAGCAGAGGGATCACTAAGACAATGGGTTGTCGAATCAAGGGAATTATTCTCTCACGCAAAGCGTTCAGCTCTCTTTTTCACGTGCGTTCCAAAAAGAGGAGAACTGGGCCTTCCGCAGACTATGTCACCAGAGGGGATGAAGGAATTTAGAGGACGTTTAATTAAACTTCCTTTACACCCTGCCTTTCTCCCCACTGGGCACCCTAAATGGCTTATGGCATTCTCTTCTCCTCCGTTTCATGCTCACAATAACATTAACAATAACATTGTGACAGTAGAAAAGAGCAGGCGTCCAGTAGCTCTTTAAAGACAGACAAAATTTGTGGTGGGATAAGAGCTTTCGTGAGTCAGTGCTCACTTCAGCTTGGTGGAGTGCTTAAGGGCGGCAGTGAAAAAATGGGGTACAAAACCCCAGTTCTTCTCCTTCTCCTTCTCCTTCTCCTTCTCCTTCTCCTTCTCCTTCTCCTTCTCCTTCTCCTTCTCCTTCTCCTTCTCCTTCTCCTTCTCCTTCTCCTTCTCCTTCTCCTTCACAAATTCCCAGCTCTAGTAATCTCCTGCTGGAGGCCAGCACTGAATTGGAAATCCTAGCGCCACCCATGTTTGGGTCAAACCTTTGCTCTTGGGTTGGCCTTGTCCCTACCCTGTTGTGAAACTGAGCCAGCCTGCCAGAAAGACGGTATAAATACCAAATAAACAAATAAACTTCCAAAAGTCTGATTCAGGTGGGAACCGATAGAACAAAGTCTGAGTCCAGTGGCAGCTTTAAAAGAGCTTCCAGGAGTATCTCGCCCTAAGTTCCAAGTGCCGGAGACAAGCTCAATGGAAAAGCTGGTAACCCTAGTTGAGAGGCCCACCTTATGTGTGGTGTAATGCACACAATCTCTGCCATGCTAAGGACAGCTTGTATGAATTAAGGCAGGATACGGTGTGAAGTGAGGATTCCAGAGCTTTCTTGAGTTTCGGCGTTCCGTCGTTCGTAACGTTTTTGCGACACCTACCCTTCCTAAACAGAATGGATGAATTTGAGGGATATGCGGAGCGTAGCACATAATAAAACTCTCAAAAATAGCAACCGCATTTAATTCAATTAGGAACAATAACGTTCATGCTGTGTAGCGTCGGAAAATATGTACGCAAACTTCCATTTCTAGAACGGAACATTCTGACCTTCTCCTCCCCCCCCCCCCCAGCATCTTCTTATGCCCCCTAGAATTCAGCGTCTGAGTCCTGGTGACCAATGGTTCTTAGGATCCAAGACAATGCCTTTGCGCTTTTGAAAATTGGCCCCCAAAAATCCGCTGTGCGTGTATTTTTAAATGAAAGCGAACGAAAATTGATTTCGCTTTGAGAAATTCGCCTGACGGAAGTCGCGAAGCCCCTGGAGTCTTGCAAAAGCGGGGACCGAGAATCACCGTTGTGATAAAACACCGCACAACGATTGCTGTCAGGGACCTCCAAAAGACAATCCTGGTCAAAGTAGACATCTGGCCAGAGGGTAAATAGCCCTTTCATCTATTCAGCCATGGCAAAGCCCACAAGGACAGTCTTTCGCCAAGAACTTGGAGAGAAATGCAATAAGGATTTGAAGCAGAAAGCAGCGTGGCAACACATGTTGAAAATTAGTGGGGATGAAGTATGGACCAATCTCCTGAACCTGAATTCAATGGGATTCAGTACTCACTATGGACAATCTTCCTCCCTGGACCCCAGGCTCCCGCTGGGGCTCAAGAGGGCGGCGAGAACAAAATAATACGGACATCAGCGTTGTGCGGTGCTGTGACTTCACTTCTGGTTTTATACCTGGAAGGTGTTTGTCGAATCATAGAGTGGGAAGGGGGCCATCCAGACCATCTAGTCCCACCCCCCTGCTCAATGCAGGACCAGCCTAAAGCATCCATAATAAGTATCTGTCCAGCCGCTGCATGAAGACCACCTCCTCCTTAGGCAGCCGATTCCACTGCTGTGACTGTGAGATCCCTCCCCCTCCAATATCTAGCCTGAAATGTTTCACATGTAGTTTAGAACCATTAATGCGAGCGCAGGTGTTACCAGGAAGGTGACAACTCTATATATCCCTTGAGAACTGTAACTTGCTGTGGGTGATCAGAATCGATTAGAGCAGGGGTAGTCAACCTGTGGTCCTCCAGATGTCCATGGACTACCATTCCCATGAGCCCCTGCCAGCAAATGCTGGCAGGGGCTCATGGGAATGGTAGTCCATGGACATCTGGAGGACCACAGGTTGACTACCCCTGGATTAGAGGACCCCAGGCTTGTTCCCCTTGTTGGTGATATTTGAACACCACCACAAAGAAACAGGCAAGGTAAGATTCCAAGCTGAGATTTTTTTTCAAAATGCCTGTTCATTGGTTGGGCCAAGCAGAGGCGAGTTCCTTGTTCCCAACCCGAGTGGGGGAAAAAATGAAACAAAGCTTGAGAACACTGGCACCTTCAAGATCTTAAGGTCTTCAAGGAGTTCCTGGATGCAAACTTTGTTCTGTTGCTTCGGGACAACAAAGCGACCCACCTGAATCTATCTTCATGGGAAAAAATACAGCCATTGAATTGGTGTGAAGTCTCTCCCACCCCCACCCCCCACCCTGGCATCTGTTCTCAATCCTTAATAATTTGCTCTCTTCTGTGTGTATAATAGGTTTCCTTACTTTAAAAATCCCCCAAAGATGCTATGGTTTGTATAATGAGCTTAAAGCTTCTAATGGCCCTTCTTGCTCCAAATTGCTTCAAGTACCTCCACTCATTGTGCCGTCTGTGGAGTATTTTTCCCCAAGGAATTTAAGTTTAATATATCACTTTAAAAGGCATCCTTGGAAATTATGGATTTCCCCCCTTCCCCTTCCCCACACTCTTGCTGCCTGTCCCCCTCCCCAGTTTAATTTGTTCCAGCCAAGCAGAGCTTCAAGAAGATGTTAAAATGGGGATCAGGAAAGCAGACCAGGGAATAGTCATGTACATGGCTTGCTCTGTGCCCTCAACGGTGGTCACATCAGGTCGAATGAACAGCTGAAGTGTGTTTCACAGAATGCCAACAAGCAAACACGATAAGAACAGCCCTGCTGGATCAGAGCAGTGGTCCATCTAGTCCAGCATCCTGCCTTACACAGTGGCCGAACAACCAGTTCTTCTGGAGGGCCAACAACAGGGCATAGAGGCTGAGGCCTTCATAAGAACTTAAGAAAAGCCCTGCTTGATCAGAACAGGGGTCCATGTAGTCCAGCATCCTGCCTTACACAGTGGCCGAACAACCAGTTCTTCTGGAGGGCCAACAACAGGGCATAGAGGCTGAGGCCTTCATAAGAACTTAAGAAAAGCCCTGCTTGATCAGAACAGGGGTCCATGTAGTCCAGCATCCTGCCTTACACAGTGGCCGAACAACCAGTTCTTCTGGAGAGCCAACAACAGGGCATAGAGGCTGAGGCCTTCATAAGAACTTAAGAAGAGCCCTGTTTGATCAGACCAGGGGTCCATCCAGTCCAGCATCCTGTCTCACACAGTGGCCAACCAGTTCCTCTAGAGGGCCAACAACAGGGCATAGATGCTGAGGACTTCCTACCAACACAAGAAGAGCCCTGCTAGATCAGGCCAGTGATCCATCAAGTCCAGCATCCTGTCTCACACAATGACCAACAACAGGGCATAGAGGCCTTCATAAGAACATCAGAAGAGGTCTGCTAGATCAGACTAGTGGCCAGCCAGTTCTTCTGGGCATAGAGGCTGAGGCCTTCATAAGAACTTAAGAAGAGCCCTGCTGGGTCAGACCAGAGGTCCATCTAGTCCAGCATCCTGTCTCACACAGTGGCCAACCAGTTCCTCTGGAGGGCCAACTACAGGGCACAGTTTTCCTACGAACATCTTTCCTACGAACATCAGAAGAGCCCTTGTGGATCAGACCAGTGGTCCATCTAGTCCTGCATCCTGCCTCATCTGTTCCTCCGGAGACCCAACCACAGGACCTGATGTTGCCTCTTGGCACTGGGATTCAGAAGTGTACAGCCTTCTTAGACAAGAGGTGTGCAAAAATAAGGAATATAGCAGCACTTGACTAACTCACATATAAAATTAGATTAACTCAGGGGAGAAAAAAGAAAGATGACCTTATGATAATTTGAATGGTTTTATGAAGTATCTGTTGGGATTTCTGGAATGTCTCATTGAAGAATGTTATTTATTTGGGTGCAAGCCTTTTGTTGCTGTTGTTTTTTTATATTGGATTAAGGTGATTGAATTGGATTAAGGTGATATTTATAATATTATTTAGAATTAAATAATTTTATGACAAAAAAATGCCCCGCCCTTAGATCCTTTTGTTTTTGGTTTAGGTTCTGTTTTGTCTTATATATTTTTACACCATCTGTGACTTTCTTTACTGGTCGGAACAATAATGTATTATAATGGTCTGTTTCCATACGTGTAGTCAGATGGTTTTGTTCTGTCGTGTTTTTATGGTACGGTTAAACTTAAATATAATAATAAAAAAGAAGTTTACTGCCTCTCAGTGTGGACGGTCCCTTCAGCCACCCTGATAGATTATCCTCCAGGAGTCTGTCTAATCTCCTTTTAAACCTTTCTGTGCCTGTGGCTCTCCCTGCATCCAATGGCAGCAAACTCCACATGTTTATCACTGGAAAGAAGCACAGAAGCCTGGTTAGAAGAGCCAGTTTGGTGTAGTGGTTAGGAGCGCAGACTTCTAATCTGGCGATCCGGGTTTGATTCCCTGCTCCTCCCCCACATGCAGCCAGCTGACCTTGGACTCGCCATATCACTGATAAAGCTATTCTGACCGACCAGTAATATCAGGGCTCTCTCAGCCTCCCCTCCCTCACAGGGTGTCTGTTGTGGGGAGAGGAAAGGGAAGACAATTGGAAGCCGCTTTGAGACTCCTTTGGGTAGAGAAAAGTGGCATATAAGAACCAATTCTTCTTCAGTAATATCAGGGCTCTCTCAGCCTCCCCTCCCTCACAGGGTGTCTGTTGCAGGGAGAGGAAAGGGAAGGCGACTGTAAGCCACTCTGAGACTCCTTCGGGTAGAGACAAGTGGCATATAAGAATATAAGACAAGTGGCATATAATATCAGGGCTCTCTCAGCCTCCCCTCCCTCACAGGGTGCCTGTTGTGGGATTTGTATCTTGTGGAGCTTGGATGACTCTGGAAAGTCAGGACCAGCAGTGGGGAATCTGGGGCGGGGAATCTGGGGCATTGTGGGTGGAGCCTGGTGGAATCTGCATTTCTGTGGGTGGAGCTGGTTGGAATCTGGTGCATCCTGAGCGCAGCCAGGTAAAACCTGGGATGCTGTGGGTGGGGCCTAACAGAGTCCGGATGCTCTCCTCAGATCTCAGCACTGATTAACTGACAAGACGTAATTTTTTAAAAAACTGGTTGCACAATGGTTAGCAATCCGTTCAAAGACTTTCATAATTTTACAAAGTAGTATGAAAGATATTGTCAGAAATGCACCACAAAGACACGCATGAATAATGTCACCCAGGATTTGGTTGTTTTTTTTTAAAAAATCTAGATGGAGCCTCTTGATTGGAATAATATTTCCTTTTCACCGCTGTCCTGTTTTGTTTCTTTGACAAAAGCTGTCCCCTCCCCCCATACCCTGCTTCCTACTGCCTTTGTACCTAGCATTTGTGCTCCCCCCCCCTAAAAGGTTTGATGATGCATTGTGATTTTCCCTTTTCTACGGGGGCTTTATGAAGGGAGCTGGAGGCAGTTCTCATTAGTTTCTCTGACATCTTTTATCACTTATCAGAGGAACAAGCAAACGGAGAGCAATTCCTTTGATCATGGCAAAAGTAGAAAGACTATTAAAAAAAACCCTATGAAGATTTGCTAAGTAGAAAGTGGGGAAGACAGTCGGCAGCGTGTTTCAAAGGGAGAAACATGGTTTAAAGTTGCCAGATTTGCTTGTATGTATTAAAGAATTGTTAATGATGCTACATTCTTCCCCGTATCCTTCGTTTTCTTCCTTTCCTTTTTCTTTCTTTTAAACAGGCAAACAAGCTATTGCAGGCAGCAAGGGCAGGTGATATCAATGAAGTGCGGGGGGGAAAATAGCTTGAAAGATGGGTTGTCTCAAAGGGATTTGTGGCTTCGTTGAAAAATGGCTGGAAGAGAAGATGGGGAAAAAAATAAAACAAAAATAGGAGCACGCAATTGGGCTCTCCTGGGAGAGGAGCGCTGAATGCCGTAAAGGGCCCTTTTCCTTTTGAGAGGAAGCAGGATTCTGTAGCGGTGAATGGGGTGTTGGAGAAGGATGTCGGGTGGAAATTGGAAACCTTGTCGTTATCCTTCTGTCGCGCAGGCCCCTCGACGCTCAAAGAGGCCCGAAGAAAAAGGGCCATCTCGAATCAGTATTGTAGGCAAGAAGAAAGGATCTTATCTGGGGAATAGACTATTTTGTCAAACTGATTCTTCCCTCTGCACCTTCTGTCCTTGTTACCGGGGGATCTTGAGGCAGCAGATGGAGAGCTGAAAGTTCAGTGTTCTGCATTATGGGCGGCGAGTCATGAGGCAGAAAGCGTTCCTGTTAAGGGCATCGGAGGAGGAGATGCCCCGTTGTGATGGACATGGCCCTGTCTTCTCTGAGAGCTCAGTGGAACATCAGCCTCCCGTGATCAGACTTTCCCCATCCAAGGACCTCTTCTGGGGGGAGGGGCTCAGGCTCAGTGGCAGAGCATCTGCTGGGCATGCAGAAGGTTTCAGTTCCCAGCTCCCCCAGTTAAAGGACCTCTCTTGGTCTGTTTAGCCTGGAGAGGGGCACGGACTGAGAGGGGAATCTGATAGCCATCTTCAAGTAATTAGAGGATGGAGCAGAGTTCTCTCTTGCCCCGGAGGGACGGACCAGATCCAATGGGATGAAATTAACACAAAAGAAATTCCATCTAAACATCCGGAAGAAGTTCCTGACAGTTAGAGCGTTTCCTCAGTGGAACAGGCTTCCTCAAGGGGTGGTGGGTTTGCCATCTTTGGAGATTTTAAAACAGAGGCTGGATAGCCATCTGACGGAGAGGCTGATTCTGTGAAGGTTCAAGGGGGTGTCAGGTGACAGTGGATGAGCGATAGGGTTGTGAGTGTCCTGCTTAGTGCAGGGGGTTGGACTAGATGACCCAGGAGGTCCCTTCCAACTCTATGATTCTGTGATTCTATGACTTGGCAGTAGGAATGCAAAAGACCTCTCTGTCTGAGCTGCTGCCAGGCTGAATGGACCATATTGACCACGATGGACCTACAAAGTGATTCAGCGTAAGGCAACTTCTTGTGCATGGCCACCAAGCCCAGCATTCTGCTGTGAACATCTGTCGGCCGTATGCCTTTGGAAACTCCATGAAGGCTGTGGCTGGTGGGGGTTTCTTTGCAACATCTGTCATTCAGGAATTTTCTGTCCATGGTCATTAACCACCACAGCGAACAGACTGCTGACGGGGACCTCTCTGCCCTGAATGTCTCAAATCCTTTTTAAAGGCTGTCCAAACAGATGCCTCTTGGGTGGCTGTGGGCTGAGGAAGTTTTCAAAATTGGGGTTCCAAAATATGCAAAGCATGTAGGCCTATTGGTCTAACTTTTATTTAAGTCACCCTGGGGAGCTATCGTAGCCCGGACAAGCCCAGCCCCATCAGATCAGAGAATCATAGAATCATAGCGTTGGAAGGGACCTCATGGGTCATCTAGTCCAACCCCCTGAGGTCCCTTCCAACTCTATGATTCTATGATTCTATGATCTGATCTTGGAAGCTAAGCAGGGATAGCCCTGGCCAGTATTTGGATGGGAGACCTCCAAGGATTTGGGTGGTAGTTCCTCCAAGGAACATTAGGGGTCATGACAAACCACCTCTGAAAGTCCCTTACCTGGCTCCTAGACAGAACTCCTGGCTACACTACACACCCCTGTACAATAAATAAATAATCCAAGGAGGTTAGGTTGACATCCATAGTCATCTTCTCCATATACCTTCATAAGCACTCAGTGAGGGTTGATCCTGGTCCTAATGTGACTGACACATGGTCTGTCCTTAAGGTATTCTGAGAATCCACTTCCTCCCGTCATGGGTGGCCAATCTATATTTCCCATTGCTTGGGACAACATGGTGGACAGGTGTGGATTCCAATAACAGCTAGGCATGCAGTACAACAAGGCAATTATGTGAAACTTACAACCAATAGTCTGATTTGGGTGGGGTCCCTCCGTGGAATGGTGTGCCCCCTGTCAGAACCCCTAGACACACCCGATGGTGGGTGGTCCTTTTTTGCCAGGCAGAGGAAATGCGAGAGCTCTGTTTTTGGGTCTCCTCACCTGCACAGTGGTGTGAGAACCAGCATGGTGTAGTGGTTAGGAGTGGTGGCTTGTAATCTGGCAAGCTAGGTTTGATTCCCTGCTCCTCCACAGGCAGCCAGCTGGGTGACCTTGGGCTCGCCACAGCCGAGATAGAGCTGTTCTGACCGAGCAGGAATATCAGGGCTTTCTCAGCCTCACCCACCTCACAGGGTGTCTGTTGTGGGGAGAGGAAAGGGAAGGCGATTGGAAGCCATTTTGAGACTCCTTCGGGTAGAGAAAAGCAGCATATAAAAGCCAACTCTTCTTCTTCTTTGGCGTCCATCACCGGACTGCCATTTTAAAAACCAGAGAATCTGGTTAAAAACCGGAGAAGCTGGCCTCAACTGTAAACCTGGTGAAAGAGCTCCGTCTTGCAGGCCCCATGTTAGTTCCATTGGGGCCCGTATGCTCTCTGGAAGCTCATTCCACCAAGCAGAGAGAGGCCAAGGCAGAGAAAGCCCTGGCCCTGGTTGAGGCCAGCCGGACGTCTTTGAGGCCAGGGACTACCAGGTGATTAGCAGTCACTGAGCACAGCACCTTCTGTGGGACATCTTCAGACTATGGCATTATACCCCACTTGAGGTCCCTGTCTGCCCCAAATTTCCAGTTTCCCAATCTGGATTGGGCAACTTCAATCCCCCCTCCATCGCTGACCAGCGGCCTGGGGGACAGGGGGAAGCTGTGTACCCTAATTCTGGCACAAACCAATGTCACTTAGTTATCCTGCCGGCCTGTTCTGGATGTCTCCTGCCGATCCATTACTTTAGACTCTGCCAGTGGGGTTCCCAAGCCTACCGAAGCTCAAACCTTGAAACGGCAAACGCACCGGCTTCCTATTTTCCTTTGCGCTGCTCAGGGGGAGAAAAGGTGGGTACGCTTTTTCCTCCTCCCCTCCCCTCCCCTCATTATTTGATAGTTCTTTTAGGAGTTGTGAGTTTTAACTTTGTCTCCTTTTGATCAGGAGGAGTCGGCGGAGCAGGAATGCAGCGCTGCGGTGACTCTGGCTTTGAACTCACCAGGCCTAAAAGTCTGCAAGAATATTTTCCTCTTTCAGCTCGCTGGCTGGCTCCTACGGCTTCCTGATAAAGAGAGGCATTAAACTGTCCTTAAGGACAGCTAGAAAAGTAAGCTCTTCCCATTCCAAAACTCACAATGGGATTGGTTTTTTTAATTATTAAAGGGCATCAAAAATTTAAATGTTAGACTTCAGGAATTATTTATTTCTAACGCTTTATTATTTCCCTCTCCCCCCGAAAGCCCCCCTTTTGCTATTTGAAATTAAAGTTTCGATTCTTTTCCCCCCCTTTTTTTTAAAAGCACCTGGCTCCTGGCTCATGCCTAGGATGAGTGGGCTGCAGTTGATGCCACACCGCCATCTCGTGGCACGTCGGAGAACTTTCAGGGTGAGATGTTTCCTGCGGCTTATTCTGAAACGTGTCATAGGAGAGTTGTACTTTTCCAGAAAAGCAGCAAGGGGCTGCAGTTCTGGTGGTCTTTGGAGCAAAACTTGTAGCCTGGAGACGAGCTGTAATTCCGGGGGATCCCCAGGTCTCAGCTGGAGGCTGGCATCCTTAGATCTCAAGCATGCTGTTCTCTCCATCATTGGCTTCAGCCCTCAATATTGCAAATAGTAATAATGGTCTACCCTATAGGGTTGTCGTGAATATTACAGGACAATAATATACACAAAGGACTCTGAACACTGAAAGCGTTCAGTGTTATTATTAAGAGGAGCTTTCCTGTTGTGTTTTATAGAATCATAGAGTTGGAAGGGACCTCCTAGGTCATCTAGTCCAACCCCCTCCACTATGCAGGACACTCCCAACCCTCTCGCTCATCCCATGTCACCTGCCACCCCCTTGAGCCTTCACAGAATTAGCCTCTTTGTCAAATGGCTCTCCAGCCTCTGTTTAAAAATCTCCAAAGATGGAGAACGCACCACCTTCCGAGGAAGCCTGTTCCACTGAGAAACCGCTCTGACTGTCAGGAACTTCTTCTAGAGGTTTAGAGGGAATTTCTTTTGAATTAATTTCATCCCATTCGTTCTGGTCCATCACTCTGGGGTAAAAAAGGTGAGAAAGGTGCTCTAGGGAAGGGAGTGCTAAAACAAACAAACAAACCAACAAACCAACAAACATAAACCCTATGAGGTTGCCCTAAATCAGTTCTTATTCCACATTATTTTCCACCACCCCAGTAATGGTGGTCCTGGAGGAACAGAGTTTGCGTAGCCAGAATGCTTTATTGTCAGGAGCAGATCGAGGACATAGTAGTTGTGAGGTCCTTCTCTTTTGGGCCCCATCCAGATATCGTTCCTATTTGGTTTCTTGAGCCTACTGAAGAAGCAAAGTCTGGAGAAACGAAGTGTACTGGCTCTTCCTGTGGATTACAGAGTTATATTTGAGACAAGGCCTTATTTATAATAACTTTATTTGCACTGTGTCTAAAATCCTTAACAAAATTGAATATACTTTTGTCAACCTTATTTTGTTGAATGTGTACAGACTGATCATGCAGGTCTCTCTAGTACAGTGGTTCCTGGTCTATTGTGTCACCGCCAGGTAATGCCTGGAGAGCTCCCTGTATTACTACTGATCTCCAAACTCCAGACATCAATTCCCCTGGAGAAAATGACCGCTTTGAAGCAGGGACTCTGTGGCATTATATTCTTTCAAGGTTCCTCCCTTCCCCCAATCCCACCGCCCCCTAGGCATGACCCCCAAATCTCCAGCTATTTCCCAACCTGGAGTTGGCCAACCCTGTATAGCATTCCCTGCCACAAGCTGCACAGATGGACACCAGCTTGGGCTGGTTTTGAAACGGGTGGAGTCAAATTAATGGAGAGTGAATCCAGCAGTGGTGGTCAGCTGTAATGACAAAATGGAGCCTTCATTTTCAGAGGCGGTGTACTCGTGAATACCAGTTGTTGTCGGGTGGTGGGGTCGGGCAACTGTGGAGTCCTGCTTGGGTCTCTTTGCGTTGCTTCTTGGCTTTTTGGGGGATAGCCGGCTTAGAACGTGCCCTTCATTGAATCCAGCAAGGCTCTTCCTGTATTCTTAAAAACTGGCCCTTCCATCTCAGAAAAGAGGTGGGTGGATCATATCTCTTCTTAAGAACCTGTTGTAGATTATTGTTTCAGAGGGCAGCTGGGTTGAACTACAGACTGGAGTCCAGCAGTAGCATAGGGATCGACCAGATTTTCGGGGTAGAAGCTTTCAAGAGTCAAAGCTCCCTTCATCAAGTACGGGTTGGAATGTTGATCTCTGATTCCTTACACCCCAGTCAGAAGGTGGGAGGCATGTTGTAAAGAAAGAACTCAAAATAGAGCTGAATCTAGCTGTTATAGATACTGTAGCTTGCAAGTATACATTGCTAGCTTGAGTGGCTCCTTGGAAGACACACACCCCGCCCATTCCCCACTCACAGTATATATTCCTGAACAGCAAGTTCTTTCAGGGTGACTGCTTTTCTAGGTCCTTTCTTGGCTTTTCTCTCTTCCAGTTTCTCTTGTAAGGAGATAAAGTCCTTGCCAAGGTCATACGCCAAGGAGATCATTGCTTCCAGCAGGGGCGTAAAATACCGGTGGTTGGGATGGTTCTGAAGACGCAACAAAGCCTTCTCTCCAAATTCATAGGCGCTTCGAGAATCATCGAGGTCTTTGTGGCAGATCAGGATGGCGCAAAGGGTCGGGACCAGGAGAATTGGCCTGTGCTTGATCAGTTTTTCCTGCAGGGGTGCAACTTGCAGAAATATTTCCAAGCCTTTGGTGTACTGTCCTCCACGCAGGCAACTGTAGGCTTCTTCCAGTTCAGGTCTGACTAAGAAATCGATAAATATTCTCGACGTCTGGATACATTCCATGGAATAGAGAAGCCGCAGGTAATCCTGGAAGGCTAATTTCCTCTCTGTGACAATCTCTTCCGTGAAATTCCCAGTCAAGCTTTTCTTGGGGAAGGGAATGTCCTCCATTTCATCATAAAACGTCTTCCAAAGGTTTGCGTGCAGCCTTTCAAAATCCGAGTACCGGCGCTCAATGATTGATCTGTTGCTGTCAAAACTGCCAGTCTGGATAATGATGATTCGGTAATTCTAGCAGGAAACAAACCAATAGGAAAATAAGAAATTAAACCTTGTCAAGCACGGTACTAGTAGAAGGTTCGCGCTATGGCAAATTTATGACTGTTTCTTGGGGCCAGGCTAAGCCTACCCAAATAGCTTTCTCTCCATCCTGGTACAAAAGAGCGAAGAGTGCTACAAGTTAATAAAGGTGTTTTGGGCTTAGAACAGGGGGAAGGTATATTTAGGTAGTGAAGGTAGTGTTTTGTGTGCAGTGGGAAAAAAGCAACAGCAGTCATTTCCTTCCACAGTGGATCAACCCTTGATATTTACCATAAAGCTCTTGATTAGGGATCCATCTTATTCCCTCTCTCTAGCATACCTTGTGCAAACGTAACCCTGTCCAATCTCCTAACCATGGTTAGATGTTTCCAGTGGGCACATTCCTCCTCCCTTTCCAAGTGTGGTTACCCTCTTTGTTTCCTTTTAAAAGCTAACTATGGCTAGTGTTAAATTCATATCACATTAAAAAAAAAAATTCACTACAAAAGTTAATCTGTAAACTATGAGTTTGGCGCTAACCCTGGTTAGGAGTCAAGAAATGCCTGCTGGGATTGTGATTTTCCACCTTCTTCCTTCCCTCTCATGTATGATCCGCTCCCTGTTTCTTTTGGTTTCAACTATGGCTAGTGTTATGTATACATCACAGGATTTGTTCTTTTTTGCTAACCATGGTTAGCCCACACAACCACCTGAAGTTTACAGGCTGTAGCTAACCATGACTAATGAAAACACTGATGCTGGTGGTATGTTAACTACATTGGATATTAACTATATTGTTATTGCAGCTTTCCTCCTACGAGTTCAGGACAGCAGATATGGTTCCACCCAATTTAGTAACACTCAGGCTGAGAGAGATGGACATGGTTGAACAGGGATCTGAATCTGGATCTTCCTGCTCTAAGGCTCTCAACATTTCCTCCTTCTAACTCTCGTTTCGTTGACTCTGCAAACAAGATGGAGGAGAGAAACCTGTGATTAGGTTCAGTACCATTTCACATTCTTTCATGAGCTTACCACATACTTAGAGAAGGTCCTCTCTACAATTCGGGCAGACGGGATTTCAAAAAGCACTTTGATTGCTCGGCAACTGCGTTTCTCGTTCCTCCAGTATTCCTGAAGTTCTTTCGTCGTCATGGAAGAGTTGGGACTTGGGGATTTCTTCGGACTTTTGCGAGCCCCTGAAATGACATGATCAGCTGTATGTCGGAGTCCAAACTATAGCTTAGGTGCCCAGTAATATCTACTCATCTGTAGTAGCTCTCCAAGATGCTTTTGTTTCCTGATTTAACCTAAGATGCCAGAGATGGAACTCAGTATCTTATGTAGTTGAAGGAGCTATTGTGTGGTGTGTAAACATATGTTGGACAGTTTGGTGAGTTTTCAGTTCTTGATCTCTTTCTGCACCATGCTGGAGTCCTAATAAAGGGCTTAATCACTTCCAGCACCATCCATCTGTTCAGTACCGGGCAACTCTATTGCCTGTGTACAGAAGCAGTCTTGAAAAATTCAGATTTGCATAGTTTGCGGGAAGCCGGTAGAAGGGATCCTTCCCGACCTCCTCTGGAGGGCTGTTCCATAAGGGGGGGGGGGAGGAACAATGGAGAAGGCATGTGGATGAGCAGTTGTTGACGTCACCCATTTGCAGGTGAGCACCTGCTGAGGACCTTGCTCAGAGGAGCAAAGCTGTCAGGATGGTGCCTGGGAAGAGAGTAGATGACAGACCTTCCTAGGAGTACAGAGTGCCTCAACTCACGGCAACTGCATATGTTCATGCATGACCTATATGAAATCTGCAGATTCAGTCAGGAGGCCAAATACTCCAGCTCCGACACAAAGAGAATTTCTACTAACAAGGAGCAAAACTGAACTGAAAACAGCTGGAAGAATACCCAGGCTCTCTACACATATCCCGCTGCTTCGGGCCACGCCCCCTAGATGCATTATTGGTTCTTAACGCGCCATTACGATTGGCTACAAAATGCACCCTGCTGATTGGCTGCTTGAAACATTCTAGCGAATCGCAGTTGAGGGCCCAGGAACCAGGTCCTGGCACGAACTCAGATACCTGATCTCTGTTGCATGAACAAATATGCACATACATAACAACCGGCATGGTCTAAAGGCAGCTTCTAAATCTTCACTTTGGAGGGGGGAGGATGCTGTTGGCAGATGTATATTTTGGAACTCGTATTTGACAATCCCTCCCCCCCCCCAAGGTGGGTTTTGCGACTGGGTGTGTCATCGGTTTGGCCCGGTGTTCACGTGAAACCATTTCCTTCGAAGTTCCTATTTTCGGCTGCCAAATGGCAGGCCGCTTGGTGCTATTTCAGTTCTGACGCTGACGGTAATTTCTACTTGAGCGGAATTAAATTGGGTGTAACTCAGGGCAACCAGATGCAAAAAACATATCTCCAGGCCTAACCTGTGAGCTCGGTAGTTTCTTTCTGTTCCTGGACTGCTTGAAACGAAGTCAGGGCTTCGTATCCGTTGTCTTCGTCGGAAGAGGCAGCTGCAGGAGAATCAGGCGTGGCCCCTGTTGCTTCTTGCTGGTTGCTTTCTTCAGAGTAGGGCTGGCCTCCCTCCATGGCAGAGCTGTCCAGAGAGGAACAAAAGGGCACCTGCATTAGGCTTGCTAACTCCAGCTGGGGGAAGCTTTGAAGATTTGAGAATGCTGCTGGAGGCGGAGGGCAGAGTTTGGGGCTGGGAGGGAGGTCAGCCCGGATGGGATGCCCTCAAGTCACAGACTCATAGAAGAATAGAGTTGGAAGGGACCTCCTGGGTCATCTAGACCAACCCCCTGGACTATGCAGGACACTCACATCCCTCTCACACCTCCACTGTCACCTGCCCACCCCCTTGAGCCTTCACAGAATCAGCCTCTCCATCAGATGGCTCTCCAGCTTCTGTTTAAAAATCTCCAAAGATGGAGAACCCACCACCTCCCGAGGAAGCCTGCTCCTCTAAGTCCGCTAATGGAAAGTGGGCATTTCCATCCTATGGTTGCCAGCCTCCGGGAGGGCTGGGGGGCTGGAGACCTCTTGGAATCACATCTGATCCAATTACAGAGATTGTTTCTTGTTTGTTTACTGAAAACATCCGTTCCACTCCTGGAGAAAAGTGCTGCTTCGCTAGGCTCCTGTGAACTTAGGCAGTTTGTGCGTGGGTGGGTGCTCAGCTCTTGTGGCCCTTTCTTGCATGCCCAGGGAAATGCCAATAGTCACTTTGGGGGAGAGAGATGAATTTCCTCCAGGCCAGAATCCCTGGCCAGTCTGGAGGAAATCTGCCTCCTGATCCCCATTTCCCTGAGCATGCAGGAAAGGGCCACAAAAGCCCCTTCCTGCCCACCCACTCACAATCTACCTTCATTTACAGAAGAGAGAGGGAGTGATAAATCTTCCCCAGAAGTCATTCTTCCAGAAGATAGCTCATATGCAGTAGTGGTGGCAGCTTTCAGGAAGGGGGAAACTAACGGTGGCCTAAATTGGGACCAATTTATATAGTTGGGTGCTCAAAATATTTTTCTGTTTAAAAAAAAAAAAACGCTTGCGGTGGCTTAAAAGCTGAGGAACATGAAACGATAAAGCAATGTTAATGAGAACAGATTGGAGGGGGCAGGTCAAGTCCTTGAAAGCAGCAGAATTTTTACAGAAAGGCATTCAGTGTGATGGAAAAGGGAGATCAAACGGTATGCTGAAACAATTTGGGGCTAGTTCAGAGTGGTAACAAGAGAACAGAGCAAACGTACTCGAGAGCATTCCGTGTACGCAGTGGAAGATGGAGGGCAAAAGGGAACGTGGGAAAGGGACAACAGAGGGAAAAGGGGAACCTAGTTCCTTGTTGTCGCGATGCCCTTGCTAGCGACTGTTTTTGAAGTGGAACACATCTTATGACTTACCCCTGCTGGCACGCAATTTCCGCAAGCCTTCCCAATGATTCACACAAACCCACTGCGTCCACCCTTGTATCCCTCCCACTCCAGAAGCCACTTTGCGGTCCACCAATGGTTGTTTACTCTAACTTGAGACACCCCGGGCTAACTACTAACCCAACTAACTAGTCTGATGCCCTCCTGATGGGGGAGAATTTACAGTCTGCAGACAGTTTGAATAACCTTTCTTGGGTGGGAACTGCCACTCACACCTGCCAGTAAGAAATGCCCTGATCGTCAATCATCTCAAGAAGATGGGTTATCTGTGGCTTGGAGGAAGGAACCCACGCTGCCTTCAAATTTATTCTGGGGGTTCCCCAGATCCTGCCTGGAGGCTGGCACCCCTAACGTACACATATACACACGTGCTGCTTCCCAACCAGATGGTCCTAACCAGGTGTCTTTGGGAAGCCTGCAAGCAGGCCATGAAGGCAATACCTGTCCCAACCTATCAGCGCTCCTATATTGCCACCATGTTGAAGCCTTCCCCAAGTACATAATGCCTCTAAACTCCCCCCCCCTCGTTCTTGTCAGGTGTAACATAAAAACCCTTTTTCCTGCCCGGTACACAACAATCTGTAAAGCAATAAGCAGAATACTGACCTGCTGTGTTCTGGAAATTATGGCAGAGTGGCAACGGTGTTTGAAAAAGTCCCTAGAATTTTCTGAAAGCGTTGTTTCTGGTTCCTCCGTTTTCTGAGAACAGCCACTTTCGTTTTGGGCTAAAGACTCCAGAAGGGAAAGGGAAGTGCTCGAGTAGGCTTCCTGATTTATTTTCAGTGCTTAAAGAGGGCGGTTGCCTCGCAAAATAAGAGCAGGATTCACGGTCTGATAATCTTCTGCACTGGAGTATTCTGTACATTTGAGGGCTGCTTTCTGCAGGGGCTAGGGATGCCGGCCTGTAGGTGGAACCTGGGGATCCCCTGGAATTACAGCTCACCTCCAGACCACAAAGAACAGTCCCTCTGGAGAAAATGGATGCTTTGGAGTGTGGCATTGTACCTCTCTCCCTAGGGTCCATCTAACCTGGATCCGGTAACCCCCATACCCCGCAGGGGGTCAAGGAGGCTGGCTGGCACCCTTAATGGGTTAGAATTACCAGTTGTCAGGCTGAGACCTGGAGAACTTCCAGCACGGCAATTAAACTCCAGGCTACGGAGATCAGTGGACATGGCTGCTCTGGAGGGTGGAGTCTAGAGCCTTGTACCATGCTGAAGTTCTTTCCCTCCCCTCCCCTCCGCTCCCCAAGCCCCTACCGCAAGTCTCGAAGATTACCCCAACCTGGAAAATCAAGGGAGCAACAGAGGTGGCTTTGCCCTTATCTTCCTCTGCAGAGCCTTCCTTGGTGGTCGCCCAACCCTGATTAACATCTGGGAAACAATGGTAATGCCGCGCTGCCTGCCCTCCCGAGGCCAAACATGGGCTTTATTTCTTTTCTTCTCGCCTCCTCCTTTTATCGTTGGAAGCTTTGTTTCTCGGTTCTAGTGTTCATTCCCTATTCTCTGTGAGTGGCACAGATCACGAAAACTTCACATGCTAGTCGGTGTAATTGTCACAAGGATACGCAGCAAAATGTTTCTGGGCCGCGATTCGCGAGGCACAAAGGCCGCCTTGATCCGACTGAAGCGAAAGGAAATGAAGTCGCGTAATATCTTTTTCTTATTTCCACCGAGCTCAGCAACTTGAGACCTCAACCGCTTGCGCATTGGCTGATAAGCGGGTCAGCGTTAAAATAAGATCCACAGATGTGTGCGGGTTGTACAACCGAAAAAGAAAGAAAAAGAGGGGGGGGGGGAGATCGTTCTCAGCCAGCTTCCTGTCAAAAACATTAAAAAGGGGTGCCAGGAAACATCTTGATCCTCTAATCCAGAACAATGAAGAATCGGTGAAAGAAGATTTAAAATCTGGGGTGAGAGAATAGAATATCGGAGACAAGTGCATAGCGAATTCGTGAAAATCTTCTATGTCCGTGAGTGCACCCAAAATCCATTCAATCTTTAAAATCGGTTTGTTTGGGTTTTTTTTTTTACAAGTGACTCTTCCTCAAGAGTCATCTGCGGATATCTAAATCCATAGATTGGGGATTGGAGCAGCTTCCGGTCAACTCAGCTGCCACGGCCAGGCCCAAAGATGGCTGCTGAGACCTGAAGCCATGCTGGGCTCAGTGGTTGGGAGGGGGTTTGAATGGGACCCCCCCAAGCCTCACCCCCCCCCAAGCAACTGATCAAAGTAAGGGGTGAGAAAAAAGAGAACTAAAGGAAAGAAGGAGGGGGATTGACACAGGAAGGGAGGGAAACAGAAGTGGGGAAGATTGACGGACTAACAAAATTCGCTAACTAAATTCTGTCTGATTACCCCCCTCCCTCCCTGGCATCCCAGCCATTATAGTTTACCTGTTGGATGTCTATGGCAGGTAGCCTCTATCACTGGCGTGGGGGATGGGGGAGGGAAAAGGAACTTGAAAGGAGGATGGAAGGAGGACCATTTTAATTGTTTTGGCCTCAACCATAGGCCTGGCGGAAGAGCGCTGTCTTACCGGCCCTGTGGAACTGTGATAGTTCCGTCTTGGCCCTGATCTTCCACCGGGCCAAGTAAAAAACAAGTGGATGTCTTTTGGATAAATTTTAGAAAAGATAGCAGATAGAATAGTGGTAGATCAGATGGTGGGTGTCTTTTGAATAGATCTTAGCTAGTGAAGCTGCTGGGAGGAGCTGAGTCAGGCCGCAGAGTTCCAGCCAGCCTGGTGGGATTCGGGTTTTGTGTTTCATTGTTGTGTTTCAATTATTGCATTTTATTATTGTGTATGTGGTTATATTCTTGTGAACTTGTCTGAGCCTTGGCCAGATGAAGCCCCGGAATGGGGCGGTGGGGAAGGGGGGAGGCTTTTGCTGTCCCAGATGTCCTTGCTGGTTCTCATGGTTAACTTTTTTCCATGCCACTCTTGAGACTGGGCCCAGAATCCAAGCTTCTGAACCTGTCTGTACCCATGCTTTTGGTGTCAGGATAGACAGCTTCCCGGCTTTTGCTCTTGAAACCTTGGATCCCGAAAATCTTGTTCGTCTCTAAGTTGCGAGTGGACTTGAATCTAGTTCTTCTGCTGCAGGCCAACACTGCTACCCTCTTAAACCAATTCCCCCGCAGTATCTGGGCAGAAGCTATTGTATGTCTAGACCCAACATTCCTCTGGTCACATAAGTCTGCAAGTCGCAGCTTAGAGAAGCCAGGCTTTAGAAATCTATGCCCTTGTGAATGCTGAAATACATTTAATGAAAAACGAGTTTGCCCTTCCTAGGGAATAACAATGAAAGAATCTCATATGGGATAGTTTTTCTGACGTCTCCTTGCGAGGAAGGCTTTGTCTGCAAAGGATGAAGATGGAACCGGACCAAACGGTAGGGAAGGAGACACTATAGGGACCAGCTGGTGACAAATAAGCTCGAAAAAGACATAATTATGAGGTACTGTGAGACGTGGACATTAGGTGTGCTGCGTGCAAGAGAGAGGTTCTTCTTCCTTCGATATATCAGGAATGCCGGGGGGCATTCAGAAACAAAGCAATGGAAGAGAAAGTAGCTCAGACACCAGAAAGCTCATCATGGTTCATTGTTTCAGCAGACAAAATTCCAGGACGAGTAGAGGACAAGAGTACATCTCGGACTCAACATTATACATGCGTTAATGTGATGAGAAGGCGGCGAGGATACAGAGGAGCAGGAATTCAATCTAGGATTTCCCCCTAAAAATGAACATCTCCTTGTTAATGGATCTGGTTAGCGGTATGAGTCCATGCACGACAAAGGGGTTTTTTTCTGTGTCTTTTTTCCATAGAGAATAGTATCGGCACCAAATGACTCTCTGCCACTTCTCAGCTTCTTATCTCTTTCAGCGTAGATACTGGTCTTGTTGGAGAATCCCATTTCATTGTCCTCCTCCTGCCTGTCCTGATGGTTCGGAGTTGCCGTTTGTTACTTCAAGTGCTTCCCTCTTACATCCCACATCCCCTGGTTTCTCCATTGTCCCGCCTCCTCCCGCTGCGTTGCTTGGTAACGTAACATATCCTTCCCTACCCTCCGAGTACACATGTAGCTCCAAATCTCCCAGTTCTGTGTCATCTTCCAAACAAAGCTCAGAAGCACTGTTCAACAAGTCCCTGTCGTCATCCTTGACACTGTGCATCATAGCTGTAACCTCTAGGCTTTTGTTGCCCCTGAATTCTGTGATATCATCATTGGATAAGATGTCATGTACCATCACGGGCTCCCGACTGCGTGCGTTCCACTTGGCTCCGGAAAAGATGAGCATATTTTCCACAGACCTGTAAGAAAACCAAATATTTACTATGGTTTGAACAGCTACTTCATTCTTTCGGCATGGACCTCAGTTCCTCGTCTTTCATACCCTTTTTAAAGAGTAGAATCGCCACAGCCCATCAATGCAATTTGCCAACCATTTGCAAACACCTTGGAAGTCCCCTTGGAGACAGTTCTGGGATTCTAGACCTGTTGGACCTTTAAAAAGACCTCTGAGCAATGGAACTGGGCTAAGCAATTTGTGTGAACAGACTTTCATGCACAGGCAAAGTTATTGCTGAACTTTCTTTCCTGGAGATACAAAAATTCAATCCGTCTCCATAAGTCTCTGTATGGCTACACTATATGGCCTTCCCAAGCCAGTCCTGCCTTTTGGTTTAACAGTCCCACAAACAGAAAGAACCTGTACCTTCTTTTTGTCCTGAAACAACAGAGGCAGCCGAGGAGGGCAGCCCAGCATTTAGATGCCTTCATCTCCTCTGACTGCAGTTTCCAATGACTCTTGGGGATAACAACCAAGCGTAAGACACAACCAAGAGACTCAAGATAACCAGACTGAGGTATTACAACTCCTTCTAACACTAGCCTTTCAGAATTCCCTTCTGGCAGGGGTGGAGATTCTTGATTAGTTAGCCACAAGGCTCTTTGACCCTTTACTATGATCATGCCATCTAAGTGGTTGGGTGTTACCATTGTGACACTTCTCAGCCAATGGTTTCTCCCCATACTTCTAATTAATTTGCATACCGGCTGTTTATTGGTGGAGAGTTTGCACGCCTTGGTGCAAAGCAGAAGAGGATAGCAGGATGAGAAGTAAAATGGCTCCATAGATGTAACTGGATGCTGTTTTTATATCTTCTATAATTATAATAATGCAAACCTGTTAAGATGAAAGAGGTTTCCGGGGGAGTCAGGTTTGAATCCCCATTCTGCACTGGGTGGTCCTGGGCCATTACTCTCTCTCTCTCTCTCTCTCTCAACCTACCCTATCCTCACAAGATGTTTGCTGCGAGGGTAAAATGGAGAACAATGTTATAAGTAGCTTTGTGTTCCTACTGGGGAGAAAATGGTCTCAGGGTCACCAAGTGAGCTTCCATGGCAGAGTGAGAGGTCTTGAATCGGTGTCTCACAGATCCAATCTGACAGTTTAACCACTACACAGGACTGACCAGCCTTTCTCAACATTTTTACTGTGGAGAAACCCTTGAAATATTCTTCAGGCTTCAGGAAACCCCAGAAGTGGTATGATCATACAGACAATGGTTGGAAAGCTGAGCTGTGGACATGCCCAGCCAGCGCCCTTCCCCTTCCCACCCCCTCCAGGCCCATCACTGTTCATTTTGGGAGGAAGTATGTGGGTTGACATTGCCCACACATGGTCATATCACCCGATTTTTAAAAAATATGTAAAATTAATTAACTTTCACCGATTCAGGAAACCCTTCCAGAGAAACCCGTGCAGTTCTAGTCCCCAAAACATTGGAGAAATAAAACTGTCTACATGAGTAAATAATGGCAGACACTTTCCCAGTTTATTTATCTTATTTATGATATTTTTATACTGCCCTCCCATAGGGTATACGGCAGTTGTAAAAAGTAATCATTAGGAGACTAGTTGGACAACCAACTAATACTAGACAGGATAATCATCATAATCATGAGAATAATAAAGCCTTTAAAAAAATTAAACCATATTGTAAATACACATACATACATATAAAATTTATAATATATAAAAATATATTTATAATATATATTTATAATATATATAATATAAAATTTATAATATATATAAATTGAGAGCTGCATTATAGGATTTTCTTGGCAACATTTTTGCAAGGCAGGTAGCCAGGTCTTTTATTTATATTACATTATTATACTATATTATATTTCATTTGCCCCCAGCAGCTCCAGTAACCCACCCGGCACCTCCTCTCTTCTCCCGCTTTCCACGCGCCCCCAACCAATAGCGGGCGGAGGTAAACTGAGACACGTCAACCAATGAAAAAACTGCCTTCCCCCTCCGCCCGGCGCCTTCCCCAATCACAACTCAGAGAAACGAAAGCGGGCGGGAGCAGCGCGCCCGAACCAATCAAAACCCAGAGCCAAGCGGCGTCCCGCCTTCCCTCCCCGGCCACTCAGCGAGCCAGGAAACGCACCGGCCAATCCGACGCGCCACCTGACTCTGCCTTGCCGCTCCCACCAAACTTGCTCGGGGGGGGGGGGGCTGGGAATTTCCCTCCGTTCCCGGCCGCCGGGCGCGCGCCGGGGCAGGGCGAGCCCTCGCTTTGGCGCCGAGCCAATCGGAGAGGCGAGTGTGCCGCGACGCGGCTCGTGATTGGCCGGCGCGGGAAGGCCGGCTCGGCCTGGCGCGTCGCAGCGGGGTAGGGTGCGCGCCGCGGAGCTCTGTGAGGGGGACGAGGGGGCGGGAGACGGGCGGCGCCTTCGCCTCCTTCTTCTCCTCCTCAGGCGACGCTCCAGGGGGGTCGCGGTCCGGGGGGCGGGAAGGGAGGAGGAGGAAGGGAGGATGGTCGTCCCGCAGGCGCTGGGCCGGGTGGGAAGCGGTGAGTGGCCAGGTCGGGGTGGGGGAGGGGATGGGGGGGATGCAACTGGCTTGGGGGGGGGGGTCAGAGGCAACCCCCCCCCCACATACAGGTATTTCCTTTGCCCACCTTTGTGCCTTTGGAGGGGCGAATTATAGCTGCCCAAATGTCTCTGCGATTTTGCATTCTGCTTTTCAGTTTTTAATAAGGGCTTATTGGGATATGGCTACTACTGTTGTTGTTGTTGCTGTTACAATTAAGGTGGCCGGGTTTTAGCATTGGTAAAGCGGGACTGCATTGACCCGTGGGGGGGGGAGGGGGGGTCTTGATTAAAGGTTTGGTCTCTATGGAGCAACAGAAAGTTTCATAGAACGCAACAAATAGTCTTGTACTATATGTATTTTTTTTTTATTTCAGCCTAAGTACAATTTGCCAGGTGCCCCCAGATGTTCCTGCAAAAGTGGGACAATCTGGTCACCTTATAGTTAGAATAAGATCAGAGTCCAGCAGCACCTTTAAGAGGTTCCACTTTTGGAGGGGTATCTGGGGGCACCTGGCAAATTGTACTTATGTTGCAAGTAAAAAAAATTGTTGCTCCATATAGACCTAATTTTTTAATCAAGGGCTCCCCCCCCCCCCCCGGTTAATGTTAAAATCTGGTCACCTTACTTTAAGACCAAATTTATTCAAGGCGTGAGCTTTTGAGTGCAAGCACTCTTCGTCAGACTATGAACTCCCTTCATGACAGTGGGAATATATAGCAAAAATTAATTCTGTATATATAATTTTTGCTATATTTTACCACTGTCATGATGGTATGTTTATAGTCTGAGGAAGAGTGCTTGCACTCGAAAGCTCACTCCCTGAATAAATCTCTTTTGGTCTTAAAGGTGCTGCTGGACTCTGATTTTATTGTGCTGCTTCAGGCCAACAGGGCTACCCATTTGAATCTATTGTTACTGTTATTATTGTGATTTTGTTACTACGAGTAATTAATGATGTTTGGGGGCCCTGAATTTTTAGGGGCGGGCATAATTTGGAAGACTGTCTTGGAGGGGTTAGTTTGAGCTGCCAAAGTATATTTGTGATTTGGCATTCTGGTCTTCAGTTTCTAATGAGGATTTATTATGTTTTTATTACTATTATTGTTACTATTATTATATTATAATTGTATTACTACATCGTACAGTGTTTGGGGGCTCGGAGTTTTTAGGGGTGGGCATAATTTGGAAGAATGTTTTGTCTTGGCTGGGTTATTTGTGATTTGTGATTCTGGTTTTAAATTTTTAAAAAGGATTTATCATGATTTTATTTCTACAGCTAATAGTATTTGGAGGGGCTTTGAGTCTTTAAGGGTGGATGTAATTGATGAGTCTGGGTATTTGAAAGGTAGGGGTTTTAAATTTCAGGTAGTCTCTTGGATGGCTTATAGCTGTTTTCAGTTTGCGTGGTATAAGGGCAGTTTGTGTTTTGTGTCTCATGGGGGATTTTAAATGTTGTAAAGGCTTTTCTGCATTTTGAGTTTTGGGGGTTTATAAGCTTCAGATAGTTTTGGGGGATCTCAGTTTACTTTGGGGTTTAAAAAATTTTCTT
This sequence comes from Paroedura picta, assembly GCF_049243985.1. Lineage (NCBI taxonomy): Eukaryota > Metazoa > Chordata > Lepidosauria > Squamata > Gekkonidae > Paroedura > Paroedura picta. The sequence continues at coordinate 35,335,713 of NC_135382.1, forward strand.
GGGATGTTTTGGAGGGTTAAAAGTAGTGGTGATGGTGGCTTTTGATATTTTATTCAATTTCTAGACTGCCTCTCTTCAATATAGATGTGGTAGTTGAGAGAACTTTCTCTTTCATTTTTAATTAATTTACTTTCACTTTTTGTATTATGTATTTGTCTTTCGTCTTTAAAATGCCACAAGTCTATGGCTTATTTTTGATGTGAGAAACTACCACAATCATCATTCCTTTGAAATAAGTTAAGTAGCAGGTGGTGATTGCTAGTAGCCTAGGTGTCTGTAAAAAAGTGTTACATTCATGGAAATGATCACCTGCAGTTGGTGACTGGAACGTCTATATTCAGAGACAGCCTCATTCTTCCTATGATATAGGAAGCCAGTTTTTGTGAGGGAAGGTGGAAAAGTGTTCAGGGGGCACCCCAGTTTGTGACTGAATATGTTGGCTTTGCGTGGAAGTTGGACCAGCATGTTCACTTGTGAAGGGGGCTAAGCTGTTATTTCTGCCTGCCCCCTGTCTGTGTGCATTGGCTTCTAATGGAATACTGGCTGTTTGGTGGTGGTGGAAAATGTCACCAGATTGCAACTGACTTTACATAACCCCCGTATGGTTTTCAAGGCAAGAAATGGATAGTGATGGTTTGCCATTGCCTTCCTCTCTGTAGCAGCCTGGTCTTCCTTGATGGTTTCCCATCCTTGTCCTGATCAGGGCCTTCCTTTCAAGGTCTGATGGGATGTGGCTAGCCTGGACCATCTAGGTAAGGATCCAGATGTTCAGGGGATGTGCAGATGGGCAGGACTGTTTCTTAAATTTCTGCTGGGGGGGTTTCCCAGGAGCATCTGGGCACCATTCGGAGCAGAACGTTAGTTCTTATATTCAAGAAGCCGTCATGGGTTAGCACAGGGGTAGTCAATCTGTGGTCCTCCAGATGTTCATGGACTACAATTCCCATGATCCCCTGCCATTTGGAGGACCACAGGTTGACTACCCCTGGGTTAGCATATAACAAAACACAAACCTGGCAATAAACTTCTATTGTTTTTTTCTGTTTTTTCTGTTTTATTCTGACCACTAAGTCATCTCCCCGACCAGCACAGTTCCAGGCATGTATTTGTTTCCCCCTAAAGCTTACTGGATCTATTTGTTTTCCCCTAAATGGACTCCAGGGAATGGTAGAGGACAGGAAGGCCTGGAGGATCATTGTCCATGGGGTCGCGATGGGTCGGACACGACTTCGCACCTAACAAAAAGCTTACTGGATTTGTTACCATGATGTATGGTGTCAGAATTTCTCCTAGATGAGACAAATAAAGGTAGAAAAAATGTGCCATTCTTTTCACCATCACTAAATTGACTCTGGGATTACAGTCACTCATCTCTCCCTAACTCATTTCATATATAATTCCTTGGAGCAACAAATGAAAAGAGGGGGAATACAAAAAAGATAAGTGGAATTTTCATTCTGCGTTCCAGTCTTGTAGGACCATACAGACTCACAAGATTTCCAGGGTGTAAGCTTTCAAGAGTCAGATTTTCCTTTGCCAGGTATCTTCCACCGCAAATCATCGTGGCTACCTGTCTGAACCTGTCTTGTTCCCAGAAATCTGTTAATGGATGAGACTTAAGTGGAATGTCCCTGTTCAGAGGCAGAAAACTTCTGGATATTTTGGAGGTTGCAAAGATTTGGCCTCCATGCCCTGCTTTGTGGACTTCCGGGTGTACCTGGGCAGCTATTGTGGGAAAATTAAGTATACATGACTAGATGAAGCATGGAATCTCCCTCAGTTCTCCTAGCAAACAGCCATTAAGAGACCTGTCTCTTACTATTCTGTTGAATCCTTTTTGCTTCAAGTCTAAAGACTACCCCCGCATCCTGCGCTCCGAATTCTTGGCCTGTTGAGAGTGACATCTCTGCCCTTGGAACAATTCTCTTAGCTGCATGGGAGCTGGTTGGCGAATGTGCAGCTTCCCACATGAGTGGAAGAATGTCCAAAACAACTGAGCAATGTGGGTAGAGCCGGTTGTGTGGGCCTGTTCAATGGAATGCTTGCCTCTGTGGGGGGTAACCTTTGTGATCTGTCCCCTGTATATAGTTTGTCATTATTTTTGACATTTTTTTTGCATAATGTGGGAAGCACTCTTGGATAAAGCTACTCCCCTGCAGCTGGGAGAATGTTTAAGGGCATCAGTTTCTCTTAAAACAAAAATTATATAAGTAAAAAAACGTGATTCAGTGGATAGAGATTTGTACTGCTGAGGCACCTGGCTCCCACACCTGTCAAGGGCTTTATATGTTTTTAAAAAGCTTTCCCTCAGAGTAGTTTGCTCAATATGTAGTTTTCAGTTACATGTAATTTGTAGCCTTGTTTGGAGGCTTTCAGGAATGCCATTTTTTCCTCAAAGCATCCCTTAAATCTATCTATATAATAATAAGCTTGTGCAAAAGGGCTTACGTTACTCTCTCAGAAATACCATAAGGCCTAGAGTATTATTTTCTGACAGTATACCTATGTCACCAAATTTGCATCACGTTTCAGTTGGGAAATGGTGTTGTAAAATACCAAGGGGTTTTGTGGTGGGTGGGCTTGTTTCCCCAAGGACATGCAAGTGTGTGGTTATATGCTGAACCCTCTCTCTACTTTCTACCTTTTTCAAATTAATCCTTCCCCAAATGCACTAACCCCTGGGCTGGGCTGAGTTCTAGCACAGTGATGTGATATTGGTGGCATTCATTTATGGCAGGGCGATCTTGGGAGGAGAGTTCCAACTCCTCAGATAGCTTTTTGTGCCTTTCACCTGCATCCTGCTTTTATAGCAGATGCTGGATTCATCCTTCACAGCAGATGCTTACAAACTATTCTGGGGTTTCTAGTAGTGTACCAGATGTGCACTCATTCAAGGTTTAAATAAGGACTGCTCAGGTAAATAATCTGTACCGGGCATGGCCAGTCTTGTGGCACTACTGTTGCAGAGATGGTGAACAAGAAAGTATAGAAGGCAGTCAGCATTATCTGACAGAAAATCCTCAGCGTGACCTCTGTGGATACCTTAGAAGTGTTTTTGTTCTTGACAGCTGCTTGCTGTCATAGGTCTATAAAAATCGGTGATGATGTTTATGTTCAAAATGGGTTTGTTTCCTTGTGGTTTACTCTTATTACGGGTCCTTCGACCTCTAGTGATGCCATCTTTATTTTTGTGCCCCAGGTCATCTGCTCTGGATTTAGCTCGCTTTGAACATGAATGAAGAATCTTTAACCCGTTCTTGGGGCCAGGCCTTCTAGTGGAATCATCCAGTTTCTTTGCAGCTATGCTGGCCCCTCTCGTTCCTTGAAGATTTCTCTTTGTATTTGTACAAAATTTGTGCCGCAATGAATTCGGGCTTGTGGAGTCAAGAGAAAGGCAGCTCATCTTATTGGGAAGAGCGTATCTTTTATCTGCTTCTCCAAGAATGCAGTGTTATAGACAAACAATCTCAGAAGCTATTGAAGGTTCCTAAGGGGAGCATCGGCCAGTTCGTTCAAGATCGTTCTTCAGGAGGACATACAAGAAGTATCCCTAAAAGTAAAAAAGTCCAAATAGGAATTAAGATTTTGGAGCAACCTCACGCTGTCCTGTTTGTGGATGAGAAAGAAGTTATAGAAATAAATGAGAAATTAGCAGAACTGCTCTTGGCAATTACCAATTGTGAGGAAAGATACAGTATATTTAAGAACAAAGACAGACTGGCTAAAGGGGTCCACATAGAGGTTGGTTCGCCAGTGAGAGTGCAGTTGAGATCGGGAGATGAAAAATATCCTGGAGTTGTGCGCTTTAGAGGACCTTTGTTGCAAGAAAGATCATTGTCTGGGATTTTTTTTGGAGTAGAGCTTCTGGTAAGTTTCTTGTGTATGTGTCCTAACTTTACAAGGGAAAGCATTTTAGAAGAATAAACACCAGAGGAGTTCAGGATGTGGTATAGTTCCCTTCTCCCCTATTTTAATCTTTTGAACTCCGAGATGAATTAGATTGAGAATGATTAGCCCATAGTCACCCTGTGGGCTTCAGAAGTGAGCAGGGATTTGAATCCAGGCCTAAACGTTCTAAGGGTAGGATAACATGAACAAAATGGAACTTTTCTGCCTTATTCTGCCCACTGATCTCCACAAAACACTGTAGCTTGGCAGTAGCAGTCCGGAAAGAATAACATAAGAGGGTATCGATGGGAATTGCTGATCTAGTCTGGATCTAACCCCATGTTAACATCCTGCTTGCAGCTAATGCCAATGCCGAATGAATTGTGCATGTGGCTTTTTCTCTCCCTCTCCCACCTCAATTCTAGGAAGAAGGTCGTGGCCAGGGCTTTACCGATGGACAGTACCAAGGCAAACAGCTGTTCAGATGTGACGAGGACTGTGGCGTTTTTGTTGCACTTGACAAACTGGAGCTGGCGGAAGATGATGACAATGAACTGGAGAATGACTATGCAGCTCCAGTTGACTCAATGCAGGTAGAACTTCCTCCTTTGGAGCTCAACTCCAGGGTTTCTGTGAAGATAGGAAAGAATATAGAGTATGGGACAGTTATATTCTGTGATGTCTTACCAGGAAACGAGAGTTTAGGATACGTTGTTGGAGTGGACATGGTAAGAAATTAACCTGATTCTTGTAACTTTTTGCATGTGTGTTAAATGGAAGTACATGCAATATTGAAGGGGGCGGCGGCGGTGGGCATACCTGCCAGCGAGTTCATTTCAGACTCATGACCCATGATTCTCATCATCATGTACAACTGTTTTTTTTTACAATCATCATCCAGCAGCTTTTTAAAACAACATGAGGTCAGACTTGTAAATAGCAACTTGTCTGGTTTCTTGGTGGTGAGTTTAAAAAAAACAAAAAACAAATAAATTCCTCCAGAGAAAGTCAGAAAACTAACAACAGTTTGATTTCCTTATTTGTCCACAAGTGATTCAGTGTGGGCAGAGGCTGGTAACGATTATTATGGGCTACTAGTCTTTATTCAAAAAAGTCCCTATTAAGCTTAATTTGAAAGTGATTGTGCAAGGTTCATAACTGCTTCTGTGCATTCTCCTGCTTAGCTGAGTAACATTTCAGTTGGCACGACTGACTTTTTCGAGTTCTGTTCTGAAAAGATAAATAATTTGAATTTTGGCCAGTAGGAAGAATGTCAAGTTCTTGTTTAATGGAAAGCAGAGTTTTCAAAAGCACTTCAGTAACCTGTAACGTTCCACATCTCGATCCCGAAGCTGTGTAGGAAACTGGAGTGCTTACTGGGACTTTGCAGTGAATGAGTATGGAGCCAGACAGTTACATTTTTATAGTGCTAGCAGGCATTCAGCGTGGGGGCAATGATTTGTTTTGCACTTTTTCCACATGTAAATGGATGTACTAGTGTCGCTGCTTAGCAAAGAAGCCAGCGAGTCTTCTTTGTGCTGAAAATGACTCTTTAATACTGCAAGTACGAGAGCCATTTGTGTGTGTACCTGTTCGAGGCTTCTGTGCTGCTGACAGATCTTGCTTGGCTTTTCTCTCACTCCTTGAACGTTGTCATCGTGAGTCCCCTGAGTGTCTGTGGCGAAATCAGGTGATGTTTGCAGAGTGCGGTCTGTTTCCTGTGAACGTGGGAGATGGAACGACGCCCCCGATAGCACTGCTCTCGAAATGCCGTTGCGAGGCAATTGCGAAGGAGCCCACTCTCTTCCCGCCTAGGCTGCATGTGCCCGAGATCTTGGACCAAATCCGCAGGCACCGCTTGACTGTCATGCTGTCGGGCTCGCTTCTTGGGGCCGTGTGTAACCAGGTTTCTGAAATGATTTTTAGGACAATCCAATTGGGAACTGGGATGGAAGATACAACGGACAGCAGCTCTGCAGTTTTGCGAGTGTCGAAAGCACACTTCTCTTGCATATCAACGATGTTATTCCAGGTATGTTGAATTTTTATGTTGAATTTTTTTTTTAAGTCACAATATTCAGCACACTTGAACTGGGTTCGAATTGTAACTTTAATTTTGGCTGGGACTGAGTTCCTTTCTCTGAGTTCCAAACACAGTGGATAGGAAGAAAGCCTGCGGATCAGTTGCCTGTCTTGGCTGTTGTGTGGCGCGGCTTTCGTTGTCTCCTAAGAATAGTGTCATTCATCCCTGATGTTTTGTGAGCTTTTCTGCTCTCTTTCCGTGTGGTAGGAGCTGAAAACTGGGAGGAGCCTAGCAATACAATAGTCCTCTTATCAAAACAGAATGAGTTTGTTTTGGGTTTTTTTTTTTTTTTTTTTTGCCATAGCAAAAGGTCACTGCCTTAGGGCAGCAGCATATTTGGCTGTGCACTGCTTGGAATGTGCAGGAGGGGTTCATCTGCAGGTGGTTACGGGAATCAGGGTTCCAAAATGCGTTGAAGAGCAACAGTCAAAAGTCTCCTCTCTGGCGCCCTCCGCCCATAGATGCTCATGTCAAAGGAGGAGACTCCTTAAGTTATTTGCTTATTGCAAGTAACTTGGAATAAGGGGAGGTCTTGTTGTGGCTGCCCATCACGTGGGTCTGGAAATCCTTGGCAATGGGGTCTCTCTTGCTGTCTTCTGTTAGTGCAGGGAAGGAAAGAAGCACAGATTTTGAGAAAATCCTTTCTGGTTGTAATTGGTGAGCGGCCACCTAATTGCAAGGTTGGTGGAAAATATTCTAAGGCCAGTAAATAGTGTGAAATAATTTCTAATGCCTCCCTGGCTGGCTATGTGCCCCTCCCCCCCGACAGTATTCATTTGTTTAATAAAGCAAGCATTATGTGTTGCATTGTTTTCTTGCACTGTCTTCAGAGGAATACGTTCCAACGATGCCCACATATGGTCTTACATAAGGATTGGCACTTATGAACTGTGCTCAGAACTGCAGGCAATCTGTCTCCTTGCCCCTCCCGCGCTAATTTTTTTTTGTTCAGAAGCCGTGAAAGCATAGTTGCTTGTAAGCTTCCTTTCTGACAGATTTTGCACATCTTCTCCAGTTTGCATGTAGGCAAGAAACCCCAATCAATCAGGATTTATGGATTGGGGGGGGGGGGAGATTTGCCCAATCAGCTGCTGCTGGGGCAAGCCCCAAGGCAATAGCATAGTGGATAGCTGTACCTAGTTGGGGTGATTAAGGTGCAATCCAATATTTTCAGTAGATCTCGGGATGACGGGGAGCAATCCAAGGACAAGGAGGACTGGGATTTAAAATTGTGAGCTTTTGGGCAAAGGGGGGAAAGCCTGGCTTCAAATCCCCACTCCTCGCGCAAGCATCGTGGTAGACCTTGGGCTAGTTTCTCAGGCCAACCTGCCTCCTAGGGTTGTAGTGAGATGCATCGGAACTCTCTGCAGGAAAGAAGGGTAAAAATGGAAGTCTTTTGGGGTTTTATCTGGCATCCCCTCCTGCAGCAGTCACATCATGCATAATAGTGTAAATCATACCTTGAATAAAACTCTGTCGGTGTCATTGGACTCTCGTTCTGCTGCTTCAGACCAACACGGCCACCCACCCGAATCTGGCTCAGTTACTGCTGCCGGAATGCATGCCAGATGAGTCTCCTTCTAGAGCTGTTTGTGCTTTTAATAGAATTATTGAATAACTTTAATTGCAGCAGGAAAAATGCTTTAAATAAAATGCGAGAGAGGATTTTCCTTTAAAGCAGGGGTAGTCAACCTGTGGTCCTCCAGATGTCCATGGACTACAATTCCCATGAGCCCCTGCCAGCAAATGCTGGCAGGGGCTCATGGGAATTGTAGTCCATGAACATCTGGAGGACCACAGGTCGACTACCCCTGCTTCAAAGCACTTGACAGTGTAGTGGGGCAGGTCAGAAAAAAGGGGGACTCAAAAATGCAACAAACCCTAAGTTAAGACTCCATTGGAAGGGATGGCACAGCAGTATGTCTGGTGTAAGTGCCAGGATAAAGCAAGGGAATCATCATCTATAGGGAATATACAGAAGAAACTTGAAAAATACCTTTTGTGATGAAATGGTGCCCTGATTGTAAAACAGATGATAGAGAAAGGCTGGGCTAGAGATAAGCTAATGTACTCCAACCAAAGTAATTGAAATGTGCTAATAGTGTTATTCCCAAGGGACCACTTGGTTAAAATGTAATTGAACAGCAATATTGTCATTATGAAACATGAAGGAATGCTTTCATTTGCACACTCTTAATGGGTATCTGACTTGGTTAAGAATCCACAGATGGTACGCAGAAGACATGGCAATTTTCTGTGTACATGGTAACATGTTGTTTGGGTGAGGAGGGGTCCAATTTACCAGTAAGCCGAGGAAAGTTCATTGCTTATGTTGAAATTATTGCTTATTCATGCAAGCACCTTTCATCTTTTTGGAACAAATGTGGTTTCCATTTGCTGATTGTTAAAAAGTAACAGTTAACTGAACATTTATTCAAAATCCAATTAAAACTTTTAAGTTTAATCTGTTTAACAAAACTGATGCACTTGATCCAGTGATAACAGCTTTTTGGAATCTGATAGTCGTTCAGCAAGAATCTTCGATGCCACGTTTAGTAACTGACTTCACCGTTCCATTAAATCTTAATGTGATGGAAGAGTTTAGTGAAGTGATACCAGTTTCCCAATGTCTGCTTTAAAGCCAGTGAGCAGAACTCTTCAGTCACCATGTGTAGTCCTCTGGAGTCTATTTCTTTCCCTGGAGAGGAGTTGGATGATCACACTAAAACGGCTCAAGATCTTTGGTGGTGGTTGCATCCTTAAAAAAAAGCAAACAATAACTAAAATTCTGATCTTCTGCTCTGTTTTAGAGACTGTATCTCAGGACAGGAGGCCTCCCAAACTTGCCTTTACCTCTAGAGGTGGCTGTGACAAAGGGTTTGGTCATAACAAGCCGAAATCTACAGGTACTTTTATTCACCTCATTTATTGAAGCATCAGATGTGATATTAAAGATATAAATAATAGTTAAGTCTGTGGAAATTAAAAGGGAAATTTAGTTCTGCACTTTGAGAGCCAAATTTATTGTTATCCTTACTTTCAAGGAGGACAGAGAGGCCTTACATGGTTCTTTACTCTTCTTATCTGTAATAATCAATAATCCTGTGAATTAGGCTGAACTGAGTTAGTGTGACTTTCCTAAAGCCTACTCAGCAAGATGAGAATTTGGACCTGGGTCTCCCACAGCCTAGTTCTGACATGTGGAGCACTGCACTAGCTCCCTAGTGCCGTGGTTCTAACTCAGGATGGCTTGTCTAGGAGCAAGTCATTAATGTCCTCCAAGGAGATTCCTCCTTTGGTCATTCAGAAAACAGGGATCAGTTTTTACTCTGCATCTGAACACCTTCCAAGAAACTTGGCTTCTCACTGAAGTCACTTGGGGGTTACCTATACATAGCGTAGGTCATGGAAGGATGCTGGAGAGGAGCGCTTTGTGTATAGCTCAAAAATGTGAGCCGATGACTTGACTAATCTGATCAAGAGTGTAGGCGTGTGGGAATTATGCCACGTTGCAGGCTCAAGCCAAGGGAGCTTCCGGTTCCTTTCTTTACCAAAGGCCCTGGGTTCCTAGGGTTTTTCTGCGGACTTTGCTGAATTTGTTAAATAACAGCAGCCTCCTGCTTTAAAGGGCCTTGGGGCTGGCTTTCCGTTAGCTTGACAATGCCTCCTTGTGTTTGTGGTTTCTCTTCTCTTTACAACCCGGTTTGTGTTTTAGGTGCACTGTCTGAGCCCGGAAGCCGAAACAGATCGGAATTTTTCTACGCCTTAAATGGCTCTTCAGTGGATTCCCAGCCGCAGACAAAATCAAAAAATACGTGGTATATTGATGAAGGTAATGAGAGGATAAATACCATTGCATTTGCACGCAGAACAGCAGATTGTCGGTGAATGAATGCCTTATTTGACCAGAGTGCTTTTTATAGAGCATAAAAGGAAGTTTGATTTAGTGGCCCTTATTGTGTTGCAGAGCGGCCTAAGTAACCCAGGCCGGCCTGATCTCATTGGAGCTTGGACCCTCCTGCAATGTAGCTTTTCATCAGTTTGTAAGGCACTATTTGATTTCGTGTATTTGTCCTCTGTAACAATCCAAGTTCGAAGATCCACAGAAGTAAGGGGCTTGGTGCTAGCCCTGGGAAATGATTTAATGTTTTCATTGAACAGCTGCCCTCCCGGTACTACACTGCAGAGTGCTTTTGAGCCCCTTAGCATCAGTAGCTGTTAGAGTAAATGGGGGAGGCAGAGTGTTGTGTGGAACAACAAAGCTCCTTAGGCTTGGGGAGCTACTTCCCTGGTTCTTTGGTACCTAGCCAGTGTTTAGCGAGACAGCGCAAAGCATTTCATTTGGCCCGGCTTCCACCGTTAACTTGAGCCTTTGAGTCATCACAGAGAAGGTCTGAGGCAATGTTCTGTGAAAGTTTTGACTTTGCCCTCCTTATTAGACGAGCTAGGATGCAAGACGCTTATAAATAGCAGCTTACCAGCTGAGCAGCTTGTGACCTCATGCCCTGCACGTTGACTCATGATTTATTTACATATACATCTTCAGATAACAACGCTGGCAACTGGATCCTTTTGTGAACTCCCAGAGACAGTCCCTGCCTTGGCTAGATGCAGATGCATTATTTTGAACTGCAGATTTTTTTTTAATGGATTGCAGCAGCAGTTTTCAAATGTCCTATCTTCAGGGAAGCCTGTGAAACACACAAACATCTCCTGTGAAGTGCACAAATCCTGGAGATCCACATTTTGGCCCTTCCTGCCATAGAACATTCATCTTATTCTACTGCAGACAGAGGAGTTGATAGGCTTGGAAGTGTCCTTCGAGGAGCCATCCTAAGCAGAATGTTGACTTTTTAAGCCCACTAACTTCAGTGGACTTAAAGGTAAAGGTATCCCCTGTGCAAGCACCGGGTCATGTCTGACCCTTGGGGTGACGCCCTCTAGCGTTTTCATGGCAGACTCAATACGGGGTGGTTTGCCAGTGCCTTCCCCAGTCATTACCGTTTACCCCCCAGCAAGCTGGGTACTCATTTTACCTACCTCGGAAGGATGGAAGGCTGAGTCAACCTCGAGCCGGCTGCTGGGATCGAACTCCCAACCTCATGGGCAGACAGCTTCAGACAGCATGTCGCTGCCTTACCACTCTGCGCCACAAGAGGCTCAGTGGACTTAGAGGGGTGTAACTCTCCTTAGGATAGTACCATTAGCCTCACTTGATGTTGGAAAAACATTTGTCCCTTGATAGTTTCTGTTTCATCTGAGAAGTGCCCACTGTAATGTACAAGTGGGTCTGCTTTCATAACAGAATCTGCGTGAGTGGCTGCTTGCTTAAAATTATTATTTTTTTGTTCTCTCTTTGCATGGAAAACACGAAGCATTAGTTCAGGCACTCAATACGTTCTTGTTATACTCCCCAAATGTTGCTGATTGCGTTTGTTTTAATTTCAACAGTTGCTGAAGACTCCGCGAAATCCCTTAACGACTCGTCTCCTGGGTTCGGGCATTCTTCACCACCACTTCAGCCTCCCCCAGCCAACAGTTTATCTGCCGAAAACCGATTTCATTCTCTGCCTTTCAGTCTGACAAAGATGTCTGGCAGCAACAATGCTATTGGACACAGCCCTCTCTCTCTGTCCGTTCAGTCGGTCATCGGAGAGGGGACCGCCGGGAACCTCCAGGACAGTCCTCCCTCAACGGTGGCGCCCGTCAACATGCACGGGCTCGAAGCAGGCTCCTTGGCAGAAGTGAAAGAGAACCCTCCTTTCTATGGAGTAATTCGGTGGATTGGGCAGCCTCCTGGAGTGAATGAAGTGTTAGCTGGGCTCGAACTGGTAATTAACGCTTGTTCCCAAAGACTTCATTGTTTTGGTTCATCTGCTGTACAGAACACCTTCTTTGGCTACAATTTGGAGTTAAGGGCCAAGTGTCATTATTATGACCTGGTATTTGGGCAGTGTGAAATGTATTGGCAAGGCTGGAGCCAGCAGTGTGAATTTACCTTTCTCTTGGCACTGTAAAGGTAAAGGTATCCCCCGTGCAAGCACCGGGTCATGTCTGACCCTTGGGGTGACGCCTTCTAGTGTTTTCTTGGCAGACTCAATACAGGGTGGTTTGCCAGGGCCTTCCCCAGTCATTACCGTTTACCCCCAAAGCTGGGTACTCATTTTACCGACCTCGGAAGGATGGAAGGCTGAGTCCACCTTGAGCCGGCTGCTGGGATCGAACTCCCAGCCTCATGGGCAAAGCTTTCAGACTGCATGTCTGCTGCCTTACCACTCTGCGCCACAAGAGGCTCTTTCTCTTGCACTGTAGCAGAGGTTTAAGATGCCACATATCTCTCACCGAGGCAAGCAGACAAGCATCTGTCTTGTATCTGAATCTCTTTTTTTTTTGGCCACTGCTTTGGCAGTGTGTGCTTTCTCTTGGCAAGAGCTGTGGGCACATCCCAGTCACTTGTTCTGACTTGAAAGGCCTAGAACTAGCAGCTAGGACAGCAAAGAGCATGCATGTTTGCATGCAGTTGCCAGCCCAGTCAGCTATTCCATTAATGCAAAACTGTGCTACACTCTCTGGTCTTGTACCAAGAACCTGTTGTGTTTCACAAGGCGGAAGAGTGCAAAAAGGTAACGATTTAAGATTTATGCATTGAACTAGAAGCCAAATGTTTATGCGTTGAACTCAAATGTGCCCAAGTGGCTATTGGGCAAGATTTGCTTGTTGCATCTAATTTTGAAAGGCGCAAGAGACTTGATCTCGCTACAGGCTGGCTGTATGAATCCGTTTCTGAGCCCTGTGCTGGTCGCAGTCCAACGGAGAGTGAAGTGTCACAGAGCCATTGTTGAATCGGGGCCAGTGGTGCAAATGATATCAGTAGCCCCTTGTCAAATTATACATACAGCATTTTCCCCCTTCCCTAGCATTGTCCATCAAGACCTTTTTTCATTCTCGGTCTGTCTGCTGAGGAAATCCTGTGTGCTGCAAAGGACTCACTAGAGCAGGGGTAGTCAAACTGCGGCCCTCCAGATGTCCATGGACTACAAGTCCCAGGAGCCCCTGCCAGCAAATGCTGGCAGGGGCTCCTGGGAATTGTAGTCCATGGACATCTGGAGGGCCGCAGTTTGACTACCCCTGCACTAGAGAGTGCAGAGGCACAGTTTGTGCAATGCACTGCCCAGTTCAAATGGTCATGGTCTTATCCGGTGTAAGTAGAGGACCTGAAGTGATATTGTTAACTGTGAGCAAACTGCTTTTCAGGGATAGCTCTACGATCCCATTGAATTTAATAGAAAAACTTGGGAAAAGGTTCTAAGGATATCTAGAGTGTTTTTTTTTTTTTGGAGGGGGTGGGGGAGAACATGCGTTAAAAGACACTGTTGCCGAATTCTAACCAAGCACCAGATAGGATATCCCTGAAGTGTGATAAGGGTCATAATCACAGCAACATTGTATATTTACGTATTGTATTTGTGTACTGCAATACAGCATCTAAAACAGAGGAGAAGATGACTTTGCCCTTATGACTGGGCAAATGGGTTTGCTTAGTAGGTATCAAACAGGAGTTAGGAAGAATAACAAACTGTATGCGCTGGCAGGGGCTCAAGGTTACTGTAGTCCAATGACATCTGGAGAGCCACAGTTTGGCCACTCCTTTGTGCTTTTTTGTTAAGTTCTTCTGTGTTGCCTCTTCCAGGAAGAAGAATGTGCAGGCTGTACAGATGGTACTTTTAAAGGGACTCGATACTTTACGTGCGCTCCCAAGAAGGCGCTTTTCGTTAAGCTGAAGAGCTGCAGGCCAGATTCCAGGTTTGCTGCGTTGCAGCCCGTGTCCAACCAGATTGAACGCTGTAACTCCTTAGGTATTGCTTGTAGCCTTCTTCTGTTCTTTCTTTCAAGATGTTTTGGGAGGGAGTGGGGAGCTGGGTGTTTCTTTCCAGTCATCAAATTACAGCTTGCGTTTCATAACGGATCAGGTATGATTTTGAACTTTTACTTCTTACAACAGTGGTGCTGACACCAGTTGAAACATTTAAGAAATAACCCCTGCTCACAGGGCACTTCAGTCAAACAGTTCTTTTGTGAAATTGCTGCGAAATGTGGAACATATTCAAAGTATATTAATTATAGCTGGTGTTTCTTTGTTCCTACACTGCATGAAAGTTGTTAGCCCCTGTACTCTTAAAGCAAGTGATTGATTACATAGCAGAAACTTCACATGAAAGTTAGCCCTAATGTGTAGGGCTCTTGGCATGTGTGAGCTGCCATCTTGAATCCTGGCTTAACATCTGCAGTGTTCCTTGTTCTTTCTAGGAAATGACCTTTCATTCATGCATAGAGAAAAAGTTATCTCCCCCCCCCCCCCCAACACACAGAATTTTGAATCCAAGACTAAAGTTTCCACAAGGGAGAAGATTTTTGCCCATGCCCGCAGAGCAGATTTCCAACTTCCTACCATGCAGGGCAGCCAGAAATCTATTCCAGGGGCTCTCCTCCTCTGGGGGTATTTTGGACTCCAGGGGTGGGTAGGTGTGAAAGTGGTGCTTCATGAGCACAAGTCTATGTGCCTGTGGAAAGTATAGTGTAGACCCAACCCAGATTTCCAAGCGATGCCAAGATCTTCTGGTGGCAAAGGAAGCCGGAGGACTTAGACCACTGTTATGGGAGAAATTCTGACACTTCTGCAGCCTCTAAACCAGGGCAGTGCTGGCACAGAGGGAGGTAGCATCCTGCACCTCATCCAGGAACTGTAGGAAGGAGCCATCTGTACAATAAGATTATTTTCCCCTTCTCTGCTATGGAGTTCAGGCCCATGTTTAACTCTCCACATGTTGTTCTTAAGCTTTCGGTGGCTATCTAAGCGAGGTGGTTGAAGAAAACACTCCTCCAAAAATGGAAAAAGAAGGCTTGGAAACAATGATTGGAAAGAAGAAAGGAATCCAGGGTCATTACAACTCATGTTATTTAGACTCTACTTTATTCTGGTAAGTTTCTCAGAGCCATGGTTTGAACCCCCGAGACTGAGAAAAGACGAAACTTTGTGAAACTCGTTGGATCTATATATGCTCTGGATCAGGGGTAGTCAAACTGCGGCCCTCCAGATGTCCATGGACTACAATTTCCAGGAGCCCCCTGCCAGCATTTGCTGGAAGGGGGCTCCTGGGAATTGTAGTCCATGGACATCTGGAGGGCCGCAGTTTGACTACCCCTGCTCTGGATTCTCTTGTAGAAGAGCCCTGCTGATTGCACTGATTTTCAGTGGGGGTCAGATTCACTATTAGGTTATGGTTTGAAGGATTGCTGTGAGATACTACAATAAAATAAATGTTGAAAACACTCTACACTAAAATGAAATTTCTAGGCACCGTGGCATCCCTGCACCTGGGATTTGTCACTTACTGGGATAAGACAATAGAGGCAGAACCCTCTCTGTAGGCTTTCCATCTGTCAACCTGTGAATAAGTATGTGAAGCTACTTTATGCCAGTTTCTGGGCTCTTTCCCGGCATTTGCCACCTGAGATTCTTTTGAACGGGAGATGCCATGGATTGAAAGGTCTTTTCTCCTTTCTTTCAGCCTGTTTGCATTTAGCTCAGTTTTGGATACCGTTTTGCTTAGACCAAAAGAAAAGAACGATGTAGAGTATTATAGTGAAACTCAGGAGCTTCTGCGGACAGAGATAGTGAATCCTCTCAGAATGTAAGTAAAGGAAAATGAACCATACTCTAATTTTTGCTCAGATACTCTCATCCTTGCTCATTGCTACTAGTCATCCTGATATTATGTGCAGTTGTGTGTGTGTCAGTGTGTGGGGGGGAGGATTGTAGGAAGATTAGACTGTGCTCTCAGTTGATGCCATTTAGGTTGACTTGTCCCTAAAACAGTGGTCATCACCATTTCCAGAGCTGGGCCCCACCAAACACAAGGCCCCACCAAACGCAGCCAAAATTATGACCTTATTGGTGTGCTCAGGCCAGGACCGTGGGTGGCAGGCCAAGAGAAACATGGAAAAGGAGGTACACCTGCTACACAGTGAGGTGCAAGCTAAGGGTCAGTGTCTTGGAGGAACCTCTGAACCAGAGAAATTCAATGGGACGCTCAGACATTATATTTAGTTCCTGTGTCAGCAATGTTCTGCCTTCATGAGCCGCTCCTGTATCTTTCAACCCATTCAACTTTATGTGGTAGATATGGATACGTGTGTGCAACAAAAATAATGAAGCTGAGGAAAATCTTGGAAAAAGTTGAAGCAGCGTCTGGATTCACGTCGGAAGAGAAAGGTAACGTGGCATTTTTGAGTTTGAGATTATATTGCGAGTTGGATGAAGGTTGACCAGGGTCGGGGCGTTTCAAGGCCACAAGAAAGGAATTGCATTTTGAGCATATTTGAGGGATTAAAACCTAGTCCTTTATGAACTGGGGGCTCAACATCTTTGCCACTTTCTGACTAGGATAAAAGGACTTGGCAAACTCCAAACTGGGTGAATTTTGCACTAGGCCACTGAATAGCCACCCTTAGCATTTGGCACACTATGTATTCAGTTAGGATGAATATTTAAGTAGACTTCCCCCAGTTGCAGTCCTTTGAGCCCAACTGTTTAGACTTCAAAAAAAATAGGAGACAGACATGATCTTAAGAACTCTTTGCAGAGTCCCTGTGTTTGGTATCCTGATGTAACTTTGATTTTTTCCCCTTTCCTCACAGATCCAGAAGAATTTTTGAACATTTTGTTTCACCATATTTTGAGAGTTGAGCCATTGTTAAAAATAAGGTAACATATTTCTCTTCTGTGTAATTTTAGAGCAAAACAAGCTGCTTTCTAGTCTGTCTCAAGGCCAGGAGGCATTCTGCCATTTGGCTCATTTCAAGGTTCTTTGCTTTTGACTTGTCTGAAGAGTAACATTTTAGCTTAGCCTTAGTAACTTTTTTGTAGTAGAAAAAAAATTTAAAAGGCTTCTTGCAGGATTCAAAACAGGGTTGGATAAACTTGAGGGATGCTCTGTGACTTGTGAGGCTTCAGTTGCGAATCCTGAAATCTTTTGCACCAGGCCTTTGGGGTCTTTGCTTCAATCCCTTCCTCTGTGGTGTCTTCCTGCTCACAGTCATAGAATCATAGAATCAAAGAATCATAGAGTTGGAAGGGGCCATGCAGGCCATCTAGTCCAACCCCCTGCTCAACGCAGGATCAGCCCTAAGCATCCTAAAGCATCCAAGAAAAGTGTGTATCCAACCTTTGCTTGAAGATTGCCAGTGAGGGGGAGCTCACCACCTCCTTAGGCAGCCTATTCCACTGCTGAACTACTCTGACTGTGAAATTTTTTCCTGATATCTAGCCTATATCGTTGTACTTGCAGTTTAAACCCATTACTGCGTGTCCTCTCCTCTGCAGCCAACAGAAACAGCATCCTGCCCTCCTCCACGTGACAACCTTTCAAATACTTAAAGAGGGCTATCATGTCCCCTGTCAACCTCCTTTTCTCCAGGCTGAACATTCCCAAGTCCCTCAACCTATCTTCATAGGGCTTGGTCCCTCTTTGCTCCCCCCCCACACACCTCTGACTATTTGCTTTGCAAGATAGACAGGTACCATTGGCGTAGGTATGTGTTTCTGCAGGGCAAAGTTCATTTGACATAGGGTTGCCAAGCTCCTGATGTTGGCTGGAGATCTCCCACTTTTACAGCTCATCTCCAGGCAACAGATCAGAGTTCACGTGGAGAAAACGGCTGCTTTGGAAAGTGGACTCTTTGACATTATACACCACTGAAGTCCCTCCCCTCCCCAAACCCTGCCTTACTCCCCCCCCCCCAATCTACAGGTATTTCCCAACCTGGAGCTGGCAATCCTAATTTGACAAGGAAGGGGGGAGATTTAAATGAGGGGGTGTATTGGCACAGAGGAAGGAGGCCCCCTTTCTCCCAGTGCCACAACCCCCACCCATGTAGCTGTTTTTTAGGGCTGGAATAAACAAATGTTTATGTTTTCATGAATCTTGCATCCCATATCTTTTGATGCTTTTTACTGGAATCTGCTTTCAACAACACCCTGTTTTTCTTAGATCAGCAGGTCAAAAGGTACAAGACTGCTACTTCTATCAGATTTTTATGGACAAAAATGAGAAGGTTGGCGTTCCTACCATCCAGCAGTTACTGGAGTGGTCCTTCATCAACAGCAATTTGAAATTTGCGGAGGTTTGGAGCGCAGCACTTGCTTTCGTTTTCTGATAATTGCATCGATATTTCCCTGGTTGTTGCTTGTTCTGAAGAAAACAGCTCGGAGCCCAGGAGTGTCTTAGTAGATGCATGTTGGAGTTGGGGAAGGGGAACGTTCATACTCTTTGAGCCAGGAAACTGCTTCTTGATATCTGCTGTACTACAGTCACTCCAAACATAGCATTATTTGGGTGTCGTCATCAGTGGGTCTCTGTTTATGGGCCTGGGTATGAGTCAAGATTTTTCATGATGTCATAGTTCAACTTCCAAGTCTTTCTGAAAGCTGTCCATCTGCGTGCAGTGTGGGGTTAGTGCTTAATGTCAGACTGGGGTCTGGGAGAGCCAAGTTCAGATCTCTTCTAACCTGAGTCTCGCTTGTTTACATTGGTAGAAAGAGCAAGAATCCAGTAACACCTTCAGATGTCTGAAGAAGTGAGCAGTGATTCACAGAAGTTCATTCCCTGCCACAAATTTTGTTAGTTAGTCTTTAAGTTACTACTGGGCACTTGTTCTTTTGTACTGGGGACAGACTGACTAACATGGTGACCTGTCTTATACTAGACTGGTGCCTCTTGTCCATCTTGCCTATATGTATAAAATGACCCGTTATGTCGCCGTGGTTCTGATCCAGCAATGGTCCCGTTTTGTGCCTGAATTTCTTGCATTTTGAAAAAGACTCCTTGTTGCTTAACAGAGAAGGCTGGAGCAAGCTGCTGGTGAAGCTGTTAGCAGAGCCGTTGCTTAATGGAGACCAATGTATTTTCCCCTCTCTGCCTTGTTCTTAGGCACCGTCCTGTCTGATCATTCAGATGCCTCGGTTTGGAAAAGACTTCAAAATGTTCAACAAAATTTTTCCTTCTCTGGAGCTGAATATCACAGACCTGTTGGAAGACAGTGAGTGTAAAATAATGTGGCAGATTGAATGATCCCTGGAAACTGCATTGCATCTGACAGCTTGCAGTGACGTTGGTGGGGTGTTGTTCACGCAAAAGGGTCGGGTGCAGAGTATGGGAGAGAGGAAGTGGCCTGTATATAGGGAGGGACCATGGCTCAGAACATCAGTTTGTGATGCTGAAGATCCAAGGTTTAGTCCCTGACATCTCTGCTTAAGAGTTTCAGACAGGAGGTGAGAGACCCCTGCCTGAGACCAGCTGCCAGTCTGAGGAGACTGTACTAACCTAGATGGACCAAGGGTCTGATTCAGACCAAGGCAGCTTCATATCTTCCTTTCTGGAAAGATATTTCCAGAAACGAAGAGCTGGTTTGAAGTACCGGAAGTTTCCTTAAAACCAGAGTCCAGGAGCACCTTTAAGACCAACAAAGATTTATTCAAGGCATGAGCTTTCGAGTGCAAGCACTCTTCCTCAGACTATGATCTTCTAACATGACAGGGAATATATAGCAAAAATCAGAGTGCTTGCACTCGAAAGCTCACGCTTTGAATAAATCTTTGCTGGTCTTAAAGGTGTTATTGGACTCTGATTTTATTGTGCTACTTCAGACCAACAGGGCTACTCATTTGAATCTATCCTTATGGAAGTTTCCTTCCATAAGGATTTTTTCTTTCTTTCTATGCAAAAAACATTAAAGGTTTGCTACCGGAAGCAATCGTTATAGATGTTTTGCACATATGTTGGCTAGGGTAGTAAAGAAGAGATCTGATCCCCATTTAGGGGAAGGCTGCACCCTCTTTGCTTTACTGAGAGATGTCTTTGTTCCCACAAAACGCAGCTCCCAGGCAATGCCGTATATGCGGAGGGCTGGCAATGTACGAATGCAGAGAATGCTACGACGATACAGACATCTCTGCTGGCAAAATCAAGCAGTTTTGTAAAACTTGCAATACACAAGTAAGTTTGTTCTTTTAAAGTAGTCCTGGTGCTGGAGTGGGTTTGAACTTGGCAGGAACCTTTCTGGGGGCTAGTGACCATAATGTGTGGCGCCGGGGGTGGGATGGGGTGGAGGATATTTAAAAGCCTCCAGGAGACAGGATTAAACTGCTTTAAGCTTGTGTTTTTCACCCTCCTGATTGTAGGTTCACCTTCATCCCAAAAGGCAGAGTCATAAATTCAATCCGGTCTCCCTTCCTAAAGACCTGCCCGACTGGGACTGGCGACATGGCTGCATACCTTGTCAGAAGATGGAGTTGTTTGCTGTTCTGTGTATAGAGACGAGCCACTATGTGGCTTTTGTTAAGTATGGCAAGGGCGACTCTGCCTGGCTCTTCTTTGACAGCATGGCAGATCGGGATGGTACGTCTTTCTCGTTTGGCCCCCCTTTCTCCTTTTCTCCTGTTCACCTTGGCTTTAGACAGAGCTCACTTGTGTGCCCCTGAGAAGGTTTTATTGTAATTGTTTTATAGGTTGCTTGTTTAATCTAGGGGTCCCAGACATGGGGCACAACAGCTTTCCTGGCACCTGCCTAGTAGAGAGCCAGTGTGGCATAGTGGTTTGATATTTTGGCTTGATAAAAGTCTTCAGCGATTTAATCGCAGTACCTTTTGATTTATCCTTGTTCATCTGAGTCATCAATTACTTCTTTAATGCAAGTATACTTTAATATTGATCCTCTTACAAATTTCATTTGCAGTATGACACAGTGTAGGAGCCCAAGGACTTTTCCAGCCTCTGATCATTTTACCTGATTTACTGTATCCTGTACTATTTAACCACTCCTATTTTGAACATGCTTGATTCCCAGTAACCAACTATTGTCACCCTTGCCGATGTTAATAGATTTAAAATAACTGCTTTGCTATTGGGTAAGTTCCTACTATAAAACTAAGCAGAAGGTCTCAGTTAAGCTTACTCCTATCTCAGTAGCTTTCCTTCGGCATAGTTCCATGATTTTATATAGAGTGGAGCAGGGTCAAATCCATACGGCTATCCTTGCTGATGCATTGATGACAATCTCAGGACACCCTACTTTGATTAGATAAATTATCTGCACTTTTTTCTTCTTTTTAATTTTGATCTTTTCCTACTCCCCAAGGAGGCCAAAATGGCTTCAACATTCCTCAGGTGACTCCGTGCCCAGAAGTTGGGGAATATTTGAAAATGTCTCTAGAGGAATTGCATTCCCTGGACTCGCGGAGGATCCAAGGCTGTGCGCGACGGCTACTCTGTGACGCTTACATGTGCATGTATCAGAGCCCGACCATGAGCTTGTACAAATAAAAACTTGTCCCGTGGCAAAGAAGGACAAAGGAGCCTAACTGGGTGGAACCCGGCCCCAGCACAAGAAGGTTCTGCAGTGCCACCGGCTGAATCTCTCGCCCATCTGTTGCCGGCAGTGGACTCTTAACGAGGGTGGAAGCAAAACCCCTACAACAAAAGGAATGAATATTCTAAGGACAGAGGAGGGGGAAAAAATACCCTACCAGTGACATTCTTTTACTGAAGTACTTAAAGCATTTTGCACTCCAGGACGTGTGTCTGTGTGTGTGTGTGCGTGCGCGCGTGTGGTGTTTTTAATAAAAACGTCTAAATGAAGCTATGAAGATGTTCAGGAGACACTGCAGTGTATGCGGAGCATGTGTCCGTGTCTAAATTGTGGTGTGGAGCGTCCCGTGTAGACATCTAGGAGAACCACAAAAATCCATCTGAGTGCAGTGTATATTTCTTAAAACGTCGTGCAGGTTGTACAGTGAAGGAGCTTCACCTTTCTGGGTCGCTGGGTATTGCCCTGAATCTCAACAGGCGTTTTTGTTGGCATTAAAAATCCCCCCCAAAACATAGCACAAAGTTAAATTGTAAAATGAATAGCACTCTTGTAGTGCTTTTCCTGACCGTGCATGGACGAACGCGGCTGCGGGAATTGCTCCGCCGTGTCCCCGTGGACCAAGAATGCTGTTTTTGTGTGCGTGTGGCTAATGGATCACCTTCAGGAAACACTCAAGAGTTAAGCTGATGCAAATGTTTTCCCTTTCCCAAGCCGTTTCCCAGGAAGCCAAGACACGGAGGGCTTTCATCCCAGTGCTCACCTGTGCGGGCTGCTCAAAAAAACCCCTGGCATCCAGTCCTCAGAACCTTCGTAGAATCATCTGCAAGTAGGTTGTGTGGATGACTCATTCTGGGAAAACATGTTTGCAGTGTGTGCACCCACACAAAATCCTCTCCGAATCCATTGCAGCTGCAAACTATGACATTAGTTAAGACTGGTTTAATTTGCGTGTCCCCCCCCCCTCCCCCGTTGGTTGAAAAACTCCTTAGCAGATACCCTGGATGCCCGCTGTTAGAGATTTCTGTTCTTTTTTCAGAAGGTGTGCAATCCGTTGGGTGTTCCAACGCCATAGTTTTGTTTGCAAGCGTCGAAACACCAGCTTTCAGTTCCTCTTGGAGACGGAGGCAACAAGGCTAACTCAGATTGGTTCAAGGAGATGCATAGGGACGTTTGTGGATGACTCTGTGTTTTCGGCGTCTTAGTGCATGTGAAACGGTAAAAATGCGTGTGTGCATGCATGCATGCATGCAGAGAGGAAAAGCCCTGGGGCGCAGGAGTCAGCCCCACGGAGAGCATGCATTGCGGCCCCCCCTCCCTCAGCAAAGGAAGCAATGTTCCCATCTGCCTGGCTAAGTTATTAGCCACTAGGGAACTCTGTCGCCATTTTTCCCCTACCATTTGGGAAATCTGTGATCCAAGTTGGATGTATACCAAGGCCCTTTGCTTATTCGACTCACCTCTGTGTGACGTCCGGGTGCTCTGTGCCTCTGAAAGGGTTTTCAGCAGCGTCGTGCAAAGTTAACTCGAGAGGATCGTACTTGAAATACCTCAGATTGTTGGAGTCAGTGGTCTCCCTCCAGTCTGTGACCCCTGTGTGTGCCCTACACAGGTTTCTGGGACACAAGATGGCAACCTAAGTGATGTGTTTGCTGTTTGCCTCAGGGACTGTCATTGAAGGAGATTGTGAGTCTGTTCAACAGAGGACGTTACTTGTGATTCCCCTCCTTCCCTCCCCAGTATATATAGTGTGTTTTTGATTAATTTGGAGTTTTAAAAGGATTGCTAATGTGTTTTTCTTTAAATCTAGCGGGATTAAATTTGGATCGCTACGTAGTTAAATCGTTCATTCTGCCTTTCAGTGTGTATGGGGGAAAAAATGACTTAAAAGTTTCAATTTCCCTGTAAAGTGCTGAGTGTATTTTTTTTTAAAGAAATGAACTGTAAGTCGAATAGCTCTTTGCAGTGGGAATAATCCCGTCGTAGTTGCCTTAAGCATCTTTTTGAAATAAGTTTGTCGAAAGAGAAGCTAAATTGTACATCTGGTTGCGAGCAAAACGTGGCTGTTAAGGGGAAATATGGATTACATGCTATGCTGCCGTGGTGTGTTAATAGCTTTCAGCTTGTGTGTATGTTTTTAGGGGTGGGGTGGGGGGGGACTGGTTTTCATAACTAGTTGTGTCTTATCTCCTTGCTGCACAGATGGTGATGGAAAGAGTAGCCCTCAGGCCTGGTGTCTGAGTTGTAACTGAAGCCTGTGATGGTTAACAGAGCGTTTGGTATCCCGGTGTGGATCTATTCCTGCCAGGTTGAATTATATGACTTCCTTCTGCTGTGAAGAAGGATTTGTTAGCTCAGCAGACAGCAGTCCTTGGAACCAGCCTGATTTTTTAAATTGCGCGTAAATGCATCAAGTTGCAGATTGTTTGGGCCAGAACTTCATGGTCATTAGCATAAAATTGCTTTTAGCATCATTACGGGGGCTTGCGCTTTACACAGTAAAAGGAAAAGGCCTGTAACCTAGAGACCTTGGAGTTTAACACGTGAAACGTGGAAGACTGGAAAAAGTAGGGGAGAGGAAGGTAGAAGCAGGGATAAACGGGGGAAGGATACGCAAGCACTGTCATTAGGCATCCTGGCCTTAATTTTAGTAGGGAGAAGAACCAAGGATGTATGTCCAAAGTAGTGTGGAAAATCCAGCCATCTCGTTCTTCTCCACTGTGTCAGGGAATCCAAACGAGTCCTTATGTTATTGCAGGACAATCAAGGTGGCCCAAGCCTTGAAAAGTGACGGACACTCATTCCTGAGCCTATATTCCACTTCTGAACATCTCAGCAGCTTCACATCCTGTTATGGGTCTCCCCCCCCCTCTCCCCCAACAATTTTGAGTTGAGTTTCCAACTGAAAGCCAGAGCTTGGCCATAGACGTTGATGCTGCATGCTGAGCAGAGATAAGAATTGGGGGGGGGGGGGTGGAGTACAGAGGGTTAAAACTCAACAGATCCTATTTTATCCCCTTCTTTTGTGAACACTTTTCAGTCCCCAGCCAGCCTTCATTGTGGTATGAGCTCGTTTGATATAGCTCATCCGGAAGCATAAGGGGAGAAATGCAGGAGGCATGATTGGGTGAACAGCTACAGGTGTCAAATCTGTTGATAGCGGCAAAATACTATTTTTGTAATAGTATTAATGCTTTGGAAATATTTTAGACTATTTGGGTAGGTCCCAGAAAGACGTCTCTTTGCATGGCTCAAAGGCACGTGTTACATCTGCAGGTTGGAGCCAGGTGGGAAGGTTGGCACCAAATGCGCTCTGGTGTTAGTGTATGTACCTTAACTGCGTGCAAATCTCACCGTGGCAAAACTCTTCTTGGGCTCCACATTTTAGATGGTTCCGTAATTGAAAGGAACCATTGCCGTCCTTGGGAATGAGCAGGGCTGGATGTTTGCAGATGGTTAGGGTGGGGCTCTGAACATCAAAGTTCTCAGTCAATCCTCCCCCCCAAACACCAGCCTTTCTCTGCTTCTGGCCCTTAATGGTGGGGCTACTTCCATCACCACAATAGCACCCCTGTAGCCTTCAAAACGAGTGGAGTGACTTGGCTAGAAATAAATTTTGAGTCACCTTCCTTGCGCTCCCAGTGCAGGCGAGAGAGAAGGCCTTACTCCTTTCCCAGTCTGAATCCCTCGCCCTCGTTCACATGATGTCATAAGATGCTGCGTATTCCCTGTTTTAAAACTGCAGTCGCATTCAAGCGTCGTGAGCCAAACAGTAATTTTTCTTGTCTGTGACCAGGGCTGTCAACCAAACAGTATCCGATTTGGGTGTCAGAACAGACAGAGTTCTAAACCAACAAGCCTTCCATTTTGGTGCAAGGAGTAACCGCCCCGTTCTCATCATGAACCAACCACAATTCAGATGGGTTTTTACTACCTTTGGGAAGTATTGTATTTGAGCGGATATGAAACTCCACTATGCGCCATGATCGTTTCCCCACATTCCCTCAGTGGTAGCTCCTTGCATGGGCGACATGCATGCGTGAACTGGAATGTAAAGTCGAACGCACCCGACTGCCATCTTTCGAACCTCTCTTTCTGTTTTGTTCCACGCGATGTTCTTCCCGCATTCTGATAACCGTGTTTAATGCTTTCATGTGTTGCTTTGCAACACAAACCTGAGTTGGTAGCGAATGACTTTGATTAAGGTAGTAATTCACTCTTCCTACAAACTTCCATAGAGCAGCAGGACATCCAAGCACTAATTCTGCGTCCCCGGGTATGAGATTGAAGGACAGTAATTGAGCGCATGTGAAGGTTGTTTCTTTTCTTTTTTTTCTTTTTCAAAATTAAGATTGCCTGTTTTAAGGGTTGAATCTATTTATTTGCCACTGTAACAAAGTGTGTTTTGCATTGGCTTTGCACAGTTTGTGGTATATTGTTAAATAAACTGCCTGTGTCCGGTGCAGTGTGTCCTCAATAGATTTGTCTCCACCAAGGACGGAGGGAAGTCTTCGGTAGCCGGTTGCTGTAATACAGCCTTAATTTTCCCAGAGCAGAAGAGACTCTACTATTTCCTGTTTCTGTATTGATATTTATTAAACATTCTTGTTTTTATGACTCTCTCATTTCTTGGAGGACTTAGAAGGCCCCTAATGATCGGTGTGCTAGGGGCAGGGGTCTCCAGCATTATGCCCATGGAGGTGTGTCATGGGGCCAGCTGCTCTTTTTCCTGCCCCCCCCCAGCCTGGGGGCCACCAACTTTCTTTTGGAAAAAGTGGGTGGAGCCAGGTCAGTCAGTCATCTCCCTGGCCACTGGAAATCCAACCATCTGGGCAGAGCAAAATAATCTTTCCATGGCAGCTGCCTCCACAGTGTTGCATTTATTCTGTCTGTTTTCCAGTGTACTTTTTGAAAATTACCCTCCTCTCCTCCACTTAGGCTTCCTCCTTGCTGCTGGCTCCACCCCCTCTGGCAGCCATTTTGTGGTTGCGCCCACAGGCCTGTGTCGGAATTCCAAAGTTGCCCAGAAGCTCAGAAAGGTTGGTGGCCCCCCCTCCCAGTGGTAGGATTTAATCCTCTATGTTTTAGTATTTTTTGGGGGTGGCTTATAAATAATACGGGTAAGAAAAATTGAGGGACTCCTTCAGGTAGTGAAAAGTGGGGTAGAAAAACCAACTTCTCAATTACAACAGCTTGGGGTGGCCTCATCCTTCCTGGGCATAGTATCTGAACCATGCTATGTAGTCCTGATTCTCTTCCCACCCTTTGCTTCTACATCACAATACATATTAGCTTGGTCGAAAGCTGCAGGAAGTGTAAAATTCCAGAATTCTCCCATGTGGCCTTTCAGATTCAACCGGGGGGTTTGTAGTAGTTCACAGCTGCCTTTCCTCACTGTGTATCCATCCTTAAGGCAGTAAAAATCTTGGCCACTGTTTACTGTACACAGCACCATTTCAAATCACCACCCTTCACGGAAACCTTTTTATCATCCTGGAATCTGGAAGAGGTGCTATTCTTGTATTTCCGCACCAGCTAGTCAGCCTGAAACATATGCATGAGGTGCCACCTTGTGGCAGCCAAACACAATTTCCAGCTTGTCTTGTTTAAACAGCCCCCAGAATTCTGTAAAAATCAGTAGAGCTTCCGTTTTTCATCAACTCTCTTTAAGTTGCAGTTTGATTTGTTAAACTATAGCCTAGCTTTTGCATGTACACTAAAAAAAGGGGGGGGGGTTAAATGCTGATTTTAAAAAATGTGCTCTATAAGTTTATTTGCTTTCATATGTGTCTTGCGGAGTTCACAGCGGTACATGGGTTGAGAAGGGCATCATGAACTCATGGCTTTTTCGGGAAGGGCTTGTAGCTCACTTGCATGGCATGTGCCCTGCCTAGTAGGAAGTCATTTCTCTCTTGCCTCTCCTGGAGAATTGCTTGGTCTAATGCGCAGGTCTAATGCGCTAGCTGTCATGACTTGGCTGTATTTTTCTCAGTCTTGCAAGGTATGGCTGAGTGAGCAGAGAGACGAATGTCGATCTCTTCAAAGACCAGGGCTGCTGCCCTCCTTCACCCATGCTTCATTGCTATTTCTCTACTCCTGTTGTCCTTGGTAGTACAAAGGCTTGAGGGAACTGTGGTCCAGAGCACCTGGGCATGAGTCAACCTGACTCCTCTGTGCCGTGAAGCAGACATGTTTATGCCTCCCTTTTGAGCACTTCTGTCCTCCAAAGTGGGTTACACCCTCCTCTTTTATCCTCAAAACATCCCTACGAGGTAGGTTAGGTGGAGGGCATTCCCCGTCCTAAGGTCACCCAGCAAACCTTTGTGATGCAAGTGAGGATATGAACCTGGGTCTCCCGTATCCAGCTCTTGACGCTGTGTACACTATGCTGGCTCAGTAGTCCAGTGCCCTTCAGCTTTTCCACACCTGGGAACCTGGGTGTTCCAAGCATGTTTTCCAAGCATGGCCACAAAGTCATGTGACAGGAAGTGGGGGAGCTGGAGTTACATTGCTGCCAATGTCAAAGCCAAGTGGGTTGTGGATCAAGAGAGGTAAAGAGGGGAAACCAAGGGTGAGAACCAGGAAGTGACATCGACAGAGGAATGACTATGTCCCGCCTCTCAGACACTAATGCCAACTGTTTCCTGCCCGTTGTCTCTGTTTCAGGTGTTTCTGACTTTATCTTTTGAGAACCGAATGAATGAATGTCACTCCATAGAGCGGAATACTTAACTTCTCATATTCAGCTAGTCCTTTTAACTGGTTAGGTAACCAGACCTTGTGTGGAGTAAATGCTTGATCCAGTTAAAAAGAAGACATCCCCAGCCCCCCCCCCCCATGTTTGACACTCCATAGCAACTAGTTCATGGGTTATGGACATTGTCTTGGAAATGAAGATGTTTGTGACCAATATAAATCTAATTTCTCCTCTTCTAGTACCAGTCCAGAATAGTCATGTCTCCCGCTGACCAGTAGGAGGCAGGCAACACCAAAGAACGTTCTGGAAGGCACCCCTAAGGCTCATGGGAATTGTAGTCCATGGACATATGGAGAGCCACAGTTTGGCTAATCCTACTTTATACTTATGCTTTTACTCCTGGTTTAAATAATTTTTTTTCTTGTGATTTTGTATCCTGCTTTCCACCCCCGTGGGGATCCCTGGATTAACAGAGATCAGTTCAAAAAATCCAGCTGCTTTGGAGGGTGAACTCTATGTATTTATTTATTGGTTGTTTTATATGTTATATGTTTTATATCTCGGATTTACCATCTCGGTAATCCTATTAAATAACAAAGTAATAAGAAGTGATAAGTTTGAGTAACAGTAAAAACAGCAATGCACTTCAAAACAACAAGAAACAATAAAAAGAACAAGACCATTAAGTCACCGAACTTAATTAGCCAGCTGTGCTGATGGCTGAGGAGGGGGAGAGGAGGGCAGCCCAGAACTTGAGCAGTGTAGCTATGTCCCACTGAGGTAACACTCCTCCCCCAGACTCCACCCCCCAAATATTTCTGAATTTCTCAGCCAAGAGTTGGCATCCTTAGCATCCCGATGTTGATCCACTTTTAAATGTTGCAATCAGTTGATTTCAGTTTTTACGCTTAATGCTCCCTGCAAGGATTTTATCTTTCTCATTCATTCGTCATTGTGAAGTGCTTTTAGTGTTGGAAAGAGGCTTATGAATAACATTTTGCACAGAGATAGCAAAGAAGCACTGGGGACTAAGAAGGGAATATGAGGGGCAGGGGAGCGCCTACTTCAACCAACTCTTGATAATTTAATGAACTGCTTTGCTGACATGGATAGGATCAAAACAGAAAGCAGGCAGAGGTGAGATTTCTAACTGTCTTCAGGCAGCCTGGATGATTGGGGCACTCCCACACCCCCTGTGGTCAATAATATCCATGTCTCCGAATCCACAAAAGGGACATGGAGGGTTTGTTGCTCTCAAGGAACTGAGGACACTTGGCCCTGTGTCTCCCTCTCAATGGGCCTGACAGAACCACTTGCTGGCCCTCTGAATGTCTGGCCGAGAGACCTCTCGGGCCAGGTTCCAGCTGGCAGAGATCTTCCTCCTTCAGGCTGAAGAGGCTCCTTTGCAGAAGGAAGGGCTTTGAAAGGCTGCCAATGGCAAAGGAAGCTTTCGCGAGAAGCATCTGGATCAGGGGTAGTCAAACCGAGGCCCTCCAGATGTCCATGGACTACAGTTCTCATGAGCCCCTACCAGCAGGGGCTCATGGGAATTGTAGTCCATGGACATCTGGAGGGCCGCAGTTTGACTACCCCTGCTTTAAAGGGTCAATTACATGACATTGTAAACCACTGAGGTCCCTTTCCTCCCCAGGCTCCATCTCCAAATCTCCATAAGTTTCCCATCCTGCATCTGGCCTAACTCCTCCCCCCTCTCAGCCCCCTGCTGGTGTTCAGATAAATCTTGGAACCTGTATTCTGATCATAGAGTACCTAGTGATTCCTAGAACTTCCCTTTGTCACTTCTGGGTAGCTCTAGGAATCACCAGGGACTCTATGGTCTGACCTTCCTGTACATAGATGAATATTTATTTTCCTTTTAATTCTTCTCCAAAGCACGCCATGCCAGTTGCCAGACACTGTCTTTTGCTTCCGTTCTTCCAAAGCATTTTCTTCAGAAAGCTGATTGCTGTGCTCTGGAAATCAGCTGTAATTCTGCAAGATTTCCAGGCCCCGCAAGGAAGTTGACGGTGCTCTGAGATGAAGGGCTATTCTGGGCCCTTTGTGGGCAAGATTTGACACACGAGTGTTTATAAACACACGTCTGCACAGCTCTTCCTTGCATGCAGCGCCGCAAGAGGCCGATGTCTAGGAAGCGGATTGTCAGCTCCCAGCGGGTCAGCCCCAGCAAGTCTCTGTGTCGGCGAGCAAAGCAACACGGATCAAGCGAGACAGTTTGTTTTTGGACGTCTGGCGAGTCAAATTAATTAAAATCTCATTTTCGGCGTCCAAAATGCACGTTGATTCAATTCATAACCAATTATGCCGGAGCCGAGGGAGCGTTCGTCTAACCCGAAAGGAAAATCGTTTTATCAAAACAGTAGGCCTTGGATACGCGCTGTTTGTTCTGGAAACAACAGGGGCCTGTCACGAATCTGGTGGCCCGCCATAGCCACGGACCGAGGCTGTTTTGTGCTCACGGTGATTGTATTGATCGTTCCACAAGCACTTGACAGACGTTTCCTTTTTTGTTGTTGTTGTTTTGGCGTAACCCTCCCCCTATGGCCTCTCTTCCAAGAGGGATGTACCTGTTGGACTTCTGCCTGCCACATTCATTTTTAATAGCACAGGAGCTCTGCCAGGCAAAAAGAAACAAAGGATAGTTTGTACTTCTGTTATTGCTCGAGGAATGCTGTTCAGCGTTCCCATTGCTTTGGAAATCTGGATTGCTCTCAGGGTTGCCAACTCTGGGTCGGGGAACACCTGGGGATTTTGGTGGCGGAGCCTGAGGAGGGTGGGGCTGGGGGAAGGAAGGAAATTATTTATTTATTCACATTTATATACCGCCCTCCCCGAAGGCTCAGGATATAAATGGGATATAATGTCATGCAGTCTGTTTTCTCAGGTGAACTCATCTGTCAAATGGAGATCAGTTGTAATCCCAAGAGGTATCACCAGCTAATCCATATGAAACATGGGCTGTTTCTCAGTTTCCACGGCACATGCGTTGTATATGGGAAGTAAGTCTGGGTTCGGAGATACCTGGAGATTTGGGGAACGGAAGGACCCTTGACAAGGCATAATACCATAGAGTCCAGCCTCCAAAGCTGCCATTTTCTCCAGATCTTGGTTGCCTGGAGATGGCCTGTAATGGCAGGTTGTTGGCTCTATCGATGTAATGCTTATGCCCCCTCTCCCAAGACCATTAATGTCTAGTGACCAAAACCTACTGAGGATCTCCTGACCTAAAGAGATAAAACTGGCCTCAACCAGAGCTGGATCTGGCCCCAGCCTGGTGGAGTATTCTGCCGCATGAGATCAGAACCCCCATCCACCGAAACCCTGATTAATCCCCCCACCCACCCAGGGAGACGAATAACAGGGCTTGAATGGACTTGTTGTTTTATCGTCGTATGATTTGATCATGACTTGTATGGTTTGTAAAAAATTGTTAAGAGGCCCAAAACCGACAGGGATGGGGTGGTATCTAAATGAAATATTGATTTCTCATTTAATCCAGTGACATTCATTTGCCCGCCATTTGGAATTTCGGCCCTCTCCTGCCACGCAGAGGACCGCCAGAATACGTGGAACCTCCTTTAGGCCTGCAGATATTCCGCTGGGTTCTCCGTGCGGTGTGTGTTTTCAATCGGAAGCCTACGGAAGCCGTTTCGCAGGCGGAAATCCTACTTCCCCAGCCTTCTGTTGCAACAAATCATGAATTGAGAGTGTGTATCATGCAGCGCTTACAGGGGTGATGAGATGGGCGACTGCTGGTAATGAATGCAGAGTTACATGCCCGGCGGTGAACACGGCTGTCCTGTCGCCCTTCCCCTTCCAAGCCAGGTGATGATCTTTCGGTGCTGGTAAAACCCAGCAGCTGCCGTTCATGCAAATCACCTCCAGCAGCGTATGGCGCCTACCTGCCACGCTCTTCTTCAGGCCTCATTAGCACGGCTGCGTTATTGTATGCCCCCCCGACTCCCCCCACCCCACTCCTTCCTGAATATCTAAAGATGTAGGAATGTTGTGGCATTGATTGCCTTTAAAACACAGTTCCCCGTGAATGTGGTTCCTTTATTGATCGCATGATCTTTTATTACACACACACACACACACACACACACACACATCTGCCTAAAGGTTGATTGACACAATGGCTTTCCATGTCTCCATTTGCAAATGTTTGCAGCCCTCCTGGAGGGAGATGAATGTGGCTGGTTGGTGCTTGTGGGTGGGCCTAGGAAGATGGCATACGAGAGAGTGCTTGGCTGGAGAACCACGGCTTCTCCCATCATGGCCAGGCTCAACAGATCTTGAGGTGGGCCAGCTGTCAAGCTTCTGTGGAGTTCAGCAGCTCCTGACAATCTTCTGACCCATCTCTTCTGAGGCCTGCACGTGCATCCGTTGGGACTTTCCGGATTCACTCTGTCCTAGGCCACTCCAGAAAAATAGAGCCCCTATTCTACTGTACAGTAGAGTCTACTGCCTCAAAACCTCTGCGGACTTGCCAGAAATCAGCTGTGACTTAATGGCACTTTCCCCTACCACAAGTAGAGAAGTAGCCCCACGGGAAAGAAGGGCAAGCTAAGACTCTTCTTTTCCATATGTTGATTTTCAGCGGGTGGAGAGAGTTAGTGGTCACCCTCCACTAACATATTCCAACTCATCTTCCTGCACCCGGAGTGTGAAGCTGATATAGTCTGCCATCTCTGCCGACTTCCACTGCTGAAGACCTTTCCCCGAGCCCCCGAGGAACTACTTGGGACAGCATCGGAGGGCTGCTGCCAAAATGGTGCCCAAACTTTCACAAGACGATGGACCCCTTTGAGAGTCCGGGACGATCTCCTCGGGCATTCACGGCTGGAAGAAGGATGGCAAGTGAGAAAGGAAGGGGGCACTCTGGCTCTTGCCCCAAGAGTGAGAAGCACATGGGGGGGGGAGTGCAGGGGGGACCCCCGTGTGCCCCGTTTGGGGCACCACGCACGCCTTGAACAAGCTTCTGCTGTGTGAGTAGACCAGGCCTCTGAAGGAATTTCCGGGGAGAGCGCATGGAGGCAGAGGGAGCCGCAAGGCAAGGAACTCCTGTGATAAATAGACCTGTGCATATTTCTTTACCCTCATTCCTCACTTGCCAAGTGGGATGCTATTTTCATTAGGTCATGTTACCCCTCCATGTCATTTTATACCAAGGTGCCGTATATCACAAGTCGGGGTGGAGGTGCTTGTCGCTGAACACGAAGGAGCTTGTAATGGTCCATCTGCTTTGGTTTTTATTTAGTGATCCCTCAAGGGCTGGGAGCTGAAGTGAGAATAACAATGCTCCGGTCCCATCTGCTATTGTAGTATCAGCTCCAGTTTGAATTATCACATGTTCTGAGTGGCTGGCATATGCGCTCGCATAAAGCTACCAGGAAGGGTGGCTTTCCAGATGTTGTGTTGACATAGTTTCCAGCCAGCCATTAACTTCAGCTCAATAACTGGGGTGGGGAGGGAGGGGAGGGGAGGGGGAGGGAAAGACAGCTAAAAGTTGATCGGGCCTGGATGCAGATGAAGGATCACAAGGCACCTGTTTCGATGGGAGGTTTCGGGCCTTGACAAGTTTGGTTTCCCAATGTCCCCCAACTTGACGGACTCTCGAGATAAAGCGAAAGCAACAGAGCGTCCCGCTTGTCCAATCCCACCTGCGAGGTTTGGTAGCTGTTGAATCAAGAGGGATCGCATGGGCACAGAACTTCCTTGTTCCACAATTAGTGACAAATGCTTGCTCATAGAAGCTTCACTGCTCACACCGTGCTTTTCCCCACTTTTGGAGTCCTGGATTCTCTTGCATTTGCCCGTTACGTGCCAAGCCTTTTTTTTTTGATGGGCCGTTCGTTGGCATGTAAGATGCCCTGGCTCTTCTTGCAAAGGTTTTAAGCAAAGGGGCCCAGTCTTTTGAATTCTTAAATATTACTTACGCTTGTGTTTCTCTTGCCGTGACAATAGAGACGAGTCGATGTTGAAGTGTTGCAATTCAAGAGGTTTATGTTTCTCATTGTGTCCCGAAGACCTGTGGGGACCAGCTGTCTTCAGGGCCGCTGCCGTATTACGATCCCCTGGCTAGCATATGAATTGTTGATTAGATTCTCTTTTGATTCAGTTGATTACCATGAATAATAGGGCCAGGAAGGCTGTCAGCATTTGGACTTTAACTATAACTGTTACAATTAATTATGGGTTTAATTAGCATACACGTCTGGCGGCAGAGAATATAACGCTTCATAGTTAACAGATGACCCCCGCAGCTGTACCACCGAGTATGATATGGGGCCCTGGGACAGAGAGAGTTATTAATAAATGGCTTCCATTGTTTGACGCCCTTATTTATACAAATTAGTAGGCACTAGATAATCAACTTAAACTGTATAATTTATAATAATTGATTTCATTTTGACTGACCACCGGTCAGTTCTTGGAAGAAAAATGGCCCTATTAGGATAAGTTTAATCCTAAACATAGCTAATGAATCCTATTACTTTAAGGTCATATTTGAAGCTTTTGTTAATTGTCAGAACCATTTTAAATTGATTAGAGTTAAATTAAATCAATGTAATGTTTAGAAAAAACAATATTTCTAATGGATGAGGCTGGGCTGACCTCGAATAAACATATTTATCAACCGATTTCGGTGAATGAGAAGGCTAACAGCTGAGCTCATAATTCACAATTGTCTATAATATGGGAAATGTCACTATCGAGGCAATTAATTATGTCAGGTTATAAATCTGTTGCTTACCGTTAACCATTCGCCAGTTCGGAAGGTTGACGGGCCTCGGAACAAGTTGATGAGGTGGTATAAAGTACCTTTGGCCAAACTTTGCTCAAGGGAAAAATTTTCATATATATATTTATAAGAGGCAGCGTGGTGTAGTGGTTAAGAGCGGCGGCCTCTAATCTGGAGAACTGGGTTTGATTCCCTACTTCTCCACATGCAGCCAGCTGGGTGACTTTGGGCCAGTCCCAGTTCTCTTAGAGCTCTCTCAGCCCCACCTGCCAGCAGGCCGTAAGCTCTGGGTATGCCTGTTGCTAACTCCAGTTTGGAAAATTCCTGAAAACTTGGAGCTGGAGCCTAAAAAGGGTGGAGTTTGGGGAGGGGGTTCAGCAGGGAAGTGATGCTATAGGATCCATCTTCTGAAGCTGCCCTTTTCTCCCAGTAGTCTGGAGATCAGTTGTAATTTTGGGAGAACTGAAGCCTCTACCCGGTGGTTTGGTAACCGTTGGAATTGTAGTCCATGGACACCATATTTTGTAGCCTACCAAGTGCCAGTGAGATCCTGAGTCGTCAGACATCTTGGTGGCAGTTCAGAGAAATGTTTTGGGGAGGGGCTGGGTCCGAGCTAAAATTCTGTTAATTCGTCTAGGCAACAGGCATTAGGAAATTAGTCCGATTTCTAGACCATAGGGCTATCCCTGGCTATACCTTCCAACTCCAAGACTCTATGATTCAGCGCCATGGGTTCAAATGAATGGAAAAGGAGATCCCACAAATACTTGAAAGCCTTTTCTGATGATGAGATGGAATATGCTGCCTAGGAGTGTAGTGGAATCTCCTTCGTTGGAAGTTTTTAGGAGGAGATTGGATGAGCACCTGTCAGGAGTGGGTGATTTTTAAGTCTCCAAGATATCGGGGAGCTGGATTGGATTGCCTTTGGTGATATTTTCCAATTCTGTGTGATTCTGATTCTGCTCCGGAGGGCAGATTCTACAGCATGATACCCTGCTGAGTCTCCTCCCTCCCTCAAACCATGCCCTCCCCAGGCAACACTCTCCAAATTTCTAGAGGTCTCGCAACCTTGAGATGGCATCCTTCCATGGCTAATCTGAGGAAGAGTGCTTGCACTCGAAAGCTCACACGTTGCACAAATCTTTGTTGCTCTTAAAGGTGCTACTTGGACTCTGATTTTATCATCTTTGTTTTCCTCTTAGTCTTAACTTACTGACCTGAAGGGAAGATGTGTTTTTTTCCCACATGGAAATGATTCCAAGAAAAATGTGCATGAAATTTGCAGACCCGTGCAGTAACAAAACCATTTTTGTGTATAACCTTCTGTAGAGGAGTTGTTCTTTTGCATGCAGGAGACTTCCCTGTTTTCCTATCAGGTGAACAGGATTTGTACATAAGGCCTATGCCAGGGGTAGTCAAACTGCGGCCCTCCAGATGTCCATGGACTACAATTCCCAGGAGCCCCTGCCAGCGAATGCTGGCAGGGGCTCCTGGGAATTGTAGTCCATGGACATCTGGAGGGCCCGCAGTTTGACTACCCCTGCCCTATGCACTACAGCAATTGCTCCTCTTAGATGCCTCAAATGGTTCCTGCCCCGTCTCCATCTCTTCCACAGTTTCCCTTTCATTGCTTCGCTAACATGTACGCCGGTGGGAAAGCTCCGATAGGGCAGGGCGATCCTCCTTGCATTCAATGAACCAAAGTTTACTTTCCTTGAACTTGCGGGAAAATTGCTTCTCTCAACAGCTTTTCAAAACATAATAAGTTTTCCCTGCAAGCGGCTGACTCAGGCCCTGACTGGACTCTGAATTATTAGCATGAGATGAAACATTTCTTTAACAAAACCGAGTCCTTTAATATCTCCCCAATCTCTGTTATTAGATGGACACATGAATTTCACTTTGAACATAACACGCCGCATTGTCTGAAAATTGCCGGTATGAACTGGAGTTGGCAGGTATTTTCTTGCTCCCCTTGTCTGTGATTGTCATTTATTATATGTTGCACCTTTATCTGTCAAATGTTGCGGGCGCGTGATATTGATTTGTGTCTCCTTCCAAAGCAAAGGTCACTTTGATCAACATGCCACAAAACCAGAAAAAGTCGGGTTTTGACATTTCATTACCTGGGAGAGAGAGAGGCAGGGAAAAAAAAAAAAAAGAAGCCTAAAATAAATAAGAATATGTTTGAGAACTGAACACTTTAATATCAGACTTGGGAGTAACTATAATTAACCAAAGAGCCGCTCTATTGAGGTTAAAGAGGCGGGAGGGGGGGGGCACAATCCGACGGATGTGCGGGGCTGGGTTGTACACAGCCAGTGCTGTGATATCGCCTCTGTGATCTCAAAGAGAAGATATGTTTCTTGCAAATAAATTACCTGCTCCTCTCAGATGAGATTTTCATGATCAATACAACCGAGCCGCTAAAGAATCCTCACAAAGGTATTTGCCGAACTCTTAAGGATTCTTTAGCGGTTCGGTTCTGAGGATTCAGGACAAGTGACTTTGAAGAGGACAGGATCTGAGCAAGACCCTGATATTTACCTAAATTCGTTATCGTCCTGGGGCAAGCCTTGGGTGGGTTGATCTGTCAGGAGGTCATGCGTGACTTCATCATGGCCTGTCCCTGTCTCTTTCCGGAAACTCTGCGTTATGTGACGACACCTCTTTGGGGTTGTAAAAATATAATTAACTCCCTCGTCTTTTGCTGCCTAGAAAGTGGTCGTGCAGTCTTCCTAACTGAATGCAATGCTTTGTACCTCTGACAAAACAACCTGCAGCTCACAAGACCTTATGCCATAAAAGAATTAGCCATCTTTAAGACACAATTTTTTAAGGTGAGTCACAGGATATGTGTTAAAAATAGGCTGCCCTGAGAGTTGTCCAAACCAACCCATCATCTAAGCCAGGGGTAGTCAAACTGCAGCCCTCCAGATGTCCATGGACTACAATTCCCAGAAGCCCCTGCCAGCATTCGCTGGTAGGGGCTTCTGGGAATTGTAGTCCATGGACATCTGGAGGGCCGCAGTTTGACTACCCCTGAATTCTAAGCAGATTCTTCAGTTTGACTTAGGACCCCTTCCATGAACTCTGCCCACCCCAGGCTGCACCCTCCCAAATTTCCCAAGCCAGAGCTGGCAATTCAAATTGATTGATGCTCCTCTATGGGAGTGGTCCACTTTGACTTGAGTATGACCTGCCTTGGAAGGCAGTCATCAGAGCCCTTTGATCCTGTGTGGGGGGCAGGTCCCTACTCCTCTGGGACTCACATGTTTCTCCGAGTACCCTAAAACCTTTAAATTGCATCCCAACTGGCCTCAGAATGGCATGTCTCGTCATACCTTTAATCACCTGAGGCACCTGCAATACATCTGGCTGCACTTTTAATGTCAGGCCTGTGAATAATACCGTTCTTTTCCTGCAGTCATTTTTTATTATGATCATAGGGCCCCTCTTCGCCTTCCCCTCTCTTTCTCTCTCCCGCATGCGCTGCGTTTCGAAGTTTTCATCTTGCGCTTATTAATTATATCGACAGCATGATTGAATTAGCCGTTGGTCTTTGCCAGAAGGGACTGACTCTTCTCCGGAAGGGCGTTAACTCGCAAGAGATTTTTAAAAGTTTGCCCTGCCTGTAAATCCGTCGAAGGAACGATGGCGTTGATCCAAGGATATCGTGCATGTATTTATTTAGAAAGCTTGTACAATTTACAATAATGCAAAAATAAGCTCTATTTAAAAAACAATGCCTAAAGCAGCACATGGCATTGATTCCTCACTCCTCCCCTGCATGCAGCCAGCTGGGTGACCTTGGGCCAGTCTCAGTTCTCTCAGAGCTCTCTCAGCCTCACCAACCTTGCAGGGTGTCTGTTGTGGGGAGAAGAAAGGGTGGTGATTGAGACTCCTTCAGGGAATGAAAAGTAGAATAAAAAAACCCAACTTTAAGACTCCTTCTGGTAGAGAAAAGTGACATATAAGAACCAGCTCTTCTTCTTCTCTTTCTCTTTCTCCTCCTCCTCCAGAGCCTTCCCACTGAGTAATAGTAGTAGTAATAATATTTTATTTATAGCCCACCCTTCCATTAGGGCTCAGCGTGGATAACAACGATTTTTAAAAACAGCAGAACAATATTATACTTTATATTAAAAACACAACGGCTCCCTTAAAGTAGTCCTAACGGCTTCTGGTCTTGTAGCAGGAGGGTTGTAAAAGGTAAAGGTATCCCCTGTGCAAGCACCGAGTCATGTCTGACCCCTGGGGTGACACCCTCCAGCGTTTTCATGGCAGACTCAATACGGCGTGGTTTGCCAGTGCCTTCCCCAGTCATCACCATTTGCCCCCCAGCAGCAAGCTGGGTACTCATTTTACCGACCTCGGAAGGATGGAAGGCTGAGTCAACCTTGAGCCGGCTGCTGGGATTGAACTCCCAGCCTCATGGGCAAAGCTTTCAGACGGCTGCCTTACCACTCTGCGCCACAAGAGGCTCTTCAGCAGGAGGGTTGAGAGAGATCAAATATACAGGCTCAGCTCCAGTTGGGCTGGAGCTGGCTGCTGTTTACAGACAGGAGCACCACCCCTGTGCCCGCTAGGAGCTGTGGATGACCTGCCCATCCTTCCTGGCAATGTTTGCTTGGGCATCTCTACAGCAGTGGCCAAGCACCACACACTGGTCCCTGGCGGCTGTCCTGCCTCGGGGTCAGCTAACACCGTCTTGGCCTACATGCTAGTTCCTACTGGGAAATATCCTTTCCTTACTGGGAAATATCCTTTTCCTTGGAAGCGCTGGGGACCACACCAGAGGCATTGCACAGCTGAAACAGGACCCCTTTAATATCGCCTCTCGCCACAAAAAGGCCTCAGAACACCACCCAGGAAGGGTCTCGTTCCCCTCCCGAAACCCTCTCCCGAGAAGAGACATCTTGTCACTTTGAAAAGATGGTGGCCCTTTGCCGCCTGCTTAATTAGGCAGAAGTTTCCAAATATAACCCCCTCCACACCCACATGCCAGTGACATGGCAGCAGCTGGGGCGGGCGTCAATCATATTGTATTGACTCTCCCAACTTGTAAACAAAGACGGGAGACAATTACAGGTTCAATATTATCGCTGGTTCTGCCAGGACCTGCCAATTATTCTTTATGGTTCAGGAGGCACAGACCTGCCAAAAAGAGCCACACTGAGAAAATGAGCCTTTTAGCGAGGAAGGGAGAAAGCGAGGGAGGGGAGGGAAAACAAAAAACGGAGGGGGGAGAAAGCATCGGGCAGGGAAATATCGTCTTTGAGAACCGAAACAAACATCTTCCTTCCCGTAACTCACGGCGAATACCTTACACTCTGATAAAATAAACTGTGAGCCTTTAACGCATGTTGTGTGCTTGCTTTTGGAAGGATAAAAGATGAGATGAATAGTTGTGGCTTGTAATAATTAGCTGTTTGGGAATGTTCGACGCCCTTGGCCTCTCTCTGTCAAACTGCCCGTTAGGAGCACTTTGAGGCAGGGGTCCTTTTCATGCACATTTGCGCTCTTCCACAGCATGCTGTGCGCGTCGGTGGCCTGGTGTATTGCAGGGCTCAACAAATCTAAGGTCCTCGGGAGGTGGTGAGTTCTCCATCTTTGGAAGTTTTTGAACAGAGGCTGGAGAGCCATCTGATGGAGAGTCTGATTCTATGAAGGCTCAAGGGGGTGGCAGGTTAGAGTGGATGAGCGATAGGGTTAGAATCATAGGATCATAGAGTTGGAAGGGACCTCCTGGTCATCTAATCCAACCCCCTGCACTATGCAGGACACTCACAACCCTATCGGATTGTGAGT
Organism: Paroedura picta; assembly: GCF_049243985.1. Lineage (NCBI taxonomy): Eukaryota > Metazoa > Chordata > Lepidosauria > Squamata > Gekkonidae > Paroedura > Paroedura picta. The sequence continues at coordinate 35,376,378 of NC_135382.1, forward strand.
GTTCTGCATAGTGCAGGGGGTTGGACTAGATGACCCAGGAGATCCCGTCCAACTATTGGGTTGTGAGTGTCCTGCATAGTGCAGGGGGTTGGACTAGATGACCCAGGTGGTCCCTTCCAACTCTATGATTCTGTGCTGAAATGTCATTGTGGCACCCAGGAATTTACTCTTGTGATTTCATCACTCCCGTATTCTCCGTGTTCCTTGGTGTTTCTCAATAGAAATACAAAGCTTATTTCGGTGAGGGATAGGGTTTTTAGAAAGCAGGTAAAAACAGGTGTCTGCTAGACAAGTCTTCTGACTGGCCATTAGAAATTTGATTGGCAGCTCAATATTTTTTTTGTAAATTAGTTTTGGCGGCAGTTGCCACTACAACACAAGGATCTTCCCTGTGTGGCTGAAAGTTAACCATGGCAGCCATTTTATGTCTGGCTCCACCCATTGCAGCAGCCATTTTGTGTCCACCAAGCGGCAACAGAATTTCAAAGGGGCCCATAGGCTGAAAAGGATTGGGGCCCTTAGGATAGCTTTTCGTTGCAATGATAACCTGAGCAATCCCAGAGCTACAGTGATTTTTATTATAGTCTTAAAGTAGGGTTACCAGGTCCCTCTAGACGGCGGTATACAAGTCCAATAAATAAATAAATAACAGGGGTTTCTTGGGCCTTTGCAGCCTTTTTGGGGTATGAAGTTTGGTACTGCAAGAACCAAGATTAGGACCACTGGTCTTATTCAGCAGGGTCCTCCTTAGATTAATACCAAGACCAGTAATAATAATAATGTAAAAAGTCTGATCAACAGTACTAGATGTTAATTTGGTCAAAGTGATCCACAACTTATTGGTACAGTTGTCCCTTTTCCCTTCCTTCCCTTCTGGGAAACATGTGATTTCATGTGCCGTTCCCCCCCCTGCATGTATTAAACAAATTGCACAGCTGAATAGCTTTTCTTAAAAACTGGACACTCACCAAAAAGAAGTTTGGCAGCAGAGACAATTAAGCTTTCTTCTTTTAACAATGGACTGACTGACTGGCACATTTGAAATGCAAGCGGATTTTTTTTTTCTTTGTTCCTCTTTTCGCCCTTTGAGCTGATAAACACGAACAATAGGAAACAGCTGGGACAAGGGGAAACGTTCTGGTTTTGGATTTCCAAAGCAAGCAAGAAATATGCCTGCCAGATCGCATCTTCTGCCTTGGGGGGTACCCGGCAATTGGATTGTGTGTGTGTGTGTGCGTGCGGTGGGGAGAGAAATACTATCCATATTTTTAATCAAACATTACATATTTATTAATGTGCAGCTGTCCTTTTGTTGCGCGCGGTTATTACACCCTCCGCAGCCCAGGCGTTGGAGCGCCGTGTCCATAAACCGAGCGCTCGTTCCGTATCAGAGATTAATCTATAAGAATCCGAAAACTGGAAGAGCTGATAACGAAGCATCCGGTAGCAATTGTGCTTTCCGTATCATTATTGTCGTGTGACGTAGATGCCATCTGAAATCCACTTTGGGCTGGGGGGAGGGGGGAAATAGAAAAGAGAAAGAAAGAAACCGGAAACCCAAACAGTATAATTCTTTTCGAGCCAATTTGTCCACCTGTGGTGGGGGCTTGTGGTTTGGATCCAACCCAGGGTTCCTGACGGTGAAAGCGGGTAACGGACCCCCTTTGACTCCCCACAAAGGCTATGCCGAACAGCTGGAGTTCTCAGGGTCCCCGTGTACAAATGTCACGTGGGATGGGAGCAAACCGCCCAGAGCCGCACAGAACGGGCGGTATAAAAATCCAAATAAATAAATAATAAATCAATTGTGAGGAGGAGAACTGGAAGAGATTGGGTGAAGAAAGGGGCTGGGTCCAACCCGCAATGCCCCCCTTTTGCCGACACCCCCTTTTGTAGCTCTAGTGGATGGCAAAGGACATGTGCCACTCTTTAAGATAAAAGAAATCGGTCGAATCTACCCTCGGCCCTCTTGTTCAGACGAAACTTTCCGCGCGGTTGCCACGCGGTTGGCTCTTCATTAGTGGTGGGGTTTGGCCTTGTCAATTTCCATTGACTGTTTTCTAAAAGGCTCACTTTATCATCATTTGTCTGCCACGGAGACGGTCTTTTATTCCGCTTTGATTCCTCCTGGGCGGCAGCTGTCATAACTTCATTGCCTTGACGGGGGCCGAGTCCTGTTTCACGAGCCCCCGCGGTAATTGCCCAAGAGACGGGGGGCTTGCCGTCATATTTGTTGCGTGGCGTGCAGGAGACGGGGAGGCGGAAACAAAAGGACACTGTTGCTTCGAGCGCTTTCGGCCAGAAGTGGACGGTGGGTGGCAATTGCAAGACCTCCCTCCCGGCGTCTGCTGTTGAATACTGGATGCTTTTTTGGGGGGGGGGAACTTTTGTTGGGCAGAAGCGGCAGCCCTGGGGGAAGATGCTTCACTTTCCCAGAGATCCCTGGAAGCACTTCCTACTAAGCTCCTGTCCCCTGATTCGACTTTTTTTGAGTCTGGAAGTCTATTATTATCCTCATCATCACCATCATAGAATTATAGAGTTGGGAGGGATCCTACAGGCCATCTAGTCCCACCCCCTGCTCAATGCAGGATCAGCCTAAAGCACCCAGGATAAGTCTGTGTCCAGCCATTGCTTGAAGACTGCCATTGAGGGGGAGCTCCCCACCTCCTTAGGCAGCCCATTCCACTGCTGAACTAGACTTATAGAATCCTAGAGTGGGAAGGGGCCATGCAGGCCATCTAGTCCCACCCTCTGCTCAATGCAGGATCAGCCTCAAGCATCCAGGAGAAGGATCTGTCCAGCCGCTGCTTGAAGATGGCCAGTGAGGGGGAGCTCCCCACCTCCTTAGATAGCCCTTTCCACTGCTGAACTAGACCCATAGAATCCTAGAGCTGGAGATAGCAACGCTAGGAGGGATGGGATCCAGGATAGCCTGTAGGGTGAACACGGAGGAAGGCGAAACATCAATTTCGTTTGTCTTCCGTTGTTCCCCCAACACCCTATCATCCGCCTAACGTACCTGACAAGGTGGCTGTGAGGACAAAATGAAAGAATGGGACCAGTGCTCTACTCTGCTTTGACTCCCCATTGGAGAAAAAAGTGGGGTATAAATATCTAACGGCATCTTTTGCCTTAGGCAGGGAACTTGACAACCTTACGTTGACAGCGTCCTACCTCATTGTTGACGGTTGACAAACCTATGTCAACTACGTTGTTCATTTAATTATAATAAGTCGGCACACTGGCCTTAACTATCTTGGCATTGCCTCTTCTGCACCCTCTGTTAAGCGCTCCTACCCTGCTGCTCACACCTTCTCCTCCATTGAGGCTGAGACCGGGAGTCCGTGGTTTAGCAGGCAAAGGAAAGCCAGAACTTTAAGGTTCCTGTCCTGGCGAATGTCGAACTGCAGCCTCAGTTACAGTAAAACAAGATTATGACATTCCTTCCCCGTCGTATACGATTCCATGCGGAAGCAGCTGCAGGCTTTGTCCTCGGTGCCTTGCTACCCGTTCTGGCCCAAGACGCCTCTGTGCTTATAATCTTTATTTTTCAAAGGATATGATATAAACCTGGTGCCATAGCTGAAACATGTATATCCGAGAGACGGCCCCGAATGGAAAGCCTTTAAGGCATAAAAATTATATTGGTCTACACAGAATCCTCTTTTCACGGAACTGTTTAAAGGGGGAAACGTTTACAGACAGATGATGCATTAGAAAAATTCTCTATTAAAATCAAGTTATAGTCTGCAGGAAAACCCACAATAAAGAAGCTTTGTGACTAGATCCTTAGTTCCCTGGGGTGGGGGTGGGGGTGGGGGGATGGCTAGCAGGGCTTGTTGGTAGTGGGGTGTAATGATGAGAAACTGTTCCCCATTTCGGCATCTTTCTGTACACGCTTTCATTGGTTTAAATTCTCGCTTTGCACTCTTTGTTTTGTACATTTGTTTCAATCGCATGTGCCTTTTTTCCCTGATCAATTTATATGACATTTATATGTATAATGCAATCTCTTGTGCGTGCAATGCTTGCTTACTGATGCTCGGATAATGCAGGGAAATGTACGCTCTTCTTGGAAACGATATTTGGGAATTTATATTCTGCCCCCCCCCAGTAGGTTCAGGGTGGCTAATGGAAACCCTGGGGTGGGGGGGTCAGCCGCTGAAATTTCAGGACGACATTATTTTAAACAATTTTGAGCCTTGCCCCACCAGGAAGTGGTGGGACCTGAGACGGTTAACAAAACAATCCAAAGGATCACACACATGGGAAACAACAACATAGACCTCAACCACCAAATGCACATGCACACAAATGCCCAAGGCAATGTCCTGCCCTGAGAGTCACCCCAAAGGTTTGGCAGATCACCCATCGTGGTGGAAAGGGTGTCCTCCATTTATGGCGGCCCCATAGTTTTTTCAAGGTAGGCGATTAACAGGTTGGTTTGCCCCTGAATAGCAAACCAGAGCTGGAGTGGTGTAGTGGTTCAGAGCAGCAGACTTCAATTTGGAGAACTGCATTCAATTCCCCATCCTTCCATATATGGCCAGCAGGGTGGCTTGGGGCCAGTCACAGTTCTCCCAGAGCCCTCTCAACCTCACCGGATATCTGTTGCAGGAAGAGGAAGGGGAGGAGATGGTAAGCTGCTTGGAGTCTCCTTCTGGTAGAGAAAAGCGGGGTAAGAAAACCAACTCTTCTTCTTCTGGTGAAAAGCGGGATATAAAAAAAGAACCAGCTCTTCTTCTCTATACGGCTTCGGCACCCGCACACACACACACACTTGCACACACAAAAACACCGCAATTACAAATTAAAAGGGAACGTAAAGCTAACGAACTGGATGCCGAAGATTAAAGCATGCCTGGTTATTATGTTCCTCATGAGGTGAGCTCTGTTGTCTTCCCCCAGTTGATTAGCATACAACCAAGGCAGGGACAAGCCTCCCAACCAAGCATTTATTGCACGTTAAATCTTCATTCAGCGATGCAAAGGGACACTGAATGGAGATTTAGGACTCCATAAAACTGCCAGGCGGTCTCGAACGGTTCTCTTTGCCGCGCAAGAAGCTTCCTTTACGTTTGCACCTTCTTTTTTGTTTTCCTTGTGAAACATTTGGAAGCCAAGAACGCCTCCTGTTCTGTCTGGCTACAAGATTTCACTGGCTGGAGCCGCTTTCTGTCTGGATCCCTGTAAGATTTTCACACCACAGAGAAGCGGCAACTGTTCAGAATGTCAAGAGCTTACAGGGCGTCCCGGCCTGGGACATGGACCCTCGTCTCTTTGAGCTGTTCTTTTGCAACTTTCTGTACAGAAATTTTGCAGGCTTCCCACCACCGGCTTTGCATTTCCCAAAGATCAGTGATTGATGGGAGCCCAAGTTTTGGCCACTCCCACGATTACTGGAGGGCCCGCAAAACCCAGTGGTTCCGCTTGGTGTAGTGGTTAGGAGCATGGACTTCTAATCTGGCAAGCCGGGCTTGATTCCCCACTCCTCCCTCACATGCAGCCAGCTGGGTGGCCTTGGGCTCGCCACAGCACTGATAAAGCTGTTCTAACCAAGCAGTAATATCAGGGCTCTCTTAGCCTCACCCACCTCACAGGGTGTCTGTTGTGGGGAGAGGAAAGGGAAGGCGACTGTAAGCTGCTCTGAGACTCCTTCAGGGAGAGAAAATAGCATGTAAGAACCAACTCTTCTTCTTCTTCAGTAATATCAGGGCTCTCTCAGCCTCACCCACCTCACAGGGTGTCTGTTGTGGGGAGAGGAAAGGGAAGGCGACTGTAAGCTGCTCTGAGACTCCTTCAGGGAGAGAAAATAGCATGTAAGAACCAACTCTTCTTCTTCTTCAGTAATATCAGGGCTCTCTCAGCCTCACCCACCTCACAGGGTGTCTGTTGTGGGGAGAGGAAAGGGAAGGCGACTGTAAGCTGCTCTGAGACTCCTTCAGGGAGAGAAAATAGCATGTAAGAACCAACTCTTCTTCTTCTTCTTCAGTAATATCAGGGCTCTCTCAGCCTCATCTCCCTCACAGGGTGTCTGTTGTGAGGAGAGGAAAGGGAAGGCGAATGTAAACTGCTCTGAGACTCCTTTAGGGAGAGAAAATAGCATGTTAGATCCAACTCTTCTTCTTCTTCAGTAATATCAGGGCTCTCTCAGCCTCACCTCCCTCACAGGGTGTCTGTTGTGGGGAGAGGAAAGGGAAGGCGAATGTAAACTGCTCTGAGACTCCTTTAGGGAGAGAAAATAGCATGTTAGAACCAACTCTTCTTCTTCTTCAGTAATATCAGGGCTCTCTCAGCCTCACCTCCCTCACAGGGTGTCTGTTGTGGGGAGAGGAAAGGGAAGGCGAATGTAAGCCGCTTTGAGACTCCTTCGGGGAGACAAAAGTGGCATATAAGAACCAACTTTTCTTCTTCTAAAACGCAGTTGTAAGTTTATGAGACCTCAAGTCCCCACCTGGAGGTTGGCAACCCCTTCTTGCTTTAAAACTTCCATACGTTTTTCTCCGGGGGCGGGGTGGGGGTTGTGACTGAAAGAGAGGAACCCGTGGCCACCTGTCAGCAGTCCCCGGCTTTCAAGGTTATACAGATAGGCGTGCGGCGTATTTTCTTAATCTGCATGGCGCTGCAATCAAGATGCAAAGGCAGTCTTTGAGCCTTAGCCCACCTGACGATAAGGTCTTAAGTCGGCCGAGTTCCGTGCATTTGTTCTTGCATTTATCATGTGGCTTCTTAAGCCAAGGAGGAGTATGCAAATTTCTCCACTGACGCCTTGCCTTCCCTGCGCAAGTTGGACGTTCCACTCAGTCCGTGGCAATCCCCCCGGCGCAAAATTGATTAATATTTGTTTTCAAAATGACATGGCGGTGATGTATGGATCCTTTTACAACTTAAATTAATACTTTAAAGAGATGAATGGTGTCTACAGAGGATGTGAAAGTTCAAGCTGGGGAAATTTGCATATTTATATTACAGCCAACTGATAATAATTGTTGAAACAGAATGTAATGTGGTTCGTTTTTCATTTTAATCTGGTTGTACTCAAACACAGGACCTCATTAACTTCCCGCAACTAATGCGGCGCTATCAGTCCCGCTAAAACAGGTTCCCTCTTGAATTTATGAATTTCAAAGGCTCTTTGCATCAGTGTTAAGACTCCGGGGTCGGTCACTGCCCCCTGCGCTTGCCGGGTGTGAGCGAGTGCCACAAGGAAGCACCGGTTAACAGAATCCAGCGCATGAAAATCCTGGGGCCAGTGGATTTGCGACGGTTTCATTGCAAGGATGCATCTCCACCTCACCAGTGCTGGAAGCCATGCACCAGTCCTTATTGATTGCAGGAGACCAAGGGCATTGGCCACATTATGCTTACCCCTCCCACAAAGACGGCTCACTCCACAGCTGCCTAACTTTGCAAAATCAACATCTATGTCCGATGGCTACCCAGCCTCTGCTTAAAAATGTCCAAAGGAGAACCGACCACCTCCCGAGGAAGTCTGCTCACATGGCCTCCATGTAAGTGGTTCAACAGGGCACATAGTGGCGATCTGTGGGGCGGGGCGGCAGGTGTGACCCTGATCAGCCCTCACCACATGTCCACCTGTACCTGAATGCGCGAGGCTGACTTTAATCACAGTGGACCTCCGTTGGATCACAGCTTTGCGGTCGAGTCGGTTTCTGGAACGCATTAATCTGGCAGAAGCCGTACATGTCTCAGTAATATGTGCCATATGTCCCTTTGGTAACTAGACAGAATTTTCGTTTTGGGATTCCCGAACCAGCTAGGGAGACTCATGTTTGTAAGTTGGCGCATGCATGCACAATACCTGCTGGATTGAGAACCGAGAGTACGAATCATCTGCGGGAACCTATAAGGCTAACGGAAAACCGGTCCTGGTTTCAAATGAAGAGCCAGTGGGTGTAGTGGTTATGAGGTGTAGTGGTTACGAGGTGTAGTGGTTACAATACATAAATCCCCACTCAGTCCTGAAGTTCACTGGCGACCTTGGGCCAGCCATGTAAGCTACCTCGCAGGGTTGTTGGGAGGACAAAACCCTGACAGATATCTGAACCCGCAACGTGCTGTGTGTGAACCAGGTGCCTACACCCTCTCTCTCAAACTGCTTGGGGTGAGCATTAAAGGATAAGATTTAGCCAGTTCACACTTAAACCTAAGACCCCCAAATGCCGTCTCATGGGCTATAGCCCGTGAAAGCTTATGTGGCAATATAAATCTGCTTTTCAGGGGTCCCCAGACCCCTTGTTGGATCTGGGGTCTGTTCAGGCTGCATTGATTTGAATGGGATGAAGACACGAATCATTTATTGTTATGGTGTGTGTATGTAGTGTAGCCAGGGGATCCTAAGATTATTGGATTGTCTGTAACCAGGCCAGAGATCTTCAGAGGGGGTTTGCCATTACCTACCTCTGCGCCGTGACCCTAGTTTTCCTTGGAGGTCTCCCATCCAAGTACTAAACAAGGCTGACTCTGCTTAGCTTCCAAGATCTGATGAGATTGGATGTGCCTGGACTATCCAGGTCAGGACTCCCTGATAGACGTGCAAATGTACACACGCAGAGACCATCGGGTTTCCCATGCAATCAATCTCATGTGCTCCTTTTGGTGCACCTGGATCATGGCAAAATGCACAAGAGGCAGTTGTTGGAGAAATGGATCTGCCTTTCAAATCTGCGCTCCCCCACATGCAGCCAGCTGGGTGACCTTGAGCTAGCCACAGCACTGATAAAGCTGTTCTGACCGAGCAGGAATATCAGGGCTTTCTCAGCCTCACCCACCTCACATGGTGTCTGTTGTGGGAAGAGGAGAGGGAAGGCGATCGTAAGCCGCTTTGAGACTCCTTCGGGTAGAGAAGAGCAGCGTATAAGAACCAACTCTTCTTCTTCTTCTTCTTCTTCTTCTTCTTCTTCTTCTTCTTCTTCTTCTTCTTCTTCTTCTTCTTCTTCTTCTTCTTCTTCTTCTTCCTTCTTCCTTCTTCCTTCTTCCTTCTTCCTTCTTCCTTCTTCCTTCTTCCTTCTTCCTTCTTCCTTCTTCTTCCCTCTTCTTCCTCCTTCTTCTTCCTCCTCCTCCTCCTTCTTCTTCCTCCTCCTCCTCCTCCTCCTCCTCCTCCACATGGCATTTATAGCGGGAATCGGTCAAAAAGTGTCGTTCTCCATGCCTTCCCCTCCGAGGTTGCTTTGTTGCAATCTGCCGGAGAGCATCCGTGTACTCCTACCCCTCTTCCTGCCTCCACCGAATCAATCAATAGATACACTTAGGAAATGCCTGTTATGGTCCGGCGTGTGTCATGGGTTTTGATCATATCAATCATAATTGAGTTAGATGGAATCCATCTGACTCTCGCTACGCCGGGGTCAGCAGGGGATGCGACGCCTCACTTCACATCAATTACTGCGCGAAGCGGGGAGGTTGGTGGACAATTCCCTTTGATAGTGTGCAGCAATAAATAATTGTATAGCGGCCCGTGGTTAAGCTGGCTCTTGGGCACGATACAGAATCATGAATTTTCATTTACTTTCTTGCAGAAGCTGTTAGACCAGTGGCTTGAGGTGTGTGTGTGGGGGGTGTTTTTTGGTTTGCTATCACCCCTTGCCATAAAGATCTCTTTTTTCTTGCCCTTCCTGTCATAGGTCTTGCACAAATCTGACTGACCCATAGAATCATAGAATTGGAAGGGACCTCGTGGGTCATCTAGTCCAACCCCTTGCCCTATGCAGGGCCCCTTGGATTGCAGCCCGATCTGAACAATTCGGCAGGCAACTGTTCGTGCAAGACTGTGGCGAATAAACGGAAACAGCCACAGAAGCTACGACACGTGGTCAGTGAGCAACAGGAACATGAGTCACATGATCTATTATATATAATACTAGTATTAAAGCCCGTTTGCAAAAAAAAAAAAAATTACACCAGGCCTGAAGCTAGAATTATAGAATCAAAGAATAATAGAGTTGGAAGGGATCACCTGGGTCATCTAGTCCAACCCCTGCACTATGCAAGACACTCAGAAACCTATTGCTCATCCACTATAACCTACCACCTCCTTGAGCCTTCACAGAATCAGCCTCTCCGTCAGATGGGTATCCAGCCTCTGTTTAAAAACTTCCAAAGATGGAGAACCCACCACCTCCCGAGGAAGCCCGTTCCGCTGAGAAACCTCTCTAGCTGTCAGGAATTTCTTCCAGATGTTTAGACAGAATTTAGAATCATAGAATCCTAGAGTTGGAAGGAACCGCTTGGGTCATCTAGTCCAACCCCCTACACTAGGCAGGATACTCACAACCCTATCGCTCATCTGCCAACCCCATGAGCCTTCACAGAACCAGCCTCTCAGTCAGATTGGCTGTCCAGCATCTATTAAAAAATTTCTAAAGGTGGACCTAGATAGATGGGAGCAGCAAGGAAATTTTGTTCTACGCGGGGTTCATGTTGCTGCAAAACAGGCAGCTGAAATCCATGGGCCACTGAAGTCGTGATCCAAATTGGTGTTTAGTGATTGGGGAAGCTTTTCCAGTCCCAGGCAGCATCTATTGCTCACGGCAGCCTGTAATTGGGTTGGAAGAGATCCCATATTTATTTGGATGTGACGGCTGCAGCGGAAACGGGAGGATTCTTCAAATGGAAGCAGACACACGGTGCGGGCCAGGAAGGCGATGATCATTGATAAGCTTAACAAGGGGAAAAGATTTCCAATGTCCTTTCAGAAATGCCTGCAGGGCCTGGAATAGGTTTGGTGCAGCAAATCCAGGTGGCTTAACTCAGAGAGCTGAGCCGCGCACTAGACAAGGGGTAGGGTGGGGGAGATATTAATTTCTCATTAAAAATGGTTCGACTCCATCCTACCGGCAGCCCCTCTTTGAGAGGATTGACAACGCAGATACGACAACACGCATAGCGGTTGTAGCACGATGGAAAATTGTGTGCTTTGCAAAAAAACAAGGTTCCGGATCCCGTTCCTGGCATCCCCAATTGAAGCACGCAGAGCGGGACCCATCTGTGGTTCAACTTGATACGACACAATGTTATATTCTTATGTCAGGGAGACATTGTGTGGCTCAGTGGCGGAGCATGTGCTTTGCGCATGAAGTGACACTGCTTCGGTCCCTACTCTCCTCAGCTAAAAATGGATCTTGGGAAGGAAGTGTTAAGAAAATATATTTTTCTGCCCAAGAGTTCCTAGACTATACATGTGAGATGAGTTGGGTTGGGTTGGAGTCCCTTGACCAAACTTGTGTCATGTTGGGGAGCTCATATTCCCAAACACTGTGGGGCTGGATTTGGCTTGCAAATTTGGCACTAGGGGAGGAGTTTCTCCAGCCTTCTCTTCTGTGCCGAGGGAAGAAATTTGGGTTTATTATGGATTCGTTTATCGTATGGTGCGTGAATCTAGCCAGGAGATTCTAGGATTGTCTGGCAGCCAGACAAGAGGGATTTGGAGGTGGAATGGGCTATGAAGGTGGGGAGCTCCCCCTCACTGGTGGTCTTCAAGCAGAGGCTGGACAGAGACATCTCCTGGTTGCTTCAGGCTGGTCCTGCATTGAGCTGGCGGTTGGACTAGATGGCCTGTAGGGCCTCTTCCAACTCTATGACTCTATGTAGCTTTCAGGGTCTCTAGCCTTTCCTTTTCTGAAACATGCTAGCTTTCTATGTGTGGGGTTTTTTATTTTTTTTTGCGGGATAGGGCACGTACAAGCCCACCTTGACCACCTGCAGTCCAAAGTGGGAAATTCCTAGATGTTTGGGGAGGGGAGAATCTTCGAGAGGAAGTGATCTCGAAAAGGGAGAGACCCCGGGTTGGGGATTTAATACCGCGGAGCCAATTCTGCAAAGCAGCCATTTCCTCCAGGGGAACTGACCTCTGCAGTCTGGAGAGGGGCTGTAATTCCGGGAGATCACCAAACCTCACCTGTGGGGTGGTCTCCCTCACAGCGGTCCGTGGGCTTAGAATGGTGTGGCTCAGCTTAGGAGCACACTGATACAGCGCTGTCCAAGCTATGGATCTTCTCATTTGAGCAATCCGTTTCAATACCGCTTGGGTTCATAATGGACGGCCAGTTTGAAGCCCGGCCTAGCGTCATCCTCTTCCATATTCATCGGGAATCTTTTTTTTATTATTACTATTTTGTTTTGGTTTTAAACAAATCTTTTATTCTTCCCCCCTGGCGGATCTTGCAAACTGTCATAAGGAACAAATAATCAAACCCCCACCCCCGCCTTCAAATGCAACAAAAGCCCCCGGATCTGTGTTCTTTGTATAATAGTTAACATTGTCGCCAGCAATCAATTTATTTTGCTGGTAAGGACAGTATCCTCGTGACAAGTCAAAGACCTTTGAAAACGGTACATCTGTGCCTGTTATTTAAGAATACGCAGGCACAAAAGGCCGGAATACATTAGAAAACAAAAAATATGTCAGCTTACAGAATGGCTCCATTGTTATCTCTGCCACAGAAGGGTTTGGGGCCGGAGCGTATGACACTGGATGTTCCCTTCCTTGTTTGCCAGTCTCTGTAATATAGTATTTGATGAAAATGCTGTAATTGATACTCTGAAGATGCGAAATTGGGGGGGGGGGAATAGCTGTCCTGTCCTGCTCGCCGATGATGCCGACCACGTGGCGATCGAAATGTTATTTTTATCAATATCGAGAACCTCGAAGCTGGATCGATGGATTTCTGTCCTAATGCCGTGGTTTTAACGGCAGCTGCTTTTGACGCACTGTTAGATCAATGGCTGCTTGTCTTCTGGTGGGACGCGGGAGAGGAAACGGTCACCCTCGGCCCTGCGTTGGGCCGCTGGGCGTTGCGTTTGCCTTGCGGGTCTCCCCAAAAGGGAAATGGGAGCTCCTCGCAGTGAGGAATGCGAGATTAAAGCAAAAGGGCCAACAAGTAGATTGAAGGCTTTGCTTTTAGATCCCTTCTGTATTTGGAGCTCAGTAGCTGAAGGCCGAGAAAGGGATGCCAGCCTCCAGGTGTGACCTGAGATCCCCCTGGAATTAGGGCTCATCTCCAGACTGCAGAGGTCAGTTTACTTGGGGAAATGGGTGTTTTGGAGTCAGCTCTGGATTGGGAAATACCCTGTAGATTTAGAAGAAGAGTTGGTTCTTATATGCCGCTTTTCTCTCCCGAGGGAGTCTCAAAGCGGCTTACATTCGCCCTGAGAGAGCCCTGATATCACTGCTCAGTCAGAACAGCTTTATCAGTGCTGTGGCGAGCCCAAGGTCTCCCAGCTGGCTGCATGTGGGGCAGTGCGGAATCGAACCTGGTTTGCCAGATTAGAAGTCTGCACTTCACCAAGCTGGCTCTCAGAAGCTGTGGCTCGTGGTTGAGCAATACCACAGAGACCAGGGGGTGGCCAAACTGTTGCTCTCTAGTGCTGGCAGAGGCTCATGGACATTGTAGTCCATGGACATCCAGAGAGTCACAGCCTGGCCACCCCTGCCCCAGGCCTTTTCCAAACAGATACATAAAACTACATTTCCCAGTGTTCCCTGGGAAGGGCGAGATGTCTCCAAAGCACCGTGGCAGAGACACCCTCCAGAAGCTTTGCTTGTGACTTCCCCGGATTGCTAAAGGATGTTCCTAACTTTATCGGCTGGCCTCTCGTTTTGTAATTGCTGCTCTTTTGCGAGGCGTTTGGAGTGCGTTGTCATGTTGCTTTCACCTCCCCCTCCCCTAATTATTTCTACCACTTGACTTGTTGCCGCCGTTAAAATGGGAAGTCTTGTTTGGAATGCATTTCCATACGCCCTTGTCAGGTTGCTTTTTGTGAGATGTAGCTGCTCTCTTTTTTTGGGGGGGAGAAATGACAGGAATTGGGGGCGGGAGAGATACAGACAGAGACTGGTAATGCGGCAATGCCTCCCATTTTTCACTGTCAAAAAGGAGTGTTTTTATTAAGCAGGGGCATTCAAAGTGAGAACCCGCCGCATTTCGAATTGCCGTTTGCAAAAAGCGTCTTCATATCGAAAACGGGGCTCCGGATTCTATTCTCACGGGGAACTTTAACACTCCGGATCTGTGATTAATCTCGCTGGCCCTCGCGTTTCATATGGATGCTGTCAAAAACTCAGCATGGCCCTAGCTGTAAAAATATCTGCCTCTTATGAGGGGGAAAAAGGGGGAAAAGATGACGGTAACTTTATGTCATTCAACACGCTATTGATTTTTATGTCTCCCTGTTTCTCTCTCTTGACCCCGCGCCTAATATGCCCCCTTTTTTAAAACATTTCAAATGGTCTTTTGTACGTAAAGTGAGAGCAACAATTTCATTTTCAGCGCATGGGGTATGCAACGCAAGGGCCAGATTTCATAGCCAGCTTTAAGAAAGTGTTACAGATTTTGAGTTCAGTGGCACCTTGAGGAGCAACTGGGTTTTATTTGAGATAAAATCTTTCACGAGCATGCACACTTCTTCAGATACGATGAAATGGAAGTGACCCGTCTGTACGTATAGGTAGAATGGGAGCAGTAAATTAGCATACAGCATAATAAAGATGTTTAACAGAATCAACAACTAAACAGGGAGAACAAGATTAGTTCATTTGGTTACCATTTGTTTGGATTTCATTCCAGGGGGAAACATAGTGAAGGAAATAAATATGTCAAAATTGGAGATTGATGGCCAGATGTACCCTTAGTTGTGGGATGCTGAGAGTAATTAACTGAGACCCAACCATTAGGCTCCATCTGTCTCCTCTCCATGGAGGTGATCTTACAGTGTCTTCTTCTTTCAAGTGGGGTGACTGGTTGTGCAGAGGTATCTCCTCTGTCCCCACACCAGAAAACTACATTCCAAATTAAATTATATGTTGTTATTTATTACATTACAGTCCACTAATCTACTCTTCCAAATAAGAAATAAAGAGGAGTATGTCTCTTCTGGAGGACTGGTGAGAATACAGATGTCAGGAATAAATGAGGTTAGAATATGTAGTCAGATAAGAAACCAATATCCCTGTTAAGTCCTGGAGATTCTAATGTTCTCTGGTTTATAACATTAGGGCAAATGTGGCTGTAGCGTAGAGGCTGGCTGTTTACAATTGATCATTTGGCATTGTTAGAACATCGTATGGATCTATACGGAATTTTGCATGGTGGTGGAAAATGCTGTCAAGTCCCAGCTGATTTATAGTGATCCCCGTAGGGTTCTTGAGGCAAGAGATATTCAGAAGGGGGTTGCCAGTTGCCATTGCCTGCCTCTGGATCATGGCCCTGGACTTCTTTGGTGGTCTCCCATCCCAATACCAGCCAGGGCCGACCCTGCTTAGCTTCTTAGATCTGAATAGATCAGACTAGCCTGGGCCATCCAGGTCAAGGCAAGAGATGAACTGGAAGAAGAAGAAGAGTTGGTACTTATATGCCACTTTTCTCTACCCAAAGGAGGCTCAAAGCGGCTTACAATCGCCTTCCCTTTCCTCTCCCCACAACAGACACCCTGTGGGGTGGGTGAGGCTGAGAGAGCCCTGATATCACTGCTCGGTCTGAACAGTTTTATCAGTGCTGTGGCGAGCCCAAGGTCACCCAGCTGGCTGCATGTGGGGGAGTGCAGAATCGAACCTGGCATGCCAGATTAGAAGTCCGCACACCTAACCACTACACCAAACTGGAGTGGTTGCCATTGCCTGCCTCTGGCTCTGGATTTCCTTGGTGGTCTCCCATCCAAATACTAGCCAGGCTTCTGAGATCTCATGAGACATGCAGCAGACATGAATTATTATTATTATTTTTTTAGAACACACAACAGAAACTGAAAAAAGGAATCCATCTGTTTTTAATGGGAGAAGGTTTGGTGCAAAACGACTGCCCTGCAATTAAAAAAAATAATAAATCACCGTTCTGTTTGCACAGGGGGAGGCGCAGGGCCGAAATGGCCGTTTCCATTGTGAATCGGCCGGCGCAGGCGATGCGAGCCCATCCCCAGGGCGACGTTTCAAGACCATCACCTTGCCGAGAACGGAGTCCAGCTGTCACCTAAAAGCCAAGGTGAGGTGTGAGATTTGGCTGGCTCGACTCTGCCTTGAGAACCTGGGCAAGAAGTTATTTGCGCTTTTACTACCCTCTTCCTTCCCAACCACCCACCCCCTTCTCGTTGGCCGTTCTTCTTTTAACGGACCGGCGAGGGAAGGTTTCCAGCTAAGGAGCTCCCAAAACAGGTTATGAAGGCCCACAATTGTCCGATTATTGCTAAATGAAAAGATGGCATCATATGTTTTTTGTTGAGGTTGGGAGACTGGAAAAAATGCGGTTAGCTAATATGTCATAAAAAAAAAAAAACTATCTGGCTTTTGAATGTGATATTTTTATGGTGCGCCGACCCCTTTTTCATGGTCATGCTTTTTAAATATACAGAACGGGCAAAGGTTTGACAACATGGCCCATTAGCCTGTGAGGTCAATGTGAGCAATTAGCTGGCATTCTGATCGGCTGTTAATTAGCTCTTGGAATAAGAATAAGAAGAGTTGGGTTTTATACTCCGCTGTATTCACTGCCCTAAGGAGTCTTAAAATAGCTTACAATCACCTTTCCTTTCCTCTCCCCACAACAGACACCCTTGAGGTAGGTGAGGCTGAGAGAGCTCTGATAGGACTGCTGTGTGAGAACAGCACTATCAGGGCTGTGACAAGTCCAAGGTCAGCCAGCTGGCTGCATGCGGAGGAGTACGGAATCAAACTTGTATCACCAAATTAGAAACTGCATCTTTTAACCGCTATATCACCCTGGCTCTAGGGCATTTAAAGCAGAGTATCTCAGTTGTCTCTTGGGGGGGGAGGGAGGAGGAGCTGGGCAGGGCAGTATTCCCAACTCATCGTACTGGCTGGTTCCTCAAGAGCCAGCACGGTGTGGCAATTAAGAGCAGCATATTTTAACCTAGGCCCATTCTGCACACGTTGGATAAGGCACTTTCAATGCACTTTAAAAGTAGATTATCATGTTCTGCACAGGAAAATCCAGCTGCAAAAGCACATTGAAAGTGCATTATCCTATGTGTGCAGAATAGACCCTGGATTCTCCAGGTTTGATTTCCCACTCCTCCCCATGCATCCAGCTGGCTGACCTAGGGCCAGTCACAGTTGCATTTTTAGCACACAAGAGCTGGTGTGAGTTTTGGATTAAAATCTTGGCGATCCGGGATGACACGCCTATTCTGCCACAAAGCATGCTGGGTAAACGTAGGCCAGTCATCCTGGGGATAAAATGGAGGGCCATGTATGCCACCCATGGAAGATAGGAGGTGATAAAAATGGAACAGGACAGCTGTGGACAAGAACCTTTCACTACAACATTTCATTTCTGAGCCAGAGGAAAAGGCCTGCTCAACATTTTGAGGTCAAAAAGATGAAAATAGGTTGCAGCTATACCAAGAAGCCATTTCCCTCTCATGAAGGGTGTTGATCACAATGGTGTGTGTGGTGGTTTTTCCCCCGTCTATCCATATGGAGATTCCGTGGCTATCATGGTAGCAAAGCTGATTGGGGTCAGTTGGGAGGGCAGTGGGCTCAAAGCCAAGGTCATGGCCAGACTTCTTTCCCGGGGAGAATGTTACTACAAATCGGGAGCAGAGTGGGGGTTGAGGGGGGCAACAATAGAGGTCAGTATCAACCTGCTGAGGTCCCTCCCCTCTTCAAATGCCACCCTCCCTAGATTCCACCTCGAAATCTCCAGGTATGTTCCCCAACATGGAGTTGGCAAGCCTGATAAAAACTGGAATACCCAGTAGTACAACCCCCTCGGTTTCTCATTTGATCTTGAAAATGCTCTGGACGCCTACAGGATCATCTTTTAGCAGCAATAAGAAAGAAAAAGAGATGGTTTATTGCAGCGGTGGCCAAACTGTGGCTCTCCAGATGTCCGTGGACTACAATTTCCATGATTCCTGGGCTGTTCCATTGGGTCAGGTTAACCGCCCTACCAGTGTCCCTCCAGAGGTCTTTTTCGTGGCTTCAGAAACACAAAAACATTGTTGGGATTCCCCGGCCTGCCTCCCTGAGTCTGCCGCTTTGAAAAATTGCAGTGTTACTTCCGAATCCTTTCAACGGTCTGATTTGATTACGTTTCCCGTTTCCACAGAGGGCAGTTTTGAATAACACTTTCGCTGACATGCAATCAAAATTATCGATTTTTCAGACGCAGATGTAAAATGATTTTTAAAAGGACCTGACAAGCATCTCCGCAAATACCTGGTTATGTAGCTAAATATATCACCGGCTCCTGGCGTCTTCTTGGGATCGTGGGTCTGCAGGCGTTGGCCACCTGTGATGATGGAATCAAAAAGCACAGGTGGGTGTTTTTATCTTTTTTGGGACAGGGTAACCAGTCAGGCAAGGAATTGCCATTGCAATTCAGCTGCGTCCCCATTCTGATAATCTACTGCAGCCTTTATCAAGGCTGCGTTGAAAAAACGTGGTGTAGTGGTTAGGAGTGTGGACTTCTAACCTGGAGAGCTGGGTTTGATTCCCCGCTCCCCCACATGCAGCCAGCTGGCTGACCTTGGGCTCGCCACAGCACTGATAAAGCTGTTCTGACCGAGCAGGAATATCAGGGCTCTCTCAGCCTCACCCACCCCACAGGGTGTCTGTTGTGGGGAGAGGAAAGGGAAGGTGAATGTAAACCGCTTTGAGCCTCCTTCGAATAGGGTAAAGCGGCATATAAGAACCAACTCTTCTTCTTCTTCAGTAATCTCAGGGCTCTCTCAGCCCCACCTCCCTCACAAGGTGTCTGTTGTGGGGAGAGGAAAGGGAAAGAGATTGTAAGCCACTTTGAGATTCCTTCGGGTAGAGAAAAGCGGCGTATAAGAACCAACTCTTCTTCTTCTCTTTTTAACTGTTGAGAACCCCCTGAAGCATTCTTCAGGCTACCATAAACCCCAAAAGTGGAGATGGCCTGTAATTCTGGGACATCTCCAGGTCTCACCTGGGGACTGCATCCCTAACCCCCTACCTGGAATCCGGCAACTGTATTTCCATACCTTTAGGTTAGGACTCTTGTGGCGCAGAGTGGTAAGGCAGCCGTCTGAAGCTGTCTGCCCATGAGGCTGGGAGTTCGATCCCAGCAGCCGGCTCAAGGTTGACTCAGCCTTCCATCCTTCCGAGGTCGGTAAAATGAGTCCCCAGCATGCTGGGGGGTAAACGGTAATGACTGGGGAAGGCACTGGCAAACCACCCCGTATTGAGTCTGCCAAGAAAACGCTGGAGGGCGTCACCCCAAGGGTCAGACATGACTCGGTGCTTGCACAGGGGATACCTTTACCTTTTTTAGGTTAGGCCTTGACATGGCTTTCATTTTGGGGGGGAATCTGAGATGGGAGGGGGGATCTCTGCTCTCTCTCTCTCCCAGCTCCCTGATAGAGCCTCACATCTCTCTTTCCTGCTGCGACGCCATTAGTGGAACGGAATTTTCTCTCTGAATCAGACAATTAGTCGCAGTGCACAGCCGGAGCTACCTGCAAGGGCTCCCCTCTGAACTAAATGCCTTGTACCTCGTCGGGAAGAAGCGACACCCCTTCGAGGTTTCTTGACCCTCGCTGAACAGACCCCGCCGTTTGTTTCCAGCCTCACAGCGGCCACGGTTTATTTATCCCCCCCCCTCCCATTTTCTGTTCCTTAAACGAATCGTGGGATGTGAGAGGTGAAAGGCGTAAATGGCTAGAGAGGGAGAACCGCTGTCAGGGGGGAGGGAACCCGCCTTGATTCATTTTTCTTCTTCACTTGTCTTGGCGGGAATGCTTTTTGCCTCCTGTTAACACTCATTGTACTCTCTGGCGCTTGGGCTGATTTGAGTTCTCTTCTCCCCCCCCCCCCCCCGCCCGCCTGTCCGCCCTCCTTTGGTAAATACCTATCAACCTTTTGCCTTTTGAAGACACAAAGGTGACTTGTTAATACAAATGTAGCCGGGGTTTTAATCACGAGGAGACCCAAATGGGATCAATGGTCCGGCACCTTATGAGGGAAATCCATCAATGATCTTGGAGGCCTTAAGAAAAAGGCACATGGAAGGGGGGGGCTACTCATTTTCTTATTGTTGCAGTTTTTTTTAAAAAAATGAGAACATTAGGAAGAATCCTCTCATTTCTTCTTAGGACTTCCTAGGATCTGGGAGTCTTCAGTTCGAATCCCTACTTGTGCTATGGATCCATGCTGAAGAATACCTGTTTTTTAATACCCAAAGGAGTTTCAAAGCAGCTTACAATTGCCTTTCCTTCCTTTCCTCACAACAGATACCCTGGGAGTTGGGTGGAGCTGAGAGAGCTCTGAGAGAACTGGGGCTGGTCCAAGGTTATCCAGCTGGCTGCCATGTGGAGGAAGAGTAGACTCTACAGCAGGGGTAGTCAACCTGTGGTCCTCCACATGTCCATGGACTACAATTCCCATGAGCCCCTGCCATCATTTGCTGGCAGGGGCTCATGGGAATTGTAGTCCACGAACATCTGGAGGATCACAGGTTGACTACCCCTGCTCTACAGCATTATATCCTGCCCCATCCCAAAACCCGCCCACTCCCAGCTCCACCTCCAAAATCTCCAGGTATTTCCTAACCCGGAGCTGGTATCCCTAGCCCTTCAATATGCCAAGGGTCCCTTCTCTCTTGAGACAGAAAAGAGGCTTCAGTGAATTTTCTTTTTAAGGATCCTTCGCAAAGCAAGCTGTGCTTCCTCGGTAACCCTAAGCAAGAGAGCTTTTGCCTGTGGCTGCCGTAGTCTTTGAAGCCGGCTTCTCTAGTCATATTTTCCTCCTGCTCCGGGTCACTACCCGCTTTTGCAGAGCTAATCATCATTTCCAAATTGAAATTAATCCAGCAAACGGGCTCTCTCTTATTAGGTTTCATTACAAGGTTTTGAAAAAAATAGACGTGCGCTTAGGGGGACTTCCCGGAAACTTGGCAAACGTCGACCGCATGACCAGAGGTAGCTGTAGTACCTGTGTTACATTTTTTGTCTGAACAATAGAGCTCTCCCTACCTCTGTCTTGCGCAGGGAATTCTCCTGTACTTCCTGCTGGGACACAGTGAATCACTGGATATTTTATAGCATTCGGTGATCGACGCTATGAGTCATTCCTATTCTTGAGCAATTTTGGAAACTGGGATTTCTGCTTTTAAAAAAAAACCCCAACTTTATCAACCTTCCCTTCTCCCCTCTGCTGAAATGATTTTAAAGTACTGCCGTGATGATTAATTCCCTCCTCCCCCAAAGATCACATGACCGGGTGAGAGCTTGTGCACAATAACGCAGAGATAATTCATCTAGAAATCGAAAATTAGCAGGAGGAAGTAGGGCGGAGTCTCAACAATGAATTGTTAGGGGGGTATTGTCTCCGGCACGTGAGCCATTTCTCTGCAGAGGACTTAGAGCTGCCAAAAAACTTCTCGTTTACCAATGGCAGGCGTGCCGATAATACTTATCGCTCCCATAAGCGCACATTGCAGCGAAGTCTCGGTTTTGGAGTATTTGAGGCAATTCAGTCGAGGGTACAGATTTGCATATGTGTACATCCCCATCGACAGCCCAACTAGGATCTTTCTGCAGTTGGTCAGCCCTAATTGCTCTACAGCACTTCCATTTGGATCCAGCTACCAGAATCGGTGAAATCACACAATCCTGCCCGGTCACTGAAGATGGTAGAAGGGTTCCCTTGGCAGGTGCCTACAAAATCAACTTCCTGTAGTAGACTTATTTGCTTGCTTGCCAACATCTTCCACCCTTCAGTACAGGTGCAACAAACCGGATCTCCTGGGAGCTCATGAAGTCCTGGATTGTAGGGTGGTGGTGATGAGGGCAGAGTCCCAATTCTGTCAAGGAGCTGGGAACAAGAAACGGACTTGCCGGGTCTCACCCCATAGAAACATAGCATTGGAAGGGAGCATCTAGTCCAACCCCCTGCTCAACCTAAAGCATCCAGGATAAATATCTGTCCAGCTGCTGCTTGAAGACTGCCAGTGAAGGGGGGGGGCTTCTGAAGACCCCTTAACAATCGCTGTGTGAAGGCTGTGTGAACCGTATGGCACCAAAAGACCCATAACACATGCTACTTGTCCTACTAGGAGAAATTGCCTTGGGCCACAGGAATGGTTTATAAAAAGCAGGCTGTATGCCCCACTTCTGTTGTGTCTATTACCAAAGACCAGGAGCTTTAAGACAAACCCACATTGGAGTCGTGGTCAACCAACCTGAGAGCGTTTACTGTTGTTTTGGAAACAAGGGAAGTGGAAATTGGTGGGCTAATTTGCGGGAAGATTTTGGGCAACGTGATGGCTGGAAGCCCAGATTTACCCAGTGTTTTGTAGGTGAGTCGCAGGAGCTCCATCTGTGTAACGGGGGGAGGATATGGCAGAGATGAGAATATGATACAAAAATAATATCATGTGAGACCCTGGATTTGAATTGCTCTTTAGTCATGCACATCATATTTCATAGAAAGCTGGCTTGCTTGGGTCCTGGGCTATTCCCCCATCTATTACATTCGAAGCACACGTATCCATATCAGAGCCGTTGGGGTTGTCTCTTCCGATTAGTGTAACAAGGCCCGTTATTAATGAGATTGCTTCATAATTGAACCTTTTCATGGGTCCCTTGGTTAAGAAATTATGCTAATCCGAATTTGCAAACACAAGGCATCTATCATACTTGATGAAAACCGTAAACATCAACAGCGATCCACGTGGAGTGCAAAATGCCCCATTAATTATTACAAGACCGTGCAGGCCTCATTATTTCATCTTCCCCGATGTGGGACAGGCTTGCAGCCTAGGCAGCATGCATGCGCCGGACTTCCACTGTGTGGCAGCATGGTCCACTTAACAGCGAGCAGAGCATCCGTGAGCGGGGAGACTTTTGTCAAGTGTGGACGCTCGTTGACGGGAGAACCGAGCGAACCTCGAGGTGTTGAAGCCACTTCAAGCGATCTGCTGTGCCCCTTCAAAAGCCACACGCCTTTGGCGACGGTCATGTGCAGGAATCAGAACTGTGCCGACCTCTGTGATCGACGACGTTTCTGTTTAAACGAACGCACTCCGCACATGGTTTCGAGCAGATGGCAGATGCTCCACTTGCTGCGAGGTTGACCCAATCTTGTCAGGTCTCAGAAGGTTAACCCAATCTTGTCAGGTCTCAGAAGATAACTGGGGTTGGCCCTGGTTAATATTTAAGAGGGGGACCACTAAGGAATGCCCTGGTTGTAATGCAAGGGGGGGGGGATGGTCAACCACCTCTGAAGGGATGCTTTGAAATCCCCCACAGGGTTGCCATAAACCAGTTGTAGCCAAAAAACAAAATTGGTTCCAAGTGTCAGCCGACTTTTTGCAGCACACAAAGCTTGCGCCGAATCTTTGGTCTTTGTGGCAGACTTGCGGCAGAGCGTCACTCTGAACGTCACTCTTAAAGATGAGCCAGAGATCTGATTGCTCCATGGCTGAGTTGGGACAAGTTGCATGTCAGCTGCTGTGTACAAGGGCCCTTGACATGTAGCAGAGTTGTAAATGACTTTGTCACCTCTGTTATTTAAGAGAAGTGTTGCATAACGGTGTGCCTTGAGTTTTTTGGCCTGCACCAAGGATTCTGCTGTGATGTGCACCGTGTTGCAGTGTGTGCTTCGGAGTGGGGGAATGGGGAGCCAGAGCTCACAGATCGAGTCCGTTCCAGAGAAACTGGTTGGCCACTGTGTGAGACAGAATGGTGGACTAGATGGACCACTGTCACTAAGGTCATGTAACAATACTGTGCGGGACAAAAACACTTCCGTGCAAATATTGTGAAGATTTTAAACTCACTTTTGATCACTCTGGCAGTATTTTCAATGTTGCTGAAAAGGTAACTGTTGAAAGAGCTACAATTTATGGGAGGTTGATAATTTAGACCTCCTTGATAGGGATGAAATCAAATACAGGAACTGATCCCTAATTGTATGTCCACATGTTTAGTGTTTTTAAAAACTTGCTTTCTTTCAGTGTCCCTACATGAATAGGTTGACAGGTTTCTGAATTTAGATCTTATCTGAAAACTGCAATCCAGTTGAGGACTTGATGTGGTAATAGAAGCTGAGCATTCAATGAATTCCCTGGAAGCAGAAAAATATTTGTTACTCTTCCCCCAGGTGGGTGGGAAGAAAGGGTGCAGATGGTACACTCAACCACCACTCATGCGACTGTCCTGGAAGGAGGGCCATGCAGATCTCCCTAGCCACGCCGGTCTCAACCATAGGCCTGGTGGAAGAGGTCTCCTCCAGGAGCTCGTTCCACCAGGTAGGGGCCAGGACTGAAAAGGCCCTGTCAAGGCCAGCCGTGCTTCCCTGGGGCTGGGAATAACCAACAAATTAGTACCCACGGAGCATAAGACCCTGCAGGGAGCATAGGGCAACCGGCGGTCCCTCAGATATGCGGGTCCCAGACCGCATAGGGCCTTAAATTAACCTTTGGCCATACTTCCGGAAGTCACAAAGAACTTTTAAGGAAGTCAAGCTGAAGAGCTACAACTTAATTAAACAACAGAGCTATTCTGTGTGGTTAGACACCGATACTTAAGGAGGTGGGGAATGCGACGCTAAAATGAAGAAGAAGAAGAAGAAGAAGAGTTGGTTCTTATATGCCGCTTTTCCCTACCCGAAGGAGGCTCAAAGCGGCTTACAGTCGCCTTCCCATTCCTCTCCCCACAACAGACACCCTGTGGGGTGGGTGAGGCTGAGAGAGCCCTGATATCACTGCTTGGTCAGAACAGTTTTATCAGTGCCGTGGTGAGCCCAAGGTCACCCAGCTGGCTGCATGTGGGGGAGCGCAGAATCAAACCCAGCATGCCAGATTAGAAGTCCACACTCCTAACCACTACACCAAACTGGGTCTCTGAGAAGTGCGTCTGGCAGAAGGTGCTGGTGAAATGGCTTTTGGTTGTCCCAGTGTGCCCAAACACTTTGCGTCCACTTTTCTTAATATACACGCAAAGCTTCTACAAGACAGATCGTACCCTAGATTCCTAACGGGGAGCCAGACAAGCTTCCATCAACTCGACAGTGGCTCTGGATGCAATTTGCTTGTGTACGCCGGGCGAAGAAGGGTAAACTGACATCTAATTAGATTTCATTTTAAGTCTGAATAAAAGCGGTTGTTATTTAGCAGGGTAGCCTAAGCAATGCGCATAATTATAATAATTATTGTGTACCTAATGATATCTAATAGGAATCAACACTGCAAATAAAATGCTCTAAAGGGTTCCGCAGGGTGGCCTCCACTTGGTGACAAAGTCTGTAACAAAAGGTTAATGCTTTTGCCGATCAGTGTTTTAGAACGGACCCCAGGCTGAGCTATCGGGTGAGATTAGCCACATTAGGGCTCAACAGACCAGAAAACGCCCCAAAGAATAGCGTACGTACCGGCATGAAACGACTGTGCATTAGCACGTCTAAACTGGATTCTTTTCACCCATATAGAGTTGGAAGGGACCTCCTGGGTCATCTAGTCCAACCCCCTGCACCATGCAGGACACTCACAACCCTCTCGCTCCTCCACTGTCACCTGCCACCCCTTTGAACCTTCACAGAATCAGCCTCCGCATCAGATGGCTATCCAGTCTCTGTTGAAAAATCTCCAAAGATGGAGAACCCACCACCTCTCAAGGAAGCCTGTTCCACTGAGAAACCGCTCTGACTGTCAGGAAATTCTTCTGGATGTTTAGACAGAATTTCTTTTGAATTAATTTCATCCCATTGGTTCTGGTCCATCTCTCCGGGGCAAGAGAGAACAACTCTGCTCCATCCTCTATAGGGCAGCCTTTTAGATATTTGAAGATGGTTCTCAGATCCCCTCTCAGTCGCCTCTTCTCCAGGCTAAACAGACCAAGCTCCCCCAAACTTTCCTGATGGTCTCCAAACCCCTTGCCTCACTCCAACATAATCTAGTGATTTCTTTAGGAGGGTCAACGTTGCCTACAAAATTGGACTTCTCTGGGTGGCAGAGGCATGAAGGAGAGAGAGGGTTGTTGTTTTTTTAAGACCTGGATGGGGGATGATATTATTTCTTTAGAGCTCATTAAAATGCTATCTATGATAAAATCCATGTCCAACTATGTCTTGGCTGCTGCATGCATCCCAATTTGTGGAATCCTAGAGTTGGAAGGGGCCATACAAACCATCTAGTCCAGCTCCCTGCTCAATGCGGGAGGAACCTACAACATCCATGATAAGTATATGTCCAGCTGCTGCTTAAAGAAGGCCCATTTGTGCAATGCTGACTGCTAATGTAGGTGACGTTATGTATTGTGAATAGCACATGTTGGCAACAGATGGGGTTTCCGCTCCCATGTCCATTGAGGTTTCGGTTAGTTTCCTGGGGTTTTCAAGGCAAATGAGAAGCAGAGGGCGGTTGGCCATATTGCCTTTCTCTGCAGAGCCTTCCTTGGTGCTCTCCCAGCCAAGTACCAAACCCAGCAAAGGGTTTTACAAGGCCAGTGAGAACCAGAGGTGATTTGCTAATGGTTTCCTCT
The DNA here is from genome assembly GCF_049243985.1 of Paroedura picta. Taxonomy (NCBI): domain Eukaryota; kingdom Metazoa; phylum Chordata; class Lepidosauria; order Squamata; family Gekkonidae; genus Paroedura; species Paroedura picta. Next base: position 35,402,856 of record NC_135382.1, read on the forward strand.
GCAGAGCCTTCCTTGGTGCTCTCCCTTCCAAGTACCGAACCCAGCAAACGTTTTTTTTCAATACCGGTGAGAACCAGAGGTGATTTGCTAATGGTTTCCTCTGCAGAGCCTTCCTTGGTGCTCTCCCTTCCAAGCACCGAACCCAGCAAGGGTTTTTTTCAATGCCAGTGAGAAGCAGAGGTGGCTTGCCATTGCCTTCCTCTGCAAAGTCTTCCTTGGTGGTCTCCCATCCAAGCCCGCACCCTGCTTAGGTTCCGAGAGCTGATGAGGTCAGGCTACACCAGGCTGCCTTCTCTCCCAATGCAAGCTTTGCCTACCAGTAAACAATAACGCTGTCCCTCCCGCAGCTTTCTTATACAGATCCCAGCAAGCACCTCTCTTCAAAGAACGGCTTGCCAACATCTGCGTCAGCATCTGGCTTTGCAAATATGCCAGGCAACCACCGATAACCATCCTGAAATAAATTATCGTCCAGGACAGAGTCAGAGGCTATTAGCATCCCTCTGCAAGGAGCGGCCGTCATCTTGGCGGTAATCAATCAAAGGAATATTATTTTACGACTGTCAGAAAAGCAGCAACGCAGGGCTCTTTTGGCCACATATTTCATTGCGGGGAAAACAGATGCCATTTTGAAGACACTTCATTTCCACAAAAAGCGGCATTTTTAAAAATATATATATATATATGGGATTGTTAACCTGCTCTGCTTCTAAGGAGCCCATTCAGTTTTTATGGTTTCTCTGTTAGCCTCACGATGACCCTACAAGGTAAAGAAGCAGTATTCCCTAGTGGTTGGATTAGACTCGGGGAGACCCTGCTTCCAATCCTTGCTCTGCCATGTAGACTTAGGTCAGTCATACACGCTTAAGCTAACCTACCCCGCAGGGTTATTGTGAGGATAAAAGGAAGGCCAGGAAATAGGTGTTAATAGGTGCTCATTGATTCAATGAGTAGCTCCTTGCATTATTTCTTTTATTTAATCTTTTTTTGGGGAGGGGGTTTAAAAAACAAACAAACTCCTCCCTTCTGCACGGCCTTGACCCAAGCCATTTTGTGTCCCTGTTGGGGCAGAAACACAGCAAAATCGCAGCTTGGGAGAAACTGAGGTTTGTGATAGTATCAACAATCGGTTCTTTTGGTGGTGAAAAGCAAGCTTCTAAATCAAAATAAGAACAATCCGATCTTGCTCAGAAGGCATTCTCCTTCGTTCCAACAAAAGTACCAAGCAATCTACCAGATATGGTCACATCGCCCCATGTTTAGCAAATTTTTTAAATGTCTACAAAATGAATCAACTCCCACCCATTCAGGAAAGCCTTCCAGGGAACATCAAGAAACCCTAGTTTTTCACGAAACCCTGGTTGAGAAAGCCCAAGTGACCCTGATCCCAATATTCCAGCCTCAAGCCCAAGTTTAAAATTCCTGAATGGGACGCACAGGGAGACACGGTCTAGTTTTCTGGGAGAAAGCAACCCGAAAAGTAAATGTGAGCATGGATGTACGCTGCATTTCCCTTCCATTTCATTAGCTCCCCACCCCCACCCATCAATTAACGCATTGTGTTTGTAAAACACAGGCGTCTGCTGCCCGTTTGATATGCAAAGGACGGTTGCTTCCAGGCCGGTTACCAGCTGAATACTTGTCTTAAAGTCCACAGCTGTGAATCTCTCCTCCTCCTGTAGAAACAAGGGCCATATTTATGAGTTATGCTATCAGCTGATGGTCGATAAATTCAACATGCTGAGCCAAAGGAGCCCCTGGGGCTAAAACAACAAGAAGCACTCTGTGGTTCCTCTGAAACGGAGCCGAATGCTGTCCGTGCGCATATTAATCAACGAGGGCTGAGAGCAGGCAGGTCTCTGGCCGTGACCCAAAGTTTCAGCCCTGGCCTGGATAGCCCCGGGAATCCCGATCCGTCAGACCTCGGAAGCTCAACTGGTGTGCTGGGGGATACTGGCGTGCAGTGGGCGCACCTGAAGTGCACTGCGGCATGCTGGGATTGTAAAATATTATTCTTGAGAAGAAGAAGAGTTAGTTCTTATATGCCGCTTTTCTCTACCCGAAGGAGGCTCAAAGCGGCTTACAGTCACCTTCCCTTTCCTCTCCCCTCTTATTTGATTACACAACATATCCATTTATTTATTTATTATTTATTTTTATTTATTTGTCGTATTTCTATACTGCCGCTCTCAGCATTTGTGGGCTCGCGGCGGTTCACAAGCATATGACAAAAACAACATCCCAATCATAAAACATCCTTAGTTAAAAATCCCCTAAAAGACTAACCGTATTTATAACAGCAGTGATAAAATGGCAGTACCAATGTACAAAAGTTTTCCCTCTCCAACATTTCTAGTGGCTGAAGATGGTAGACGGGGAATATGTATCACGGCTCAAGGGATTAATCTGAAGCCCGGAGGCAAGGGGAGCCCGTTCTTGAGCTCCAGGAGTTCAGCCCAACTTCAACCAATTGACTGGTGGAAGAGATCCAGTTTGCAGGCCCCCAGGAACCTCAAGAGGTCCATTTGGGCCTGCAGGTTTTCAGGGAGCTCGTTCCGCCAGGTAGGGGCCAGGACCGAAAAGACACCTACATTGGATATGCTACAATAACATTATTTAAAAAGGATCTATAGATCCAATAACAAAGGGGCCTGTACCATTCCAGCCCCCTTCTAAGTCCTCCTCAGTCATTAGGAACAAACAAATGAAAAATACCCGCACGAATTCCCAAGTAGAAATATGTCTTCTGACAACCAAATTATCTGCATAGCCTTCTTTCCGATCTGAATGAATTTATATCTGTACATTAAATTAATTCACTCCCAACCATTCAGAAAACCCTTCCAGGGCTGTCAAGAATACCCCGGGTGCCATGAAACCCTGGTTGAGCAAGCCTGGTATAAAATAAACCAACCACCATGGGAAATAACGCTTTTGTTCTTCAGGCGAACGCTTGATATCACATCGAGCATTCTGCAGGCGATGGGGAAAACTCTTCAATGGGGATCCAGATCATCGATGCGTAGAAGTGCAGATCGGCTGGCTTTTGTACGCACAGCGAGATATTGCAACCTGCTATCAAAAAAAAACAACCCCTCCATTGTGCCGGGCTGGGTTCGGTGGCAGCCTATGCAATCCCCGGGACTGCGTCTCATGAAGCAGCGGAAATTCATAAAAGAAAGCTATGTGCACCATCACCGACGTTATAATCACACCTGTCAGAGAAACTGAGCTCTCGTCGTCCCGCCTCTTGTAATAACAGCAATCTTCGAAACAACCCAGTTAGGTGCGTCGAGCTCGGGAAACGCCATCGGAATGATTAAGTTCTCGAAGGAAGCGCTCTCTCTCCATTTCTGGAAGGGGCAGTTTCGTGGCAGGTGGGAACCAAAGAAAATGCACGGGATGTCGATCCCACGGGGGGCGAGGCTGAGCAGGAAGGTCAAGCACCTGATCCACACCTTTTAGAAGGTTCGTGCTTGTTTGGTGAATGGGATGATGGGATGGAAGGAACCTCAGGAGGGATAGGATGCTGTACATCCCCCCTTCCAAAGCTGCCACTTCTTCCAGGGAAATTGATCTTGCAACCCCATGGACAATGATCCTCCAGGCCTTCCTGTCCTCTACCATTCCCCGGAGTCCATTTAAGTTTGCACCTACTGCTTCAGTGACTCCATCCAGCCACTTCATTCTCTGTCGTCCCCTTCTTCTTTTGCCCTCAATCGCTCCCAGCATTAGGCTCTTCTCCAGGGAGTCCTTCCTTCTCATGAGGTGGCCAAAGTATTTGAGTTTCAACTTCAGCATAGTGTCGTTATTGTTAGATGCGAAGTCGTGTCCGACCCATCGCGACCCCCTGGACAATGATCCTCCAGGCCTTCCTGTCCTCTACCATTCCCCGGAGTCCATAGGGTCATATCACTTGATAAAAGTTTAAATGGATTTTAAAAATATCTGCTAAAAATTAATAGACTAATTTGGGCTAACTAATTAATTAATTTGGGCTGTCAAGAAACCCTGGCTGAGAAAGTCTGAGTTAAAGTCAAGTTTGAAGCAGTCGAAAACCAGGGCTTGTTTGCAGGTGGGTGGGGACTGTGGTGCTGATGAGATGGGAACTCAACTGCTTGTGGCTTCATCCCCCCCCCTCCCCAGACGCTTTCCCCCAGAGACCCAGGTGTTAATAAAATCAAACAAAATGAAAATGGGCAAATTATAGTAAGCTGCGAACAGCAACATTGTAGCAGGCCTTGCTAGTTCCCAATGCCATCTCGTTCGCACAAGGAAAAGAAAGATGCAATTTCATCCTTCAGGCTCGCTTGTAGAAGGAGAGGACAAAGGAGAGACGATATTGCAACGCAAAGGTCAGGAACCCGTTCTTGTGTATAATTATAGAATTTCATTTCTATCTTCCAGGCTGCTTGGGTTAGCTGTTTGGGTAAATAGGACTCTCAAACGAACATCCCCCATAACTAGGAACTCGAGTTCTTTCTTCTGGACGGCTCCGCGCAGAGAGGGAAACAAGTTTGCAATTTATTTGTCCTCGTGTTGAAAAATAACTAAGAGGTGACTTTGGATCTGAGGTCACATCTTTTCTGGTTCATTGAGAGAGTCCCAAGGGGCGGTTTCCATTCTTACCTTAGACAGCCAAGGCATTGTTCAGAAGGTACTTTGGTTTCGATCGGGAAGTTTCATAAAGCTTAATATATCCAGGACAACATCCCGTCATGGATTCAATTAAGGTGCTCGGGGTTGTGTCCCTCCTTCCCCCCTCCCCTCATGGTTTCACCCAGATTGTACAGTAAAATCTGGTTTTGTTTGAATTGGTTTGGAGCAAGCTCAGAACTTCAACTCATGTCGGCAAATTCGGGGCAAAGAAGAATCGGATGAACAGAGTTTTGACTCTTGAAAGCTCATATCAAGACAATCTTTTAGTCCGAGAGAGGCAGACAGACAGAGAGAAGAAGATGAAGAACATTTTTTTAAAAATACCGTGCTTTTCAATACCTGAAGCTGAAAAGGCCTTGGTTTTGGTTGAGGCCTGTTTGAGTTGCTTAGGGCCGGGTTGCTTGTTCTTGCTCAGATGTAATGTCCTATGGGGGGCATAATGAGAGAGTAGGTCAACCTGTTCAGAGAACAAGGCAATTACACGTATCAGTAGGATGTGCAGGTTGTTGCTGGCGTCCCAGTACATAGGAACTTTGGTCAGAAGGTGGCCGTAGATGAATGCCTGATTCCGTCCTTCCGGTCGGGAAGGTTCCTTGGCGATCGTGGCATCCGGTCTGAGGGGACCGTTCCGCTTCCGTCGCCTCTGATGCCCACTACTTCCAACTCCTGGCAGCCTTCCGGATGCAGCTAAATGCTTATCATGTAAAACCTTAAGTGCTAATTGCTTAGTAATGAAAACTTTAATTGCTGGGAAATTAAACCTTTAATTGCTAAGTGGCTGGCAGGGTGCCAGTCCATAACAACAAAGATTTGCTTTAAAAAAAAAAAAAAAAGGAGGGGAAAATGCCCTTTAAACAAAATTACCCGTGTTCCAAAATGTGGAGACGTATCCATAAAAGGGGGATGAGCGTGAGGTCCTTAAACATGGAGGAAGAAAATGGCACCTACAGAACTCACCCAAGCAGGACAAATCTCAAGTCTGTTTTTGTTCACAACTAAGAAACAAGTGAGAGTATTAAGGGGTGGAGAATTCATATGCAAAGGAGAAATTTGGGGGGAAATGCAGCTCAGTGGCAGCTGTTGGGTAGACATTTCTCTGCCTGGGACCCTGGAGAGCTGCTAATTTTAGGAGTGGACAGTAAGCTTGGAGTAATGGTGTAGAGGCAGCTTGGTGTCGTGGTTAAGTGGCCTCTGAGCCAGGTTTGATTCCCCGCTCCTCCACATGCAGCCAGCTGAGTGACCTTGGGCTAGTCACAGTCCTGATAGTGCTGTTCTGACCGAGCAGTCCTCTCCGAGCTCTCTCAGCCTCACCTACCTCACAGGGTGCCTGTTGTGGGGAGAGGAAGGAAAGGCATTTGTAAGCTGCTTTGAGAGTCCTTTGGGCAGTGAAAAGCAGGGGATAAAAAAAACAACGCTTCTTCTTTGGGGTCTTTGTAGGACGGGAGGGATAAGAACATTCTAAAGAGAATTGGTTGATATAGAAGAACTGGTGACTGTAGCAGTTCTCAAAACTGGTGGCCACTAAAGCCAGTGGGAAGCTGCTAGCCATAAAAGCAAACATGGCCGAAGGACGAGAACCTTGTCACACATGCTAGATGAAGAAACAGATGCAGCAGAAGAGCTGGTTCTTATATCCCACTTTTCACTGCCTGAAGGAGTCTTCAAGCGGCTTACAATTCATCTCCCCCACAATAGACACCCTACAAGGGAGGTGGGGCTGAGAGAGCTCTGACAGAACTGCTCTGCAAGAACAGCTCTAACAGAACCGTGATGAGCCCAAGGTCGCCCAGCCGGCTGCACGTGGAACAGGGGGGAATCAGACCCGACTCTCCAGATTAGGGGCCGCCATTCTTAACCAGTAGGCCATGCCGTTTCAATCCATTTCCGTGACCATTTGGAAGTGGATTGTGCTGCCTCATGCTGGATAACCCATTACTTACTGTGTGCAAAAGCCATGTGACCCTCGGGATTTGAACTCAGCTCTCCCTGTTCCTTTACACCGGACCGGCTCTTGGAGAGCCCCCTGCTATCCTGACCTGTCGTTTTCCCATGCCGACTCAGCCTGCTCCCCGCCCTTCTCGAACTTACCCTCCACCTTCGCCAGTAGATAAATCACAGTTACCCTGAGCCCCTCTGACAGGAGTTTAAGCCGCAGCAATCATTCGACACGGAGGGGGTTTCTTCTTTTATCTTACTAAATGCAAAAAAAAAAAAGAAAAAGAAGAGAGAGAGAGAGAGAGAGAAAAGTATTCCAGAAATTGCTAATATTGCTGAGCTACCGTTGCCTTTTTATACCTATCTATCTATTCTAACATAAATAGCAGCAAGCAGTAAGTAAATTTGGTTGATGAAATGTAATAAAACAAAGACGGAGCTTCAAATCGGGCCGTTCCCCAAAGCATTCCGGCGTTCCGACTCATTCGCTCTCTCTGTGTTGCTGCGATTAGAAGGTTTGCTTTTATCTGTCAGAAATCAATATTTCAAACGTCGGATAAAAGAGAAAATTGAACTGGGAATAGGCTGTAGTGCTGTTAAAAAAACCTACAAAGCACAATTATCAAAAAGCACTTAAAGTACTTAATAGGACACACATATAAAAATGCTCAAATTAATGTCAGGGAAGCATAATGAGCAGGCCTTTGCATCCCCTCTCCCCACCCACCCTCCCTTCTGCTTTTTTTGATCCAAATGCAACGCAATTCGAATGCAACCCCAGGCCAGTCGATGGGCTTTTCGATTGATACGAAGCCCCAAGGACTTCCGGCAAATCTGTTGTTTAAGGGCTGCGCCATTAGGTATGATTGGTTAATATTTCAGTTTATTGAAAATACATTATTTTGCGTAAAGTGTTTAAGTTGTCAGGGAGGGTTAGCCATTATAAAGTTATGATTAAAAATAGATCTCCGGGTAAACAAAGATTTTACAGTCAAGCTTTTAATAAGCACTACAATAACCGGAAAATTGGATTTTGAAGGGGAACGGCCTTCGTGGGCTCTAAAGGAGGAGAGAGCATCGGCAGCCCTCTGTCGGGCCCCTCCACTGATAAAGGTGGGGCTCCCATCTCTGGGTTGGGAATTCCTGGAGATTTCGGGGGGATGGACACTGGGCAGGGTGGGGTGACACCTCAATGGGGCCTAATAATGCGCCAGAGTCCACTCTCTATAAAGCCATTTTCTCTAGGAGAGCTGGAAATCAATTGCAATTCCAGGAGATCTCCAGGCCCCACCTGGATGTTGGCAACCTGTGGAAGGATAGGGGAAGGCTTAAGTCCTGGTCTTGATGTGGTTAAGACCGGTGGCGTCTGATCTGGTGAGCTGGGTTTGATTCCATGTTCCTTCACATGCAGCCAGCTGGGTGACCTTGGGCCACTCACAGTCCTGTTAGAGCTGTTCTCATAGAGCAGTTTTGTCAGAGCTGTCTCAGCCCCACCTCCCTCGCAGGGTGTTTGTTGTGGGGAGAGGAAAGGGAAGGCGATTGTAAGCCGTTTTGAGACTCCTTCAGGTAGAGAAAAGTGGCATCTAAGAACCAACTCTTCTTCTTCTCCTTCTCCTTCTCCTTCTCCTTCTCCTTCTCCTTCTCCTTCTCCTTCTCCTTCTCCTTCTCCTTCTCCTTCTTCTTCTTCTTCTTCTTCTTCTTCTTCTTGACACCTCCTGGAATAACAATGTGTCTCCAGACCGTAGAGTTTGTTCCCCTGGAGAAAATGACTGCTTTGGATGGTGAGCTATATGGAAGGAGAGCAGTGGCTTAATCTCCTACTAGTGAATCCTGTGATATAAAGCTATGGATTGTGGGCTGTTGACCATGTCAAGCAGTACCTTGAGGTCAGTAAGTTGGGTGGAAAGGCGGGATTAAAATGTCTTGAATAAATATATAAACCGTCTACATTTCCCCCCACCTTTTTTGGTGTAGTGGTTTGGAGTGCAGTTTGGTGTAGTGGTCAGGATTGCGGACTTCTAATCTGGTATGCTGGGTTCGATTCTGTGCTCCCCCACATGCAACCAGCTGGGTGACCTTGGGCTCGCCACGGCACTGATAAAACTGTTCTGACCGAGCAGTGATATCAGGGCTCTCTCAGCCTCACCTGCCTTACAGGGTGTCTGTTGTGGGGAGAGGAAAGGAAAGGTGAATGTAAGCTGCTTTGAGCCTCTTTCGGGTAGGGAAAAGCAGCATATAAGAACCAACTCTTCTTCTTCAGTAATATCAGGGCTCTCTCAGCCTCACCCATCTCACAGGGTGTCTGTTGTGGGGAGAGGAATGGGAAGGCGACTGTAAGCCGCTTTGTGCCTCCTTCGGGTAGGGAAAGCGGCATATAAGAACCAACTCTTCTTCTTCTTAAGTGGGAAGGTATTTGGAGACGGAGAAGGTATGGGTGCAAGTTTATTTTAAAAACGAAGACAAAAATCATAGCCTCTCTTGCTATGGTGAGTCTTATAAATTACCCACAATAACACTTTTAAAAAGAAAACAGGGTTCTCCTCCCATCGTTCTTATTGTATTTCTCCTGCGATGGTTAGATACAAAGGCTTAACCTATAACACAAATGCTCCGGTCTTTGTAGGCCCTTGAATTGTGGCTGCCATTTACAACTAATCAATGTTTTCTTTAGTATTTTAATAGCCTGTTTGCAAAGCACCTCTTTAAGGAAAATTTGCACTGCATTCACTGGGGCGGGGGGGGAGAGAAAACACATTTTATGGCTTGAGAACAGCATGCAATAAAGCAAGCCAGAGAAAAGCTTTTGGGATGGGACATGCAAATTGTTAATAACCGTTTTGGACTGTCAAGAGTGAGGGGTACCTCCTAAAGCAGCCCCTGACCTCTGCCCCCGGAAGTGATGTCAGTCCTGTCTGGGATTCCCGGGAAATTCTATGGTTTTAGAAGGGAGCCATGTTGGTCTACAGGAGAACAATGTGATTCCAGTCCAGCAGCCACTTAGACATACCCGAAAGCTCGTGTCGATATCTAAGGGGCTACCGGACTCAAAACTGACTGTCCTATGGTTTTACTATCTCTCCCCCCCACTGGTCATTCTAGGTGAATGGTGTGGAACTAGCCTTCCTACAAGGAGTCTTCCAATCTAAGTGACTTTGTTGTGGGATGGAGAGCCACTTCAGCTGGAGGAAGTCTTCAAACTTGGTTCTGGAGAGTGGAAGGAGACAGAACTGGAGACTTTGGAGATTTGAGTTCTGAGCAACATACCTCGCAGCAACTGTTACCATCTCCCCACTAGGGGCAGAAGCATCACCCGCCAGCGCTCCAGTGGCCAGTGAGAGAAAGAGAAAAAAAAAATCAGCAACGGCATGATGTCATTTCTGGGAAATCCCTGGAATGGATGCTGTGCCTTTTACCATAGAGTTTTGGGTGATTCCTAGAGATGCAGAAAGTCACTTCCTGTTTTTCCCCTGGAAGTGATGTCATGCTGTCACCGGCTGCCACCTCCCTGTGTCTCCTGCTGAGCTGACCCTCCTTGCCTCGTTTTCATGTTGGGAGAGTATCAGCCCCACCTCTCTGTCTGCTAAGAAATATCTGGAGCAGGGACTTGCAAGAGGGAAGCGGTGAGTGGCCTCAATGCTGACGAGGGGGAGTTGCAGAAGGACGAGAATGGGGAGGAGGTTTCCGAACTCTTCCATCTTCTACAAGTCATCAAGTGCCTGCGATTTCCAAGCCTGAGCCACCCACGAGCTGCGTCTTTCCAGCCATGTTTGGGTTCTTAAAGAGCGATTGTGTCTCCCCCCCTCCCATTTACGAAAACAGATGCATATTTATCAGTTGCGTGCTTCCTTTACGTCTCATCAAGAGACGAGAGTTTTCAGCTGTGACCGTAATGACTTCCCCAGTTTGTCTCAGTTGAAGACAAAGTGTCAAATGGAAACTTCCTTTTGTGAATTACAAATTTTCCGAATGATTCCCTCTGGCTTGCAGCAGGTAACGGCCAACAATCAGCGGTTAATTCATTATTGCTGCTCATTATTTAATAGCAGTCTACTTTAACTCTGGTGTGATTTCCCCTGAATATTCTTTCAAAGTACACATTATCAGTTCCACGGGCTTTGCAGTTTTTCCTGTGTGTGTGTGTGTTTGGTAGCAGTTTTGCACCTGTTGTGCAGTGATATTGTATTAACACCACGGAACAGGATGTTCAAAGCAACAGAGTCTGCTACGTGCCCTGGATCCGGTGTGGCCTTTACGAGCCACCGTATCAGCTTTCCCTTTTGCCTAACCGTTGTCTGGTGGTCGCTGGTGAAACCTGGCCACGTTTTAAACCTGCTCTTTGCCGCGAAATGCAGCATGGAGGTAACACCTGCAGCTTATGGCAAAACACAACAGAACAAAACAGAGAAAAGGGAACCATGTGACCAAAATTAGGCAAAAGTGAGCTCTCTTCCCAGTGACAAAATGAAAGCCAATTCTATAACTAGGGATGAGCATGAACCAGTTCATGAGCCAAAATTCAACATGAACACGGCCCAGTTTGAAGCTCCTTAGGAAAGGCGCCTTCCTTGAAAATGTACTGGACTTAGATCCAATTCAGTTGTTCAGGCCATTTAAAGCAAGCGGCAGAGCAGCACGGGTCCGCAACTGACCTGTTAGGTTTAAATGGCTGCAAGCCATTTCAGCCTAACAGCTGACAGTGTGCCCACCTCGCTGTTAGGCTGAAATAGTTGCAAGCCATTTAAACCTAACAGCAGGTTGGGTCTGCCTGTCGGCTGTTCGGTTTAAATGGCTGTAAGCGATCAAACCTGTCGGTTTTGCATGATGGGAGGGGCTCACGGTCACTGCGAAGAACCGATGTTTGGCCAGTCTTGGAGGTTAATCTCCACAAATACAGAATCTAATTGCATGTTGCCCCCCCCCGCCCCCAGATATGACCCCAGATAGGGTCAAAGATCTGAGAGATCCATTGGGGAAACTCACATTAGAATACCCACAGTCACCCAGGGGGTCAACTAGTAGCTCCCTGGGGCTTTTTTCACAGTTAGAAATGGTGTGCATGGAAAGTCAGTCCTTTCCTTCATGTGTAGTTGTCTCACTCTGATTTCAGGCTCCCATGCATCTTGGAAACACAAAGCTAACAGGACACATTGGTGGTGGGATGGAAACGGCACCCAGGAAAAACAAGCTCTACCGGTCCTTGTTGACAGTCAAGTTTCTCAGCGTTTACTCATGTTTGACCAACAACACCAGTAGTTAAAGCACTGGTTTGGAACTGTCAGTATTCAGGATTAAGGATAGCATCGACCCAGTTTCCAGCACTGGATGTGCTTCTAAGTCACAGCTGACTTACGGTGACCCCAGCAAGAGACCTTCGAGGGAAGTGTGAAGGAGAGAGGTCTTTCTCTGCAGTGTGCTTCCAAGGCTCAACCCTGCTTGGCTTCCAAGAGCCAGTGTGTTGTTGTGGTGAAGAGCAACGGCCTCTAATCTGGAGAAGAAGAAGAATTGGTCTTTATATCCTGCTTTTCACTACCCAAAAGAGTCTCAAAGCAGCTTACAATCACCTTTCCTTCCTCTCCCCACAGCAGAGACCCTGTGAGGTAGGTGAGGCTGAGAGAAGCCTGATTGTACTGCTCTGTGAGAACAGCTCCTGAGAACAGGACTGTGACTAGTCCAAGGTCACCCAGCTGGCTGCATGTGGAGGAGCAGGGAAATCAAACGCAGCCCACCTGATTAGAAGCTGCCAGTCTTAACCACTACAGCAAGCTGGCTCCAGAGAACCAGTTTTGATACCCCACTCCCACACATGCAGACCTTGAGCCAGTCATGATGTCAAAGACCACTTTCCGAGCCCCTGGAAAGCTCCTGCTGGTTTTGCATAGCTGGTACTTCTGACCTGGATGGGACTGCTTCAGGGTACGTCTGCTTCACGTATTCATAACAGGACGGAAGAGAAATCTGAAACGATTTCAAAGTTCATGTCTGGTGCCACCTTTAAGAGCACCCATGTTTGATTTGTTGGCTTTACAGGGATCACTGGACTCAACCTTTGTCCTGCTGCTTCAGACCAACATGGCTACCCACCTGAAACTATCTTAAACTATTTCACATCTTTTCCACCATCTTTGTATTTAGGCAGAATGACCAGTTTAGATCTATAACGCTGGAGCTATTTAGATATGCCGAAAGCCTCCCTAGAACAAAATCTGATAGAAAGCACACTGAAGAAACTTAATGACCTTTTTATTCCCCCCCCCCCTTCTTTCTCTGTAAAAGGAGTTGTGCATTCCACTCAAGTAAAACGCCAATCTCTCCCTCCCCCCATATTGGGATTGTATTTTGTTAGTGCTCCAATCACTGTTTCAACTTAAATAAGGCATATCTGGGCCCAAGAAAGAACATTTACTTTTCAGGTATTATTTTACGAATCAATTGAAAAATTACCCCCCCTGAATGACAGAACCGTAGACCTTTGGAGTCTTTCATTAAAAAGAGCAAACATTAATTACCAATCTGGCCCAACCTTTTGCAGACATAAATTATATGGATGATCTATTTTCTCCATACTTAATTGGAAGTGGTGACCAGCTCCTTTGAATTATTATCTGCAAGGCATGGATGAAATTAGAATGGGCTGGATGACATTCGGAAGATTTATTTGCCCCCTAAATAACCGGCCAAAGTTAGGATTGGGGAACAGTACCCAGTGGGATGGGCAAATGAAACGTGTTTTGGATGATGACCCAGAAATTAGGTTATGACCTTCATGCTGTAGTCTTCAAATCCTCTCCTATGGAAAAGGCAAGCTGTGTTGCAGACGACTCACCACCTAAAGCAATGACTGCTGGGAGTGGTCACAAGGTCTGGGTGACATCAGTACATCAGAAGACCCCGTGCCCTGTAGGCTCCCCCAGCTGCGTGGCACCTGCTATTAGCAGGAGTGGTTGGGCCAGGTCCAGGGAAGCATTTAAAGACCCTGCCAAGTAGTGGAACCAGTGGATCTGCCCCCCTCCCAACTTTACTATAGCCCATTGGCCCCTCCCTTTCCTAGAACCCATGTTATTTTCCTCACAATGGGTTTTGTTACTAGTAGCTTATAGGCACCTTTAAGACTCTTTTTAGGTCTCGTCTGTCCTGTGAATTGTTACATCTGCATTATTTTAGATTGCTCACTGTGCAGTTTGTTGTTTTAATATATTTTTTTTGTAATGGTTGTCTTCCTCCCATTCCGTCCAGCCCACCAGTTAAGACCAGCTTGTCAAGCCCTGCTTTCTGTGCCCCCACCTGCCACGGTGAAGTAGATAGTGATTACAGACAGGACCTTTTTGTTGGTGGCACCTGGCCTCTAGCCATCTTGAATGGTTCTGCCATGCCTGTGGTTGAGGCCCAAAGCAACACCTGAATGACAACCTCCCCACCAACGCCCCTTTTATATGTCAGCTAGGGCTCGAAAGATCATCTCTCTCTTTCTTACCCAGCAGTAGAAGAACTATCCCAGGCTTTTTCAACCAGGATTTTGTGAAACCCTGGTTTTTTTTTGATGGCCCTGGATAGGGTTTTCCGAATGGGTGGGAGTTAATTAATTTTCTATATATTTTAAAAATTTGTTAAACATTTATCAGGTGATATGATTACATATGGTCATGTCAACCTGACCACCCCTCTCAAAATAGCCATTGATGGGTAGTGGGGGGAAGGGTTGGGACCCCAGGTGGGCATGTCCACAGCTCTGCTTCCCAACCATATTCTGCACCATCATGCCAGTTTTAGGGTTTCTTGAAGACTGAAGAATGTTTCAGGGGGTTCTCAATGGTAAAATAAATGGAGAAAGGCTGAACTATACAACAGGTGACTTAATTCTGGTTTTGGATTTAATTGTATTTCATTTAATAGTTTTGTATGCTTATGCTATATTGTATCTTGGTGTGATTTTACTGTGATGCAATCTGCCCCAAGTCACATGAGACTGGGCAGGAAAATAAGTGTAATAATAATAATAATAATAATCTGGAATGCCCTCCTCCTTGAAGCTCTCTTGATACCTACTTTCCCTTTTTAAAAGGCACCATGCCAAAACACATCTATTCCCTCTCCCCCCCAGCTTTTAATTAGAAGCTTTTTCTTACTACCTTTTAAAATGGCCCGTTTGTGGAATTACATGTCACGGGGTCGTCACTGAAAACTATTGATCTGCCACACATTTATCCTTTTCCTTCTTCCGCGGAGCCCAGACCTGTATACATGGCTTTTCCCTCCTCCGGTTTATCCTTATTTATTTAGAAAATGTCTATCCCACCTGCAAGGTAGATTATGGGGACTTGCTGTTTCCTCCTGGATCCATAAATTGCTACCTTGTTGTTTATTTTGTAGGATAATTGATCCAGTCGCAAAGAAAAGTATGTTTAACACTCATATTTTCCAGTTCATACAAGGTTGGTGTACTTCTGCTAATTAAAACCCAAGTGCATCTTCTATTGCTTGAGCTATTGGGTGGCGGCGGGGGCATCACCAGCAGCAGCCTCTGGTGAAAATCACAGGAATAACTTGGATTTAACTTGGTGGATTGGTATGTATACCGATGAAGGAGAAACACCTTCGAATTGTGTGAACCTGACACTTCTGTTTCTCTATATTTTTTTAAAGGAAAACATTAAGCAGAAACAGAGACTCAGATTTTCCCAATTCCCTTGAAAATGCGCCTTAGCAAATATTAAATATGAAGAGTAAGCACAAATTTTTGCTGTTGTGTCACACTTGCCAATTCCTGAAGATTTGGGGGACGGAGTCTGGGGAGAATAGGGTTTTGGGAAGGGAAGAGTTCAGCAGGCTGTAATTCCCTAAAATTCCCTAAAACCGCCAAAGAAATGGGTGGTATAGAAATCTAAATTTAAAAAAAAATCTAAATAAATAAAATCCACCCTCTCAAGCAGCCATTCTCTCCGGTGGAACTGATCTGAGCAATGTTCGTAATTCCTGGAGCTCTCCAGGCTCCACCTGGAGGCTGGCAACCCTAGAACTCATGGTTAGACAGCAGGCTTTAAGATGTTCTTATGCAAGGCTGTGGTTGGCCTGATCGTTATGAATATGACTCGAACTCAGAAAACCTTTATGGGCAGGTTTTCTGAGTCTGAGTCATGAACATGAAAAGATGAACTTGTGAGTCCTAATAGACCCTTGAAGAAAGGACTTGAAACAAGAAAACATACCAGGCTCATTCTGCACTACAGGAAAATCCAGTTGCAAAAAAACTCATTGAAAGTACATTATCCAACGTGTGCAGAATGAGGAGTCTGGAGAGATGGAAGAAGAAGATGAACCTTTCTTTCCCACGCCTGGGACAAGCCAGAAGGAGCCTTCCACGAGAGGCATGTATGTTCCTCAACATGCTCAGATACCTGGCGATGCAGACAAGAGGTTGGATCCAGCAAAAAATTTCTGCTTGCACAAGAATTCTTGCAGGAGCAGCAACACAAGAAGATGACCGTGGTAGCCGCTTGTGCTAAGTCAGACGGCTGGTACTCCCACCTTGGTATCTTCCGGCGATGGGGATTTTGCAACCAATTTCTGGAGCCTGTAGGAAGGAAGCATCTCAATGTAGCAGAAGATTTTGCACAAACGGAACTGGGCAAAGAAGGTTTGAGCTTCCGTTTGCACTTTGCGGGATCGGAAATAGTATTCCCTGAAGGGAAAAAGTTGGCACGTTGTTTCCAGGTGTTATTGGGGGTGGGGGATTGTCTTACAGAACCAGGATGCTGAGATCTCTTTTAAAAAAATCACATTGGCTCTGAAGAAAAAGTTAACGTTTTTAATTTAAAAAAAAATCTAAGGTAGATCAAGTGACTTTTGGCCTTTAGTTTGCTTCATGTCGCAGCTTTCGGTTGTCCTCCCCTGCTTGGTTAGGGAACTGTTTGTACTTCGGATCATTAAACTATAGCCGAACATTGTCCTTGGCGTTCGTCGGGATGATGATGCTTGGAGCTCAGCCAAATCTATTATCTTTTTTGTTGGGTGTTATAAGTGCTTCAATCCCAGACCTCCATTCGAGCCTCTTGTCCGCTGGTGTTTCTCTGGCATACAAATGTGAGCCTTCCCCAGTTAATCTTTGCTATGAAATGTCCTTCGTTGTGAGCGATCTTTGATTTGGGAGGTAGAGGAAGGACCACTTTGGTGTGGAACAAGAGTCCCCGTTTGGATTTCCTCACTAAGTGATGCTTGGATCCGGCTGGGTGTGTGCAGATGCCAAATACCATGGGTGCAGCTGAAGGGGAACTGGATGGGCCATTGGCCTGATCCAACATGGCTTCTCTTATGTTCTCATGGTTCCAGTGGTGGACCTCTTGATGGTACCTGGGTTTTGGCCACTGTGTGACACAGAGTGTTGGACTAGATGGGCCATTGGCCTGATCCAACATGGCTTCTCTTATGTTCTCATGGTTCCAGTGGTGGACCTCCTGATGGTACCTGGGTTTTGGCCACTGTGTGACACAGAGTGTTGGACTAGATGGGCCATTGGCCTGATCCAACATGGCTTCTCTTATGTTCTCATGGTTCCAGTGGTGGACCTCCTGATAGTACCTGGGTTTTGGCCACTGTGTGACACAGATTGCTGGACTAGATGGGCCCTTGGCCTGATCCAACATGGCTTCTCTTATGTTCTCATGGTTCCAGTGGTGGACCTCCTGATAGTACCTGGGTTTTGGCCACTGTGTGACACAGATTGCTGGACTAGATGGGCCATTGGCCTGATCCAACATGGCTTCTCTTACATTCTTTTTATGCCAATAAAGGTACTCTGGCTGACTCTTACGTTCGCTGACTGCCTCATGGCAGAGTTGGACCAATACAGCAGCATGACTGAATGGAGCAAAACACAATTAAAAAACAACAACAACCAGAAATTCAGAAAATGAACCAAGTCCCAGATTTTGAGAATTTAATAGTACAGTGAGGTCAACTCAGGCATAGTCACGCTGCAATTTACTGGGAAACAAATCAAGGGAAATTAGGCAAAACTAATCCAGGCATTCTCAAGAAGGCCAAAGAGTGAAATGCAAAGACATCAAAGGATGCTAAAATGTAAATGTAATTTGCAGCCTCCAAAGTGCTGTCTGTTTCAGTGCCACTAAGATTGCAGAAGCTAATAAGCGCATGTCATTTTGGGTGGTTCATTAACCACTTGGGAAGGACGAGAGTCACAAGAGCCAGAGTTTTCAAAAGAGGTTGTTTGAACATTTCTAGGTGCCGGTCCCCAAATCACTGATACAGGTACTTCATACGATTTTGATTTTCTCATCTCGATTGTTTTGATCTAAAAAAAAACCACTCTAAGGTGCCACTGGACTCAAATCCAGCTGTGCCTTCTATTATGGACTTCCTTGAGGAGCCCCTTAAACCAGGTGTAGTCAACCTGTGGTCCTCCAGATGTCCATGGACTACAATTCCCACGAGCCCCTGCCAGCGTTTGCTGGCAGGGGCTCATGGGAATTGTAGTCCATGGACATCTGGAGGACCACAGGTTGACTACCCCTGCCTTAAACGGTTCTAGGGATCCCCAGTGCTTCCCGGCAAACTGAGGACCACCGGGTTAGGTCCCTGAATCTCACTCAGACATATGGCCCAGCAGACCTTATTTTTTCCCCCCTATGCACCTGCAGTTACCGCATTTGCACAAGCGTCAGAGGGGACTCCACCAGAGCACATCAATGGGCAAACTTTGCTTCGAAGCAGGCGTTTCATATATACCATAAGGGCAGCATCGGAATATTATATTCGAGCATTAAAAGCCAGCCTGGCTCATCAGCATGGCAGGCGGCACACGGAACTCCGTGTGGCCACAAAGGTAAGACTGTAACGCAGCACGGGCGAAGCCATCTGCTTTGTGATGAAAACCTCCCCCCCACTGTCAGCACCGTCCAGGAAAAATTATTCCTCCGCTGGAGAGTGCAGCTGAGGGGAGTCGCTCTCCCCCGCCCCCAAATATGAGGTAATACCCCGGGATGATGTATGACTTAGATAATAGCACGGGTTAATGATCTTCAGCTGCTTCGGGAAGTAAAACAAAGTAATTTCATAATACAGAACATGATGGATGAAATCATGTGAATACTGGGGTATACATTAAGGGAAATGATCTTTTTGGCATACTAAATGGCAAAATAAAAAGCACTTTTAGTAAGTTATATGATTAATTAGGCCATCCTTTTATTTATGTGCCATGATAAAGTAAAACATGCTTCTTCTAGTTACCTCTCGGGCCATTATTCTGAAACTTCCACTGGATGAGCTGGTCGGCTGCAGGGGTAGTACAACTCCAGATGTCCACGGACTACAATTCCCATGAGCCCCTGGAGTGTCAAGAAAATCTAAGGACATTCTTTTGCTTTAGAAAAGTCAGAAATGATTTCTTTCTTGGGTTTGTTAGAACCCAAGCCCCCTTTTCAATGCTTTCCTTCTGTTTAAAGAAGAGGAGGAGATGAGCTGTTTTTGTTGTTGTTGTTGTTCTCTGCTTTTTACTACCCAAAGGAATCTCATAGTAGCTTACATTCACCTTCCCTTTCCTCTCCCCACAACAGACACCCTGTGAGGCAGGTGAGGCTGAGAGAGCCCTGATATCACTGCTCGGTCAGAACAGTTTTATCAGTGCCGTGGTGAGCCCAAGGTCACCCAGCTGGCTGCCTGTGGGGGAGTGTGGAGTCAAACCCAGCTCACCAGATTAGAAGTCTGCACTCCTAACCACTACACCACTACACCAAGGTGGTGAGCTCCTCCTCATTGGCTGTCTTCAAGCAGTGCCTGGAGAGATCCTTCTCCTGGATGCTTGAGGCTGATCCATCATTGAGCATTGGACTAGATGGCCTGGGTGACCCCTCCCAACTCTATGATACTATTATTCTAATTACATTCTATGATTCAGTAGGTGATGTGAAAGACTTCTAGCTAAGGACCCGCTGCCAATTTGGGTAGATAATACTGACCTGCATGGACTGTGCATCGGATTCAGGAGAAGACAGCTTTGTGTGTGCAAGTCTCTTGTTACATTCACTTCAAAGGACTGCTTTTGCATTTCCTATTCCCTCCTTAGAAAACACCCCCCCCCCCCGTAAATTGCAATAACCCCCTATAGCACATTACTGTCGACAAGCCAGAAATGCAAGATATGTATAAAGTGTAATTTTGCCTCATTAGCCAACATCGCTAGTGGTTCCTCTTCATCTCCTTAATTCATTTCTTATAGTTTTTCTTGTCAGATTTCCCTTGTTTTATGGTTTAGTAAATTGCGAGTTATGGCTGTAATTTATGGCCTGGATTGAGTGGGAGCAAATCACTGAATATTTTCATTGATTACCCTAAATTGTCTAATCTCCTGTATGTTTTTAGGACTTGATTGGGTGGTATTTACTGATTGCCTTCATCTAATTTAAAAATCAATCAATAGCCACAAGGAGAGGCAATGGATGAATCGAGTCCAATGCTGCATAACCGCCGCAAATATCTATCAGAGGCCCCGTTTTCCATCAAATTTGGAAGGACTTTTAATCCATGAAACGACGTGTCTCACAACTTTACTCCTGGAGCATATCATTTGGAAATTGAGCTTTGGTGGGTGACATCTCCCTACGCTTGCACTGTCTGTTTACGGTGATTTCCTACTGCTAAAATGGGCATAATTCACTACAATAAAACTGTAGAAACTGAGGGGGGAAATGTGATAAACTTTGGTTTAAAGGCACTTTGCTTCATCATCCCCAATATTATCCTTGTATAATAATGGAAATTAGCATAACATAGGCTCTCATTCCGTAAGCTGCACATTTTATTTCCAGAGACAAATGCTCCAGTAAGTCCCTGGATAGGGGATTTGTTTCCTATGTGCAGAAATTAATTTGTTGCTGGGGTTATTCCTCAACAGTGCCTGGTTGCTTGCCTTGTCTTCCTTGAGAATGTTGACGTTTTGATACAGGACGTGGCTTGGGAGGAGAGCATCCACGGACTCACAGGTCCGAATATGGGAATTAGAACTTTGGGGTTGATGTTCTGGTTTTATTGATGTCTTGGTTTTGTTTGACGCCGTTGGGTTGTGGTGGTCTTTTTGTCCTTTTCCAGGGAGGGACAGTATGGTATAATGCTCGGTGTGTTGTGTTAAGATCTTGGAGACCTGGGACCAAATGATGGCTTGAATTGTCTGATCTGGGGCAGGGTAGATGTTACGGCTCACTAACTGCCTGGGGGTTTAGTGCTAGGCCCCCATTATCTGCCTGGCAGGGCCTGACCTAGATAGCTCAGGCAAGCTTACTCCTGTCAGATCTTAGAAGATAAGCAGGGTTGACCCTGGCTAGTATGTATTTGGATGGGAGCCTTTCAAGGATTTGGGTGGTAGTTCCTCTGAGGAACACTAGAGGTCATGACATGGAGGCAGCCAATGGCAAACCAACTCCAAGCATCCCTTGCCTGGCTTCCAGAAAATCCTCAGCTGTCCTGGCTTTACCAGACGATACATAAATAAGCCTAACACTGAGCCCTCCCCTCAGGAGGCGAAGTGGACTTCTGAAACAATGAAGGATTCGGACTGGGGGAGGATCCACCCATATCTAGATGATGCATTAGCTAACTAGACACCGACGTGGTCTATAGAGGCAACCCTGACGTTTTGGGAATTTCCTGAAACTACAGCTCAACTCCAGGCTACAAGGATCAGTTCTCCTGGGGAAAATGGCTACTCTGGAGGGTAGACACCATGTCACAATACCCCCCACTCTAGTCCCTGTCCTCTTCAGGCTCCATCCCCAGATTTCCAGGTGTTTCCCAACCAGAATCTGGCAACCACACTGGAGGCTGGGGAGTGGGGGAGGGGACCTGTCAGTCTTAGCAGAGAGACCTACCTTTTTCTGCTCCTCCACACATCAAGCACCAGTTTGGAGCAGTGGTTAGGAGTGTGGATTTCTAATCTGGCGAGCCGGGTTAGAATCTGTGCTCCCCCACATGCAACCAGCTGGGTGACCTTGGGCTCGCCACAGCACTGATAAAACTGTTCTGACCAAGCAGTGATGTCAGGGCTCTCTCAGCCTCACCCACCTCACAGGGTGTCTGTTGTGGGGAGAGGAAAGGGAAGGCGACTGTAAGCCGCTTTGAGCTTCCTTCGGGGAGAGAAAAGTGGCATATAAGAACCAACTCTTCTTCTTCTTCTTCTTCTTCTTCTTCTTCAGAGCTGTCCACACTGCAAGATACACCGATTTCTCCCTTCACCCCTCAAAAACCCGCCCAGCCTACCCGGAACAAGCCGCGCACATGTTCCGAAGTCTCCGCTCGCCCAGGGTCTGCTTGACATCCGCACATTGGCCATTAGGTTGAAATGCGCATTACTTCCCTAAACATGCCATAGGGGAGGAAGGCATGATGGATATAATTTCGAGAACATTGAAAGGTAGCCCATTATAATCATTAAAACAAACCTAAGAGAGCTTTCTGGGATGATGGAATAGATTTGGGTCCTTTCTTTGCTTCTCTACGGGTCATTAGTTAAAAGGGAGGGGGGGAGAAGGGGGGAAAGAAAAGGGCCTCGACAGAGAGGGAGAGAGAGGGAGAGAGAGAGGAAGGGCCCTCATACTGCAGGTGTTTTATCCTTTTGTAAGGAAGCTACTTGGAGACAAATGATTCCAGCTGGCATTTTGTACACACCGGAGATTGCTTATCGATCCAGATCAGAATATTCAGGCCGGCCCAGGGGGAAAAGGCCGAGTATTTTCTGAGGGAGTTAATAACTTGGCAGCTGAGCTGTCTTGTCCAATTCACTGAACTGGGCTCCCTAATCAGGCCCGAGTTTCTTATTTTGAGAACTCTCGGCATATGTCTCTGCTCATTGCCTTCCACTCTATTGGGCCAGCGACAGTGATTGAAATGACAGCCTTATAGATAGAGGCTAATCAAATTGTTTATTATCAGCCTAAATCAATATGTATAGATTGTTGAAACTTCACTGACCTGCCAAGGTATCGTAATACTAACGCTTATTCCCTGTGCCACTGATAGCATTTTCTTTCTTTCTTTCTTTCTTTCTTTCTTTCTTTCTTTCTTTCTTTCTTTCTTTCTTTCTTTCTTTCTTTCTTTCTTTCTTTCTTTCTTTCTTTCTTTCTTTCTTTCTTTCTTTCTTTCCCTCCCTTCCCTCGCTCCCTCCCTCCCTCCCTTCCTTCCCTCGCTCCCTCCCTCCCTCCCTCCCTTCCCTTCCCTTCCCTTCCCTTCCCTTCCCTTCCCTTCCCTTCCCTTCCCTTCCCTTCCCTTCCCTTCCCTTCCCTTCCCTTCCCTTCCCTTCCCTTCCCTTCCCTCCTTCCTTCCTTCCTTCCTTCCTTCCCTCCCTCCCTCCCTCCCTCCCTCCCTCCCTCCTTCCTTCCTTCCTTCCTTCCTTCCTTCCTTCCTTCCTTCCTTCCTCGGTGAATCTAGGGGAATCTATACACGTCTGCACATTCCAAGAAAATAACATTAGGGGGTAAACAATGAGATGTCAGTTTGTGCTTGGGGTTAAATATGGCCTTGTGGTGTCAGCTGGATGGGTGGGGAGAATGTGCCGACAAGGTGAGATGGATGGAAGTTAGGGGTGGAGCAGCTTGCCTGGAGTGATGGGGGTAAAAGCAGGGAAGGAATTCCAAAGGTTCACCCAACTCCCAATGGGGAAATTCTTGGGGATTTGGGAGCAGAGCTGAGGGATGATGGGGTTAGAAAAAGGGAGGGGCCACAGACCCCACCCTCCAAAGAAGTGAACTTTCTAGTCTACAGTTGTAATCCAGATTGATCTACATACCTTTTGGTGCGTCACTTAACCTTTTATTTGCAAGTGACAATACACAGTTGGTCTACCGTTGCCCGTCCCCACATCACAACCCTGGAGTATCTTCTAGGTTGCCCTCCGAGTGCTAGTCTGATGGGATCAGCTACCCAGGTCTGGTTAGGGTGTTTGGTAATGCCAGCATGCTGCTATTCAGAGACTGAACTGGGTCCTGCAAACAGAAGCTCCTTCCAAAATTATATCTTGCATACTGTAAGGACAGCATAGGCTCTAATTGTTGGGTTGAACCACAGAAGCCTATTTTGGGTTCTCGACAGCTTCCACTGAAGTCTTCATTATGGTCCATCTCCTCCCCCCCTCCATCCCCCGGACTCTGGCACAGATATTTTACTCTCGTATCATTTGTTTCCTTTTGTTAAATTGGAATGTGAACCAACAGAACTAAATAACCCTGGCTTTTCCTTCAGTCTTGCCTCCCCCCCATTTTGATACACATCAGGCCATTATCAATTGAGCCCATTCTTTGGGTAACCTCCGCTGTACCCCTCCTGAACATCTTGAACTTCCCCCTTCCCTCCCCACTTTTCATGTGGATCAAAACGCCGTGACCCCCGCAATGAACCATATTTTTCCATTTCCGACAAATAAAGCCCTGTGAGAGGGAACTCTTTTGAGCTCTTCAGAGGCACTGCGATGCCGCTAGATAAACCAGCCAAACGGCAACAAGGCTTGGCTTATGCTCGGCCTTGAAACCCGCGTGCGCCAAATGTCAGAAATGCAGGGCAAGGCGATGGAAAATCAGGGGCAAAGGGGGGACGCGGTGTTACACAACCCTTTCATATGGCCATCGAAGTACCGGAGCCCTTCCTGCCTCCCGGAAGATGCACAAGAAAGTCACAGATTGGGAAACTAGGCCTGTGATGCAGGTGCCTTTCCTGAATTGGGTCTTGGTCCCACTCTGGTTTAGGATCTGCCTCGTGTCCCTCCCCAGTCCGCACTACTAACCACTACACCAAACCTCTGCATGGTACCTTCTGCACGGTACCTTCTTCAGTCTTCCTCACCACCACTATTTATTTGTTAGGACTGAAATAACATTCCCTAGACCAGGGGTAGTCAACCTGTGGTCCTCCAGATGTCCATGGACTACAATTCCCATGAGCCCCTGCCAGCATTTGCTGGCAGGGGCTCATGGGAATTGTAGTCCATGGACATCTGGAGGACCACAGGTTGACTATCCCTGCCCTAGACTTCAGGGTTGCCTATAAAGGCCACAAGTTGGTGTCTAGTTAGTTAACACGGCATCTAGCTATGGGTGAATCCTCCCCCAATCCGGATCCTTCATTGTTTCAGAAGTTCACCTTGCCTTGTGGTAGGTTTATTTATGGATCATATGGTGTAGGTAGTATGGCAGGAGATCTGTGGATTTCCTGGCAGCCAGGCAAGGGACACTGGGAGGACATTTCCTGCCTCCATGCCATGACTCTTAATGGTTGTTGGAGGAACTACCACCCAAATTCTTCCAAACACTAGCCATGGATGTCTGGAGGTGGTTTGTCATCTCCTCCCAAACAACCTCCAGCTTTTCAACTGAGAGTTAATTCATTTGGGGGAAGTTCTTAGTGTGCAGCACCCAACCTCTCCTAAGGCCGTATATGGCTATGTATCTCTGGGTGCCTTTTGTTTAGAAGCCCCAACATTAAAGCACTGTCTGGTTTTTCACCTATAAATTAAGAGAGAGCATGCAGAAAGCATGTGAGATTTTAAATAGAACTCGTGGTGTATCAATGCCGCAGCAATGCCAATTTATCAAATGGGGGGAAGGGGGGGCGAAGCAATTAAAGTCGAGGACGGAGACTGATAAATGTATAGGTAGAGGAAACTTCAGCAATGCAGATTCGATGTCAGGGGCTGATTAAGTAGATGCAATGAAACAAAGCGTATTAATGCAGCCAGATGGAACGTCCTGTTGGTAACGTCAGTGGAGGGCAGGCCACTTTTAAGAAGTGGCCAAAGAGGGGATGTTCCCGATGTTTTAAAATGAACTCTGCGTGAAAGTCTGAGGATTTAAAAATATCGGAACCCACGTGAGTCATTCTCATGAAGATAGCTTTGCCTGTGCAAAATAAGTGGGAACATACCGCAAAATACAAAGTAGGGCTAATCCCGTATTTATCACCCTTGTCATAATCCAAGAATCCTCTTTACAGTTGCATGTCTGCCTTGTGAAACCTGACCACATGGGTATTTACTGAGTCTTCAGGGTGAATATTTGATGTGACGTTTCCTTGTTTTTTTTTACATGGGAGAAGGTCCTCCATCTTTCTGAGCTTGATGGCAGAAAAGACCTTGGGTTTTGGTAGATGCCAGATGGACCAACTTCAGCGATGGGATATATGTTGGGCGGGTGCCTGGTGGTAGAAGTTGGTGCACCAGGCCACACGACATCGTCTTCCCCTCTTGCATTGTATACTCGCAACAATGGCACTATGAGGTTGGTTAGGCCCAAAGAAAATGACCAGCTCAATTCAAGAAGAAGCTGAGAGGAAGTTGTGTGCGTAAGTAAAGCTTTAGAAATATGCCTTCCCTTTCGTGAGCTGGAAAAGTCCCTTCAATCTTCTCAGCTCATCACCAAAATCCACTGAATTTGTCCACCAGGCCTGTGGGAGGGAATTGTAAGTAAACGGTATTGGGACTCTCGAAATCGAGACATTTAGTTATCTACCTCTGTTAAGGGGGAGGGAAGTTGTTCTGAAATCCCCCAAAACACAACCCGGCATGTAACGCAGATATTCCTTTCCATTTTCAGATAAGGATTTCTGGGGCCTCTTTGAAAGGAGACCGCACCCTGCGAGAACATAACGCAGCGATTATGAACGGCGTAGCTTTAATACCACTTGGCTTTCTCCTCGTCGTAAATAAAGAATATTCATTAGTCGAGTGGCTTCTTTGACAGAGCCTTTGTTTTTACATTGATTGCTAAATTATGTATTCGGCTGATTTATTTATAGCTCTTGACTCAGATACTTAAACGCTGTGTGGAAGAGAGGCCTGAAGAGACCTTAGTGGAGAGAGAGGGGGAAAATGCTTCAGAAGAGCCGCACAAAGGGCTTAAAGTCAGCTGTTCTCCCCCCACCCCCTTAGGTTCTTTTCCTTTGCATCCTCATTAAGGAATAGGTTAAACCAATACTTTCAGAACAGCGTAGATATATTTTGTCGGGCACATGGAGAAATGACACTTCATGAATGTAAGGCAGGGGTAGTCAACCTGTGGTCCTCCAGATGTCCATGGACTACAATTCCCATGAGCCCCTGCCAGCAAGTGCTGGCAGGGGATCATGGGAATTGTAGTCCATGGACATCTGGAGGACCACAGGTTGACTACTCCTGATGGAAGGGGCCTAGGGCTGCCTCCAGGTGGGGCCCAGAGAGCTCCTGAAATTACATCTGATGACCAGATTGCAGGGATCAATTCCCCTGGAGAAAATGGCTGCTTCTGAGGAGGACCCTGTGTCATTATACCCTGCAGATGTCCTTCCCCTACCCAAACTCTGGAGGGCCATCCACAGGGCATAGAGACCAAAACCTTCTCCTGATGTTGCCTCCTGGCTTTGGGAGCCAGAAGATTAGTTTCTCTGAATGTGGATGTTCCCCTCAGTCACTGGGGCTAGTAGCCACTGGTAGACCTTTCCTCCGAATCTCTGATCCCTTTTTAAAGCTGTCTGTGCCAATCTGTTCCAAACTAATTTATAGAATCATAGAATCACAGAATCATAGAGTTGGAAGGGGCCATACAGGCTATCTAGTCCAACCCCCTGCTCAACGCAGGATCAGCCCTAAGCATCCTACAGTCACCAGACTGTTGGGAAGGCTAAACTGTAGGGGGAGAATTACATTGGTCCAAAGGTAGGATGAGTTTGTACAGCACAGATAGTTCAATCTACAGCCATATTGGGAACTACAAATGTACTGATAAAACCACCATGTGTACCTTTTTCCTCCCCTTGAAAGAGTGAGATGCTTATTAAGTGGTGGTGTACGTTATCTCTTTTCCCCCATCTTTCCTTTTATATGTCTATTTTAAGCTTTTGATTATTGCCTGGTTAATAATAGGTGCTCTTTTGTCAAAGAGCTGAATGCCGAAGAGAGCAGATATTGTAGTATATAATTGTTCTGTTGACTGCCATTGAAAATTCCCTGCTACTACTGTATGAGAGAACCCTTCCTCCTGTGTTACTCGCTAATTTATCATGTAATGGTAATTAGAACTATCAGCATCAGGAAAACCCACCTGGGGTGCAGAGTCTTTGGTGTTGTTCTCTTCTCCTGTACACACATCCCATTGCCTGTTCTTGTAGCAAGCTGAGAGGATGCAGAGGAGAGCGAGGAGGCTAGGAGGAAAGGCCGAAGGACCTGGGAATGTTCAGCCTGGAGAAGAGGAGGTGGACAGGGGACAGGATGGCTCTCTTTAAGTATCTGAAAGTTTGTCACTTGGAGGAGGGCAAGGAAAGGTTCCTGTTGGCAGCAGAGGACAGGACCTGCAGTAATGTCTTTAAACTACATGTAGAATGGTACTAGCTTGATTCACAGAGTAGTTCAGCAGATTCCTCGTGCGGAAATGATCTTAGAGAAAAGCAAACTGAATTATTCTTTTGTGGTAATATCCCAGCACTCACTAGGTTCAGAATATTCCATCTTCCTTTGCCAATGTAGTGAAGCCTGCAATGTGGATGAATTCTTATACAGCAGGGGTAGTCAAACTGCGGCCCTCCAGATGTCCATGGACTACAATTCCCAAAAGCCCCTGCCAGCATTCTCTGGCAGGGGCTCCTGGGAATTGTAGTCCATGGACATCTGGAGGGCCGCAGTTTGACTACCCCTGCTATACAGCATATGTGTTGTGCAATCCAGAAAGCTGACTTTAATAGCCGCTTACACATAGGAGGTTTCTTCAAATTTACCTCATAATAATAAAAGTGTCATTACAAGAGGAGAGAGGCAGAGAAAAAACAGGAGAATCTGAGGACTCCATGAAGAAAGACAGGGAAACTGAACAGACAATGGAGGGGCTGATTCCGGAGCAGCGAGAGCTTTCAGACTCCCCTCCCTCCCGGAACCATAGAGGTCCCTGTTCATTCAAATCAGGCACCCGAGATTTTCCTACAGTACATTCTGTTTTTTTTTCTTCTTAAGTTGGGAAAATTAGTTGAGTTTCCTTTGTTACTGTTTTGGCATGCGTGGAGGCATTTGTAAGCCTAATGTGGTATGTTCGTAAGCACAGAAGAAGTCAGCTTTCATTGACCTTTCAACCTAGCAGAAATGGTTATGTGAATCTTCCTCTGAACAGGGTGGAAGACTGTCAATAGGCCTGTTTAAAAACTGGAGACCCCATTTGAAGGAGGCATTCAAGTTTAACCACTTCTGTTGACTCCCAACCGCTCGCCCAACAGCTTCAACAAACGTCCACCGACGTTTTCACGGGCGAATTCTCAGCCGTCCTTTCCCCAATTATCAGAGCCTTCTGTGGGGCTGCTTTGTGCTTTCATTCTTTTCCTCTGTCCGTTGTTTCTCCACATCCCCTCCCCACCCAGATTTCAAGGCCAGGAGCGGCACAGTGGCTTGGGTGGTAGTGATGGATGAGTGGAGAAGAAGACTCCGCATGCGATGGAAATAAATTTTTGCTAAATGAGATGGAAAGGGAAAGCCTTTTTACTTAAACACAAAATAAAGACCCTCCACGGTAGAGATGAACAATATTTTAAGAGGAATGCTGGGAAGAAATCTCTCTTCTTTGGCCAAAGCCAGTGGGTTTAGAAAAACAATGGCGGGAAGGACTCTCTGATGTATTGATTGATGTCTCCTGATGTCCCGTGACGCAAATTTTTATTTTACTTTTGTTTTTAGAAGAAGAAGAAGAAGAAGAAGAAGAAGAAGAAGAAGAAGAAGAAGAAGAAGAAGAAGAAGAAGAAGAAGAAGAAGAAGAAGAGCAGGTGTCTTATACCTCACTTTTCACTGTCCAAAAGAGTCTCAAAGTGGCTTACAATTACCTTCTCTTCTTTTCCCCACAACAGCCACTCTGTGAGGTAGGTGGGGCTGAGAGAGCTCTGGGAGAACTGTTCTGTGAGAAAATCTCCAACAGGATTGTGACCGGCCTGAGGTTACACAGCTGGCTGCATGTGGAGGCGTGGGAAATCAAACCTGGCTTGTCAAATTGAAAGGAGGTCATGCATCCATTGTAAGTATGAGACAAACTGTCCCAGATTAGCTAGCTGAATGAAAAGTTCCGTGCTTTACATCCTGGGATACCAGCAGCGGGGGCTCTGGACATCTGTGGTGTGCCCCCAAAGGATATCTATTTATTTGTGCAAAGAAACATATACAACTATGAAAGTTATCCCAAAAAATCACCCACACTGTTTTTCTAGCAAGTTTGAGAAGCGTGTTGGATATATTATCTTTTGCTTCTGGCCAGCTGAGGCTTGGCCTCAAGATTTTGCCCATTACGGCAGTGATGGGTTCGAATAACCAATATTGTTTCTTTAGTGCTGAAACTGCCAAGAAACAGGCAAAAATACGGAAGTTACACAAATATCACGCACGCGATTCTTCTGGTAGGTCTGGGAGGCCTCTTGGATTTTTATATTCTGCTTCTGACTGGTCAAGGCTTGGAGAAACATCTGGAGCAGAAGTCCGTTCATGGCTATTAGCCACCAGGTACTGATAGAACACACTGGCTAGGGAAGGGAAGATTGTGGGTGCTTTATTCTTGGTGCTTGTGGGTCAACTGTGGAAAAACCTCTGGAGTTCTCATCCCCTGGGGCAGGGGTAGTCAACCTGTGGTCCTCCAGATGTTCATGGACTACAATTCCCATGAGCCCCTGCCAGTATTTGCTGGCAGGGGCTCATGGGAATTGTAGTCCATGAACATCTGGAGGACCACAGGTTGACCACCCCTGCCCTGGGGGACCTTGAGATGACACCTGGATTTGGCTATTGTGTGACACAGAGTATTGGACTACATAGACCATGATCCAACATGGCTTCTCTTATGTTTTCGTAGCTACCCACCCATCTTAAATGCCCCTCACTGAACAGAGGCGAAACTGCTGGGAATGCCACTCATTTTATAACCACGTACTAATCACCATTGTGAATGTATGGAGTACTGGACTGAAGGAAAGGATACAAGTCATGTCAATAGGGTTGCCAATTCCAGCCTGGGAAATTCCTGGAGATTTGGGGGCGGAGTCTCAGGAGCAGAGGGAACCCAGCAGGGATGTGATGCCTTAGACTCCGCCCTTTGAAGCTGCCATTTCCTCCGGGGGGAATTGATCGCTGCAGTTTGGAGAGTAGTTGTAATTCCAGGACTCTGGGCCCCACCTGGAGGTTGGCAAACCTAACTTCTGAATGTGTTCTTTGCAAGCATGCAATCATCTTTGCCTCATAGAAGGACAGAGAAGTCTGTTAGGAAGACTTTTCGTTCCCTGGTATGTTTATGTTCTTTCCTTCTTCACCGCTGTGTTTGGTAGTCAAACCCTTTGACTCTCTCAAGCCGTATAAAATTATGTTTTAAAGATCTCTAATAAAAATGCATGGATATTTGGATAGCTGCTGTATCCTTCAATAGCAGTTCACTCGGCTCCATTAATCCCTGTTACTTTTCCAAGGGGACACTTTATAATGTTTTGGATAAAATCGCATGCTTGGTCTGGGGCAGATAGATTTCAAAACATGAGTGGAGTCTTCGGGTTTTAAACATTAAATTTTACTTTTTACATGGACGGCTGAAACAACCGTTCCCTTACCTTTCAGCGTCTACACATTCTGCCAAAAATGATATCCTTGTTTGGAAACAATAAACCATCTTTGACAGGTTTAAGACCCTGAGAGGAACTTTACAAAAATAAGGAGTAAGGAGAAGTAAAACAAGGGTTATTTACCTTGAAGGAAGAGCTCTGGTTTAAGAAACATGGATTATTATATTGCTTTGTGCGTGTGTGTATTTTACACACAGAGACCTCATTCATGGGATTATTGACAACATTAAGGAGTTTCTGCAACAGGTAGAAAATGTAAACACAACCCAAGACATCCTGGTTACCTGAAGCAGAGAGATGAGAGTCGTCATGGGCTTCCAGGACCAGGATTCTGTTGAGGCTGCACCCCTTTTAGGACTATCCCAAGCATTCTGGGAAAGCAAGCTGCATGACTTGGCCAGCTGCAAGGTTGACCAGGTTTCTTGGGAACTGGCCCTCTTCCCAACCTTTCTCGTCTGCCCTGAGTAGAAAACTTCCATCAACCAAGTCTTTAGTTTGGCCAAGAAGGCCAATAATGTTGACAGAGTTTACATAAGAAAAGAGACAAAGAGCACCAAACTACTTAAACAAATAAAAGTTTTATTTAGAAGGGAAACAAACTTTGTGTTAAAAAAGAAGAGAAGAAAAGAGAGAGAGAGAGAGAGAGAGAGAGAGAGAGAGAGAGAGAGAGAGAGAGAGAAGAGAGGCCTAACTGACTGCCTAACTGTTGTTTTGCATTGTTCTGGAGGCAAGCAGGAAGGAAGTGTGCCCAAAGGAGGAAGAAGTCTCCAACTGAGCCAATTAGGACATAGGTGAAGACTACCTGAAAAATACCTGGAAGTTCCTATTCTAACTATGCTAACTACACATCTCCTCTGATGCCCCCTGTAGGATATTCCTCACATGCTCTGGAACCATGCGTACTACAGATCTCGCCTATCCCAGCAAATAGGCCCTGTGCCAGGCTTCCCTTCTCAGAGATGGAAAGCTGCAACCTGAACATGGGGACCAGAAAAGCTCTCTGATGTGTCCTGGCCCACTGAATCTCAGGTAATGATAGAACCTGGGGCCTTTTGCGGGCAGGACAGGGGTGTTGCCACTGAGCTACGGCCCTTTCCTGAAGTTCTCCTCTCTGGCAGACCCAGTTGGGTCAGTTTTTTCCTCCATTTGCCTCGTAGGTAGGGTATTCTCCTGCCAGCATTGCCTTGGATGATTTCCAGCTGGTCACTTTGCCAAACCATGGGGCTCTGGACGGCAGATTGCAGTCAAGTTTTATGCGGTGTCTTGCTGGCATAGCTACTGGCACTCCCTGTTTTCGGCACTTAATGTGCTGGCACAGCAAAACCTGGGCTCGGACTGAAAGTCATGGAAGAACGGTTTGGCTCTCTACGTGTTACATTTAGCATGCCACTTATTGTGCATATGAGTGGAAGGGGGGGGGGAAGGGAAGACACCTAAAGCAAAAAGCAACACAAAGGGATCGCAAGCCAGATTGAATTGCAGGGGTGGTGGTGGTGCAGAGTTGTCTAAAAAGCATCTTTGAGTTAGCTCCCCTCCTACAACAGACCCCCTCCCCCAAAATGAAGAACATCATTTATTTCTTCAATTTATACCCCATCCCTTCCAACAAGGCCGGCTCGGGGCGGCTTACAACATTCTTATATAAAACACAATACGTAAAAACAAGCCATTAAAAATCACTTTAAACAATTTTACTCACTGTGTATCCCACAGAGCATCTCGGTTTCAGTTGGGAGCTGGGCAGCCGTGTTCTGGACCAGCTGCTGTTTCCGGATCAGCGTCAAGGGAAGGCCTACGTAGAGCGTATTACAGAAGTCTAGCACTGCAGCTAAGTGTTCCGGGCCCAGGTAGGGCGCTTGTAGCTCTGCTAGACGAAGATGGTAAAATGCCAGTCGAGCTGCCTTAGTGACCAGCAGCGTTTGGTACTGCCGCGCAACGGAATTTTAAGGAATGTTTTAATGAGTTTTAATTGATTTTAATTAATATCAGCTGTATTAATATTTTGTTTTTAGGTGACTATTATTTTGTGGTTATGTGACCCGAGCCAGCTTGCCCGGAGGGGCGGAATATAAACCTAAACAATGAATGAATGAATGAATGAATGAATGAAGGAAGGAAGGAAGGAAGGAAGGAAGGAAGGAAGGAAGGAAGGAAGGAAGGAAGGAAGGAAGGAAGGAAGGAAGGAAGGAAGGAATGAGACATTAAGGGACCAGATCTAAACATGCCTGAACAGCATAGCAGTGACTTTTGACTGTTCAAACTAGGGTTGTGCGATTCCGCAGCCAAAGTGGCCGTTCCTGCCCCTTCGGCTGCCGAATCGCACAATTCAAATACGTTCTATGCAAAAATTTACAGCATCTCTGTTGTTCATACTAGGGCAAACATGAACCCCTGGCTCATAGCGACCTGGTTTTGTTAAACCTGTATCATTCTCAATTAATGTACGCTCAAATAATTACACTCTGTGTGTGTGTGCCAAATTTCTAGAAACATACATTTCAAAAAATGTGCATGCTTTGTCACTGAAATGGTAAAGGAAGCATCTCCAGTGTACTTACAGATATAAAGCAGGATGCACCCCCCCCTCCCAACCATCCAATATGTCCTTGTTGAGAATTTCAGCAGCAAAGCTTCAGCCTTCTGCACTGCAACCATAAATAACATGCCCATCTCTAATTTGGCCTCCAATAACATCTGACCAACCTTGATTTATCCACAGACAAAAACAGGCCTTTCTAATTTGCTAACCAATCCCTGCAACTCTCTCCGCGCCAACCAATAATTCTGCCATCTCTAATTTGCCAATAAATAATTCTGCGCTCTCAGATTTACTAACCGATAATGCGACCGATTTGCTGACCAATGATTGTGTCAAGTGGTAACGGCGCCCCTAGCAAATAGTAATTTGCTAAGCAATATTGGGGACCTCTTCTACCCCTCCCCCTCCCAGCCCCCCTCCCCGCTTATGCGTCTGCTGCAAAGAGCTAGAGCGATCTTTGATTTCGATAGCTGGCAGGCAGTCCCGGGAATATTCTATGCTAAGAAGTGGTCCTTTCACAGACAAAGGGTGGGCTTTCTCTAACAGTCGGAAGGGGGTCCGGACCAGGCATGCAAAAGGCTGCTTTGGAATAGCTCAGAGAAGGAGCAAGTGTTTTCTCTCCTCCCTGTGGTTCTGGAGTAGCATTCTGCCGTCATGCTGGGGCTTGGCTTGGACTTTGTTGAGTTCGAATGGCACGTGGCAGTGGGGGGACCACGCTTTGGAGCTGAGTTCCTTCTCCCACTGAGCCTGCCACCCAGGCTGCTCACGCAGCGGCAAAGAGCTCGGTTCCTGCGGAAAGCTAACGGGGGCTCCTTTGGCGAGTCTAATTTCACTCGGCTTTGGCACGAAAGGGAAGCAGACCATAAAATGTTTTCCTGAAGGGGCGGCGGGGAGGGGAACCGATCTAAGGCAGGCACTTATCAACAGGAAGGGTTTAAGGATTCCGGGGGGCCTGTAGCCCCAGCACCAGTCTAAGGGGTCCTAGCAGAATGCAATTGCGGCGGGAGCAAACAGACTGGGGGCCGAGGAGCCCCCCACAGTGGAAAGGGGTGTCGCCCCGAGTGTCCTCAAAGAGGAAAAAGGGAAGAGAGGAGAGGCTACAGTGCTGGGTGGATTAACCGGCCCTGCTTATCAGGTCAATGGTGTGATGCATCGATACATTCAGTCAGACCCAGTTAAAAGTGGGACTGGCCACCAAGATTTCGATTAAATCTGTATGCTGCGCATTCCTCGACAACTGCAACATTTAGCTCCAAGATGACATGTGCCATGGATTACCATGAATGGCTGTGCCATGTGTCCATGTTGCAGAAGAAGAAGAGTTGGCTCTTAGATGCCACTTTTCTCTACCTGAAGGAGTCTCAAAGTGGCTTACAGTCACCTTCCCTTCCTCTCCCTGCAACAGACACCCTGTGAGGGAGGGGAGGCTGAGAGAGCTCTGATATTACTGAAGAAGAAGAAGAGTTGGTTCTTATATGTCGCTTTTCACTAACTAAAGGAGTCTCAAGGTGGCTTCCAATTGCCTTGCCTTCCCTTTCTCCACAACAGGCTCCTTGTGAAGTAGGTGGGACTGAGAGAAGCCCAAGGTCACCCATCAGGCCTCCTGGGTCCCAAAGTGGCTTACAACCACCTCTCCTTCAGCTTCCCACAACATGCCCCTGGTGAGTTCTGAGAGAGTTCTGAGAGAGTTCTGAGAGAACTGGGGCTGGCCCAAGGTCATCAACCAAGCTTCCCATGGAGGTGTGGGAAACCAAGCACGTTTCTCAAGATTAGAGTCTTCTGCTCTTAACCCCAACACACGAAACTGGCTCTTCCTTCCCTGAGGACTGTCCTGTCCCAAGGTTGCCTTGGCTTTTCTGGGGAAGGATTGCAGTGACACCGGGAGAACGGGGGTGGCCAATTCCGTGAGAGCAGAACAATTGACAGCAGAAGGTTGAAAGGTGGAATGGGGGGGGGGAAATAAATGCAATTGGTTAATTTGTGAGGGGAAAGTGATGAATTGGAAGGAAGATGGATCTAACAAAGGCGCAGAAGAGGGGGAAAGGAGGGAAGAAGATCAGTGGAGGTGATGTTACAGGTTGAAAGGGACCGGTGACAACAGGGAGGGCAGTAAATAGATGGCACTTTTCTTCCTGATTTGGCAGTCCCCTCAGAGAGGTCTGGGTTAGAAAATCTTGTCAGTGATGAACTAGGTAGGGTGAAATAGGGTTAATGAGAGTCCAGTGGGATTTCGGAGCGCCTCACAGCCTCTGGATTGTGTCCAATATGGCTAGGTGCTCATTTGTCAAGGAGGGAATGAGGAAAAAGAGCCGGTGGGAAGAGCTGGCTGCTAGAAGTGCCCTACGGGGCACAGAAAAAGGACGTAGACAAACTTTAGAAAGGAGAGATGTTGAGTCATGCCAGTTCAGTACAACGTAATACAACAATGATGGTTGCCAGGTGAAAGGAAGCCTAGGCTAGCAACATCACCAATTATGTCACTTCCATTGTGCACAGGAAGTGACATCACCATGTGGCCAGTGGCTCTGGATGCTCTGGCATTTGGGTAAGAACTCTATGATAAGAGTGGTCAGGCTTGAATGCAAAAATGTGGATTTCACTTTATTTATTTATTTATATTTATTTATTTATCATACTTATATACCGCCCTCCCCGGAGGCTCAGGGCGGTTTAGGCTTGATAACGTCTAGTCCAGGGGTGGCCAAACTGTGGTCTTCCAGACGTCAGTGAACTACAATTCCCATGAGCCCCTGCCTCAGTCTGCCCACTACTGTAGTCATGGATGGGTAAAGAAAGGTCATTTTGACACTTTTGGGCTAAAGCAATGGTGGCTCTGACATTTGATATACTGCATTCTGTGGGTGTGGGGGTGTGTTTGGCTTTGCTGGATTTATTCACAGCTTACAATTTGAGAATAAGTTGCTGGTTTGTGAGCATGAGAGTTAGTATAGTGCTTTGGGTGTCGGGGTAGGATCTGGGAACATAAAAATCTGCACTCAGCCATGAAGCTCACTGGCTAACAGTGGGCCAGTCACCCTCTCTCTTGTCCCTGGCCACCTATTCCTTAGGACTGTTATGAAGAAAAATGGGGAAGGGAGAACTAAGTCATATCACTTGAATCCTCCTACATGCAAACATTGAATCATAGAAAGTTGGAAGGGCGCATGCATGCCATCTAGTCCAACCACCAGCTCAATGCAGGGTCAGCCTAAAGCATCCAGGAGAAGGATCTGTCCAGCCGCTGCTTGAAGACCACCAGTGAGGGGGAGTTCACTCCGATTTCACTGCTGAAGGGCTCTGACTGTGAACATTTTTTCCTGATATCTTGCCAGTGTCATTTTCCTTGTAGTTTAAACCCATGACGGCAGGACCTCTCCTCTGCTGCCAAAAGGAATCTTTCCCTGCCCTCCTCCAAGTGACAACCTTTCAAATACTTCAAGAGAGCCATCATGTCCTCTCTCAACCTCCTCTTCTCCAGGCTGAACATTCCCAAGTCCCTCAGCCTTTCCTCATAGGGCTTTGGTCCCCAGGCCCCGGATCATCCCCGTTGCTCTCCTCTGCCCCCTCTCCATTTTGTCCACATCCTTTGGAACTGAGGCCCCCAGAACTGCACACAGGACTCCAGGTGCCCTCTGACCAGGGCTGCCTTGCACCCAATCAGAGCCTTGATCCATCCAAGTCACTACGGTCTACTTAGGCAAACAGTATCTCTCCAAGGTCTCAGGCGAAGGTCTTCCAGATCAGGGGTAGTCAACCTGTGGTCCTCCAGATGTTCATGGACTACAATTCCCATGAGCCCCTGCCAGCAAACGCTGGCAGGGGCTCATGGGAATTGTAGTCCATGAACATCTGGAGGACACAGGTTGACTACCCTTATTCCAAATCATCTCCCGCAAGACCCTTCTTTAAACAGGAGATGCTAGGGATTGAACCAGGGACCTTCTGCCTACCAAGCAGATGCTCTACCACTGAGCTCTACAGGAAAAGTGCAGTTTAAATAATATATACCTGATAGGTTTCCCCTTCGGGGACCTAGCACCCTTTGCCCGCGTGCTCCTTTATCAGCCCTGTAAAGCTTGCTCCAATTGTACACCTCCCAAATAAACAATTCATTTCCGGAATTTGTTATCTCGTGAATCTTCTTTCCTTTTCAAGGAGACTGGCCCTGTTTTGAAAAGTTGCCCTGCATTCCCCATTACTCAGGGACTGTGAAATAAGACCTATCCGGAGGTCTGAACGGTGGGATGGGAAAATCTGATCCACACGGGCTAGTCATTTTTATTTTTATTTATTTATTTTTTTTGGCCAGGACATTAGAGTACTATTGATTTTCCTAAACAAATAGGATACTGCCGGAGTCCCACTGTGCAACCCTTGCACAGGTTAATTCTTTTATCCATTTCAAACACGGCCGATCGATAGCCGTGATCAGGTAGGTTGTGAAATTGCCAGGAAAACACATCCGCAGAGCAAGCCCAATACGGGGCCTTGTCGGTGTGACTTAAAGCTTAGCCCAGCATTGAAAATCACTAATGGAACACCCAGTGCGGTGCGGCCATGCTGTGAGCAGCCAAGGATCATGCATAATGTACGAGCGCATCTGGTAACAGCGTCTAACGCAAGCTAATTTAATCTTGTTTTAAAAGGAGACGCGAGGAATTAATCTTGGGAGACGTTCCCTCTTTGGCCCCCGCGAGCGTCCTAGGCAGGCATCCATTTGGCCCCCGCCCTTTGCGAGGACGTTTATGGAAGATCACTTAAACTATCGCCCGTTTATGCGGGAGCCATCTTTTGCTGAAAAACGAGCGCGACCCCTCGTGATGGGACACCGTGGCGGGGTCAACACGCCCCAGTTATTGACCGCAGCAAAGAAGATGGACCCTCAACCACCGCCTTGTAAGCAGGGGCAGATTGGCAGGGCTGGCATCGGTGTACCCTGAAGTCAGGGCAGCTATCAGGGCCCAGGGCTTCTGGAGGAGGGGCACACTGCTGTAGAGGCCCCCATCCACAAGCTGCTAAGGAAGAACCTGCAGGTAATGCCCAATGGTGGCCTTCTTGCAGGTGCAGAGGTGGCGTTCCTCTCTGTCCATGCCACCCAGCACTTTGGGGGAAAGAACACATGGTCAGTGCAAAGGCTCACAGGTGGGCAGGTGGAGGTGTGCATGGGTCAGAAGGAAGGCATGAGCAGGGGGCCAGAAGAAGAAGAGTTTGGGTTATATACCCCGCTTTTCTCTCGCAGAAGGAGTCTCAAAGCAGCTTACAATTGCCTTCCCTTCCTCTCTCCACAACAGGAAGGTAGGTGGGGCTGAGAGAGTCATGATATGCCTGCTCTGTGAGAACAGCATTATCAGGACTGTCACTGGCCCAAGGTCGCCAGGCTGGCTGCATGTGGAGGAGCGAGGTATAAAAAGTATTATTATTATTATTATTATTATTATTATTATTGGCATATCAATATTCCTCCTTTATTTGTGGCTTGTGGTTATGTCTCTAGGTTATATCACTTTTTGCTGACTACCTCTCTGCTCATTCCTGGCCTCGGGCAAATCCCTCTCACGGCATGGCCTGCCTCGCTAGGCTGTCGTCAAGAGACGATGCCACTATAGCGGCGAAAATCTCTGGACAGGAACCGGTCCCGTTCCAAGCCCATTCTGAAATCTCCGTCTGCAAAACTGTCGTGGGAGAAGCTGCCGTTTTGCTTCTCAGATAACCAATATCCTAATGGTGCCAAAATACAAGGCGCATGAATTATTAAGGTGTGGAGACAGAATGCCACATCTGCACTTGGTGCTCTGTGGGCGAAGGGTAGGGTGCCGGTGTAATTAGTAAATAAGTTGCGACTTTTTGGTTGGAATGAAGGAAGTACGGAAAATTTAGCTTGGCTAGGGCAGGTAGGCCCAGATAAAAGCTGAGTTAGTCCCGTCGGTGATACAGCCAAACAAGGGTCTGTCTCTTACTTTGAAAAAGTTGAGCCCAGTGAGAGGAGGAATGCAGTGACACTGAAGTGGGAAAATAAGGATGTATTGAGTCAGTCACAGTCCTGCTAGGGCTGTTCTCACAGAGCAGTTTCTCTCAGAGCTCTCTCAGGCCCACCTACTTCACAGGGTATCTCTTGTGGGGAGAGGAAGGGAAGGAGATTGAAGGCCTCTTTGAGACTCCTGGTAGTGAAAAGCATAAATA
The DNA here is from genome assembly GCF_049243985.1 of Paroedura picta. Lineage (NCBI taxonomy): Eukaryota > Metazoa > Chordata > Lepidosauria > Squamata > Gekkonidae > Paroedura > Paroedura picta. Next base: position 35,442,760 of record NC_135382.1, read on the forward strand.
CAACTCTTCTTCTTGGGACTCCTTCAGTTAAAGAAAAATGGGCTATAAAGATCTTCTTCCTCCTCCTCCTCCTCCTCCTCCTCCTCCTCCCCTTCCCCTTCCCCTTCCCCTTCCCCTTCCCCTTCCCCTTCCCCTTCTTCTTCTTCTTCTTCTTCTTCTTCTTCTTCTTCTTCTTCTTCTTCTTCTTCTTCTTCTTCTTCTTCTTCTTCTTCTTCTTCTTCTTCTTCAACACGCATGGCTCTTCCCCAAGTTCAACCTTGAACATACCCCAGAGCAGGACTTTCAGGTTTCCTTATTTTCCCCCACCAGTCTTTCCTTGGCCATAGACATTCTTTCCCCCCCCCCCCCAAGTCAGCTTGCACAGCCTTCTAACAGTCCCTGAAACAGGAGAGGTTTTATGTAAACAAGATGCCGTAAATAAATGAATGAATGAATAAAGAGGGGGGAAAGGGGGGGGGAGGATGGAAATGGAAAGAAAAATCTCTCCCTGCCAAGTACAGTCAACATACATTATTAGGGTGTCCAGGAAATTATAGTTCGTGTCCATTAGTCCTTTCAGGGTTAATATTGATGCAGATATTATTTCTATCCATGGTGCCGTTTGTGTGAAATATTATGACTTGGAGTAGTCGCGGCAGTGAATCAAATCAATTGATAGAGCAGTTAGCCTCGCCGACAGGGCCGCCTTTACGCCGACCGGCGAGCATGAAATATTATGGAGATTGTTCTTTAAAGGGATCGCTTTATCATCATTTGTATGCTTGCCCCAGCTTATCCCTCGCCCGGCCGGCTTCCCTGTTGGGTTGGAGCTGTCATAACTCAATCAGCCGGATAATATGGCTCAGAGCACCTTCGTCCCAGGTACCGGAGCCGTCAAGGGCCGCGGAGGGAATTGCCCTGATCCCTTTTGACAGCCGGCCAGCCCGCTCTGATATCGATGTCAGTTTATATATGTAGGATATGTATTTCTGAAATGTAATTAGAAGGCTGTTTGTGTACGCCGGGCAGCCTGCGTGGCCCAGAGCAGCACTTGGGGGACGCGTTGGTTTTTTGACCCACGCGTGTGATCGAGGGAGGGAATATGACAAGCTTCATCACTCGAGGGCAGCCGGCAAAACTCCCCCTGTTCGGTTGCATCATACCAATGTGTCACTTTTATTTAGCGGTCCAGAGGAGCTGAGTCGAAAGGGGCTCGTGCCGGGGATGGCGGACAGGCTGTGTGCGGAAGCGGGTGGGTGAGGGAGCGGGGGAACCAACGCGAGTCTCAGGTGTGGCCAAAGTGCCAAAAGTTCACAAACTGTGCCTGGAACTTTGAGTATTTCCATGTGGTGAGACAGGTTCTTCTTCTTCTTCTTCTTCTTCTTCTTCTTCTTCTTCCTCTTCTTCTTCCTCCTCTTCTTCTTCTTCCTCTTCTTCTTTTCCTCTTCTTCTTCCTCTTCCTCCTATTCTTCTTCCTCCTCTTCTTCCTCCTCTTCCTCTTCCTCTTCCTCTTCTTCTTTCTCTTTTTCTTCTTCTTCCTCTTCTTCTTTTCCTCTTCTTCTTCCTCTTCTTCTTCCTCCTCTTCCTCTTCCTCTTCCTCTTCCTCCTCCTCCTCCAGCAATTCAGAAGTGCCAACACATTAGAAGTGATATTTTTAACAGGAGTTATTACCCAAGCAGGCCCCTTTTGGCTTCCTCAGCCAAGGTTTGATGCTGCAGGTAAGACTTCATACTCGTCGGCTCGCTTTTTGACAGCTGTCTACAGAAACCACTACATTCCTTTTTTACATTTTGATTTTAATGTAAAGTGCCATTGCAGACGTACCAACAGGGGAGTTTCTGCTTAATGTAAGCAGCAGCCAAGGGTCCTCCAAAGCCCTGGGCAAGTTGAAAAGAAGAAACGAGGGAAAGGCAACATAGAAAAGGAACTTTATTCAAAGTGCCGTTTTATCTCAGACACTTTTTCAGTTTGAAAACTTTAGAACAGGGGTAGCAAACGCTGGCAGGGGCTTTGTAGTCCATGAACATCTGGTGGACCACAGGTTGACTACCCCTGCTTTAGAAGCTCTAGTAGTCCAAACAGCTGCTCCAACCAGCAAGTTACAACCTCTTAGATGGAGTCAAATTGATTCAGAAAGCCTGAATCAAAACTTGAAAATTCCAGTTTTAGCCATTTGGCTCATGATTTGAAGGAGAGAATTGTCCTTTGGCCCCAAACAAAAATTGCCCCCAAACAAAAAGAAATTCAAATCAGCATTGATTTGGCTTATTTGTGGCTTGACTGAACCAAACTGCATCTCCCTTATCAAGTTTACCGCCCTTATCAAGTTGAATGAAAGAGTAAAAGAACCCAATTGGGGATATTCCTTGTTTCAAAGATGTCAGAATGATTCCTGAACTTTGCCAGGGCTACTAATGTGAATCCGTCTTCATTTTTCTTTACACTGGTAGATTCCTCTCTCTATCTCTGCCTCTCTCAAATTGCTTCTGACTTCCGCAGGAGGGAAGAGGAATAATATCTGGGAGACTTGAGTTCAAATCTCCACTCTGTTGCAGAAGCTCAGTGGAGATCTCTCTCTCTCTCTCTCTCTCTCTCTCTCTCTCTCTCTGCCTGACCTACCTTGTAGGGTTGTTGTGAGGTTCTGGATTCTGCCATTAGGCGATATTTCTGGGGTCATGATGCAACAGCACTAACTGACTCAAACTGGAATAGAAATTTCCGAGCTATACTCCCACGGCTAACTGTAAGCAGAAGAAGAAAGCATTTATCCTTGTAATGGAACCTAGCCCTCTCAGCAGGTGGGTGGGTGGGAAAATCTGGGAGGTAAATGATTTGAAAAAGCTCCATATCCACTGATGTGTATCCTGAGCCCTCATTCCCCGTGCTGCTCAAGCCAAAACGGACCACAGAAAAAGGCCCCAGAGAGGAACCACCCGAATTTGGTCTAAGGACTTATATGAGATGCCCTCTCCTGACCTCCAATTTTATGACAAAGCAAATAGTTTTTATGAGCTGACGAACAGGAATGTAATGCCACAAACCTTGCTGAGACCTCCAGGAGTTCATGTTATCTGTCTGAGCATGTAAGTGGCAGCATATAACACATCTGAAATGCTTCCCCCTCCCTTGCGTTTAACAACCCACAAGCTTTTGCTGTGGTTTCCCCTCCCCTCCAGTGATACAACATATGTTCTGGATCCGTGTCTCCTTGCTGTGCCTGACTTCTTTCAGATGTGCGTCACTGTGCTACTATTTATTGGGAGAGTTGGTTAATATAACAGAGTTTTGCCCAGTCAAGGAAGTGTGGTACCGAACGCAGTAAATAACTCTCCCGAGATGTATATTGCAGAAAAGATAAAATTATATTTATTCAAGTCAATTCAGTTCGCATTTAGGCTGCAGTCAAACAAAGAGAGACAAGCCGAATGAGAAGAATATGTTTTCTTGTCACAAATGGCCAAGTTGTCTCTACAGGGGCCATGTGCCTCCATGGAAGGCCATGTAGAGGGTGAGAGAAGACAAAGGGAGAGAGAAGGGGGTCAAAGGACAGCTTATTCAAGAAGGTAACACACATACATCCTTAGACTGATGTAGTTTCCCAATGTCCAGGCAAGTTGAGTTGCTCACTCCATGTGGTGTGGTGGTTAAGAGCAGTGGCTTCTAATCTGGCAAGCTGGGTTTGATTCCCCACTCCTCCACATGCAGCCAGCTGGGTGATTTTGGCCTCGTCACAGACCTGATAGTGCTGTTCTCACAGAGCAGTAATGTTAGGGCTCTCTCAGCCTCCCCTCCCTCACAGGGTGAGGAAAGGGAAGGCGAATGTAAGCCGCTTTCAGACTCCTTCGGGTAGAGAAAAGAAGGGTATAAAAACCAAATCTTCTCCTCTTCTATTGTCGATGTGACTCTTTTAAAAAGTTTTTAGAAGAGAATCCACTGCTAGCTTAACAGATCTGTGGAATCCGGGCCAGAGAACTAAAAGAAGCAAGACTACAGAATCAACAGGATATAAAAAAGAATGGAGGAATTCAGCACAATCTCATCCCCATTCGCCCAGAACAAAGACTGACCGAAGTCAAAACAAAACACATACAAACCCAAAGAGGAAACTTTCAGAGGGGTGATGTGTTGATCTGCAGTTTGAATCCAAAACAGAAATTTTTTTTTTAACCTGACTTTGGAAGTTAAAACAAATAAATAAGGAAGAATTTGAGGGGTCCAAGGTGGGACTGCAGAGGATCCAGGAAGCACAAGGGAGCAATACTCCAAGGGAGAAATTACTTTTGCTGAGAACTTGGCGAATTTTGTGGTGTTTGAAAAAGAACTGCCATGACGGAACACACAGGCTGGCATAATTAGTTGTAGTAGTGCAGAGGTAGTCAACCTGTGGTCCTCCAGATGTTCATGGACTACAATTCCCATGAGCCCCTGCCAGCACTGGCAGGGGCTCATGGGAATTGTAGTCCATGAACATCTGGAGGACCACAGGTTGACTACCCCTGTAGTAGTGGACTCTCAACTGTAAGACTACCTTTGATTTGTAAGACTACCTTTGATTTGTAAGACTACCGCATGAAGCCTGCTGGGTGACCTTGAGCTAGTCACAGTTCTCTCTGAACTCGCTCAGTCCACCTACCTCAGAAAAGTCCCATGATGGAGAGAGGAAGGGAAAGGCAATTTTACGCCCCTTGGAGACTCCCTAGAAAAGCGAGTTTTTAAAAAATGACTCTTCTCCTCTTCTCCAGACCGTGTCTGACTCCAGGGGCTTTGTTTTCTTAGGGATTTTAGTTCGAAGAGGATTTAGTTTTAGTACTCTTCTGGGGGGTGGGGAACAGGAAGGCCTGATCGCACCTCGAAACTAAGACCAGCCCCCCAAAGCAGAAGAGTCACATTAATAAAAGGCTGAGGCCTCCTCACTTCCTTTTGATTTTATTAATTTAACACCGTTCCGTACCCCGCGAATTAATCATAGGCTGCTACGTGAGATTTATAGATCATCGTAGAAAGGGGTAATCTACGCAAAAAGCCTCGTAAAAACTTAACAGCAGAGCCGGAATCATCTGTGGGCTCACCAAGGCCCTGTCAGGGCTAATTGAAATGTTTAAGAGCAACCCAGCCCGGTTTTCTGACTCCCTGGAATACATACTAAAAACACATCTCAAGACCATCCTTTTGTCTCGGCCGGACATATATTATCACTCTATATCATAGCTCTGCCACCGCAGACTTCTAATTGCAAGAACCTTTCGACACAGGGCAAGTAATAATTGCAACGCCATGGCCCGGCTAATAATAAAGATAATTTACGGTTCAAAAGTGAGGGGTCATTTGTAACCCGAATGGCTGGGATGTGTGCGTGTTTAAATCCCTGTGCGCAATTCAGACCCAAGAATTCATGCAACATGGTCTATATGCTGCCTTTTCTCCCTCCCCCCTCCCGGATCAAACACCGGTGTTGAAGTGTAGAGTTGCCAAATTCCTGGAGATTTGGAGGTAGTGTTTGGGGAGGGTGGGATTTCAAGATGTAAATTAATTAAGATGTAAAGGTTTTCAAGATGGACAAAACACACACAACGCATTGTGAGAACAGCCCTATCAGGTCTGTGGTGAGCCCAAAATCACTCAGGCTGGAGAATCAAACATGGAGAAGATTGTCCTCTCATTGGGGGGACCCTTCACCAAGCCGCTAACCTCCCTTGGAGATTGGATCACACCTGTGGTTTCCTCCCTTAGAGGTTTACCATTGCCTGCTTCTGCATAGAAACCCTGGTCTTCCTTGGAGGCCTTCCATCTAAGTGAGGTCTCCCACCCAGGTACTAACCAGGGTTGATTCTGCTTAGCTTTCGAGATGTGGTGAGATCCCCCTAGAAGAAAAAAAAAGGAATCACAAGGCAAGATAATGTAATAGTCCTCTCTGTATTATTAGTAAAAGTCCAACGAATGAAAAAGAGTCAACCCTAGCCTGGGCCATCCATAGCTAGAATTATGTTCTGCTCAAGATGGTTCTCCTAAAGCAGACTTTCTCAACCAGGGTTTCATGAAACCCTGGGTTTTTCATGACGGCTCTGAAAGGGCTTTGTCGATTGGGTAGGAGTTAATTAATTTTTAATCTGTATTTTAAATTTTATAAAAAATATTGGGTGATAAGTTCAGAATTTCCCAAACTGGAATCTCAACCCTATTTGCATCCCGAAAGCAGGGTCCAGCCTTCCAGGCAATGTCTGGAATAACACCATGTTGCTTGTGTTACCCCGTTGACCCCTCACATCATTTGTTGACCGGCAGCCGGGGGAACAGGTCAGGGATGACATCATAGCACCTGCTAGTTATACTAGGTGTTGCAGCCCGTGCTGTGAGGCAGACATGCAAGAGAACGCAGAGCAATGGCGTCAACCCATGGGTTATGTTATTGCAATACTGCCTTGAGCATCAAGCATGGGGAAGATTGTCCTCTCATTGAGGGGACCCTTCCCCAAGCCGCTAACCTCCCTTGGAGATTGGATTACACCTGTGGTTTCCCCCCTTTGCCACACTGTCCCGAAATCACTTTGTGGACTGGACTGTCCAGGAGTTGTGCCAAGAAATCCCGTTCCATGACCAGGCCTCTGTTACCCAATTGCAGATCTCGCCCATTTTTCTTTTCTTTTCTTTTTACGACACAGCCTCGGTGTTCAGATTTCAAGCCCATCCTGCCACTTCTGCTTTCGACTCGCCACCCACACGGAATGAAACCAAACCTCAGGACTGTAACATCTCTAGGATCTTTTCCCGCCTCGGGGGAAAGGCACCGCAGTTTCTTCCCCGTATGTGGTGCAGAGAAAGTAGACGGCTGATGGCTAAGAGAGAGGGGGAAAAACCCTACAAATTGGAAAATTTATAACTTGTTTCTTGGCTCTCCAGAACAACCGGTTGTCTCCTTTGTGAAACAAACCTCTGGACTAGATGAACCCTTGGTCTCATCCAGCAGGACTCATATCATGAGCTTTCTGGGAGAAACAGCCACCTTGCTGCGGTGTAACAGGTGCAATTCTGGCTCAGTTTAGGGATGCCAGCTCCAAAGTGGGACCTGGGGATCCCCCAGAATTACAGATCAGCTCCAGACTGCAGAGATCAGCTCCCCTGACGAACATTGAGGACTCTGAGACTGGGGTAAACTGTGTGTCATTCCAGTTACACATCTAAAGCAAAAAGGAGGGGAGGGAAGAGCGACCGCAAAGAACAGCTCGGTAAAGTTCCACGAAAGCAGCTGCTGTTTGGACTGCAGGCCCTGACTGTTTTTCAAGCTCAACCAAACCAGCAAAGCAAATGTTTCCTGCTGTTTGCCAAGAGCCTTCCCACAGACGGCTATATTTAGCCCTCCATCCCTGGCCTTTCAGTTCGTCTTGGAGCGGAAACCCAGGTAGCGCACGCTGTCAGTCGCGATCCGATTGTCCCGGAGATTTGTTTCATCACATTTCAGTTTTCCTTTCTTTTTAAAAGAATTTTTTGTTCCCCTGGAGCATTCCGCACAACTGGGCAATTTAGGGTTGTGTGCGACGGCCGTTCCAGGCCAATTCGGACGTCGCCACGCACAACCCTAAGAATTTTTAATGTCTTTTACAAAGATTCTCTTTCTAATAAATTGGGCAGCACTTAGAGGGGAAAGATGAAGGAGGGATGTTTTCCTTCCTGCTTTTGACACCGTCCCTGAGGCCCTCATTTTAGGGATGCCAGCCTCCAGGTGGGACCTGGAGATCCATTGGCATTACAGCTTATCTCCACAGTGCAGAGTTCAGTTCCTCTGGAGAACATGGGTGCTTTGGAGAGCAGACTCTCTGGCATTGGACCTCACTGAGTCCTTGGCTCCATTCCCAAATCTCCAGAAGATTCTCAACCTGGATCTGGCTAATGTACCCTCCCCCCCTCAATTCCCTGCCACTGGCTCAGGAATCTGGCAAACCTGCTTCATTTTTACTTTGGTTCTCTCTTTTGCAAATAGAGTTACCAGCTGTTTATTGGGAAATTCCTGGAGATTTAGGGTTGGAGCCGAGGAAGGTCAGGGCTCAGGGAGGGGCGGGGCCTTGGAGGAGCATAGAAGAGTTGATCTGTGTAGTCTGACGATTAGTTTCCACTCCAGGCGCTCTCCAGTTCCCACCTGGAGGCTGGCGACCTTATTTGCAAAGCTGAAAGAAAAATCCCACGTAAGGTCTAAAGAAAAAGCTATCTGAAAAATACCTGTCTTGGTTATCATAATATGTCCATTTATTGTGAATTGTTTCCAGCGAGGGAGGGGGGAGGAGAAACTGGTGGTTCCCCCTTAATTTTGGCATTAGCCCTTTGAGAACAGAGCTTCAAGTGAAAGATGCTGCTAAAATTCCTCTTCTGAAATCGTCAGCTGCTGGGCCAGCGATCACTTTGACGTCCTTAATTTGTTCCTCCATTTCATGCTCTGTGGCAATGTCCGTACCACGGATTCCAAGCTCCCCGCTCAGATTTCGGAACCAGAGCGGCTCAACAAAATCTCACAAGCAATTGCATATAATTTTCCTTCAACCCCCCTCCCCCCTCCCCATTAAATGAAAAGCAGCTGTATGAAGAGGCATTCTTGAGTGGAATAAAGGGCCTGGGGAGGAGCTGTTTGTTTAACCCTTTCCTTCCAGACTGTCACGGTTGCCAAACTCCAGGTGGGGGAAAAAGAGAAGCCCAAACACCTGTTGAATGTGAATGAGGAAACAAGAAGGTGACAAACAGGCTACAACACATCAAATGAGGTAGGTAGGTGGATGGACAGATGGGTAGATGATGGATAGACGGACAGACAGACAGATAGCCAGCTTGGTGTAGTTGTTAGGTGTGCGGACTTCTAATCTGGTGCACCGGGTTCGATTCTGTAATCCCCCACATGCAGCCAGCTGGGTGACCTATATCCCTCTAGACCTCTTATCCTGCATCCTCTTATACGGAGGATATACAGAGCTTCTCTAAAGACCATACACAAGCATCAGAAGAGCCCTGCTGGATCTGACCAGTGATCCACCTTCTAGTTCAGCATCCTGCCTTGCAAAGCAGCCAACCCGTTCCTGTGGAGGGTCAATAATGGGGCATAGAGCCTGTGGCTTATAAGAACCCAAGAAGAGTCCTGCTGGATCAGGCCAGGGGTCCACCTAATCCAGCAGCCTGTTTCACACAACAGCCAACCAGATCCGGGTCATAGAGGCTGAGGCCTTCATAAGAACACCAGAAGAGCCCTGCATAAGATTCTTCCTCCAACAGAAGCTAATGGGCTTTAAGAACATCAGAAGAGCCCTGCTGGATCAGACCATGGGTCCATCTCACACAATGGCCACAGGGCATAGAAACCAAGGCCTTGCCCTGGTTGCCTCTGAATGTAAAGGTTCCCTTCAGCCACCATGGCTAGCAGCCACTGATAAGCCTACCCTCCACAGATCTCTTTGAATATATCTCTGGGGTGACCGACCTTGTGTACCCAACCACCCCCCCTTCCAGCACAGCATCTCAGGCAGCCCCCAAATTTCAAAGTTCTGCAGTGAACAAGAACAGCAACAGCAAACGTACCCATACATTAGGCTACACAGCAAGTTGCAACTGAAACTCTTTAGCTCCGTGCCACGGAGTTGCATTCCCCACGGGACTCTGGGCAATTTCTGCGCTGCGCCATCGCACTGCAGCCCAGCTCTTGCCTGCCAGGCTCAGGGGCATGTTTCAATCTCGGCGACTTTGAAGCATGTCTTTTCCGAAGGCTTAACAATGTCAGGCTCCATAACCCAAGAGCGCCTTCGCTAACTTCCTCGGCTAAATGGATCATAATTTGAAACATGCAAACATTTCCACTTTTCTCGAGCGAGGCCCCTAAACGCATTATTGCCACAACCTGCGTGGTTTACGGCCTCTGCAGCGTCGGAGAGCTGAGCTTTATCAAAATTGACTGTAAAGAGGCCTCACTCATTATGGAATCTCTCAGCCTGTAAAACAAAAGATCTCAATTTACTCGCGAGGGCTTGAGAACCTTTGGGGAAGAAGGATAAAATGGAACTATCATTCAAGACGCGGAATGTTTACACATTTTTTATGGCGTGGCTAACAAAATGTCCATCATGAGGAGCCAAGAAGAGCGTGGCGACAGCAAAGAGGGCCAGTGCACTGGAGATAGGGATGCCCAGCCTCTGAGCAATTCCCTCTGATGCCTCCTGGGTCATTGCTGGGAGAAAGACCAGAAGTGACAGGGAACACTCTAGCATTATGCTTTTTTTTTTTTGCTTTACCATAGAGTCTTTGAAAAATGCTAGAGCGTCTGGTGATACGCTAGCATCACTTCCAGGTGAAAGGAAAGTGACATCATAATTGTATTTATTGGTTTGTTTGTTTATATTTCAATTTATTTCCTGTGGCTCTTGTCCACGCCAGCTCAATGGACCCCTGGTCTGGTCCAGCAGGGCTCTTCCGATGTTCTTAAAGTTTATCATCTGTTCGAGGAAGAATCTTATGAGTTTCTAAGGCTTGCTGCCTTTTCCAACTTCAATGGACCAATTCGTTGTTTGATGACAACCAAGGATGATAAGATGCAACTGGATTATTGGATATATACTTTTAACTTTTTAAAGGGGGAAGCACTGGTCACGAAGGGGTCAGAAAGGTGACCGGCAGTGATCAAACGGCTTTCCTGATGGCTGCTTAGGCGTAAGTGATGTTCCGAATCTGCCCGGAGCCCAAAACCTGCCAATTCCGAGCGGATGGTAATAAATTAGGGTCTTCTATACGAAATAATGTGATCAATTTCTCATTTCGCTGAATAAATAAGCTGGAAGATCGGGAGCCGTCTCTGACCCCCGTTTCACCCCTTGGCTCATTATTCGTATCAAATCTATGACATGCGTGTAAGAAAACTCGGGTTCAATTTTGGCTAATTATTTGTTAGGACTGAAGGCTCTGTGAAGTGTTACTGATTGTACAACTACCCAGGGACTCAGTGTCATCGGATGAAAGCCGTCCCAAGGAAGCTGCCCGGCCTGCGAAGCTTTTGACACACCGGGCTAGAAAGGACAATTATCTCAAACAAATGCTCAGCAAGGAACAGCTGGGCGCTTTCCCACTTATGTATTCAAAGAAACCCTCCCTGGCTACGACAGGCATCTTTTCTCCTTCCCCCTCCCCCCAGAACGGGAGGAGGAGAAGGAGGAAGAGGAGAAGGAGGAGGAGGAAAAGGAGGAGGAGGAGAAGGAAGAGGAGGAGAAGGAGGAGAAGGAGGAGGAGAAGGAGGAGAAGGAGGAGGAAGAGGAGGAAGACAAGGAGGAGAAGGAGGAGGAGGAGGAGGAAGAAAAGGAAGAGAAGGAGAAGGAGGAGGAGGAGGAGAGGAGGAGGAGGAAGAGAAGGAGGAGGAGAAGGAGGAGAGGAGGAGGAGGAAGAGAAGGAAGAGGAGGAGGATACAGCTCAGTTCAGCATCCCTAAGAAAGTCAAGGCCCCAAACCACAGTTTGAGGCCATTTGTGCGGCTGGTCCAGCTGCCATTGTCGAGCAGAAGTCTCGAACCAGCAGCCACTGATTTCACTGATTGGCAGCCATCTCCACGGTTTGCTCCTTATCACTCATTGTGAATTGGAGATGTGCTCCCGAGACCCCTTTATTGATTGGCTCTTCCACTTCCCACGATCTCTGCATGTCTTTCTCATGTCAGCCGTTTCCTCAGTCCTGAGAAAGAGAACAGACATCCAGCACAGCGCCCTTCTCCTGTTTCTCCTCCCTCGAAGACTCACTCAGGGGAAAGGTGACCTTGGGCTTCCCTGCCTTTTTGGCTGTAGCATTTGTCTCTGCAAGGCGAATAAGACACAGGATTGGGGAATGCCTGGAGTTTCTGTGGCGGAGCCTGGAGAAGGTGGGATTTGGGGAGGGGAGGGACCTCAGTGGGATGAAGCAGCTGTTTTCTCCAAGAGAGCTGCCGCCTGGAACTCAGTTGTAATTCTCCGGGCTCCAGCTGAAGGCTGAGAAGCAGTCAGAAAGGCTATGGGTGGGTCCCAAAAGGGAAGGATTACATTTGATAATACTACTATTTTGAACTAGAAGAAGAAGAAGAGTTGGTTCTTATATGCTGCTTTTCTCTACCCAAAGGAGTCTCAAAGCGGCTTACAATCACCTTCCCTTTCCTCTCCCCACAACAGACACCCTGTGAGGGAGGGGAGGCTGAGAGAGCCCTGATATGACTGCTCTGTGAGAACAGCTTTATCAGTGCTGTGACAAGCCCAAGGTCACCCAGCTGGTTACATGTGGAGGAGTGGGAAATCAAACCCAGCTCACCGGATTAGAAGTCTGCCCTCCTAACCACTACACCAAGCTGGCTCACCATAGTCATGTATGAGGATTGATTACTTACAGCCCTATGTACTTGCTATGATGATTTATGAATCCATTACTATAAATAATTTTATGATGTTTTATAGAACGAAAAAAAGAATACTATTTTCTTATCAGGACAAGTTTGGGACAAATTAGACCACATGTAAGTTAGGCATGAAAACCTTTATTTTCATCTTGTAAATTATGTGTGTCTAAATAGTCATGACTTTTCTTACTTCCTACATATTTCTAATAGCCGCTTATGGCTTTGAAAGTTGGACCAAGAGGAAAACGGACAGGAGGAAAATCTATTTGTTTGAACTCTGGTGCTGGAGAAGGCTTCTGCCGATTCCGTGGACAGCCAAAATCACAAACAAGGAAATACTACACCGCATAAAGCCTGATCTATCCCTGGAAGGCAGAATCCATCGGGCTTAAACGGCCCCATGGCCAACAGCAGGCCCTGAACAGGAAGCTACCGAAAAGGCATTTCCTGTCTTTTTGGCCGAGATAGTCCCACAGGCCGTTCCTGGGCCTTCCGCCAGTGATTGCCAGTCATCAACCGGACTTCAATTGTCTTCCGAAAACTATTGTTTCTGAACTTGCCAATAAACATTAGTTCCGTAGAACTGGTTTGTAGAAAACTCCATCTGGCGGGAATGCACACTTTCAGATGGGGGACTTCCCCACCACACTGCTTTTCCCTTGTGTGAAATGCCTAGATCTGGCTCAGTCGCTTATCAAGGCCTGATAATGGCCAAGTGGGGTGGGAGGATTAACTCATAGATTGATATACATGAGGAAACGTAACCTTTGCCATTTCGCCCTTCAGCAGAAAACCTTGTCTTTTCCTACATCATTACCTCATTGTGGAATGGCTGGATTCTCTTATATTTTTGTCTAGAGCTGAGCGCCAATGTGAAACAGGAAGCTCCCAAGGAGATAGGAATACAGGAGAACGGTTCTCTTTGCTTCTGTCCGGAAGAACTTTGTCAAAAAGCAGGTTGCACATACGGTTGTCACCGCTAGGTTTTGAAATTCCTGGAGTTTTTTGGGGAGGGGTTCTGGGAAAGGGACTAAAGTGGGGGACAATATCATACAGTTAGACTCTTAGGACTATCTCTCTCCTGTCTCTTTACCCAGTTGTTTCTTTTCTGAATAAAACTATTCTTTAAGCAACCAGTGCTCCGCCCCTTTGCATATTTAAACCATGCATGTAAGAACATCTCATGTTTAGAAAGACACTGAAGGGGCGCTCTGTGGAGCACAGTGGTTAAAACAATGGCTTGTGGCATGGTGGATCGTTTTCACATTCATCAAGTGTGCAGGACTCAACAGCATATATGAGGAATATCCTCCAGGGGGCATCGGAGGAGATGTGTCGTTTGCATATTTAGATCAGGAACTTCCTGGGATGAAGAATATCCTCCAGGGGGCATCGGAGGAGATGTGTAGTTTGCATATTTAGATCAGGAACTTCCTGGGATGAAGAATATCCTCCAGGGGGCATCGGAGGAGATGTGTCGTTTGCATATTTAGATCAGGAACTTCCTGGGATGAAGAATATCCTCCAGGGGGCATCGGAAGAGATGTGTAGTTTGCATATTTAGATCAGGAACTTCCTGGTATGGAGCATATCCTACAGGGGGCATCAGAGGAGATGTGTAGCTTGCCTATTTAAACTATGAACATCCTGGTATTTTTCAATTGATCTCTCTTATGCCCTGATTGGCTCATTTGTAGACCGATCTTCTGCTACCTAACTTTAAAAAAAAAGGGGGGGGGGCAGCAATCTCCAAATATTTAGGTCTAACTTTATCTTGCTCTGGTTGGCATGCGGGCAATTAGGAGCTTGATTTTTTTTTCTTCAGCATCCTTTGAAACTGGTTTCTCAATGGCAAATGTCCATGGGAACCATCGTCTGAGGCAGCAACGCACCCTCCGAAAGGCATGGCAGTTTTTTCTCAATGGGGTCTTGATATATCCAGGAAATCTAACCTAAATAATGTTTAATTGACAGAACAGATTGTTTATTCTCAAATAATGGCACTAAATTGTAGTGCTTAAAATGTAGTTAGTTGCTATCAACCCATTATAGCAGCTGGGGTCTCTCTCTTTCTCTCTCTTCTCTCTTGTTCCTTGTTTCGGCAGATGTAAAAAAAAATAAAATAGCTGTAGTCTAGTAGCCTGAAACTACTTGCATTTTAAACACAGTAAAATCCTTGGCTCCCTGCCTCCAGATGTTTTTGCACTGATCTCCCTTACAGCTGTGAGCCTCCACTGGCATCGGCATTGAAAGTGTACTCCTTCCTGAACCCCTGTTGGAGCGCTACTTGAAGTCTGCTAGCATGTATTTAGATTGCAAAAAAGTGTTTGGTTTGTCGTGCAGGTCACTTGATGGATTAATTTACTCCGATATTTATACCCCCTCTCCTTTTCTCCCCGATGGGAAGACAAAGCGGCTTACAGCACCCCTCTCCTCTGTTTCATTCTCCCAACAACAACCTTGCAAGGTAAGTAAGGCTAAGATAGAGCAACCGGCCCAAAGTCACCTTAGAGGACTCCAGGTAGAGTAAGGATTTCAGTGCAGAGAAAAATCGACTAGCTTGAAACTGACTAGCTTTAGGCTGATCCTGCATTGAGCGGGGTTGGACTAGATGGCCTTCGGGGGACCCTTCCCACACTAGGATTCTCTGAGCCACACAAGCCTTTTGCCTCGCCTGCTGACTGCCGATCGGCCCAAAATTAATCAAATCGGACCTGCTACGTTCCATGGCGTGTCAGTCATGCGTATCCAGAAGAGGTGGACTGCTTTGTCGGGGAAATGCTTTCAGTCCATGGCTCGGGTGGGGCGGGGGCCCCGAACGCCGCTGCCTCCCGTCCCCCACAATGGTTCCATGTGCATGTTCCCTGAAACGCCCGCCTCTCCCCTTTCCATTATGAAAGATCAGAACTGTGGTGCTTATGATGTATTTAGGTCGTCTGCTGCTGAATATTTCCACTGTCAGTTCAACAAAAAGTGTGATGATCACAGTTAAACCTTAACAAAGAAAATGCTGTCAGGCAATTAGAAAGCTGAAGTCAGCAGTACAAAAGTGAAATATATCATGTTTTGGGTAGCACATTAGTTTGCTTGCGATAAGATGTGGAAACCAGGCCCCCGTACACAAACAATATCTCTCAGGTTTTGTTTTTCTCCCCCCCCCCTGCTTTGTCCAAGATGGAGAATTTTTGCATTGGCCTGAAAAGGGGACAGGACAGCACAATTAGCCGCTGAATTCCTGCCCGTTCTTTCCAAAGAGGCTGCGGCCCTCCCCGGCCCCCCACCCCCAAACCTCCGAGTGGGGTTTTGCATGAATTAATTACAACACAATTGGCTTTTGTGAGGAAAAGGTAACATCATCCTGCCACGGACAAACCTCACATGACAAAGATATACCTCTTTGGCTCAGGGGAGGCCGGAGGAGAGGAGATTATGAATGGGAAAAGAGAGAGAAAACCTGAATGGATTTGATTCCCGAGGTCTCGCTCTGCAGCAACCTGAAATCTTAGTTGACCCACATAACTTTCTCCCCGCTCCACCCTTTGGCATTCTTGATAGATTCCCCCGAAATCGTTTGTCAGGAAACGGTTCGTTGTTTCTCTACTCTTGGCAAATGCAAATGGTGCCATAAGTAAACCTTGCTTGCTAAACAAGTTGTGCTCTCTCTTACCCAGGGATGCCAGTCTCCAGGGGGGACCTGGAGATCCCCTGGAATTACAGGTCACCTCCAGACGGAAGAGATCAGGTCCCCTGGAGAAAAGGGCTGCTTTGGAGGGCTCACCACATACTATTACACAACACTGAAGTCCCTCCCCGCCCCAAATCCTGCTTACTCCTGGCTCCACCAGGAATTTCCCAGCCCATATCTGGCAATATTTACATGTTTTATTGCATGTTTTTATGGGGGTTTTATATGTCTGTAACTCGCCTTGAGCCTCCAGGGAGAGGCGAGAAATTGATGATAGATAGATAGATAGATAGATAGATAGATAGATAGATAGATAGATAGATAGATAGATAGATAGATAGATAGATAGATAGATAGATAGATAGATCCTGCTATTTCCCCTGCCTGCTGGGATGGGTGGCAACTAGAAACAGAAATGTTTTCAAGAGGTCAAATCCCTGGTGTGAACAGCAGGAATTTCATTCCTAACATGGCAGAGGGGTCCCTGCAGCGAACCTGGGAACATCATAGCACCTCATTGGGCTCTGTGTACATTAAAGTTGATGCACTTAAAATATACAGTTGTCAGGTACCCCCAGCCAACAGTGTGCAATAGGGGCATGAGGTTCTCAGATCCAGGTTGAGAAACTCTGGGAGATATTTTTTTTTGGGGGGGGTGGGGGGGGACAATGACCTCAGTAGGGCTTCAAGGCCACAGGGTGCACCCTCCAAAGCATCCCCAAGAAGGCAGTGTGGCGTAATGGTTAAGAGCGGCAACCTCTAATCTGGAGAACTGGGTTAGATTCCCCACTTTGCTTCTACATGCAGCCACCTGTGTGACCTTGGGCCAGTCTCAGTTCTCTCAGAGCTCTCTCAGCCTCACCTACTTCACAAGGTGTCTGTTGTGGGGAGAGGAAGGAGAGGCAATTATAAGCCCCTTAGGGACACATGCAGCCAGCAGGCCAGTCCCAGTTCTCTCAGAGCTCTCTCAGCCTCACCTACTTCACAGGGTATCTGTTGCGAGGAGAGGAAGAGAAGGTGATTGGAAGCTGTTTCGAAACTCCTTTGGGTATTGAAAACCAGGGGATAAAAAAGCAACTCTTCTTCTTTTCTCCAGGGATCTCTATAGTCTGGAAATGAGCTGTAATTCTGGGGCGTGCCCAGGTCCCGTCTGGAGGTTGACATCGCAGTTAGAAGAATACATCTCTTCGCAGAAGGGCACTGCAAATCTGGCAGCACTTCACCTCTGACCCGCGTGCTGTACGTGGCTGCATCAGTTTTCTGAAAGCGGCACTTTCCCAGTGAGCCAGCCCACCGCCAGATGTCTAGCAAAGGCTTCCCTTCTCCACCCAGATGTTCTTCTCGTCGAAAGAGTTGTCATCTGGGCCTTGGTCCATTTGCAAACCGCTGCTCACTGTCTTACTCCCCCCGCCTCTCATTATCGAATTTCTGGTGCTCTGAGGGAGTTCTCTTGTTGTTTTTAGCAAGTGGTTGGAAGCCGGGTTTGGGCTCTGCGACTTGTCGGCTTGTCCCCCTGCCAAAACTCCTCTGGCCGTTGCTCAGCTTCACAATGCACCTCTCGGTAAAAGAAGAGATGTTCTTGTGCTGGTTGCTCCCATCGGGAAGAGTTTAATCCCAGAACATTGGTAAGAGTTTGGTCAGCGGGACGGCTGAGTCAAGCTTTCAGACGAGGGTTTTCAGCTGCTCCTGTTTGTGGTTGTTTAGGGCAGAGATCCCCTACCTTTTTGAGCGTACGGGCAGTCTTTGGAATGCTGACACTACACGGTGGACATAGCCATCATGGCGGTCACTAAAATGGTGGCCCCAGGAGGTGGAGCCGGACACAAAATGAGCACTGCGGCTTGATTTCAGTGAAGGTCCTTGGGTTGTGGTGGCTGCTGCCAAAGCAACATTAAGAAAAGAAATCTGCCCAGCCAATCAACCTTGAATGGCCAATCAGAAGCCTTTGCTGGACCAAAGCCCCACCTGGCCCCGCCCACTTTCAAAATGCACTGGACACGCCCCGGGAAAGGTGCACATGTCTCTGAGTTCCTCAGAGGAAAGTAGGTTATACATGTAAGTAATCAATAATGCCTGCAAGCAACCCAGTCAATGGTAAGTCTGTTTCTTCATACTATTTATTTTTTATTTTGGTCTATATCCTGCCACTCTCCATGGACTCGTGGCGGGTCACATAAAACAATGATCGTGGTGCGATCGTGCAGAATATAGAGACACATAGCTGTGGACATGGGGCCCCTCCCCTTCCCACCCCCTCCAGGCCCATCATTGGCCATTTTGGGATGGGGGGCAGTCAACATGACTATACATGGTCATATCACCCGATAAATGTTTAACACATTTTTAAATATATATAGAACAAAATAATTGACTCCCACCCATTTGGGAAACCCTTCCAGGGTCATTAAGAAATTCCAGGGGTTCATGAAACCATTGTTGAGTAGTCTGTACTTTCTCTGAAGGACCTCTGTTTGAGATCTTGGAGAGCTGCTACCAATAGGCACAGGCAGTACTAGCTTTAATAGACGAATAACTCAGGATATGGTAGCTTCATTGTTCACTTTAATACTTGGCATCCACTGTCATCTCTATATTAGATTCAACTGACTGTTTATATCATCATACATAGAGAAAGAAAATGCATTATTCTATATACCAGGTATTCTGTTCTCAGATAAGGTGGATGGAAATTCCAGTAGTGAACCAATGCATTTCATTCCATCTTTCCCTCCTTAAATATATGAATATTCTGCTTTGCAATTTATATAGACCGTGAGGCTGGATCCACATGATTTCTGGCAGTAGTTCCCTTCCTGGATCTGAGAATATCCATCAACGTGTTGGTCTCAAGTCTTTAGACACATGAAGCTGCCTTCTACTGAATCAGACCCTGGGCCCATCAAGGTCAGTATTGTCTACGCAGACTGGCAGCTTCTCTCCAGGATCTCAGGGAAAGATCTTTCACATCTCTTGTTCCTTGATGCTTAACTGGAAACTCCGGGGATTGAACTTGGGACTTTCTGTGTGCAGATGCATTACTTATGGAAATGAAAATGCAATTAGAGAGCCGCCTAACATCTTTCAGCATTTGGGTATGTTTTCCAACCACACACTTGGGTATTAAAAAAAAATAGGCAGAGACGAGTTTCGCACTAAGGTCAGAGGTTACGGTTATCGACACGTTGCTGTAATCCTTCAGTCACTGCAAAGGGAGACCCCTGCTGAGCTGGAATGCCCGAGGGATTAGAATTTGTCCAAAAATGTTGATTTTATTGACAGCGCTAGAAGTACAGAAGGGTGAGGATTGTTACCGAATAAAGTCTGACTCCGTCTGTGCGGAAATGCGTGGGTTATGCCCCTTTAAGAGCTGAATTAATAGACGCTAAGTTGAATTTCCTATTGTGCATGTAAACATGTGGTTGACGCTGTGTCTTCATAGGGGCAACCTCACAGGCTGTGGGTCCCCTCCCTCTCTCACCCCACCCAAAGTTTTCCATCTTGAAGAGTCTTTGTTTCTTGCGGGATTCAAGATAAACAACATAATTATACGTCTTTTTCTTCTTTGATTGAGCACATGTCTTACAAACGATGATTTACCACTTGCATATCACAAAATAGTCTGAATAGATATAATTATTACGTTGCCGAGCTTAACTTTTAAAATGCAGGAAGGGGGGGGGGGGGTGCGCGACGTCAAGCGGATCAAAAAGTATTAGCAGTCAGGTGGCGTTCTGGCCTCCAGTCTTGCAAGGGGCCTCCTGGAAATTCATCTCGCAATCCCACGCAGAGCTCAGAGGGTTTAGACTGGAGTAAGTCTGCATAGGATTGCAGGCTCTCTTCCCCAGAATCAGTGTTTATTTACACAGCTGGCTGCAGGTGGAGGAGCGGGGAATCACACCTGGCTCTTCAGATTAGAAGCCTCTTAACCACTACACTAAACTGGATATCTCTGGGAAGCTTTGGAGGGTGGAGTCTGTGGCATGGAACTCCTAGTGAGGTCATTGTCTACACCCCCAAATCTCCAGGAGTATGCCTTATGGGTCTCAAAGGGGATTACAATTGTCTACCTCTCCTCACAAGAGACACCCTGTGAGATAGGTGGGCTACTGCTCTTAACCACTATACCATGCTGGTTCTCAAGCTATGGATGGCAGGCCAAAGATGAGAGTGAATAGCCCTATTATGCTTGATATTTTGAGTTATTCTCCAGTGGCATTCAACATATGGACAGCTGAATGTGTGACAGAAACCTCACAATTATCCAGATAAGTGTTTCTGATTTAATCTGTTCAGCCCAGTGGGAGGCATTTTTTTTAAAGCCTGCAACACAGGCTGTGATGTTACATGTCCTTTGGTTTAAAAAAAGGGAAGTGGCATGAGGTAGCTCTAGGAATTGCTGAAAACATTATAATTTTACCATAGAGTTTCTGGCAATTCCTAGAGCTATCTCTGTCATTTCCCATTTCTTATAGAAGTGACCTCATGCTTCAGCGGGCACGATGGCTCCCCTATTTCCCCACCTAAAAACCCTTCTGTAGCGCTGCCTGCAGCATCAGATCCCTTCTGTAAAAAAAAGCAGGAAATGACATAGGTAACTCTAGGATTTGCTTGAAATTCTATGATAAAACTGCCTGGCCCCTCTACAAGCTCAGTTTCTTAGCTTTGAAAATATTAGGTTTAGGAATGTGAACACCCTCAGAATGTTGGGATAACTCTCAGCCTTTGCCTGTTTTCTTAGAAATAAGGTTTTCTGATCTGCCCAGAACCTGTTTGCAAGTCAGCATCTTTTAAGACTTCAGCCTGACAAACACATGTGGAAAAGGAAAATGCTTCCCATCCCTGCTTTGCAGAATCAATAATATAAAACATATCTCCATTAAGCCCCAGTTTAATTGGAGCTACATTTTCTTTAATCCCTGCCAGGGAAAAAAAAAAGCACGCTCCATGAAAGGGAGGCTATGGCTGCTGCAACCACGGGCCTACTTTTTATCTGCTTGACCTACTTAAAAAGCTAAGCCAAGTTTCATTAAAAATTATTGGTCTCATAACTTTTGGGGGGCTTTTTTGTGTGTCTTAAAATAGTCCCATATGGAGGCAACAGCATGATGATGAAATTGTACCAGTCTGGGGATTCCTTCCCCCTTCCACCAAATTTCTACTCTACTCTACGATATGCTACTCTACTCTATGCTACTCTACGGTATGCTACTCTACTCTACTATATGCTACTCTACGGTATGCTACTCTACTCTATGCTACTCTACAGTATGCAACTCTATGGTATGTTACTCTACTCTCTACGCTACTCTACGGTATGCTACTCTACTCTATGCTACTCTACGGTATGCTACTCTACGGTATGATACTCTACTCTACTCTATGCTACTCTACAGTATGCTACAATATGGTATGCTACTCTACTCTACGCTACTCTATGGTATGCTACTCTACTCTACTCACGCTACTCTACTCTACTCTACATTACCCTACTCTATGCTACTCTACTCTGTGTTACTCTACTGTATGCTACTCTATGTAATCTGGGATTTTTTTGGCCTCTCTTTAATATCAAAACCCAAGAAAAGTAGGAGTCCCTGCCCCGCAGCCAGAGAACACTTTATTATAGAGATGGGAGAAACAAATGGCAAGGTATCACCTCAATGTTCCCAGATGCCGAATGATTTTGTACGCTTCTCAGTAAGTGAAGTGTTGATCCAAGGGGGTTGGGATGGGGTGGGGGTAGGAATCACGCCAAAGCCCTACCGTTGCCTTTCCTGTTCCTTCCTTTCGGTGCTCACGTGGACAAGTGGCATTCTTCCCTCTTGCCGTGGCATCTGCTGAAAATGTCAGACGTGATCACAAGTCTTCACAAAACAAGTCTTTTAACAACCCCAAACCTTATGATAGGGTTATATTTCAAGGACTCGAAAAGAAACGCTGCATTATCGGATCCCAAACAGCACAGATGTTCCTTAATAAACTGTTTGGTTTATGCATTGCATTAACCGTCATGAAACATTTATGCAGATCTCACATTAACAGAAGGTTTTAAAAGAGAGAGAGAGAGAAAGAAAGAAAGAATCAGGAGAGGTTATGAAGACAACTGTGGTAACCTTTGTTTTGAGGTGTTTTTCTTTTTTCTTTTCTGGGATTTTATGGGGGTGTATTTTAACACTTTGAGTTTCTGTTTCAAAAGGCACAAGGGGCATGGCAGATTTTCCCCCCTTCTCCCCTCTGTTTTCAGTTTTGCTATCATTGCTTCCAGCTGATTTCACATTTTATAATGCAAATAGTGGGTGTATGGTTTTGAGATTCTCTACTGTCAGCTGGTCAGTAGGTCTGGGGGATATATTTAATGGAATCTGACAGCTGATGGGACCGTTCCCATTGAAGGGGGGATTTGATATGTGGGATGCATATCTTGACCCTCAATTCGCCATATTAATGACTATTATTATTCAGACTCCCACAGACGATATAACTCTCCCTCGCGCTCCCTTTTTCTTGGACACACCAGTACGTGGGTATAAAAGAAATGACTTATGGATGAGTTGGTCCGTATACTCGTTGAAGTGCCTTTGTAGATAGCATGTCAAAACAGATTAGCTGTTTTGCTCGGCCATAAAATTAAAAGCTGGGGCTTTGTGAGGCATACACTTGTAAACAAAGCGGCCATAAAAGTGTAGGGGCTCTGCTGCGGTGGTGTCCAACACCCGGCAAATGCAGTTTCTTTTTTTTCACAGTAAAGAGAAAGAAAGAGAGTGAAAGGGGCAGAGATCCCATCAGCCTGGGCCTAACCGGCGTTAGCATGCAAGAGTCAACCGGTTGGACTGAACGGCAACTTTGTCAGCATATGTCTCTCGCCGTCTCCCTCCTTTTCTCTCTCCCAGTCTCTTGATTTGTTGAGGGCCAAAGAAAAGGAAGGAAGGAAGGAAGGAAGGAAGGAAGGAAGGAAGGAAAGAAAGAAAGAAAGAAAGAAAGAAAGAAAGAAAGAAGGAAGGAAAAGAAAGAAAGAAAGAAAGAAAGAAAGAAAGAAAGAAAGAAAGAAAGAAAGAAAGAAAGAAAGAAAGAAAGAAAGAAAGAAAGAAAGAAAGAAAGAAAGGGAAGGAAGGAAGGGAAAGGAAGGAAGGAAGGAAGGAAGGAAGGAAGGAAGGAAGGAAGGAAGGAAGGAAGGAAGGAAGGAAGGAAGGAAGGAAGGAAGAGGAAAGTGCATCTCTCCTGTTCTCAATTATTTTAGAACTCAACTCAATAGGGGCACATAAGGGGGGGGGGGGGAAGTAGGGAAGATTTCGAATTGGTCACTTCTGCGGTGGACTCCCCCCCTGTAAACATTAAAAATTTCTCCAGTCTCAGGTGCACCTCAGACCAGCGATTCTTTCATTTGCATCCTTTGCTGTTTCTTCGCACCAAATTGTACCCATTTTTCAATACCCTTCCTACGTCGATAAACCAGAGGTGGATATCCCCTTCCTTGCATGAATCAATGACCAACCCTATAAATTGCACATCAAGGCCCTCCAGTCTGCGCACAAGACAAGCTGCCAGGATCTACTTATTCCTGAATTGCAGTTGATTACAGATAGGTGGAACCAGTTAGGCTGGGTTACGATTGCAGAAATGAAATGGTGTACATTTCAAAGTTATGCTGGAATGAATGTTTCCAGTTTCGACGACTGTCCTCTTCTGGCAGGTAGGAAGTCAGTCGGCGAGGTTTTAAGAGTACGCAAGGAAAACCTCAAAGAGATTAGACTTACAAAGACCCATTTGGTTTTAAATTATATGGCAGGTTTTCTCTCTCTCTCTTTCAAGGATGGGAGCATAAAATCTATTATTGATCCTTAGCAATGTGCATTGCTTTGAATGCCTTTTAAAATCCAAGTCACTAGAAAAGCCACAATCAATAATCCTTTTCGCATTTTTTTTTTTTGGTGGGACCGCAAATATGCCGTTTTGTTTTCACTTTTTAAAAGCATGTAATGTCTGTTGCCTTTGATTTCTTTAACAAGGCAGGTAACAATTCTTTAACAATGGCAGGTAATGTTGCCATCCAGTCAGTCCTTCTGCCAGCCATGAGTAGGACTGACCCATTAAAAACCCTGCTCAGAGGCATTAAGGATAGCCCTGTGTGAATAAAGGAACCGTAATGCATTTCGCTTGCTACCTTAATATTCCTTCTAATTTTTTAAAAAAGAAACACCATAAAGACTGAATCCTTTTTTCAAGCTGCCCTCTGCCTAATGTGCTGAGACGCAAATCCAATGTACATGCGCAAGTTTGGTGCTGTATAAAAAAACATCAATAACTTTTAAGGTAACCATTGGACCAGCGAGATACAATTAGGGCTGGGTGACGGGAGGCATACTCGGTTTCCATATTTGGGCGGATTAAGTCAACTTGATGGCATTTCAGTTATTGTAAAACGAAAAGGCTTGTGATGGGCGGGCAGTTTTGCTGGTACTGTGGAATAAAAGTGAGTAAGATTGGACTCAGATCTTTCTTCAGGGATAAAAGTTACTGAAGAAGGGTTGGTTCTTATATGTTGCTTTTCCCTACCAGGAGTCTCAAAGTGGCTTACAATCACCTTCCCTGCTCAGCCAGAACAGCTTTCTCAGTGCCATGGCAAGCCCAAAGTCACCCAGCTGGCTGCATGTGGAGGAGGAGCGGGGAATCAAACCCGGCTTGCCAGATTAGAAGTCTGCACTCCTAACCACTACACCAAGCTGGATGGCCTTAGGGCAATTGCACTAATCTAGCTCACAGGGTCATTGCGATGACCAAACGGAGAATCTAAGCTAAGCTCCTTGTGGAAGGGTGAGACAAAAAGAACTGAAATCTTTGGCCTCTTTGCATATTATAAATCCAGCTGACAGGAGAGGGGCCTAATTTTGTGCAGGAACAATGGTCAATTCCCCCTTTTCGTCCAGAGTGGTATTCTAGACCCTCTTTTCCAAACTCCTGTGCCTTCTTCTCATTCCCCTCCCCTGCAGTGCAATAAAAATGTCAGTTTAGATCTCCCAGGTGAGAAAAGATCAGTGGTCAGGAAGGGTGAAGGAACTCCACTCACAACTTTTCTTCCACACACTACCCCCTACCTGGACCACATCGCAGGGGAGTACCAGTTCCCTAAGGGTTCTCATTATTGTCATTTTGCCATCATCACAGCTGATTTATGATGCTCCCTTAGGCAGGGGTGGGCAAATTGTGGCTCTCCAGATGTCCACGGACTACGATTCCCATGAGCCTCTGCCAACGCATGCCACCAGGGGCTTATGGGATCTGTAGTCCATGGACCTCTGGAGAGCCACAATTTGCCCACCCTTGCCATGGAGTTTCAAGTAAAGGGATGTTCAGAGGCGGTTGGCTGTGGCCTTCTTCTGCATACTGCCCTTGCTATTCCTTGGAAGCCTCCCATCCATGTATCGTCCGGGGTTGACCCTGCTTAGCTTCTGAGATATGAAGAAATTAGGCTAGCCTGAGGCCAAAGCTTCTGCACATCAGAGCCAACCCAGTAATTGAATCCTGGCATGAACTCCGCAGGACTTGCAGAAGAGCAGTGCCCGTACAGTGTCTGTCCCCCCCCCTTCAGCCAAATTTCTTCTGCCTCACACACTTTCAGTTTAACGGAATAGATTGTTTTTATTTCTAGATCTAGCAGCTGGCGGGTATTTTATTTTCTGAGAGCTTTGGAGGCACTCATTGATTTCCAGCCGAGCTCTTTGCTGTTTTTCTTCTGTCAATATTGTCACATCATGGGGAAAAAAAAACAACAACGTGATTCGGCTGGTCAGATCCAGCAATACCCTTGGATACCGAACAGCCATGCTTTGAACAAAACATTCCCACTTCCTTCTTGGGTGTGCCAACCTTGTTCTGGAGGAACAGTTCTTGACTCTAGGAGAATTATATTTCACGGAAAGGGATTGCCACCTCTCGGGACTTTTGAACTATCCCTTACACCACAACCTGTAGTTTGATTGAATGCTCCACTTCAGTGAGTTTCAGGTTCAGGATCTTCTGGGAACATGAAGCTGTCTGGTGAGTACAGGCTTGCCAATCTCCAGGTGGGGACTGGAGATCTCCTGGAGTTATGACTGATCTCCAGGGGACCAAAACTGTTTATTTATTCGTTTTAAACAAGAAGATGGGTGCTCTGGATGGTGGACTGCATGGCATTAGACCGTACCAAGCACCCTCCTCCCCCTAACCTGTGCTTTCCCAGACTTTGGGTCCCCAGGTATTCCAAAACTCAGCATTCACAACTCAAGGGGAGCACTGGGCATAGAATCCCTGTAGATTTCTAGGGATTCTGGGGGAGGGGGTGATCTTGAGGCTCTCTCTGTAGGGTGGGGCTAGCTAGCGTTGCCTGACAAAAACCAGGGAATGCAACACAGCCAGGCCATTGGGATCCACTCAGTTTCTTCTTCCAGACAATTGGCAGACTTAGACAATGCAAAGTCCCAACAAAAACATGTTGGAGAGCATTTTACAGAGAGTCATAGAATCATAGAGTTGGAAGGGAACTTCTGGGTCATCTAGTCCAACCCCCAAGTCTAGAAATTAGGGCTGCTGACTTTGGAGCTTGGAGGGGACAGGATTTTGAGGAGGAGAAGACCTCAGTAGGTGTCATGAGACAGCAATGGTTGGATACACACTTTTCTTGGATGCTTTAGGATGCTTTGGGCTGATCCTGCGTTGAACAGGGAGTTTCAGATTCAGAATCTGAAACAGGACTAGATGGCCTGTATGGCCCCTTCCAACTCTATGATTCTATGATCCTGCGTTGAGCAGGGGGTTGGACTAGATGGCCTGTGTGGCCCCTTCCAACTCCATGATTCTATGATTCCAACTCAGAAATCCAGGTATTTCCCAACCCAACACAGTCTAGAGGCGATCTGCCTGTGCAATTGATCATGCTAGCAGCTGCTCCAGTGGCCGGTCACAGAGTGTGGATCTGTCATTACTAGTATTTATAGCCTAAGCGACATTTCAGGGCACTAAAATACCGAGCTCCGTTTGCTTTAAGCCAGTGAGAATTTCTCCAAAACCAATTATTATGTCTCCCTGCGTAGTGATTTGGAACGGCCAGGACTTTGTACCTCTCTGTCCATCGGCGTAAGAGATAAAGGCTCCCCCCCCCCAAATTAATGCTTATCAAATAATTTCACAGCACATTATCTTCAATGAAACTCAAGTGAGCATGTCTCTCCGCGGCAGAGCAGCGAGACGTCGGCCAAGTTGTAAAAATGCATTTCGCCCAATCAAAAATAACTGGTATTATATAATCATAACCTCTTCCTTGAAGAAATCGGCTTCTGAAAGGCCATAAAACATACATAATTATAGGCTGAAGTACACTAAAAATATCTCCCAAACCACACATAACATGAAGCATAACTGTTTGACTACATCATAAGCTGTGCGTTCATTTCCCTGCTCTTGACAATACTAATTTTGAGAAGACGGACCCACAGAGAGAGAGAGGGGGGGGGGAAAGAAGAAGAAGAAGAAGAAGAAGAAGAAGAAGAAGAAGAAGAAGAAGAAGAGGAAGAAGAAGAAGAAGAAGAAGAAGAAGAAGAAGAAGAGTTGGTTCTTATATGCCGCTTTTCCCTACCAGAAGGAGGCTCAAAGCAGCTTACAGTCACCTTGAAAGGTGACTTGAAAGACACCCTGTGGGGTGGGTGAGGCTGAGAGAGCCCTGATATTCCTGCTCGGTCAGAACAGTTTTATCAGTGCTGTGACTAGCCCAAGGTCACCCAGCTGGTTGCATGTGGGGGAGTGCAGAATCGAACCCGGCATGCCAGATTAGAAGTCTGCACTCCTAACCACTACACCAAACTGGCTCTTTAGCTAGTCGATCCTGCAGCCTGTGGGGGATACATTTGATTGCAGGCCATTTAAGCAAGATTCAGAATTCGGAATCTGACCGAATTTTCCAAGCTTGCTGGCTTGACACCTGAATTTCCTCCTTTCGATTTTGTTTCACCTCTGTACGCCAAGAACCCTGGCAATTCTTCATGTTCACATGGATTTCTATTTGCTCGCGCCAATTTTTTTTTCCAGACAAACGTACTCAACCCCCCCACCACCACCACCCCCAAACACCCCCCGCTTTGATCCTTTTCCTATATCCGAATGACATAAAGCAACCAAGGAAGAATTTGCCAGCACTGAAATGGTGATGGCCCAAATGCTGGCAGCAAACCAAAAATGGTCATGGAAGCAAACCGTGTTTTGCAATGTTCCGTGAGCACTTGGGGCAATTCCTTTCGCCTTTTCGACAACTAGCATCGCACCGTGGCGGACGAGGAGCCTGGTTCGCTTCAGTCTTCAAATCACTAAGTGGCCCTTGGCAAAGAAATCGTTCTCAGCCTTTCTGCCCTTCCCTGCCTCCCCTGCCCCCCCCCCCCCCGACACTCCTGGTTCCCAGCTACAATATGGGGGAAATAAGGCTGACCTCATTTACAGGGTGATTTGTAAGGATTACCGAAATAATGCACGTTAAGCACTTGGAACAGTCGGAGGAAGTTCTTCAGCTACAAGGGATGCCAGGAGGTCCCTGATGGGATCATCTCTGTTTTTAAAAGGGAAACGGCAACCTTCCAGGAATTTAATCCTTCCACCCCTGTGCGGTTTCACCAGTCGAAACCAGCACACACACACCCCGTCTGCTGTAAGTCCTGGACGGGAACGGACACTTACTGTCTCTTAGCCTGTTTTGTTCCTTTCCAGGGCTAATATCAATGCAGGGAAGGGTCTATTTGTGCTGGTTTTGACGGGGAAAAGATTCTTCCTTCTGTGCCCCAGCTATGCCCTGAAACAGGTTCCTACGCAGCTGTTGTTGGACCTCTCCGATTGACTTCTTTGGCGGGATTGTAGCCAACCTTTTGTTGGAAGTGACAATAATTAGAATGGTGTCTAAATTCTTCCCCGTGTTTCAGCGGGGTTTAGATGGCGCTTGTGTGCACCTGAGAATAAGCCCTCTTCAACACCCCTCAGTGGGGTTTATCTCTTTGGATTACCATGAATGGCTGGGCCATGTGTTCATGTCAGAGGAGAAGAAGAAGAAGAGTTGGTTCTTATATGCCGCTTTTCTCTACCCGAAGGAGGCTCAGTCGCCTTCCCTTTCCTCTCCCTACAACAGACACCCTGTGGGGTGGGTGAGGCTGAGAGAGCCCTGATATCACTGCCCGGTCAGAACAGCTTTATCAGTGCTGTGACTAGCCCAAGGTCACCCAGCTGGCTGCATGTGGGGGAGGCACGAGGAATCAAACCCGGCTCGCCAGATTAGAAGTCCACACCCCTAACCACTACACCAAGCTGGCTCTCAGAAGTTGTTGCTTGCTAGGACTTAACTACTATGGAGCCTGCAGCCAATTGTGTTCGTTCCAGATCTGACTTGGCACCGATCGCGATTTCCAACCTGTTGTCTGCCATGATGCTCATCAGAACGGCTCCCGGAAAAGATGAAAGTAAAGATGAAGCCCTGTGATAAGTATTGGTCAGTTCTGAGGCTTTCTGTTCCAACAGCTTCCTCTTCAGTTCTAACAGCTGCCATTTTGGTTCTGCCTGCTATGCTGGCTCTCGTCTCAGACCCATGTTCCTTGGAGAAAGGGTAAGATGACAATATAAATCTACTAGAAGCCATCAAAAGTCCACATACAAAAATCCCTCATGGAAAGGATCATCTTGTGCGATCTATTCTCACCATGCATTCATTCATTCATTCATTCATTCATTCATTCATTCATTCATTCATTCATTCATTCAAGGATTTATCGTCCGTCCTGTCTTCGGGAGCCCTGTCAGCCTGCCTCACAAAGATGTTGTGAGAATTAATCTGGAAGGCAGAAACATACACCTGAACTCCTTGGAGAACAGGCAGGATTTTTAAAAAACCAAGCTTACCTTGATGCTTGGGCTTTTATTTTGCCCGAGGAGAAAAAGGTTAAGCCATAACCATAATCCTACTGGACATGGAGATCTCACAACCATCAAAAAATGATCCCTGAAGCTATTACCCCAAACCAGACTTTCACTGAGTCATGAGGCCTCTGTCTCTCTGTCTCTCTGTCTCTGTCTCTGTCTCTCTGTCTCTCTGTCTCTGTCTCTCTGTCTCTGTCTCTCTGTCTCTCTGTCTCTGTCTCTCTGTCTCTCTGTCTCTGTCTCTGTCTCTGTCTCTGTCTCTCTTTCTCTCTGTCTCTGTCTCTGTCTCTGTCTCTGTCTCTCTCTTTCTCTCTCTCTGTCTCTGTCTCTTTCTCCCATGCTTCCCCATCATCAGCTGGTTTGAAAACCAGGCCTTATTTACGAAAGCTACTGAAGGTTCGCCTATCAGATAAGGGCAGTGACGGGGCTGGCAGACTGGATGCCAGAACACGCTCCCACTCAGCTGCCAATAACTCTCTCACACTTTGCTAAGAAAACACCCTCCTAAGCATGTCTATCTGTTTGCGCTCTCCAGAGATCTCCGGCCTCTGCTTGCCCGCGGGCCGAACGCGGAACGGCGCTCACTCGTGCAGTCCAGTTACCCGTGAGCTCTGTATAAACTGACTTTGGTGCAAACATGTAATTATATCCCCGGCGAAACACTTTTAAGGCATCCCGCGACAAGGAAACCGTGGCGGAAAAGACACGGGGGCTGCCTTTGTTTGCAAATGTTCAAGCCTCAAGGGCAAGCGTTCCAAATTGTGAACCGATGCCTGTCAAAAAAAGTATTTTACAAACCCTCCAGGAATGGCACTTGTTTGCTGACTTGGGGGGGGGGCGCACACTTCAGAGGGAGAGGAAGCCCTCGCATTGCTTGAAAGCATCGAGAGGAAACTTCGATGGCCTTCCGCGCTGCTTCCGTCTGCCATTGGTGCATTGCATTTTTGTTAAAAGCTTACCTTCTCCCCTGCTAGGGCTTCCCATTTAAAACACGGCTGCAGAACCCGGGACTGTTGTTTCTCCAGCTGGCTGTTTCGACAGAAGCGGTTCAAAGGCCCTCGCCAGTTTTCATCACACTGGGATCGCTCGACCCCGAAATGTCTGTGCAAACAATGCAGGTCCGGCAGGGAGCGGAACCGGATCGAAGGCTGGTCGGGAAAGGCGCCTTTTGTAGCCAGTTGCCTGCAGGTTTCTAAAAATCCAGCAGCCTCGGGGAAACACAATCGGCGGCTGAAAGGGGGCTATATGTATAAAGCTCTCTGTGTCAAGCAGGTGAAGGGGAGGGCCGCAGGAGCGCCTTTCAGAATTGAAGGGTACAGCAGAACAAGTGGGCACTTTTTGTAAATCTGGTCTCTGACCGGTTGCATTCAGGGCTTGTTCCAAGTTTAGGGCTGACCTGGGTGGACAGTGTCCCAGGAGCCCCCCTGTTTACCCTTCTCCAGGGCCCCCTCAGGCCTTTCTTCCCATCCCTACACAGGCATCCTACTGTGTTTCATGCAACGGTCACCTCTAGGCTAGATTACTATAACTCTACACAAGGCTGACCTTGACGCTGGTACGTAAATTCAATGGGACCAAAATGCAGGGGCACAGGGACCCTGTGGAGAGCCCATATACAAGAAGGAGAGTTGGTTTTTATGCCTGGCTTTTCAGTGCCCCAAAGTGTCTCAAATCAGCTTACAATTACCTTCCCTTTCCTCTCCCCACAACAGACACCCTGGGAGGTAGGTGAGGCATTGTGCAGGGGGTTGGACTAGATGACCCTGGAGGCCCCTTCCAACTATATGATTCTATGAGAAAGCTTTGACAGGGATGCTTGGTCAGAACAATGCTATCAGAGCTGTGACAAGCCCAAGCTCCCCCAGCTGGCTGCATGTGGAGGAGGAGTGTGGAATCAAACCTGGTACTCTGGATTATAGTCTACTTCTCTTAACCTTTATGCCACACTGGCTCTCTCAGCTGCATTGGCTCCAGATTGAAGACCCGATCAGGATCAAGGATTTGGTTATTACCTTTAAGCCCTAAATTGGGACCATCATAGCTGCAATACTCCCTTTCCCATTGTGCCACCCTCCCCAAAAGCGCTTGCAACTCCATCCCGTATCCCCTCCACAAGAAGCTAACTCCTATGGAATTGGACATTGATCTATCATGGTCCATCTGGTTTAGAGCTGACCTAGGTGGCCTGTGTAACTGGAGAATTAAGCCTGGTTCTCCAGATCAGAATCTTCCACCCTTAACTACTCTACCGTGCTTGATCTAGAGCAGACACCCCCCTCTCTGCAGTGCTGCTTCTTGAGTCTAGCATCCAAACCTGCATTTCCACTGCAAACACATTGCAAGGGACCCAACCCCCAGTTCTCTCAGAAGACTCTTGGCCCCACCTACCTCACACAAGGTACCTGTTGAGGGGAGAGCAAGGAAAGGTGATTGTAAACCAGTTTAAGACACATGAGACCTTCTGGGTGATCTTGGGTCAATTCAGGTTGTCTCAGAACACGCTCAGTCCCACCTACCTCACAAGGTGACTGTTATGGGGAGACAAAAGGAATGTGATTGTAAACTGCTTTGAATCTCCTTAAGGTAAAAACAAAAACAAAAACAGGGTATAAAAACCTACTTCTACAGAACTGAACCACGATTTCCTCTTCTATAGAACCTGTAACTATAACTCTACCCAGCCTAACTGGATTTTGACAAGTGGCCGCCATTTTGAATTTTTTTCTCTCCAATGCTCTTAAGAATGAGCACCATTCAGGAATAATTTGTGGTCTTATGAGGCTCCCAATGGGAAAAAACCCCCTAAATAACACATATTTAGGATTGCTGTCTGGGATTGTTTCACCGCTATAACAAAATTCCAAATTCTTATTCTACTTGTTTGACCTCTGTTAACTTCATGGTTATAATAGTGGGAGTGACCTAGAGAGAGGCCTTATTTCGATTCTAGGTACAAAAGAGCCCTTTTGCTTTTAAAATGGATGATGAATGTATATGAAGCTATGCTGCCAGTTATAGATTAACAATTCTGCGTGCCATTGGGAGGAACAAAAGGAACTTAATTATCGTGTTTCATTCATCAAACCTTTTAATAAGAATGTCATTACTTAATCCTCTTTGTGTGTGTGTTAATGAGAAACAATGGGGCTAACCTCCTTGGCTTTTTTCGGTATGACCTGAGACTGGGGTTCATACATATTTTCGAGAACGGAAGGCGGCATCTGGGGAAATTACCCCTTTATTCATAATTGTCTAATGGAGCATGAACGGCCACTTTTGGCCACTGAGATATGAGCGAAATCCTTCAGGGCCAGAATTCCAAATTCCTAAACTGTTTTGCTTTTCCTTGCCTGTATATATATATAAATAAAAAGGATAACGTTGGAATGCGTCTCCAATTCATGCAATTACTCCAAAAACAACACCCTTATATAGATGAACCAAAGGGTTGGGAAAATATTATCATAAGGGCGTAATGTCTTCCAGAGGATTTATACAGCTGACAATGGAGAGCATTTAAGGGGGTTTCGTAACACTGACATGCTGCAATATACGGCATGGCGTGTCATTTTATACTTCCTACCCATCCATGAAGACATGGCTTTATTGCAGTTTTGTTTTGGACAAACTGTACCCTCATTCAGAGAGTCTGCCGTGGTGATGTTTTCTAACATTCCGTAGCTTAAAAAAAAATGAAAGTTAACCAGAACCTAAAGATTCATTTCTGGGGACTGTTTTGGCTCATAATTGCTGAGAAGAGAAAGTGCGACAAAATTCTGATAATCTTTATCTTCCAGCAGAACTATGGAACTTCTCTGACTTGTTTAAGGTGGTCTGGGTTTAGGGCTTTCAGGCCCCCTCCTCTGGTTACTGGTGTATGTGAGTGGGTGGGGGGTACACATTGGGAAACTCCTGGAGGTTTCGGGATGGAGCCTAGCATCATGGCGGCAGGGGCTCATGGGAACTGTAGTCCATAGACATTTAGAGAGCTACCGTTTGGCCACCCCTGCTTTAGGGTCTTTCTACTGAGAACCAGAAAGGATTCTTGGAGCATGATTAGTGGGTCACTGCAGGGGAAACAAAACATATCTCTCCCCCCTCCGAACCCCATTAGGAGAGACTCACTTTTGACTTCCAATGCATCAATAATTCACACTTCACTTCCCGGAGCAAACTAAAATTAAATTAAGTGTCAAGGCGTGAAAAAAGTTTTTCTCAAATTAACAATGTGCGCACACTTCGGTCGCAGCTTTCGCATGCAGCACTCTCTTAATTTGCTTGGAAATGTTTTGCTCGTATTCCTCGCTCGGTTTTGGGGGTACAAATCATATTCAGAGCTTCACAACCCCCCCCCCCCCCCCCACATACACATACCCCATTCAGATGTGGACGCAGTTTCCTTACGAAGAAAAGAAAACTCTTGCCTTTCATCTTAATTGGCATTTTGAGGCCTGCTGGTGTGAGAACAGCACGATAGAAAACTTCATTTGCATTAAATAGGTTCCCCTGAATTTGGGAAGGAGCTGGGAAAAGATGCATCCAATCCACCTGTCCGGATCAGAGCCAGGCTTCCTTACTCCTGGCTTAGGTTTCTCGCTCTGGGTTGGGAAAAATCTGGAGACTTTGGGTGTAAAACCTGCAGAGGGGCTGGGGGAGGGGAGGAACTTCTGTTTGGTGTAATGCCATACAGTTGACCTTCTGAGTGGCCATTCCCCCGGGGGAACTGATCTTTGTTGCCTGGAGGTGAGTTGTCAATCCAGGGGAGCCCCAGGTCCTTCCTGGAAGCTGTCATCCCTATTACTCCACAAGAGGAAAAAAGAATCTGCCCAATGGCTTAATCAAATAATATTCAAAATATAAGAGTCTCTGTTATCTCTTTGTTATAATTTCCATGGGTGAATGTTTTTAATGTAAGATCTCAAAGACCCCTATGCTACCATTTCCCCTGGGGGGAAAATGGCCACTTGGGTTGGCAGTTTCTGACCTCGCATCCCCTCCCCAAACCCTGCCCTTCCCAGATCCTATAGCATAATCCAGAGCTGGTTTCTAGGGATGCCAGCCTCCAGGTCATACCTGGGGATCCTATGGAATTGAAGCTCATCTCCGGACTTCAGCAATCAGTTCACCTGATTCACCCCCCAATCTAGCACACGTTGTATTGCTGAATGCAACGGGCTTGGCCCCTAGTAAACAAATAAATCCCAACCTGGTTTTGGTAACCGCCCCAATTCCCTGCCTGTGTCCGGGGTGGGGGGTAGGGGGGACCCTGCCAACTCTACCGGTTTCCCAGAAGGCAAAAGTCTCCCGTATTGACCTTGTAGAGAAGCAATCCATCTGCTCTGAATACGTAGACAAATGAATGAATTAACAGAAACTAATAGATCTCTAGGTGTTCGTGCACACACACACACACACGCACACACACAAATCAAACGTAAAGTACAATTTCCAGGCAGCCTCGTTTTTGGCACTGAAACCGATTACCCGCGAGTCACCCACCACTCACAACCACTTACTTAAACTTCTTTTTTCCCTCTGCATTGTTTCAGAACGTTTCATAGCCATATAAAATTATTCAGCCGATTTCCGCATGACTACACTTGTGTCCTTTACATTTTTAAATAATCAAAAGGGATAGAATGGCCTCCCCCCCCTTCCCTCCCCGTAAACACAATGCTCTCACTCTCTCCCCACTCTTTGTAAAGGGATCTCATTTTCCCCTCCTGCTTTTCTTTTCATTTTTCCATGTTTGTTGCAAGCTCCTTTCCTGAGACAAAAGGGTCAGGCCATGAGAAAGAAAAGACATCAAGGCAACTTCACAGAAATACCTGCGCCTAGGGTGGAAGGAGGGGGAACTTCCCCAAAATGGAAGGTTCCTTTCGTCCAGAGAAAGGCTACGCCAACGCAAGGGACCCCGACCTGTTGGAACCCCTGGGCACCTTTCTGACGCAAGGTGGTGAGCACAGCCACCAAATGGCTGCTCCAGAAGGTGGGGCCAATGCAAAATGGCTGCCACAGCAGGCGGAGCCAACCACAAAATGTCAGGGAATGAGGTGATACAGGATGCAGAGCTCCTGTTTGAATGAGCAGATTATTGAAAAGTCTTTTGTTGCTTACACATCACTTAACTTCAATCATGTAGTGAAGATCCTTGGGGAAGGGTGGCAGCTGCTACCGAAGACATTGTTATGTTTTGCTGAGAAGGCACAGCCAAGTGGATCTCCAGTGTCCAATCAGAAGGCTTGCTGGGCAAACGCTGCTGTTGGTGGGCATCAGGAATGGTGTCAGTGGATATCGTGGCACCTCAAGGACCAACACTGAGGGATTGGTTGGTTTTTCTAGTGCTCCAGATCTTATTTCCCAAGGTCCACCATAGGGCATAATGAAATCAGCCAGTGCCTGCCATGTCTGTGTTATACAGAAGTTTCTTTTTCTAGATATGAGGAGCCATGAGGCTAATTTTAACACAAAAAATTGGTATTCATAAGAATATAAGAAGAGCCTTGCTGGATTAGACCAATGGGTTATCTAGTCCAGCCTCCTGCCTCACACAGTGGCCAAACAGTTCCTCAGGTCGTGGTGATGGTGGTGGTGGTGGTTATACATTTAAAGGAACAACTATTTTAAAAAAATGCATACTACAGTTCTTGCATTTTCATGTGTTTCACACGTCCAGAATTCTCTGGGAATGTGTACAGTCGCAGTCCTGTAGCTTCAAAGAACCCGTCTAATTAACACCTTTAAAAAAATAATAAAGGAAATTAACCCTCTGCTCCATGGAAAACATTTTCAAGCTGTTGGTGAACTTCCACGTTTGCCACCACCGCTGCCACCACGTAGCATCCAGCAATGCTCTCAGTTGCATCCAAGCCCTGCAGAATCTCTCGTGTCCCCTCTTGTCACCCATATGAGCCTGAATTGTGAACTTTCAGCCCCGAGGTTGCTGAAGCTGGGAAAAATGCCACATCTCATTACCAGACAATGGGGCCGTTCAGATCTCCATGCCGTACAGTTCAGCTCAGATTTTAATTATTGCTATCCATACAAAATAGAAGATAACACGCCGCTTAATTAGGTTGTTCGGAGTCTCGGCTGTAGAAGAAATGAAGACATTTTGCTTTGAGAAAATGTAATTATTTCATTCTTAGCCCTCATCTGCACAGGGGATGAACAGCGTAGGGAGGGGAAGGGAGTTCATTATGGTTTCTCTTCTCTGGGATCTCGCCGCATATATGATAGAAAACACTTTTTAAAAATGCTCTTGTCTGCCCCCAGATATATGAAGACCGGGAGGGAATTGGCATTTGAAAATCTGGTCCAGATCCTCTGGAGGCCTGTTGACCTTGTCTACTCAGAATTCAGCCCCGCCCTGTCCAGTGGGATTAATTCCCAGGTAAGCACGCTTAAGATTGTCCATGGTTATGA
This sequence comes from Paroedura picta, assembly GCF_049243985.1. Taxonomy (NCBI): domain Eukaryota; kingdom Metazoa; phylum Chordata; class Lepidosauria; order Squamata; family Gekkonidae; genus Paroedura; species Paroedura picta. The sequence continues at coordinate 35,480,141 of NC_135382.1, forward strand.
CATCTTCCTTGCAAGCGGCAACCTACCCGGTGATTTCTGTGCTTGTCAGCCCTCCATGTCAACAGCTCCTGAAGCCCCAGTGGTAAAACCCAGCCAATGGGTCCTGGTAGGGCGTGAAATGCAAGATATCATCCCAACCCTTGTGCCTTGAGTTTCTTCCCGATTGCTCAGAGCCAGACTTTTAACAGCCGTCTCGCTGAGGGCATCCTTGTTTTCGTAGTCGGATAAATGAAAGAGGAAGCGTTACAGCCTGCCAAGCAAATGGTTTCATGACTGTACAACTAAAATCAGGCATGAATTTCACAAGTGAAGAAGGCAAAGAAAACTGTTCGGGGGAGAGCCAGAGGAGGAAGGAATTGAGTGTTGTGGATGAAAAATCTGGATCATTGTGAATCCCTTTTTACTTGTTTTGGCAAAATCAAGGACTTTAGATCACCATTGGCTATTAGGCCAGATGGCTGAGTAGAACTTCCATGTCCACTGGCAGTGTACCTTGGAATATCTTGCCTGGGGTGCAATGGAAGATGACTTGGCCCTCTGTGCCCTTCTTGTGTGCCTTCTAAGCTCCCTGTTTGGTCACTGTAGGAAACAGAGTGCTGGGCAAAATAGACACACGCAAACTAGGTTCAAGATAAATGACACAATCAATCCCTCAAGGTCACTGTAGTCTTCTCCAGGGGTGGCCAAATTGTGGCTCTCCAGATGTCCATGGACTACAATGACCATGTGGCTCTGCCATCACATGCCTGCAAAAACCACCGTGCCATTGAAAGCAAGGAAAACAGATTATCGTTGTAGAAACTGCAGAAGAGATTTTATTTTTGACAATCTCCCCCCCTGCAAAAGAAAGAGTGAAAGAGAGAAAGAGAGAAAGGAAGGAAGGAAGGAAGGAAGGAAGGAAGGAAGGAAGGAAGGAAGGAAGGAAGGAAGGAAGGAAGGAAGGAAGGAAGAAAGAAAGAAAGAAAGAAAGAAAGAAAGAAAGAAAGAAAGAAAGAAAGAAAGAAAGAAAGAAAGAAAGAAAGAAAGAAAGAAAGAAAGAAAGAAAGAAAGAAAGAAAGAAAGAAAGAAAGAAAGAAAGAAAGAAAGAAAGAAAGACGATGTTTTGAGGATTACATTTACAATTTCGTATCATTCAGGGCTACTTCATTTGGGGTAAAAATCATAACCCACTTTGCTGACCCAAATCCCATTTGCAAGCATCGTTTTCAGTAATATAACGTAGCGTTTGCGGGCGACTGCCATAAAAGGCGGGCGGGAGAGGGGGGGGAGGCACTCCTTTAGGGGACTTGCCATCAATTTTAAAAGTGGCGTTTTAAACTTCTCGAAACCTTTTTGTAATCTGCAATATAAAAGCACATTTTATGTTAGAGGATAATTTAGCATCCATAACCTAATTAAATGAAGCCGGTGACAACTGTATGCTCGGCATAACAGACCTATCTGCAGGCAGGGAATGTACAGCCTTCGGAGTGGGAAGCCTCATCGATAGGGCTGAGATGGAGGCTCACGTGGCGTCATAAATCCAGCTAACGTTATGAGCTCCATCCTGTTCATAATCTACATGTGGGCCGCCCACACCGCAGCCATTTCTCCGCCGGTTTCTGTAGAACAGGGGTAGTCAACCTGTGGTCCTCCAGATGCTGTAGGAATTGTAGCCCACGAACATCTGGAGGACCACAGGTTGACTACCCCTGCCGTAGAAAAACCACCAGCTCCCATCGAACAATACTTGCAGCTAGGAAAGCCGACGAGTGTTGAATGAAAATCTGAAAGACCCAGGTTCGAATCTCATGGAAACTTGCTGAGGGAACCTTGGGCCAGTCACACATTAAGGAGAGACCTCTGGAGAGTATATTATAATGCCCTACAGTCTACCCTCCGAAGTAGCCATTCTCTCCAGAGGCACTGATCCCTTGTAATACCAGGAGAGCTCCAGGCCCCAACTGGAGGTTGGCAGCCCTAGTTTATGGCCCAATATTTAGCCACCCACAGTCACTGGGCTTATGATCGCCAATTTCTGTCGCTTGCAGCAGGTTTCCTACGAAGCAATTTACAGCATCTGTGTTGGTCCTGCTTTCTTCTTTCAGACCCATCCTCCTAACAGCCTCATTGGCCCTTGGCTTATGGCCAAACTGCCACCATGGCTTTTGGGCATCCCCGGGGTTTGTGTCCATGTCCCAGCTTGCGTCTGTCATGCTGGGCTCAACTTTCGGATGCCAGAGGACCGCAAACTTTCCAAATGCTTTAGCGCCCTTGCTTTTGCACCTTGCCACTGAGGCCAAAACAGCTGCGGGAAAATCGATGTCTTGAAATTATAACCTTTGTGTCTTGATGACACAAATACTGCCCCAACCAGAAGACTTTTCCTCCTCTCCTTCCCCCTCCCCACTCCACGGTTTAAAGAAACAACCCTTATTGCAGATGCTACTGTTCCTTAAGCTATTTGTTTCTTAATGTAAAGCTTCCCCCCTCCCCCTTTTCGTCTCCCGTACCCCCTCACCTCCCCCCCCCTACATCTGCTGGCTTTTGTGTAAGACTTTCTTCATGTTTCCTGTTCAAGAGACTAGTTTTATCTAAAAGGTCAATTCATTCAGTGGGGCACCAAGCAGAATTGAATATAATTATCCCAATCTTTACTGTGTAGAATTCATGCTTGGATTCATTCAAAAAATAGAAAGCAGTATAATTAACTCCGAGCCTGACCAAATCTATTGAGAAAGCCTCAGGTATCATACAGTCCCCCTTACAATAGAACTTTTTCATTTAAGGACGTTGTACGTATTAACCCTCGTCCGCATCCAATTACTTAGAATAAGTGAATTCTCTGTTTCAGGAATGTAATTTGAAAATGTTGTCATGCAATCTGAGGTAAAAGGTCTTTTTTCATTAATCTAACTCTCATTAAAGCGGGAGCCTGTAGGTTATTTCAAATCCATTAGTTTTAAATACAGATGATAGCGATTCGGACCGGCATAAGACAACAGAAATGTCCGTCAGGGAAATAGTGTGTACTTTAAGGTGTGCGTGTGTGTGTGTGTGTGTGGGGGGGGATTTGATGAGTTTGCAGGTTGCCAGCTTGTTATAAAAAAATTAAACCGTCTACCTCAGCAATTCCGGGACTTGTATACTGCTAATCGGGATACCTGCACAAACACTGTTAAAGGAGGAGAAAAAAATTAGCGGGGACACTGATTTAGACGCCGTAGCAATTGTGCAATTGTGCGAGTGCGGTGTAGTTCAGACATTCGGGTTGAAAGACCCAACGCTTAAACGATTTGTCAGGGAACACCCACATGGCTTACATCTAAGCTAGTTTAGTGGTGGCTTAACTTCTGGTGCTCTTTGTTCCTAGAGAAAATTGCAACCGTTTTAAAAACAAACAGTTTATAGTGGTCCGGATTGAAACATCAAGTTAGCATGGAGGGATATGGACATTTCTGTCTAGAGAGCCAGTTTGGTGTAGTGGTTAGGAGTGAGGACTTCTAATCTGGCAAACTGGGTTCGATTCTGCACTCCCCCACATGCATCCAGCTGGGTGACCTTGGGCTTGCCATGGCAATGATAAAACTGTTCTGACTGAGCAGTGATATCAGGGCTTTCTCAGCCTCACCCACCCCACAGGGTGTCTGTTGTAGGGAGAGGAATGGGAAGGCGACTGTAAGCCGCTTTGAGCCTCCTTTGGGTAGGGAAAAGCGGCATATAAGAACCAACTCTTTTTCTTCTTCTATCTTTGTTGATTTGTTGATTCTTCTTACAAATCTGCTAGACCTTCCTAGATGCTGAGTGTATCTTTGCATCTCTCTTCCTGGTTGCTTCTCATCGGTGCATTGGTTGCCGGTTGGATTCCGGAAGAGCTGAGGGCCCTCACGGAGCTGTCTAAGTTCCGCAGGGCCTGTAAAATGGAGCTCTTCCGCCAGGTCTTTGGTTAAGGCCAGGGTCAGGAAGAACTGGGACCCCTCCTCTGGACAATGCTTAACATCATGTGAACCCACCCTGCGGTGCTGGCTAAGGATGAGGATGGGGGACAGTAGTCGAGGGATTATGCTGCCTTCTTGGTTCTGTTTTTAAGGGGAGCATTGATTGGTTTTATTGGGGGATTTATCTGTTTTTTTATGTAGCCCGCCATGAGTCTACAGAAAGTGGCAGGATAGAAATTCAAATAAACAATAAATAATAAATAATAAGGTGTTGATTTTAACCTCTAAGGCTTTGTGCAGTATAGACCCTGTGTATCTAAAGGGACAGCCTCTCCTAATATAACCCCAAACTACAAATCCAAATATGACGGTGGTCACTGGCCCTAAAAAAGCATGCTGGTCTAGACATGGGGACTGACATCCCTAACAGCCACCTTGTGTGTAAGGTGGGGCGGAGAGAGTTCAGAGAGAACTGTGACTGGCCCAAGGTTACTCAGCAGCCCTCATGTATCTCAAAGCGGCTCACAATCGCCTTCCCTTCCTCTCCCCGCGACAGGCACCTTATGAGGCAGGTGGGGCAGAGAGAGCTCTGAGAGAACTGTGACTAGCCCAAGGTCACCCAGTAGGCCTCATGTGGAGGAGGAGTGGGGAATCAAACCCGGTTCTCTAGATTACAGCCTGCCGCTATTAGTGACTGTACCATGCTGCTTCAAGTCTGTTTCCCTGCTAGGCACCACATAAAAATGGTTATTTCCCCAGACGTTTGATGGAGTGCTTCTTCCAGCCCTGCCTGTTTTTCCCCCCCCTTCTCATTTGTTCTGACATACAAATTGTACAGGCTTTTATGGCTTTAGCTTTATTGCCAGTTTTGCCATTCTGCTGGCTGCGTGATTAGATTTATTTGTCTTTTTACCTGCCGTGTTACTATTCCAGCGCTAACACAAAGAGGGACCTGGCATCATCTCCAGAACCTGGTTGCCAGCTCCATGTCAGGAAATTCTTGGAGGCTTGTGGGGCTGACCCTGGGAAGGGTGGGACTTGAGGTGACAGGACCTTAATAGTGTCCGTCATTGAGTTGCCTTCAGATCGGCCACTTTCTGCAGGGGAACTGATCTCTGTAGTCTGTCATTCCGGGAGAACACCAACCCGCAAGTGGGGCCTGGAATTCCCTCTGGTCTCCAAATTACAGAGATCAACTTCCCTAGGGGAAGAAGAAGTTGAGCTGTTTTTTATTCCCCACTTTTCACTGCTTGTAGGAGTCTCAAAATGGCTTCCAATCGTTTTCCCTTCCTCTTCGCACAACAGAGACCCTGTGAGGTAGGTGAAGCTGAGAGAGCCTTGACAGGACCGCTCAGTCGAAATATCTCTGTCAGGGCTGTGACTAGACAAGGTCACCCAGCTGGCTGCAAGTGGAGGAGCGGGGAATCAAACCCGGCACGCTGGATTAAGAAGCTGCCAATCTTAACTACTTCACCATGCTGTCATCTTCAGTTGGTAGACTTGACTCCTACCACAGTGCAGGAGGAATTGAGTCCTAGAGGGTCATCACATCCCCTCTTCTCCCCAGACGCTGCCCTCCCCTGTGAGAGTGAGCTTGGTATAAAACCAGGTTGGATCCTCTCCTCCTCCACATGCAGCTAGCTGGGTAACTTTGGGCCAGCCACAGTTTTCTCAGACCTCTCTCAGCCTCACCTACCTCGCAGGGTGTCTGTTGTGGGGAGAGGAAGGGAAGGTGATTGTGAACCACTTGGAGACACACAAGGCATTCTGGGTGACCTTTGGCCAGCCACAGTTTTCTCAGGGCTCTCTCAGCCTCACCTGCCTCACAGGGTGTCTGTTGTGAGGAGAGGAAGGGGAAGGCGATTGTAAGCAACTTTGAGACTCCTTCGAGTAGTCAAAAGCAGGCCACACACATACACACACAAAATAGCTCTTCTCTTCTTCTCCTCTGACCACCCTGAAATCTCCAGGATTTTTCAAAGCTGGAGTTGGCAACTTCAGCTGAGTTCTAACCTGCTGTTGTGACATACACATAAGGCTAAACTCCCCCATTCCCTGCATGAAGATTTTATAGGATTCTTTACCCTCCTCATCCCTTAAGCGGACCTCACCCTAGCTTCTCTATCATATCTGAAATCACGGGGCATTTTCCAGCCCCCTCCCCAGTCATCTGTTCTTGTAATCTATTGCCTGGGACCACAATAGGCAATGAATCGTTCCGTCTATGACCCTCCGATGAAGCATTCTAACTCGCCTGTCATCCAGGAGACCGCCGGAGAGGTGACCGTCTGAAACCTGGAGCCAGGCTAAATTATGCCGACAACAGGGGAGCCATATTTTTCCGGGAGGGGGAAAAGTTTATGACTGGCGGGGCATGTAAAGAAGACAGGCATGTTCCAGCCCCTTGAATTCATTGCGTCTCTAAACTTTGCAGTTATGTTTTTGTTCATGCTGCTTAGAGAATTTATGGATTTGGGGACACTGGTGGACCCATAAATCTTGTCCACCTATCTAGACACGATCAGACCTTCTGGAAAGAAGCCAGGGTTCGTTAGACATCAAACCCGCAAATCGTCATTTGCATAATTTAGACCTGCAAAGCCCCATTGCAGGCCCCATGGGCGCAAATCTGGCACACAACTCGGTTGTGCGTGGTGTGCGTCTTCTAACTTCTTTTGGGTCTTGATGTGGCTTAAAATTGTATCGATAATCATCTAGGGCAGGGGTAGTCAAACTGCGGCCCTCCAGATGTCCATGGACTACAATTCCCAGGAGCCCCCTGCCAGCATTCGCTGGCAGGGGCTCATGGGGATTGTAGTCCATGGACATCTGGAGGGCCGCAGTTTGACTACCCCTGATCTAGGGTGTTGGCTGAAATGACTCAGCTTAGGCTAGTGGACTTTGGTCACTTGAGGGGCGTACAATCTAGAGCAAGGGAAGTTATGAGTAGTGGGTTCAAATTACGGGAAAGAAGATTCCACTTGAATATTAGAAATCATTTTCGGACAGTGAGGGCTGTTCGTCGATGGAATCTGCTGCCTTGGAGGGTGGAGGAGTCCCCTTCTTTGGAAGTTTTTAGGAGGAGATTGGAGGAGCATCTGGGTTTGGGATATACCTGGAGACTGGAGGTGGAGCTGGAGCTGGAGTGAGAAGGTGGAAGGACCTCGATGGAGTAGACTGCTATGGAGCCCAGCCTCCGAAGCAGCCATTTTCTCCAGAGGAATTGATCTCATTAGTCTGGAGATGAGCTATCGTTCCAGGGGGACTGGCATCTCTAGGTTCTCAATCATCCCCCCCCCTTCCGTCTTCTAAACCAAAATAGTCCAGAAGCTTATTAATTGAAGTGAATATGACACGTTCCTCAAAGGCCTTTCTTCAGAGAGCACCCTCTGAAGAGAGCACCCTCCTGTGTTCTATTTATTTATTATATTTATTTATTTATTATATTTATATACCGCCCTCCCCGGGGGCTCAGGGCGGTTTCTGAGAGGCCAGAAACAAATCTTGTTCATTATACAGAGAACTCCACCAAGTCAACGTTGCTTGGTGACCATATTTGGACCCTCAAGCCCTGGGGGTGCACTTGGGCCAATCGGTATCTGTCAGCCCAGCCTACCTCGCAGGGTTCATGTGAAGATAAAAGCAATGACCCCCTGAGTGCTGCAGAGAAAGGGCAGGACAACAACAAAACGCATCTCGATGGCTCGGCCACGTCCACTTGGCCTCACGAGAGTTTTAACGGCAGACTTTTCCTCAGGTGCTGTTCATAATTTATAAGACTGCCCGGCCAACATTAGCATGTATTCCCCCCATCCCCCCATCCGCCACCCCCCCCCCCCCGTTTGTGCCGCATCCCTTTGCCAAGACTCGATTGATTAAACCTAATAAGGACGGATAGAAGAAATTACCCAGTCCGGAGAGACTCAGAGAGTAATAATCCCCGGAAGGGACAGGTAAGCAAAATGTGAGTGCTTTATATTTAAAAAAGGAAAAGAAAAGGGAGGGGAGAAGAAAAAAAAGAGTTTGAAGATTCATTTGCCTCCACAAACTTTCTGGAGTTTTATTTTTTATTTATTTATCGAAAAACCCAGCGCCTTTCCCCAAATTGCTCGTGTCGTTAAAAGATTAAGGATCCTCGGTAATTATGCTCCTCGGTTTTCAGCATCTCACAGGTATCCGATCGATAAGTCATTTAGGCTGCAATCTGTAACAACCCGCGGACGCTGAAGCGGTCCCCTTTACGCGAACAGGGTTGCTCGAGAGTAAGCGATGGCAGGCTTAATAGCAGGTGGCCAGGAAGGCAGGAGATACATCAGACAAAATAAATGGAACATTAAGGCAAATGTTGTTCATAAGATGGGGACGTCATAGAAGGACTGAGCTGAAACCTTGGCTGGGCTTCTAGAGATGCGAAAACGCAGAAAGCAGATGGGTTCTGGTGGGTAGCCATCTTGGTCGGAGGTAATTGAGCAAAGGGCTTAGTGGCACCTTGGAAAAAGTTTAAGTCTGGGTATGAACTTTCCTGTGCAGGCACATTTCTTCAGAGATCTGCAGAAATACACATGCCCACAAAAGTATCTGAAGAAGACGAAGAGTTCGTTCTTAGATGCCGCTTTTCTCTTCCAGAAAGAGTCTCAAAGCAGCTTATAATTGCCTTCCCTTTCCTTTCCCCACAACAGACACCCTGTGAGGTGGGTGGGACTGGGAGAGCCCTGATATTCCTGCTCGGTCTGAACAGCTTTATCAGTGCTGTGACTAGCCCAAGGTCACCTTGCTGGCTGCATGTGGAGGAGGAGCATGGAATCAAACCCAGCTCACCTAACCACTACACCAAGCATGCATGCCTGGGAAAGCCAGTACCTGGAATTTAACTTTGTTGGGTTAAAGGTGCCTCTGGATTCCAACTGTATTCTGCAGAAAGATTATACTTTATTTTAGTTAAAAACAATCCAGGAATCACATCGGGGGTGGAGATGGGCTTACCAGCTCTGAACTCGGAGGCTGGCAACGCTGCATCCCAAGCAGGAAGAGCCAGCCCTGAGCCTTCCCCAGGCATTGCCTCAAAATGTCCAGGGATTTTCCATGTGGGAGCAAGCAACCCAGCTACCTCTCCCAACCTTTGCACATCTGGACAGAACAGATGTACAGATGCGTGCTGTTTTCTCGAGATGCCGCTAATACTGAAAAATATGTCCTTTTAATGAGGGAACCTGGTGTGGGAAAGCAGATGTCACGGAAACCACGGATTATGGTTCCACTTTGCACAGGGAGGTGAGGTATTAAAATGGGGGGGGGGTTCGAGGGGAGAGCAGGGGTGAGGAATCTAGAGTCATTTCGGGTTGCCAGGTCCGCACTGGCCTTCGGTAAGGGATGGGAGAGTTGGGAAATTCTTGGAGATTTGGAAGTGGTACCTGGGGAGACACGGACCTCAGTGGCATACAGTGCCCCAAAGCAGCCTTTACTGCAGGGGAACGAATGCCAATGGTCTGGAGATGAGCCATCATTCCAGGGCAGGAGTAGTCAAACTGCTGCCCTCCAGTGACGTGGTCTACTCATCCCTACAATCTGGTCATCTCTGGCCCTTGAGGAGTCTACCTAGCATCAACCAGTTCCAGAGCTCTTTCCTCCGTGGCCCCAACCTGGTGGAACAAGCTCCCTAATGAAATGAAGGCCGCACTGGAACTTGGACAATTCCGTAGGGCCTGCAAAACAGAGCTCTTCCGCCGGGCTTTGATGCGAAGGCCAGGAACAAGGACCTGCCTACACCCTTGCCCCTTACCAGGCAACTTCGGACGTCCAATAATGTCCCTAACAGAAATTGCTGGTTCCCTAAGTGTCGTACCTACTCAGCGTTACCACTAGTGGAAGGACTGTTACATCGGTCACCGTTCCAAATGCTGCAGTGTACCTTTCCACTCCCCATTGGTTCTACGTACCCTGCCCTGAGATGTCCCAATAAGGGGCTCTCTCTCTCTCTCTCTCTCTCTCTCTCTCTCTCTCTCTCTCTCTCTCTCTCTCTCTCTCTCTCTCTCTCTCTCTCTCTCTCTCTCTCTCTCTCTCTCTCTCTCTCTCTCTATATATATATATATATATATATATATATATATATATATATATATATATATATATATCTCGAATGATTGAATCAATGACTCAATCAATAATAACTTCCTTTTCGCATTCTGCAGTGGATGGGCGAGCACACGGCTTCTGCTGGGTACCTCCTCTCTCAACATTGTATCTGGGCCCGGTAATGTGTCCTCACATTAATGGCTTTCACTCCGTCCCCGTTTCCTACCAGCAAAGTCTCCCTTAAAAACACACACACACACACACAAACCCAAAGTTTGAATTCTAAAAAAAAAAAGGAAACTCTGAAAGGGAACTATTGACAGGTCCAGAATTTGAAACCCGGCTGCCTTATTCCAGCACATTTTTAAGCTAATGGGAAAAGACAGAACGGGGCAGAAGATTTCTTTCGAGCGATGGGTGGCCTTTCCCAACTGAAGGAGCTTTTCATTAACGAAGTAGTGGAAGGGATCATCTTTCGCCGGGTCGGAATTGTGCACCATTTGCACAATGTGTTATTATTGTGTGTGTGTGTGTGTAATTGAAATGTAAATGTGTGGAACACCCTGACCCAATTTACCACCAGGAAAAAAGGGCAACGTTTTAATTTTCAAACGACAGAGCGCAAATACTTTGGGATTATCAATCATTTGCGTTTGAACAGGGAGCAAAGCTGGCGTCGGGTGTCATGGTAGAACATTTAATAATATGTAGCACTTCTCTAGGTTCTTCGGACAGCAATCTTCTACACCTTCCTGCCCAGTGGGCTGCAGGAGATGCTGGGGGTCGTTCTGGTGAATTTCCCTGGTAGTGAAGAAGAGCTGGTTTGTTACACCATGCTTTTTATTGAAGGAGTCCCATCGTGGTTTACAAACACCTTAAAATGCAGAGCAGAGATACTTCAATACCAGGGCAAATACTTAAAAATAGGGAGCGTTATGCATGTGGGCTAGGTGCGCTATTCAAAGGAGAAATCTTGGGGTTGCAGACGGGAAAGGTTTTGCACGTGCAGGGCAGGGGCGGGAGAAAAGATTTTGAAAAGCCGACCCAAATCAATGAAATGAAATAGTCCCGGTAGCCTGGGAGGCCATTTCAAAAGGTGACAATAGCGGTAGAAGAAGAGCGCTTTGGCAAGCCAGGAAACCTCAGGGCAGGGATGAAATGCTCTCGTCCGAGGGCTTGTGTGGCCATTTACCCTGCACAAGCAGCGACAGGCCATCTTGGAGAGTAACAAAGTGCGCCAATAACAAACACGGGATTAAAGCAATATTGATGGCCCGTGACAAGCAGCTTCTTGAGAAATGTTGCTCAGTCAAATAGCAGCAATCATTAAATATATGAGGGTCAGTCAATTTAATCTGCTCTTTTTATACGGATTGATTAGTCCTCCCACCCACCCACCCCCCGCAAAAAAAAAAAAAGGCATAACAGAGTTGGGAGACAATTAATGGCTTGTCTCCCATAGCTTTTGCACGCCACGAAAGGAACCCGTGATTTTTTTCTCGTTTCAGTTTCCAAAAGGGGAAGGCTTTTGGGAAGGGTGACATCGCTCAGCTGCCCTGGAAGGCAGAGCTCCTGTACACGAATGTACAATGCGGAGAAGAGAAGCCAGAGGTATATGCCATTGGCACGCATCCATGATACCCCAGCCCTTTTAATTGCCTGCAACAATATGCACTCGGCACAGAGAATCGGCAAGCTGGCCAAAGAGCAAGCACCCATGTGTCGTTGCCCTCCAGGGGTAGTCAAACTGCGTCCCTCCAGATATCCATGGACTACAATTCCCATGAGCCCCTGCCAGCATTCGCTGGCAGTGGCTCATGGGAATTGTAGTCCATGGACATCTGGAGGGCCGCAGTTTGACTACCCCTGCCCTAATACCTGCCTTTAGTAAGGGGTCTTGGGCTGCACCACAGGCATGGTCACAGTGTTGAGTTGAGTCCTCTGCCCTCATTTAACCCGCCCACCCCATGATCTACCCCTCCTCTACGTATCGAAGCAATGCCGAGTGACAGAGGAGGAAGTATGATCTATTAATTTTCACCCAGTGAGGCGCTGTCAAACGCAAACTGAGCGCGAATTAATAAGCCGTAATTCTCACGCTGGAGAGGGAGAGAGAGGGAAAGAGAGAGAGAGAGAGAGTGTGTGTGTGTTTCCTCGAGATCATCACAGTTAATTATGAAATATTATTCTTAGGGAAATATTTATCCCCATTAATGAGGAGCTGATGTTCATAATTTTCAGCGCGGAGCGGGCCGCAGTTATTTATTTATTTAGCTTGACAACTTTCAGCCCGGTTTAGGCACTGAAATCCGAGTTTATGCCTCTCCCTTCTCCTTCCTGGCCTGTGCTGCGGAAGGCCAAATTCTACACCAGGGAAAAGGCAACAGAATCAGCCCCTGTTCAATGAGTGTCAACCAAACCCTCAGGACTTATTTCTATCCCCCATAGTCCTAAATCAAACTCCCTCTCATCACATTTATGGGTGTGTCTTAAGGATGGCAGAGCACCCAGCATGGGGAGGGGTCCCTTGGTTTGGGGCACTCAAGGGTGACTAACCCAACTCCCCCAAAACAAGCAGGAAAGCAGAAACATACAGAATGTGCCTATGGCACCCAGAAATGATGTAGGCATTTTGTGACATGGGAGGGGGGGAACACTCTGGATTTTGGCCAAAACTCTATGGTAAGAAGCTAATTCTACCATAGAGGTTTTGCTCACAAGCCAGAACATTGTCCCCTTATGTCTCTGAGGGTGACATAGTCACAGCAATATCATTATCATCACTAAACATTATAAAGTTAAAGTTGTGTGCAGCCATTGCACTCCCTACCTTTGACCCCCCCTCCAGGGTGTGCCACCAATACGGAAAGAGCACTCTGCCAATGAGAAACAATCAGTTCAAATTGCACTCTGCAAATGAGGGTCAATCAGTTCAAGTTGCACTCTTTCAGTGAGGGCCAGTCAGTTTAAATTGGATACAGCCTACTCAGTCCCTACCTGATTGGTCTTCCTGGGGGGGGGGTGCTGCCAATAGGGAGAGAGCACTCTGCCAATGAGGGCAAATCAGTTCAAATTGCACCCTGCCAATAAGGGCCAATTAATTCAAATTGCATGCAGACAACTCACTCCCTGCCTGATTGGTTCTCCCTGGGGGTGTGCTGCAAATAGGGAGAGAGCACTCTTCCTATGAGGGCCAATCATGGGGCTTATCTGTCCTCTTCTTCCTCTTCCTGCTATTTGCCAGGTAGAAGAGCTGGTGGCCTCTCTGAAAGACCCTGCTGATGGTAAGTTGCTCTATCCTCAGCCTCTTTTGACCCTCCATCTTCCCCAGGCAAGGGAAGGGAAGTCAACTGCTTCCTTTGCCTCCTATGTAGGCCTGTGTAGGTTTCAGCTCTCTGCTGGAAGGAAGCACAGATGAGCTGTCAGAGGCAAAGGGAATCAATATTTCAAAAACAGACTGCCAAGGGACAGACAGAATGCAATGAATGTCTTAACACAGTCCAGTGAGTCCTGCAGACACAAGGGTCTCTCTTCTGTCGGTTGTGGAGGCAAGCAGGGAGGAAGTGAGCTCAAAGCAGCAGGAAGTCTCCAAATGAGCCAAACAGGACCATGGAGGAGATTATTTGGAAAACAGCAGGAAGTTCCTATGTAAATAAACAAACAGAAGACATGATGCCCCACCAGCTAGATTACTGCCCTCCGAGTTTCATTACTGCCCTCTGAGTTTTTATGGGCACTAACTCAGCCTTTCTCAACCAGAGTTTTGTGACAGCCCTGGAAGGGTTTCTATTTGGGTGGGAGTTAATTCATACCTGGATAATTTGGAGGTGGAGTGTGCGGAGGGCAGGGTTTCTGGAGGGGAGGAACTCCAACGGGGCATAATGCTATTATGCTATAGAGCCCAGCTTCTAAGTGGCCTTGCTTTCCAGGTGAACTGATCTCTAGGTGAATTGGAGTAGCAGGAGCTCTCTAGCTCCCCCTGGGGGCTGGCGACTGTGTCTCAAGGTCACAGAGGTCAGTTCCCTTGGAGAAAATGGCTGCTCTGGAAGCATTATCCTCCACTCAGGACGCACCCCTCCTCAAATCCCACCCTCCCTAAGCTCCACCCCAAATTCTCCAAGAATTACCCAACCCAGAGCTGGCAACCCTACAAATGAGCCAGTTTTTATGCTCCGGAAGTTCCCTGCCAGAAGTGGCAGCTGGGGAGACCCAACTAGACCCACGTGCAAAAAAAGATATCATCCCAGCCGCACCTCACACCCACAAAAACATTTTCCTTCCTTTAATATCGACTTCCCAAAAAAATTAATAAATCAGAACATAAAATCAACGAGCACCCCCCCCCCGCCCCAACAAAAGCCCACAGGGGTGGGGGGAGAACCAGAGAGAGTCAGCGGAGGAGACACAAACACTTAACCCCTCTCTCGGGCTTCCTGTTTGCTTCGCCACCAAATAAAATACAAATTTCCAACGTTGAAAAGCCCTTCCTTAAGCTAATAAAAGCTGTCAGCTTCCATAACGGGTGACGTGACGAGAGTCCACAGGTGCACCCTTCTGGTCTTCGCAGCCCGGGAAGCCGAGGCGTGTAATAAAAAAACAGCCCTCTGCCGTCTGGCCCCTCCTTCCCCCATCAATTCACATCAAACGTTATTAGACTCATCTGCCACCTCCCCCCAGCGCCTTCGGACTGTGGCTTAAAATACGGAAGCGACAAGGAAGTTTTACTGCCCCACAGGTGCTGCTGTGGGTGGCCAGGAGCTCCAAAAGCCTGGCCCCTCTTTTGTTCTTCAACTCACCCCCCCCCCCAACCTTTGATCCGATTCACCAAAACAAAGAGAAAACCCACTAGCAGGATGTCCCATTCATTTTCGGCTGGTGTAAAAGCAGAGAGAGAGAGAGCCAGAGGCGGGAGGGGGTTACGGGAGAAGGGGGGGTGCTGTTTGCGCGAGAGGGGCAATCCATAATATTTATGTCAGCGACTGCTCCAAATCTCTTTAAACATCATAAGAACATGGCTCATTAAACTACAACAGCCCTGAAATTGCGTTATAAAACTGCAGAACGAAAAAATCAATGCATCTCTGCTGGGAAGGAGGTAATGAAATCTATCGGATCGGCCGGAAAGCAGTTTCTATGAATCATAATAATATTTATGTGTACCGACGCATCTTCTTTCCAATAGTTAAAAGTTAACCAGCTTGGGGGTGGGGGGTTGGGACTTCAGCAGGTGCTGAGAGGTAGGTGAAAGGCAAAGGCCCTACCCCTCCCACCCCATCCGGCCTTCTTCCGTAAATAATCCTCTGGGCAGGGGGAGGGAGAGGGGAACGGGCCCCTGTACGAGGAGATCAATTCGACACATATTTGCTATCTGCGATGGAGGCTTCTTGTATTACTTCAAAGCTGAATCGATATGCCGCTCCGTAAGAGGCCTGGGCTGCAGCATCGTGGTGCTGGCTCGCGGCGGGTTTATTAGCGAGTTAAAAGCAAGTCGTCATTTCTGATTTTGAAATAAAGATTAATACCAACCGCTACAGAGACTTGTCAGCCATCAGGTCCTTTTCCTCTTCTTGAGACTCTCAGACAAAGTGCTCCGGGCGAAGAGTTGCAGGTCGTTTGCCGGTCTCGACCAGGCTGGCGTTTCTGGAGAGCGGGGCCGCAGACTGTATATGTTTTGCTCCGTTCAGTTCTCCTTCTGCGATAAAATCTCAAGACAAATGCAAGGATAGCCGTGCTTCTCACAAGGCTCGTAGACCTGTGGCCCACGGCAAGCTGTTACGTTACATGCGCATGAAAAGTTCTCTGCGTTTTCATTAAGAAAAGCTCAACTTGAGCCCCACCTCGCAAACTCCCAGGTATTCCCCTATCCAGAGTGGCCAGACCTAAACTTAAAGATAGCTAAGAGAGGGTTAGGTTGAGCCACATCCTAATTATACAATTTTTCAGGTCATAATACGACGATTGACATTAGGGTGGAGCTTCGGGGGCATACCCGGAAAACAATTTTCGTATCTCCTAGACTCCACGGTATACTTTAGCATCTGTGCTCTGAAGCTGCCCTTTTCTCCAGTGATTTGGAGGGCAGCAACACCAATCTGATCCTGTGGTTTGCACATAATTTGGGGTTTCCAGATGTGCCATATGTCCCTTGGATGTCTCAGAATACTAGGCATGCCATAGAAAACGAGAACACACAAACACCCATTCAGAGGTTCATGCAAAAAGCTGTATCTGGACCAGCTTGGTCATTGTGCTACTCAGCGCTGGGAAATTTTTGGGTGGGGTGGGGTGCAGCCTGAGGAGGGAAGGGCTTGGGGAGGGAAGGGAAGGGACCTCAGTGGGGTATAGGGATGCTGAATCTCCCCCCCCCCCCACAGCCACAAGTGGAGGATGGGTGGATAGGGATTCCAGATCCAGGTTGGAAAAGTCCTGGAGATTTGGGGATGTAGCCTGAAGAGGACAGGGATCTCAGGGGGATACTCTGCCATCAAGTCCGGTTGCTTCATTCAAGGTAACTGATCTTTATAGTCTGGAGATGAGCTGTAATTCCAGGGGATTCCCCAGGGCCCACCTGGATTCTGGCATCCCTAGTGGGGCATAATGCCTTTATGTCTAGCCTTCCAAAGCAGTCATGTTTCTCCAGGGGAACTGATCTGTTGCCTGGAGATCCGCTGAAATCCCAGGAGATCTACAACTACCACTGTGAAGTGGCAACCCTAGGCTACCGTCAGCAGCCACAACTGGAATTTCCCTGTGCGCTCCAGTTGCAAGCTATGGTGGTGATAAAACATGAGAGCCCCATGTCCAACAAACAGAATAGTCCACCCCCACCTCGGGCCATGCCAAATGGCGGGCCGGACGTAGTTTAATAAATAAACAAATGCATTTATAACAGTGGACCGTCTATTTTAAAAAGAAACACCCTGCCGTGATGCACATCAAGGGAGTTTGCAATCCACAACTTGGGAGGAAAAAAATAAATAAATCGCCACCATCTATTTTTGCCACTCGGTTACCTTTCAGCCGCAATGCTTTTAGAGCCTTCGCGTTTCAGAACCCCCCCCTCCAAAAAAAAAAAAAGCCCCTTTCTGCCTTTATTTTATCCATTTGACAAATGTTGATTGATTTCCCCCTCTGCTTAAATGCCTTCGAAGCCTCTGCCACCGTCGTGTTTGCTTTTTTGTGTTCATTCGGGCTTTTATCGACGGGGCCGGCGCGCATACGAACAGCTCCGGGGAGGAAAACTTGGTTAATTACTGCTTTGACAAAGCCAAACAGCCAGAGCACAGGCCATTGTTGTGCATAGGTCATCCAGGAATAGCGAACGCCTCGTCTCTGTGGGTGAAAGTCTGGCACCAGGCTCTGAAAGGGCAAGACTCCAGCCTCACTTTTCAGGAGGGAGAGAAAGAATTCCAACCTTAAGTAAAGATGCTTTTAAAAACGAAAACCGTCCGATGCCCAGAAGCCACTTGAGACAATGGAACACAGTCCTGGGATCTCTGGGGCAGAGGCTCGCACATGCCCAGTTGGCCCTGGATCTCCCATCCCATAATATTGGCCTGCGTCCTGCAACTCCACCCAGCTTTTCTCCAACTTCAGTGGCTCTTCCTTCAACAAGAGCTGTGACCTCACACGACTAAGTTAGCAGCATGCGTCACCCATCGCCGTAGGCCTCACCCACCACGCTGTCACTTTTGTGTGTCTGCTGAGTGGGAGGCGCAGAGGGATGGAACTCCCAAATCTATCCACAACCAAGAGTGGGCCAGACTTTTTATCACTGTGCTCAGTCCTACACTGTGTGTCCGGAGCACTCCCCAAACCTCCAACACATCCTTCCTTGGCAAGAGAGAAGCTGATGATGTCTCCTCTAGGCCTGGGTTAAAGATTCACAAGGCCTGTAACAACACAGACAGTTTAAGGATTTGCAGGGGGCCCAATATCTTAGAGCATCTTCACACTTATGTGGCTTGTGGTCCACAGGCATGCTCAACGAGTGATGCACATGCTCAGTTAACACAGCATGCATACTGCCTTTCCTTTTTGCTCTTGCAGTCTGCAAGCCGCGTAGGAATGAAGGATGGAGGATGCAGCCCAATCCCCGACAATCCCCAACACCTATGGATGTAAGCAACATTAAACAGAGAGACAGCAGCCAAAAGTTGCCTCCAAACAACAAGTATCGTGAAGCCCTGGGCCTGGCTAACATCAAACCTCAGCAAATTCCCCTCCGGATATTGATCCAGCCCATTCCTGCACTCCTGTGGTGATGCTACCAGACCAGGCGGGTCCCACGCCATCCTCCGGGGCAAAGAATTAGTGTCAAGAAACTAACCAGATCTGCATCACTGCCTGTTGATCCTTGCCGGTGTGAACGGCACAAACCGATTCCCAGCAGAGCTGCATGTCGCCTCCAGACCCCCCTCCCCTTTCTCATTTTTGACCGCCCCCCCCTGGCCTTTTGCAACTTTCCCAACATGCAGCACCTGATCTCAGACTCCCAAAGCAGCTGCAGGGCCAGTCACAGCTGGCGTCTCCGCTCTGCATGGCTGAGAATGAGAACACAGCCAAATCAAAGGGGATGCTTCAAGCAGCAGCACCATCTTTGTATGTCCGTTGCATAGATCCCATCAGACCAGGGGCCACCTCTGATTTTAGTTACCTGGCCATGATAAATCACCATTCCTATTTTCTCCTATTTTGGAGGGGGGGGGGGGTTGGAGGCACGGATACGTTATTGTTGGTGCAAGTTGCTAGCATGCTCGGTTTCCGTCCCACCCCCCCCCCCCCCCAAGTCTTTAGATCAGGCTTTCTCAACCAGGGTTTCGTGAAACCTTGGAGTTTCCTGACGGCCCTGGAAGGATGCTTATGAGAGGGTTGACCCAGAGAGAGGATGTCCACTTGTAACAATCTCTCCCCACAACATGCATCATGGAAAATTTTAAACAGAGGCTGGAGAGCCATCTGACGGAGAGGCTGATTCTGTGAAGGTTCAAGGGGGTGGCAGGTGACAGTGGGTGAGCGATTGGGATGTGAGTGTCCTGCATAGTGCAGGGGGTTGGACTAGATGGCCCAGGAGGTCCCTTCCAACTCTATGATTCTAAGATGGTGTCGAGAGGTTCTGGAGTGCTCAATGAGCATGCAAGCTTATAGGTGAGGTACCAGCTGCCTGATGGACTCGTTGCAAAAAAAAAAAACAGTGATCACTCCAGAGGATAGCACATGAACATGCATGAAACTGTGGTTAATGGGGATGTGCCAAAAACCCTTGGGCACACCAGATGATGGTCTTTGGATCCTGGTCCACATTGCCAAGTTCAAACCAACGTATGAGAGATTAGAATAAAGTTCCTCTTGGTCTCACTTGAGAAGGCGGTTCGCCTCCATCCATCTTAACGCATCAACAGTTCCTTAAAGGGACAACAGCCAACTCATGGCCAACCTCTTAAAAAAAGGCACAAGTTCTCGGCTGCTGCTTCTGCAGCCGCAGGACAGCCCATCCACGCATGGCTTCAGGATCAAACTGTATATATTTTTTTAAACAAATCAACCAGTGGTAATTATGGAAAAGACAATTCAATCCAGACTCACTGGCACAGGGGAAAAACATAATTTTCATAGCCTTTCCCCTTAGCATTTAGTAATTGTTTCCATACCAAAGGCTTTAAAAAGCAAAACACACACACACACACCGGAGCACTGAAGACAATCCTTCACACGCGCATCGATGCCAAGTCCTGAGACAAAGCTGGAGGCTCCCCCACCACATTTCATCACATCTGCAACAAGTGTTGCTCCGGCTTGGCTCATCCAAATCCCTTCGGCAGCCAGCTTTGCAAGGAGTTGGCCAAGCACCTCTTTCGCTCCGTCAACACAAGGACGGCACTGCCTCGGCTTCCAAGGTCTGACCTATGCAAATGCAGAACCTTTAATCTCTAGCAATACATGCATCCGATCCCCTTTGCAAAGCAGCTCTACGGTTTTTTAATACAACGAAATACACACACACACACAAGAAGTCATGAGCGCTTTGAGTCACCGCAAGAAAATTGAAAAAAAATATCCAATTTCTCTTGGAAGGAGGGGAAGGGGGAATGATGCATGGCTACCACAAACAGCTCCTGAAAAGGCCCAGTTTTGCATTTTTCCTCTCTGCAATGCATCATAATTCCTGCCCAGTAATTAAGATCACAGGGACCATTTCCACACTAGAATTTGGCCTGGCTCGCCGCTCATCCGGTAGTGGGGCTAATTGCCGCCTCTGCATGATGTTGGTGCCGGTCCAGGGCTGTCCCAGGCCTGGCCTGACTTGAGCCTTCGTTTGCCCCATGGTATGGGAACGCAGATCCTACGATAGGCCTGTGTGGCTGTGGAAAAGTTGGGCCATCCTGGCCTGGCTCTCCCCTACCCGCACCAAGTACGGCATCCTGGAAGGGACAAAAAAAATGCCTCATGTGCTGCTGTGCACCATGGCAGACCCACCTGGGGCATTTTCTTATTTGTAAGAATGAGGCATTGTGTTGTTACGCAATACCACATTCTTAAAAATAAAAAAGATGCACACTGCCCTGGCTGCCATGCAGGAGCACAAATCTGGGGAGGACGGGGTGCAGCGGGCCAAATGTTCCTTCGTGAGGGAGTGGGAAGAGACAGGGCAACCTTCCCTGGGGCAAGCACTAGGTGGCAGTGCGGCTTGGAGCCTCCCATGCGGTAAGGGTCAAGGAGAGGCCCTCCTGGTTGTCCCATCAATCAAAACAACTAATCTGGTGGATACCAGAGAAAGGGCCTTTTTGGTGCCAGCCCCACAATTACAGAACAATCTTCTTTAGTTTATATCAGGGGTAGTCAACCTGTGGTCCTCCAGATGTCCATGGACTACAATTCCCATGAGCCCCTGCCAGCAGTTGCTGGCAGGGGCTCATGGGAATTGTAGTCCATGGACATCTGGAGGACCACAGGTTGACTACCCCAGGTTTATATCATAAGCCTTGAGCCCCAGAACAAAGAAATGTTTAAAATAGCATCCCAGAAACCTCAGCAGAAGGCACGTTAACTTTGTGGATAAGCATGAGCTTTGAGTGCAGGTAATCCCAGTTCAGTTCCTGGCATCTTTAATAAGAAGATCTCCTTTAACAAATGTTTAGGAAAGATGTTAATGATACCATAGAGATTTTGCCCACAAACCAGAGAGTCACCCCTGATATCCATGACACGTTACGTCACTCCTGGGTGATGCAGGGCTATCACATTTGCTTCCTGGATCTTTCCACCATGCTCCTTGTAAGTTCTCCGCCCTCCCCCACCTTCTGGTCCTACAGACCTGGTAATCCTAATACGTTCTGAGATCTCCTCAGTACATGAGTATCTCATTAATTCCAGTGGAGAGCACATCAAGATCAGATCTCCCATTGAAATAGATGGGAAAGCCCATTCAGGTAGGTCAATATCCTTGAAACCCACCATGTTAGGAGAGGAGGGTAAGAAATCAAACCAACAAATAAAAAAGAATAAATAAACATAGCTACTACAATTGAACTTCTTTGCCTGAATGTCCCATACTACAAATATTCATGTCAACCGGATTCTAATACTCCTCTTGCTTTAAAAAAGGCCTACAATGCAGGGGCGACCAAACTGGCTTCTTAGCTGTCCAGGGACGACAATTATCATGAGCTCCTGCCAGCATGGCCAATTGACAGGGCCTCATGGGAACTGTAGTCCATGAACATCTGGAGAGTCACAGTTTGGCCATCCCTGATCCACAGAATCATTCTACTTCTACCATACGACCAAATGAAGTTGTCTTCTATGAGCCAGAATTCACCATCCAAGGTCAGTGTGGCCTCCTATGGTCATAGGTTGCCAGCACTATATGTTTGGGGGTGGTGCTAGAAGTGGGTGGGATTTGGGGCGATGAGAGACCTCAGTGGAGTTTAATCCATCCTCCTAAGACCAACTACCTGCTCATTTGATTTGAAGATGCTCAGATGAAACCTGTGAGCTTCTTTACGCCAAGTCGATGCTCTACCATCAGGGGTAGTCAAACTGCGGCCCTCCAGATGTCCATGGACTACAATTCCCAGGAGCCCCTGCCAGTGAATGCTGGCAGAGGCTCCTGGGAATTGTAGTCCATGGACATCTGGAGGGCCGCAGTTTGACTACCCCTGCTCTACTATGGAGTCAAAAGCTCCAACATAACAAAAGCTAGATATATCTAGACCTGGTGTCTAATCTTAACCACTGGGAGGGCCATGCAAAAGCAAGGTAGGAACCAATTTTTAAAAGTCATCATCACCATCATAAAACATAGCATGAAAGACATCAGTAAGAGAGAATTGTTTTTTTTTCAATAGCAGATTCTGAGGAGAGAATACCTTGTTACCAAAACTCATGGCAATTTGCAAAGGCAAGAATGGCTTCAAAAATATTACAATGTATGCAATCTCGAAAGTACAGCACAAATATCAAGTATATACTTTCAAAGTCTTAGAATATTGTGATTCACATGGATGATGCTCCTGTCTGCTTAACAGGGGCCTCACAAATAAATTACCCAACAAAACTTTTTAAAATAAAAAACCCAAAAGAGCCTCCTGGCTCACACATTCATGCATGCTAGCTTCGTGCGTTGACAGCCAAGGCGATCCATACTACCATACCTAGAATGTGGTGAGCAACTGTTCACAAGCTTGCTCTGTGTCCCAAGAGCCCATCTCTGCAGCCTGCGCTCAATAACATGACAATTTTCAGGCTCGCACGCTCCCCCCACCTCTCTTCTCACATTCCCCTTGATCATTAAAAGACTTCTTGCAAAAGGAGAAACTCCATTTGGATGTGATATCTGACCTGCAAAGGGTGGCTGGGTCTTCTTCTTTGCAAACCAGAATTCCAAACCGGGGTTTAATTATTGATTTGAAATCTTGATTTGGGAGGGAGGGAGGGGGACCACCAACTAGAGTTTACAGTGCAGGCGTGTCAACGAACTACGCCTTCCGTGAACTTTTGGTGGGCACAAGAACAGGTGGGAATGGTATAAAGCCCAAGAACCGCCCCCCAAGCCCTTCTCTGAAATGATAAACTCCAGTTTATTGCTTTGTGCAAACAGTGGCCTTCACTTGCTCAAAGAAAGCATCCCCCCCTCTTCTTAACCAAACGGGCATTAAAAGAGTACAAAGATATTCTAGAACAGCCTTTCTCAACCTCTTTCCCATCAAGAAACCCCTGATGCATTCTTCAGGCTTTGAGAAATCCCAGAAGTGGCTCAATCTTGTTGCATATGATTGGGAAGTATTATGGCAGACACACCCACCCGGGGGTCCTCCCATTCCCGTCCCCTCCAAGCCCATCACTGGCCATTTTGGGAGGGGGAGCAGACCATGGTCATATAGAATCATAGAGTTGGAAGGGGCAGACAGGCCATAGAATCATAGAATCATAGAGTTGGAAGGGGCCATCCAGGCCATCTAGTCCAACCCCCTGCTCTACGCAGGATCAGCCCTAAGCATATCATTCAATAAATGTTTAAGAAATGTAAAATATATTTATATTTTAAAAACTAATTTCCACCCATTTAGCAAGCCCTTCCATGGCTGTCAGGAAACCCCAGGGCTTCATAGAACCCTGGTTGAGAAAGCCTGTTCTAGAATGACACCCACTTAAAACACACACAAATTCAGCTTTCTGTTGAAAAAAAAATGTATTTGATTACTCGCGTAAAATTACAGTATCTCTGCTGTTAGTAAGTATTAAATGTTAAAAGAAACTGGACTTATTTTTCTTTCAACTTTCCAAGAAAGTGCATATAACAGTCCAAAGGATTCTTTTTCCCATACCTAATACAAAATAAACAAACACTATA
Source organism: Paroedura picta (assembly GCF_049243985.1). Classification (NCBI taxonomy): domain Eukaryota; kingdom Metazoa; phylum Chordata; class Lepidosauria; order Squamata; family Gekkonidae; genus Paroedura; species Paroedura picta. Next base: position 35,503,982 of record NC_135382.1, read on the forward strand.
CTTGTTCTCTTGGTCAAGAACGAAGGTTTGAGCTCATGGGTGGGTGGAGAGGATATGTACATTTCAACGATATTTACAAGAGCATCTAAATCTGTCCATTGAAGGTTGTTCAAGATGCATTTCATTAGCAGCATTTTCAAAGTCCAGCACTTTTTCTATAGTGAATATACCTACAAGGCAAAGGGTTTTTTAACTACCAAAAAAACAACACTTTTCAGATCTCCTCTAAATTATCTCCGTGCTTTTTTTTTTTACTGTACAGAAACTTAGCAACATCTCGGACAACTCCAGTAAAAAGCACAATACGAAGAACAGTTCCAAAAGGAAAGGGGGGGAAAAGGAAACTCGAAAAAAGTTAAATCTACAAAAAAAATTTAAAGCCATTTTAATTTTAGAATTAAAAACAAAACAAACAAACAAACAAAAAAAATAAACAACCCAGCCTGTTTGTGTAGTACGCACACGATTCAATTTTATAATGGTCCGTTTTGAATCCTCTGTCAATCTGGAGAATTAAGCAATGTATTTGTTCATAAAAATTTCCAGTGAGATCTAAGTATACACATATACAGACTTTCATTATGTGGGAAGGGGGGGGGAAAGGGGGGCAGAAATGTATCACAGAGGCATTTCGCCACCCCCCCCAAAGTTCATGTTAAATGGAATATAGAAAATAAGTTAAGTTAAATGCCAGAATGAGACCACCTAGCCGTACAGACTCGCATTGCCATAAAATGTTACAGCAAGTTTACAGGACTCTAGTTAATTAGCGTTTAGTTCAAAATACAGAAGACCAAAGTTAACACTTGCAGGTGTCTGTTTGCAAAGAAATAAGGGGGTTATATCACTAATAAATAAGCTTGTTTTAGAACTCTAGAAGTCGAACAGGTACAAAAAGACGTCCGTTTTAACGTTGTTGTCGGGTCGATTTGCCAAAATAAAAAAGAAAAAGGGTGGGCGGGCGGGCGGGAGACACAACCTCAGGTTGCAATATCTGCAGGATCGTCGGTGAACGCGCGTCCCTAATTCGTTACAATCTCTTTGCCGTCTTCCACAAAACGCGTGAAACGGAAGTGTGTCCCGTTCTCGCTGCCTGTCATTTTCTCCAGACCAGCTAGAGGTGAGTTCGGCTCGGAATTCTGGAGCTTCTCCAAATTCCCCGTCAAGCCGCTAATCGGAGAAGTGCTGCCGTTTCCCAGGCTGCCCGGAATTGGAGGGATGCCACCATTTTGAATGACCGAAATCTCGTTCGTCTTCATTGCCAAGCCGTTGGAGAGAGCAGCCGCGTACTGGTTCCAGAAGCTGGAAGGGTCGCCGTTTCCGGACCTCGCAGCCAAATCTTTTGGGAACATGTCTGGAAATTTGACAGGGTTGCTTCCCAGGAAAGTCATGGGACCGTCCACCGAAAGCCGTCGCCCTCGTCTGGCCGGGGTGCTATTCCACATGTGGGTGCCCATGTGAACCTGTAAGAGACACGGGTTAGCAGCGGCAGTTGTGTGATTTTACGCTGGTCAAGGGAGCAGCAAACATAAAACGCAGCCCCGCCGGGTCGGTTTTACTCCTCGGGGAGAGGAACGGTCTGCGGCCGGTCCTTTCCCAACCCTGCGTCATCGCGGCTCGTCCCTGGGAGGTCTGCAAAATGTGAGTCGGTGCAGCTTGAAAAGGGTATGGCGTTAATCGTAGAGGTTTCAGACTAGAAGGAGGAGCTGTCAGCCACCGCTCTGTGCCCGTGTGGGAGATTGCATGCAGCCAACATGTGGGGTGCATTAACGTGATGCCTGCACATGCGGGGAATATACCGTGGGCCCGAGCTGAGGCTGGACCGACTTTATGACATAGCGCACCCATATGAGCGTTGTTCAGCACTTATTTCTCCCTGCAGGTGATAGCACCTTGCCACCCCCCCCCCCAAAATACCCAAGTTGGCTGTCCCTCTTCTAGAGAGCTGTGCTCCTAGAGAGGTTTCTGCTTCAAATCCGTAGGGAGAATCAATCACCCCATTCAACCGTTCTACAGAAATGGTCAACTTTTCTCCAAGCGAGAATGCCTGGGTCCATTATACGGGTCCCCCCTTTTAAACATTCCGCTGTTTGCCGTTCATTGTTTCAGGATGAACGGCAAAGAGCGTGGGTAGGAATAATGCATTTCCGTGGCAAGGCCAAAGCTGGGATTTAAGACCCAAATTAAAGAGCTGGAAGAAGGCGGTTGAGAGAATGAGCACAATCCAGGAAAGTCCTGAGTTCGAGATTCACCTCCACCCCCAAGCTCGGTATGCCGCAGTGGGCAAGACCACACTCTCCCAGCTGCAGTCTGGGATAGATACTGGCCTACCATACAGGACTGTTGTGAGGAGCAAAGGAGATAACATTCACAGAAGCTTGAAGCAACAGTCTAAGTAGCGGAACGGCATTCAAGCAGGCCGAAGTCTTGAATTTACCTGTACTCTGTTACCCATCCAGCGTTCTCTGTATACCGCCCTGAGCCAGAGGGGAGGGCGGTATATCATCAATGCAAATAAATTAATAATAGCTCAGCTTCCACCACACTTGCCATACCCTCGGACAAGTGCACAGTAGGAAAGGCTACTACCAAAAGACAGACCATCTCCTTGCTCAACAACATAGGGCATATGGGATATTAGCTAAACGAGCCCTTTAAACATCAGCTCAAGGAACCCTCTAACAGCTAGCTTTCTTGTGCTGCGGTGAACGTCAGCTAAGGACCTGGCCAACAGCTAGCTTTCCCGTATTGCAGATACGAACAGTCACTAGTAAAAGGAGAAGGGGTCTTTACGAAGCACCCAGAGCCCGCTACTTCCTAGGGGACTTTACATCTGCAAAGTTGCAGGTTCATGCAAAAGCCAAAGTGGGAAAACTCACTAGTGAGATGCCTGCAGGATACGCAAAGGAGAGATCGGCAAGTACAGAAGAAGGCTATTTGTGTAGAACATCAGAGTATGAACACTACCGGGAAAAGGCTGGGGAAATGCTATCAGCAAAAGGAAGAAACCCCGTTTCTTCTACCTACGGCCAAATCCACATCCTATGCTGGGACGCGCATAACAAAACACGTTTTAAAACATTCCCCTGTATAAGCTCACGTGCCATGGGCAATGGAGATTCTCCCCCACAGACACACACACAAACCCCCCCATCAACAGAGGAAAGCAGAACGTCCCTGGAAGAGGAACCCTGTCCTGTGTGGGCCAATTGCACAGCAGCTTCACAAACCCACATACAACAGACAGACGCCTTGCTTTCTAATGGTCGCTCCACAAACGTACACAGAACTAGTCGCTCTCTTACTTGGAAGTACTTATGCATGCAATCGTGCATCAGAAGTGCCAGAATATGGACACTGTTAATGCAACACCCACAAGGGCTAGGTGCACATTAGCGCTCTCCTGCTGCCACAGAAAATGTACACCCACTGCTGAAGGCTGGAGCACTGATTGGGAACGTTGGGCCTGCTTCTTCGGCACCCACAGCTCCCCAGCGCAGCAGCAAAATGGGAGGGGGTGCCTTCATACGACAGAACCAGAAGTGATGTCGTGTGTTGCCGTGCCACTCTAGCAATCCCTCAAGTGGTTTTACCATAGAGTTCTGAGAGGTTGCTAGAGCAGCCTGGCAACACGGCAAGGTCACTCCCATTTATGCGACCGGCAGTGACAGCACAGTGTTGTGTGACATTTAGACCCATCCTCACACCCTTCTGAGCAACCCTAACCCCAATCAGGCTTAAAGATGGGCACGTGCCATTCACACTGTACACATTATCTGTGGGGCGCATGAAGCAATTGGCTGCATAAAGTAGGGGACGGCCTTGATGCTACAACAAACGCAAATGCAGGATTGGATCTAGCTAGCTTTTTTGCAGGTGAAAAAGCAAATAAGATTCTCCTTTGGCTACCAAAAACATCTACGATTGTGAGGGGTCATAGGACCTATACTTACGAAAGAAACGTGGAGTAGATGGTGTAATAAGGTGGGAAATTAGGCATGATTAAACAGAAAGACTAGTGGAATCCAACCCGTGAAACAACAGGAGAAGAAGAAGAGTTGGTTTTTATACTGTGCTTTTCACTGCCTGAAGGAGTCTCAGAGTGGCTTACAGTCGCCTTCCCTTTCCTCTCCCCACCTGTGAGGTAGGTGAGGCTGAGAGAGCTCCGAGAGAACTGCTCAGTCAAAACTCCACTAGCAGGACTGTGACTAGCGGGGAATCAAACCTGGCTCACCAGATTAGAAACCATGGCACCACACTGGCTCCCATGGTGTCCAAATTAGATATTTTTTGCTTACTGTGACCACAGCATGAAACACGAACAGAACACGCGATCCATAAAAAGAGAGAGACCTCCCTCCCCCCCAAAGAAAAGAGTACCTTCAGGTTGCCTTTCGTTGTGAAAGCTCGTCCACATATAGTGCAGGCAAAAGGCTTCTCTCCCGTGTGGGTCCGTTCGTGAATCTGCAATGCGCTGGAAGAGGAAAAAGTCTTCCCGCAGGTGTTGCAATAATGCTGCTTCGGCGTCCTCCGGGGCAGTGTGGGAAGCAAAACGGGAGAGGTTGCAGAAGATGGCAAAGGCCCCGGGGCAATGAGAATGGGCGGAGCCTCCTTGCTGTCCTGAGGAGAGCCGTGTCCGAAACCGTTGACCTCCGTCTTGATGAGCGACACAAGAGAGTTAGTCGGGATCGTCGATGAGTTCTGATTCGGGCCGAGATTCGAGTTGGGTTCAAAGAGCTGGGATGGTAGATCTCGCATTTGATGTGTCAACATATGCTGCTTCAAATTACCCTTTGTGGAAAAGCCACGATTGCAAACTGTGCAAATAAATGGTCTCTCTTTGGTATGACTTCTGTAATGAATGTCCAAGGCACTCTGACAAGCAAACGTTTTGCCACAAATGTCGCACGCCGTGTTTTTAAGTTTGCCTCTGTCTCGGAAAGGGAACAGCATGCTCAAGGACTCTTCCTTGATCACCAGTTTCTCCGGGTTTCCCGATGTCAGGTCCAAAGCGCCGCCATTTGCAAGGGCCGGAGGCCAGCCGTTGGCAAAGTCGCTGGATAACGTCCTTGGTGGTTTCTCTTCAACACTGGGAGACTTGTGGTAATCGGTCGTGCTGTTGGACGGGGACAAGGCCTGCATAGAAGAGGTAGACTCTGAGAGAGCAGGACTTCCGGCGCTTTGGCTTTCCACATCGCCACCGACAGATGACGAGTCATTTGTCGTGATGTCCCCTTCCACTGAGCCGTTCTCCACAGACTTCAAGCTGGCTTGTAGTTGCTCCACAAGTCCTGCATTGATCATCTTCATCTGATTCTCTAAAGCAGCAATACTTGACATTTCCGGTGGCAACGGAGAAGACGATAAACTATCTTGAGATGCGTCGACTGATTTAGGCGTATCTGGCACGCTACTGTCAGGACAGTCTTCCATGTTGTCGTCAGAGAAGTTGTCCAGGTCGTCAAAGTTCTTCTCGTCGAAAGACCCCGTGTCCGATTCCATCGACTCGGGATAGTGCTCCGTCACGGGGGTGTTGGGTATCTGGCCACCCATATGCATGCGGATGTGCTGCTGTAACACAACAGCGTTGGTGAACTTCTTCTGGCAGATGGGGCAGGAATGTTGTACTCTCAGCGGGGGCATGGCACGGTGAACGCTATAGTGGGTCTTTAAGTTGCCTTTTGTTGTGAAGGCGCGGCCGCAGATTTTGCACTTGAAGGGCCTTTCGCCCGTATGCGTGCGGTAGTGCATCTTTAGCGCACTCTGGCAACTGAGAACCCGGTGGCAAATGATACACTCGTTGGGATCGGATGCCTTTTTGTCGATGTTTTCCACCAGCTGCTGCAGTTTGGAAGTCTCAGAGGCCGACGTTGAGTCCAAGAGCCCTCCAAATGGAAACTTTGCCTTAAATTTTTCAGACATGAGAGGAATGAGAGGGTTGGTGAAAGCCACCATGCTGTTGGAACTCGAATCTGTGGCCGGTGAGGTTACAGAATGGTTGAGACCCGCGACAGAGCTGGACGTCGGAGTGTTCTCTTCCAGCTTGCTGTGGGAGGGCAGCAAAGCACCTACTTCCCCTTCAACGAGATGCCCATTTGAGTTTTTCCCAGCAGGATCAACCGAGCCAGAGTCACTTTTGATGGAACATGGGGGGCTGGAAGCCGGATAAGTGATGGGAATAGGCTGAGGCTCCTCTGTTTTGATGAAGGGGGTCAAGCTTGGAATGGTGGGCGGGAGAGGCAAGCCAACAGATGTGGCCAGTGTTGACAAGACGGGCTTGCTGTCCAGCCAGCTGGTGACGGGCTTTTCGGGGGGTATCGACATTCCGTACGGAATACCCGTGCTGGTGGGGATATTGTCCAAATGCTCGGGCACGGGGTAGGGGTTCATTTGAATGTGAGGGTATTTTTCTTTGTGACGCTGAAAGTGGACCTTTAAGTTCCCCTTGGTGGAAAACCGGTTTCCGCAGATGTTGCATTTGAACGGCCTCTCCCCGGTGTGGGAGCGCAGGTGGATCTGCAAGGCACTGTCGCTTCCAAACACTTTCGCACAGAACCTGCACTTATGCTTAAAGAACGCTTCGTCGGAAGCACTTTTTGCTTCGAAGGCTGTGACGTTGGGCGGCTGGCTTTTCCTCGGCTGGGCCAGAGCGGCCAAAGGGTTCAAGTCCTCTGCAGGCGTCCCGAGATTCGACAAAGGACCGGGGAACACAGAGTGGCCGGGGGCGGGCTGAGGTAGAAGAGGGTTTGAAACAGGGCTTAACAGGCTGCTTATTGCAAAAGCCGGGGAAGAGGACACGGGCGCTGGGGGATTGCTGAGGGCTGGGCCGCCAGCGTTTGTAGCCACTTTTTCAGAGGGCGGCGTTGTCAGGGCTGCCGCCGCGAGGGTAATATTTGGAGACGAGCCGCTACTGGATGGAATCAGAGCGTTGCCAGAGTTGTTCTGAGGTAGCTGTACGGGGGCCAGTGGCTTCGCGCCGCTGATGCCGGCCGACTGGCTCGCCAAGCTTTGTGCCAATCCGGCCGCCGCGGCCAGCTGCTGGGACAAGTGGGAACTTAACGCGGACAAGGGGTTGGCGGACGCCCGTAGCTTGCCGGGAGGCGGGTTCGAAGACGGCGGCGGGTCCGCGCTCTGGGAGGCCAGCAATAATATTTGGTGACGGATCTGCTCGATCAGCTGCAGCTGGAGGATCTGTTGCTGCTGCAAGGCCAGAAGCTGCTCCATGAGGGCCGGGACGGCGAGCTTGCCAGTCGAGGCGCCGTTGCACCGGGCCTCCTGCGAGAACTGCGCGACCGCCACCTTCGTGCTCTGAAGGTTCTCGATGATGACGTTGCTATTGATCACGGAGAAGCTGCCGAGCGTCGTCAGGTCTCCCGTCTGAGGTAGAGAGGTTGTTGTAGCTGAGGTACCCATTGTGGAGCCGTTACTGCTCGCCGTACTGCCGCTGAGAGGCTGGGAACCAGCGCCGGCACCCTGACCCGCGCAGGACGCTTCGGCCTCCATGGATTCTTCCTTGTCCGGTCTGTTAGGCTCGGCAAAGTCTACTCGGTCCGCTTTCTTCGCTGCGTCATTCCTCTGTCCGTCTGGATTCGCAGGAGGGGAGCTGGGTGGGAAGGCTTCGGAAGGAGGGAGGGGGGTTTCGTTCACTATTAAAACCAGCTGTTTTTTCGTGCAGTTCTTCTTGTGTTGCAGGAGATCGGGTAGTTCGAAAAACTCCGCGCAGCATCTGCCACAGACGTGGGCATCCTTTGTCTTGGCCGGGCGGGTTGCTGGACACTTGCGTGAGTCTCCTAAGGCACCAAAAAAAGAGGGGGTGGGGGAAAGAGGAGGATTAGAACCAGGAACACAGAAGCATCTCTGCCTGCGGCAAGCTTACGAAACACCTTCAGTCGCAAATGCTCGCCACCACCTGGACCATCCGCCATATTTATTTTTGTTTTATCATCTTTTTACAAAATTTATAATCTGCCTTTCTGCACTTACAAAGCCTCCAAGGCGACAAACAATGTCAACCATACCTGATAAAATGACCTTTTAAAACTATTAAAATCAATCCCCCCCCGACACGCATAATTAAAGCAAATTAAAAATAGAATGTATTTATTTATTGGAATTTGTTTGCCCGCCACTATTGAAAGTCGTCTTGCAGTGGGTTACCAAATCAAAGATCAAAACCCCAGTACATAGAATACATACAAGTATCTACAAGTTAAAGTATTTAGGGGTTCTCCATCTTTGGAGATTTTTAAAGAGAGGCTGGATAGCCATCTGACGGAGAGGCTGATTCTGTGAAGGCTTAAGGGGGTGGCAGGTGACAGTGGATGAGCAATAGGGTTGTGAGCATCCTGCATAGTGCAGGGGGTTGGACTAGATGACCCAGGATGTCCCTTCCAATACAATTCTATAAGATATAAACTCTTCACTCTGCAAATACCAACATGGTCCCCGGCCCCAGAGTAGCATGCCTGGCCTCAACCAGAGTCAGGGCCTTTTTGGCTTTGGCTCCAGCCTGGTGGAATGAGCTGTTGACAGAGATCCAGGCCCTGATGAAGCTTCCAACGTTCCAAAGGGCCTGCAAAATGGCACTCTGCCACCAGCTGTTTGGTTGAGGCCAAGGTTGCACTCTTAGCATCTGAAAGGCCCTCCCCTGCCCAACTCCCCACCCATACAAACACACAGGCTTCTGCCTCATTCTTTCCCCTCCCATCAAGCCTGGGCCAGTTCTTGTATTCTTTAACATCAGACGCGGGGAGATGTTTTAATTGTTGGGGCAATTGTAGTAGTAGTTTAGTTCCATTTAAGCTTTTAAAGGTCTAATGGCACATTCTTCTTCTAGTTCTAGAGGATGATCTGGGGCCAAGGGACCAAGCCCTATGAAGATAGGTTGAGGGACTTGGAAATGTTCAGCCTGGAGAAAAGGAGGTTGAGAGGGGACATGATAGCCCTCTTTAAGTATTTGAAAGTTTGTCACTTGGAGGAGGGCAGGATGCTGTTTCCGTTGGCTGCAGAGGAAAGGACACGCAGTAATGGGTTTAAACTACAAGTACAACGATATAGGCTAGATATCAGGAAAAAATTTTCACAGAGAGTAGTTCAGCAGTGGAATAGGCTGCCTAAGGAGTTGGTGAGCTCCCCCTCACTGGCAGTCTTCAAGCAAAGGTTGGATGCACACTTTTCTTGGATGCTTTAGGATGCTTAGGGCTGATCCTGCGTTGAGCAGGGGGTTGGACTAGATGGCCTGTGTGGCCCCTTCCAACTCTATGATTCTATGATTCTATTATTCTAAGCCACCTCGATAACTTTATGGAAAGGGGGCAGCCTAGAAATCCAAGGGATGGATGGGTGGGTGGATGGGTGGATACAACAGCGATTAAAACACTGGTTGGGAAGGAGGGATCGCAGTAGGAATGCTAATCTGAGCAAAAAAGGCTTCACCCAGTAGTGGAAGATGGCAACAGAAGGGGAGAGAGGAATCTCCCAGGGGAGAGACGTTCCATGGCTTTGGGGCTAAAACCGAGAAGGCCATCTCCCAGGCACCCACCCAAACTGAGAAGGCAGGGGTGCCTAATGCAAGGCCTCCAAAGATAGGTCCATGCAGGAGTAGATGGTCCTTCAGATAGGCTGGTCCCATATTAAATGAGGCTTTGGAGGTCAAGTCCAGCTCCTTGAATTGGGTCTGGAAACCAATTAGGAGCCAGTTCAGATGGGCCAAGACTGGAGCGACCTGGTGCCTACAACCCACGTCCGGGTGGCAGGATCCTGCCCCAACTGAAGATGCAAGAGCAGGACTCAGGATTGCCAGATTTCCCTCTGCCTGCTGGAGAGGGATGGTGGGGAGGGGGGAGTGAGGATTGCTACCTCCATGCTGGCAAACCTCTGGGGGCTGGAGCCTGGAGAAGACGGGGGGGCCCAGTGGGACACAAAGCATCCATTTTTTCAGGGAGGGGACTGATCTCTGTAGTCCATGGAGATCATCCTTAATTCCAGGGAATCCCCAGGCCCCAACTGGAGGCTGCCATCCCTAGGGACACTCCAAATTCCTGCTGTTGGTATTATTCATTTATCGTAGGACGGGTGTAGTGCAGCTGGGCCATCCGAGGATTGTCCAGCAGCCAGGCAAGGGATGCTGGGAGGTGGTTTGCCATTGCCTGCCTCCGTGTCATGACCACTCGTGTCCCTTGGAGGAAGTCCCACCCAACTCCTTGGAGGTCTCCCGTCCAAATACCAGTGAGGGTCGGCCCTGCTTAGCTTGCCTGGGCTATTCAGGTCAAGGCAGCCTGCAGTTGGTTCTGAGTAAGCAAGCTCCACGTTTTCCCAGGTAGGCCCTTTTACTTGGTAGGCGTACATGTATGCCGTCTTAAAAGAGCCGGTCTGCTGGGATGGGTGGTATGAGATTGTAATGAGCAAAGGAAATAAATGACAGCTTTGGGAGCTCAGAGGGGGTGGTAGGGACAGGGAAGAGCTGCAGCCACCTCTCGGTCCTCCAGGGTACATGGATGCGCATGGATACTGAAGCCCCCACACCTTGGGTGTACGGTTTTGGCCTTCCCCGTACCAAAGTTGGCAAGGGCAGTGCTGAACTGATGAGCAGAACAGCGATCGCTCCAGGCCGAACTGGCTCTTCTTCTAAAGCTTTAAGCTGAAGAACAGAGCACCCTCTTTGCTTTCAGCCATGACAGGACGAGCAATTCTATGGCCAGAGGACTTGTGGCTTCAACAACGTGTGTTTGTGGGAAGGCTCAGGCAGCCAGCAGAGTTATGACACGTCCTCAAAGGCATCGACTTCTCCATCTTTGAAATGCGAGAAGAGAAGGAGAAGAAACGTTGGTTTTGCCTCCCTCTCCCCGCTTTTCGTAGAATCATCGAATCACAGAATCACAGAGTTGGAAGGGACCTCCTGGGCCATCTAGTCCAACCCCCTGCACTACGCAGGATGCTCACAACCCTCTCGCTCATCCACTGTAACCTGCCACCCCCTTGAACCTTCACAGAATCAGCCTCTCCGTCAGATGGCTCTCCAGCCTTTGTTTAAAAATCTCCAAAGATGGAGATCCCACCACCTCCTGAGGAAGCCTGTTCCACTGAGAAACCGCTGTCAGGAACTTCTTCCGGATGTTTAGATGGAATTTCTTTTGAATTAATTTCATCCCATTGGTTCTGGTCCGTCCCTTCAGGGCGTTTGACTACCCAAAGGAGTCTCCAAGCGGTTGACAATCGCCTCCCCTTCCTCTCCCCACAACAGACACCCTGTGGGGTAGGTGAGGCTAAGAGAGCTCTGATGGAACTGAGATTAGCCCAAGGTCGCCAAGCAGACCTCATGTGTCTCGAAGATAGTGAGGCTGAGAGAGCTCTGAGAGAACTGGGACTGGCCCAAGGACACCCAGCTGACTGCATGTAGAGGCACAGTGGGGAATCAAACTCGGTTCTCCAGATTAGATGCCAGATTACCCCAAGCCAGCTGTGGTGGATGGGATCTCTTCCTGCTTCTGAGGAATACCCAGCAGATTCAGCTACACAACGTAAAAAGCTCCTAATAAATGTTTTTTTTTTCAAAAATCAATTTTTTAAAAAATTAAAAATAAATATATGGGTTTCCACTAAGCAATTCTGGCAGATCTTTTTTTTTTAATGTAGTAGGAAATCTGTAGGTATTTATCTACCCCAAAAGTTACATCCCTCCCCCAGCTCTTTTTCCAAGAGGTTCAGGGCAACATATGAGGTTTTCTCTCCTGCCTTGTACACCTAGTTATCCATCTCCAGGCCAACTTTCCTGCCAGCTCCCACTTCTGCCTTTTAAAATATCTACTGCATGGGGGGGCAGGAAGAAGGCAGAAAGCCAGGAGACCCAACCTGGACGAAGACAAAGATCAACAGCACAACTTCACAACGGTTGCCCAGGACTGATTTTTAAGACTTGCACCAGGCTGAAAATATTTTATGAATACCCACGTCTCGGAAGACAATCCCCTCCGCATAATCCATCAAAATATAAAATAGTATGAGAACCAATGGCATTGCGGCAGGGGGGGGGACTGAGGAAGTCCCATGGCGAGGTATTGATTTCCAATATTTCATCCTTGCTTATTGTCGAGGTGTCCACTGAGGGGGCGGCTGAACCATTTGAAGGCCTCGTTAGATTCTCCGGGTTCCCCCATCGGCCTTGCTCGTCCTCAGCAGATTCAAAGAGGTGGGTGACAAGTCACCCCATCCCTAAACTAATTTGTAGTCACTCAGGGTCCCCATCGGTTGCTGACAGGAATGAACGGGGGGGGGGGGGGGAGAGGAGGAGGAGAAGGAGGACGAGGAGGAGAAGAAGAATGCACCACCCCAGTTTCAGGTTGACAGGAACAAACAATCTAACAAGCTTTCCAACTCCAACGTAAGAGCTGTGTTCACTTTGACCCTTCAACGGGGATTGGCTTTCACTCCAAAAGTTCATTCCACTGCAGCTAGGGGCTTTGTTGAATACCAACTCCGAAACACACAGAGAGAGAGAGAAATCCCCTGTCAAAGAATAATATTCATATTTCCACAATCAAGCATTTGTTTTCTAATCCCTCTCGCAATGCTTAGTTTGAAGGCCGGGGAGCAGTTTGGACTCTGCTGTTACTCAAGAACTGCTAAACCGCTCCGGATGCAAGATGAATTTCTGCTGGTGAAAAGTTCTCCTCCCAGACCTGCAGGCCTTAAGCACATTGCCCTCCCCCCCAGCATCACCCCAACTCTGTTTCCTCATAAGCAAGTCCTTCCGAATTTCACTCCGGAACCCCCAGACTGGTTCTGAATTGTCCCAGCAGCCTGAACCCCCCATTTAGCAAAGAACTCTCTTCCCAATCGGTTCTGTTTCTCATCTCATCATTAAGTTCTGGGGCTTGGGTTTTGTGTGTGTGTGTGTGTGTTTAAATAATGCCAATTCTAACCTCAGTTGCAGCAGTATAAATCTGTGGGAAGTTCCTTTACGAACACACAAGATCTCCCAAGCCCGGGCAGTCATTGTAAATTTTACAACCATGAAGATTAGATCAGAGTATGACCTCATATCTATAAAAGCAACATAAAAAAAAAACTTTTTACATTGCTGGAAAAGATAAAACCCATCAAAAGAAAGGGGGAAAAAAAGATGAGCCATTAAGAAAGAGAGAGAGAGAGAGAGAGAGAGAGAGAGAGAGAGAGAGAAATGTTCCTATATAATAAGGAATCAATCTGGATTGTTAAGGTGGACAACTCTGCCCATTTTCCCCTGGCTGAATGCATATCAAAACTATTTGCTTTTAACTGTTGTCAATTGTTTAACAGATAGCTCTGGACCTTTCATTGGGGAAGAAAGAAAAAGAAAAAGGAAAGCCTTTCATTTCTTGTTTGTTATCACTGGCTGCCCCCTTTTCTTATCACCGGAGATCCATTTGTAAATTAAACGTTACAAAAAAGGGAGAGAGAGAGAGAGAAGAAACTGCCTTTGACTTCAAACTCGCTGATCTTATTCAAAGGGAAGGATGGCTCCCTCTCGTTCTCTCAGCAGGATGACACAAAATTCGGTTGTACAGATGGTGTGTGGTCAGCTTGGAGGGGAGGAGGGGGGGGAGAGAGAGAGAGAAGAGAAAGAAAGCCCGTTTAATTCAAGGATTACCTCCCTGCCTGTTCCGCTGCACACTAAAATCAGATAATAGATAGTTTCCATGACTTCTAAATTAAATTTCTGAAGAAAGCGAACATTAAAAAGTTCCTGCGAAACAACAACACAAACACAGAGAGAGAGAGAGAGAGGGAGAGGGAAGGGTTTTGCATTGCTTTTTTACAAATTAAAAACTGAGCCAAGTTTCCCAGCTCGCTGGATCTCACCACCGGTCCCCAGCTAATAAGTACTTGTTAGTGCTCTTCTCCCAAACGTATACAGAACAGATGAATTCCTTTCAAGAGGGTCTATTCAACCACCGGGCTCAACATGCAAGCATGCATAGAAAAGACAGAGAGATACGGCCCTTTTCAAAGTTTTAGGCAGGACAGAAAATCCTCCGATATCATATGCTATGTTGTACAAACAGGACTCCATTTCATTTCCCTCTTTCTTTATTTTTTTTAAGTATCACCCAACCTCCTGTCAATTGCCGGCAGAGAAAGCTGCAATTTTTAGCACTTTGGGCTCATAGACTAAAAGGTAAGGCAAAATATTAAAGTGAAATCCATTGGCATGACGCCTCTGCAGCTATTTCATTGTTTAACTCGGGAGACGGGGGGGGGGGGGGAATATATATATAATATGACAAACATTCCATTTGGGACTATTGTTATTTTGACAAGCCATTTCAAAGGCTGCATCTCTTTTAGAGACTTATTTTTAAAATGCCAGGAAATCCAATTCTCAATATAGCCAAGAGAGCGGGGGGGGGGGGGGGGAGCCCTACGCTATCCCTTTTTTCTCCTTTTCACATTTCCATACGTAATGGTTATGTCTCCATCTCCTTTTACAGCCAATTACGAAAGGAACAAAAGCTATTCTGTTTGCTCACATATTTTCGACAAAATGCATTAAAACTATTATGTCAGCATGTTCTATTAAGCTCCGCATTCAGTCGAAAATACTTTTCAACCAGATCACATTTATCAAAACATAAAGGCCAACTCTAAAACACCATTTTGCTTGGTCAGCTGTGCTTAGATAAATAATGACAGATTCAAAACTAAATAACTAGCAAGGGGAAACCGGGGTGGTGAGAAGGGGGGGAGGAGAGAAACAAGCCCACTTTACGAAGGGTACACATCACAATGGGTTGGCTTCAAATATTTAAGCATGCCAGTACCAAAATTAAAATCTGATCTAATTCCCTCTCTCTCTCTCTCTGTTTCTCTCTCTGTCTTCCACCCCCTCTCCAGCCTTCCTGTAGAACCTTATAATCTAGGTTTAGAAAAGGGCCTACCTTCTAGCTTTTCTATTACTGCAACGTTAGACGGGGAAGCACCCGGGCACGAGGCATGCAGTGGGTTTTTTTTGCAGTAGACAGACGCACGTTTATACAAATTGATGTGCCCTAGATCGGATGAAAACCACACACACACAGGTACCCAAGACGATGTGGTGAGATTTCAACCCCCCTCTCAGCAGATAGCCAATAATGGGGAAGTACTTTTCCTTATCAAGACTGACACCGTAAAAGCATAACCCTAAACCTCCTAAGCCCACTGACTGCAGTGGAACTCTGCTTAGGGTGGCACAGGAAACATTTGCCATTTGCCTTCAGAATTACCTCCTCTCCCATCTTGTGGGAACTCACAGGGAAGCCAAAACAGACCCTTGAGGAATGACCCCTCCTCCCCAAATTATGAAAGCTTTCAAGGTTTTTTAAAAAAATATATATACATTTTGGGGGGAAGGATACCCCAGAAAGATGCAACCAAGCCAAGCCAAAACAGATTTCCAGCAAGATTCTCTTCTGGTGCCGTGTCCTTAATTGTCTCTTAAGAGCCACTGGCAATGGGATTAAGCCGAGGCAACCTGTCTCTTTTGCAACGGCAAGATTCTGTCTTTCTTGGATCTCCCAAGAGAACAAACGCCCTAGCCTAAATTCGTCTCCAACCTACACTTTTGAAGACTTTTTTTTTAAGGGAGCTGTATTTATAATCAAACCATCTTCGAGGGAAGGAAGGGTTCTCAACTCCACCTAAGGAGCATAGCCAGACTAACCCCGCCAGTCAGCTTGTTGGTTTCTCCCTTCATGTTGGAGTCTGGTCTGATGCTCCAAGTTATTTCTGCCAAAGAGGCTTCGTTTTCCAGACATGATTTGGGACCCAGGGGCTCCCAAATGACACAGGGAGGGAGAGGATCCTCCAAACCTCATCCAAAGGGGGAATGCTTCCCCATTCCCATTCCTGGAAGGAGGCCACAGATTTCATTCTGGAAAGAACAGGATTGATAGGTTTCAAAATACATTTCTTTCCAGGCCCACAGAATCCTTGTTCGTTTTCTTTCTCGTTTGGCTGCCGGTTTCCCCAGAAGGGTGGTATTTCTGATGCCGACTTGGGCCAAATCATGTTTTTTTTCCTGGCCAACTCAACACACCTACAATTTTTTAAAAGGGACTTTTGGAATTCCTGACTGCAATTTCAGACCAAGTCTGGGCAGTAAGAGCAGGCAACAAATAAATAGCTATATATATATTTTTTTTGGGGGGGGGGAGGGATGCATTATGAAACTCCACATATCCAAGTTCCCAAGACGCTTCTTGATTTCCCAGTCAGCAAGAACTGGGAAAGGGGGAAGAAAAACACCAAATCCATGTACCCACAAGCTTTCATATCATACCCCTAAGGACAGCACTGCCAACCCCCCTGCCGATTAACCTATCCCGTTCACCAAATGGAAAGAAAGATTGACTGGCAAGCAAGAATCCCACCGACCAAGCAGTGACTCCAAAAAAACGACCTCTCTTGTTTTTTCGGCCTACGGATGAATCAAAAAACGAACACTAGGGGGGGTGCCAGTTGCAAACTCTCCCAAAAAGTTGAGTGCAGTCCCCCCCCCCCACTTCTAGTGTCAAGCCAAGGGAGAGAGAGAGAGAGAGAAGGAAGGGGGAAGCACAAAATCTAAACTTCGGCTACGTAAATATTGGCAAAGGAACAAGAAACCAAATCCCTGTTGTTTGGCGGGCGGGGGGAGGCTCTATGGGCAAACCGGCTGTCAATCACCTCTTTGGGGGTCTGGCATCCGAGGGGTGACAAGGGAATAAGGGTTAGCAAAAGAAGCCAAGCCGATAAGGGGAAGCTAAAATAAACTACCAGCTTCCTGCTAGGCGACTGGGAAGACTCTATTGGGGGGGTCACCAGCGAGATACTGAACCCGGCGTATTGTGATCTGAACTCTGTCACCTTAGGCTGGGAGGAGGCAAGCAAAGGTTAAAACATCTGAAAGACTGCAGTTTTGCTGCAGCACCCATCTGCCAAAGTTGGCAGGGCTGCTGGACCCTCCCCCCCCAAAACCACTCCACTTGTGGGAGTTCGATCCCCACCCTCCCTCCCCCCAAAAAAGGTAAGGGCAGAGAGGCCTTGCTGTCTACTTTCAAAAATGTTGCCAAGGATTCCCCCCCCCCAGGGCCTTCCTCGGAGATGGTTTTTGTTGCCAGCAGTGCTTTAGGACTTCTGCTGGCCTCTTCCTTCTCTGCTTTGTATCAGTTTACTTCATTTCTCCTCCTCCTCCTCTCCCTCTTTTCCAGCTGATAGGATTTGCCACAAAGATTTTTTTTTAAAACCCTGATGTTTCTACATGCAGCAGAGTCCACTCTTCCCCAAAGAATCTTATCAGCCAAACAGGACAGGAGTGTAAATAGAGAAATCTGTTTGCATATCTCGCCAGGAGATGACGGCACCCTGTTTCCACAAAATGAAGCTCAGGGGAAAGGCACATGTTCCCAGAAAGCAAAGCTGGTTATGCCAGCGTAGAGAGGTGCAACCTTAAATATGTTGATAGGCAAACATATCCCTTGGTTTCAAAGAGATTTATTTACTTCCACAAGAAGAACGGCCTGAGGATGAGGCATGCATATCTTTACTCCGGAGTAATAGCAGCATCAAAGGTATATTGGCAGACAAGTTCCGCCAAGAGAAATAAGCATTTTGTAAAAAGAACAAAAAAAGTTATCTATAGATTTGTCTTTTGAAGGAATATCTGGATTATGCGTTCAGCTAAAAACGGCCTGGTTTCGAGGTGATAATTGAAAGCATAATTAATTATAGCGTGGACAGGGCATGTCAGCAGTGTTCGGTTTAGAATTGTTACTGGGTTTGGAATTTTTTTTTTCTACCAAAAGGACGATTCTGTGCTCCTAATTCTGTGTGAATTTTGCTTCTGCTACAGTCCATGCCACAGCAGAAATGTACGGAGATAAAGCCATTTCACCTGAGTGTGCAGGGAAGAGAGGCACATCCAAGTCAAACAAACAAAATTTTGTACAAAATCAGATAATCTTATAATTAAATTACAAGTGGCATCTTATTTTGGCTGCTATTATCTCCCCCACAGACGTAAGTAACTTGTTGCATGTACTTTGAGTCTGAAAGTATCTCACATTTTCAGCCCATCTGAAATGTTTACTGGCACAGGTTTTCAGAAAGGAAATACCCAAAGATTTCTTAAAATATCTGTGGAGCAACAAAAACCCAGCCTACTAATTTCTGTTGTTGTTTTTTTTTAAGGGAAAAGATGATTACAAAGATTCATTGCACAATTTCCCCAAGATTAGGTATGCCATGGAAGCAAAAATTCCTTCCAGTTTTTAGACCCTCACATTGCAGGCCCAGAAAGTCTAATTGAATGGAATTTTAGAAATATATTAAAAAAAAGAAGTAACCCAAACAAGAAGTGCAATAATTTTTAAAAGCCTTATTTTTCACAGTGACTGATAACGTTAGATTAAGAGCTACAGGAAAGATCTTGGATCCTGGAGTTTTTAATTGCACGGCATAATCTTGGTTTAATGTTTATAGTATAAACAGGAGCCATCAGGTGCTGCTTACAATTTGGAGGCACACACACACATATAAATGCAGCCAAAAATATAGACCAAAAAGGTAAACCATCTTCCGACTGAAGGTTTTGTAAGATCTGCTGTGTACCAATATTATTACAACATACTCGATCCTGTTAACACCCTTACAGAATGTAGCCTGCAGGCAACTTAGTCAAACGTATTGTCCAAGCACGTAAAAGGAGTCCTAACTGAAATGAATTGCTGGAGGGGTGGGGAGGGGAGGGGAAAAAAAGGGGAAAAGGTTCCTGCAGCATGTTGAGGGGGTGGCTGACTGCTTCCCTTAGCACAATGAAACCATCTTCACACACATACACTCCAAAAAGAGCCCGGAATTATTTTGTTAATTCAAGGAAGCTCTTGGTCAAGGGGGGGAATTGATTTCACGACCTCCGATTTGGCTAATATCTGGTTATTTTTTTAAAAAACACACACACAAACACACAAAACCCTTGAGAGAGAGCAACAGGCATGAAGACACTAAATTCTGGCGTCAGGGCAGTGCCCGGCTTTGTGACCACAAAGAAGGCCAAAATGTGAAATATATTAGGAAACATGTGGCTGGGTTTTGGGCTAAGAAAACGGGGGTTGCTTTGACTCTTTTAGTGGGAATGGGAGATTAAATTCGGAAAATTTACAGAAAAAATGAGAAATGTGAAAGACAAGATTATTCAAGGAAGGCAAGGAAGGGGGGGAGGAAAGGTATTTATTTCCTCTTTGAAAAATCAGGCATCACACAGGGCTCAAGAAAAAAAAGCAAAGCAAAAAGAAAACCATTTCAAGCGTGCGACCAAGATTTTGGTCCACAGTGGGATGCAAAGGAGTCCTTGTAAATATATACATTATATATCCTTTTCTTTTGGGAAAACATTAAAAAAATCCACGGCTAAAGGATTTTGGACAACCCCCCTTATATTTGCCAGGAGTTTGTGAGTAAGTGTGCATGCGCAGGAAAGCTCTTATATACCTTGAATAAAACTCTTTTGGTCTTAAATATGCCGCTGAACTTTAAATTTGTTTCCCCAGCAAAGCAAAGCATTCCTTTAAATACCCCTCCCCCCAAAAAAACAACAAAGGGGGAAGATTACTTCTGACCAAGAGATATACATAGTATCAAGGGAAGGGTTTCTTTAGGGAGCTCAGATTGTCCCCAAACTTTTCCAAGTCTCCTTTGCTCCGTGAAGGGGGTGGGAGGAAGTCAAGGGAGAAGATGCAAGAGTTGATGAAAAGTGCCCAAAATAATGGGAGGTTTTTTGTTTAAAGCTGGTATGAAAAGGACAGATCAAAGAACTGCTGCCCCCCTTAAAAAAAAAAACTGGCTATTCTGATTCGCCTGGTGCTTAAAAAATGGGGGGGGGGGGTTTGGAGAGGGCTTGTTTGTTGGCTGCAGTGACTGGGGTGGGGGGGGGGAGTCAAACGGGACGGCCCAAGAGGCAGAGCGGGTCGTGGCCACTCACAGGGAATAGGTCCTGGCCGGTTCGGCCAAATGCCCTCGGGCAGGCCCCAACGTGTCCTTTTAGGAAACTTTTGCCGGGGGGGGGGGTTTGAAGGACTATTGAAAGAGCCCCTGGGGTTGGTCGGTCTTTTTCCCTTGCCGAAATCCGAATCGTATGGCGACAATTCACCAAAGGGAGGGCAGGAGAAAGGGGGGGGGGGAGGCTGACTGGGGGCTTTTCTCGAAGCCTCGCGGCCGCTCTCGATATTCGTCGGAGGAGAAAGTCCCCACTCCCCCCCCCACCAAAAAAACAACAACAACCCGGCCGTCCTTCAAAAGCCAAAGTCACTCCGGATCAACTTCGTTATCATTTAACGTGTCACCACGCTGGCAGGAGCTCTCCAGGAGGGGAAACGTCCCCCAGGAGACAAACCCGGAGGCTGCCGGCTGCCAGGAGGGTCTCCAACTTGAGATTCTCGCCTCCCGACCCTCTGTCCTCGGGGCCGACCGTCCTTCTTCTTTCCTCGCCCACGTTTTCTTTCCCCTTGACCCCCCCCGTCCTCCCCCCACCTCACGCATCAACTCTTCACCTTTCGCCCGCGAACATCCCCCACCCACCCACCCACTCCCTCCCTCCCAAGAGCTGCGGGCTCCCGGGCCCGGATCTCGCGCTTCACTTCCTTCGCCGAAGTTGGACGCCGCTGGTCAATTTCCTCGGCTGAAATTGACACGGGGCACCGTCCGCCCGCCCGCCTTGCGGCGCCTCTTTTGGCGAGATCCGCCTCGCCCCCCCTCCCCCCAGGCCATAAGGCCTTTGAAAACTTGCCAAACTCTCTCTCTCTCGCCCCCCCCCCCCCTCCCGCAATATCTCCAAATTTCAACTCCTGGGGCGTCCGGCTGTTTAAACAGTGAGCCTTTGTAAACCCCCCCCCCCGGTTAGCGAAACTTCCCCCCAATACGGCAGATTGCCACCCGCAGCAGCAGAGTCGTCCCCCCGAAGCCCGCAGTTTCCCACGAGCTCCCAAGTCCCCGCAGCGCTTGCAGAGCGGCGCTCAGGCCAAAGGGCTCCTTCCCCGGGGGCAGCAGGGGACCCCGCAGAGCGAGATCCGTAGGGCTGGGCTTGGGGCAGGCCGGCCGGCCGGAGAAGGCGAGCGGAGGCCGATCCAGGCGCCCCGCGGGTGCCACGCGCAAGGGGACCCAACTCACCCATCCGGGCCGGTCGAGAGCGAAGGCGACAGCCGGGCGCGGAGGGAGGGGGCGCAGCTGGGATGCCCACCCCCTCGGCCATTCTAAGGGGGTGTTGCTTGCAGACCTCCAGGCCGGGCAGAGACGCCCCCCCCAATAGAAAAGCCAAGCCAAGGAGACCCCCCCCTCTCCCCCGTCAAGTGACCAGGGCTTGGGAGAGGAAGGCCGGTCCCGCGGCGCTCCGGATCTCGGCCAGGCAAAGCCGCCCAGCACCCGGGTCCCCGCGAGCCGTCCCTGGCCCGAGCCGGCGCCCGAGAACGCGCGAGCGGCTCTCCTGCGCGCGGAGAGCGGCGGCTCAGGAGAAGGAGGAAGAAGGAGAGAAGAGGTGGGGGGCGGGGGGAGGAGAGATCCGGTCCCAGCTCGCCAGATCGAAAGAGATCCAGCCACGGGGGGGAAAGATCCACAGTGGGGCAAATTGGGGGGGGGCACCCGGGACTCGAACCCGCCACCCCGAAATCCAGCTGACCAACTTGCAGGGCGGGAAGAAGAAGAAGAAGAAGAAGAAGAAGAAGAAGACCCGACGGGAGTTGTCTTCACCCCCCCCCCGGCCGCCCCCCAGCCCCGGAGAGGTAAGTTCGCCGCCCGCTTGGGCCACCGCGCCCCTCTGCCCTGGGCCGGCCGCCTCCTTCCCCCCGGCGCCCCCCAACTCACCATGGAGCGGGGCTGTCGAGGCCAGCTCGGGCTCGGATTGGAAATGCTGCGGCTTCGCTTGCTTCCTGCGCGACATGCTGGCTCACACATCAGCTGGGGCAGAATAAAAAATTACGAAAAAAAAATCTTCTCAAAATTACGGAAATCGAGCCCCGGCTCCCTCCCTCCTCCCTCCCGCGCACCCCCTCCCTCACCCTCCTCCCTCCCTCCCTCTCTCCCTCCCCCCGCCCCCTCCCTTCATCACTCCCTCCCCCCGCCCAGCAGCCTGCCCGATCCACCGCGCATGTGTCTGCCTATAATTGTGATTATCAATAATGCATTGCGATTAATCATACAGGGGGCGCTTTGAAAGGCCATTGGCACCGGGCCAGCGCGATTCAAACCCGCTCGCCTTAATCAATTAGGCGCTGATTTGCTGGCGACCCTTGTCTCTCCGCCGCGCCCGCCCAATGAGCCGGCCCGCCCGGCGGGAGAAGGGGGCCGGGGGGAGGGCCGCCCCGCCCACCCCTCCCCCTCCCCCTCCCCCTCCCCCCCCCCAGGCCGAGCGGGTGGGTTGGCTGCAGCGGTTTAACCCTCGTAGCAACCAGCTGGGAGTCAGGCACGCTCGGCCGGCCGCGGACCGGAGGAATGTTCCCGGGGAACTTTCCCTGGGTTCCATCCCGCGCAGCCGGCCGGCCGGCCGGGCTCCTCTCCTCGGCCTCTCTGCCGGGGTCGCTCTGCTCGCAGCTTCCCTCTTCGCTCTGGGGCTTCGACTTTCTTGCGGGCTTGTTTGTTTGCTTGCATTTGTGAGTCTGGTTTCCTTTCTGTTTGTTTTGTTGCATTTCTGGGGCCCCCCCCTCTTTTTTCCTTTTCCTTTCCTTTTCTTTTTGCATTTACGATTCTCTTTTCTGTTCGCATTTGAGATTCTCTCTTCTGTTGTTGTTTGCGAGTCTCTATTTTTTCCATTGGTGATTTTGGGTGGGTTTGGGTTTTTTGTGCACTTGTGATTCTATTGTTATTATTGTTTTGGGAGGGGTGTATTTCCCACCCCTTCCTCCCCCTTTCCCCACAAAAAGCTCTGCCTGGGACGCGGGAGCTCTCTCGCTTCGCCATGCAAAGAAAACTTTAAAAAAAGAAAAGAAAAAAAGAGTCAACTGCAAACTTTGTCGTGCCACTGCCATCCGTCCCGTCCCCCTCCCCCCAAGACGCACGAAAGCGAGGGGGTCAAAGCTGCGGTCCCCACTAGTCTGGCCAGCGTGTCCCATGGAGCGTACTCCCGAGTAAACCGGCAAGCACGTTTAAGCGGGGGAGGGGGAGCTCTCAGACCTGACTGCAAAAAAGTACCCCGTGTATTGCAATGCGTGGGGGTGGGATGGGGGGAGGGTCTGACTGTGCCTTTCGAATCCCGAAGTTTGGGGTTGGGGGCAAAGGTGCTGAACGGAGAAAGTTCAGGACTGCGCTCTTCTTATTCGCGTCTCCCCAGGCCCCCCTCGCCCCCCCTCGAAGTAAATGGGTTAAATGAGATGGCTTTGGGGGACTCTCCTGTGCCGGGCTGTCCTTGGGTGCCCTCCCCACCTTCCCGGGACAGCCCAGCGCCTTGTCGCCAGCTGCTGCTTCTGAGATCCTCCCCCTCCCTCCCCCCCCCCAGCTGCCCCATCGATCGCCCCTCCAGGCGGGCCCCACCTCGCCAGCTCCGCGGACAATCGCCGCCAACTTTCTCGCCCCCGGGCCAAGCCCGATAAGGCGCGGGGGGAGGGGGGAGCGAGGGGCGGGACTCTGGCAGGCCGCGGCGGCGCCCGGTTGGCTGAGGGCGCAGTCAGTCGGCGCCAGCGGGTGCCTGCAGAAGGTGGGTGGCGGAAACCGGCGCGCGCCTCTCCCGGGCCGGATCCTGGGGGCAGGCGGGGGGCGGGGCCAGGAGAGGGGGCGTGGTCTTCAGGGGAAGGCCACCGCCCACTTCCAGGCCGGGGGTCACTTTAGTTGGCTCCCCCCCTTTTGCTCTCTATCCTCCCCCTCCCCCGCAATAACATCTCCCTTTGCCCCTCTCCTTTTATTTCTCCAACTTTTGCTCCAGCTTAATCCTGCCTTGCCTTTTTCTTCCCTTTTTCAGATCGGAGGATGAAGTCCAAAGAAACGCCTGTCTGTCTTTGTAGTCTCCAGTCCCGGCACTATTTGGGGGGTGGGGGGTGTCCCCATCTCCCCCTCCCCCTCCCTCCTCCTCCTCTCTCCCAGGACGGCGACACTTTCTTGCTTCTCCTGCCCCCAGCTGGCTTCGCCGTGTCCCTTGACTGCGATGCCCGTCCGCAGAACCGGTTTCCTCCGAAACCCGTTTCCCCAGTAGGGCTGACCACGAATTGACACCGGAGTGAGCGGGTTGGGCGCTGGCGCGCAGGGCAACGGAGTGGGGAGTGAGTTCAGGTCAAGGGACGGCACCGCCGAGGCGGTTTAGGGACACCGGTTTCTTCGGACTACCCCGGATCGCTGGGGAGAATCGGTTCGGCGGGAATCGAAGGAGGCGTCCGGCTGGAGAGTAGGGCGGAGATCTGTCCCTGGGGGAAGGACGGATTTCTGGACAGAAAGACCCCACCCCCCTGCTCCGCTGAGCTCTCCGGGAACTGTTGGCAACCGGGCTGCTAAACTCATGCTGCTGGTGTGGCCTATCTCAGCCGCATCACACCAAAGGGCCCGGCGCATCAGGGCGTGCGCATGGCTCTCCCGACCCAGGGTCGCCCACCCCTCCCTGCCGCCCGATCCCTTTCTTTCTCCTCCTCTAGCCTGCGCCGCTCCCACCGGCGATCCCGGGTTGGGATGCCGGTGGGCCTGCGGATCTGGCCCGAAAGCCGTTCGCAAGACGGCGGCCGCCGGGTTTGCCATCCCTTTCGGAGAGGCGCGATGTGAAGTCCCGAAACTTTGGCCAGCTCTGGCGAGAGGAAGAAGCCAAAGACGCGCGTCCAGCCCGCTTTCGAGCCGTGTGAAATGGCAAAAACCCCTTGCAAAAGGTCGCCGAAGGGCACTGAACCGGCGTCATTTAAAACCCAGGTCCCTTTTGGAGCGAGTGGCCTTCCACCCCCAAGCGCGTTTACACGGAGGCGGGAATCCTGCTCTGAAAGAGTTCTGGGGTCGTCCCGGCTTCTATCTACTGGCCCATCCACATCTCTTTCTGTCCCCCCCCTCTCCATCCCCCCTCCCCCCCCACCCGGCCTGGCTTATTTACTCTGCGATAGAAACGACTCCTTTCCCTTGGCGTTATCAATATTAACAAACTCCCGGTAAAAGCAAGGGCGCTGATCAGATAGACCTCATTTCCATTTCAAATGAGCGGTTTGAAAGAGAGAGACAGAGAGAGAGAGAGAGAAAGAGAGAGAGCCCAATTGTGCAAACCTTTGCCCGGTCCGCCTCCCCTCCCCTCCCCTCCCCCTCTCCGGGCCCGCTTCCCTTTAAAAGGAAAAAAATAGTTAAGGACTAAAATTCGACAATGTGTATCAAAGCGGTGGAAGCCAAGCGCGCCTCCAATCTATCAAGGCGATCGGGAACGGCGGGGTGGAGGGATCTCAAAACACAAGCTTTGCCCTGCTGTACAATTGAATGTGTGGTCTCCCACCCTCCCACGCGCTTCTACGTTTGCACCCTCTGTGCCCCCCCTTTTCTCCCAGCAGTATTTTGGTACAGTAAAGATCAAGAGACAAACGGAGCCATCACGTTGGGAAAGAGGTTGAAAAATGAAGCTAATAACAGTCGCTTCGGATGTCATTATTTGGCACTGAATATTTAAAGACGCCCCTTCGGCAGAGACGAAGCTGCGCTGCGCTGCGCGGCCAGCCGCCGCCTCCCGCGACCCGGAGCGAGAGAGGAGAAGAAAGAGACAAGCGCGTGTCAATTTCAACCTGCCGGGAAATTGACGCGCTTTTGTTCGCTCGCGCTTCCAATCCGGCCGGGGGAGGGAACTGGTCGGACGGCAGAGCCGACTTCTGGCGCCTTCTGCCCGCTCGCTTCCCGACTTCCGAACCGTCTCGGACCGAGCCCTTAAGAGCCTTTCCCTCTCATCCCTCGTAATCTAGTTAGGCGCTGGAAATTAATTCGTATTTACATACTCATTAGGCAGGGGAGCGGCGGAGCGCTCCACTCACCCCCCTTTCTGGGAGGTTCTTAATTGGCTGGCTCTTCTCTTCTTCGCTCCCCCCCCCTTCCTTCTGAAAGAGGGGAAACAATCCTTTTCCGCGTGTTTCAAATGGCCTTAAAAAATCTTATCAATAACGCTTGGGTTAAAAAGGAAGAGGCGAACGGGGTGGTGTGGGGGACATTTGGAGAAGGCTGAAAAAGTTGGGGGAAAGCGCGGTTGGAGAAAGTGGGGCCCAATATGTATTTGGGGGAAGTTGGGGAAACTTCCGATGTATTCCTCAGAAAGCAAGACCGACCTCCGACGGCTTGAATTGGGACAGAGGAGTCCCATGGAGCTCAAAGCGCTGTAGTCCCGGATAAACATGCCCTGGACGGGGCGACGGCAGGCTTGGAGGGACTCTTTCTTGGGTCTTTTCTTTTCCCTTCGCTGGGATCGAGCCAAAGGCCGGCGGGAGGGGGGGGTCGCGAAGGGTAGCGGGTGGGGGCGGGGGTGGGGTGGGGGAGGAACGGCGTCTTTTTCAAAGTGAAAGGAAGACTCGCTCCGGATCGAGAGCGCGAGCCAAGTCCATTCCCCGTCACGATAGCCTGAATGCCCAACTTGGAAGTCTTTCCCCGCGGAAACGCCGCGATCTGGCGCATCTCCCCCCCCCTCCCCCCCCAACTCCCACCCAGTGAGAAACTGCAGGCGACGAAACGCGACCGTCTGGTCGTCCCCACCTCCCCTCCCCCGGGTGGATCTTTCTCTCCCCTTTGCGAGCATGAGCCTCTATTTTGCGAATCTGTGCACGGAGGGAGGGGGGAGGGGGGCGAGGTCCTCCCTTCTGTTCTTGCAATGCAAATCAGCCGTCGGTGGGGGAGACAGCCGCGCAGGTGGGATCGATCGCGCAGGAAACGCGGGAGGGAGACGGCGGACAGGCTGGAAGGAAGGAGGGCGCGCGAAAGGAGAGGCTTTGCCGTCCGTTCGGGCGAGGAGAAGCGCTACAGGCTCGGAAAGTCCGGGCGGAGACGGAACCGGCGCTGGGGTTCGAAAAGCCACCCGCGGAGGGTTGCGTGGGGGAAAGGGGATGGCGAGACGCATCCAGAGGGGCGCCGGTGGCCCTCCCTCCCTCCCTCCCGGAGCGTTCCCGATCGCCTCTGCAACGGACATTTGCTCAAAAACTCTTTCGCGGTCTCTCCCGCCTCCCCACGGCAAAAAGAGGCTTCCAGAACAAAACAAACCCCAAACCCTAAAAAACTTCTTTATGAAATGTTTCCGCGAAGAATTAAAAAAAAACAAAAAACGTTTTCCATCTAGTAGCTGGGAAAGAGGCTACAAATTTTCTAGGCAGCGATCAAACGTTTTCGCGAGAGAACCCCCTCCCCCCCCCCCAAAAAAAATCGCATAAATCCAACCCCAAAGAAAACCTCCAATTCTGGTCGCTCGTCCCGTTCCCCGTGGGCTGCGCGAGAAAGACCGAGGCACCTTCGCCTGGCCGCCCGGCGGAACGAGCCCGCGGATCCCTGCTCGTCGGGGCGCTCTTGGTGGCCTGTCGCATCCTAGAAGACCGTCGATAATGTCTGCCAACGGACACCCCCCTTCACCCTTCCCCCGCCCCGCTGCCTTCCAACTTTTCAAAACATTTTATCTGCCGGGTTGGGGTGCAATTTCTACATCTCAAGATGAATGACATATTTCCAAGTTAAAATTTTAAAACACCCGCATATATACATATTTCTTACATACAGAGAGTATGCATGTATGTATGTATGTAAAAGCAGAGGTAGTCAAACTGCGGCCCTCCAGATGTCCATGGACTACAATTCCCATGAGCCCCTGCCAGCAAATGCTGGCAGGGGCTCATGGGAATTGTAGTCCATGGACATCTGGAGGGCCGCAGTTTGACTACCCCTGTTTAAAAGGATCAGCTTTGCTTGATGCCTAAACGGTGAATCGCCCGAGTTCTCAGGCAGGCTCAAGTCATCCGGGTGGGATTTGGACCCCTTATCAATAGCGTGGGATCGAGAGATTCCTTGGCACCCCTGCGCCAGAGGAAGGAAGAGGGGGAGGGAGGGAGGGAGGGAGGGGAAGGAAATTGCCCCGGCGGCAGATCTGTGGTTCTTCCCCCCCCCTTCCCCAGCTGCGTTTTTGATTTATTTCCTAATGCTCATTCCGCAGAAGGTGCAGGGGCCCCCTTGAAGGCTTCCCCATCATTACTGACAACTAATAATTGATCCGGGCTTCTGCCAGCTCAGCTTTTCGACCTATAATTGAATCATAAGCAATGGGGAGGGTGTGTGTGTGAAAGTGGGGGAGAGCATCGGAAGTGGTGGGGGCAGGGAAAGCAAACACACCTTCAAACCCCCCCCCCACACACACACATAGACAAGCACACACATCCCTCTGCCCCTTCCAAGAGATGAGATGGACCAATGTCACAAGAAGAGGGAACTGTTTCATCTCAAGGCTTTGGTCCCTGCTTTATCACTGGCTCCCCCCCCCCCCACACCTCTGGGTAGTCTTTTTATACCTGGGCCATCCCTGCAGGGTTTCTAAACATATTATATATAAAAATATTATAAAATATTATATATATAATTTTGGCATTGTATTTGTTTCCCACCTATCTCTGGAGATTCCGGACGGTTTGCGTCGAAATGAAATTACCTCTCCAAAGAAAAGAGATAGATAAATGAGTTTCTAGGTGATCTGGCATGGAAAGGGATCCACTCCCAATGGACAGAAGGGAAAGTGATCACATTCTGCATGCACATTGGCACTCAATCAATCACGAACGCAGAGAGAGAGAGAGAGATCCTTCTGAATTTGCTTCTGAATTACGCTGGCCTTAAGTTACGTTGGTGACCAGATTGTCCCACTTTTGGAGGGACATCTGGGGGTACCTGGCAAACTGTCCTTATGTTGAAATTTTAAAATATGTATATTACAATACTATTCTTGCGTTTTATGAAACTTTTTGTTGCTTCATATAGACCAAATTTTAAATCAAGACCCCCCCCCCCCCGGTCAACGGTGTCCCGCTTTACCAATGTTAAAATCTGGTCACCTTACCATAAAGATGTCTGTTTGGGACTCCCCCCCCACCTCCGAAGATGAACAAAGTTTTATTTTGGGGATAAGCTTTCATGCTCATGCACCCTTCAACCTTCTACGAAGAGGAAGAGGAAGAGGAAGAGGAAGAGGAAGAGGAAGAGGAGTTGGTTCTCATAGGCTCGCCAGATTAGAAGTCTGCACTCTTAACCACTAACCCAAGCTGGCTCTCTCACCAAGCTGGCTCTCTTGGCCCTTTTAAATGGAGGTGCCAGGCATTAGACCTTGGACCTTCTGTATGCCAAGCAGAAGGGCTGTTATTCCACAGTCAAAAGGTTGAACAAGATTGCTCCTGGGTAGCCAGTAGACAATGATCTTTCTTGACACCTGAAGCGGCCTGAGATCTTTCAAATGGCTCCAGCTGAACACCCACTGAGCTTTTCCGCTTTGCACTCAAGATGGCTTTCCCCTTCCCCAGTTGTCCACAAATAATTCCTCTGCACCAATAGCCGCTCGTGTCAGTTAAGTATCCTCCCTCGACTCTAGTCCGGATTGATTTAATAGATGCATGAATTGATCAATCGGCTGGAAAGCATGACAATCAATCGAGGGGGTGAAGCTTCTTAATCAGCAGATGGCTCTGCCTAGGGAAGGGGGGAGAAATCACAACTTTCCCAGAATCGATATTTCAAAGTAATAATAACGCGGCCCAAATTAATGCGCTGAAGCGGGGGAGGGGGGTGAAATGGAAATAGATTGTGTGTGTGTTTAATTGCAAAGTTCACTTGAACACCTGGGAGGAACAGTCTGCAAAATCTCATGTTAAAATTGTCTGGAAGAGAAAGAGTCAGGTGCGTAGCTGTATCGGTCTGAAGCAGCCGGACAAAGAGTCCAGGGTGCCTAGAAGAAGAAGAAGAAGAGTTGGTTCTTATATGCCACTTTTCCCTACCTGAAGGAGTCTCAAAGCAGCTTACATTTGCCTTCCCTTTCCTCTCCTCACAACAGACACCCTGTGAGGGAGGTAAGGCTGAGAGAGCCCTGAGATTACTGAAGAAGAAGAGTTGGTTCTTAGATGCCATTTTTCTCTACCCAAAGGAGTCTCAAAGCGGCTTACAATCTCCTTCCCATTCCTCTCCCCACAACAGACACCCTGTGAGGTGGGTGAGGCTGAAAGAGCCCTGATATTCCTATTCGGTTAAGACAACTTTATCAGTGCTGTGGTGAGCCCAAGGTCACCCAGCTGGCTGCATTACTGACAAATTATCATATGCCTTGTACAATCTAGGCATGGTGCAAGATAGGTAAGACTTGGGTTTTCACTTGTAATGTAGCCCTGGGTGTGTGATTTGTATAAGTCTTATGATTATTGGATTGTCTGTCACCGGTTCCCCTGAAGATGCTTTTTGTGGTGAAACATGCTGGGAATTTTTTGGAGGTTTAAAAACGGAGGAATAAAATAATTTCACCTATTTTGCATCATCTGCCTCGGCCTGGACTTTTCAGACCTTGATGAGGAGGACAAGAAATGGGTGACAAGGTGTCTAATCCGCCTACAGAATCTACGGCCTGAGATGGGATGGTGAGCGTAGGTTTTATATTTTTAAGGATTCAAAAAATGTGTGGAAGATGACATCAAGCACCATTAACCCCGCTAGCTAAATGCCACTTTAAAGATTCTGAAGCGGCATATCTTTGAATTCTAGAAGTTTTGTGTGTGTATGTGTGTGTGTGTGTGAGAGAGAGTGGATTCAAGTAGCCACCATTGGAAATGAGCTTTTGAAGTGGAAACACAGAGTCGGAAGGCACCTCAAGGGTCATCTAGTCTAACCCTTAGCACAATGCAGGGACGTCATCATTCCATCCTTCCCACTTCCTCAGGGGACCCTTGCTGTGTGCCCAGGTCCTTGTCTTGCTCAGCTTGGCTATCCTTACGTTCCTGCTTTAAAACTCTGCAGAAGGCATTTGCCATAGCTGCTTATTGATTAAAGTTGATTCATCCTTTCACCAATTAATTGACTGGCTAATAAATGATATTGAAACACATTTGTACGTTACCAGAGCATAGACACTGATCCCCCACCCCGAGAAGCAGAAAGAGTTGTGATATCAGTTAGAAGAAGAAGAAGAAGAAGAGTTGGTTCTTATATGCCACTTTTCCCTACCCGAAGGAGGCTCAAAGTGGCTTACAGTTGCCTTCCCATTCCTCTCCCCACAACAGACACCCTGTGAGGTGGGTGAGGCTGTAAGAGCGCTGATATCACTGCCCGGTCAGAACAGTTTTATCAGTGCCGTGGCGAGCCCAAGGTCACCCAGCTGGTTGCATCTGAGGGAGTCTAGAATCGAACCTGCCATGCCAGATTAGAAGTCCGCACTCCTAACCACTACACCAAACTGGTTCTGATAAGTAAGGTCTGCCATTCAGTCCAGTCCCTGTTATAACCAACCCAGCCCCTTCCAAAGAAGGTAGAATGGTTATATGTTAAAATATGCCTTCATTCATAAAATCTGAGCAACATGGTTAACCGCTAGCCGGATTGTGCAATCTCTTTTCTCAAGAAGACAACGTGTAAGGAGTAAAAGTTGTGTTCCTGAAATGCTAGATTTCTACATGAGAAGACTTTCCCCATGGATGGGCCCTCAGAAGGGCTATGGCACCACTTGCCTCCCAAAGTGACAGGGTCTAGGAATAGCATTACCGTTTGATTTGATTGGCCCAGCACAGTACAAAGCCTCCTCAGAGTGCATTATCTATCAATTCATTTTAAACGTTTATATGCCGCTGTTTTGGAGACCCACTTGAGGCAGGCCGCAGCCTAACAGATAGAATTGTAAAACATAAAACCACAAAGATCCACCCTCTTTTAAAAATGGCCAGTAACACCCCAAAGACCAAAGGCACACACCTATATGGAATGAAAGTGGGGAATCACAAATCTGGTGGCCAACTCTGGGGTGGGTGATACCTGGAGAACTGGGGCTGCAGCTGGAAGAAGATGGGGGTGGGGACAGGGGAAGGGGACCGAGTAGGACGTAATGCCACAGAATCCATCCTCTGATGTAGCCATTTTCTCCAGGCCAACTGATCCAGGAGATCTCCAGATCCCGCCTGGAGACTAGCAGATATGCCTTCACATCTAAAATAAATAAATAAATAAATTATCCTTGCACACAGTGTCAAGGGACAGGTTTTAGCCTCTCCTAGTCCCAGATGCTCTCTTTTTCCCATTTCGTGTTTGATTCTGCCCTTGTTAACAAGCTGTTGTGTTTAAAGTCCTGGCTGCTTCAGATCACTCCACTTTACTTGTCAACGGAAGCGACGTTGAAATTTTTCAGACTGAAAAATGTCAGTTTTCTTTACTCTCTCACTCTTTTTTTTTGAGGGGGAGGGGAGGAAGGGTTACCAATTTCCCAAGCGGAGATTCAATAAAGAAATCT
This sequence comes from Paroedura picta, assembly GCF_049243985.1. NCBI lineage: Eukaryota > Metazoa > Chordata > Lepidosauria > Squamata > Gekkonidae > Paroedura > Paroedura picta. The sequence goes on from NC_135382.1 coordinate 35,536,386, forward strand.
TTGACACTTTATTTTAAAAACAAACCAAAAACCTTGCGTGTAAAGAAAAACGGACATTTTCTTTTAGTATTCCGACACTCCCCCCCCCCCCGCCCCCAAATGGTGATCATACAAAAGGTTTGCTGGATTTTTACTGCCCAGAAATTTTGACCAGCCGACTAAGGGATGAATCAATGAACAGGCAACTATTTCCTTTGCTACGAATAAGAACCTTCAGGTCTAAACATCCTTTTCTCCCTCCCCCCCACCCCCTTGCATGAACTTTCCCCCATGCTTTCCCTGTCGCTGGCAACATATAAATCATTTTGCATTAACACAATTGTAAATGTTGCCTGTGTCATTTGTTAGGGGCTTAGCTTATTTAAACATCTCAAATAATTGCGCAATTTGTATCTGGAAAGAATTAGGCTTCTGGAAGGAGTTATTAGCTGCGCTGGAGGTCTTTGGAGCCCTTTAAGGTTGCCTTTTAATTTTTCCATGGGGGGGGGAGGGGGAAATGTCAACATCTTAATATTAATTCAGTTCCTGCTTTTTTAAAAAAAATAGCGTGCCATGATCTGAAAATGCATGACATCTTTGAAAACATTAAACACGCACTGATCTTAAACTTACACAAGCTTGTGTTTTTAACATTTTAAACCGGCTTCCTGATTACTTTTTGCTGTGGCTTGTCCAAAACTGTTGTTCTTTGCCAGAGCAATGGTATATTTGCAAATTATATTTGGGGGTGGAGCCTGGGGAGGAGAGGAACCTGAGTGGGGCACTATGCCACAGAGTTCAGTCTCCAAAGCAGCTGTTTTCTCCTGGGAATTTGGTCTCTGTAGTCTGGAGGTGAGCTAAAATGCTGGGAGATTCCCAGGTTTCACCTGGAGGCTGGCATCCCTAAGCTACATGCTTACCCAGTGGAGAAAACAGTAGCTCTGATTTTTCAGACAGGGAAAATTAGGGAATGGAATGGGGGCTTAATCTCCCTCCACCCTGAAGAAACGTGGAGAGATCTAGTCATCGAATTCCTGGGGTTACATCTGGTTTGGCCTCCCTAAAGTGTGTTTTTGTGTGTGTGTGTGTGTGTGTGTGTGTGTGTGTGTGTGTGTGTCTTTGAGGGCTCCTCATCTCTCACAATAAAGTCCCCTTCTGGCTTCAAGAAGCCACAAATTCTCCCTACTTGTAAAACAACCCTTGGGGATTCTCATTTCAAGACTGCCCTTGCATTTTCAAGATAAAAAGTGTGCATCAGGGGAGAGGGAGAGAGAGGAGGAAGGGAGGGAGAGGAAGGGAGAAAGAGGGTGAGGTGGAGAGGGAGAGAGGGGGAAATTAGGTAGAAAGAGGGGAAGAAGGAGAGCAAGGGAGGGAGAAGGAGAGGGAAGGAGAGAGAGGGAGAAAGGGGGGAGAGGCAGAGAGGGGAGAGGGAGGGAGAAAGAGGGGAAGAAGGGGAGCAAGGGAGAGAGAGGGAGAGAGAGGAGGAGAAAGGGGGAAACGCAAAGAGAAAGAAGGGAGGGAGAGATAGGGGGGAGGGAGGGAGAGAATGGCACAAGGTCACCCAAAAGGTTCCATGGTGAAGCAGGGATTCAAACCCAGGTCTCCCTGATCCTAGCTAACCATACTCCCTCCATTTCTGCACCAATTCACCAGCCTCTGCAAAGCTGCATTTGCACTTGTCCCATATGCCCAGGATGTTACGGTCTTGGGATTCTAATTCATTGCCTGGAGCAAAGTCCCTTTCTGCGGGTTGCGCATTGCAAACTTTCCAACCAAGTCTTCTTTGCTGTTGACAGACACTTCTTTTGCGTATGTCTGTCACTTTGATTTAATATGCATTTTCAAGGAAGGGGAAAGGGGGGTATGCTTTAAGGTGGCAATTTAGCAGTAAGACATGCTGTGATTCAGATATCAGAAAATATTCAGTTTTCACTCTCTGGATCTTGAAATAAGCCTGAGAGGAAAAGTTGAGTTGTCTTTTTTTTAAAGAGTTTTAAAAAGAAAGATGTAGGTTCGGAGGGGGAGTTGCTTAGATGTTAAGCAGCAATTCGGGTACTACCTGGGCACAGGTAGGGAAAGGAAGACAAGCAGATACTTCCCAATTGCCATAATTTCTCTTTAGGGTTGTGTTCCCCTGGAGAAAATAGCCGCTTGGGAATGTGGATTCCACGGCTTTATACTCCACTGAGGTCGCTAGGTGTTTCCCTGGTTAGAGCCACGGCCTCTAATCTGAAGAACCGGGGTTGATTCCCCACTCCTCCCCATGCAGCCAGCTTGGCTAGTCACAGCTCTCTTAGGTCTGTTCTAGCAGAGCAGTTCTCTCACTCAGCCCCCCCCCCCCCCACCTACCTCCCAGGGTGTCTGTTGTGGGGAGAGGAAGGGAAGGGGTTTGTAAGCTGCTTTAGGACTCCTTCGGGTAGGGGGAGAAAAGCGGGGTCTAAATCCAACTCCTTCTCCTTCCTCCTCCTCTTTTGCCTCCTGCCATCAAGTTCTCCTCGCATTGTTGTCTGTTCCAGTGATTCTTGTCTTCTCACCAGCTATCCAAAACCCGATAGTCTCCTTTTGGTCATTTTAGCTTTCGTTCCCTGGCTCCGGTCTATGTTGGTGAGAGCACTTAAAACCTCCCCATAAACAAATGAATAAATAGGAAGGAGAACCAACGGAAAGACATGGGGGGGGGGAGGGGAAGGGGGGGAACTGTCTCCCACTCCAGTTTATTTGCTGCCGCCCGATGAGGGGCTAGGAGATGTTTATCAGCATGCACCAGGCAGCCGTGCAGAAGGGGGAGTCTTAATTTCGGTGGGAGACGGCTACAGCGTCCATTCTGAGAAATGGAAGGGCTGCAGGCCTCTTCACTCAAGACACCCTATTGATCGACTGCTTCTCCAGCCTCCCCCCCCCCCAGCGAGAGAGGCAGAGAAGGAAGGAGAGGGGAGGGGGACAAGAGACACACAGAGAGAGAGCTAGGGAGAGAAGTGTCTTGTCAAAGCAGACAGGCAGAAGGCTGTACTTTGCCATCATTCCAAAGAGGTGTGTCTGTGCATGGAGATTTCTGATATTCCGCACCCCAGATAGCTGTAAATCATGCTCATTGCCATGATCAAGATACGTTCCGAGGTGCCGGCAAAGCGCTTTCTATAAAAAAAGGTGTCCCTCGAATTCCATTCCGTTTTCCCAGCAGGAAACCTGATTTTTTGATTTGGATTTGGACTCTCTCTCTCTCTCTCTCCTTTTTCTTTTCAAAACAATTTCCCATTGACTTCTTGCTCCTTTCCGATCGCGTCCCCCGACACAATCAATCCGAGCCATAATAGGAGAGCCTCACTCTTCATAAATAATACATTTTGGGGGTCATTCTCATTTGCATCCTGCAATGAAGATTTAGTCGGCGGGAGAGAAACGCACGCGTAGCACATCTCCTCCAATATCGGGAATAAACGCAGAATGGGAACGCCGGACTGCTCTTAGGAGGATATATGGCCACGATCAATTAATCCGGCTTTGTTCGCTGCATGAGACGGGCATGTTTATGGGACCCACCGAAGAGTTTATAACCGAGGAGAAGCAATTGGGGGGGGGGGGAGGGAGAGGAAGGCCCAGGCATAAAACACCCACCTTTAGAAAATGAAACAGAAAAGTAGTCTTTGTACAAGTTTTCTTTTTAGAAGGACATAACGGGAATCGCTGAAAACGAAACTCAGCATCAGGTTCAAGCCAAGGGAGAGCTAATTTGGAGCCGTGGTTAGGGCAGGACGAACTGGCGGAATCTGCTGCCAGAGGGTGTAGTGATGGTCGCTGGCCTAGAAGGCATTAAAAGGGGAGTCGACAGATTCATGGAGGATCGGGTGGCGACTGAAGAGAACCCCCACATCCAGAGGCAGTCAGCCTCTGAATCCGAGAGCCAGGAGGCAACATGCAGGGTGGGCCCTTGCCTCTATGCCAGGGGTGGCCAAACTGTGGCTCTTCAGATGTCCATGGACTACAATTACCATGAGCCCCTGCCAGCATGTGCCACCCCTGCTCTATGCCCTCTTGCTGGCATTCCAGATAGGGATGCCCATTCCCAGGTGGGATCTGGGGAATCTTGTGGTTTTATAGCTCATCTCCAGGGGACAGAGATCAGTTCTCCTGGGGGAAATGGCTGCTCTGGAGGGTGGACTCCATAGCATTACACTCCCCGTTCCACATCCTGCCCATTCCCAGCTCTACCCCCAAAGTCTCCAGGCATTCCTCAACCCAAAGCTGACAACCCTACTTCCAGGGGAACTGGTTGGCCACAGTGTGGGACAGGATGCTGGAATAGATGGACCACTGGCCTGATCCAGCAGGGCTCTTCTTAAGTTCTTATGAAGGCCTTGGCCTCTATGCCCTGTTGCGTCCCTGTAGCACTTTACTCAAAATCGGGCCAATGGCAAATAACATCCGGTTGAGAACAGTAATACGAACATCTCCAAGTCTCTCTGGTCCTTGCAAAACTTTCTACACTCTAATAGCCTTCTGTGCCCTTTTTAGCTCCACACATACTTTTCCTCCAGAAATCATTGCCCGCTGCATGGATCGACTTAATTCATGAAAATGAGAATCGACTATGCGTGTGGATGAGTGTGAATCCACTGTAAAAATAGCTCAGAAAAGCTCTTTGGGTGGAAACACATCTCCGGAAGTATGCCGAGATGCTTCTAGGAGGAGCAGTGAGGGTAGGGGGGGGGGCAGAGTTTGAACATGCAGAGAGAGCAAAGCACCAAGATTCTTAAAGAATAAAGTAGTTTTTATTTATGAAGAGAAACAACTATGCAGAGAGAGAGAGAGAGAGAGAGAGAGAGAGAGAGAGAGAATTCCAACCCAGTGTGGCGGGCACAGCGACAAAATGGCTCCTGCAAAATGGCTGCCCCAGGAGGCGGAGCCAGACACAAAATGGTTCCTAGCATTTACCTTCGGTCACACAGTGTAGACACTTGTGTGGTTGTGGCAGCTGCTGCCAAGGCAACATTAAAACAAACCCTGCATGGCCAATCAGAACCCTTCTACCTGTTTTGTTGAGGGGGGGACATAATCTGGACCATGAATTAGGGTCACTGTTGTGGGCAGGTAATTTTGAATTTCCAGCATTCTGCAGGGGGTTGGACTAGATGACCCTTGAGGTACCTTCCAATTCAATGATTCTATGACATTTTGGCAGTGGGATATTAATAATGGTATTATAAATGCATACGTACATACAAGTGGGTAGTCATGTTGGTCTGAAGCAGGAGAAAACTGTAGAGTCCAGCGGCACCTTGAAAACCAACAAAGTTTTATTCAAGGGATGAGCTTTCATGTGCAGGCACACTTCCTCAGATATAATGTCAGATACAAATCTAACCACCGCTTTCTTTTTCGGCCTGGTTTCCTTTTACCACTGATCCCTCCTAGCACAATTGCTCTCTCCACTGAGTTGGATCGCAGGATAGGGCCCAAGTCAGTGAGCCGGGGTTTCGTGATTCTTCCTTCTGGTGCTAGATCAGGCTTTATGCGCTGGAGCATTTCCTCGTTTGTGACTTCTGCCGTCCAAGGAATCTGCAAAACCCAGCTGTGCAAACCTAGGCACGCCTGGATACATGGGGAGGATTAAGGAAAGAGCCTCTTGTGGCGCAGCAGACAATGCAGTCTGAAAGCTCTGCCCATCCATCGTATTCAGGGGGGAAAATATCTTCTCAGGTCTGCCAAGAGAGCTTGGGGGGAAGAAATGAAATCTGCGTGTCAAGAAGACTGAGAACAAATGGAAAAGTCTTTTGGAGGGAGGGAGGAAGCATGGATGGGCATACGCTTTAACCAGATAAGTGCTAGAAGCTTTTGGGTGAGTTTTTCTCAAGAGTCGGTGGGGTCGGATGGTTCACCCTCTCACCCCACCAAGTCTTTTGGGTTCAGATCTCTAGTCACCCATGAAACTGGCCATGAGCTAGGGATGCCAGCCTCCAGGTTGAACCTGGGGATCCCCTGAAATTACAGCTCATTTCCAGGCTACAAAGAGCCGTTTCCGTGGAGAAACAGGCTGCCTTGGAGGGAGAATTATGTGGCATTAAACCCACTGAGGTCCCTGTCCTCCTAAGACTCCACTCCCAAATCCCAAGGACTTTTCCAGACTGGATCTCATAACCTCACCTGGAGAGCTCCTGGAATGACATCTGGTCTCCAGATGACGCAAATCAGTTCCCCCGGAGAAAATGGCCACTTTGGAAGACAGACTCTGTAGCTTTGAACCCCTCTGAAATCCCCCCTTACCAATCCCCCCATAGAATCATAGAATTATGGAGTTGGGAGGGACCTCCTGGGTCATCTAGTCCAACCCCTGCACTATACAGGACACTCACCACCTTATCGCTCACCCACTGTTACCTGCCAGCCTCTTGAACTTTGACAGAATCAGCCTCTCCGTCAGATGGCTATCCAGCCTCTGTTTAAAAATTCCCAAAGATGGAGAATCCACCACCTCCTGAGGAAGCCTGTTCCACTGAGAAACCGCTCTGTCTGTCAGGAACTTCTTCCAGAGGTTTAGATGGAAATTCCTTTGAATTCATTTCATCCCATTCGTTCCTCCAAATAACACCCCCCAACCCCAGATCTCCACGAATTTCCCAATCCAGAGTTGGCACCCCTGGATATTTAGGACCCTCTCATTAACTGGGGCCCTGTTTATTTAGCTGGTGCCGAAATTCAGCTTGGGTGGATGGGGGGGGGGGGGGGGAGTTGGTCAAGAAGGTCCTTCAAATCACAGTGATTGGTGCTTTCTCCACGTTTGCCCAAACTCGAAATGAAACTTGAGTGCTGGAGCTGCAGTCTGGAACCAGAAAATACATTTTTAAAAAATCGCTTCTTCCTCGCAGTTAGAAAGGTTACAGCAAATGAAGAACGTGTTGGAGAAAGAAAGGAGGGGGGGAGGCAGAGAGGGAGAATAGATGCAAGGCCCTTGGGGCGATCCAGCATCGGATGCTTAGCTAGTCTCAGGGCAAAAGGTTAAGTGAAAATGGGAGGAAGGAGTGATCAGTGAGGCAGCCGGCTCAGAGAGGGTTAAATAAAATAAATATGCCCTGGGTGGACTGATGCCGGCAGAAGGGCTTCCTTGACACCATGGGTGCCTCCCACAGGATCCTGATCCATTCTCCTTCTGCCCAAGGAGAAGCACCGCAGCCAATCGTGAAAACAAAAGGCAGATGAGACAGGAACCGGTTTGAATTCACGGCCATCTTTGCCTGGGAAATCAATTTCTGAAGAAACCGTCAAGGGAGACCTTAAAGATGCTGAGGGGGAAATCCAGCCAGAGCTAAGCCAAGAAAGGATGGTTTTTAGGGACAGAAAGTAAAGGAGATGTTGGAGTCTGGGGTCTCCCGGAATGTCAAGGGGTCTCAGGGATCAGTTTTCCCGATAGGGTTGTCATGTCCGGGTAGGGAGATTCCTGGAGATTTTGGGGGAAGGTGGGGTTGGACGAGGGGAGGGACCTCAACAGGTTAAATGTGGCAAAGTCTGCCCTCCTAAGCTGCCATTGGCTCCCCTGTAGCGGCAGCCTTGTTGGTCTAAAATGGGCGCTACCGCCCCCTGGTGGCTGCTGCAGCGATCCAGGGGGTCGGCGATGGGCCACAGGTACGTTTGGGGGCGATGAATAACTATTAAAAAATTAAAAAAATTAATTTCCAGGGCGCTGAGTAATATTTTTTTCTGGAAAGGGGGCGGTTCTGGGGATCAGCTTTTGTGTGCAGGTAGACTCTGTCAGATACTTTTGTGTGCATGCATGCAAAGACGTACACCAGGCTTTCTTGACCAAGGTTTTGTGAAACCTGGCAGTTTCCTGATGGCCCTGGAAGGGTTTCCTGAAAGGGTGGGAGTGAATTATTTCAGAGATATGACCATAAATGGTCATGTTGACCCCCTCCCCAAATGGCCAATGATGGGCCTGGAGGGGGTGGGAAGGGGTGGGGCCCCAGGTGGGCGTGTCCACAGCTATGCTTCCCAACCGTATTCTGCCCGATTGTGCCTCTCCTGGGGTTTATCAAAGCCTGACGAATATTTCAGGGCTTTCTCAATGCTAAAAAAGTTGAGAAAGGTTGGCTTACAGTCCGAATTAGACTTCGTTAGTCTTAAAGTTGCCCCTGGACTCAAACATTTGTAATATTAAATAGAGCTGCATCCTTCTAAACCTGCTGAAGTCAATTCCAATGGTGTGGATGCTGTTTAAGACTGGGCTTCGGGTTGCCAGCCTCCAGGTGGGCCCTGGAGACCCCCAGGAATTACAGTACACCCCAAGACTATACACAACAATTACCCTGGCAAAAACAGATCCCTTGGAGGGTGGTTTCTATGGCATTGTACCCCGCTGAGGTCCTGAAAATTAGGAAATGCACCAAAAGATTGGGCAGACCCCAGCCGAGAAGCGAATTCGTAACCGAACATGCGCCCTGATAGCAATTCTGGCCCGCTTCCCTCCTCATTCTTTGTGGGACTTGCTCTCCTCCTTCTTCCCTCGCTGAAACCCTCGATTTTTGCTTGCGAGATGCTCGGCTCTGCTTGTCATCCGCGGCAAGGTGATTTCAGTGCTCGGATGCCAGGAAACCTTTCCCACTGATCAAAACACAGCTGCATAGGCTTGCCTGATCGGTTAATGGATGCCACCGCTCAGGGGTACGTCTGCCTACCCCCGGGAAAATAGATATAATTAGCAGAACAGATATCATAAGGATATGCAAATCCTGGCAGGTAAAAATGACTCGTAAGGAGACAAGGTTTTCATTTGCCAAGCTCCTATGGAAACATAAGCAGGAAACAAAGGAAAAGGAATATATCTCTGACCTACATCTGAAATCATTCCCACCATACCATGTTTTTCCATACCTGTCCGGACAGCTGTTCGTTGTGGCTCTCTCTGGGCAGAGCCGTCTGCCGGGCACTAGGAACAGAATAACACCTTTCCATATTTTATTCTCCCCCTCACCAGCCCCGCCCTCTTTGGCCTTTGGTACCCAATTCTCCAGGTATTTCTCAAGTTAGAGCTGGTAATCCTAGCACAGAGACCCTGGACCTCCTCAGGATACTCAATATATTCTTCACATTGAATCATGCCCCCTACAGATCTTGCATAATCCAGCACATAGGTCCTAAGGGTTCAGATGTCCTTACATTATCTCTGCAAAAATGTTTATTTGTATGCATTGGTTTTTTTTTTAATGTAGATCCTACTTATCTCCTTGACTGGGCTCATGGCATTGTTCTCCCTTCCTCCACTTAATCTGTGTACCCATGACTTTAGGAGGTTGTCTCAGATGAGAGATTGTGGCAGAGGCCTAAGGTCACCCAGGGGCTTCCATGGCAGTGTGAAGGATTCAAAGCTGATCTTCCCAGATCCTACACTCTGACCACTTACCAGGGGTAGTCAAACTGCGGCCCTCCAGATGTCCATGGACTACAAAAGCTGGCAGGGGTTCATGGGAATTGTAGTCCATAGACATCTGGAGGGCCACAGTTTGATTACCCATGATTAGACCATCTTTCATTGTTATATTTTTGCATTCTCTTTTCATGTGCACATATCATCACTCTCACATAGGCTTGCCAACTCTGGGTTGGGAAATACCTGGAGACTTTGCGGGTGGAGCCTGGTGTTGGTGGGATTTGGAGCGGGGGAGACAGGATCCCTGTGGAGTCTAATGCTATGGAGCCCATCCCCCGAAAGCAGCCCTTTTCTCCAGGGGAACTGATCTCTGCCGCTTGGAGCTGAGCTGTAAAACCTGAGGATCCCCACTTTCAAGAGCAAGGAGGGACCCTTGCGAACGGGAGACGTTTCCCCGCTTTGCAACCCGAGCGTCGAAAGGACTGACAATTCCTTGACCCTTCTCGTAAAAGGAGGCTGAAGTCAAAAGCCATTGGGAGGAAGCCTTTTCATGGTAAGCAAATCATGAAATAAAAGTTGGTTGAGAAGTTTGCAGCGCTATTAAAAACATTTAACCATCGCCCGGAGGTACAGTCGATGGCTATATCTAAAGTATTGTTTATTACAGCATGCGGGGAGGGGAAGGCCTCTCCGAAAGTGGGAACAGGAGCTTTCTAGGGCTCTCTGGTTTTTCTTTTGAAGGAGACAGAGAGGGAGAGGGAGAGGGAGAGGGAGAGAGAGAAAACAATTAAAACTCAGTTTCTGGGAAACGTGGGCAATGTTTTGTGACTGCATTGCAGGGGGGGGGAGGCAGAAATGCTGAGGGATGGGATGACTTTTAGAGGGCAGACCTTCAAAGACCGGAGAGCACAGAGAGCCACAAGAATTGGGAATTGCAAATAAATAAATAAATAAAATAAGCTGCCCTTATCTGTGCTTCCTTTCTAAATGGAGAGGATTGTTTATTTGCAAAATGTTTACATTGCCTTGCCTTCAGGCAAAAAGACCCAATGCACAACCCCAATCTAACAAGGGGGAAATGTGGGGGGGGGGCTGTTATCACAACGGATCCGAGCAGGTCTGTTTTCTGTTTGTTTGATCTGAAATTCTTCACAAACAATGAGAGGGCCAGGGACAGAGGCATTCCTTTCAAGGGGCAACGTGGGGTAGTGATTACAGAAGCCTTTCTCAATCTGTTTTTTTTTAAATCATTGAGAAACCCCTGAAACATTCGTGAGGATTGGAGAAATCCCCAGAAGTGGCGCAATTGTGCACAATATGGTTGGGAAGCAGAGCTGTGGACACGCCCACCCAAGGCTCCTCCCCTTCCTGCCCCCTCCAGGCCAATCATTGGCCATTTTTCTTGGGGGGGGGTGAAAGGGTCAATATATGGTCATACTACTTGATAAATGTTTAACAAATTTAAATATATAAAACATTTAATTTAATTAATTCCCACCCTTTTAGGAGAGCCTTCCAGGAGATCCTTTCTTGAAACCCTGGTTGAAAAAGCCTGGGTTATAAGAAGAAGAAGAGTTGGTTTTCATACCCTACATTTCACCCACCCAAAGGAGTCTCAAAGGAGCTTACAATCGCCTTCCCTTCCTCTCCCCACAACAGGCACCCTGTGGGGTAGGTGGGGCTGAGAGAGCCCTGACAGGACTGCTCTGTGAGAACAGCTCTATCAGGGCTGTGACAAGCCCAAGGTCAGCCTCCAAGGCTGCATGTGGAGGAGCTCATGAGATTAGAAGCTGCCACTCTTAACCACTACACCAAACTGACTACTACACCAAACTGGTATAGACCAGGCTTCAGTCACATCCCTTTTCTACCTGTTCCTTTCCACAGGGATTGAACCTAGGGCCTTCTGCATGGACAACAGATGCCACAACACCTCCACAACTGGTGCACGAGAGAAACATGAAGTCAGACTTAATTCACTTTCCCTGCTACAGCTGTTTTCACACCCACTGTCTGCTCTCCCTTGCTCCACGTGAGTCTTTGTAAACAACTGCATAATGCTCAGACATTGTAAGGTTCAAGGGTGCTGTCCTTCCGAGAAAACTATGTGAAAAGTTGACCTTCTGAAACTTCCCACCGCAAAGGGAAGTGAGAGGCACCAGTCAAACCGTGGCTCGAAAACGAAGCCAGAAAGGGATGAGGATCACATGCTTCAGGTTCATGCCCCAAGTGGATGTTGAAAATTCCTTCTTCTGCTTTCAGCTGCTCACAGACTCTTCATCCAGACAGTCCCCTGCTTCCAGAGGTCCCAAAATAACCTCTTCTCCTGGGTGAAAGTCTCTCAAACAAAACCTTCTACGTGAAAATATCAGTGTCCATTACCTCCCCTCCACACAAAAAAAGCCAAAATTACATCCCCCAAAACTTTAATCCAATTAATAACATTCAACCTGGCGCCTCAAAAGCCATTGATCTTTGGTTACCTTCTCATAGTTTAGGAGGCCCCAATGTGGGGCCTGAGGAGCCATGAATCCTTTGCTGATCCCTTTCATGGGGCATGCTCATGTTTTTAGAAAGTGGGAGGGGCCAGATGGGGCTTTCACCCATCAGGGCTTTTCATTGGCCATTGGAGATTTGATTGAATTTCAAAGCAACTTTCCTATAACCAGGAACATTCCTATAAATAACATAAAAAATCCTGTGCTGATCCCTTTCTTGGGGCATGCTCATGTTTTTAGAAAGTGGGAGGGGCCAGATGGGGCTTTCACCCATCAGGGCTTTTCATTGGCCATTGGAGATTTGATTGAATTTCAAAGCAACTTTCCTATAACCAGGAACATTCCTATAAATAACATAAAAAATACATGTAAACCAAAAGGATTTTGGTAGTGAGGCCTTCCTCAGTGGTTAAAATCTGCACAATACACACCAAATGAGGTTTTTGTGACGGTTACAGCATACCTTACCAAAGCAGCCTAAAAAAATGAAAAGGCAAAAATAAAGACAGTTGATTCAGATTAATCATCATCGTGGGTTATATTTGGAAAGCAGAATATAATTCTCAAGGTCTATTTACCAAACACTTTTCAAATGACTCACACCAGGTGTCTAGTTTTGACACGGAATAGGTAGCTCTCCTGATTGTTCATTCGAACCATCTGAGATATGGTTGATGTTAGTGGTCCAGATTTCTACAATACATATAGACAAATACTACCAACTTCATGACCCTGATCTGAATCCACAACCCCTCCACCCAGCCACCCACCCCGGTGCTATTCTATATATCAAAATACTTTTCATCTGGGATCCCATGCACTAGCTTGCACAGGACTTAGAAAGGGGGGAGGGATCAATTTCTACAGATCAGTTTCTTTCCTTTCTTTTCCTGTCTCGCTAATGTCCATCTTTAGCTCTATCTTTGGGGGGCGGGGGAGAATTATGTCCATATATCATACTGTCTAAGACAATGAAAGACGCTTGAACCCGACACAGAAAGCAATATTCCATGATTCATTAAATCTAATTTATTGCACGTGTAATTAGGCACCTCTTAGTTGAACTCGGGTCTCCGGAGATAATACGGCTTGGAACTTATACATGTGCCTTTCTTCTTCAAAGTGCTTTACAAACATTAGCTAATTAACAACATAATAAGACATGAAAGGCCAGGGTACTTATAGTACTTCTACACCAGGTTCCCTAACCTCTGCATAATTCAGATTTCAATGTCTGGGAAATGTATTAAGGATGTCTATTGTTTTAATTGCAGAACTACCTCTTTGGGGGGGGGGAACACACAAACATCTGGGTATAGTGTAACAATTCAAAAGAGGAACTGGGAACGTAGTAATGACTTTTCGTACTCGATCACATTCTCTTGATCAGGGGTAGTCAAACTGCGGCCCTCAAGACGTTCATGGATTTCAATTCCCACGAGCCCCTGTAAGTCCCCTAGCCCCTCCACAAACCCTTCTGTCCCAAGGCTCCACCCCCAAATGTCCAGGAATTTCCCAAAAGGGAGTTGGCAACTCTAGAGAAAGATCCCAAGTGAGACCGAAGCTACGGTTTGATTGATGGACTCAGCTCACTGCTGTAGTGGCAAGAACCCAGGACCCTTTGGAGGGGAACAACCAGGTTAAGGAGGTGGTGAGCTCTCCCTCACTGGCAGTCTTCAAGCAAGGTTGGAGACACACTTTTCTTGGATGCTTTAGGATGCTTTGGGCTGATCCTGCGTTGAGCAGGGGGTTGGTCTAGATGGCCTGTGTGGCCCCTTCCAACTCTATGATTCTATGATTCTTCTATGATTCTATAATGCAAGTGCTGAAACCAAGGGGACCTCAGGAGCGCTTAACTTTGCTGGGATCATCCTTAGCAGTGCAAGATTTGAAATAATATCTGCCTGCTCTGAGGCCATGCCTGTGCGCATGCAGGCAGCATTGTGCATATGTTCTGTACACAAGATATCCCGAAATAGCAATAACATCCTTCTAGACATGTAAATAGGATTATGGGGAGGCTTTCAATGACTCCGAAGCCAATTTCACAACCCTCCTTGCTCCTTTCTCGTACTCATTTCCCTTTTATGAAAACCCAAAGCAGCCTCATATTTATAGATTTCTTTTTCCAAAAAATGTCGTTATTACTCATACACAGTCTGTGCAGCTCTTCTGAGCTATAAACAGGAAAGCGGTATTTTTTTTTTAAGTTGCTTTTTGTAAATATTTTAGGAAGTGCCGCCAAACTTTTGAGGTTTAGAGTGTCCTCGAAAACTTAGCCTGCAGTGCTAAATAGGCTTTCTTGTGAGTAAGTCCCACTGAATTCAGGGTTTCCCAGGAAACACACATCAGGTTGGATTTGGGGAGATGATACGCTGTTTCTTGATCTGAAGTAACTTCTTTTGGAATGGCCACTGATAAAGAACAGGGCATGGCTTTGAATCTTGAAATGGTATCTCTTTGAATGCAATGGTTTATGTATTCATTAGTTTTATAGGCTGCCCCTCTCCACACAGTCTTGATCCTGGCCTGACGGTCCCCATCCACTTCCCTCCCTCAGAGGCAAGAATTTCCCTCTGTTTCTCTTTGCCTTCTGTGACTGAACTGCCCTAGTTATCAGTTTTCTCCTTTCCTGAAGAATTCTGGCTGTCCCACCCTGGTTACGGCAAATGTCTCTGCTCAGGAACCACTCAAACCTCGACAAACAGCTTGACACTTTATAGAAAGTTCACGCTGGGTGACCTGCCGCAAACTTGACTCGGTGAAGCAAAAACTGTCCAAAAATTCATTGTGAACTTTTGTTCATTAGTCAATTTATGCCCATCCATGCAGTTGGAACCCCAGGTGCGTTTTTGAGCCCCTAAACTCCCTAGAGTTGCCATTGGCAAGGGACAAAAGGCAGGGCTAGAGTTGCTAAATCCACGCTGGGAAACTGTAGAGATTTGGATATGGGCCCTGGATCTCAGTGGGATACAATGCTAGGGGGTCCATCCTCCAAAGCAGCCACTTTTCCCAGAGGAACTAATCTATGTAGTCTGGAGATGAACTGTAATTCTGGGAGGTCCTACCTGCAGGTTGTCAACTCTAAAACAACTATTTCTTTTTTTAAAAAATGTACTCCCCCCAGCTTTTTTTCCAATGGGGCTTCAATGCAGCTCAGTGGGAATTTGAAGCAAGACCCCACCCCCCATCCCATTCTGACACTATTCAGGGGTAGTCAAACTGCGCCCCTCCAGATGTCCATGGACTACAATTCCCACGAGCCCCTGCCAGCGAAATCTTGCTCTGCTAAGGATGGACATCTGGAGGGCCGCAGTTTGACTACCCCTGTGTCTAACTCAACATTTCTCATCTTTTTTTATGCCATTGGAAAACCAATGAAACATTATTCAGGCTTCAAGAAACCCCAGAAGTGGTGCAATAGTGCAGAGTATTATTATTATTTGATTAATATGTATTTCATTTCTAGGCCGCTCCTCCCTGCACAGCAGGCTTGGGGCAGATTACATCATAATGTATTGTCTAGGCATTATGTCTGCATTGCTTACTCCAGCATCCTTGATGCCCAGGGATCATGAGGAGGTGATGTCACTTCTGGGTGACTCTCTATGCATTCCCCATAATTTCTATGATAAAGGCCATAGAGACACAAGGAATGGCCTAGAGCATTGCTACAGAGCACAGTTTCCCTCCTGCTCCTCAGTTTCCTGAAATATGGGAGACTTGCGATGGGGCTGGAGAATTCCCTCCGAGTCATAGGCTATGGGGAAGCCTAATGGGAAAACAGGAAGTGGAGAAAATCCGGGCACCCAAGGGATGGAAGAAGGATGAAGAAGCGCATGATCACTAGCCCTTGCTCCTAAATGAGTTGCAGGGAAACAACCTCACACATGTAGACACTGCGTTGTCTTCTTTGTGATGAGGTAAAGCATCAAACCTCATGGCTGAAATTATGCGGATTTGATACACCTTCAAGCCTGATTGTTTTGCGCATCCCCGCCCCCCCCCCCCCCGAGGCACTTTAATTTACTGAAAGCCAAGATATGAGAAGATACCCTTTTGTGGTCATGGTAGATATATTGGAGGTGAATAATGAAAATCAGGGTGAGGAGGAGCCCCCTGCGGAGAAGAAATTCGGCTCTGCCCTCCGAGTAGGAAATGTTTTATGTGTGAGTAATAATGCGGTTTATGGTTTTCTTGTAATGCATTGTCCAAACGTTAATCTCAAATCATTTATCAACGTTTTCCTTTTGTGCTGTACTAATGGATCTCTTTAGCAAAGAAGATTTTATTTGGAGAAAAAAGAAAAGGGGAAAAAAGCATGCCACCTCGAGCAAGAAGTGGCAAAGAGCCATTTATCTTTTCACTGCCCCTTTGGCGGCACGATAAGAAAAGTAACTTGCCAGGAATGGAGCCCCTGGAAGGATGCAAAGGTTCCGTGAAAAACTGACTTTGGTTAGAAACCGTGGTTGCCAACCTCCAGGTACTGCTAACGAAGACAGGTGTGATCCCAAAAAATGGAAGAACGACGAAGACAAGACTGATGCGAAGACTGATAAATAAAATTCTTTAACACCAATTATCCTGCATGATGTGCTCAAGCCAAAACAGGGTCTGGATTTGCCTCCCGTTTTCACATTAATTTCATCAGTAGCTTGGACTTCAAGAAAGCAATCTCCTTGCATTCCCTCGCACAATTATTTCCAATGATTTCCGAATGTCATTAATGTCTAATGATTCCTTCAATTAGTGTGGCTCGTGGATATTAACCATGGCTCTCCAATCTCCAAAGACTCTTGCATGCTTGCCAGTGCTTCACTGGCAGCCTGATAGGTGTAGAGTTTCACATCTATGTAATTACCACTGAAGGACCAGGATTATTGACTTAGATGTCAAGAGAGTTTCCCCGATATATAGGTCCACACAGCCTAAGGTTAGCAGCAAGTCAGGGTGTGCCCATCTGACCTGTCACCTTTGACCTTCAGAGTAAACTAGGAAGCCTATTTGCCTATCAAATCAGGATTCATGGCTATTAATGAATTTATCATAATGACACAAGAACTGCATAATATAATCATTATGTTGATATTTTATATACAAGGCCAGAAAGGCCCTGGCCCTTGTTGAGACCAATCTAACCTCCTTGGGACTAGAATCCCTGTATAGAGTTAAAATTAGTTCAAATTGAAACAATAACATTACATCATTTAGAAGAATTGTTTTTTACACCCTGCTTTTCACTACCAGAAAGAAAAGTGGCTTACAATTGCCTTCCCTTTCCTCTCCCCACAACAGACACCCTGTGAGGTGGGTGAGAGTGAGAGAGCCCTGATATTCCTGATCGGTCAGAACAGCTTTATCAGTGCCGTGACTGGACCAAGGTCCCCTAGTTGCCACTCTTGACCACGACACCAAGCTTATATATTCATTATAAATTTTCATGTTTTAAAACCTAATCTTTAATGTCTTGTTTAAGTAGTTGACCCCTTTGTAAGCCACCCTGAAATTCTGGGGAATTTATTATAAACAAACAAACAAACAATGATGTGTGGGTGAGATTTTTATCTGTTTTAATGGCTTCGAAACATGATTCCATCTTGTATATTTTAATTTTTTAACTGTCTTGGTCACCCTTGGGAGGGCAGAAAGGCAGAAGATCCACTTGGTAGGATAAAATAAAACAATAAATAGTCCTAGAAGCACAACACATGCTGAAGAGGAAAAGACAGCGGTGCGATCTCTTCACCTTTATGAGAAACGCTCATAGCCTGACTTACTAGAGAGAGAAGGGGTGGGGGATGAACCCTCCACTTAGCGCTTAGGTTTTCCAGAAAACATAACAAACGCTTCTATCTCATTGCAGATTTCGTATTGGAGTAGGCAAAAACCAACACAGGGTGAACAAAATGCTGCAGACTGCCATTCTTAACCCGATCTAGCAAGTTATCAGGGGTCGTGAGTACATTTTATAACCCCTGCTGTCGAAGGAGGGAGGGGGAGGGAGGGGGGGAGAATAGCAGCATCAATCTCTTGGATAAAAATCAGACCACTTTCTGCCACAGTTTGACCTCACTGATACCTTTGGATAGTCTTACGTGTCTAAAATCCTCCCAGCGATTATCAGGGGACAGTTTGAAATCGGAGCTTTAATGGTGAAGTCTGGAATTACCAGACTTAAGCAACAGCCACACACAAACACACGAACGCAAGAGAGCGTCTGTAGGCATGTACGTGTCTGTGAGAGAACACATTTAACAGAATTCGGCTACTGCTCACAGAAAATAAAAGCAAAAAGGTGCCCTGACTAGTCCTATTATGTTGTCTTCCTTAAAGAAACAAAGCGGTAAACTTGAACTCAAGATTTTGGGGACCAAGTTATAATGTTGGGTGGGTGTGGGAGGAACCGGGATTTTTTAGTTGATTGAAAAGTAAGCTTCACCTCAAGGGATTTCTGCATCACAGGGCTGAAAAATGGATGCTGCATTATGGAACCAGGTCAAAAGATTAACTAACTGAAGGATGAGAAATTCCTGGAGATTTGGGGAGCAGACCTTGAAGAGGGCTTGTGGTCTTACTATCTGTCTCAGTGTTGATTGGCTGGAGCTTGTGGTCCCACTTCCTGTGTCAGTGTTGATTGGTTGAAGCTTGTGGTCCCACTTCCTGTCTCAGTATTGATTGGCTGAAGCTTGTGGTCCCACTTCCTGTCTCAGTGTTGAGTTGCTGAAGCTTGTGGTCCCACTTCCTGTCTCAGTGTTGATTGGTTGAAGCTTGTGGTCCCACTTCCTGTCTCAGTGTTGATTGGCTGAAGCTTGTGGTCCCACTTCCTTACTCAGTGTTGATTGGCTGAGGCTTGTGGTCTCATTTCCTGTCTCAGTGTTGATTGGTTGATGCTCATGGTCTCACTTCCTGTCTCAGTGTTCATTGGCTGATGTTTGTGATCTCACTTCCTGTCTCTGTGAGAGGTAAAGGCTTTTACCTTCCATAAAGTTTGTTACTTTGAAACTGTCTCTCCTGCCACGGTATTACTTCCTTTTAGAGAAAAGAAAGACAGGCCATAGATGAGCACCATCTTTTTTTCTTTCTTCCAAGAGTTAATAACCATGGATTGGAATTGACGGGTTTCTATTTAAACCTATTCCGATGATATATAAAGTGGCAGTGAAATGTAATGTTGGGGAGAGAAATTAGTTCAAATTTCCTCTCAGAGAATTCTCTGGGTGTACTTTGCACTAGTCACTCTCTTTTTCTCTCAGACTAACCTACCCTCCATGGTTGTCGTTAAAGGGAGAATCTTGAAACCTTGGATGCTGCACTCATAGTTTTGTTGTGAGGATAAAATATTTAAAATTTGAAAATAAAAATAAAATGGAAGGGAGGAGCACAATATAAATCAATGTGTTTGGGTAGACTGACGGGGATAAATAAGGTAAAGAAATATTTGGATTCTATTCGGATTCTAACTTACTAGTTGAACATGACCAAGAAAATGTAGATGAGAATATGAAACTCGGGGAACCACAATAAATGTAGGGATGTGAGAGCCCGTTTGGTGTGGTGGTTAGGAGTGTGGACTTCTAATCTGGCATGCCAGGTTCGATTCTACACTCCCCCACATGCAGCCAGCTGGGTGACCTTGGGCTCGCCACGGCACTGATAAAAGTGTTCTAACTGAGCAGTGATATCAGGGCTCTCTCAGCCTCACCTTCCTCACAGGGTGTCTGATGTGGGGAGAGGAATGGGAAGGCAACTGTAAGCCACTTTCCTTCGGGTAGAGAAAAGTGGCATATAAGAACCAACTCTTCTTCTTCTTCTTCTTCTTCTTCTTCTTCTTCTTCTTCTTCTTCTTCTTCTTCTTCTTCTTCTTCTTCTTCTTCTTCTTCTTCTTCTTCTTCTTCTTCTTCTTCTTCTTCTTCTTCTTCCTCTATTTTGCTTCTTTATCCACAGATTATTTTGTCAGTTCTTCCTGTTTATTTCCAATATGGTGCTTCAATATGGCGTGTGTATATATATATATATATGTATATACATATAGCACTAAAAATAAATCACGTTTGTAACAAACTTCAAAATTCTTTCTGATGGAAGCGTTGAGCATAATGAACAATTCATGTGATACAGGAAGGAAAAGAAGAAGAGGTTTTTAATCTCTATCTATGACCAAGCCAAGTGGGAAAGAATCTAAAATAAACTGTTCTAAAACTATTCTAGAATCAATTCGGTCTGTGATTGGACACCCCATGCAGTACATGTTGATATCCAAAATGCATTCCTGTTTTGATTGTTAAAAACCGTTTCCTTCAAAAAGCCTTCCTATTTGAATGTTTCAGTTAATGCCTGGGATAAAAATGAAAAATAATAGGAGAGGGGCATACAATAACAGGAACGGGGGGAAAATGCAAAAGAAACAACAAACTATACGTTCCTTTTTATCTCACAGGGGATGATTATTAAGATAAATACTATGCTAAAGAATCTGGAGTTAATTATATTCCATATAATCAGACATTGGTTGACTTGTAATTTATTGCCCCCTAATTTGCATTTATTATCAAAGATATTCCATTTTCAGGAAGTGCAAAATAACATGATGTAAGTAGTGATCAAAATGGCATGCTTTTAGCTAACTTCAAAACTGCGCTCTGGTCTTTTCAAAACCAATTACATACAATTTCAGGAAATAACACACCAAAGACGCACAGGCAACTTGTAATTGTCAGCGCAAGAAAATATCAGAGAGCCCAAAAAAGAAGACGACATTTTTGGAAAGGAAATAATCACAATGCCCGACGGAAAGTATCCCTCCGTAGAGAGGTAGAAAAAAGACATGAAAGCAGGTGGAATCAGCATAGAAAAGCCGGCGTCTGTGAAGTTTCGGCCTCTGCTGGGATCCAGATTAAGAGCCAAAAAAGAAAAGAAAAATCATTAAAAATGAGTACACTATAACACCCGCTAATGAAAAAAAAAATTGGCAGATGGCTCTCGCTTTGAATTAAGATCTGACTGCTATTGAAGACCGACTAATTAATCTCTGCAAAAATGCAAAGCGGTGAGTTTTAACGGTCAAAGTGTTATCGCTTTCTTTCTGGGGAATCAAGATCACCTGGCTGGTGATATGATCCATCCCCACCTTGCTTCCTTTCCTTTTGTGCTTGGGATCACCCCACTGCTTTCCCTCTTTCCCTGTAAAGAGTGTTCTTGTAGGGATGCCAGTCCCCAGATGGGACCTGGGGATCCCCCAGAATTACAGGTCATCCCCAGACTAAAGAGATCAGTTCCTGTGGAGAAAACAGCACCTGTAGAGGAAGGATTCTGTGTAGGGATGTTAGTCCCCAGATGGGATTTGGAGATCCCCTGGAATTATAGTACATCTCCAGACTAAAGAGGTCAGTTTCCCAGGAGGCAATATTTGCTTTGAAAGGTGGACTCTACAGCATTATAGTCCTGCTTCAGATCCTGCCTGGCTTCACCCTCAAAGTCACCAGGTATTTCCCAACCCAGAGCAGGCAAACCTAGGTGTTTATAGAAAGGCGGTATTCTTGTATTGCTGCCTACCCTCCTTTCCACAGATCCCACCTTCCCTACACTTGACCCCCTCCCAAATCTTCAGGTATTTCGTAAACCAGAGTTGGCAAATCTTGCTCACCGTAGCATCCAGGCTGCAAAATTGTAATTGTCTATCTCCAGAATCCTGAGCGCTGTAGCCAAAGGTCTAAAAATATCTGTTTCCTACCATCAAAGAGATATTTTTACGGGTTTGGAAGCGACGGCCCGACTCGGTGATAAGGCAGATTGTGAGAGCAAAGATTCTTTTGCGAGAGCAAAGCATCAAGCCCCAAAAGAACATATTCCAAAGATCTAGGATTACGGAGACAATGCAAAGGCTGCCTTGTTTGTGGAAGGCCATTTTACGACCTAATAAATAAATGAAATCCACCTCCCTCCAACTCTTAAAAAAAAGTAACCAAAACCCTTCATAGTTTCCATGACTTCACCCTGCCAGTGCTTATACCTGTTTTGTTTCCCACAGGGTTGAATTTGATTGAGTGATATCCATGGAACTGACAATTCCGCAGGTACGGCCCTGGTTGGCCTGATCTTGCCAGATCTTGGAAGCTAAGCAGGGTCAATCCTGGTTAGCACTGGGGTGGGAGACCACTAAAGGCAGGCAATGCCAAGTGACCTCTTGCCTTGAAAACTCTCCCTGAGGTCATGGAGAGCTGCTGCTGGTCACAGTAGATGACCCTGATCAGGATGGACCAAAGGTGGGGAAGGGCCCTGGCTCAGGGGCAGGACGTCTCCTTGATTTGCAGAAGGTCCCAGGTTCAGTCCTCAGTCCTCAGATAAACAGGACCAGGCAGGAGGGGATGTGAAAAACCTTTCTCTGTCTTGGACCCTGGAGAGCTGTGGAGAGGGGCTGTGGCTCATGGGCAGAAGGTCCCAGGTTCAGTCCTCAGCATCTCCAGATAAACAGGACCAGGCAGGAAGGGATGTGGAAGATCTTTCTCTGCTTGAGACCATGGAGAGCTATGGAGACGGGCTGTGGCTCATGGAATTGGCAGAACACAGTGCTCTATGGGGTACATACTCGGAGAGGCGGTCTCTCAGATATGTCTAGAGAGCAGTTGTAATTCCAGGAGTTCAGCCATCCCCTGGAAGTTGTCCACTGTGTATTTCGGGGGGAGATCTTAATTTGAGCACTGCTTTGTTTCTGTTGTACACAGTAAAAATACCATGTTGGAGTCTCGGTGGCAGATTCCCTAACCCAGGGCCTGTGGACCCTCAGGGGTCTGCAGGAGCTCCGGCCAGGGTTTGTGGCATTTCCCGTCCTCACTGAATGGACTCGGTCACAAGCTAGGGAGCTGGACACTTACACTGCTACGCCAGCCTTTTGCCAGCACGAGTTGTGTTGTGATTTTTGTGTCTGGGAACAGGTGGAGCCTTCAACCGCCTCTTGCCTCTCCCCCCTCAATCTCCCTCAAGACTGCCTGTTATTTATTTATTTGTTTATTTATTTAATTTGTATCCCGCCCCTCACAAAGTCTCAGGGCAGCTAACAAAGTAAGGCTTGACAACAAAACCTGTACACTGGATTAAAAAGAAACAAGACATATATAAAATAAAGACAGAATGCAGGTGGTTTCGTCACTTCCTGTAACAGGCAACTTAGGGGGGCGTGGCAGGAAGGTGCGGCCAGCTGACGTCACTTCCGGGGCTTTGTGAAGGCTGGGAAATTGTTTCCGGGGCTCCTAAGTGGCCAGAAGGTCGACAAAGGCTGCCCTGACCCATCCATCCCCACTTTTCAACGTCACCATTTCGGAGGCGCCGTTTCTCGGAAATCCTGCCCCTTCCCTTTGTCCAAAAACCCATTTGAGGGCTGCAGGGAAGCCTCTCTGCAGAATTCCCATCTGGCACGGAAGAGGAATGACCCCCCCCCCCCGCCACATTGTCCTCCACACTCTCCCCCCCCCACTTGTTGTTCTGCTACTGCTGAGCCGGTGTAAGGTTAATGTTTTACTGCTTAGCCCAAGCCAGAACACCAGTTTCTTATTACAGTCGCTTTACACTCCAATCCCTCCGTCTTCTTCTCCTCTGTGTGATTGATTCTGGCGAGCTTCGACTCACATTCATCCTCCCAAAGCTAAATCGCAGTGCGAGGAAAGAAGGGGGGGAGTGACCAAAACGCATGGAACACGGGGAGAGTTTGGTTAATGTATAACAAAGCAATTTCATGAATAAATTTGTGTCGCCGCCCCCCCGGGGTCACCGAGCTTTCGTTCAGGCAAATGGTGGGCCGGTTGGCTGTCACCTTCTTCCCCGAAGACAGCACCGAGATCGAGGAATGGCGCACTTTGGAATGGGCCTGGAACTTGAGGATGACACCTCTGTTGGCGTTGGGCCGATCCCTCTGTGTTACTCAGGGGCCACCAGCTACATTTTCACGGCTGAAGATTTTGGAGTCCTTCCTCCTCTTCTGCCCCTCTGCCAGTTATTTGTGCACTTCTGGAGTTGTGTATTTTTGGATTTTAGCTTAAAAGTGGGTCCCTTGGGACAGAAGTACCAGTGTGGACCAAATGTCCCTTTCAGAATTTCAGAACATGTTTTGCAGTGCCACTCATGCTGGTCATTTCTTCTCTTACGTTGCAGTTGTTTGTTTTATGCCTTTAAAACATTGTTCAGATGCCATGATGAACACAATTCTTCCTTCCATTACCTGTCCCTCCCTACCTTCTTTCTTTGCAAGATAGCTCTCCCTCCCTCCCTCCCTCCCCTCCCCTCCCCTCCTTCCTTCCTTCCTTCCTTCCTTCCTTCCTTCCTTCCTTCCTTCCTTCCTTCCCATTGCAATATTTTTTTTTACTTTATCCCAGCAAATGAGCAGTCCTAATGCTGATGAAGGAATGGTAAAACTCCATTTGCTCTGGAGACCAAGTTTGGACAGCGTGTGGAACATAAGCAGAGAATCCCGCTTGGCCTTAACTGAAACACCGCCCCCCTCCATATATGTATGTATTTATATGTAGTAGCACTACAGCACTTCTGGTTACTCCGGATATCAAAAATTGCAGTCCTGACGAAAGCAAGATTTCTTATATACAGAAAGCTAGCAATTCACAGCTTGCTCATATAAAATCCTTCCACTTAACAATGCTCGGTTTTATTTCCATTTTTGTAATGTGTCGCGAATTTACTTCCACGGCGCAGCATTTAAGCCTGCGGTCCTTTCCCGCAGTGTGAATTGCATGGTGCTATTCAGAAAAAGAGCGAGCCGTGTGATTTTTGTGGAATGTGCAACTGGGCTACGAATTACGATATGGATACCCCCAAACATCCCCCCTCCCCCTAAGTGCTGGAAGCTGCATTTAGATGCCTGGTGGTTCCTGAGTCATTAATACTGTCCCAGAAGTATTATTTCTGGGTTTTTTAAAAATCAAAGTCGAGATGCTTTTTTGCCTTGAATGTTTGGGAATGCTGTAACCTCCATTAAGCAAAGGGATAAAAACAAGCTACTGTTTTGTAGGGAGAGGATCCTGAACCCTGAGTTACGTCCGAGGCAGTGCATTTGTCCCTTTCGACATTCTGAAGGTGGTGGCGATGCTCGGACCCATCTCCCCTTTCTCGATAGAGACACTTTCCTTTCCTTCTTTCTCTGCAGCGCCCAAAGGGTAAAAGGCACCGCGAGAAAGCGGGTTGAGGTGCTTGCCTAATTCGCTTTTGTTATCAAGTGAAATGACTCCACAAATATGACAATAAATCACTCCGGAAATCTATCCGAGCGGAGGCAAGTGCTCCGTGCTGATAATGCATCAATCAATATTTAATGTTTACACTTTAATTAATCCACACACAGGAAGCATTCTTTCAGTGACAAAAAAGGGGGATGAGAAATAAAACATCTTTGATATCAAACGGGGGGACGCGAGCCTGCCTATCTGTTCGGCTTTGATTGGGCCCTCAATTGATCACCGCTGCCCTGTCTCCCCCTCCCTTCCCCCTCCCTATTGCACCAGACTTCAGTGTCGCATTTGGATATAAAACAAACACAGCCTCTTTATGGAGGGAAAGGAGGAGAGAGCGAGGAGTGGGAAGCACTGGGTATCTGCTTCCACCGGCAACCTCAACAGGAGAAGGAGGAGGAGGAGATGAAGAAGAACTGGATTTCTCTTTTGAACCCCCACATTTCACAACCAGAGGGAATCTCACAGTGGCTTACAAGCGCCTTCCCTTCCTCTCCTCTCCTCAGGCACTTTGTGAAGCAGGTGGGGCTAAGAGAGCTCTGAAAGAACTGTGACTGGTCCAGGGTCATCCAACAGTTCTCGTGTGTCTCAAAACAGCTTACAGTCCCCTTCCCTTCCTCTCCCCACAACAGACACCTTGTCAGGCAGGTGGAGTTGAGAGAGCCAAGGATGAAACAGCTACCTACCATCCCTCCATTTTAATATCCTTACCATGTTCCCAGTCACTGTAGCTAAAGGGGTACTTTTGGAAGAGAAAAATATTCTTATGCTAAAAGCGGTTCTCTCTTTTTGTAGTGGAGAAGGCCTTGTCAGAAATTAAAAGCATGGTCACTTGCAAGAAGGTCTTAGGTAAACACATGAGCATACGAAGCTGCCTTATACTGTCCCCATCATTGGGAAATATGACTTTGGGGGTGGAGACAGGAGTAGGCAGGATATAGGGCAAGGATAGACCTTAGTGGGGTATAATGCTACGGAGTCCACCTTCCAAAGCAGCCATTTTGTCCGGGGGAACTGATCTCTTCAGGCTGGAGTTGACCACTAATTCTGGGGGATCCCAAGGTCCCATCTAGGAACTGGCATCCTGAGTGCATCAAGGTTAGTCTTGTGGACTCAGACTGGCAGGGTCTCCAGTGGAGATCTTCCACGTCACCTGCTAACAGATCTGTACACCTGGAGATGTTAGGCATTGAACCTGGGACTTTCTCATGTCAAGAAGATGTTGTCCCACTGAACCACAGTCCCTGCCCTTAAAGCAAAACCTTGAGTCGTCTTTTGTGAGAAAGTTGGCCACAGTCAAGTGAGAAAGTTGGCCATGGTCAAGGTCTGAATTGAATGCCCTGAATTTCTGCCACAATGTCTGGGACCCATTTTGGCTGAAAGCATCTCGAAGCTACCATCTGCCATCCATGAGGGAGAAGGAACAGAAGCCAAACGCCTTTCTATTGAGTTTGGACTCTGAGCTCATGACAATTACATCTTCCTTCATATTTGTAATGGGTTGTAGCTGTTGTAACCTCCTTTAGGAGGTAACGTTGATGTTCATTGCTTGGGGAGGGGGGAGGTTGTAAGGCTGAGCAAAAATACAGCTGCCAGATAAACAACTTGTGACTAGATACATTTCAGTGGGTCCCGTGAAAAATGCCCGTTCCTTGCCGTAGAGCTTAGAGCACAGCTAACTTTGCTTGGTTTTGGACCTGGGTGACTTAAGACAATGTGAAGTTTCTGCCCCACTTAGTGGAAGGGGATGCCAGGAAGGAGGCAGTATTTTGGCATTCGTGACAGTAATATTTATTAGGCAATTTAACTCCAGCAAGTGGTGTTTTTCGTTATATTTGGTCCAGTGCCCAGAGGTTTAATTTATAATAATAAAATATTTCCAAAGTAGCAGCCAAACTCAAGTAGGTTCAAGTTCTGCTTCCTACCGAGGGATTAAAAAAACAACAACACAATGTTTCAGAAGGATTCTTCCAGGCATCGAAGTTATTCATGTCATTCAGGCTGAGAGAGAGATACTTCGACACTTCCAATGAAAAACAGGCCACCACCTAATGAGGGAGGGCTGAAAATACTTCACCATGAGGAAATTCTTCCTCAAATTTAGATGAAACCTCTGTTGCTGTTGTTAATACCCCTTAGTCTTGAGTCCTTTCATCCAATACAACTGACAGTATGTCTGCCCCATCTTCTGCAGGGCATCCCTTTAGGTACTGGAATATTGTTACTCTATGAAATCTAGTTTGTGATTCTTGCTCCCCAATGGCAGCACCATTCTGCCCAAATAGAGAAGGATTGTCCTGCTTTCTGTTGCACTGCAGCGCCACCAGCAGAGGGGGCCAGAGTTGGTATTGCAGCTGCCAGTTTAGCAAGGATCAGGTGACCCAAGAAGCCAATCGAGTGCTATCCTGTTGTATAAACCCCCTGTACCTGCCCACTTCTCTGGCCACTCCTCCCGCCCCAATGCAATTCCATAGACATGGTCTCCAGAAATGCTTTCAGCTTTAGTTTTCAGTCTATTTTAACATCACCACCCATGTATACTATTCCTCTCTGCCTATCAAGTCAAACGTTTCATGAGAGCTTCAAAACAATACGTGCCATCTTCTAGTCGAAGAAGGGAAAAGTCACTTTGTTATTAATTAAACATTTCTTACACATACTCCCAAGGAATCAAAGCAGACCCTTCTGGAAATAAAATAAAGTTTCTGGGTTCCCCCTCCCCCCCTTTACCACGTTGTTCAAGGAATTCTGTTTGTCAGTGACAAATAGAAAGCACTTAGTGTAATTATTGTAGCACCTCACTAAAACTCAGATGCTGGCCGTAGGTGATTGGAGCTATAAAATTTCCAGAATAGAAACAATGAGCCCTGTGAAGCTAATGAAAACAATTGCCAACTTCCTTGCTCCAAAATCTGATTTTTTAACAAGGACTTCATTTCTTCGGGGTAGCCAAAAAACGAACTGTTTATTGGAATCTAAATCAGGTCTCCAGGAAAAACATTATTTTTTTTGTGTGTGAAGAAAATGTAAAAAAAAAGAAAAGAAATCAAACCGTGTTGTACAAATGACAGTATAATTAAACCGTTTCGACAGTTTCAAGCTGTCTTTACAACAGCACAACACAACGGCTCGCTGAGAGAAATGATCAGAGTCAAAGATCTGGTTGTATCTTGGGCTGGAACCAGGGTTGAGATCCGAACTAACCTCTTACTCATCTGTTGAAAAAGGCATTGTATCCTGAGGGCTCCTAAAGTCCCAACATAATGCTGCTGGGGTGTTGTTGGAAGAAGACATTCATAGGCTTGCCACCTGTTCTTCATTTCAAGGAAGAGATCCTTGTTCCTTTATTCCCCCGAAGCACCTGTGGAAAGGAAGAGGGAAGGAGGGTGGGTCCACAGCTCAATGACAGAGCATTTGCTTTTCTGACCTCTGGCATCTACAAGAAAAAGGATGAGCCATTAGATGATATGAAAGACCTCCACCCGAGACCCTGGAGAGTTCTATGTCTTTTCCCCTTCACTGAAACACCCACTCAAATCTCTCCTGGCATTCCAGAGGTGGGCCAGAGGGTTTTATGGCCATGGTTGCTAACCTCCAGGTGAGGCTGGGAGATCTCCGGGGATTGCAACTGGACTCCACACGAAAGATCAGTTCCTCTGAAGAAAACATTTGCTTTGGATGGAGGACTGAATGGCGTTAAACCCTGCTGACTTCCCATCTGTCCCCAAACTCTGTCCTGCCCAGGTTCAACCTCCTCCCTATTTCCAAATCCAGAGTTGACAACTCTATCATGACCAAGTTGAGAGGGTCTAGAATCCAGATCTTCCTGGTCTTATCTAGGTCTTATCTACAACCTCACTTGTTTCTACAGTACCCCTAGTATATCAGGCTTTCTCAGCTTTTTTAGTCAAGAAACCCTTGAAACATTCTTCAGGCTTCAAGATACCCCAGGAGTGGTACGTTCATGCAGAATATGGTTGGGAAGCATCGCTGTGGACATGCCCATCCAGGGCCTCTCCCCTTCCTACCCCTTCAGGTCCATCATTGGCCATTGGGAGTGGGTGAGTCAGCATGACCATACATGGCCATATCACCCAATAAATGTTTAACAAATTCTCTCTCTCTCTCTCTCTCTCTCTCTCTCTCTCT
This sequence comes from Paroedura picta, assembly GCF_049243985.1. NCBI lineage: Eukaryota > Metazoa > Chordata > Lepidosauria > Squamata > Gekkonidae > Paroedura > Paroedura picta. The sequence continues at coordinate 35,565,602 of NC_135382.1, forward strand.
CTCTCTCTCTCTCTCTCTCTCTCTCTATCTATCTATCTATCTATCTATCTATCTATCTAAATTTCCACCCATTCATGAAACCATGGTTGAAGGAGCCTGTTCTAGATCCTTCGTTAGTCATGGGCCCCATTAACTGGGCTGGTGACGAAGGAGTGTTTGAGGCCATTTGGGATTGTTCCTTGGGCATGAGAAGATGTCACAATGAAGCAACAAAATGTGGCCACTGGGTTTACCCACTGAGGGAGGATTAAAAAGTTCCAGGTCTGCATGTCAACGGGGCTAGTCCATTTGCATTCCGAGCAAAACTAGGCGGAAATAAGGTAACCAATCTCTCGCAATGAAACTGCTTAAATTATTGCGGGCTTTAAAAGGAGGATAAGTGCTCTTAAAATACCACGTTTGGGATGGGTGTGAGGGTGGGTGTGGAGGGGGTTGCATTTTAATCATGAGGACACGCAAGTAGGCATCTTTCTACCTGGCTGTGAATCTTTGCACCCCCTCTGAAACCTGTATCCCACCCTCCCAGCAGATAGGTCATTTGAAATCAAAATCCAGGCTACACTGATGCTGAAATTGGGACTTGAAGCTGTTTCTGACACAATCTGTAACTTGGGGCAGTTAACATTTTTTTTCCTGGAAGGGATGCTTTAAAACAAACCGCATCTTAAATGGAATCTACGACAAAGCTGATCCTGCCCTGTGCATTTAAAGTTTAAGGGATTCGGAGGTCTAGGGGAAAGATGAAATGCAAATTATAAAGATAAATGTATGGGGTTATATCGCCCAGCAAAACTTGACTGTTCAGGGAAGTATTTGGCTGAGGAGGAGGGGATACACATTGCCAGTTTTATTTACCATTCTTGCTCGGATGAGAAATGTAACAAAGCTATTCCTGGCTGGAAGATAATGCTGCTTAATTTCTGGGTATCAGATTGCTATTAAAAGTACAGAGATGGGCAATAAAGGGACCGGTCTTTTGGAGATCAAAGGAACTGAAGACCCAGCAAGACGCTGGGTGTTCCCATATCTTCCTCTTCCAAGCATTTTTGTTCAGCAGTAATTTGGGGGCCCAATAAGGATCAGGGCTGAGACAGGGTTTCTCCCGATTTTTCTTCTCTCTACTCATTGACTGTGCGCACTCTTTATTTGAATAATCCTTCTAGAAATTGTAATTCTGTGGAACTCTTTAGCCAAGAAAGAAAGGTCTCTGTGTTTTAAGTGGGGCAAGCTGCTTCTAGTTTAAACTTAGACTGAAATATATCAATGTATTGCAAACTGCACAGTAACTACAAATTAGAAACAACATTCATAGAACATAAACCAAAAACAAAGAGATCATGCGTGTAGCATCACATGCATCATGACAATGCATACGGCAACAAATAAAAGTTACACATACAATAACCACTACAGCCAGGGGTAACCAAACTACGGCTCTTGAGATGTCCATGGGCTGCCATTCCCATGAGCCTCTGTCAGGATACAACTGGCAAAGGCTCGTGGGAATTGTAGTCCATGGACAGCTGGAGATCCCCAGTTTGGCCACCCCTGTTAGACCAAAATATCAATTACACATACAATAACCACTAGACCAGGGGTGGCCGAAATACGACTCTCCAGATGTCTATGAACGATGATTGTTATGAGCCCCTGCCCCAGTTTGGCCCCAGTTAGGCCACCCCTGCACTAGACCAAGTGTGTCAGTTGTCTAAATAATAACAACGCACACTAAAAATATTACATGTCTGTTCCAGGCAAGGCAGGAAATATATGTATCAATGGAACAGTGTCATTCCAAATTATAGTTCCAAATTATATACTGAGGAACCCACACTCAGCAGTGATGACAGCCTGGTACAACCATTCTGCCATTGGCTGTTATGCTATTCACAGTGTCAATCAGAAGTGAAGGGAATGTCCTCCAAAATGTCCTATCCTTAATAGCCTTAATACCACCGATCTCCTCACCCCACGACACAAAATTAATATGCAAATCAAAATACGCCTCCCCCCATTCAAGACAGCCCCGACACCCAACAAAAGACCCACCAGGACAATGTATCCCAGCCACAGGGGAAGAAGCAGCACAGCTGCAGCAGTGACTGCCCAGTTCATGTGGCTGCCATCTTGGAATCTCTCATGCCACAGTACATCTGAGGGATTCTCAAGGTATACTGCTGTACCCCGGTACACTGACTGAAAGCCCCTGTCAGAGTCCGCCTTCCTGGGGAACTGATCTAAGTTCTGGAAGGCAATTTCCAGATTGTAGGTCATTTTTAGGGTTCACCTGTGAAAAGAGTTTACCAGGCTCTAGACACAATTGCGGTTCTGGAATCCAAATTTGTAACTTTTTAAGCTTGGTTGTTTGGTGAGAAAGTTCAGCTTAAAAAAGTGATCCCCTCTCACATTTCTTGTAAATAACATTTCACAAACTTTTTTATTTGGGAGGGAGGGGGGCAGCAAGCATGCTGTTTGTGTGAACTGTTTATTTCACCCACAAAACAGCACAAAGTTAATCGCACTAAGGGTGTTTCTTTCCGTTTCCACGTGTTGACGTGGGTCTCCTTTTCATATCATCCGCGATCCATGCATTTCTTTTATTCCGTTTTTATTCCCTTTGCAACCTAAAATGTACGTGCTCTTAAATTATCGGTGGGGGGGGGGGGAGGAGGAGAAGCTTCTGTTAGGCAAACAGACAATTGTGTGAAATAAAGACCTGTTGGTTTGATTTGCAGGAGGGGGGGGATGGGACAGAAACAATGTTGTTTGAGTGGAATCAGCACGGCTGCAAATTTCCCAGGTTCCCACCATGCGGGGGGAAAAAAATCGTCCAGATAAAAAATGTCAACAGAGCATCTTAGACAAACTACTGTTTATTAATACTGTTTACTGGCCTATCTGGGGACACCAGAGGGGAAAAAGAGACCCTTAACAACTTTGGCTATTTATTAACAAAGTACTATGGAACCTTAATCCCATAAAGATAATAAAGGGTTTTCTTTCTTTTTTTTTTTTTGCTTTGCGTGAGCAACAAAGGGAAGGAATTCTCATTACTTATTAAGATGTGGTACATTCTTTGTATATTGAGTTTCTTTGCAGACTTTGAACTCTTATCCCTCGCCGTTCTATTTTGGAGACAAACATCAAAGCCGCCTGGTCTTAACGGAGCGACTGATGAGTGCATGGCTTTCAGAGAATATTAATGCCCTCTTGAAGAGCAAAGCCGGGAAGGTGGAGTAATCCCCTAAAGAGCCAGTCTTGGGACTCACACTACAGAAACTACAGTAGCATGCTTGATAGATCAGATGCTTAAAAAGATGCAGTGATGCCCAGGTGAAAGGTTGGAGCTGTTGGGTGCTCGGGGGAAGTAGCAAGCAGGTTGATTCAGGACTACACTGGTCTTGCAAGTAGGGTTCCCAACTCCGGGTTGGAAGAGTCCTGGAGATTTGGGGGTAGAGATTGGGGAGGGAGCAGTATGGAGAGGCGAGCTATCTCAGTGGGGTATTATGACATAGACTTCACCTTCCAACGTAGCCATTTTCTCCAGAGAACTATAGAGTCTAGAGATTGATTGCTGTGTGATGGCTGGAGATTTCTTGGGATTACAATTCCTCTCCAGGCAATGGAGAGCACTTCACTTGGAGAACATGGGCACTTTGAAAGAACCTCCCTGTACCCCATTGAAATCCCTCTCCCACCCTGCCCACCTCTGGGTGGTGTTTACACATCTGTTGGTTGATGATTGAGCTCTGAAGAATATCTGGTTGGATTGAAATGCGTCAGGTCCTTAATGTTAAGGTTGTTTGGTTATCTGTAGTGTTTTTTTTGATGCAGTGTGTGTGACACGAAGGGTTTTTGTAGCTCTTCTGCTGTGATTTGAGCATATTGTTTTTCATTGACCTAGTTCAGCACCGTGCCATAAAATGTGTATTTAATATATTTTTTATGATAATGAGTTTCAGATTTCTCAAGCTTTGAGGTTTTGAGCTTGTTTTACAGGTTGGGGATTGTTTCTTTTCCCTTCCCTTCTTGGTTTTCAACTGAGATCAGGTTGTCTGGAGAAAATGGTTTCTTTGAAAGGTAAACTCTAAGGCATTTGCTGGCAGGGGCTCATGGGAATTGAAGTCCATGGACATCTGGAGGAATTGTAGTCCATGATCAGTTTGACTACCCCTGCAAGGAATCATACACCATTGAAGTCCCACTCCTCCCCACACCATGCTCACCTCTGGTCCTACCCCCCCCAAGAAAAATCTCCAGGAATTCCTAACCTGGAGCTGGAACTCTACTTATGAGGGTCATCATAGAGTTGGGGAATGCTCACTGTTTTATGTATTGTTCTCTGTTATGATGTAAACCGCCCTGAGCCTCCGGGGAGGGCGGTATATAAGTATGATAAATAAATAAATAATAAATAAAAGGCATTGAACAAATGATGACTTTCATCGTGGTGGCTGTACCATGGGCCTCCAGGGCTGGCCTTGAGTTCCTTTGACTTTGTTTGATTTCTTCTTGTATTTTATGTGCTCCCCCTTTCAGCTTTGTTTCTCCTCCCCGTTAGAAATGAACGTTTTTCACGGCCGGTGGAAAACAGCAGACAAACGGGTGATCTTGCGGGTTTAATAGAGGAACTTGATGACGATGATGAGTTTTCCTTTCCGCCGCCTTTGGCCATCAAAGCGGAATCGCTTTCAACTCGTCGTTATGGGTCCGATTTGATATGCGCGGGATAGAGGCATTTTCCGGGGGCTACACGAGATGGGAAAGAGAAACTGCATATTTGTTACCGAGGAAAACCCAGCCGTGAAAAGTATTACCTGCATTTACAGTCCTTGTAAGCTTATTTCAGTACAAAAAAAAGGGAAAGAAGGGAAAAGAAAAGAAGGAGAAAAATGTTTGAGTGACCCAAAGAGATACCGGTCCCCAACCTTTCTGAGCCTGCAGTCACCGTAGGAATTCTCACACAAAATGGCTGCCGTGGAAGGCAGAGCTAGCCACAAAATGGCCGCCACCGCTTATTTTCAGCCACACAGTGAAGATTCTTGTGCTGCTGCCATAGCAACCTTTTAAAAAACCTACCCAGTTGATCAAATCTCCAGTGGTCAAACAGAATGGCCACCACCATGGGGACAACCCCCGTGGAGTCACAGGCATCGCCGTGAAATTATACCCACTTTCCCAACCTTCTTGATCTTCTAAAGAGCAATGCTAATCTTAAAGGGGGTTGATAATGCAAGACACACCTTTGAATCAGGAGGCCACTGAAAAAGAACCAGCCTCTCTATCTAAGGGCTGCTACCTGGAGAGGTTCAGTAGTAGAACTGTGCTTTGTAGGAGACGTGTCAGGTTCAATCCTTGATTTACAACTGATGCCCTGACTGAGATTAGTTTCCCTTAGAGAAAATAGCTATTTTGGAGAACTGACTCTGTGGAATTATATTCCATTAAGGTCCCTCCTGTCTCCAAAGAGAAGGTGGAATTGCATAGTGGATAATCTGGAAAACTAGGGTGGATTCCCCACTTCTCCTCATGAAGCCAGCCGGGTGGCCTTGGGCCAGTCACAGTTCTCTCAGAGCTCTCTCAGCCCCCACCTACTTCACAACAGAGGGTCTGTTGTGAGGAGGGCACAGGAAGGCAATTGTAAGCCGCTTTGAGACCCATGAGGCCTGCTGGGTGCCATTGGGCCAGTCACAGTTCTCTCAGAGCTCTCTCAGCCTCATCTACCTCAGAGCGTTCTATTGTGGGGAGAGGAAGAGAGGCGAAAGCGGGGCATAAAAACCAACTCTTCTTCAAACCGTCTGTTCTCCCCAGGCTCTACCACTAAAGCTCGTGGAATCTCCCGGTCCTGAGCTGGCAACTCAAAGGGGTCTATTAAGAAATAAGGCCCATATTATTCAGTCTAGCACTGCAGTTAAAATCTCCGCTCTGCTGCAGTCCAGAGAGGCCCTGGCTCCGGTCCCCTCCCTCCCTCCCTTTTTCTGTTCTACTGAACATGTTATCTTGCTGAAATGGGGAAAGAGAGAGAGAACCCAGCAAGGTAAACAAAGCTACATTCTGCTGTCAGGTTTCCTTGTTTCCAAAGCTCTTTGAGTCAGTCAGAAAGACTGATGTGTCAGAAGGATATCAATCACATCCCAGTTTTGTTTTCTGCCGAATGAAACAAAGTGTGCCGTGGCCTTGAATAGAAATGCTCCCATCTCATTAATTTCAGACAGTTACTGCAAAGCTTCGGCAAGCAGAAAAGCCCGAAAAGGACCACATATGTTGGGAGATACTTCAGCAGGGGCGCCAGTCAGAACAGACCACCTTAGCTGGGGAGGGGGGGCTCCAGGTACTGTCCTGGGGGAGCACACCTTGGGTAACAGGCCTTCCTAAGTCCACTGCTATGTAGGGTGGCCACCAGGGCTGAGTTATCCTTGGGGCGCAGTGAGCACAGAGCCTCTGGCCGACGGTACTTTTAGGGGGCTACGAGAATCTTGTAATTTCTTTTAAACACAGTCGGGTTTCCCCCCCTCCCAAACTTTTAGGGTCGAAGAAAACATTTTAATTTTTTCCCCCTCAAATGATTAAAAACGAAAAGTTTAGGGTTCACAAAAATCTATTCAACACCGCCTTGGCTCTCTGATGGATGATTTTGGGAAGGCGCTATACTGGTGGTATCATAGCATCACTGGCAACTCAAGAAGATCACCTGGAAGTGACGTCATTCCGTAGAGGGCGATACCCTAGCAGTTTGGGGCAGAAGCTAGAGCATCCCCTGACGCAATGATGTCACTTCCAGGTCATGCCATAGCGTTAGCAGGGGGTTGGACTAGATGACCGTGGAGGTTCCAGGGTACTCTCATACTTTGCCTATAAGTATGAACTGCTTACTTCTATGCCATGACATTGTATCTGATGAAGTATGTGAAAGCTCATACCTTGAATTAAATGTGGTTGGTCTTAAAAATGCTACACGTTTGACCTGGAGGTACCTTCCAACTCTACGATTCTAAGCTAGAATTCTATTTGCAGGAAGGTTTCTTACCCGAAGGAAGGGTCAGAGCTGGAACCTACCATCTGCTGCCTGAAGTGTTCCAGTCCGTTCTACCACCTAAACCAGAGGTAGTCAAACTGCAGCCCTCCAGATGTCCATGGACTACAATTCCCAGGAGCCCCTGCCAGCGTTCGCTGACCTAAACATTCCATTCCTATCCCTTTCTTCTCCTGCTGCCTTCTTCCTTGACCAAATCAAAACCAAACACTGTACCATAGCATCCATCCATCCCTCTCATTCATTTCCTTTTCCTTTTCTCACTTTGCTGGTTCTTCAAGGGTCAAAGCCAAGACTGTCTTTTTTGTGCGTGCATCGTTCTGAAATATGCCATGCGCACTGCTGGCACTATGCACACTATGCACTGGTACAACAACATAGACATGAAACATCTTGCACATTTTTTGGGCAACGGGGAAGGGGGGGAAGGCTCTCCCTTTTCTCTGTGCCACAGCTTCTGCGCCCGTCTCTCCTGCAGCAGATTAAAATCGCTGGCAAATGTGGTTTATTCTAATAAACACTTTCTTTCTCTCTCTCTCTCTATTTTTTTTGGCAGAAATGCATTCAGTGGCAACATGGGCCACAGGATGATTTACAAAACTGTCATTGTCATATGGTGTTAATTTGATAGCTCGTTTCAAGTGACATCTGCGAGAAACAGTTGGACATGCTTCGGCTTTTGCATTAATTAACTCAAGTTTCTAATTAATTATGCAAAGCTGAAAACAAACAAATAAAAATAGAGCGGAAAATAATAGCTAAAAACCACAGATAAGGTGCTCTTCAACACCTCGCTTCAGTCACTGATACCCATTGGGATGGCTTTGGTTTCCACAGGCACTGGATTTTTGTGATCCGCTGTGATGCACCCGGGGCATTTCGTTGGCAGAAGTGCCATTTTTCCGACACCCCCCCTTTGATTCTAGCAGACTTCAAGAACACCTTATCCCCCCGCCCACTGATGCCAAAGGATTTTAGTGGCCTTGCGGGGTGCCTTAGGATGGCCAGATCCTGCCTGACAACCGCTGGGGGGTGAGGGGATTATTCGGAGAAAGAGGAAGACCCAGGCCCTGTCCCTGGTGTCCCACAGGAAGTGACATCACCACGCTGTGAGCTCACTGCGAAGCTCTGATATTTTGGAGGGAAACTCTATGGTAAGAATGGCTTCCACCACAGAGTCTCACTTCCCGTGCAATGCCAGCGAGGTGGCCTGGGCCTTCCTCTTCCTTTTAGTAAACCCCCCTGCCTGCCAGTTGAACAGGGGCTGGGGGCAAGGGCTGGCAACCTTAGCATGGAGCACTGTAGTCCCGTCAGATTGGATATAATTTTTCAAACCAACAAAATACAGAATTGTCAGTAACTGCAAAGTCAGGTGCCCTGTCCAGCTTGCCTTCCTCTGCGACAGTATCGGCTGCGGTGCCATTACCCGGGTCCGAATAATAAGCAGGTTGCATTCTCTTCTGGTCCAATGGGAAGTGTAATCATTTCCCGCAACACCTTGTAATCTTCATAATCACGTCTAGACCAAGCGGCTTGGCCAACTTCTTCTATACACAGAGCCCGCCTTTCTCTCTAATTTCGCCCTGATTCTCTTTAATGAGAAAGCTTTGTTTCGAGCCCAGCTCAAGAGGAATCTATTTCCCCCGAGAACCCTTTTTAAGTTTGCACGCTCTTTGCGGTGGGGTTTCCTAAAGCAGAGCATTGGGCATAAGGGGTCAGTACTTGGATGGGAGATGGCGCAGGGAGAACCTGTGGCATTTTGCCAGGGAGAAAGAACCTCAATTCCCTTTCCTCCTAGGAGCTATGTAAGGGGTTTCCCCCTGCTTTAGGGAGCTGCTGGTACTTCCATGACATCACCAGCCATTGCTCCAATGGCGACCCTTCTCTCAGACCTTTTTGCGTGCCCAATAACCAACAAACATCACACTACTGACAGCATCAAAGAGGGCTCTAACAAGCATGTTTCGAAGGGCTCTAGTGGAAACGGGGCATACAGAAATGAGCAAGCCCTGAATTTGGAAATTCTGTTGTGAATCTAGGAGTGACCAAGTGCATGCTTGAAAGCTCAGGGGTGAGCAAATCCTTAACTTCTGCTTCACAAGCAAGGGTTGGCTCGCCTCTCAGCTGCATGCTCATACACTAAAGCAGGGGTAGTCAAACTGCGGCCCTCCAGATATACGTGCATGTATTCGCTGGCAGGGGCTCGTGGGAATTGTAGTCCATGGACATCTGGAGGGCCGCAGTTTGACTACCCCTGCACTAACACATTCCGGTCATTTGTGCCGCATCTTGATAGTGTTGATATATCGCCTGGGGCTTCTGTTCCACTTCCGTGCTGGCTCATGGCAGAAGCAATGGTGCCGTATCATTCAATGTGGCAGAATGGGATAAAAGTTTCCCAAAAGATGCTCTTTCCCCGTTATGAGCGAGCAGTGCTCCAACATCACAGCAGTGCTTGTGTTACCTACGAGGAAATCTAAGTCCACTGGCTTAATTCCGCACACACTGCATCTTCTTTCATCTGTCCGAGGATTTGCATATTCTTCCTCTGATTAGCTGGTAATTAAACTAAGTATGCACGTATCTACAGTCATTGCCCTGTAACCTCGAGGGCCATCTGGATCCGGACGACAATTCATCGTATCTTTCCTTCTTCATTCCGCAGCTTAGCAGAAATAGCTATTGTTCACAGAGAAGGCAATCTCCAAACTGTGATGTTCAGTCAGTTGCTTCAGGGTCCCCGCAAAAACTGACTCATTTAACAGTGCACTGTTATGTCCTTCTAAGCCCTGGGATTTCAGCTGACTTTGAAGGGTGTAATGCTGTTTAGGAATTTGCTGTAAATATGCCTATCATTCTTTATTGTATATAATTTAGTATTCATGACAAGCCAGTGGATTTGATCTATTGTACATACATATGTTATGGGCCATGAAGTAGCAACAGACTCATGGTGACCCCAGCAAGGGGGTTTCAAGGCAAGTGAGAAGAGGAGGTGGTTGGCCGTTGCCTTCCTCTGCAGAGTCTTCCTTGGTGGTCTCCCAAACAAATACCATCTTTAGCAAGGCCACCTCGAAGCCTGTGAGAAGCAGAGGTGGTTTGCCATTAGCTTCTTCTACAGAGTCTTCCTTGGGGGTCTCCCATCCATGTAATGACCCAGCAAGGGTCTTTCAAGGCAAAGGAGAAGCAGAAATGGTTGGCTATTGACTTCCACCGCAGTCTTCCTTGGCAGTCTCCTGTCCAAGTAATGACCCCATTTAGGTTCTGAGACCTGACAAGGTTGAGCTGTACCATGTTGCCTTCTCTCCTGGTGCACTTTAGAGAGCTTTATAATGGCGAGGGGCCATAATGTGTCACATAGAAGAAAGGGGTTTCATTCCTGACCCTGACATCACCCTGACATAGAACCTTGAGCTCTCAGTTAAAGGATTGCAGTCTACAGGTATTGGGAGAAGGCCCCTTTCCTCTCAGAACATCAGAGAACCCCTGTAGGTTATGGCGGATAACACAAGGACCAATGTCTTGACTTGGTACGAGGGAGGTTCAAATACATTCAAGGATACAAGGGGAGCAACCTGGAATATACATGCTGGGAAATTGCAAGGTGGCGGTAGGGGAGATAGCATGATGGGTGCGCCCATGAAAACAATGGTCCCTCAGACCATTAAACAAGATCTCCTCCGTGGAATCTTTAAAGTGACTCAGATTTCGCTCGGAGGACATTTCTCTTTGGCAAGGAGCCACGTTCTCCGGTTCGGAGCTGTGCTTTCCATTCATTAGGATCAAATAAAGGAAATATATTGCCTCTTTCTCCTGTCTTTTCTGCTGCTTCTTCTGTTTTGTTTGCAAGCCTTCCTCCTCCCGAGGAGTTCAAGCAGCAAACAGCCGTATGAAGGATGGTAGTCCGCTTGGTTTTGGCAGGCAGTACTTCATGCAAGTTTCATGACCGCATTTACTTTTAATTGATCCTGCAGCTATGCGCCCCTTATGGAGTGTTTTAAATCAATGTCAGCCATAAAGTGGTACTAAATTGTGCGACATTCTTCCACCCCTCCCTTCGTTGCAGTTAAAGATAACTTATTTATGAGGGCAGAAAGAATACCAAGAGGGCATGGGTGTAAATATGATTTAAATATATATATATATTCCTGACTTCTTTTTTGTTTCTTTCTTTCTTGTGTAGATCCACCAATATAATCGTTGGGAGTTCCTTACCTTGATGACTATGTCGGTAGTTTACAGCAGGGAAGAAAGGGCGGACCGAAGGAAGCTCTTCATTACTCAATGAGTAATGTGGAGTTCCTTGCCTGTGGCTGTAGTGATGGTCCTCAACAATTCTTTCTCTCCCTCTCTCTCTCTATTTTTTTGTTGTCAAGTCGCAGCTGACATACGGCAACCCTGTAGGGTTTTCAAGGCAAGAGATGATCAGGGGTCTTTTGCCATCGCCTGCCTCTTCATCACAACCCTGGTCTTCCTTGGTGGTCTCCCATCCAAGAACTAACCAGTCGCTGGCCCTGATTAGCAGCTGAAATCTGATGAGATCTGATTAGCCTGGGCCATCCAGGTCAGGACCATGAGTTAGGGCTGCCAGTCCTCAGGTGGGACCCAGGGATCCCCCAGTTTTACAACTCATCTCCTGGCAGTAGAGATCAGTTCCCATGTAGCTTGTCTCCAGGCTAAAGAGACCATGGCTGCTTTGAAGGGTAGACTCCACAGAATCATACTCCACTGAGGTCCCTCCCTGCCCCAAATCCTATCCACCCCCAGCTCCACTCATAAAGTCTCCAGGTATCTCCCGATCCAGAGCTGGCAACCTGATCTTGAGACGACTAAGATGAGTTCCCCTGGAGAAAATGGCTGCTTTGGAAGGGTGGATATTCTACTCCACTGAGCTCCCTCCTTGCCCCAAATCTCAATTGCTCCTTTCTCCACCCCCAAAGTCTCCAGGTATTTCTCAGCCCAGGGCTGATAACCCTATACCCATTGGGGATGAACAGAGTACAAATGAATTACATAAAATAAATTCATAAATAAAGGATACAATGTTTTAAATGCACGAATACCTTTGAGGAATTATGAATGTGCCATGTGTTATGATGGGTCCATAGTGATACTTTGCCTGCAGGACAATCCCAGGACTGTCCCTGGACGTCTCTGGGAAAAGGTTTCTAGGAAAAAGTGGAGAGAAGAAACATTGTCAGAATAGCTCAAACGGGGACAGATGGACCATAGCAGAAGACGGTAGTCTTCAAGTTCACCAGCCTTGGGAATCCATTTGTATCCTCCAGGCAGTAACCACTGAGCATAAAAGAGAAATATCTATATTCTTGCCATGGTTTCCTGCCTTCTACCCTGCAACCTTAGATTCGTTTATCAATTACCTGGTTAAAGGAGGAATCAAGAGAACATATGGTAGTATTAATGACATCTTATTATGCAGCTGCAGGAAACCTGACGCACCCGAGTATCTTCCATCTCGTATTACTCAAGTATGTAAGACACCGATATATAATTCATGCATGCATTATAATGAAGTGTAGGAAAAGAATGCTCTGTAATCTTCGAAACATTTACATTTCCTCTCTCCCCTCCCCTCCCCACTTTTTCTTTTTCGTGGGAAGTCAGAGAAGAGTCTGGTGGAAACCTCAACCTCCCAGTGAAGCTGCAGATCCTTCAGAGGTTCTTAGGCCAGAAAACCATGGTAGGTTGGATAGTGCGTGAGGAGAAGACATAAAGAGGTTGGAGGACCTCAGGCGGTTGGACTGGGAAGACCTGGAAGGACAATCTGGGATTTGCCAGGCCAAGATCTCAGTATAAGGCTGTTTCACCAAGAGTAGTCTAGTGGATAAGAGTAGTATGTGTAGAATGGTACTGGCTAGATATCAAGAAAAGATTTACTTTTTCATTCAGAGTAGTTCAGCAGTGGAATGGGTTGCCTATGGAGGTGGTAAGCTCCCCCTCACTGGCAGTCTTCAAGCAGCAGCTGAATAGATACGTATCATGATCTGTGAGAACCACTATAAGGGCTGTGACTAGCCCAAGGTCATCCAGCTGGCTGCATGTAGAAGAGCAGGGAATTAAGCCCAGCTTGCTAGATTAGAAGCTGCCGCTCTTAACTGCTACACCATGCTGGCTCTCCCTGTTCAAAAGTCCACCTGCAGGAATTCGCTCCAAATACTCAATAGACCAACCTCATGCGTTACGCGAGAAGAGGCGGCCATGGATTTTTTAAGAATTAGATTTGGTTGAATTTTAAAACTGGATCTTTGATTTTAAAGCCGATATTATACTTAATTACTGTGCATTTTACCTCTGTTTCAAGCCGCCTTGAGTCCTCTGGGGAACGGTGGGGTAGAAACCTAAAAATAAATACATAAATGGGTCTGAGTCATCATGGTGAGGTTGACCTCCATATTCAGAGGGGTGGTGTAACTCAGATTAACAGTGGTCGGGGAAGGCCCCACCAGGGGAAAGCATTGGTCTACATGCCCTACGGATTGGCTTTTTGGAAGTATTTGTCTGCCTCCTTCAGCTGCTAGAGGGGTTGCTCCGATCTAGCAGGGACAACGTCTACCGTGAAATGTACTCTCAGCTATGTGAAGAGCACTGAATCACAATGCCTTCCGCTCCCAGTTCTGCTCCATGTCACATTAAAAGGGCTTTGTTATTATGCCTTTCTCCCCCTTCAACAATACGAGTTGATAGTTGGAAATATGTCTTTTGGGAAAGTGACACAGAGATGAAATTCAGCTGCCAGACTGGAAGTTTGATCTCGTTTGGAAAGCAAAATATATTAGAGCAGTGATCGGGGAGGAAGGAAATATAGATGTCAACCTGGTGACACGGAGCAATCTATTTTGCCGGGTGCTTGTATTTTCCTCCGGATTTTTTTTTTTTTTGTATTTCTCGGGAAAGGGGCAACAAAAGGATTGTGCTCGCTGCTAATTAATGACAAGCTGGTAAAAGCATCTATTCATTGTTCCATTTATTTCTTCAGTTTCCAGCCGTTAACAGCCCTGTTCTGGAATGAATCAATGTCATTTGCACAATGCAGACACCTCTATTGTTTCTTTATCATCCCTGTATTTTCATAAATCGGAGGTGTTGATCCCTTAATGGCTTCATCCCCTGAGCTCCCAAATGTGCACAGAACGGGAATCTGCTCCCCCCCCCCCGTCAATAACTGGTGTGTATGCAGACATATCTGTAAAATATATTTACCTTTGGAGAGGAATGGAAATCCTTGCTAGGCTCCAGGTTTAACACACTTGTTTTGTGTCAGACGAATGACTCAAAGTTTTGTAGGAGTTAGAGGACTGTCAGACACTATCTCCTTTTCTCTTTTTGACACATGCAAAGGATTATCAGTGTTCGCAGGTTGCATCTTACCCCTTCCTTCCACAATGAGTCTGAAAATGCACACAAATAATCTGCCTTCTATGGAGTGAGGTTAGCCCTGTCAACTTTGATCTCCACCAGGGTCTCAGGTGGAGATATTTGGAGTCACCTGCTATCTAGTCCTTTAAGCTAGAGTTGCCAGGGATCGAACCTGGGACCTACTGTATGAAAAGAACATTCTCCACCAGGGAGCTGAGACCCCTCCCAAAACTGTTGAGAACTTATAGAAGCAGCAATGAATCCCAAGAGGAGAGTGGATGTGTGATTACCCCATTAAAAAAAAAAAACTTCTCTTGAATGAAAGCAGGACACCTAACACATTTTTATCTTGTCTTTTGTTCAAGAAATTCAAGAAGCAAAAGTGGTTCTTTCTTGCTCTGTTTTATCTTTGTAACAACTTTCTAAAATAGAGTAGATTTGTAAACTGGGCTGAATCTGCACGGAGCTTTTATTCCAATCCCAGGTCGATTCAATCCCTGCTGTCTACACTGAATTCGATTTCCATTTTGATTTTGGGTGATTTAAATTTCCCTCTGCTTAGAAGGGTGACGACACCTCCAACAGTCCCCTAAAGTTGCTAAGGAGTGATGGATTTTTGTGGGGGGGGGAATACCACCAACTTTGTCAGCAATGTTTTCACTGTGTTCCTGTCATATGTTGCCAGATTCAAATTGGAATACTCCTGGAGAGATGGACTATAATTCTGGGGGGTCCCCAGGACCCACCTGGAGATTGGCATCCCTACCCAGAATGAGATACTTGAGAGTCCAGTGGAGGTAGAGGAGGAGAGAGAAGGGGAGAGTTGAAGGGCAGAGAAGGTGTACCAAGTAGATCTCTTCTTTCTCCAGTAACTAAAATGAAGTCAAGGAAACTCCTGTTGTTTCCAGGGATCTTCTGGAGTGGACCGGGCATAATGACCTTCCTGAAAGAGACAATGGAATGGCACCTGCCTTACTACGTCCGTGGCTAGAGGGTATGAGTGTACCCATTCTAGCAAAGGTCTATCACCTTCTAGTGGTTTCACTGCTCCTGGACTGGATGTTAAAGATCCCTTCCCATCACACATCCATATGCCATCTCCCTCTATCCCACAGGCTCTTCCTGGCCTTTGGCTCTGACTTCCTCAGGGCAGGGAAGACCGCAGAGGCTGGGCCGTCTCATAATTCCAAGTTTCTCTTCTGCTTCCTTGTTGAATTGCCCGATGGCCCTTCCCTCCTCAAGTTGGCTTTGCCAGTTCACAAGAGCTCATGTTGGCCCCCAGCTTTTGCCAATGTCAATGCAAGGAGATCGCTGTTTGGGGCACGATGCCCAGACCCAGAGTCTGGAACATGGTTTGGGGTTGTCCAGGTCCTGAGGCTATTGCTAAGCTCAGGGATCCTAGTCCAACATTCTAACCACTACACCAGACAGATGAACGCACAACGCTCCTGATGAGCTGGAATAGAATCATGGAGTTGGAAGGGATCTCCAGGGTCATCTAGTCTAAACCCCTCCTGCAGAATGCTGGGAACTCACCTCTCTCAGCTTGTTGGCCGAGCCCCGCCCTGCACGAAGGTGATACAGTCAGAGCAAGGAGTAAAGACAAGTCTTGTAGCATGCTTGGGAGAGAGGCCAACTGTTCCAATAAATGGATTCCCCAATGGGCTTGCGTGGAGGAGCGGTCTTGTGAGCAGCTCAGGCGAGGGCTGCAAACTCCTGCACACAGCAGGCAAACAGCCGGAGAGAAGGCTCTGCCGTGGCTTGGACGGCCTAGCCTTTTGTTTAGGCCGACACTTTGACTTTTGCTAATCGCCCATTGTTCTAGTTGGAAGAGTCCAATTAAGGGACCGGGAGGATCGCCTGACACATCCCATTGATCTGACGCAAAGAGGTCACCCGAAATACCACCGCATTAGGAAGCAATAAGCAGGAATTAGAGGTGTACCAAGAGACTCCCCATTAGAGGCGAGCAAAAAGGCCAAGTCACAATTAACCGGGGTTAGAGAAAAATTATTTTGTAATCTTCCCAACTGTGAAACATCTGCTGTGACTAAACAAACGCCGGGGAGGGGCTGGCTGGAATGCCCGCGTGGTCCGAGGGGAAGGCGGCGAGCCGGCAGAAGCGGATTTCAGCGGGAGGAAGACGGGAGAGCCGCCGGGAGAGAGAGAAAATTGCCCCATTTCCTCCTGCACTCGAAGCTCAAGGTTTCTTCCTCTCTTTTGTAGTTTGAAAAAAGAGAAAGAATTCCTGCCAAATGCTATTGTGAATTTCTCTATTCAGGTGTCAAAAGCAGTGATCGGAGATGATTCCCAGAAGGAATTTGAATGGGTGGCGATTAACCATTTCCTGGTTGCTTGACAGGTCTCCATTTCTCCTGGCATCTCTTGTCCTGCCTTCCGGGTTGGAAGTAGCCATAGCAGCAGGTCGCTGGTTCAGGGGCAACAAATCGTTTTGTGACAACAGATGCCATAAAAGCAATGACCGGAGCTTCGTTTCTGCCGGGGCTAAGCCGTGATCAACTCCAGCATCTGCCACAGATGCCAGGACTCACCCCTGGTATGCAGGAAATTGAAAGGCCCCTTGAGCAGGCAAAAGGTCCAATTCTCCAAGCTGGAATTAGCAAAATCTGCAGTGTGCATCACTGAGCAGAGTGTAAAGATTGTCCTGCAGGGGGCATCACAGGAGATGTGGGTTTTGCATAGTTAGATCAAGAACTTCCCGATATTTTTTAGACCCAAAAGGCCCTGGTTCTGCCTGAGGCTAGTGAAATCCCCTTTGGGGCCGGAGACACTGGGTGGATTTTTGCCCAGTGGACTTCCCTGGCAGTGCAGGGCAGCTTGGGTAGCTAAAAGCCTCTAATCTGGAGGACCCGGTTTGATTTCCCTGCTTCTCCTCCATGTGAAACCTGCTGGGTGACCTTGGGCTGGTCCCAGCTCTCCCATTCAGCATCACCCACCTTGCAGGGGGTCTGTTGTGGGAAGAGGAAGGGTAGATGATTGAAGTCACCCATGACCACTGTTTCCCCCCTTTTTGAAACATATAAGGTCTGTCTGGCGACCTCGGTCCAGTCCCAGTTCTCTCAGAGCTCTCTCAGTCTCACTTTCCTCCCAGGGTGTCTGTTGTAGGGGAACTGACCTTGGGCCAGTCCCAGTTCTCTCAGAGCTCTCTCAGTCTCACTTTCCTCCCAGGGTGTCTGTTGTAGGGGAACTGACCTTGAGCCAGTCCCAGTTCTCTCAGAGCTCTCTCAGCCTCACCTACCTCCCGGGATGTCTTTTGTGGGACGACTGACCTTGGGCCAGTCCCAGTTCTCTCAGAGCCCTCTCAGCCTCACCCTCTTCACAGGGGGTCTGCTGTCGGGAGAGGAAGGGTGGGCGATCGTAAGCCGCAAAAAAGCGGGGTACTAAAAACCAGCTCTCCTTCTTCATCCTCCGAAGCCATTGCTGGCCACGATGGCTTGGCGCCCATTTTGGCAAGCGGCGTAAAGCAGCCAGCAGCTCGGGTTGTCAGAGAGTCATGCCCAGAGGGGCAGTTAGGGTCGAGAGATGGCGAGGTGAGTGACAGGGAGCCCGAACACCCCATGAGCCACTTGAGCAGAGAGTGTCCACATAAATATCCAAGCCGGCAAGGGGGGTGTGTGTATATCTTATGCTGATGCGCCCATACATTACCCACTAAGTGTTTAGTCATCCCGTTGGACCATCTCTGCAATCCATTCCTCTGCGTACGGAGAGTGGCGGCCGGGGATGGAGCTCGAGGAACACGGGGGTGTGTTTCCTGCCGCCTTTCCTATCCCCACATCTATCATTCATGATGCTCTCCGCGAGCATCGCCATAAAGGTTTCAGCCCAGCCCGGGGACTGCGGACGCTCCTGCTCCTCGCGCACGGAATCGAAATGCGGCCCACTCTCCCCCTCGTACATCACGGCTCCGAGACGGTTTGGGCCATGATATTATCCAAATATTATTAAAACTTTGAACCCTGTCCTCATAAATTAGGGCCAAATGGCTCCGGAGTCGTTAGGCCAGGAGGATGTATGGGTTCTAGCTGCTTGGGAGCAATTATGTTCTTAAAAGGAAGCGTGGCTGAGCATTCGGCTGGCTTTAAGAGAGAGGCAGAGAGACGGGGGGGGGAGTGGGAGACGGAGAGGGAGAGAGAAAAGGGTGCTCGCATTTGTTAACAGCTCTCGGCGCAATGCACAGCCCCGTGCGCGCAGGTCAAACCAACCTTACAGCAGGACAATTATCTGCCCGGAGAGACCAAACATCTGTTCTCGAGCACATGGAGGCACTGCTGCAGTATGCTCACCGTCTCGTCCACTTCATGCGCTTGGCTGACGGTAACCTACTTCAAACGCTTGGCTCAGGCTACGCAGCATCCCCCGTTCGGATCCTGACTTCAGACAGAGGGCTTTGGGAAACGTGTGGTTCCTCTCCGGAAACTCCCCCATTGCACTGTTATTTCTTGTCTTGCGCACAGGCCGGCCGGTGTAACATCTGAGCTGCGCCCGGGTTCCTCCCCCCCAAGCCCCAACAGGCCGCTCTTGGGCCGTTCGTTTTTGCTACATGCTTCCGCCTTCATAAGTTACCAGCTGAAGGATATCGCAGAGATAAAGTGCAGGGCTAAACCACAAGGTCACTCAGCTCTTGGTGCTCGGGAAACAAATCTTCCCCGGCGTTTTTGCATTTCTCGCAGCTGAAAAGTCTGAGACGGGGCTGGTTTCCTGCAACGTCCAGACGTGTAAAAAGATTTATCGGGAGCATCCTTTACAAAAAAGGGGAGGCGTGCGTTGCAAAACCATAAAACGAATCTGTAGGTCGACCTGTCCAGTTGGAGTTCCCAACTTTCATATGGAGGCCTGTAATTCCCTTCCGACTACAAATATCGATTTCTCGGGAAGGTGAGGTCTATGGCATTCTAACCTGCTCAGGTGCCGCCTTCAGCCCACCCGCCCCTCCCCAAATCTCCAGGAACTTCCCACCCCAAAGTTGGCAAGCCTACAGAAAAGAGATACGAGTCACAACCTGGTGGGTTTAGATCAGTAGCCAAGACAATTACTCAGTAGGGATGCCAGTCCCCTGGTGTTCGGTTCTGGAGGCAAGCAGGGAGGAAGTGGGCTCAAAGGAGCAGGAAGTCTCCAAATGAGCTAATCAGGAAACAGGAGGAGAGTATGTGAAAAATATCAGGAAGTTCCTATTTTAACTATGCTTAAATACACATCTCCTCTGGCGCCCCCTGTAAGGTAGTTTTCCTATCTTTTTGAATCATGCATACTACAGATCTTGCAGATTCAGATACTTTGTTTGGAGGAGGGCAGAACAATGCTTCTGCTGGGGCAGGGTATCCAGGAGTCCAAACCTGGCCCCTTCCTGTGGTATCTGTCAGGGCCTCCATCACTCAACAGGTCTCAGCAGAAAACATCTTTTGGCAAAATGGCTGACGGGGGGGGATAGCATTCCCCACTTGCTTAAGGGCTCCCCCAAATGCTCTTCTTCAGAACCAGGTTGAGGTAGCGGTTAAGAGCGGCAGCCTCTAATCCGGAGAATCGGGTTTGATTCCAGACTCCTCCTCCATATCCAGCTAGCTGGCTGACCTTGGGCCGGTCACAGTTCTCTCAGAGCTCTCTCGGCCCCACCTACCTCATTGGCTATCTGTTGTGGAGAGAGGAAGGAAAGGTGATTGTAAGTCGCTTTGAGACTCCTTCGCGTAGTAAAAAGCCGGGTACAAAAAAGCCAGCTCTTGTTCTTCTTCTAGGTTCGGGAGCTATTTTCAATCCGTTCGAGGACCTCTATCGATCTGAGCGGGGTTGTTTTCTTCCTGGGATGAACGTGAGCGAAGAAAGCCCGTGCTTCTGTCAAAGAGACGGCA
Source organism: Paroedura picta (assembly GCF_049243985.1). NCBI lineage: Eukaryota > Metazoa > Chordata > Lepidosauria > Squamata > Gekkonidae > Paroedura > Paroedura picta. The sequence continues at coordinate 35,585,879 of NC_135382.1, forward strand.
GACTTCCCGCGACAGATAATTCACTCCAAAGGAGGAGATTCTGAATTGCGAGCTATTCACTCCTTGGCTAATAGATCTAATGGTAATAGACAACAGCTCTCTCCCTCTCCCTCCCCCCCTCCCCAGATAGAAACTGCAGGTATACTTGACACTCGTTGTCACAGGGCACAACAAGTGTTCTAAAACAGACTAGTCAGCCAGTGACAGGAGTGTCAAGGGGAGAAATTAGATCTTTCTGATCTGTCTTAAGGTTTCCTCCAACAACCCCTCCCCCCACCCCCCAACGGTAGAAACAGTTCTAGAAAAATGTGCTCAGCGGAAAAGCTGCAGAACGAGAAAACCTCCCAAGAATATCTCCCCCTTGCCTGAAAAATGTACAGATTTGTATAGCTGCAAGCTTTACGAAAAACAAGCAAAAATATCAGATTTTTCTAGTTTAAGAGGAAACAAATTGATGCCCCTCTCCCAGCCACCCAAGCGAGAAAAAATTAAGCTGGTTATTATATTATGTCATATTTATATACCGCCCTCCCCGAAGGCTCATTTTGTAGAAGAGAAGCGTAGAGTTGGAAGGGACTTCCAGGGTCATCTAGTCCAACCCCCTGCAGAATGCAGGGAATTCACACAGAGACCCCAATTCCATGCCCAGATGATGCCCTCCCCCCAAACAAAACCAGAATCCCTGGCCAGGAAATTCACCTTCTGATACCAAAGTGGCGATTGGCATTCCCTTGGGCATGCCAGAAAGGGCCACAAGAGCCAAGAACCGACACAATCCTTTCTACCCACCCACTCACCATCTACCTAAGTTCGCAGAATCAGAATTGTCTCCCGAAAGAATTTGGACGTCTCTGGTGACGGTTACGTGGTTGGCATGTGAAAATATGGTTCCATGCCAGAAATGCTGCACCGATCCAAAGATCTGCAAAATACAAGCCTGCACGTTTTGAAAGCGTCCACATTCAAAAAACAAACGCACACAAACATTTTCTGGGGTATGCCCATGCCCTTTGAAAGCGAAAGGCAGAAAACTGGTGCCTTCGGTGGACATTTTCGGTAATATTCCCTGAGAAGTTACGAAGGTTCTGCACCAACAGAGCAAGCCTACGAGCAAGGAAGTGCAGGGTAGATATGCAGAGGTAGGCAATGGCAAACCACCCCTGTATATCTTCTGCCTTGACCTGGATGGCCCCAACTAGAAGCTAAGCAAGGTCGGCCCTGGTTAGTCCTTGGATATGAGACCACCAAGAAAGTCCAGAGCTGCTACGGAGAGGCAGTCAATGGCAAACCACCTTGGTATATCATTTGCCCTGACCTGGATGGGCCAAACTAGCTCAACCTTCTCAGATCTCGGAAGCTCAGCCCTGGTTGGTACTTGGATGGGGGACCACCAAGAAAGTCCAAGGTTGCTCCGGAGAGGCAGGAAATGACAAGCCACCTCTGGACATCTCTCATTTTGAAAACCTTGCGGGGTCATCCTAAGTCAGCTGGGCCTTGACAGCACCCCCCTTTCCCCCCACACACACACCAGTTGCTAGTTTCTGTATTGATGCCGTGGAAATGGATAATAATTAAGACGGGCCTTTGAACGATCTCTCCGGTGCCCTGCTTCGTCTCAAGGTGGCCACCCCGCCGGGGGCTCCGTCACGTCAGTCACAAGACCCCCATCCTTGAGAGAACATCTGTTAAGCAGCAGGTGGCTCCTTTGTCTATCTTTTGGCTACTTGATAATATATGATCTAATCTCCGTCTCTATCTCTGCAACGCCTTTGTGTAAGTGACAGAGACTGATCGAAGCCATCCTTCAACGAGGAGGAAAAATGACTTCCCTCTGTGCGCTGACTGCTCCTTCCAATCGGCCTCAGCCATCCGTCATAAAGTTTCACAGCCCTCGTTTGCCGTTTCCGTACAGCGCTGGTGGGACCGCTGAATCCACTGTCTACTTCTGCTGCCATCTCTCCCTGGACGCTCAGATTCTCTTGGTTTGAGAATCAAATCCCCCGACGTATTTCCTGTGGATGATCTCTAGCTGTAGTGGTTAAGTGTGGTGGCCTCTAATCTGGAGTTCTGAGTTTGATTCCCCACTCTTCCACGTGCAGCCAGCTGGGTGACCTTGGGCCACTCACAGTTCTCTCAGAGCTCTCTTGGCCCTACCTGCCTTACAGGATGTCTGTTGCGGGGAGAGGAAAAGAAGACGATTGTAGGCTGCTTTGAGACTCCTCTGGGTAGTAAAAAGTAGGGTAGAAAAAAAACCAAACAAACCCTCTCTTCTTCCTCTGCTTCTTACAGCTGAATTCCAGACTCAAAAAAATAGTTCCCCTGGAAGAAATGACAGCTTTGCAAGGTGGGATTTATGACTTCATACCCTGGTTATGTAGGGTTTCCAGCTCTTGGTTGGGCGAGATCCAGGGAGAAGCCTCAGTAGAATCTGTTGGAATATGAAAGATCTGTCGTGTGCATGATTCAAAAAGATATGAAGAATATCCTACAGGGGGCATCAGAGGAGATATGTAGTTAGCATAGTTAGATAGTAGGAACATCCTGGTATTTTTCAAATAGTCTCCTCCAGCTTCCTGATTGGCTCATTTGGAGACTTCCTGCTCCTTGGAGCACACTTCCTCTCCGCTTTAACTCCAGAACAGAGCAGGACTGTGAGATGGGGCTCCTCTCTCTGTGCAAAGCTGTTTTTCTTCTAAATTTAATTCTTAATTTAATATGAACTATATTTCAGGCTTTTAATATTAATTATTGCTTCTTTTCCTGTTGCTGTGCTGACAACTGTTCCCTGTCCTGCGCCTTTGAGGAAGTGCAACATATAATGGCATTATTATTGTTGTTATTAACAACAACAACCACTGTTCTATTCTTTTAAGCAGTTTGGTCTTCTGTTCCCTTTGCATATGCAAACTCTGCCACTGGAACCCACCCTCTAGGAGAACTGAACTTGGCTGTCTGGATCAATTGTAATATCAGGGTATGTCTGGTGCCTGATCCACTTTCCCCAGGGGCTGCCCCCTAGTCTCCCGGAACTGCCACTTCCAGATTTGGCCTCCCTACCTTTTATCCAAGAGGCGATGCCAGGGACTAACCTAGGCACCTTCTGCATAATGACCCACGCCCCTACCTGCATCGCTTTCTGGTGTCCATCACAGGCTAACTTGCAGAAGAATCCCCTTCCTGGACAACACCCCTTCCTCTTCATCACCCTGCGGAACATTTGGGAAGAGATTTCTGGTAAGGGCCTGCTGGAAGCATTTCTCTGTGCGTGTTGCTTTTGCAAGGGCTCTAATACAGGGGTGATTCTGCCACTGCATTATTTGCGAACGTTCTTCTGTTCAGGTGGGGTGGGGCGTAGCAGGGGAGGGGAAAAGCGAGCGGGTTGGAGCCAATTTGTAATAAGCAAGAGCAGTTTGACCCAGATTAAAAGATACAATTAGTCTGTCTGAATAGTAAACCTAAAAAGTACTACTTAGCCCACGAGTTATTGTTTTATGACAAAGGAAGACGTCCTGGCAGAACAATAAAACCACAGATAAGAACCTTGCAATTTACTCCAAACACAACCGAGAAATCCTGTAGGGCGCAGTAAGGCGATACTCCCTCCCAAGGAAAGAGATCTCATAGACATAAAATTTTATTCCCCCTCTAATGAACATGCTTTTGTCTCCATCGGGGTGGGCAGCAGGTGGCTCTTGGCCTGGATGAAGGCCCCAGGGCAACTTTATGAGGCATTGTTGGCCCAGCCAAAATTGGCTTCAAATCTACATACACAATCTCTCTCTCTCTCTCTCTCTCTCTCTCTTTTGGAATTTGTACAAAATTGCATACATGTGAAGCTGGCTGCTTTGGGGGTAAGAATTAAAGGTAAAGGTAAAGGTATCCCCTGTGCAAGCACCAAGTCATGTCTGACCCTTGGGGTGACGCCCTCCAGCGTTTTCATGGCAGACTCAATATAGGGTGGCCTTGCCAGTGCCTTCCCCAGTCATTACCATTTTACCCCCCAGCACACAAGCTGGGTACTCATTTTACCAACCTCAGAAGGATGGAAGGCTGAGTCAACCTTGAGCCGGCTGCTGGGATTGAACTCCCAACCTCATGGGCAGACAGCTTCAGACAGCATTTCTGCCGCTTATCACTCTGCGCCACAAGAGGTGAGGTGTAAGAATTAGTGGTGCATTATTGGACGCATTAATCTGCCTTCTATAGGGTCTCAGGCAGAGGTCTTACACCTCACTGCCTACTAGATCCTTTAAGCTGTAGATGCCTGGGATTGAACCCGGGACCTTCTACATGCCAAGCAGCTGCTCTACCAAAGAGCCATGGACCCTCCTTAAAGCTTCTGCCTCACCTGGAATTCAAAACAGGCAGTGTTCTTTCCTAATCCTTTTAACTGGATATGACTGGGACTAAATCTGGGATCTTCCGCATGTCAAGCAGGTGCTCTACCAAAGAGACATGGCCTCTTCCTTCATATAGTCCAGGATCGTCTAGTCTTGGTGGAATTCCAAGATGTCAGGTCAGAGGTCTCTCTCAGCTCTTCTACCCAATTTGGTGTAGTGGTTAGAAGTGTGGACTTCTAATCTGGCGAGCCAGGTTTGATTCTCCGCTCCTCCTCCACATGCAACCAGCTGGGTGACCTTGGGCTCGTCACAGCACTGATAAAACTATTCTGACCGAGCAGTGATATCAGGGCTCTCTCAGCCTCACCCACCCCACAGGGTTTATGTTGTAGGGAGAGGAAAGGGAAGGCGACTGTAAGCCGCTTTGAGCCTCCTTCAGGGAGAGTAAAGCGGCATATAAGAACCAACTCTTCTTCTTCATCATCCTTTGAACTGATGATAACTAGAATGTAAAACAAGAGCTTACTCATGCCAGGTCAGGGCTCTGCCATTGAGCAATGGCCTTTTTTCAAGTGAGCAACTTAGTCAACACCTCCTTAACCTGATACTCATTCACCGATTCCAGTGATCTAGATGCTAACAAGCTGTCTTCCTGCTCTCTCGATGCCCTCGGAGGTTAGGAATACATCTCCAGACCATAGCGATCACGTCCGCAGAGGAAAAAATGGATGCCTTGGAGGGTGGACTCTATGGCACTGTACCCTGCAGAGGTCCCTGTCCTCCCCAAATCTCCTGGAGTTTCCCACTTTGTGGGATAGACCAAACCAGCTCCAAGAATAGTCCCAAAGTGGTATGCATCCCAGTTACAGATTGGGAAGAGTCATCTGGCTTTCTGGAAGGGAGGGGGTGGCAGTGGTGGGGTTTGTGCTTCAACAATTCCCATTCTCATCCTTTTCCTTCCTTTATCCCACCCACCCACCCACCCTCCCTGGGGACTCTAATTGCAAGCTTTGGGCAAGGCGGTATAATTACCAGCCTGCTCAGGAGTGTCAAAAAAGAGCCCAGGCCAGCCAGGCTGTGTGTGGCGGCGACTTTTGGAGCCCGGCTAGGCCTGAAGAGCCTCCTCCGCGTCTATCAGCACCGGATTCTCCAGGTCCCGCTTGCTCCTTTGGAGTTTTCATGGCAGTGATTCAGCGGGTAACTCGATGAAAAATTGCCGCATGTTTCCCTGTTATGATTCTTTCATGCATCTCTGTCAATGGCGGTTTACATTCAGGGATTGAGATCATTTGTTTCCTGTTTGCTCACAGCTTCGGGCTTTTTCTTGTTTGCCACCGTGGATTTACAACCCTGGCTCAACCCCCCCCTCCCCTCCCTTTCCTGCCCTGGGAGCAAACCACATCTAAAGAGATGAAAGATGATCAAGCTTAATACTTCTGCAGCTCAGCAACTCGAAGGCAAGGGGAGGGGAGGGGAGGGGAGGGGGAGGGGGAGGGAAAGGTCCTCTCGACGGGAATGATGGCTCAATTGTCCGAGGAATGGGGCATGGGGGGAGGGGAAGCAATAAGGGGCAGCGGGATTGAGAAGGGCCCCCTCCCCTCAAGAGTTGAAAACCTTCCAATTTAGGACTGGCAAATGTTCTCGACAAGAGCCAGCGTGAGGGAGTGGTCATTAGTCATTGGGTTCATTCAAATATTTATATGCCGCTTGCTCTTGACAGGGGACCCCGAGTGGTTTACACAGAAACACGCATGCAAAGCAAAGAACAAGAACTCGCTTCACTCTGGGGCTGGTCTGGGAATTTAAGGTTGCCACCTCAGGGTTAGGAAATTGCTGGCAATTTGAGGGTGGAATCTGCAGAGAACAGTTTCCCAGGAGAAAATGGCTGCCTTGGAGGGGGAACCCGATGGAGAGATGACGCCTGCGGATGCCCTGGAATGATTGCTCATCTTTAGGCCACAGAGATCAGTTCTCCTGGAGAAAATGGCTGCGGTGGAGGGTGGTCTCCATAGAACAGGGGTAGTCAAACTGCAGCCCTCCAGATGTCCATGGACTACAATTCCCAGAAGCCCCTGCCAGCATTCGCTGGCAGGGGCTTCTGGGAATTGTGGTCCATGGACATCTGGAGGGCCGCAGTTTGACTACCCCTGCCATAGAATCACACTCCAGCGAGGTCTCTCCCCGCCCCAAATCCCACCCAATCCTGGCTCCCCCCTCCAAGTCGCCAGGCATGTCCCAACCCAGACCTGGCAGCTCTAACTCTATCGCAGGTTTTCTCCACCAGCTTTTCATGAACCTCCTGGGGTTTCTTGACGGCCCTGGAAGGGTTTCCTGAATGGGTGGGCTTTAGTAAATATTTTAGATATTTTAAAAATGGGTTCAACGTTGGTTGGGCGATATGACCATATATGGTCATGTCGATCCACCCACCCCCTCCCCAAACGGCCAATGATGGGTCTAGAGGGGGTGGGAAGGGGAGGGGCCCCAGGTGGGCGTGTCCACAGCTCTGCTTCCCAACCATATTCTGCCCAATCATGCCACTTTGGGGGTTTCTCCAAGCCTGACAAATGTCCCAGGAGTTTCTCAATGGTAAAAAAGTTGAGCAAGGCTGCTCTATGACATTGTGTCACACTGAGGTCCCTGCCCTCCCCAAACCCCGGGTCCTCCAGGTCCCATCCCCAAATCCCCAGGAAATTCCCAGCGAGCTCCTGGCAGCCTTAGTCTAACAGGCGTAGAAGCCTTAGGGCACGGGTGGCCCAACTGTAGCTCTCCAGGTGCCCACAAACTACAATTCCCATGAGCCTCTGACAGCACAGTTTGGCCACCCCTGCCTTAGGAAGACGGTTGTGGGACGTTTTGCCCGCCCTACAGACGCACCTGTCTTTTGCATTGGGCAAACCAGGCAATTTTGCGGATTTCTGCAGTCGTTTTAACACCCTTGCTCCGAAACGCAAGTTTCTTGACGGGAAGGAAGTCCCTTCCCTTTTTAACTTTGGGTAGCAAAAATCCCGACATCATTAGGGGAAGGAAAGGTATCAATATTACTCAGACACCATCCTAATTGTAAGCAAAGCTGAGCAACTCATTCACAGCCCATCATTTATTTGACAACTGTCACCTCTTGTTCTGGCGGCAAACAGCCTGTGTGCGGAATGCGGCTGACTTCTTCGAACACTGAGCATTCGCCTTTGTTCTGTAAATATCCAAAATACATAAACGAATTTTAGGATTCATACAAAGGCCAACCAGGGAGGTACAACCAAGAGAACTTCTTAGAAGAAAGTTGCATGGAATGTGACAGAGAGTCCAAAACCATCCATCCAATGAGACTCTGGTTTAAATGAGAGACGCTGAGGTTACTCCTTGACTCACCATTTTAGCCGTTCTGCTGCATATCGAAGGGGAGGGGTGAGAAATACACCACACATCCTCAGCCGCAAACCATGACACTTTGGGTAATCATCTTTATAAGCAGGATCTTAAAACAATCCTTCTTATCAGGGAATGCAGCGGTCATCAACCGATGGTCTCTCTATTTTACTAAGATGCTGCCTCAGTGGGATTAACTGTGTGTCCCCCCTCCCCAACTTCTTCTCTCTCCGGCTTCCTTTCTTTGGAGCACCATGCAAAGCCCCCCGCATCAAGTGGGTCCAGGTGGGTCGTGGGGAAGCTACTCTACACGTATAGGGCTGCTGCGTTGCCTCCTGACACGAGGTCCCCCATCGGATACAAATGGCTTTCCGTGTGGTCCAGCCGCCTCCCTGCCACCCCGTTCCCGCCCAGGCGACTTGCTTGCGCAGCTGTTTGATATAAATTCCTCACATACATCTTAGTCCACTCGGTTTATTTTTACAAACAATAAATAGCCCCAACATTCCTGCAGTCTTCCCCCCGCCCGCCCGCCCCCCCGTTGCACATAGACCATCTCGAGTGGCCCTTTGCCAGGGAAACGGTGACTTTGGGACGTTTGCACAGATGGACGCCATCACTGGGCAGGGGGGGGAGATGCCGTCTCAGTGGCCTGTCCCCGTTCTCCGGCCTCTGGCCTCCCGAGCCCCTCCTCTGAAAAGGATCACAACGTATTATCAGGGCCTACAAATCACTACCAGATGATATTAAGTTGCTTTGATAACACTCTCTTCGGTCCCTTCCGGTGTGATATTTTTCTTCATTAGGAAGAAGGGCGCGAGCCCACCAAATCCTCTTACTCGGGGCTCCCCTCCCTCAAAATTTATAGATCACAGTCTCTAAACTAATTGTTCCTTGCACAGCGGGCCTGAAGCCGGGGTCCAGACGGAGCAATTACACCCCCCTGGCCCTGATTAAAGGCATGGAGGAAGCCAAAGTGCAAAGAAAATGAAACACTCTCGGCCCGTTTGGGCAAAATGTCACAGCTTTCCGAGGCCTCCTTTGACAGCTGCTGATAAAAGTGAGAGAGGAGGCTAGTTATCCATCATGGGGCTCTGTTTTCGAGACCCTGAGATGGGACCCGGCCCTCTTCTCGCAGGCTTAGGAAATGGAAGAATGGAAAGGGGATGAAAAGAGGATTTTTCCAGGCTGACCTTCCATTCTGTTGCAGGGTTTTCTAAAGAGCCAGTTAGGTGTGGTGCTTAAGAGCCGTGGCTTCTAATCTGGCAACCTGGGTTTGATGACCAGCTCCTCCTCCGCCTAAAGCCAGTTCGGTGACCTTAGGCCAGGCACAGTCCTGTTAGAACTGTTCTCACAGAGCAGGTCTTTCAGGGCTCCCTCAGCCTCACTTCACAGGGTGTCTGTTGTGAGGAGAGGAAGGGAAGGCGATTGGAAGCCATTTTGCCACTCCTTTGGGCAGTGAAAAATGGGTATAAAAATCAACTCGTCTTCTTCTAAATAGGGTTGCCAGTTTCCAGGCGGTGCCTGGAGATCTTCCTTACCTTATGTTCAACAATGTCCAATGGCACCTTTAAGATTTATTCAAGGCGTGAGCTTTTGAGTGCATGTTTTGTTGTTTGTTTATTTATTTACTATATTTATAATGTTGTTGTTGTTGGTTGCGAAGTCATGTCCGTCCCATTGCAACCCCATGGACAATGATCCTCCAGGCCTTCCTGCCTTCTCCCATTCCCCAAAGTCCATTTGAGCTCACACCCACTGCTTCAGTGACTCCATCCAGCCACCTCATTCTCTGTCGTCCCCTTCTTCTTTTGCCCTCAATCGCTCCCAGCATTAGGCTCTTCTCCAGGGAGTCCTTCCTTCTCATGAGGCGGCCAAAGTATTAGAGCTTCATCTTCAGGATCTGGCTTTCTAAAGGGAGAGCTCGTTTACAATTTACTAATTTGCCACTAATTTACTTTTGCCTCATATCTGTATGTTTATGATCCTAGTTCCATTTAGTCTGGGGAAGAGTGCTTGCACTCGAAAGCTCACGCCTTGAATACATCTTTGTTGGCCTTAAGGGTGCTACTGGACTCCGATTTTGTTGTGCTACTTCAGACCCACACGGCTACCCACTTGAATCTTCCCTGACGTTGCTCTCTTGAAACGGGGGCTCTGAATGACCTCCAGACTTCCTGAATGCCCCTTCGGTGACCCTCAATTCACAACACTGCTGGAACACCCTTTCCTTGGAAGAAGGATGCAGAACATTCACTGCCCTCCCCCCCCTCCTTTGCTGGTTGCAGGCTGCCGGGGGGGATTCCGAAGGCCAGATCTGCAGCAGGAGATGCCAGCGCCTGACAGCTCTTTTCCACCGCGCATTAGTCAGCCTTTCATCAGAGCCCCATGTTGTTCCGATTAAGCCTCTCCGAGCGATCGCCCAGTAGCTAGGGGCACTTGTTAGACCTTGCTGGAGCTTGTAAAATCTAAGATGCGGACCCGGGGATGCCAGAATAAAAAGAGGGAGAATATTACCCACCAGAGACGCACATGCACAACTGGTTGGCGAGGAAGGCATGCCCTTAGTGCTTGTCAGGACTCCGAGCAAGTGGTCCCATCTCTGAGGAACGTTGTAGGAGAGATTGCCACTCAGGGTCTTAGGACAGAACCTGACCAGTGAAGCTCTAGGCAAGTTGAGGAGAGCAAGGGGTCTTTCCGGAGGGTGGAACACACTCTCTGTCCTGTCCTGATCCTGCCAGAACTCAGAAGCTAGGCAGGGTGGACCCTGGCTGGTACTTGCATGGGAGACCGTCAAGGAAGTCAGGTTGCTACACAGAGGCAAGCAATGGCCAACCATCCTTGCTCATCTGTTCTGACCAGAGTGGCCCAGGCTACCCTGATCTCGTCAGTTCTTGGAAGCTAAGCAGGGTTGACCCCAGCTAGGGTTTGGGTGGGAGACCTTCAAGGAGTCCCAGGGTCATGGCAGTGGCAGGCCACCCACCTTGGAACATTCCTACCTTGAAAACCCTGCAGACTCACCAAAAGTCAGGTGTGCTTTGATGGCATTTTCAGCCACCCCAACTCTTTCTGTAGCTGTCAGTCATTCACAATCAAGGATGGATTGAATGCTGCGGCCCTGTTTTTATCGTGTTCTATTTGTTTTGCTAGCGGTCTTAACTATTGTTTTTTTTTCCTTGTGGGCTCAATTCGTCTTGTCCTTGCGATTGAGCAGATTTTGGGGAGGCGGACTAGATAGCTTCTAAATTCGTAAGCCCGTTTACGTTGCTCACTTGCAACAGCTGCATAAGCCAGGTAGATCGATGGAGTAAGAGCTGAGTTCGAATCCCTGCTTCACCATGGAAGTTTGCTGGGTGGCAGGATTAACAGCTCTGAGTTGGGAAACAGCTGGAAAGTTTAGGGGCTGGAGCCTGAGAAGGGGAGGGTTTGGGGAGGGGCGGGACTTCAATGGTAAAGGATGCCATAAAGTACACCCTCTTTGATTCCCCATCGAGGAGAAAAGGCAGGGACAAAAATGAAGAAAGCAAATCAGCATGCAATTTACGAATTAATTCTAAGACCCCCTTATACACCACAGTCCAATATTGTTATTGTTACGTATTCCCTTCTCTGCTGCACCCCTTCCCACCTGTTGGGCATGCCATCTGTCCCTTGACCTTGCACGCCACGACTTAAATGGAGATGTTGGAATGCTCATAGACATTCCATAACATTTCAGCAGCTGAGCCAATGGCTAGGCAGCTCTCGTTTCAATCGACTGTGATGAAAATGGTCCCCCCTGGGTTTTGTCGAATTCCTGTTATTGTATTCATAAGAATAGGGAGGTAGCTCAAGATAAGAACACATGAAGACCATTGCTGGGTCAGGCCAGTGGTCTCTGTTGCCCAGCAGACAGTGGCCAACCAATTCCTCTGAAGGTCCAGCCATAGGACATAGAAGCAGAGGCCTTCCTTTCCTTGATATTGCCTCTTGACATTGGGATTCAGAGGTTAACTGCCTCTGAAAATGGAGGTTCCTTTTAGTCACTGTGGCTGGTAGACCTGTCCTCCATGAATCTGTCTAATCCCCTTTTAAAATCATTTATGCCTGTGGCGGCCCTCACTTTTCCCTTCTGGACCACCTCTCAAACAAGTCTTCCTCTCCTTAAGCTCTCCTGCCACTGCTTTTAAACCATTTCCTCCCTGCTACCCTTAATTCCTGGCTCTTTTATTCCACCCCTGCCGAGAGCTTTACATCTGAGTAGGCTAGAAGGTACAGCAAGGTCTTCATTTTAGTGAAATCTGGAGAACAGGGTTTGATTCCCCACTCCTCCTCTAAATGCAGCCAGCTCGGTGACCTTGGGCGGGTTCTCTCAGGGATCTGTCTCAGCCTTGGGCCAGTCTCAGTTCTTTCAGAGCTCTCCCTCATCCCCACCTCCCCCACAGGGTGTCTGTTATGGGGAGAGGATGATAAACTGCTTTGAGACTCCTTCAGGCCATGAAAAGAGGGGTATAAAAAAACCCAGGTCTTCTTCTTCATCATCACCATTTCCTTGATGACTCCTGGGAGCCAAATTTAACTCCCCTTTTACTCTACACGTGAGCCACTGTTTGCCCTTGGGCTTCCTCCCCCCCTCCCCCCCTTCTCTTGGGATCCCATACGGCATGACAATGGTGATACTTTTTCTGCTGTTGAAACTTCTGGGAAGTTGGAATGCTCATTAACATTCCATAACACCTTAGCAGCTAGAGAGCTCTCCTTTCAGTTGCCTGACTGAAGCTAGAATTCAGTTGTGATGGTTTTGTGTGTTTGTGTGTGTGTGTGTGTGTTTGAAGAACAGGCATTCACATTTTTTGCCTCTTTTTCTCTTAGTGAATTCCAGTTCATGGGGAAAATCAATTTGCATAGAAATCCACTTCTGCCTTGGATCACAGGCCATGTGTTAACAGAAAATCCAAAGCGGTCTCTTTTTACAAGCCTCTCTGGAGCTCAGGGTTGGCAGGTCTCCTGCTGGGGATGAAGACCTCTAGCAAGCTGCCTGTGCTTTCCACTGTTGCTCTTCAAGGATACAGCATTCAATTTTCCACTTGTATTCCGTCCTTCCTTATTGGCTCAGGGCCGATAATGACAAGATTCCATACCGTGTTAAAATAGAGAAAAGTTAATATAAAGCAGTGGTTCTCAACATGGGGATTGGGACCTCTTTGGGGGTTGAATGACCCTTTCACATGGGTTGTGGCAGGGCAAGCAAGTTGGCCGGGGGAGGGGGGTGGGGCGCCATCTACACAACAGCCTTGCGGGGTAGAACGTTTGTCTGTTTGGAGCAGTGGAAAAGAGCGAGATCGGCATGGTGGGACAGGAGGCAGAGTTGAACTGAGAAACCCTGGGGAAAGACCAATTTATATACAATCACAAACAATGGATCTTCACGCCATGGGTCAGTTTCGGTTTAATCTCTGTGAAAGAACACTCGCCTAATTTTATGGTTGAGGGTCGCCACAACATGAGGAACTGGATTAAAGGGTTGCGGCATTAGGAAGGTTGAGAATCACTGATATAAAGGAAGGATACAATTTAATTCTAACAGTCAGAATTCAACCAATCACAGCCACTAGATTCCCACAGGGGGGGTTGGACTAGATGACCCTGGAGGTCCCTTCCAACTCTATGATTCTATGATTCTATGAATGACCCGGGGGCGGGGGCGGGGGCGGGAGAGACGGACTCCTTCCCTTCCACAGCACTGTGCTCTCCCGGCATCTTGTTTGTCCTCTTCTGAGGTGCGTTTCAAATTCGGATCCCCAGGGTGGCATGCGGTTTGGCCCGACATTCCCTTCCAAGGATCAAACGCCGCATGCAGTTTGCTCGTGTGGAGAGCCTAATGCGATTAGTGCATTTCAAGGACTCATAGCCAGCCTTCCTCTTTACCCACACCTTGAATCGCATCCAAACCTGAAATGTTAATAGAACTCCAGGGCCATTAAAAAAAAAAAAAAGAAAAAAAGCACGCTGGATATATTTCTCCATCTCAACAAGGAGCTTTTCAAACGGCTGTATTATTTATTCATTACTATTGCATTCAAAGTGCTGTTTCCCTTGTTCCTTTGGTGAGATAAATGGACAAAGAGCAATTGCCCACCAAATCCCAATTTACAGCTCGTGCAAGCTGGGAAGGGCTTTTGTGTCGTAAAAGTCTCCTCTTCTCAGACAGAGATCAGTTCCCCTGGAGAAAATAGCTGCTTTGAAGGGTCAGCATAGGTCCCTCCTTGCCCCAGATCCTGCTCGCCACTGGCTCCACCCAAAAAGTCCCCAGCTATTTCCTAACCATCAGTTACAGCATGGTCTACTCAAACTCACCCCCTGACACCACCCCAGCCTGAAATAACATCACTTTTTAACATGGCATACTAATATCATCCAGAAGTGATCATGCTGGGGTTGTTGAGGGGGGGGGGAATGCTTTGGGTTGGGGGCAAAGCTTCATGGTTTGATGCCAATTCTACTATAGAGTTCTTCCCCAAAGCAGGATCATTGACCCCTTGACATCTCCAGTGTGCCAACATCACTACCGGGTGAAGTTCAAAAGCTCCCAGGAAGTGCTCCCCCCATCCCCTGCCAGCAGTGTGGAAGGATCTAGTGACCCCAACTCTGTGGCATGGTACCCCATGGAGGTCCCCCCCCAGGCTCAATTCCCCGAAATGCTAAGAGTTCCCCAACATAGACCTTGCAATCCTATTACCATGTCCCTTGCTGGATGCTGGGGGGGGGGTGACATTGTTCCAGTGGGAGAGCTCCAGCCCCCCCCTGGAGGTTGACATCCCTACTGATCAGCCTTCATCTATTGTTCTGCAAGCTATTTGCATACTTCATGGAAAAGCGGCCTCTTTAATTTCTTTCCCTTCTCCTAATCATCTGAGGCCTATTAAGAAGTACTCTGTATCCTGTAATCAGACAATTTATACCATGGGCTGCCTCCGGCTACGGCCCTTGTAAACAGGCTAGAAAACTCCTCGGCAATAAATGATTAACATGGGAAGACACCATTCATAATTAATCCCTCCTCCTCCTCCTCCCTCCCTCCTCCCCCCACTACATTTTGGTTGGCAGATGGTCGTAGGAATCCGCTCTGCGGCTGATTGGCCATCCTGTATGGTTAGTAGGCCAGGGCCAGGCTTAGAAGAGGGAGAAGGGGATAGGGGGCTGCCCTTCCTCTCCCCACAACCGACACCCCATGAGGAAGGTAAAGCTGAAAGAGCTCTGAGAGAAATGTGACTGGCCCAAGGAATGGGGATTTGAACCCAGTTCTCCAGATTAGAATCCGCTGCTTTTAACCACTAATCACACTGGCTCTCGAGTGGTGGACTTTATTATGGAGGACCAGTTTTGACCTGAAGCCTGCTGGGTGCCATTGGGCTAGTCTCAGTTCTCTCAGAACTCTCTCATCCCCACCAACCTCACAGGGTATCTGTGGCGAGAAGAGGAAAGGAAGGAGATTTTTTAGTTGCTTTTGAGACTTCTTATAAAGTAGAGAAGACGTGAAGTATAAAAATCTTCGCCTACTCTTCTTTGATCATCTTCTTGTGTCGGAATTCCAGTACTGGGAACACCCGTCAACAAATAGCATCTCCTAACACCAAACCCCCAAACACCAACACAGTCTACAAATCCCATCGCAATCTGACGAGTGCAGAGAAGCCAAAACAAGGCAGTGTTTCTTCAGAGATCAGCAATAAGACATCAGGTCACCAAAGACCGGATTCAAAAAAGCATTGGGAAAGGCAGCTGAGTCAAGCAATTGGAGGCAAGGGAACCGACAGCTGTTTGAGTTGGCATGGAGCAGGTGAACGGGTGGTACGAAGGAAGCTACAGGGGCAGGAAGGAAGCCTACAGAAGGCCTGCCAAGACAGGAGTTTGGTTATTCAGTTGCCAAGTGTGTAAGTCTAACTCTCGCTCGCCAAGGATAACAAAAGTTGCTCATAATATTAACTATTAATACTCATAATATTAACTAAGACGCTCCTATTCCCTCCTGAACCAGCAAAACTCTGGATTGGCTTAAACATCAGGGAATGGAAACTTCGGGATATCACAAAACCACTGCGAGAGTTGCGATGAATGCATGTGCACAGTGCTTATTCTCCTTCCCACACTGTCCCTGAGCCTGGTCCTGGAAACTGCAAAAATAAAAACAGAAGACCTGTCTGCCACTAGAAACAACAGAGAGGAAAAAAGCTGAGGTGGATGGCTTCAAAAATTCCTTTTTTATTAGCAGATGACGAGAGACAGAACAAGGTCCGGAATCTGGATTGCCTCTCGTTTTCAGGGTAACCACTTTCCTCAGTAGCTCCTGACGCTTCTTTCTAATCAATACACTTATGTCTCACAGTACATCTTTTCTCATTTGTATGCAGCACTTTCACGTATCAATATGACCACAGGTTCTAATGGTAGATGGAGGACCCTGTGTAGCAACCTTCACACAAAAGGAGAGATGATCCGGACCTCGTTCTGGTGGCTCTCAACCTCTAATGAAGAAGGAATCACTGAACTGGTAGCTGTCCACGTCAGCTTTTTTCTTCTCCAGTGGTCCTGGAAATCGGGCATGCTTGCCTAGAGAATGCTCTCCATCTCTACTCCGTGACCTTTACACCATGTGATCAAAAAAACCAGGGATGCCCTGGGCATCAGAACTTTATGAAGTCATCTGGTCAAACAAAGAGTCTCTGCCAATTCGTTCACTTCTACCTTTTGACTCACCTGTAGGGTCAAAGAGACACTGTATAATGGAGGTTGTAATCATTGTTTTTCTATAGCAGCCTTTGCTAACTGGATGCAAACGGAAACGCACAAGTTGCCCAGTTTTGAAATATAGGGAATTTCTATTGTCTGGCGCAATATAATTACTCAGCATAGAACAGCAGGTCCTGATTAACCCTTAGTCTTATCACTCTGTAGTAAAGGGGCTCTGCTAAATAGGTCTTCCTGCTAGTAATTTATTGGGGTTGCACAGAGAAACTTTGCCCTCCTCTGTTGATCTCCTGAGAGTGTTTGGCTGGAGAGGGAAACATCTGGGAAGGGGAAGCGAAACCCAGCATGCTGTGTAGGCAGAGTCCTTCTACTGGCAGCAATTTAATCCTCTCCTTCCTCCTAGGAGGGCAGGGTCACAACCATGGCTCACACAACAGCCCTATGAGGAAGGGGATGCTGAGAAGATGGGACCGGCCCAAAGCCACCCAGCAAGCTTTAACATAGTGCGGGGATTTGAACTTGCGCCCGCCCTGATCATAACTGGGCACTCAAGCTACTACTCCATACTATTTCTCTAGGCCAAGGGTAGCGGTTGCTGGCAGGGGCTCATGGGAATTGTAGTCCATGGACATCTGGAGGGCCGCAGTTTGACTACCCCTGCTCTAGGCCATTCCATATGCATTGAATAATGCATTTTTATGCTCTTTTGCATAGATAGATAGATGGATGGATGGATGGATGGATGGATGGATGGATGGATGGATGGATGGATGGATGAAAGGAAGGAAGGAAGGAAGGAAGGAAGGAAGGAAGGAAGGAAGGAAGGACGGACGGACGGACGGACGGACGGACGGACGGACAGACAGACAGACAGATAATCTTCACTGCAGGTTCTGTGGAAAGGGCCTTCCATTATTTCCACACCCAAATGTATCTCATGACTATTTTCGAGACTGCTGAAAGAGGCAGTATACAGTTGGCTGCAAACCACTTTCCCATGTAAACCAGATCAGAGATTGTTGTTTGTATTTTTTAAGTGTGACTTCCAGTACTCGTGTGATGCTATATGTGCAATGGACACAGCTGTGTGTTCTCTTCTTCATTTCTTTTCCACGGCGTGCTTTCATGCAGCACGTCATGACCAGAAGGGTTTTGTGGGCTTTTCCATGCATCCAGCGCAGTCTTGTGCAACACACTTTGAGAAAGTACCATGGGAGGTTTTTTAAAAAAATCTAGAATAATATAGAAAAGCAAAGATAGGAAATCAGGTTCCCAAACAGAGCCACCTGTTCATAAGAGCAACCATTTGTTAAAGTAACTAATTTTATAGCTGCTGTTTCGGTGAATACACCACGCCTCTCCAAAACAGATAATTTCCAGCAAATAACAAGCCCAGAGAAAATTCGGCAGAGCGGTGCATTCGATTACACCAGTCCTGCTATGGCCCTTATTGATTTAAACCCAAGGGGGGGGGAGACGTGATTGGAACAGACAGATCAAGGCATACAGAGTATGGTGGCCCCTAAGGTACAAGCAAGCCAAAATCCCTCCTTTTGCAAAGCAACCTAGGTTGCCACACAGTTCTTGCATAACCATACCTGGTGCAACAGCATGTCCCACAGAGCATGTTTTTAAAAGGGAAAGAAAGATGCTTTTGCACGGTCTCTGTAGGCCATCCATGGTGGTAAACCCTTAGGGCCATTCCTAATACACAACATGTTCTGCCACACAAGGGCTGTTTTTTTTAAGGGGGGAAAAACACCCCGCATTGACACTCGTAAATTGCCACATGTTTGGACTCTCAGCGAGATCTCCCAACAAGCTGAGTTCTGCTAGTCATTATTTCTACTGGACAAAAAGGGCTGTAACTATGTTCACTCAAGCCAGGATGCATTGTTGTGTCTCACAAGGGAGGGTTCCCACCTCAAGGGCAGGAGGTGGTGTTCCAGGACCACAGCAGGCCTGTTTTGGCTGACAGCTTTGCACTGTTTTGATATCTGTTTTTTGTTTTTTTAAAGCAATGGTTGTTTCAGATGGCCAAATGTGTCCAAATGACTTCCTTGGCAGGTCCGTGCAAAGCTATATCCACCTATGTCTGTAAGTCATTCTCAACGGGGGCCATATGCTCCCTTGGGGGGGCCCGGCCCTGAAAACTGGGAGAAGGGGAGCCCAAAGGATCTTATGGGGGGGGGGGGGCTGGTAACTCAGCCGATAAAATACCCTTTTGGTCATGCATGACATCATTAATTGCTAGAAGATTTTACCATTGTTAGGTGCGTGCTTGCATTCAGGAAAAAAAGAACACGCATGCATCTCTCAGTTGAATGTTCTAGAAATCTGTCTCGCATATATAGAAGGCAAGGTACCTCTTAGCTCTTTCTGCTTAGGCCTTTTTTAGCGTGGAAAACACGAGGAAATGGGGCAGCTTGAATGTTTTTGCAGAATCTTTTTGCAGAATTTATTTATATATTATATTATATTATATTATATTATATTATATTATATTATATTATATTATATTATATTATATTATATTATATTATATTATATTATATTATATTATATTATATTATATTATATTATATTATATTATATTATATTATATTATATTATATTATATTATATTATATTATATTATATTATATTATATTATATTATATTATATTATATTATATTATATTATATTATATTATATTATATTATATTATATTATATTATATTATATTATATTATATTATATTATATTATATTATATTATATTATATTATATTATATTATTTTTCTTCCGCTTCTCCCACGCAATGGAAGCACAGAGGGGGAAGTGGATGCTTGCAGCCTGCTGGCCACCCACCCACACTTTTTACCCGGGGAAAGGAATTAAACCGTGTTTCCAGATACCGAATTGCAGGGTGGTGGCAGTGGTCGGGAGGCCCGTCAAATTGCGTGGTGCCTCTAAACGTGCCCTGTCATCGTTTATTAACTTATTTGCTCAAGGCCCTCAGGAGAATAGGGCCTTGTTTTGTCTGGATTCCTGACTAAGCCTCGGCACGATAATGCCAATTTCTCGTTTTAGTGGCCTGGCTTACCCGCGGTGACATGCGAGCCCCCACTGTTTGTCGGAAACATGTTGCAGGGGGCTAGTAGCTGTTAGCAAGCTGGGCGCGAGACACGGCAGCCCTGATCCCGAGGCTTTGAACAAAATTACTTCCTTTAACACACGACCACCTTAATTATGTGCTGGGAAACAGAAAACAGGTCAGACAATTTGTCCCGGGACGTCATAACTCCATCAGTACAATGCTGACATTATCAGAGATTTATGGATGGAATGTCATAATTATTTTTTTAGTAAACAGATCAAGGTTTGCTAATGGAGGAGGCTGAAAGTAGTAATTAGCTTCTCTGTAAACGACTCTTTAAGATGGGGGGGAGGGAGGGGGAGGAATGGGGGCTTATGAGAAAAACAGTCGCTTGCTTTTTCAGAATGGCCTGCCATTCCTGCAGCAGGAGGGAAAGGGTAGACGGTTTTTTTTAGGCCCATAATTCCCGTTTCCCAAGCTGTGTTTATTTATTTATTAGGGATTTCCCCCCCGCCGCTCACCCAGAAGGTCTCACAGCAACGAACAACCTTATAACCACATAAATAAGGTAAAAATATCATAAGAACAAATAACAAAATATAAAATATCAACGTTAAAATGTTAAACAGTGAGGCTAGCGCTATACCACGAACAAAAAGTGTTTTACCCTCCAAACGCCAACAGAAACCATTTCTGCCTTGCATGCCCTGCAGAAACTAAATAAGTCCAAAAAGGCATGGTGTCATCCAAAAGGGTAGGGGCCTCAAGGTAGGGGCCACAGCTGAGAAGGCCCTTCCCCTGGTGATAGCTATCTGAGCCTCTCAGTGGTCAGGATGGCCTAGTTAGAATGGGGGTCTCATGTGGTAATTTCCTAGCTATTTATTAGGAAAGAGAAGCAAACCCAGAGTGTTTCAAAATAGTAGGAACCAACATGTTAGACGGTTGTAACAGAACAGAACAGTTTTCTGTCCGTCTGCCCCATAATGCTGTAATTAAGTTCCAGAGTGATAATAATTCCCCTTAGAAAACTGTTACCGACTAGCTAAGAAGGATTGGGTCCACACACGACTGGACGGTATATTCTTGCAGTCATTCAGCTCATGAATTTTCTTATCTAGGCAAGATGTGCCATTCATCAAATCTCCAAAGATGGTGACTTTAGGGATGCCATCCTCCAGAAGTGACCTGAAGATCCCTTGGGGGATTGCAGCTCATCACATGGCAATAGAGATCTGTATCAACCCATAGAGTTTACTCCTCAAGGGAGCCAATTTCTTCAGGGGAACTGACCTTGGAAGCCTGCAGACCAACTAGAGTAGCAGGAGTTCTCCAGGTGATGCCTGGAGGTTGTCAACCCTAATGCCTTCCACCTGCTTGAACGTTATTATGTGACTCATTTCAACAAGCAACTCTCAACTTTGTTACCATTGAAACCTCCCTGAAATGGTCTCAGGCTTCGAGAATCCCCAGAAGTGGCACAATCGTGCAGAATATGGCTGGGAAGCAGAGCTGTGGACACACCCACCTGTGGCCCCTCCCCTTCCCACCACTCCAGGCCCATCATTGGCCATGGTGGGGGGAGGGGCAGTCAACATGACCATATATTGTTGTATCACCTGATAAATGTTTAACAATTTTTAATATATATATATATATATATATATATATATATATATATAAAGAATTAATTAACTCCCACCCTTCCAGGTCCATCAAAAAAGCCCAGGGGTTCACAAAACCCTGGTTGATGCCTGCTTTAAACCCAGAGATATGCACAAGAGCTATCAAGTCAAAATCCCAGCAGTAATTTTTTCTTTTGACAACATAAACTTATCTGTGCAGTCTCCCAGAAGACTTCATTTTGTGTTTTGATTTCGACTCCATTGGGAACCTAGCTAAACTTGATGCAGTCCATTGGTATTAATGATCTGTGGAAAAGTTGAAGGTTTTGTTTTCGGTTCATTGGTGCTGAGGCCATATTTACAGGGTCCCCTTGTTTCTAAGCTGATTCCCAAAGAAGGTTAATAGATATTAGGGCTCTCAAGAGCTAGTTGGCTCTGCGGGGTTATCATTTCACACTGGCTTTTCAGTCCCCTTACATTTATTATCCTAGGAATTTCCAATGTTTATTTTCTATTATTTTGTGTGGTCTCAGTCATGTTTGCCATTTCAGAAGACTGGGAAGCACTAGTTAGTCAATATGAACTAGCTGAACTAGCAAGCTTCTTAGCTTTAGGTTATGGAGTCTAATGCTATGGCGGCCACTCTCCAAAGGAGCCATTTTCTCCGGGGGAACTGATCTCTGTCATCTGGAGATGAGCTGTAATTCCAAGGGATCGCATCCCTAGCTTAGAGACTGATAGCCTGAAAGCGGTCTATAGCATCTCATGCTATGAAACACCACTAATTTGTAGGTTAGCTTACCATCGCCGGTTCCGTTTGAGCGTTGAACAATGCAGTTAGCAAGTGAAACAATAATGGAACAGAAAGGGTATTAAGTAAAAAAAAAAAAAAAAAAGCAGCCAAGGAGAGAAGAAAAGGCTCTTCAGGTGAAGCATGAAAATAAAATGTAGATAATTAGCACTTCTGCAGAGCTTTTCATCTTCCAAATGCTGTGCAAATATTACTTTTTCAGTTCCCACAACACCTTCTTCACCCTGTGTAAATATTACATTTCTAATATGCCATTATCGTATCATTCCACCAAATAAGTTTTATGGCGTGAGAAATCAAAGTTTATCACCATCGTCATAAATGAATAGGCCCCTCGGTTGGATCCGTGCCATCCCCCCCAGTGGAAACTACCCACTCCCTTGGACTATTTTACGTCCTAGTAAGGGGGGGGGGCGGTAATGAAATATACTTGATTTCCCTTCTACTCATGGACCAGAGGAGGAGAACATTTTAGAGCAGGGAAACTGTACCAGAGAAAAGAAAGGTTAGCTCTTTCTGTTCCAGAGCCATGGCCTGATTTATTTATTTTTAATTATTTATTAATTATCAGAGTTATATCCCGCCCCTCCTGACAATGTCGGCTCGGGCCAGTTTACAGAATAAAAGGCCACATAAGCACGAACCAATAAAATCCACAATCCCCTCCATCCCTCCCCTTCACAATTTAAACAATTAAACAACAAACGACAACAAGATGGCGGTCTAAAACCCCAAAATACTCCAATAACTTCCCTGCTCCCATATCCCGCCACCAGTGTGGCTCAGATGGAATATCCCCAGCCCAGCCTGTTAGTTGCTTTAGAACCAAATATTCTTCTAGGATTTGGTCACAGAACTTGGACATGGTGTACAGTTTGTCCTTTGAGAACATCTCCCAAATCCTTTGTAGGCTAAGGGTTGTCAGCTCTGGGCTGAGAAATTCAGGAAGATTTTTATGGGGGGAGGGGGTGGATCCTAGAAAGGGTGGGGACCTCCGAAGGATATAATGCCATAGAATTCACCCTCCACAGCAGCCATTTTATCCAAAGGAACTGAGCTTGGTCATCTGGAAGTCAACTGTAATAGCAGGAGATCTTCAGGTATCACCTGCTGCTTGGGAGCATCATATAATCTACAGGGATTCCTCAGGGGACAAAGGAAAGAGGACTTAAAATTTCATCCCTGTTTTGATGATGGAGGCCCGAGGCTGAGAAATGCCTCCGTCCAGAAACGTTTCTGTCCAGGGGTCATCAACATCAATATTTTTACGCTACTAGGGAACTTTGTTTCCCTTGAAAAAAAAAAAAGTTGATGAATCCAATTCGGTTAACAGCACAAGCTACTGTATGTGAGCGGCCTATCTGGGTACATATAAACATTTTAATAATGTTCATTAAACTTTACTAGGATTTTTTAGTATTGCCCAAATCACAGCTAAAATTTAAGCTCCTTTCCTAACACGGTCTGTATAATGTTACTAGTGTGAGCAAATTCCATTTTATGATGCATAAAAGCATTAGCCTCCTGTAAATGGGAAGTACGCACACCCCAAACACCCATCCATCTGTGCATGTAATTCTTACAAGTGTGAATAAGCAAAATCATTTCTACTGTACATTGGGAGGTTAATTCAGAAATAGGTGTTTTTTTTTTCTTTAATGCAACTATTGGTGTTTTTTAAATTGTCAGCTGCCTTGACCTTCGGGGGGAAGGTTGGATATATATTTTAAAAGGAATATAACACTTGTAATTTGCTTTGGGACAGCAGAGGGGTAGTGCTTCGAGTACTGAGGCTATGACATGGGAGATCCAGGTTTTAAACCCCATTCAGCCATGAGTCTTCCTTGCATCCGTCACATTCAGCCATGAGTCTTCCTTGGATCTGTCACATTCAGCCATGAGTCTTCCTTGCATCCGTCACTCTCTCTCAGCCTAATCTATCTAGGGTTGCTGGCCAGCAGGAGGATGGCAATGGGGAGGCATCATCTGGCATTATTTGATGGCAACACAGTGCTTCGAGCCAGACCAGGGATTTTCATTTCTGGCCCCTACCTGGTGGAATGAGTTCCCGGGAGAGCTGCGGGCCCTCAGAGAACTTCCTGCTTTCTGGAGGGCCTGCAATATGGAGCTCTTCCGCCAGGTTTATGGTCGGGGCGAGTGCTAGAGCAAATTGTATGGGTCCCCTCTCCTGTGGGCACCGAAATATCTTGGCGCCGAACATCTGGTTCCCCCAAGCTGCCTTTTTCATGTATTTTCTTAGGGGACATTGTTTTTTGCTATCTGTATTGTATTGTAAGAAAGAGCCTCTTGTGGCGCAGAGTGGTAAGGCAGCCGTCTGAAAACTTTGCCCATGAGGCTGGGAGTTCAATCCCAGCAGCCGGCTCAAGGTTGACTCAACCTTCCATCCTTCCGAGGTCGGTAAAATGAGTACCCAGCTTGCTGGGGGGTAAACGGTAATGACTGGGGAAGGCACTGGCAAACCACCCCGTATTGAGTCTGCCATGAAAACGCTAGAGGGCGTCACCCCAAGGGTCAGACATGACTCGGTGCTTTGCACAGGGGATACCTTTACCTTTTTATTGTATTGTATGTTGATATTGAGGTTTTAATGGGATTTAATGGGATTTTTATTGTATTGTATGGATTTTTGTGTAACCCGTCACGAGCCAGTCTCCTAGAGCGGCGGGGTAGAAATCCAAGTTATAAATAAAATAAAAAAATCACTTCCAGCGTGCACAGGAAATGATGTCATCACCTTGCTGGCAGTGTGGGACTGTTTGGGATTTGGGCTGAGCTCTATGGTAAAAACAGTTTCTATCATAGAGTTTTTGCTCAAATACAGAGCATCCCCTCATTACTATGTTATTTGAAAACACACAGGTTTTGTTGTTGTAAGCTGCCCTATGGTTTATTTGATTTTAGAATGTGTTATATATTTAATTTTCTTTCATTCTGGTTATTAATTCTTATTTTTAATGCAACATTATTGATATATCTGAAATATCAACGGGATCCTTAATATCAGACCACGAATCTTTCCCACCTTTATCCCGATTGATTTTTCGTAACAAATAGCATTTCCCTGAATTCTTAGCCAATAATAACTAGAATTTAGTTCTTGCTTACGTCCAATATAAGTCTTGCTGTTATTTCCGTGTGTGTAATCTCATTCCAAACGATACCTTATTTACAATTTGATTTGTGCATTTTCTTATGGAAACCAAAATTAATACCTCCTCGACATGGAAGAAATACACGGCATTATCTTTTACGGTGTTGATTTAGACGGTGCTGTATGTCTTCCTTAAACTCCATAACAGCATCCCATCGAGTTGAGATAAACAAGGACTAATGTCCTATTAGGAATAATGTGCAAAATTATATCCCACATGCCTCTGTTCAATGCTCTTCGTGTGAACTTGGAGGCTGTGAGTTGGTCGCAGATCTTTTTACCAAACATGTGGTCAAATGGTACGGAACAGATGCTGAATTTAAAATTTAAAAACTTGGAAATGTCTCCGCCAGGTATGAGGGACCAGATCCAACCATACCCTTTCACTCCTTTGAATGAAAGGATGTCTTCAGGAAGGAGAAGGTTCTTTCAGTGAGCTAAAAAACTCTTTTTTATCACTGGAAGACTTCTTCCATGAGCATCTTCAGTGAGCAGAAGAAGTCCTTCCTTGAAAGGAAGACTTTCTGGGGATCCAATTCTGTTTTGCAGGCTCCTCAAATGTCTTTGGCAGAAGATACTCTGGCTCTGATGTTCTGCTCTAATGATACAAATCATCTACTTCAGATGGTCAAATTGACAAGAATGAGAGCTTTTATTTATGGAACTTCAGCAGAAGTCATGCTGAAGGAGGGATGCCAGCCTCCAGGTATGACCTGGGGATCCCTCAGAAATACAGCTCATTTCCAGACTACAGAGATAAATTCCCCTGGAGGAAATGGATGCTTTGGAGGGTGGTCTCCATGATACTGTATCCCACAAAGGCCTGTGCCTTGAGAGCCAGTTTGGTGTAGTGGTTAGGAGTGCGGACTTCTAATCTGGCATGCCAGGTTCGATTCTGCGCTCCCCCACCTGCAACCAGCTGGGTGACCTTGGGCTCACCACAGCACTGATAAAACAGTAATATCAGGGCTCTCTCAGCCTCACCCACCCCACAGGGTGTCTGTTGCGGAGAGAGGAATGGGAAGGCGACTGTAAGCCGCTTTGAGCCTCCTTCGGGTAGGGAAAAGCGGCATATAAGAACCAACTCTTCTTCTTCTTCTTCTGCCCTTCTCAAATCTCCAGGAATTTCCAGCCCTTTATCCCTCACTGGTGGTCTGGAATGATTTGACCAGCCGACGCTGAAGAGAAAGGATGTCCTTCAATAGCCCCCAAAATAAATTCATATTACAGATCATGATAATATGCAGCTTTATTTAAATATTGCCCCATCAATTAAAACATGACGATTAATGAAAAATCCTTCCTCAGAGGACAACAATATGTCTTGGCTTTCAAAACTGGCTGGATTTTTCTGCCCCCCGCTTTGCTTTCTACGGTTCTTCCTAGCAGTGATGTGGCAAGCAGGTTTTATCGCTCAAATATGGGAAAGATGATATAGATAAAATATGTCTGAAAGAATTATTATCGATGGTAGTAACTGGGCTGTAAAGTTTGACCTTATGAATCTAGTAAATGCGATGGCCATTGGAAATCCAAAGCCTATGGTATTTGCCCAGCTGGGGTTGTGAATTCTCATCCGAGAGATAAAAGCAGCCTAACTTACCTTGAGACGAAAATAAAAGTTTATTTCCTCTCATCTGTTCACAGAAGCAGAATCGGAGACAGACTCTCAGGTCGTGACGGACAAAAAAAGGAGGCAATGTTCTTTTACGGACACGAGCAACTTAGCCCCCCAATGTATTCGTTCTGCTTTACGTATTTCGCACCCAAACAAATTATGCAATTGTTCAAATCAGAGAATACACCGAATGCTGTAACACAGTGAAATCTGGTTGGGCCAAAATCACCCAAAATCACCTATTTATTCTTTAAGCAGCTGGTATTCTACCCTTTTGCATATCTGAACTCTGCCAACAATTTTACCCCTAATATTTCCCTCTTAATACGTTTAATACTTCTTTCCAGAATATCATTGCCACTTGGCAGGGAAAATAAACCATCTTTATTACCATGTCTCAAGATCGTCTTCTGTATTTTTGCTACTCTACCCAGGGTTAAATACCAACTGTATAATATTTTTCACGGGGTTTTCTCTTATATTTATATAAGACTGAATTCTAGAGTGACTTGGGGTCCCTTCAAGAGAGGTGTGGGCTATTGGTGTTTTGGTGGTGGTGGAAAAGATTGTTGTTGTTATGTGCGAAGTCGTGTCCGACCCACCGTGACCCCATGGACAATGATCCTCCAGGCCTTTCTGTCCTCTACCATTCCCCAGAGTCCATTTAAGTTTGCACCTACTGCTTCAGTGACTCCATCCAGCCACCTCATTCTCTGTCGTCCCCTTCTTCTTCTTTTGCCCCCGATCGCTCCCAGCATTAGGCTCTTCTCCAGGGAGTCCTTCCTTCTCATGTGGTGGCCAAAGTATTTGAGTTTCATCTTCAAAGGAAAAGATAGGAAGTCCCAGTTGACTTGTGGTGACCCCCGTGGGGTTTTTAGTGCTTGAGACTGTCAGAAGTGGCCTGCCAGTGCCTGTCTCCAGTGCCACGATGCTGTGTTCCCCTGGAGATCTTCCATCCAAATGCTAGCCAGAGCTGTCCCTGCTTAGTTTCTAAGATCCAAGGACATCGGGCTAGGCTGGGCTACCTAGGTCAGAGCCACATGGGAATTTCCCATCACTCCATGTGTGGATAAGTCTTCTAAGGAGGCTTCTGCCTCCACCTGGGCTTCCTTTGCTTCAACCACTGAAAGCACATCCATGTACAAAGCCACCTTTGCACAGTCCCTCCGTCCCCCCTTGCATGCTCTGCTCCGTGGGGCCGCAATGCACCCTGCGCATTCCCGATACCCTGCAAACCATTTGCCCGCTGTTCTCCCCCTCCCCCAGCATGTGCTGTGGCTTTAACGCCGGCTAAGTGCAGATGTCTGTGAGTCAGCAATAAAACTGAAAATTAGCATCCTTCGGAGGGAGAGGCTGCGGCAGGATGCATTCCCATAAATAACCTTACAAGGTCTTGTTATTTGTTATTTTGCCATCATTCATTATAGCATCATCTGCAGCTCTCCATTCGAGAGGGTTTTACTATCCAAGCGGCACCTGGCAATAACAGCTGGACAGCATCTCCCATTAAATTTGGAGCATGTTGGAGTTCAAGGGGGTTTGTTTCCCTTGCCAGAAATGCCCACTTGGCAGTGGGTGGGAGCTGCCAGCTCCCGGAAAGGTCATGGGGGATGGGGTGGGTGGGAATCACAAGGCAATCAGGAGGTGAGAGAAAGGTGCAAGGGGCCAAAGCCCCGGGCGGGCTGTCTGCAGCCTGGCAGGGCTGGCATCTCCCTCAATATAAAGCAAGACTGAGGCTTTGACATCTGTTCATAGTGTAATTGCTGAAGTCATGGTTGGGGGTCCGGCCCCCCTCTGTTGTCTGACAGAAAGGCGCAGCAACAAGAGGCAGGGTCTTTGGCCCCTGGCACCCTGGCCTTTGAGGACCACCTTCTCCACAGTGCCCAGTCAGCTGAGTTTCAGCGGGAGGTGGAAATGTATCAACTTCCTCAGCCTTTGGCTAAACACGTGGCAGCTTCTGATCTGGCAAGCTGGGTTTGATTCCTCGCTCCTCCGCATGCAGCCAGCTGGGTGATTTTGGGCTTGTCACAGGCCTGATAGTGCTGTTCTCGCACAGCTGTAATGTTAGGGGTCTTTCAGCCCCACCTAGCTCACAGGGTGCCTGTTGTGGGGAGAGGAAGGGAAGGCGATTGTAAGCTGCTTTGAGTCTCCTATAGGTCGAGAAAAGAGGAGTATAAAAACGAACCCTTCTTCTTTGTTGAAGTTAGCAACTCAGCATGTGTGCATAGGTGTTGTTTCTTTGGATGTGTTTCTTTGTCTTAGCCTGGGATCTGCCTTCTGTGAATGGCATCTGCTTGAACAAATGTAAGTTTATCTCGTTTGCAATATAATTCTTGGGAGATGCATTTTCTCTGACTGAACAACTCTTCTGTATTAGCCCAATAGCCCTTTTTCTCTCCTCCCCTTTGTCTATTTTAATTAAATGTGGAAGACCCTGGAGAGGTCCTACCGGTCTGACTACACACCACTGACCTTGATAAACAGACCGTCTGCTTCAGTATAAGGCAGTTCCACACATTTGTGTGTTCGTGTGGTTATTTTACTATTTGGACAACTGCTCTTCTGGACAATCGACTCCAGAGAATCTTCTCGCTTGAGGTATTTATGATCTGTTGACATGTGCTCGCTTGATATTTTGCAGTGAAATCAACCAAGGAGGAGGGCTTCAGTGTGGGGTTTCATCGCTGCTAGGAGAAGCTGTTAACGGTTTCAGTGGTGTGGACAACTTCTGCTCATGGTGGAGCATGAAACATCTCCAGAGCCCCTTGATTTCACAGAATCATAGAATAACAGAGTTGGAAGGGAGCTTGTGGGTCATCTAGTCCAACCCCCCAACAGATTTATCTGTTAGATTTTTCCTCACTTGGAAAGCAGAGACCATTGACCTCAGAAGTGGGGTCAGGTGACTCCCAGCCAGAACCTTGAGTCAGAAGGAATAAAGAGCGGTGACTTCGTGGCAGAATGTGCCAGGTTCAATCCCTGGCATCTCCAATTAAGGACCAGGTGGTGTTGTCCAGTCATGGATGACTTATGGTAACTCCACTGGATTTTTCAGGAGTGGCTTACCAGTGCCTGTCTCTGCGTAGCAGCAAATTCCTTGGTGGCCTCCGTCCAAGTCCTGACCAAGGCTGACCTTACTTAGCTTCTGGGATCTGATGAGATCAGGATGTAGGCGATGTGAAAACCCTCTCCCTGAAACACTGCAGAGCAGCTGCCGACCTGAGTAGACAATACTGACCGAAATGCATTGAAGCTCTGATTCAGTACGAGGCCAGGCTCCTGTGTTCGGTTCCTGCCCTCCTCACACTGCAAACGTTTTTTAATCTCTAGTTCTGTCCTCTTCCCTCCCAGCCCATGGCCTTCCACCTACTACACTGCGACAATGGAAACTCACCCCCCCCCCAAAAGAGAGGAAAAGATGGCGCTTCCTTTTCCCGCATCCCCCAAAATCACAGCGACGAGTGGAAATGCTATGAATGCATTTGCATAAAAAGAGAGGGGAGGGGAAGAGAGGGGAGGCGGGAGTCGAAAGTCTTGTTGTTTAGACAGCCCCGCAAGCCCCCTTGTGACCTTCCCCTGATATTTTACAAAACATTAATCTTCTTGCCAGCAATTATAAAGAATACAGTGATGTCGCTGGGAGTCCGTGAGTGAGCAATAGAATTCCCATTGTTCTCTTTTATTTATGCCTTGGCTGTACCAGGCAGATGAGGTAAGTTGATTCTTTTTTATACGCGATTATTCCGAACTGGCAATACATAAAGGCCAATTACACAAATATCTGTCTGTTGCTGGAGCGCCAGGTTCACACCTCCTCCGAGCTCCTGATCAAAGTGTGTCAACATTTTTTATTATGAAATCATGGGAAAAGAGAAGGGGGGGAGAGAGAGAGAGAGCCCTCCGCTGCCTACCCTCTGTCTTTGTTTGCATATGAATTATGGGCTCCTTCTTGGGTTCCTTCCCCCTCTTTTCATTTTGGTTTAATCATACAGTGTGTAGTGGTGGCATTGCCTTTTTGAACCCAGGGAGGAAAAAAAAAAACATTCTTTTGAGAGGTGACAGCCTGCTGGGTTATGAAATGGTGACCACTGGGACTGGAATCTCAAAGTACCTTCCTTTCCTCTCCCCACTACAGGCACCCTGTGACGTAGGTGAGGCTGAGAGAGCTCTGGGAGAACTGAGTGGCCCATGGTCGCCCGGCTGGCTGCATTAGAGGCCGCTGCTCTTAAGTGCTCTTAAGCACTTCACCACGCTGGCTTACAAGCATCTACCCTTCCTTTCCCCACAACAGGCACCCTGTGAGATAAGTGAGGCCGAGAGAGCTCTGAGAGAACTGGCACTGGCCCGAGGTCATTCAAACTGGTTGCACGTGGTGGAGGTGTGGGGAAAGAGAGGCTGCTACACTTAACCATTATACCCAGCTGGCTCTACATCAAGCTGGCTGGAGAGCTCCAGGGATTATGGCCGCTGAGAAAAGTTAACCCTATGTAATGTTGCAGGTCTATAGGTGGTGCTGGTGGGGGATGGGGAGGCACTTTCCTGGAGAGGGGAGGCATGCCATGACGTGACAACATCTCCCAGAAGTGATCTCGGTACATCAGGGACACCAGGGGTGATGCTCTGGCTTTTGGGCAAAACGCTATGGGAGAATTTGCTTCTAAATGTAGAGTTTTGCCCAAATACCAGAACACCTCCCCCCCCCCCTCAATTCCAGGTGACATCAGCACATCACATTAATTTGCAGTGTTCTTAATTCTTTAATTCTTGCTGCCCCATAGGGCTGAATGGCAACCGTTCCTTTAATATGGAAGAAACGAAAGTGATCAACATCTGGAGCAGACAGAGCATAAATGGGATAAATAAATATATTTTTTAAAAATGACAACTGAAATGATGGTTTTTAAAACAAAATTCGTCAGGATTACAGCAGACCGAGTCATCAGGTTTTTCTTTAGAATGAACACAGCTTTGTATCAGGTTAGGCTTGCCAATGTCTCTCGCCCATTTGTTTCTGCTTATTTTGAGGGAACTCTTATTTAAGTCTGCTGCTTGGACTGTTTTTATGTCTTTGACACTTGCAAAAACAAAATTATGTCCATAAAACTGAACGGCATCTTGGGTGAAACGTGCAGTCGGAACCTCCTGCCTCAATGCACCCATTCTTCCAGTGGTTTTAATAAAAGTAACAAAGTGATACATTTCCCCAGCGTCGTCTCCCACCTGTGGTCGGGATTGTGCCGCTTGTAAAACCAGCATCTCGACATACTGGAGAGACGAAGGCACAAAAGAAAGAATTCCAAGGAACGGCTTAAGCCCTATTCATAATTTGTTGCATTGTTGGGGTGTGCATGAGATATGGACGGCCACCAACCGTTTGGAGACCCCCGCCACGGCCGGGCACAAAGGGACAAATTGAAAGCTCAATTGTTAATCCTAACCCCTTCAGTCCCTCGGGCTTTTGTTATTATTAATAAGATGTTTAAAGTTATCAGACTGAAACTGTGGCCAAAATATAAATATCAATGGAGAGGCAAAATACTTTTGCTCTTCAATGCCTGCGGGCTTTCAGAGGCATTCAAAGGATCCGGAGTTTTCAGTTTTTAATTTGCGCGCTCTCTCTCTCTTTCTCTCTCTCTCATTTTTAGACTCAGGTGGGCCATGTTGACCTGAAGCAGCAGAATTAAGTCCGGGGCACCTTAAAGATCAACAGCATTTGATTCAAGGGATGAGCTGGAATTTCTGACAAAACATTCATGCACACAAAAGCTCATCCCTTGAATCACATGGTGTTGGTCCTAAAGGTGTCCCTGCACTCAAACTTGGCGGTCTCATTTTGATCCCTCGTTTTACAACGTTTACAGGATTTCATCTTCACTGGATCCTTCAGTTTTTTTAGCCCTACCAAGGACCAAGCCTGAGGTCCAAAACAGGATCATAAACCTGCGCTGTAATCGTCCATCATCCGGATCCAGTCAGTTTAAAGTGAAATTGGCCAATAGTGTGCAGTGAGGAGCTGATGTTTTTTTTTTGGGTGGGGGGTTATTTGGTTCAATTCTCAGTTCTGCTCATAGTAAGTTGGGGTCTTAATAAAGAGCTCAAATGACCTCTGGTGTCATCTGAACATACGGATTTAACAACAAGCTTCCCCCTTGTGGAGCATCAGGGACATGTGTTTGGGAAGCAAAGATCAAATGGGCCACAGGTTTGATCCAGCCATGACTTTCTGGGGATCTTAAACGCATGATCATGGAAGTGGATCTTTGGGGCCATTGGGTGGGTTACCTTTGGCTCAACAATCACTGACCTTCTCTTTTATTCAGATCTTCACATCAGGAGGAAATAACCAAGGGGGGGGGGAAACATGCTATAATTAACCAGAACGCCTGCACTTGCTCAAAGCTTGGAAGCGAATAATTCCCAGGGCATGTTTATAATTACATAATGCATTTCAGATGGCGGCCCATCGACAGTCCGACGTGGATCGCAAACGGGGAATGTTTCGGGCCTAATGTGCTCTTTTATGGTTTTTTTCCCCCTTACTTTTGCACTTTTAAATTTTTAATTAAATGGCCTTTTCTTTCCTATTGATTAGAAAATCTTTGCCGAGGGAAGGAAATCCGCAGCCATTTATACAACTTTTCCTGCCAGAATGGCTTTGCTAAAAATGTACCGACGCTTTAACGACTTTTCACACTCCCTGGGCCTTTCTTTTTGGAGGCACCTCCGGCCTCAGATGCTAAATGCCTGTGAAGTATGTGAAGTGAAAGATGGATTTGTGAATTCCCAGTATCTGAACCGCCAGCTTAGAAGCTGCCTCTGTTAACCACGACACCAAGCTCCTCCACATGCAGCCAGCTGGGGGACCCTGGGCTAGTCACAGTCCCATTAGAGCTGTTCTCACAGAGCTGTTTCTCTCAGTCCCACCTCCCTCTTAGGGTGTCTGTTGTGGGGAGAGGAAAGGAAGGCGACGGTAAGCTGCTATGAGGCACATTCGGGCAGTGAAAAATGGGGTGTCAAAACCAACTTTTCTTCTTCTTCTTCTTCTAAATGGGACAAGAGGCATGCTTTATCATGACATCACTTCCTGTGCCAAAACAGGAAGTAACATCCAGGCATTGACTGAGACTATGCCTCCCCCCCACATGCCCCTTTTACTCCTCATGGTTGCTGCTCCACTCTGCAAAGGTTGGAGAGGGGAGTCTTGCTGGGAGGATCCCTGTGGGAGAAAGCCATTCATGATGTCACAGAGACCTCTAAGCCTATGGCTATCATAGAATCATAGAATCATAGAGTTGGAAGGGGCCATGCAGGCCATCTAGTCCAACCCCCTGCTCAATGCAGGATCAGCCCAAAGCATCCTAAAGCATCCAAGAAAAGTGTGTCTCCAACCTTTGCTTGAAGACTGCCAGTGAGGGGGAGCTCACCACCTCCTTAGGCAGCGTATTCCACTGCTGAACTACTCTGACTGTGCTATCCTTGCACCAATAACAACCCCTAACCAATTCCCCTAAATATTGCTTTGTATACAAGGAAAAAAGGCTTGGGCCTGGGAGAAGTTGTATGTAGGCCTGTGACGCAAACACTAATGTGTGGCACATACAGGAAAGCTAATTGGCCGTGACAGTTGTCATTATTGGGGTTTACCAGGTCCCCCTGGCCGCTGGAGAGTGATGGGGGTGGGAGGTAGGATTGCTGTCTTGCCGATGCCAAATCCTGCTTGGGAAACTCCTGGAGATTTGGGGATGAAGCCTAGAGAGGACAGGGACCTCGGTGAGTTACAATATTGTAGCGCCCACCCTCGGAAGCGTCTGTTTTCACATGGGGAACTGATTTATTTGGCTGATTTATATGCTGCCCCTTTTGGAATCTACCGTGAAGATAAGTTATAATTCCAGGGGCTTCCCAGATGCTGGTACCCCTCAGGGGTCTCTAAACCTCCTGCATCCAGACAGGCCAAAATGTCCCACCTTGAGATCCTTCAAGGAATTTCAAGGCAGAGTTGGCCACACGAGGACCGGCTCTCCCGCCACAGAGCAGGTGCACAGAAGGAGAAAGGAAATAGAATGCCAAGTGCCGGCAATCGGAGCTGTAATCTTGTGAACTGTTTAATTCACCCAAGTCTCCTGGAATCAAAGGAAAATGATCTCCGGGGTCATGGGACTCTGCGGAGGAAACGTGACCCGTGTTAAGCCTCCCAAGCGGGGACTCCTGGGAAGTCCGCCCGGAGAAAAGGAAATCAGACGCTTCGCCGTTGAGTCTGCACGGAGTGCAGCTCGGAGGACGGCTGCCCAGGAAGGTGGGGGAGACGATCGTTCGGATAGAATCGATCTGGCGCGAGAACCTGAAGCACGGAGAGCTGCGGCAGTAAGCACGGATTTGGGAGATGCTCATTAAGTGAAATTGGCAAGCCGGAGCCGTTCGGTCAATAGGGGAAGGCAACGGGGCTGGAGAGCCGGAGAGGACACCCAAGTCCCATCCTGGTGCAACCAGTATGATGGGGAGGGGAGGGGAGGGAGGAGTTGAAAAATTGGTTCCCTTGAATGGGATACAGTTGGCATGAGGAAATGGAAGGCAGCAGGAAAACCAAGACTCGCTGGTTGGATTTGCAAAGCGAAACTGAGAGGGGGATGGGTTGATAGGAACCGGCAGGGGTGAGAAATTAAAAAGCACCCCCTATTTTCAGTGAAGAAGAAGAGCTGGGTTTTTTTAATACCCACTTTCTACTACCCAAAGGAGCTCCAAACTGGCTTTCAAACACCTTTCCCTGCCTCTTCTCACAGCAGACACCCTGTGAGGTAGGTGGGGCAGGGAGAGCTCCAAGAGAACTGCTGTGGGAGAACAGCGCCAAGAGAACTGTGACTAGCCCAAGATCACCCAGATGGCTGCCTGTGGAAGAGTGGGGACTCCAGCCCGGTTCTCCGCTGCTCTTTAACCACTACACCATGCTGGCTCTCAAGACAAGAGCTACGCACACGGATAGGAATCCAGTTCCAGTCAGGAATAATCCGTCTGTACAGGATTCTGGTAGCGGAGAGCTTGCTGTCAAGTTACATCCGGTTTATGGTGATCCCCACAAGGGGTTTCGAGGCAAGAGGTAAACTGTTTGCCTATGCATTAGTGACTCTGGACTTCTGTGGTGGTCTCCCATCCAACTACTAGCCAGGGTTGACCCTAACTAGCTTCTGACAAGATCAGGCTAGCCTGGGCCACCCAGGCTAGTCAGGGCAGAGACCCACAGAGGTGGTTTGCCATTGCCTGACTCTGCGTAGCGACCCTGGCCTTCCTAGGTGGTCTCCCATCCAAACCCTAACCAGGGCTGACCCTGCTTAGCTTCTATAGAATCATAGAATCATAGAGTTGGAAGGGGCCATATGGGCCATCTATGATCTGGTGAGAGTCTAGCCTGGGCCATCTGGGCCAGGGCCCAGGATTCTTACAAGTTATTTATTCATTTCATTTATTTTATGAGACAGATAGGAGTCTTCCCTCCTCCCGTTTGTCTTCAGAAGGAAGATTAGCCCGGGTTTCTCCAGGTCTACTCCATCAATATCCCACTGGCTTCCCTCCTTCCCTTTGGTGACTGAGTTCACTAGTAAGGCTGAACCTCCAAGCAGAATTATTATTATTATTATTATTATTATTATTATTATTATTATTATTATTATTATTATTAGTCACCCGTCCTTTTTCTACAGACTCAGGGAGGGTGCCATCAAACAGCATGACACGATAAAAATATAGAATGCAAACATAGAATCTAGAATGAGGAATTAAAACTTTACACAGCTCCAGCCGTTTTGTCCTTCAATGGTGGAGTCTTTGAGTTACATGAAGGGCCATACTAATCCAATCTGAAAACTGGGAACTGCATTTTTGAGCAGTAAATACCCCCAACCTTCTTTGCCTTATAGAGAGCTAGCATGCAGGGGGGCAGGCTATTCCTGATTGATTAGATTTTACCTTGCAGGGATTTTTGCTCCCTGTATATGTGTAGGAGCGGGAAATATACTGGCTGATGCAGATACTGTGAAGTGGTATAGTCTGTGCTGGCCTCTCGGGATACTATCACTTCATTCTCCACCACATATCGTCACGGGATCCCTAAGGGGAGAGAAGGTCTCTTACCCCTGACGGGGAACAGGTCTCATTTCTCGGTCCTGTTTTGGTTTCGCTTCTGGCAGCTCCACGTCTTCACGTTGGGATTAATTTCCAAGCGGTTCGAGGGAAGATTTGTGGTCAAAGCTTTATTGTCGGTTAGTTTTGGCAGGAGAAGGGATGTGATGCCCCATCTTGTTTTGATCAGTTGTGTTACGTCTCATTCTAGTTTGCTACTTGCAGGCTCAGCATTCATATATATATATATATCTATTTTTGCAATCAGTGTCTTTTTATTCTCCGTTCTAAAATAAATATGCTTAGAATGGCTGGTTCCGTGAAGCACAGCATGCAAAGAGTCACCTCTGATTTAGAGATTTCAGCTCTAGCTATAGATTGAACCTTGGGACGTCATACGAGTGCCTGTAAACTCTTCATCTCACGCAATAAACATGCCTCCGAATATACATAATCATAAAGTTTGCGGTTATTTAGATGATTAATTACCCTGATGGACCTTATTGCTTCGGTACTGATTTAAATATAATGCTTGGCTATTGAAAATCCATCTGACACCTATAACGGCTGCACATCCAGCCCATAAAATGCCATAAATCATAGAGACATCCTCTTGGCCTGAATGCATTTCTCTCTCTCTCTCTTCCCCCTTCTCCTCTGCTGAAAGTGTCATCATGGGTTTGAACCAATGCAAATATTTAAAACCGTAGGCAAATATGGGAAGGGGCCATAACTCAGTGGTGGAACATCTGCTTGGCATACTGAAAACTCCAGGTTCAATACCCAACGTTTCCAGTTAAAAGGACCAATAGGAGGAGAAGATGCAAAAGACCTTTCCCTGAGACTCTGGAGAAGGGATGGGTACGAACTCAGGAAATGCGGTTCGGTTTCCGGTTCGTGATGTGTGCTGTTCGGAAATCATGGACCATCATAAATTTGTAGTCACCTTCTGAGTTATGGCCACCGAAGGAATGTGTCCCCAGGAAAGCACCTTCTATGGAAATGACCCCAACTTTCCTGGGAGCACCTTTTGGGGGGCTGTAACTCATCAGACTTGGAGGCCAGGCAGAGGGGAGCCAGAAAGGGGCATCACATCAAAATGGCTGGCCATCATCCTTCCTCTGT
Source organism: Paroedura picta (assembly GCF_049243985.1). Lineage (NCBI taxonomy): Eukaryota > Metazoa > Chordata > Lepidosauria > Squamata > Gekkonidae > Paroedura > Paroedura picta. The sequence goes on from NC_135382.1 coordinate 35,623,856, forward strand.
ATGCTACATTGGCCAGACCTCACCTGGAGTCCTGTGTGCAGTTCTGGAGGCCTCACTTCAAAAAGGACGTGGAAAAAAATGGAGAGGGGGCAGAGGAGAGTGACGAGGGTGATTCGGGGCCTGGGAACCAAGCCCTATGAGGAACGGCTGGGGGACTTGGGAATGTTTGGCCTGGGGAAGTTAAGAGGGGACATGATGGTTCTCTTGAAAGGTGGTCACTTGGAGGAGGACAGGGAGTGGCTGTAGTGGGCAGCAGAGGATAGGATCCTCAGTAATGGCTTTAAGCTATGTGTGAAAGGGTACTGGCTAGATACCAGGAAAAAAAAATTCACAGTATGAGTAGGTCAGCAGTGGAAGGGGCCGCCTAAGGAGGTGGTGAGCTTCCCTTCCCTGGCGGTCTTCAAGCAGTGGCTGGACAGAGACTTATCATGAATAATTTAGGCCGAACCTACACTGAGCAGGGGGTTGGACTGGTCTCTGTCACCCCTTCCAATTCTGTGATTCTATGACTAAAACGACTAGACCAGGGGTAGTCAAACTGCGGCCCTCCAGATGTCCATGGACTACAATTCCCAGGAGCCCCTGCCAGCATTCGCTGGCAGGGGCTCCTGGGAATTGTAGTCCATGGACATCTGGAGGGCCGCAGTTTGACTACCCCTGGACTAGACCGTGGCCAGGCAGCCCAGAAAACCCACAACACCCAGTTGGCCATGAAAGCCACCCATGATCTGAAAGAGCCAAACCAAACCCCAATCTCCCCATGCCTCTTTAGTCCTCGACCATGCCAGGGGAGTTCTCCACGCCACACTTTCCATGCTCCTTCTCGGCGGTGGCACCCAATACATGTTGTGGGTTTCAGGAAGAAAACATGTTTGGGAGAAGGCAGCCAAAACTGGGCTTCTACCTCCCGGTGGTCATTTTCCTCCTGCCGTCCCATCTCCCCTCGTCCCCTTCGTTGTCCCCGGATTTCTCCGGTTGGGTGCCCGGCGAAAGGAGCGCGAAGCCGGGCACAAGAGCCTTTTAATTCCAGCGTAATCTCCAGTGGTCCAAATTACCAGCAAACATGTTCTCATTAATTCCTGTAAGGGATGCTGGAGCGTTGACCCTCCATTGTTCTTCTTATCGGGAAGTGGCTGAGTCATCCTATTAATAAGGCATCACTCACGTAAGTGGTCATTCACTCGGCCGGGGCTAAAGATAGATGCAGCCTTTTGAAGTCCAGGCAAGCCAGTAAAAGACTCCGATGATTTCCATTATGAATGCTCATCCAGTTGGGGAGGGGGTGTGTGCATTGGAATTATAAAGAAAGCCTCTGCCCCTTCAAGTAATTCTCACACTGGTTGGGGAAAAAAAAATGTATGCATGTCTTCGGAGATGGGACAAAAAAGGGAAACCTCTTTGCAAAGGAGTAATTTATGCAGGGGGTGAGGTGTGGGGGGAAGGGGAGAAGCCGCTACCTTAAACCTGAAACAATTTTAAGGGAGGTTTGGATGCCTTATCCCTGCTGTTACAACCCCCCCCCTTCCTGCAAGTCCTTCTTTGGATTTTCTCCCCACCCCCCAGCAGATCAAAGGCATGTCAATAATAGCATAATAATGTTGACCAAGCTGTGGGACCCAATAGGGTAGTCCTTGACCCTTTGCTAGGGCAGCAGTGGGGGGAGGGGAGGGTTGCCAGCTCTGGGTTGAGAAATACCTGGAGACTTTATAGGCAGAGCTGAGATTGGGCAGGATTTGGGAGCATGGGGGGGGGACTTTGGTAGAGTATGATTCTATGGAGTCAGCCCTACAAAGCAGCCATTTTCTCCAGGGGGACTGATCTCTTTAGTCTGGAGGTGACCTGCAATTCCAGGAGATCCCCAGGTCCTACCTGGGGAATGGCCTCCGGGGGAGGGGGATGAGAATCAGGCAGAAATCGCCATTGGTCCCACAACATGACGGGTCATCCAGGCCTTGACATCATCACGTCAGCGTAACACTCTAGGATTCAGCAGAAGCTCTATGATCAACCCATAGTTTGGCCCTGACGTGACACAATCGCCTCATCATGACACTCTAGGATTCATGGGTAAAATCCCACTTCCTGGAAAAACACGCCAACCCCCAGTTTCACAGAGCAGGTTGGGAAAACCTAACCAGCAAACAGAAAAGTTACAGCTGGCACACCTTTACTACGAACGTACGGCCGAAGGGCACGCACCGCTGACTTAAACAAAAGGCAAACGATTTGGCAGCCGGGTTTGGGAATGTGGATACCCTCCAAATCTTGAATGCTCCCCCTCCAGCGACGCAGAGGCATGACAAATAGCGCACATAACACTCCCCCCCCCCGTTGCATTAAAACACAGAGAAGGTGGGAGGATATGAAGCGGAAGACAAACTTTGAATGGAATGCACACCAACAGCATTGGGGGGGGTGCAAAACAGGAAAACTAAAGTCCCTGTTTAGTGGATTACACCGGACGTTTTTGTTTGTGTGCGCTCAAGTGTGAGGCAGCTGTGGTGGGAAAGGTAGGAGGAACTGCGCCGATAAATCCCCGGGTGTGTGCATCTGAAGGCAGTCAGATGTTCTTGCCCACCAAGAGCCAGTTTGGTGTAGTGGTTAGGGGTGTGGACTTCTAATCTGGCAAGCCGGGTTCGATTCCCCACCGTCCCCACCACATGCAGCTAGCTGGGTGACCTTGGGCTCGCCATGGCACTGATAAAGCTGTTCTGACCGAGCAGTGATATCAGGGCTCTCTCAGCCTCACCCACCTCACAGGGTGTCTGTTGTGGGGAGAGGAAAGGGAAGGCGACTGTAAGCCGCTTTGAGACTCCTTCTGGTAGGGAAAAGCAGCATAGAAGAACCAACTCTTCTTCTTTCTTCTTCTTCTTCAATGGCCCGCAGGCCTGAATGCGGCTTGGGAGCTCTAATGTTTGAGGACTCTGTGCTGCAACACGGATTATATATTCCCAAGAAAATCCAAGAGCAAACAAGAGCCCTGAAAAGATGGGAAAAGCTTGATTTTGTGATTCGATATCAAGGACGGATTAGTGTCCTGGTGCCTTCTGAGCCAGGTGTGCCCTCAATGAAGGAGTATCATGTTCTCACTTGGGTTGGGATAAAGAGGGCATCGCTTGTCATACCCAGCTGGGCACATTTGGGAAGGTTTGCCAAGTGGATTTGCCAACTCGGGGTGGGGAAATATCTGGATGTTTTTGGGGGTGAAGTCTGGGGAGGGTGGACTTTGGGGAGGGATGGGACCTCAGCAGGGTAGAATTATTGGGATATTTAAGGTAGTAACAGGCCTCTTTTAATTATTCTGCCTTCCAACCGGGAATGCACCTGCCATTCATCACTAATCTTGACGTACTTATTCCCTCAACTATGTTTTTCAAACTGGTGTTGAACCCAAAGGGCTGATGACCGGATAACCTTATAAACTTGGCTTGTTACTCTAGCAACGCTCTTGAGTGGCTTAACCACCTTCAGTATACTGCACATTTGTTGCATATTTTCATGATGCTGTTTGCTGACGTGTCGCTAATTTACTCTTTCTTTGCACACGTCATCTAGTGATTTCCGTTGCATTGCCTGAGGAACCGTGCATGCACACGACAGCTCCCACCTTGAATAAAGCTTTGTGGTGGGTCTTAAAGGGGCCATCCGATTCAGAGTTCATTCGAATCGATCCCCTTTGTGTTCAGCTTTCAGTCGAAAGGGGAAAGAGAAAGCTAATCTAAAGAGCATTTTCCTGGTCACCCATGGCCAGCTAATCCGGCATGCGTAGGAGTATGCTGGCCTTGGTTCTACAGGAGGAAGACCTGTAGAGACATGTGTCTTCATGGAAGGCCATGGAAGAGAGCGAGAGGACAAGGACTCAGTTTGCACAGCAAGATCCATTGGCTGTCTCCAGCACGTCCCAATGTTTCGTTTTTTCCAGTCATCTCATTGGTGGCCCGTATTGGTCCCCCCCCCTCCCCAAGTGTATTTTCCGTGTCGGCCTAGCGAACACAAAGGCCCAATGTAATCCGCTGGGAGAACACACAGTCTGGGTTTCATTCATGTGTTTGAGGCCATTGTCACAGCTGGGCACAAAAGAATAATCTGATTGCGCCTCCAGAAGCAAGAAAGGATCCGTGAGTGAAGGATGCCTTCTCTTTAAACCCCTTTCTTTGCAACGCTTATTGAACCTCCCCTCAGAGTCACCGGGGAGGCACACACTGGACTCACAATGGGGGGGCAACCGTTGGCCATTCAAGGGCTAATTTAGTATCAAGCGGCCAATATGGCTGACCGGCAGATTACAAAAATCGTCAAGTTTGCCCAACCCGGGGGATAATAAATAAATAAAAGATTACGCTGCCCCGCGATCCGGGGTGAGCCATTAGGAACGAGAAGACGGGGGGAATCCAAGCTCACTTCTGTTTCCTCTGTCTGGCCTTCTAATAGAGGGGAGAGGAGTCATTTCTGAAGACGAAGAAGGCCAAATTTGATTTAATTTCATTCATTCCGGTATATCCTGCCTTTCTGCCCTGTACAGACCCAGAGCGTCTTACATCGTTCGCCTCGACTCCAATTTTATCCTCACAACAACCCTGCGAGGTAGATTACGCCGATATGGGGCCAGGGTTCCCCAACAAGCTCCCATGGCAGAGTGGGAATTCGAACTCGGGTCTCCCAGGTTTCAAGCTGACAGTCAGAAGACCCCAATGGGTGACCAGTGGACAAAAAAGACATTAGATTCTATCATCCAGAAGGCGGAACAGTCTTAAAGGTGTCTTCGGCATGTATTGTAGGAACACCTGCTCTGTGTTGGGAAATGGCCAGAAATTTCAGCGGTGGAGCCTGAGGAGGTTGAGATTTGGGGAGGGGTTTCAATGGGCTAGAACAAGGGTAGTCAACCTGTGATCCTCCAGATGTTCATGGACTACAATTCCCATGAGCCCCTGCCAGCGTTCGCTGGCAGGGGCTCATGGGAATTGTAGTCCATGAACATCTGGAGGACCACAGGTTGACTCCCTCTGGGCTAGAATGCCTCAGAGTCTACCTTGCAAAGCAGTTGTTCTCTTTGAAGGCACTGATCTCTGTCATCTTACCTGAGGGTTGCCAGATCTGGGTTGGGAAATACCTGGAGAATTTGGGGATGGAGCTGGGATTGGGCGGGATTTGGGACAGGGAGGGACCTCCGTGGAGCATAACCCTACGGCGTCCAACCGCCAAAGCTGCCACTTTCTCCAGGGGAAGCGGATCTCTTTAGTCTGGTAAGGAGCTATAATTCCAGGGGATCCCCAGGTCCCGCCTGGAGATTGGTTCATCTCTACTAGATGAACTATAATTCCCGATCTCCAGGTACCACCTGAAGGTTGGTAAGCTTGGATAGTATTGGGGCTCTGCAAAATACCCCTCCCCTCCCAACCAAACCCTAACAGGTGTTTTTTTAATTTCTCTAAAAGGGGGGGATGATATCACGTGGGAAATACCGCTGGAGGCCTGTCGGCTGCTGGAGCCTGTTTCTAGCCAGCCTGGAAAGCAGCCTTTTTATATGCTTGACCTCTGTCTGCAAACCGTCTGTTTCTCCTTCCCACCCCCACCCCCCCTTTGTACCCCAAGCCCTCTGCTATAAAACGAAAAAAACGGTGCCCGGTGATCGCTGGAGGTCTGCTCCTCGCATTCATCCGGCCATTTGTACTTTTCGCAGGCATAATCAGGTTCCTGTTGCTATCAGCGGGGAATGGCAGCTTGGCTACTTTATGGGTTCAAAGTAAAAAGGGAGGGGGAGCGGGGCTCATTCTCCCCCCACCTCCCCTTCCCCAGCCCCCCCACCCTCTTCCATGCCCCTGCTCCCAAGATAAGCAGAGGGGGGGGGGGAGAAGCTTGGTCGTTTTAGACTGGGGTGGGGGTGGGCGGGTAGTCGTATTGGTCTGAAAGCCCAACCAAGCTGGAGTTGGGTAGCATCTTTAAGACCTGCAAAGTTTTATTCAAAGTTCCAGCCTTGGTGTGCGGGCGTGAATAAAACTCTTGAATGAACCTCTGTTGCTCTTCAAGGTGCCCCAATAAGTTTGTGTTCTCTTCTTTGATTTAAAGCATGCAAAAAGGGCTTCTCTTCTCTCTCTCTCTCTCTGTTTATATTTTCCATGCATGCATTCAGGGGCTGGTTTGGGGTGGGGGGGGGAGGGAGGGAGACTTCATTTATATGTTAATATCAAGCCCCTGCACTCAGATTCAACTAACAGACTATTTCATGGGAAGCCGGCAATTTTTTCTTCTTCTTTTGGTCAGCCTGGATTCTCCTTTTCTGGTTTCCATGGAGTCAATCGTCTTGATTCGAAAAACAATGGGGTTCCCCTCCTCTCCAGGGGTCATTCTGTTCCAGAGCCCTTCTCCGGTTACAGTTTGTGCATGCGATGAACCTGGAATGTCTTCCCGAGCGTGGAAAACATATATGTATTTATCTCTCCTGGAAAGGATCAGGATTTAGATAAGCAAAGGGAATACTTTGGGGCTTTGGGCCGAAGGGGTTAATTTGATGGACCAGGCCTCATTGCCTTATTGTGATCATTGACTGAACCAGACCGACCCATTCCTTGGAAACCAGCGGAGTTAACAGGATAGGCAGGGGGGAGGGAACCGGTGGAGTTCTGATGTGTGGGAATTTGTACGAGAGCGAGAGATAATTATTGCTTGTTCGTGCTCTGGCAAACTTTCCGCCGCCGTCTCTTAACTCGAGCTTCTTACCTGACACGATGAACTGCCATTTTTATTCACTCCTTCCATTGCTAATTAATTTCCAAAGGTTTAATTATGTGCTTGCTTCCCAAGCCAACGCGGACTCATGTGCAGAGCCGAAATGGACTTCTTTCCCGTTTTTGCTGATGCTCTGTTTGCAAATATACGTTTGAAGGTTTACCCATCTTTATTCATTACTCAAGGCAACTGTTTGATGCTCGCGTAACCTGTTTTTTTTTTTTTTTTAAAAAACAGACCAGTTCTGTTAAGATAAATTGAGATGTGCGAGATTTAGAAAACTGGTTGCCTATTCATGGGGAAAACCGCATTTAAGTTTCCGTGAACGGAATTAGAAAGTAACGGGTTGCTTAAAAATCTCGCCCGCGAAATCGATAGGACTCCGAAGTGTTTCATTTGGGGAGGACGGTGCCTTGCTTTTTAAAGATTTGCTCAAGCCAAATCAACAAGTTTCATTGAACAGGACTGAAAATCCTGAAAGGGAGACGGGAACAAGCGATATGAATCTTTGAGTGTGCACACACCACTAGGAAAGAACAGGAGGAGAGGCCTAGTGCAGCTTACTGTTTCACACAATGATGGGTGGGTTTTGCTTGATGCCATATCACAGCTTAAATAGTTAGGTGGTATTTAAAATGAGGTTTATTTATTTCTATTTACATTTATGACCTACCACTCCCACAGAGTGGCTCGTGGTGGATAATGATCCCCCATATACCCCAACGATAATTTTAAAAACCCATTAAAACCCACCCTCGATGGTGACCCAACCCCACTTTTCCATGCTCATGGACTGTACACAATAGCCTCCAGGAGAGCACACCTTGGCGGCTGATGACCTGGGTAGCACAGAGAAGGGCTCAGATCTACCTGCCTTGGCCTCAACCAAAGAGCTGGCAGAAGAGCTCCTGCAGACCCTGCAGAACTGGGAAAATTCCATGAGAGCCCTCAGCTCTCCTGTTCCACCAGGTGAGGGCCAGGAGTGAAAAGGCCCTGGTCAAGATCTGTCTTCTCAACCGCTTGCTGGAACTAGCCCATTAGGAAGGAGGGCCTTTTGTTTTTGCATTTCAAAACATGGCAACTCCTTTTGCTCCTGAGTAGGCACAGACTGCTGTCTCCAGAATGATGGATGCAGCTCCAGCTACTCCAGTGCAAATCCATTTGGAGATTTGGCTCCTTTTGAACTGTGAACAAGTCTACCATTTGGACCGATTGGGGTGAACCAGATTGTGCATAGTTGCAGAGAAGGTCTCCCTGACCCTGTTCTTTGCAAGGCTCTTTGCAGGGCTGGTGAGAAACACTCCAGAAGGGATGAGTTTGCAAAATTTCCCCCATCTTGAGGTGGCCACTGGGCCCCTCCAAAATCAAGAGTCCACCGCAGGCTTTCCCAACCAGGTTCACGAAACCCTGGCGTTTCTTGATAGCCCTGAAAGGGTTTCCCGAATGGGTGCGAGTTAATTCATTTTAATATACTTTTAAAATTTGTTAAGCATTTATCAGGTGGTGCAACCACATATGGTCACTGAGCCCCCTTCCAGAATGGCCAGTGATGGGCCTGGAGGGGGTAGGAAGGGGAGGGGGCCCGCATGGGCGTGTCCACAGCAATGTTTCCTTAAAATATTCTTCACAATCACACTTGTTCTGGGGTTTCTCCAAGCTGGAAATCATGCGAGTCCCGATTTCAAAGGCGAGAGAATTGATTTGGTGCCGCTCCAAGCCCCTTCTGCTCCACCGGCAACAAGGACAAAATGTTTCATTTCGTTATAGATTAATAATTCAGAGTACAAACAGTTCCAAGCCAATTTTCACAAGGGGGGGGGCATAAAAAACGCAATATTAAACAAACCGGAGGGCCAAAGGCCAGCCTGTTCTTACTAATCATTCTCAGAGTTACATCTTTTTCTCCCCCCCCCTCCTCTTTTGAAAGCGATGACACAAACTATTCTTCATAAAACAACTGAACTTTGCAACCCAAATATCAAGGTGAATGGCTCTGAATCATAGAGGCCTGCGGAGAATAATGAAGTGTAAACTTTGCGGGAGGACACGCAGTTCCCAAACAAGCGGGGCAACACACACAAACACACACAATCACATGCTTTTGGTCAACAGGGAAATGCACGTTATGATCCGTGGGGAACAATCAGGAATTGCTTTGCCTGTCGAGGAGGCACCAGAGCTACCTTTGTCTTTATGACACTGCAAAAATGCAAAGGAAAACAAATTACCTGGCAAGGGATCTGGCCCAAAGAGCAATTTTTTCTCTGCATCCAGGCTGGGCTGGCCTCAGCAGAACCTGAGGCTGGGCAGCTGCCAGGGCCAGGAACGCTGACCTCCAGGTGGGACCTGAGGATCCCGCGTAATTATCACTCATCTCCAGGCTACAGAGATCAGTTCCCTTGTAGAAAAACGGGTGCTGCGGAGAGGGGAATTGTAATGTTCCCCCTCTGAGGTTCCTGTCCAACCCTGGGTCCAGCCCAAATCTACGTATGTTTCCCAACCTGGATATGGTAACCCCATCCCCACATCTCTTGCTGCTGGACAGGCAGTCCATGACAACTGCACTCAGGGTCCTGGGCTTCTGGAGGGGCCCACTACCATGAATACGTCTGCCAGCTCTGGGTTGTGGGAGATGCCTGGGACTTGGGGGATGCAACTGGGAGCGGGATGTAACTGGGATCGAGCAGGATTTGGGGCAGGAAGGGATCTCAGTGGAGTACAATGCTATGGAGTCCACCCTCCAAACCAGCCCTTTTCCCCAGGGTAACTGTTATTTGGTTGGCTAATTTCCCTGTAAGCCCTTCCGAGGATCTTGGGTGTGCATCAGAATTTCCAAAGTGATTTAGGTCATTGTCATTAGAGAGTTGGAACCTGTGTCTGGACCTTCTCGACTTCTCATTCCTCTCCCTTGCGATCGCTGAGTACGCAGCGTTATCAACGTTAACTTATTTTGCAACTTATAAGATTTTTGTATGGGGGGGGGAAATGCAAACTCATGACCTTTTCAAATTCATAGAGAGGCATGAACGGCGTGTTGCTCAAGGCGAGTCATTCATTAATCATAAGCAAAACACATTTGGCATGGAGGACACATGAGTGCATCATGCAAAAAGTCCAACGGTTGCACAAGCTTGTGAAATTTGGTATTAACTATATTATGTTTTTAATGGGATTGCAGAGAAATGGAATCTTTTCTCTCCCCCTGCAATGGTTTTTCAGCATGATTATCTATGAGCAATATTTTCCAAAAAAGGGTATCTGAATATTCTCTGGAAGACGTTATGGTGTGTTTGATTGTTTTTTTTACCCACTGTTAAGAGTCTACCCCAGGCTTTCTCAACCAGGTTCATGAAACCCTGGGGTTTCTTGATAGCCCTGGAAGGTTTTCCCGAATGGGTGCGAGTTTTTCTTGTTTTTCCCCTGTATAATTTAGAGATGCTGTTAAAAGGCCTGTAGAATAAAGGCAAACAGATGGTTTCAGATGATTTGGGAAGGTTGTTTGTCCGCCACAACGCAGAAGAAAAATGTTTTGCATAAATCAACTTAAACAGGCCCCACCCCTATTGTGTCTATGGTCATTCTTACCAGGTGTCCCCAACCTGGTACCCACCAAGAGGTTTTTAGTAAGCGCACAGGGCCAGGTAGGGCTGACTGGCCGCGGGGTTTTAAAACATCTCGTTAAAAAGTGTGCCTCAGCCTTAACATTGAAGAATTCTACGAGAGCTACGAGGATGACAAAAATGTGGTGGACACCGGTCAGAACATTACACAACTAAAAGAAGCAGTGCAAGACCATAATTTGTGGCAACAGTTGAACCATCGGATCGCCAAGAGTTGGACTTGGCAGAATGGCTAATATCACCATCATGAGAGCCATGCATAACTTCAGTCCCTGACATTTTGGGGTTGGCTGTGCCTCCGGTGACAGCCATTTTTGGTGCACCCACCACCCCATGTTCAAATTCCACAGGTTACCTAGGGTCAGTCGCTGTTCTCTCAGAGCACCCACAGCCCCACCTACCTCACAGGGTGACTGTTATGGGGAGAAGACAGGAAGGCAATCGTAAGCCACTCTGGAGCACGTTAGGCCTGCTGGGTGACTTTGAGCCAGTCACAGTTCTCTTAGAACTGTTCACATGGATCAGTTCTTATAGAGCTCTCTTAGCTCCACCTATCCCACAGGGTGCTTTTTGTAGGGAGAGGATAGGAAGGTGATTGTAAACCACTTTGAGACTCCTTAAGGTAGTAAAAAACAGGTTATAAAAAAAAAACCCTAGCTCTTCTTCTTCTAGACATGATGGGCGAGAGACATACCATCAAGTTCTGGCCAGCGATTTTAGAGAAGGAAGGCAAGAAGAGCAGTGCTTTTGGGCAAGGACTCCCTGTTTGCCCAAAATTTTAGTCCTGGCCTAAGCCGTTCCACACTACCATCTCTCTCCCTCTTTCCGTGGGCAGGGCCAGGTCTTTCAGCTTTCCCACTTCCTTTGAATAAGACTTACAAGCCCCCGAAGGATGCCAAGATGTATATCCCACGCACCCCGTTCACACACAAACCAGCCCCCCCCTCCAGTCTCCCACCCGTTAATAATTAGCTCTCTAATCTGCACGCCATACGATATATCCATCAAAAAGCAACGTTACCTCCGCGTAGCACATACAAAACAAGCTGAGGAGAGACTTAAAAAAAAAAAGAGAACAGAAAAAAAAGAAAGAAAAACAGATAACCTCAAACATTAATAGGAGAAAAATCTGTTCGAATCAAAGCATCCCCCTCCTCCCAGTTTTTTTTTTTCTCTTCCCATAATAGCCTTTCATTCTTTATGATTTTGTCTTTGAAATCTCCTTCAGCAGATGACAGTTGATATTGTTCTTCTATCCTGGTGGAGACAGCATTGGGGAGGAGGGAGGCCTGGTACCGAATCTCTCCTCTGCAACATGATTTCTTTTTTTTTCAAAAATATAATTAATATATACAACTGTGCTGAGAAAGGTACGTTATAATGAAGTGCAATTAAGAGGTGTTTGTTCCCGTCCCGTACAGACAATGCCTATAATTTCCTCGGCTGTTTAGAAGTCACGCGTGATCATCACAGTTCATGCTTCTCCTGCCTCCTTTTTAAAAAAGAAATGGTGCACCTGATTTTGTTTATTTTCAATTAAAACACCAAACAAACACACAGTTAGGGGAGTAAAAATATGTGTGTGTGTGGTTTTTTTTTTTTGAAATTTAGGTACCATCAACTTTTTAATTATAGCCCTTAACTGTTTCTAATCTAACATTTTTGATGGGAAAACATCTTATGCAGCAGCCATAGGGGAAAATATGCAACGGAAAATGCAATGGAAATCCGCTATGGAAGTAATTGTCAAGCGACAAAATTTAAGGGACATGGAGACACAAGCTGCAAACATCCAGAAGGTGGAGGTGCTCATTTCACTAGCGGTATAGCTGTGGGCAGCCAGCATAATGTTCTGGCATTGTATCATGCAATATCTCCCTTACTTTCCACTCGCAAATGGAAAAGGTTATGAAAACTTCATGCAATTTAATTTAGTCCTCCAAAGTGGAATGTTAATGTTGCATGTTTTCACACACATGACAATCCAATTATTTCTTACATCCCAGGCTAGGTAACTATGCTCAGAGTTGAGTCAACATGGTTGAGAGCATTTCCTGAACATATTTACCCTTTGCAAGATATGTGCAGAATCTTGTTGCCTTACGTTAATCATATCGGATGTCCTGCATAGTGCAGGGGGTTGGACTAGACGACCCATGAGGTTCCTTCCAACTCTATGATTCTATGATTCTATGATTCAATCATTCAGATTTGCCCAGTTGGGAAAGAATGTGGCATAAGGTGCACATTTGGATTCATGTTGTCAGATGCGCATCTCACTGAAAATAATGCAGATTCGGGTGGCCAAACAAAGCTGCAAGATCCAGCGGCGCCTTTAAGACCAACAAAGTTTTATTCGAGTTATAAGCTTTCGTGGGCATGCACACTGCATCTGAGGAAAAATGACGTGGACGGTTTGTGCAGAATCATCAACCGCGGGCAAAATATTTCAGTGCTTTCTGGGTCGAAAGGCAGGGTGCTCTCACAGCATCCCTCCCCGATCCAGGGGTGATGTACATTTGACTTGCTTCTCCCAGACAAGGCTCAAAATCTCTCCCCCCCCCTCCTGCACGCCCTCCTCCCTGTGTAACCCAGCAGGGTGCTACTTTAAAATAGGAGAGATCGGTGTGCAGATAAAGGAAGGAGGAGACCACAATTATCCCCCGTTTCAGTGACATGTCGGGAAGAGTCACTCGAGACAAAGAAGCGAAGAGCTGCCTCAAAGTTGCCATATCTCCCGTTTAGACAGCCCTAAAAATACCTGCCTGAACTGCAGGTTTGAAGCCTTCCCTGAGTGCCGTTCCCCAAAGCTTTCCCGCTGGGCACTCGAGACAGCGCTGAATCACTTGCTGCACCTTGTCTAGCAAATGCCTGGTTATCAACAAGGGGAACAGGACAAGTCGCTCCTCCAGAAAGAACCAGCAGGTCCTTGGGAGGAAGCAAGAGGAAACCTTGGGTCTTCGAAGTGCTGTTCCGGAGGAGGGGGTCAGAGGTCATTAGGTTTCAACTCATGGGAATGGGGGGTCCCAGATCCTGGGGGCAGCACCTGGCCCGGCACAGGGAGGGGGACTTATTGGCAGTGGGAGAGAGTCCTAGACTGCGGTTGATGTCACTTCTGGCACGTACAAGAAGTGTTGTCATTGTATGATTAGTGCCGTAGGAGGCTCTAGTATCGGGGCAAAAACTTTATGGTAGAAGCCATTTTTACCATAGAGTTTATTTAAATACCAAACCATTGCCAGTGAAGTGATGGCGTCACTTCTAATGCAGACTGGAAGTGGCATCACTGTGTTGCCAGGTCTTTTTCAGTCCCGACTACCGGATCAGTGTAACTGGAGATGCCAAGGATTGAACCTGGGACCTTCCGCATGCTAAGCAGATGACCCCTCACTGAGTCACAGTGTGAACCAGCAGAGAAGGGGCAATTGGTACACCTACTTATTATATATTTATTAGACCTATTGGGAGAAGGGCGGTCTAAAAATTAAATAATAATAAAATATTTTATATTTATTTATCATACGGCACATGCGTATTGTCATTGGTTTGTCATCTTCTGCCTCTGTGTCATGACCCTTACTGTTTCTAGGAGGTATGACCCCCTGGTGCTCCTCAGAGGTCTCCCATCCAAGTTCTTGCCAGGGTCAACCCTGCTTAGCTTCTGAGATCTGGCTGAATCAGGCTTGCCTGAGCTATCCAGATCAGGGTTGTTCCCATTCAAAGTGGAACAATCATGTAATGTTAGCAGGATTTTACTTAGCTTGTCATTCAATATAGAGGGGGGGGGGGAGGGATCAGACTGCAGACTCTGAGAAGGAATATTCAGATAGGCAGTGGGACCAGAGCATCTCTGACGGCTACAGCAATGACTGGCACGTGAATCTTATACACACACACACACACACGATGGGCTAAAAGAGAAGGGAAAATCTGCTAGTCTCCGAACACTAAATTATTCACTTTAACGGATGCAAATGTGTAACACATAACCAACGTATAACATGAGCTTCCGAACAGGTGTATTTGAAGGGTGTCAACGGGAGAAGGCTGCATGCCGGCCTTGTGCCGACGGAACGAGGAGTGACTTCCCGTTCAGGGGAACGACAGCCAAAGTTCCAAGCGTAACCCAAGAGCGTTAGATGATCTGTCCCCTGACATCATCTTTCCCCCGCCCTCCACGACCTGGGATCCGCTGGGTTCAAATGTCACCGGAGTGGTGTGGAAAGCAATGACACGCAGATGTTGCAGATGTGACCCTGTTCTGACCATCACACATATCCAGGTGTGACTCCTGAAAGAGTCCAAGTGGCAGGTGGACATTTGAGACTACAACAGATGTCAGTTATTTTATTTATTTAATTGGATGGTGTGTTTGTAGTGCAGCCAGGGGACCCGGGAATTGTCGGGCATCCGGGCAGCAGACATTCAGAAGTGGTTGGCCATTGCCTCCCTCCGTATCACAACCCCTAGTGTTCCTTGGAGGAACAACAGCCTAATCCTTAGTGGTTTCCCATCCAAATACTAGGCAGGGTTGGCTCTGCTTAGCTTCTGAGGCTAGGGCATGGAAGAGATCAGTTCATTTGGAGGAAATGGGCCATTTGGGAAAGTGGACTCCATATTGTCATATCCCATTGATGCCCTTCACCTCACCTAACCTTACCTTCCTCAGGCTCTGGCTCAACCCCCCGACAAAAAACTCCAGGTATTTCCCAACCTTGAGGTGGCAACCCTATGAAGGGGCTCTGCCCTGGACAGCCCAGGCTGGCCTGATCTCAACCAATCTCAGATGCTAGGGCAGTCTCGACCCAACAGGGTTTTGCCCTGCGGAGGCAGTCAATGGCAAACTGTCCCGGAGCGTCTCTTGTGAATAGTTGAAGCTCCTTCGTAGTCATTCATCCCGTCTGTCCGCTGAGGGGATTGAACCTGGGGCCTTCGACATGCCAAGCAGATGCTCTGCCACTGAGCCACAGCCCCTGCCTCTGGCCTTGAAAAACCCTCTCCGGTTTCCTTCTGGCTTGAGGTTGGGAAAGCAACAGGGACAAAGGGGTGCGGTGTAAACCCGAGAGAGGTGAAAGGAGCAATTCAGATCCAAGATCCAACAAGGGGCAGCCATGGTTACTCTGTTTGTAAGCTGCTTTGGGACTCCCTCGGGCAGTGAAAAACGGCGTCTAAAAAAAGGTCTCCTCCTTTCCCTCTGTTCGTTAAAAAGGCCTGTGCCTCACCCTGGATTGATTTGGGTGGGACAGTCGGACCTGTATTTACCCCATTCGTGACTGCTTGACTTAATTCCGTCCCCCTCACAGAAAGACACCTTGTTGTTCGTTGCTTTGCAGCCAGGCAAAGAAGAACTTGATGGGGGGGGGGAGAGAAAATGCCTCTCTGGCTGTTTCGTTTCCTGCAGCCCTCTGGCTGAGGCAGGCCCTGGGTCCCTTGCTGGACATGGGCATGAGGAGAAGACATCCGAGAACGTTGCCAAGCCCTGCCGAACGGGGATCCTCCCTGAGAGGAGCCAAGGCCGTTTCCCCGAGCCGAGCTGAAACACCTGTTTTGCGAAGGGGAGCTGCAGGAAATGGGAGGTTCCCAAAACAGAGCCTCGAGGAGGGAAGGCGGAGAAGCAGACCCTAGGCGGACGCAACGATCCCCTTGTCTCCTCCTCGCCCTGCAGAGGTGGCCACATTGCGGGGGTCCTTTCAGGGTAAACCGTGCTGTTTTGTCGAGCTCGAGACAATCCTCAGTACAAAAGACGAGGGATGCCCTGCTTTTCTGGATGAAGTTTTTCACGGTGGGCTTTTCTTGTGTTCTCCATCATCTTTGAAGAGCCAGTTTGGCGCTGTGATTAAGAATCGCAGCCTCTGATCTGGAGAACAGGGTTACATCCCCCCACTCTTCCTCTATATGCAACCAGCTGGATAAACTTGGGCCAGTCACAGTTCTCTCAGAGCTCCCTCAGCCCCACCTACCTCATAGGGTGTCTATTGTGGGAAGAGGAAGGTGTAGGCAATTGTAAGACACTTTGAGACCCCTTTGGGAAACAAGAGGCAGGGTACAAGCAACAGCTGTTTTGCTGCTGCTGCTTCTTTTGCCTGAAGCAATAGAAGGGGTGAGGTAGGTGAGGCTGAGAGAACTCTGAGAGAACTGAGACTAGACCAAGGTAACCGAGCTGGCTGAATGTGGAGGAGAATCAAACCCAGGCCTCCAGGTTAGAATCCACTGAAGAAGACTTGGTTTTTATACCACACTTTTCACTACCTGAGGGAGTTTCAAAGTGGCTTACAATTGCCTTCCCCTCCCCTCCCCATGACTGACACCCTGTGAGATTGGTGGAACTGAGAGAGCTCTATGAGAACAGTTCTAACAGGACTGTGACTAGCCCAAGGTCACCCAGATGGCGGCAAGTGGAGGAGGAGGAGCGGGGAACCAAAGCCAGCTCTCCAGATTAGAGGTCGCTGCTCGTAACCACGACACAGAGCTGGTTAAGCGCTGCCTGTATTTACCCGCTTCATTTAGTATATGCATTAAATTAAACGGCAGCTGCGTCTGCGTGTCTGTGTAAGCCACGGAGCCTGGGCGAGCAGCTTCCTGATGGAAGCGTTTTATGTACTCTAAATAAACAAACACCATCTTGTTAATTAGTTAATGAATTTTTTTTAAATGCTCCATTAGCCTCTTTATATCCCAAGCTACTTTAGTTCCTATTTTTAATAAATAGAGACCCCCGTTGTAGGATGCAGGATGCTTGAGCACGCATCTAATGAAGGACTAATTATCGCCACTACGCTAGAGTTTAATATGATTAGATGTTGCCTGTAGTATTTCTGGCTCTGACAATGAGAGTACCAGGAAGAAGAGGAAGAGCTGTTTTTTAAATTCCCTGCTTGCCACTAGCCGAAAGAGTCTCAAAGCAGCTTACAAACACCTTTCCCTTCCTCTCCCCATAAGAGACACCCTGCGAGTTGGAGCGGAGAGAGCTCTAAGAGAAAAGAGCTAGTATTTATACCCTACTTTCACAACCCAAAGGAATCCCAAATCAGCTTATGAACACCTTTCCCTTCTTCTCCCCACAACAGACATCCTGTGAGGTAGGTGGGAATGAGAGAGCTCAGATAGAACAGCTCTAAGATAACTATGACTGGCCCAAAGTCACACAGCCAGCTGCATGTGGAGGAGGAACAGGGAATCAAACACAGTTCTCCAAATCAGAGGCTCCCTGTGCTGGTTTCAGGTTTCAGCTCTCTGCTGGAAGAAAATATAGACTAGCTGACAGGAAGGCGGGGGGGGGGGGGAATTATTATCAAAACCCAGAATGCCAAGGGAATAGACAGAATGCAAGGTCAGGCAGTACAGTGAGTCAATGGACTCTTCCAACTATCCAAGCACATCAACAAACACATCTACCTCCTTGCCCCAAGCTAATATAGGTGGTCAGCAGCCTCTCCATACTCACTCTGCAATGACTCACAGGTGTCTGCAGTCAGCAACTGTTTTGCTAACCGGGCATGGTGCCTTTTAAATTGGAGCAGGTGTTGCTTAATTGGCTCAGGTGAACCAGATGGGTGAGGAGCTTCTGCAACAACTTTGGAGTTTAAGCCCTGGTTTGGCTGCAGCTCCATTCCCTTCTGCTGGTCAGAGCTCTCTGCCTGTTGAATATCTGTCTGGGCTAACCTCTCATCCTGCTGAGGCTCAGGTGAAGTTGGGAGCCTCTGGAAAGGCTCTTCCTCCAAGGAGTCCTCACTAACAGGACTTGGGTTCACAATACTGCTGCCCTTAACCACTACACCGTGCTGGAGCCCTCTAAAGGGGGTGGGGGTGGGGGAAGGAGGTGATTCCAACAATGACTTGAGCATCCCTGTTTCAGAATTCAAACACAATATTTCCCCCAGGATTAACTAGGTTCCCTGACTGGCTGATTTAGAGCCATTTGTACATGCAGCTGGGTCAGTTCCTATCCTATCACTGGATAAATAAAAGGCCTCGGTCTGAACTGCAAAGATTTGCTCATGGGGAAGGGCTGTGGCTCAGTGGTAGAATGTCTGTTTTGCAGGCAGAAGGTCCCAGGTTCAATTCCTGGCATCTCCAGTTTCAGTGGTTTAAATGTCATTTTGCAAGGAGTAAATTCCCCACTCCCAAACTCCCAAAGTTGGGTGACCCTCAGTCTTTATAGCCATTAAAATATCCCCCCCCCCACCCAGTAACCTCTTAACAGTGAAATGTGCTTTTTTAAAATTCACAAAGGGACCCATATGTAGGAGAGTCTCAAAACACACAGAGATCCATATTCCCAATGATTGAAGGGACAGTCGAGGGACAGAAAAATCATTTTTTTTTGAAGCTTTGTTTTGTGAATGTTTAAGAACCTAGAGAGAGACAGAAAGACAGAGAGAGATTCAGCCTTTTATGCCTCAATGAACAAATTGTTAGCTCCAAAAGAAACAGACCCACTTAGAGACAGTTGCAGAGTTGACCTCGTAGAATTAAGGAATGAAAAGGGGGGGAGGGAGAACTTTCTAGAACAAACTATATACTTCTTAAATCTTTCTGATTCTGGGGGGGATATGAAAATGGGGACAGAAAGTGCAAAAGAAAATTCTGAAAGGAAACAAGACATACTTTGAAGCAACTTTAGACATGTATAAAATTACTTTGAAAGGGAGAGAGAGAGAGAGAGAGGAGGGGGTGGAATCCACACAAATTAGGCTGGGTTTTAGGCAAAGGCCACTGTTTGCTCTACTTGGCTTTATTTTATTAGTTCTTAAGGTATTTAAAATGCTCGCATTAAAACTGTGGAATGATTTGCAAATGAATGCCGCTGCAGTTGTGAAAATATAACTCACAGCTGAATGTGGGTTATTCAGACAAACGGCTGCTTTGTTAGGCAAGGGGAAGTGAAGTTCTGTGTTAATTTATTACAAACTGCAGCATTTCTAGCCCGATGTCCAGGCAACAATGTTTTTTATTTCAAGTAATTTATAAGTACTTCCCATAGCACTTAACAGGGACGTCTTTGGCTGCTTCGCCATGGAATCAGAGTGGATATGTATTTACTGTGGGAATTTGTTTTTAATAAAACTGTTGTGAGGCGTTTTTATTCCCTCTCTTTGTTACATTAAAAACATTTGCTGCATAAGTAATGGGTTTTATTCCTCCCTGAAAGGCAGGAATTATGTCTAACACAGTATTTTGCTCGGGAGAAATAATGACAGGGTAAGGGATGTCTTTCTTTCTTTCTTTCTTTCTTTCTTTCTTTCTTTCTTTCTTTCTTTCTTTCTTTCTTTCTTTCTTTCTTTCTTTCTTTCTTCCTTTCTTCCTTTCTTCCTTTCTTCCTTCCTTCCTTCCTTCCTTCCTTCGTGGGCAAGCCACAGTTCCCTCAGAACTCTCTCAGCCCCACCGATCTCACAGGGTTTTCTGTTGTGGGGAGAGGAAAGGATGGTGATTGTAAGCTGCTTTGAGACTCCTTAGGACAGAGACAAGTTCTTCTTCTTCCATCTCCATTTTCTCTTTAGCCCTTCTCTACTCTCTTCTTCTTTCTTTTTTCCTTTCCCACCTTTTCATTCATTCTCTTATCTGGGCCTTCTGTTTCTTCCTAGCCTTCCCTTCTGGAATCAGGTATATGCTGCTTCTCCAGCCTGCTTCAAGCATTACAGAACAGCTAGGAGGGCCTGACTTCTTGTGAGCGCACCTGAATAGTGTGGTGAATATGTTTGCCACAAAGCAGTGATAATGTCACTGTCTTAAGCTGACATGTCACAAACCTTGGGCCCACGTCTACGGTTTCCAACCTCCAGGTGAAATCTGGAGATCTCCCAGAATTCCAGCTCAACCTCAGGGGACAGAGATCTATCAAATAAACAAACAAACAAACAAATAAATAAATAGCACAACCCCCTGCTCAATGCAGGAGCAGCCTGTTCTCGTAGAGCAGATCTCTTAGGGGTCTCTCAGCCCCACCTACCTCACAGGGTGCCTGTTTCAGGGAAAGGTGTTTGTAAGCTGCTGTGGTTCTCCTTTCAGTAGTGACAAGCAGGGTATAAAAAAACCCAGCTGTATAAAAAAAACCCAGGGTATAAAAAAAACAGTTCTTCTTTTGTGAGCCCCTGATCACTTCTTAAATCTATAATCAGACTCAGCACCCTTTATTGACATAGTAAATCACAGTCAAGAGAGATAAAGGATAAATTATACAAGGATAAATTATACAAATTTGTGCTTTTTATGCAATATTTTATTTTTAAAAATCAGTGCTTTTAATCTGTGCTTTTTATGCAATATTTTATTTTTAAAAATCAGTGCTTTTAATCTGTACTTTTAATGCAATATTTTATTTTTAAAAATCAGTGTATTTTTCTTTTAAAACTGTGATTTTGAGTGTTCGCTGGACTGTTTCATTTTGTGTCCTAATAACCTACTGTTGTCCCCTTGGGTATGAAGGAGACAAGGCAGGATAGAAAAGTTTGGAATAAATTAATCTATGGTTACTAGGATCAAAAAATGTGGCGTATACGCACTGGTATATCTAAAGCTCTATTCCTTTCCATTTTCTGAAATGAGAACCTGGTTTGAAAAACAGGCGCATGTTCCTGGGGAAGAAATGGTTTGATTATCGGCGCAATTGCTTCCCACATCGCGAGCACCTCGGCTTGCAAAACTGCAGCTCCTAACGACGGTCTCATTTTAAAAGGTCCTGCCCTCCGAATGCTTCCTGTGTTTTCCCAACTTATTTTTGCAGCTGCGGGAAAAACAACAGGAACGGCCCGAAAATTTCGCCTCCTCGGCTGGCGTGGTTTTGTGAGGAGCAGTTTACTCTGTGTCAGCGCCGTGTCATACAATGTTTTGGGGCAGGGATCCTCAACCTGTGGTCCTCCAGATGTTCATGGACTACAATTCCCATGAGCCCCTGCCAGCATTTGCTGGCAGGGGCTCATGGGAATTGTAGTCCATGAACATCTGGAGGACCACAGGTTGAGGATCCCTGTTTTGGGGGATGACGACGATGATGATAATAATAGGAACATCTCATTGGGGAGAAACTTACGCAAGAGGAGAGGACTGGAAACAGGAACGCGACCTTGAGATTCGCATGACACCCTCTCAATTCCTAGGAGCCCTCGGCATTGTGGGAACTGCCCCCTGTGGTGCGACCCACACCACTGTGGGAATGTGTTGGAAGGAAGGACGTTGTGATTCTTTCCCATGTAAGGGCAATGTTAGCTGTTTTGATAGGCCTTGCCCATGTCGTCTCCTCGTGCACGCTTGTCTGGAGCATTGAGGATACAAACGAGAAGGAAGGTTATAATTCTGCTGGTTCTATTCCTGTGTCCAACGCATGAAGATGAAAAGCACAATTGATCATAGATGCAAACAGGATGGTAGAACCAGAGCAAAGATTTCACATTGAACTGGTACGGTTTCCCATTCTGGGCTAGAAAATCTTTGGAGATTTGGGATGGGGGTAGAACTTGGACAGAATGGGGGTTCAGGAGGGGAGGCGCCACACTGGAATAATGCCATGGAGTGGCCAAACTGTGTCTCTCTAGATGTTCACAGACTCCAATCGCCATGAGTTCCTGCCAATTGGGCATGCTGGCAGAGGCTCATGGGAATTGTAGTGCATGGACATCTGGAGAGCCACAGTTTGCCCACCCCTGGTCTATAAACCAGCCATTTTCTCCAGGGGAACCAATTACTATTGTGTGGAGATAATAGCTGTGTAGAATAATAGGATCATAGAATCATAGAAGAACAGAGTTGGAAGGGACCTCATGGGTCATCTAGTCCAACCCCCTGCACTATGTAGGACACTCACATCCCAATCGCTCATCTACTGTAACCTGCCACCCCTTTGCCTTCACAGAATCAGCCTCTCCGTCAGATGGCTATCCAGCCTCTGTTTAAAAATTTCCAAAGATGGAGTGATTTCCAGGTCCCACCTGCAGTCTGGCAACCCTCCCTTACATCCAGCCAATCCACATCTTCATTTTGACCAGGGATGGCCAAATTGAGTTGCCGCGAGCCTACTTGCAGGGAAGGGTGGCCCAGAAATCAAAATATAATAAAATAAATAACAATGAAAAGGCTTAACAAGTAGGGTGGCCATCTTTCTAGCCCTTCCTCAGCATTCTGTTCAAATGTCCCCATTGCAACAGTCTGCCTGTTGTTCCGGAGACAGGTAGGAAGGAAGTGTGGTCAAAGGAGCAGGAAGCCTCCAGGTGAGCCAATGAAGGCCCAGGAGGAGATTCTCTGAAAACTATCAGGAAGTCCCTAATCTAAATATGCCTGTAGGACACCTTGCATGATCCCACTAAAAGCTTTAGAAAAGTAATTTTTTAAAAAAGCCAGTTATTCTGTGGATGTTTTTAAATTTCTTAGTCTCCAAATCCACATTTCAGTTTTGCATCTCCTTTCTGCAAATAATACCTTAAAAAAAACCTTATTATTGTGTCTCCTGTTTCTGTGCCATGAATTTGTTTTCTCCATAAAATGTGTGCATTTTCAATACGGCACCTCTATAAATCAAGTTTATAGTATATTATACATATAAATGGCATGGGTTGTGTGTATAAATATAGTATAAATTGTGTATGCAAACCCGTAGAATGTATGTACACAAGGCAAACGCATCTCCCAGAACCGACATCAGAAAGCCAAGGAACAAAATCATTGACAAAAATAGAAATGAAAAAAGAAACAAAATAAGGAACATCTGCTCATCCTTAGTGAGGGGCTCCCCTGGAAATGGAGAACGAGAGACCATCTTAGTGGCCAAGAAGGTCTTCGAATACTGGAACCCGACGAAAGCTCACATGTTTCTAGCCAAATCTCCCATCTGAAATTTGGCTACCTAACAAACCTGAATGCGGCTAAAGTTTCAAAGTACCTATGATCTAGAGCAAGGGTAGTCAACCTGTGGTCCTCCAGATGTTAGTGGACTACAATTCCCATGAGCCCCTGCCAGCATTTGCTGGTTGGGGCTCATGGGAATTGTAGTCCATGAACATCTGGAGGACCACAGGTTTGACTACCCTTGGTCTAGAGAAGAACCTTCAAATCCCTTCAAGAGAAGATGGGTGAGAAGATTCCTAGAGTGGGCAGGGGTCATACAGGCCATCTAGCTCAACCCCCTGCTCAATGCAAGATCAGCCTGAAGCATTCACGAAAAGTTATCCTGTGCTTCCGTTGTACAAAATTTGCCACTTCAGTGTATACTACAAGCCCTTTGGGTTGCATTGCTCTGTTGGAATGGGTTCAAAATGCTCTGGGCTCTAAAAGTCTCATGGAGCATCTTCTCCCCTTTAGTCCATGCTCTATGATATTCCCGTGATGCTGTGTGCATAGTTCTATCATTTGTCGCTGCAAGGCCTTTTGGAGGGGAAGATGTTACAGCAATATTATGGAAGTTCCATCCCTTGGAGACTCATTTTGGCTGAGGCCAGGTGCACTTCTCTAGGGCCGGAGACCACCAACCAGTTGGACTTTGCTGAGCAAAGTCCTCTTGGCGGTGGGGGAGGACCTTTCTGCAGGTGGTGACTTAGTTATAGTTCAAGGACCAACATTTGGGCTCTCTGAGACATTGTTGGAAGCAGACTTCCCAGTTATCAGCCATGTTCCGTTCATCTATGACTTCTGGTGCCTTCTGACCCAGCTGAAGGAACTTGATCCTGAGTTGCAGCTCGAAGAGAGCCAGTGCCCTTTCTGAGGTCTCTGGCCTCACCGTTTACCACTCTGCCATTTTGGGATCTCTCCATCTATGGCGAACGTTGGTGAGATTCTGTTTGAAGACAAGGCAAGCCTCTTTCAGAGCAGCTGGTCTTTCTGGAAACAGGCACACAGTAGGAGGTTTGATTTCGGTATCAGAAACGTCACAAATGGCGTCCCACTGGGGGGTTGAGCGAATCCCGTTCTGTGACTACAGAGGAACCGGAAGTGTGGCGAGGGCAGGAGAACGCTCGTGAAGAAGGAACGAAATCCTGGGTGGGCAGCATCTTGAGGGGAGAACAAAAGACATGGCAGAGATGCTGAATTTATGGATTTGTTTTCTTGAATGAAAATTGTCACTTGAAGAACAAAGCCCAAGCGTAATGGTTTTGGTAACGTTATCCTACTTTTGCAAATTAGATTTGCCTCAAATGCTTTCTCAGGCAGAACGCATTCTGGGGGAGGGGCCAGGGTTGGTTGATATTCTCACCACAACTGAGCGAAGAGGAGAAGAAGAGCTGGTTCTTATATGCTACTTGTCAGTGCCCAAAGGAGTCTCAAAGCAGCTTACATTCACCTTCCCTTCTTCTCCCCCCCCCCAACAGATACCCTGTGAAGTAGGTGAGGCTGAGAGAGCCCTGGGGTTACTGCCCTGTGAGAACTATCAGGGCTGTTCTGAGCCCAAGGTCACCCAGACGGCTGCAAGTGGAGAACGGGGAATCTAACCGGGCTTGACAGATTGGAAGCTGCTGTTCCTAACCGCTACACTAAAAAAGAAGGAGCTTAAGTTGAGAATTTATGATTGACCAAGGGTCAGCCTGACAAATCTCCATAGCAAGGTGAGAATTTCAACTGGGATCTGCCAGATCTAACCATCACAGCACACCAATTCTCCATTTGTGAAGCAAAGACCTGGGCACTGAGGTTGCTGTTTCAGCATGCAGCTGTGAGGAGAGAAATCCCAGAAGAAGAAGAGTTGGGTTTTATACCCCGCTTTTTACTACCTGAAGGAGTCTCGGACTGATTTTCAATTGCTTTCCCTTTCCTATCCTCACAACAGACACCCTGTAAGATAGATGAGGCCGAGAGAGCTCTGAAAGAACTGTGGATGGCCCAAGGTCACCCAGCTGGCTGCATGGGGAAAAATGGGGAATCAAACCCAGTTCTCCAGAAAACGCTAGAGGGCGTCACCCCATGGGTCAGACATGACCCGGTCCTTGCACAGGGCATACCTTTACCTTTACCTTTAATGCCCTGGATCAGGACTGCCACATTCTTGAGAGTGGGGCAGAACGTTTTCGGTCTATCTCCTCCCCCCTTTACTCACAAAGGGCAGCCTACATACTTAAACCAAACCGGACGACCAAAATGCCGTTAGCCTCACGCATTTCCCTCCCACCCCAAATGCACCATTTTTTAAAAAAACGGAGGGAAATTAATGCCTATAGGAGCACCAGACATTAGCCATGCTTGGTTTGTAATCCCCCCCCCCCACCCATCACTTTTTTTTTTTTTTTTTGCTGGTCGAGATGTGAATGACATTTTCCTCTCTGTTTCTTCCTTTCAAATTCCCGGTGCCGCTAAAGGGAAGGACCTCCGCACAGAGGAGAAGCAGGAAGGGAAGTGAGAGAGCGGGAGGGACGGACAAGAAAAGAAGAAATCCGAACAAACCTCCTTATGCCAGAGGGGCATAAAATATGGAGGGCCTGACATTGTCTCAGTGCAGTGCATTGGAATAACATTGTTTAAATTATGGATAGTTTTGAATAGTGTCACTCCCCCCCCCCTCCCCGCGCTTTCCTCTTCTGCAGATGGTTTTTCACACAAGAAGCCGGGGCCTGCATAATTGTATCACTAATAAGTAGCAAGGCAATTAGTTGCGTATGTGTGCTATAATCATTCCAACAGAAGAGACAAAAAGGGGGAGGGGGGGGCACCCAAAAATGTCTTTTTCTCAATTCATCAACTGACAGCCATAATTAGATATATATAATTGAAAATTCCACAGTAGGGGGGCTGCTTATACAAATGAATTTCCCCCTCCCCATTTTTTTCTCCCCTACTTTTTTCCCCCTTCTCTTATGAATCCCCCCCCCGCCCCGTTCCCCATTTTGCTCAAACATCTCCGAAAATTTGTCATTCAGAGGAAACAAGGGCAGGAGGAATGGTCTTTTGCTTTGAGCCACCTCAGAATAATTTTTTTTCCAGGACTTTGAAGTTGATTTCTTTTTTTCCCTTTTTTTTATGAGGTGAACCTTTAGCAAAAAAAGGAAGGAAGGAAGAAAGAAACCCTCTTCACTTGTACCTGCTCTCCCCCTTAAGTTGCCATCTTTTAATTTAAATGATCTATATATCAGGTTTCCAAACATGGAACTATAAAACTCAATTAAATGTCTTTCCTCCACTTTGCTATCCTTCATTGACATGGGAAGAACTCGAAGTTTTGGGAGGGGGGATTGGGTGAGGGGGGAGCCGGGAATTCTAATAGGGGATGACATCATTAGGGGAAGTTGAGGGATTTCTTTGGAGCAAAGCCTGAATATCAAAAGACTATAATTAAATTTGGGTTTTTTAAAAAAAAAATACTGAAGTGCTTATGACTTTGTGGAAACTCTGCACAGAACGGCTTTTCACGGAATTAATCAGCCCGCAAGATTTCATTAGAACGGAGCGTCTCTTTTTAAACTGTAAGGCCACAATCAGCCCCCCCCCATGTCTTCTCCTAAAATTTAATTGGACAAACCTTATTTGATTTTTTTTTTGAGAGGACTCCATGAGATGGGAGCTTGTTAATTAAATTCTTTAAATGCCCCCAGCTGTGCAGTACATCTTTCCCCTCCACACAAAACTGCATATTTATTTTTAACATTTACTCCTCTCTCTCTTTTTTTGCAATTGCCAGCTATTTTTGAAAATCAAACAACATCAACACAAAAAAGAAAGAAAGAAAAGAAGCTGGCATAGAATGCCAATGGATGAGTTCAAATTTTAAAATGGTTTATTGGGAGGATGTTGCTGAAGATACAAACCGAGCGAAGTTTCTCGTGGGTCTACAGGGAAGTGCTTTCTCAAGCAATTTGCTAATTGGTCTGAAATGCAAGAAACCCATATTTTTAAGTTCTGTTTCATTTTTACTTTTCAGGCTTTCAGGCTGCAAGCCTGCACTCCATGTACGGAAAGGAGGGTGTAGAACAGGCTTTCTCAACTTTTTGACTGTCGAGAAACCCCTGAAACATTTTTCAGGCCTCGAGAAACTCCATAACTGGGAGTTTTTATATAAAACTCTTCCAGGGCCATCAAGAAACCCCAGGGTTTCATGAAACCCTGGTTGAGGAAGACCAATCTAGAAAGACCTTTTGCATAAACCCACTCTAGAGTGTGATGCTAAGTAGCATTACGTCCTTCTAAGTCCATGGAACTCAAGGAAGCCAGAAAGTCTTAACTCTGCTTAGGACTGCACACCTATCACCTCTACTCTTGATGTTATGCTCTCGTACCAACCGTGCTGCCTTTCGCAAGTCATCTCAAGAAACAGAAATCTTTCACAGGGTTCCTTGACCCTCTCCAGTGGGGAGGATACATGGTGTTGATCCACTGGCCAACAGGGTGACGAATGGCCATCAAAGAGAGACCCAGGTTGGCATTGCCAGCAACACAGCAGTGGCCCTGTCACTGTACTCCAGAAGTGATGTCATCCTGCTACTGGCAACATAGGGACACTCTGGTATTTGGGCAATAACTCTATGGTAAAAGTGACTTCGGCTGTAGTATTTTTGCCCAAACATCAGAATATACTGGAATCAGCAACAAGAAGATGACATTTAGTATTCTCCAGCAAGGCAGGCTTAGGCCTCTGTTTGCTACCAATAAGTCCCTTCCCGCCAGTTACCAGGATTTTATCTAGAACAGGCATTCTCAACCAGGGTTTCGTGAGGGTCCTGGAATATATTTTAAATATATATATTTTAATTTGTTAAACATTTATTGGGTTCTATGGCCATATACGGTCATGTTGATACACCCACCAACTCTCAAAATGGCCAATGATGGGCCGCAGGGGGGTGGGAAGGGGAGGGGCCACAGGTGGGCGTGTCCACAGCTCTGCTTCCCAACCATATGCTGCACAATCAAGCCACTTCCGGGATTTCTCAAAGCCCGAAGAATGTTTCAGGGGCTTCTCAAAAGTTGAGAAAGGCTGATCTACAGAAGGGCCTCCAATCCCAACCTAAGCCCATTAACCAACTACCAATGGGAATTTCTGTTTCCCAAGTACCCCAAAAGCCTTGCTTTAACCTGTTCCAACTGTGAGATTTTTGCCTCCGCTTTGACTTTTCCCAAACAGTGTCTCAGTGCTCCATGAAGGGCAATAGCCAGTTTACCTCCACTTAAACCTGGGAAGGTCGACAGGCTAGAAATCATCTCAGGGGCATTTCCCACGGCTTAAAAATAGCACAATGGTTGCTGATTGAAAACGCTACTAATTTGCCATAACGCACGACGTCGTAAACAATCTGCAACAATCCTGAAACCGACCCGCAAAAAGCGCTTCGTTGTAGCGCTTCTAGGGGAATCCAGAAAACTGGATTCACCCTCCGGATAGCGATACACTCCTGCAACCAATCTGCAACAGTAGCGCTAAAGACCTGTGCGTTACCATTGTTGCGGGTTCTTCAAAGTCCCTCCTCCCGAGCCTGTCCTCCAAACTTCCGGCGAACTGTTCGCCATTTTTTTTTTCTCCGAGCGAGCGGGGATCTACGAGGCAACGGGACAGCGACTGGCTTTCAAGCACGATCACTTTCGGAAATTCTGCCCGGACACCACAAGAGTTTTTCACAAGCACAGTGGCACACACCGTCACGTTCCCAAAATTTGCCCAAAGCTTAAAACCCCGTCTACCATCGGCCAGTCCTAGCGGAGTCAACGTACAGGGAGCATTTTAAAAAATTTTCCTCTGAGCGTGCCAACGAACATTCGCCGCTCGCAGTCTCCTGCTTAGCTTAGAGGGGTTCAATAGACGTGATTCGTGGTGATTTCATGAGGGGCGGCTTATGTGTAGTGGGTCTTTGTGTGGTTCCCAGTGCGTGCTTGTGCTTGGGTGCGGACAACCCCTTCCATTGGCGGCTAGACCTCCGGCAAGCGGAGTTGCCGTCCCCCGTTCATTTTAAAAAATTTTCCTCTGAGCGTGCCAACGAACGGTCGCCGCTCGCAGTCTCCTGCTTAGCTTACAGGGGTTCAATAGACATGATTCGAGGTGATATCATGAGGGGCGGCTTATGTGTAGTGGGTCTTTGTGTGGTTCCCGGTGCGTGCTTGTGCTTGGGTGCGGACAACCCCTTCCATTGGCGGCTAGACCTCCGGCAAGCGGAGTCGCCGTCCCCCGTTCATTTTAAAAAACATTCCTCTGAGCGTGCCAACGAACGTACGCCAGTTACATGTCATGTTTGGTTGATTTATGCTGTGGCTGGTGAATATTATTGGGGAACTGCCGAGTACTGCCGCACTTGCTCTCGGTTGAACACCGGCATGCGTTTGTGTAATGGCGGACATTTTCCTAAAATGGCTCCCGCTGCATGTTCAAACTGCTCTTCTCGCGTGTAAACGAATACGCGCATGCGTTAAGTCAAACAACAAGGGCGCCAATCTGGCCATTAGGAGCAGATCCTGTTCCCGCGCGAGGAGTTTTGAACGTGACATGTGACCTGATGTGGCCAATGTGCGTGTCCCCTGCTGCCCTCCACCAATCAGGAGCCGGCTAGTCCCTTTGTCTTTGTGTGCGGGAAGGTATATGATCCGTTGCACCCTGCACCTCCCACCACCATTTTGCTCAGCTACTAGCAAAAGCAACATGGAATCGTCTTCTCAAGCCTCGTCCGTCCCTGCAACCGGCCGTGGCCCAACTTGGAGGGACGCGGAGATCAGGGACCTGATCGGGATTTTCTCGGAGGAGAAAATCCAGGACGCGTTCCAGTCCTCCCACAGGAATAGGGAGGTTTTTGAACAAGTGGCTATTAAGATGCGCGCCCTGGGCCACAACAGGACCGGCCTTGAATGCCGGTCGAAGACCAAGACAATGAGGGCAGAGTACATGAGAGCCGTGAACCATAACAAGGGTTCCGGCAACGAAAAGGTGACCTGCCCCTACTTCGAGGAGCAGCGCCAGCTGTACGGGGACGGGGAAGGATCCGGCAGGCCGAAGCGCGTCGGCCGGAGCCTTAAGGTGGTTCGGAAGCCGGCTGCCCCGGTCGAGGAACCACCCGCTGAGGAGGATCCCGGCGAGGGAACCTCCTCCAGCTTTCGCCCTCCACCCCCCGTCCAGCAACGAGCCGCGGAATCGGTAACGCTGGACCTGATCGCCATCGTTCCTGGGGAGCCAGAGGAGGCTCCTGAGCAAACGCCCCTTGCCTCCGGTAAGTGATTTTCTTTTTATTTTATATTTCCTTTTAAGCAAATGTGTGTTCTGACGTTTGGGCATCGTTTTCTCGTGTGTTCGTTGCAACGCATAATACGGTAGGCTGTGGAGAGCTTGCTGTGGTTACTATTTGAAACGGTTTTAATTTTATAATTTTATAATTTAATTTTTAAAAGATTTTAAAAGAAGGTAGGCTGTGGAGTGCTTGCTGTGGTTACTATTTGAAACGGTTTTAATTTTATAATTTTATAATTTAATTTTTAAAAGATTTTAAAAGAAGGTAGGCTGTGGAGTGCTTGCTGTGGTTACTATTTGAAACGGTTTTAATTTTATAATTTTATAATTTAATTTTTAAAAGATTTTAAAAGAAGGTAGGCTGTGGAGTGCTTGCTGTGGTTACTATTTGAAACGGTTTTAATTTTATAATTTAATTTTAATTTTTAAAAGATTTATTAAGATGGTTGGCTGTGGAGTGCTTGATGTGGTTAGTATTTGAAACGGTCATGTTTAACCAACAGCCCCAAAATATTTGCAGCATGCCTCGCCCATAGGCCTTCTGCAGTACTTTGGCTCACAACTTTGGGAGCTTGCTTTGTGGTTCATGGTGTATGCTTGCTCGTTTTTCACTATTTTCTGCTCTTGTCCACAGAGACACAGTTGCCAGGGACGGGGCCCCTAGAGTCTCCAGCAGCACCTGACGTGGATAGTGATTCGGGGGCATCAACTAACATTGGTAGGTATTAGTAAAAATAGGGGGGGGGGCTGTTTTAACTGCTTTGTGCTTTTCTGTTTGTGCAGGGCAGCAGCACTGCTAAGAGAAAGAAGAGAGTCCCTCTGCGTTGCTGGTGTAGGCTTTGAAGCTGGCTTTGCCACCCTTTGGTCCTAGATCTGTTTTTTTTCCTTTTTTTGCAGATTTCATACCCGGAACACAGGAGGAGGAACAGCCTAGGGTGCTTGGACCTCCTGCCCGGCGCAGGCGGATACAGATTCAAGATGGTGAGCGTGCATGACCTGTTCCTTTCGAGCCATAGCTGCAGGACAATGTCGCTAGGCACTAACCATGTGCTCCCTTTTAATTGTTGAGAGTCCTGCTGTGCAAGTAGGCAAAAGTAAAAGCACACCATGGGCAAACAAACAATAGCCATGTGCTCGCCGGGGATTGTTTAAATTCTTGGCAGGAAAACACGGGGACAAAAAAGAACACCATGTCCACCATGGTGTGTTTTGACTTTTTGGATGTTACTAACAGTTTTGTTTCTCATTTTTTGCCAACAGAGGTTCTTTCAGATGAGGAGGAGGAACCACCCCTGGCTCCAGGCAGCCCACCACCTAGAGGTGCGCTCCCAGCAGAGGAGAGGCTTACGAGGGAACGCGGCAGGCTGAGGCGCGTCTCCGTCTTGACAAGCGTGGGAGAGAGGCTCCTTGAGCACTGCTATGAGGAGTCACGGCGTGCCGCGGCCGCTGACCAAGCCATGCTCACACTCATTGCCCAGGAGGGGAGAAAATTGAGGGCAGTCCTTAGAGAGACAAACCAAATCCTACGCGAAGGCGTGGAGGAGGTGCGTCTGATAAGGAGACTCATGGAGAGGGCTGTAGCGGTCATGGAAAGGGCCTACCCTCCACAAATCGCCCCCCCACCACCACCCACACCAACACCACCACTTCCAGCACCCACCCCACCGACTCCCTCTCAGAATGCCTCCACCCAAACAAGAAGGAGGACTATTCTCGGAAAGAGAAAAATAAAACCAGCAGACAAGTACTCCCCCTCCTAGTTTTGCCCACTTTTTCTATTTCATGTTATCTGTGTTTTGTTGTTTGTTGAATAAAGTTTATATTTTTGACTCTGTCTCTGTGTACCCTACTGTAGAATCTGCAAGGCTGAAAGCGGCCTCTCTAGTGATTGTGTATATTGTGGTACTGCTGTGTGGGTTGGAGGTTGGAGGGGTGTTAGTTCAAGGAGTTTTAGGAGTGTGGTGTGGGGTTAAATATGTGCGAGTTTAAGAAGTCACACTGGAGTCTTGTTATAAAATTTGCAATAACATTTTATTTTAAAAAACATTTTAACAGGGGAAAAACATTAGGGAATGAAACTTGGAGCCCCACCAGCACCACCACCCCCCACCCCCCTGGAAAACCAATTTTTTTTAACAAAAGTATACATTTAACAGGGGAAAAACATTGGGGAATGAAACTTGGAGCCCCCCCCCCAACCCCTACCCCAAAACACAAACAGGAAACAAAACTCAGGTCCCACCGCTCCCCTCCCCAGCCCCTTCCATCGCCCTAACTCTCCTGCACAGCCGTCCCACGGTCCCCCTAACTTTGCGCCGGAAGAGCTCTTCGTCCTCCTTCTTCTTAACTGTGGGGAGGGAGAAAAAGTACACATTAGTACCACACATATTTTCAAATTTCTTTAGTTTACATGCATACACTTTTAAGTGGCCTTAGCCACAGTGTGAGAAGAGTTGGGCAGTGGGGAACATAACCTACGCTCTTCCGCCTCCCTCTGTTGCCTGTGCTGCTCAATCTCCCCTTTCAGCTCCGCCACTTGAGCCTCCAGGGAAGTAACTCTGGCCTCCATGGCACGCAGCCTTGCCTCCACAGTTTCAGCTATAGAAATCAAACAAAGAATTTGATCACACTCCAAAAGGAAGCATCACATCAGGCTCCCATATGGCTCCGTGTGGGTACACACACATGGGTCTCCCTCACAGACATAAAACTCTCACCTGCAGCCTGTCCCGAGGTGGAAGGTCCCTCTTCCTCCCCCTCCTCACGCTCAGGTGCTGTTGCCAGCTTGGATGGTGATTGTGTGGCTGGGCAAAGAAAAAGACAAATCATAATTAAAAGCACACAAAACAGAGATGAAACACAGCTGGTGGACACACCACAGTTAGAGTCTAAGCGCATAACCAAAGTGGTTCTACAGTACTGGCTGGCTAAGTCTGAGGGGGTTGACAGCATCTAAATACTTTCTCGAATTTCATTGGGGACAGTAGGGGAAAGAGGCAGCTAGTCATTCCATGCATGTTTAAGGGCAAAACACAACGAGGGCAGCACTCACCCATATGCCTCCTCATGTCCAGGGGGGGCTTCCCAGCCTTCTCCCATATTTTCACCATCTGGTCGTGGAAGACCGTCCTCCCACTTGGCTGCGGGATCCCCCCCCACTGTTCCAGACTGTTTAGGAAGTCCAGCTTAAGGCGCTTGAATTTTGTCCGGACCTGCTCCCAGGTCCGGACATAGCCCCTCTCCCTCAGCTTTGAAGCCAACACCAGGTAGGCACCCTTGGTGTGGCAATGGGTGCTGGCCATTAGGCGGCCAACACTTTTTGATTGTAGCACCAGCTCCAGAAGTGCCTCAGCCTCGGCGCGCTGCCAGAAGGAGCCCTTCCGTGGCTTCGGCATCTTCGGAATGACGGTTAGGGAACGAACGTGCGTTGCTCCGATCGACCACCCCGTTTTTTAAATGTATCAAAGCTGCCCACCAATAAAATTATTCCTTGGAACATGAGTGGATTGATCCTCCGGTTTGACAGGGGTCGCCAATACTTCCTGGCTACCCGCCTCCCCGAACTTTCCCCATTCAGCGCTTCCGTATTGTGTTTGTCAATTTCAGTGGGGAGTTAGCATTTAGGGCTGTCAAAGTGCTTTTGGACCAGAGAATCCCCGTTTTTTTGCTGGCAAAGTACACAAACCGCACAAGACAAGGTTAAACAAAGAACACAAAACTTTATTCAACAACAGAGTAGGAAAAACAATTAAACACGCCTCCTGTTTCTGTAGATGTGGGTGGCTATGGCGTCCCGAACCTTGCACCCCTCAGCATATATCCTTTTTCTCCTTGCTTCAGGGATGTCCTGTGTATCCTGAAGGACTACAGGTTCAGGTTCGTCCTCAGGGAAGGGGATGTTATGTCCCTTGTCCTCGCATATGTTGTGCAAAATCACACATGCGATTATCAGCGGAGTCACATTGTCAATATGTACATGGAGTCGTGACATTAAACAACGGAACCGTGACTTCAAACGTCCAAAGGCACGCTCCACTACATTCCTTGCCCGGGAGTGACTGAGGTTGTAGTGGCTCTGCACGTCCGTCCTTGGCCGCTTGTAGGGAGTCATGAGCCAGCGTCGTAATGGGTAGGCTCCGTCCCCGAGGACCAACGCCGGCACACGCACGCCCTCAATGGTGGCGGTGGGGTTTCCTGGAACAAAGACCCCTTCGTCCATGGCTTTCCTGAGGTTGGATTCCCTGAAAACAAGGGCATCATGCCTCCTGCCACTCCACCCCACCTCGGCATCGATAAACCGGCCGGAGAAGTCCACTGTTCCTTGCAGGAGAACAGAGCAAAAGTCCTTCCTGTTCCCGTACTCTTTTATGCTTCCCCCGGGGGCACGGATAGGGATGTGGCTTCCATCGACGGCCGCAAAACAATGCGGGAATCCAAGCCTGGCAAACCCGTCCATACTCTGGAATAAGGGAAAGAAAAGAATATAAGCCATGGCATGTCAGCGTGGGGTGTATCGCGTCTTCGTTGCTGACCTGTCAAACAAGAAAAAAAATTTAAAGGGCAAAGGGGATGGAATGACACTCACCGCTCCAAGCCGGTCTCCGAGGCACACGACTTTGCTGAACAATTCCGCCTCCATGGCGAGGCAGAACTCCTTAAGGATATCGCCAACCGTAGTGACTCCGAGTCCGAATTGCTGGGCTACTGTCCGGAAGTACTGAGGGGTGGCCAAGTACCACAATGCGGCAGCCACCCTTTTTTCAACTGGAACGGGGCGCCGCATGCCAGTGACTTGCCTCTCCATGCGTCCACGTAGAGCCTCCACGAGTTCAAAAAATGTCCCCCTCGACATCCTGAAGTTGGCAATCCAGTGGTCATCATCCCAGCGAGTCCACACAAAATTCTCCCACCAGTCAGAGGATCGTTCGTCCACCCAGAACCGGGGGGGGAACCGGACCTCTGCCAGAGCTTGCCAGCGTTTCTTGGCCGCCATGGTTACCCTTACAGAACGTCTTCTGCTGCTGGTCAGCGTTCCGGCCACCCGTTCTCGGTACTCCGCGATAGCATACGTCCGACGCGACAAGGCGGTATTCATGCGCTGGACCACCGCGAGCATGTAAGCCAGCAATTGAAAAATAAGCCTCTCCATTGCAACGTTGACCTGTGCTGCGGGCAGTAGGCTACGCAAACAAAAGAGTGAGGCCGACCGCGTGTCTGCCCAGGTGCATATAAGCAGGTAACCTGTGGGCGTGTACTGTGGGCGGGGATTAACCAATCAAACATGTCAATGCATCTGGTTCCTAGAAAACAATAGAAAACACGTTCCAAGGGCGCCAATGATTGGACGATAACGCGTTGCTACGGGGTTTCCTGGGTTTTTTAAAAAAAAAGGGAACCCCGACAAGTTCGGCTTTAGGGTCGAGGTCAAAGGTGTGCCTGCAGTTTGATTGACGGGCACGGGAGGCCAGAAGCGCTAAAAAGGGACCTCCTTTGTAGCGATAAGACGGAGAACCGGAAGCCTGTGGGTTACGAAAGTGGCGAGAAGTGAAAGTGCCAAATTCCGCAAAAACCGCAGCTGTGCGTTACGGGCACGGCTAGTTACATTTCGCTACTTGAAGTAGCGCTTTCACAAACGGCAACCAAATAGCAACTTTGAGCTCTGTGCGAAATGGCCCTCAGTTTTTGCCCAACGGTTCTGGTATTTCATGCTTAAGGTATGAACCAGACAAGGGGGATGTAAAATGCTCTTAACAAATCAAAATTTGGTTACCAAAAAGAAAACAATGCAGGCTTTGGCTTTCTAACCTTTGCCGCCTTCGTTTGTGCTCTGTGTTACAAACCAAAGGATCGTTTTTCGCCCCCTGACAATGCCGATCAGATATGGACAAAGGCCCAGGCCTTATTCTGGAGACGTTCCTTAACAACAAATAATCCATTTCCGCCTTTTTGTCAGACCAGCTGTCTCAGGTGTTGTTCCCTCCGCCGACCCAACAAACCGATCCGACGGTCCACCAACTGCATTCATAAAAGGCAGCAATATTCCATTCTCTCTCTATCCCTTTCTCCAAATTTAAGAATGAGCGCTTTTATTTGATTGCGTTTTATAGGACGATTCTTGGCATTTCCCAGGCACATAATGACACATTTGCTCTTTTGTGTTTCTAACTAAGTAATGGCATAGTTCCTCTAAACCATGAGAAATGGCACGTTTGATCAAATAAGAAAGGGAGAACTTCTGGGAAATCCCATTCACAAGAGGTTGATTTAGACCAAGAGCAATTCTTTTTCCCCGCCACCCTCTGCCAAACCTGGCTATAACTCCGCTGCCTCCTGATTGTTGCCCGCTTTATAAATTCATTGAGTGCAGTTCTGTCAACACAAACCACACTTGGCTGCTGAAGACTTGATTCTCAAACATATGGATATGTTGAAAATTAAATTGCTGGGTTTATTTGAATTTATAGATAGCTCAGTGATTTCTCTCTCCCCTCCCCCTCCCCCTTCTCTTTTGGAGATACAGTCTCCATCAAAGAGATGGATGTCATCTGCCACGAGTAACTTGATTGTATGATGTTAAAACAGCATATTCTCTTTGTCGGTAATTCTATTCAATCACATGTGACGAAGATTTCAGTAATGAAGACTTGACTATCTCGGGCTGTTAGGGAAGTTTTCTCATTCCCCACACCCCTCCTTTCCTCAAAACCTTGCTGGGGAGGTTTTTGTATTAAAGGGACGGAGGACACTGACCCAGACTCTTTCATTTGTGGGTGCTTTCGTTGAGTCTGTCCCTGCAAAGCCCAAGAAATGCCTTCTGCAAATGGAGGAGGGGCAAGCTTGCCAACCTCCAGGAAGAAGCTGGAGATCTCCTGGGCTTACGACTCATCTCCAGGCATTACAAATCAGTCCCCCTGAAGAAAATGGCTGCCTTGGAAGGAGGGCTGTGGGAAAGAATAGCCTATTGAAGCCCCTCCCCTCTCCATATCCCACCCTCCTCAGGCTCCACCCTCCAAATATCTAGATATTCCCAACTCAGAGCTGGCAACACTAAGCAGGGGATGCCCATCCAAAGCAGTTTTTCAAAGGGTGCGTTGGGTACCTACAAGGAACCTCTTGATCAGGACCAGGGACTTCATATTCCAGATTCAAATGAGGAGCCGTGTTGTTCTGAAGTAGCGCAGTGAAATCAGAGTCCAGGAGCACCTTTATTCAAGGTGTGAGCTTTCGAGTGCAAGCACGTTAGTCTGAGGAAGAGTGCTAGCACTTGAAAGCTCACACCTTGTATAAATCTTTGTTGGTCGTAAATGGTGCTACTGGACTCTGATTTCATATTCCAGGCATGCTAAGTCAGGAGATAACCACATGCACTTTAGCCGTGGTGTTGGAAAGTGTTGTCAAGTCACAGCTGACTTGTGGCGACCCCTGGTGGAGTTTTCAAGGCAAGAGACATCTAGAGGTGGTTTGCCGTTGTCCGCCTTTGTGTCATGACCCTGGTGGCCCCTCCTCAAATACTAGCCATGGCTCACCCTGCTTAGCTTCCGAGATCTGAAGAGATCAGTTCTAGCCTGGGTCATTCAGGGCAGGGCACTTGCGCAGTGCCATTGCCTACCTCTGCATGGCAGCCCGTGACTTCCTCGGTGGTCTCCCATCCAAATACTAGCCAGGGCTGACCCTGCTTAGCTTCTGAGATCCGATGAGATCCGGCTAACGTGGCAGCAGTGGTTCTTTACAACAACCATCAGCTCTCCAAAATCTTTCCAGAAAGACGGATCTTGCCTCCTGGATAGTATTTCGACATACTTTTTTCTGGCAGGAAGTTCCAAACTCTGGGACACCCCCTCCCCCCCAAAAGCCTGGTTTTTTTCCCTCATCTGACCTCTTGGTACTCAAAATGCCACATCTAAATTAGCCGAGTAATAGCTTGCACACGAGGAGACTATGTGTGTCGGGACCATCTAGAGAATCTCTGCTCCAAGGGAGCAAAGTTCCGTGACATGAATTGACTGAGGATGTCATTTCAAGGCGAACTATCTATCAAACAAGGAGCTGGTTCGTTGGTTCTGAAGCATCTAAGATTCCCTCACAGTTATTGGGTGTGAAATCCCAGTCAAACAACACAACTTTTGTAGGCAGACCTGGCATCCTCATGATATATTGTTTTAACGGATTAGTGTTTCAGGGGAGAGCCAAAAACCAACAGCGCCAAATTAACTGTCCGGAAAGGAAATGAAGGGGAAAGTACAGTCGGCGTAATGACACCCTTCCCCAGATGGAATCAGAGATCCTTTCCAATAGTTTTGACGCATGGGGGGCTCTCCACAAGTTTACATGGGTGCAACCAGAAATCATTTCTTAATTAATGCACAGGAAATGGTAGGGGGCAATGTCCTATTCGGACGAATTGGGACAGGAAACACAATACATGACCAAGCTGGCAGGAAGCTCTGTCTCCCCACCCATTAGAATGATTTTATGACCCCATCTCTTTGAAAGCTGCACACCGCAGGCCTGATGTTTTTAGGACAAAGAATTTATCGTCTTCCGAGGTGCAACACACCTTCTTTTGTTTGCTGACATATATCATCATTTGGTGCCTTCTTGGAGCAAAAAGTAATTTAAAGGGAACTGCCAAGAGGACCTACAGACCACTAAATCTCCCCATTAATATATTTGTGGCATTATGAACAGGGGGATTTGGGGATGACAGAAGCGAAAATCAACACATCTGAGTGCGTTGGTCGATCTAGTAACATATTTGGTCTTTTATACTGACCTTAGCTATGTTGATGATCACTCACAGTGCTAACAATGGAACATTCTCCCTCATTACATAACTAGAATGTAGGCTAGATGAAATAAAAAATGGCTGCAAGATGTCTGCCAGGCCTACAGTTGTGGACTAGATATAACGTTAAGAAAGGCAGGCCTCTCTGCTTAATTGGCCGGCCAGATAGATAGTTAGACACACTCTCCAAATATTCATATGTTCTCCTCAGTTTAGTGAGTCTATTAGTATAACTCCCTGTGAGGTGGCAGGGGCTGTGATTTGTTGGTTTTGCATTTTAAATGGAATTTTAACTGTTGGATTGTATTCCTTCTCTATATTATCTGCATTTTAACATGGTATGGAATCCGTTGTTATCCGCCCTGGGCTATTAGAGGGAGGGTGGAATACAAGTGGAAAATGAAATGCAATGAAAGATGGAAGTTTACTTGTTAACGGCTGGATGGACAGCATTGCTCATCTTTAGAAATGTTTGGTTTCTCTAAGGACATATGATGACTAAAGCTCTTAATCCTGGAGCTAGGAGGCAACATGAAGGGAAGGACTTGGCCTCTATGCCCTGTTGTTGCCTGTCCAGAAGAACTTTCTGGCCACTGTGCAAGACAGGATGTTGGACTAGAAGGACCCCTGATCTAATCCAGCAGGGTTCTTCTGATGTTCTTATGAAGGCCTCTTATGAAGGCCTCCATGCCTTGTTGTTGACCCTTCCAGTAGAACTGGTTGGAGGAGATCTGGGAGGATGGCAGGTGGCTCAGCCAAAAGAACTGGTTGGCCATTGTGTGAGACAGGATGCTGGACTGGATGGACCCCTGGTCTGATCCAGCAGGGCTCTTCTGATGTTCTTATGAAGGCCTTGGCCTCTCTGCCCTGTTGTTAGTCCTCCAGAGGACCTGGTTGGCTCCACTACTTGGAGGCTGGCAACACTGCAAAAGTAGAAATGTATCCCACATGAAAAGATCAGCAAAGAATACCCATGACAATTTTGTCAGTTCCTTTCTGCATAAATAACTCTTTGAACGTTCCTACTAATTTCTTAGACTGAAGAATAAAAATTCTATGTCATGTGCTGCTGGGAAGCCTCCAGAATAATGTACATTTCCCCCCACAAAACTGATAATTTTGTCTCTCAGCCTTCTAGAGGAATAGATACAATGCAGTATTCTCTTTTATTTTAGCATTGTCTGATTTTGTAATTCAATTTCATTGCACTGTTTGCTGTATGTATTATACAGGTTTCATTGCATTGTTTTCTCGTTCTGTCAACTGCCTTGAAGCTCAACAATAACAGTGGATGATCAAGAAAGCAAGTCAGTAGACAAATATATGCTCTTGTTGCAGCCACATACTTAACCTGTGGACCTTGGGCAGAGCCACCACCGAAAATGCAGTATGGGGGGATTAATTACATCACTGGCCTTCTTTACAAGGTTGTTTTTTATAAGGTTACCTCATCCACTCCTAGAGTTCCCAGCCCTTTGTTGGCAAATGCAATGATAGTTTGGAAGGCAGTGTGTAAGAGTCTGGGGAAAATGTGATATCACTTCTGATTGATTCTGTCAACCGACTCCCCAGGTTTCTATGCTCTTTACCATAAAGATGTTGAGAAATTCCTAGAGAGTCACTATGTTGAGGCCATTTTTTCCCTCCTGCTTCCCAGTTTCTTGGGGGTGGGGAATCAGGCCCAGGGGATGGTAATCCCCTGCCAATGGGAGACCTATCCAATTCCTTACCTATGGCATGGTTCCCTGAGAAGAAAACATTTTCAGTTTTGAAATCTTCCCAAAGGTTCCCGGCCCCTACCTGGTGGAATGAGCCCCCTGAGAAGACACGGGCCCTGTTGGAGCTTCTCTAGTTCCACTGGGCCTCCAAGACTGAGATCTTCCACCAAGCATTTGGTTGAGGCCAGGCCAACAGTAACATCTACGAACCACCCTCCCTCCCTCCCTGTATCATCTGGATCTGGCAACCAATGTAAGATAGGCACGTGTTGTTTTAGATATTCTAATAGATTGATTTTAACTCAAGTTGCTTTTATATGGATGTACAACGCCCCAAGATGGTTGGGCCGAGAGGGGCGGTCTTATCAAATTATTAGAAAAGAAAATAATCCTGCAGCCTGGTTAGACCACCATTTCCAAGAGAATCTTTGGGTTCCCTCTCCATCTCGATCACGCCTGCTTTCTTCTAGCACAAAATTAATTATGCAATTTAAATTATGCAATCCACCAGCGCCGCTAATGAATTACACTCCTGTTCTGATATACTTCTATCACCGTTAATTAATTTTGACACACACACATGTCAACAAAAAACAGGAAGTCATCTCCTTTCACTCTAAGTTGACACCTGGGGGTAATTCCATCATATCAAAAACAAAACAAAAAAAATCTAGAAAACCGAATCCCAGTGTCACAGCTGAATTGGCTTCTGATTTCTGCAAAGCTACACAAAGAATATTCTTTGTGTAGGGGATGATTTGGCTCCTGTCCCCATGAATGAACAGAGAATGAGGTATTGGGGGAGGGGCCTCATGCACCTGGCCAATGGGTGAGAGCCAGCCATGAGCGGGCAAAGTCACCCCTTCCCTTGCAGTTCAGAAGACTCTAGGGCTAGAAGGGTGGGACTCCATGTTATACATCCTCAGCTGAGCTCTGTTCTAAATTTGAGAGCCAGCATGGTGTTGTGGTTAAAGAGTGGCAGCCTCTAATCTGGAGAACCGCGTTTGATTTCTCTCTCCTCCACATGCAGCCAGCTGGGTGACCTCAGGCTGGTCACAGTTCTCTTAGAGCATCCGGAGCACTTCTACCTGAGCTCCCTCAGCCCTACCTACCTCACAGGGTCCTTGTTGAGAAGAAGGGAAGGTGATTTTAAGCCGCTTTGAGACTCCTTTGGGCAGTGCAAAGCGAGGTGTAAAAACGAGCTCTTCTTCTTCATCTTCGATTTTACCCATCCATCCTCATAATTTGTTCTTGTTTAAGCAAGGGTCAGTATAGTCAGAGTACCTTCTAGTGTCCCCCCAACCCATAGCTGTGGACCCGCATTTCCCAGTTGCTGTTGAGTGTCACTGAAAATTCATCCTGAACACCCAGTTTTTTCTCCCTTCCCTGAGATACAGCCCCCCCCCCCCAGCCCCAAATAACGGGAGTAGATATTTGAGGGAGAAAAAGTTCTGCTAACTTCTAGCACTAAGCTCATTAGAATTCCGGTCTTTATATCAAACCTGACAGTGGCCGCTTTTCATCATCTCTTTAATTAGCACTGTCATTTTTAATACGGCTAAGAAGAAAGGAATGGGCTTTTCTGCTTCTGCCCCCCCTCCCCCTGCCCTCCCCCCCCACGCTTCCTTATTGTTTCTCAATAACAGGGCTCAAACTTTTAAAACACGAACTAATTTGGGACTCTGGGGGCAGGGAAGGGGTTTTTTTTCTTTTTCGTTTTGCAGTTCTATCAGCCCAAGAGCCGGACCTGCCGGGTCGGATCTCCGGGGTCCGTCCCGTACTGTAGCTGCAATACGCCACATCTTGTGTGTGTTTAAAGATACGTCAGATTGTCAAATGCCTGAGCCGTAGAAATTCCCGGTAATCCAATCCCTAGGATTTGCCTGTGTGTCTTAAAGTGTTTTCGAGTGCAGACACGGGAGGGGACCGGCCACCGGGGTCCATCTCCTCCTTCAGCTCTTCTTATGGCTTCCCTTCCGCTGCGTGGGCCATGGTGGGTCAAAAGGTTTTGGCACAGCAGTAGAATTCTAGAAATAATCACCTTATAGACCCACTAAATCAATCATAATTAATGCGCTCGGCCACTCCTGTCAAGGAACCGCTGCTGGGGGCGAAATAAAGAGGCCTTCTCTAATACAATTTGAAAAGAGATCAAATCTGTCATTTCCTGTAATAATTGAGCCCAATGAGAAAAAAAGGGACGGGTCAGAGGTCAGCCGGTGACCTTATGT
Source organism: Paroedura picta (assembly GCF_049243985.1). Taxonomy (NCBI): domain Eukaryota; kingdom Metazoa; phylum Chordata; class Lepidosauria; order Squamata; family Gekkonidae; genus Paroedura; species Paroedura picta. The sequence goes on from NC_135382.1 coordinate 35,667,049, forward strand.
AAAACCCAATAATATATAATTCATTTTCATTTTATGGAATTTATAAGATGCTGTAAACTGTCAGGGACAGAAACCCATCTGCCTTCTTTTTTTTTTTTTTTGGCTTCCCCAAGCCGTCCTGCAGGCCTGCTGATGGGGAAACCGACAGAAACTTTTTTTTTCCTTTCAAAAAAGAGGTACGTTTCTTCCAGAGGGACTAGTATTTAATTCATTCTTCCAAGCGTGCGGAGTTAATAACCGCAGCTCTTTGGGAATGATATAAAACCTGTAATTTATTTATTGAGTGTTACAAATACGGTTAAAACATGTTTTCACGCAAAATGGATTTCCTTCTCTTCTTTAGTGTTGCCACACACACACACACAAAAGAGAGAATGGAGGATTTGGGGTGGGGGTGGGTGGGATGGGGAAATCACTTTAGAAAAAATGTAGGCAGCGAATATGTGTGAACACAGGTTGGTGGGGGGTGAGAGTGAAACCATGGTTCCTATTTGGACTGAGTGCTGTCATAAAGACAAGATGCAGACTTCTGAGTGATACTAGATTCTTACTCATGATTAGTTTAAAAGGTGTAGGGGGAGGAATAAGGACTGAGATTCTAGAACTGCGAACTTGGAATAGACTTTAGAGGTCTCCTATGTAATAGCTTCATGGGATAGTTTTTTTTTTTATATAATCTTGTTTCTAAAATATGTCACCTTCCTTACAGTTTTCACGCAGACAAAAAAAAAAAAAACACCCAAGATAATAAAGTGGTTTATTTTACTGCCCACCCGTTTTACCTTTCCTATCTGTTCTCCCAAATGGATTCTGAAATGACAGCAAGCTCTGAATTTATCGCCGCATTTTAAATCTGACCTCTGACATCAAAGGTCATTGCTCCCGCAAGAGTCTTCCCCACAACTTATTGCCACGTTCTGTAATTCGGGAATTGGCTCGCAGAGATCGAGTCGGTCTCATAAATCATGAGGGGATGATGTGAAGGAAACCTCAAAGGTTTCCGGATGCCTACAGGTGACTAGGACGTTAGATAGGTGCAGGAGACGGTAAACGAACAAACACTCCAACCGAGGAAGGAAAGAGAAAGGCCTGCCAGGCTGATGAAAATGGGACAAAGCCCCTTAGAACCATTTCACAAAACCTGGCTACGTTGTTCTGCTCTATAGGAAATAAAAAGAGTATCCAGTTCAAATGGGAGGCGCTTACACCTTCCTGAATGCTATTTTTTTTAAAATTGTGGAATGTTCACATGCTGCATGTACCTTTGAGGAATATGCTATCATGCACAGGCCAATTCAGACCACTGGTCCATCTAACTCAGTGCGGTGTTTTCTCATGGTTAGAAGCTTTCTGGGGCAGAGAAATGTCTTTCCCATCCCCTGAGATAGTGGAACTGGAGATGAACCTGCTTTTCAATGTGCAAAGAATGTATTGAGCCCTCTGCCTTTACCAGGCATTAAGCTGGTTAGCCTTCCAGGTGCTTCAAGGCTCTTAGTTTCTTTGTCTGGGAGAGAGGAGACCACATTTTGCATGACTTAGCAGTACAGGAGATGCTTTGATTACATGTTGTTCTGGGCTCAATCCCTGGCAACCCCATTTAAAAGGCTCAGGGAACAGGTGACCTCATGGTGGGCAGACTCAGAACAAACCCCTTGCCCTCAAGATGTTGAGGTGCTGGAGAAAAAAAAAGTTCAGAAAATAGCCTCCATAGTGGCACTCTAGGAATTTCCTAGTGTCTCTATGGTCTTTACCATTTATATTAGGGAAGATTCCTAGAGTGTCACCCAGAAGGGCCATTACATCCTCTCCAAATTCCACCCCCTCCCTTAGAATCTCCAGGCATTTGCCAAGGCAGTGGCGGCTGCTCTAGATGAGAAACTTGCAATCCAGTTAGGGATGCCAGTCTCCAGGTGAGACCTGGAGATCCCCCGGAATTACTGCTCATCTCTAGACTGCAAAAATCAGTTTCCCTGGAGAAAACGGATGCTTTGGAGAGTGGACTCTATGGCATTGTACCCCATTGAGGTCCCAATCCTACCCAGGCTTCACCCTCAAATCTCCAGGAGTGTCCTAATCTGGAGCTGGCAACCCTACCCCCACTCCCACCCCAGGGGGGGTACCTGGCTATCTTAGATACAGTAAAATTGTCAGTCAGGCCAGGTTGTACTTGATAAGTCAAGCTTCAGGAGATATGAATCCCCCTTTTTCATTTTTCTCTGTCCTACGGGGAAACACATCCATAAATCATTGGTTTTGGGGAGTTTCCTGTCTCCTTGAACCAAATGCTGACACTAAACTTTCTCGTCCCCGTGTGGACAATGACGGTCAGACAACAGGGTCACCCTTTGACAAGGCAGGAGCCTCTTCATATTTGAGGAAGTCTCAAGAGATGCTGGAAAAATAGAACCCCCCTGTAAATGGACCAAAAGATGAAAGAAAGAATTCAAGTAGCCTGAAAAGGACAAAAATACACTTCCAAAACAGAGGAATACGAAGAGCTGTTGAGAGTCACTTAAAGGGAGGTTGGTGGAGAGATCTGTCTGTTCAGACATCTGATCCCTTACAGAATTCCGGAAGGGGGTATTTGGGTAGGGGAATTCCAGATCCCCCCCCCCCCTCAATAATTCTCCACGGGGTCAGCTTGTCCCTACCAGATTTTCAACCGAAAGTTTTTGTTCTCTTTTAAAAAAAAATAACCTGACGGTCTCTCCACCCCTATATACCTGAGACCTCTTGCAGTGCTGCTGAGACAGGCTCTATGTGCACAGATCCTTTTCCTCTGCACTGAAACCAAAGGCACAAAATAAATAATAATTATGATTTATTTAAGCCCTGATCCTGTTTCGAGAAATAAAATCAATTAGAGCAAAGAATTTATAGTTCTATATGCTTCGGAGAAGGACATTGTTATGACTGCAATAAATAAAGTATATGGTTAAGTATAAGTTCAAAAAAAAACACACAAACCCATCATGATTTAACCGTTTCCTTGCAGCTTCCTTCAGGTGTTGCAATGGTTTTGCTGGGGAGGGAAACATTCCAGAAGAAAGGAGGAAAAAGATGACTCAACCTATATGTATTAATTCATTTTATTCCATCTTGTTCATTGTTGTTTTTTTAAACTTATGACAACATTGTAGTGATGTTAGTGATGTTAGACATCATGTGCTGTTAGAAATGTGGGTGGCAGGTGGGCTCACTACAAGTTGATGGAAGGTAGGGGAGTTAAGTGGGCCAAGCAGGGATTCCCAACCAGGATTCTGGGGAACCCTCGAGTTCTACAAAAGCGCCCCAAAGGGTTATGCATCCTTTCCCGGACGTTTGGATGGCCACTGACATCACTAGACGTCACTGGAGCCCACTTCGCCCGTTGGTCTACAGGCCTAGTCTCTCCACAATGGAAATGGTAAATTTGGGTAGGGAAAATTGGCATCTTCTTCTTCTTCTTCTTCTTCTTCTTCTTCTTCTTCTTCTTCTTCTTCTTCTTCTTCTTCTTCTTCTTCTTCTTCTTCTTCTTCTCCTCCTCCTCCTCCTCCTCCTCCTCCTCCTCCTCCTCCTCCTCCTCCTCCTCCTCCTCCTCCTCCTCCTCCTCCTCCTTAATGATCAATCGATTGATTGGCTGTCTCCTGCATCTTACTTCCACGCCCACTTCTCTGAAGGGGCATGACTCTACTTCCGGGGTTCCTCAAAGCCTGAAAAATATTTCAGGGTTTCCTCCCTGGTCAAAAGGTTGAAAAAGGCTGTACTAGAGGGTGCCGGGAGAGGGCCCTGCCTGGGACTTGGCAGCTGCCCCACCTCACGGTATGTTGACCCTGGTCCTGCCTACCTTCCCCATCAGACAGGTGTCAAGAAGGCTCCCGCCACCTTGCTGTACCTTCCCAATGCCTTTCCCCATCTTGGCCTGACGTTAATTAAATCTTTCGACACACAATCAAGGAATTGAGCCACTCCATCGGAATTTATGCCACAGCTGTCAATGTCCTGACCGTAAGACCTTAAAATTATGTATCCTTCATTATATTCATATTTAACCCCCTGTTCACGGGCTTCGTTTCATTATCCTCAACAAAAACCCAGATGAAAGGGAAGAGGGGAAGAGTTTAATTCAAGAACGTCAATGGCTGGGTTCTTTCCCCCTCCTCCTTTCTGCTGCTAATCATGAGTTTAATTTTTAATGGAAAAGCATTGCTGGCACAATTAACACTCAATTTACATGTGCATCCAAAGACCCAATTAATTAAATTTTATTGATGCCCTCGTTGCTCTTTAAAATGTTTTCCAAATGGCTCCAAACTGATTTGAAATTGTTAATAGTGGGAGCCGATGGGTACTTCTTTTGGCGTAATGTCTACTGGATTGGGGCTTATCCTTCCCAGAGCCATGGGGCTCTTGTTGTCACTGCTCTAAGAAGTTCCCCAAGATACAAATCATTCCCTAACTAGACCCAGTAGAAAACACCAGAGTTAAGTCGATGGATGTATGCACTGGCAAATTTCAACTGATGGATCTGAACCCCAGCAAGGGGCTTTCAGGGAAGGTTACTCACCTCCAGGTGGTGCCTGGAAAACTCCTAGGATTACAGTGAGGGAATTCCCCCCAACGTGGTGACATCAACCAGAAATGACATCAGCACGTCGGGGTTTGTGTGGTGCTCTGGCTTCGGGGCCAAACTCTATGGTTAGAAGCAAATTCTACCATAGAGCGCTGCCCATAAGCCAGAGTGTTGCTGTCCAATGTCTCCAACATGCCGTCACTTCCAGGTAACACTGGGACATTGGGGCGCTCTAGGAAAGCTCCCTCGCTGGTAGGGTCAGTGGTTCTGGCAGCACGATTTACAACTGATTTCCAAGTAGGGTCAGTTGGCCTGGACAAAATGACTGCACTGGAAGGTGGACTCTATGATATTACCGTATTTGCCGGCGTATAAGACGACTGGGCGTATAAGATGACCCCCCACCATTTCCACTCAAAATATAGAGTTTGTTACATTACATTACAGTACTGTGGGCCACTATGGGCAGCTATGTCTATCCCAACTGAAGTGCACCCGGCGTATAGGACGACCCCCCCCACTTGGAGGCATGTTTTTCAGGGGGGGAAAGTAGTCTTATACGCCAGCAAATACTGTATATCCCACTGAAGTCCCTCCCTTCCCCAAATCTTGCCCTCCTCATGATCCACGCCTCAAATCTCCAGGTATTCCCCAAAACCAGAGTTCACAGTCCTACTTTCGAGACAAGCGAGAAGCAGAGGTGGTTTGCCATTGCTCTTCATGGTCCACCATCAACCCGAGATCCGACAAGATCAGGAATATACCCTGCTGTCTTCCCTCCTGTAGTTAAGGGTATGTGTGGTTAGCAAACTGCCTTCAAACCCACGAGGCAAGTTAGGCATAGAAATAAAATGAATGAATACATAAAAAGTCAGTTCTGTGGGTTCCAAAGCAGGGGCGCAACCATCTTTTCTTTCTCAATGGACCTGCACCATCCCAGGCTATTTGGACATTGTTTCCTGGACCTTCTTCATCCACACGCCTCAACACGGAAGGAGGAGAGAAGTCTCTGCAAAGGGCCTAGACAGCTCAGGCGGGCCCCTCCCCTGCCCCCCCTCCGCAAATACCGTTTCATGCAGCCGAGTTCGATAAGAATTAAAGTGTTACTGCTTCTGCAGTTTATTGTTTACAAATTTGCCTTTAAATAGAGATTTATTGGACGTTTCTGCTCCATGCTGACAGAGCGATATTAATGTTCTCACAAGGGCGTGTGAGTTGAGGCAATCTCTCCGCAGGGCTGAGCGAATATCTGTAAGTGTCGCTCAGGAGGACTTCCTTTCTTCCCTCGGTCCTCCCCCCTCCCTCCCTCGGAATTGATCTCCTCTTCATCATATTGCTTATCCGGCAATGATAGCCAGACAGAAGAGGAGACTCAGCTGGCTTGTGGTTGCTCGTTTTACTCAAGGGGGAAGCGGTGTCAGTGACCGGGAGGGAGATGGATTGTCTTCAAGTCAATGTCCTCCTGGAACTTCTGAGATCCATTGTCATCACCCATTGTCGTTGTCATCATCATCATCATCATCATCATCATCATCATCATCACTGACCATCTTTTCCTAACATTCTTATGGTTGAGAAACCCCTGAAATATTCTCCAGGCTTCAAGAAACCCCAGAAGTGGCACGATCGTGCGGGATATGGTGGAGAAGCAAAGCTGTGGATGTGTCCACCTTGGACCCCTCTCCTTCGCACCCCCTCCAGGACCATCATTGATGATTTCCATGGAGGGGGCAGGTTAGAATGACCATGTACGGTCATATGGCCCGATAAATGTTTAACAAATTGAAAAAAAAATATTTAAAAATTAATTAACCTCCACCCATTTGGGAAACCCTTCCAGAGCTGTCAAGAAACCTCAGGGTTTCATGAAACCCCAGCGGGGAAAGCCTGAAATAGACACTCTGGGGTGGGGTGGGGGAGGTATTTCATCTTCTGATAGAGGAATCTCACTTGGAAATTAGGCTCCTGAGTAAGGTTCCCAGCTCTGGGTTGGGAAATATCTGGAGAATTTTGGGGTGGAGCTGGGACTGGATGGGATTTGGGGCTCCCTAGATTTATAGCTCATCTCCAGGTGGAATAGATCAGTTCCACTGGAGGACAATGGCTGCCTTCAGAGGTGGACCTCATAGCATTCTACTCTTCTGAAGTTCCTCCTGCCCCAAGCAGGAAAGGTGGAATAGAAATGTCCATTCTAGAAATGTCTATCCTCATATACATGAGGATATAAATAAGTTTAATCATTCTGCGGTCTGCCTAGAATGGACAGAAGACAGTAGCGAAAAAGACAGAAATCACTGACTGAATGAACCTTCTTTAAAAGCAAAGATTTTAGGTTCAGGTCAACCCTCTGGGTCAGAAAAAAGAAGAAAAGCTGGGGTTTTGTACATTGCTTTTCACTACCTGAAGGAGTCCCAAAAGCTGCTTACAAACACCTTTCCCTTCCTCTCCCCACACCAAGCACCCCATGAGGTAGGTTGGGCTGAGAGAGCTCTGACAGAACTATAACAGGACTGTGACTAGCCCAAGGTCACCCAGCTGTCTGCATGTGCAAGAGTGGGGAATCAAACCTGGTTCTTCGGATTAGAGGTCACCGGTCTTAACCACTACACCAAGCTGGATGTCATCTCAGGATGAGTGTCCAGTTCCCTAACAAACAAAAGGGTTGTGCCCATAGACATCTCAGCTGAACATTTATCTTAATAATATCTTATTGGTATTTTCTGGATATAACAATCTCCCAAACATATCTGTGGATTTTCAGGATGCACCCAAAACAGAAAAATCCCAGAAACAGGATTAAGAAGGTTTGTTTATACTCCACTTTCACTACCCAAAGCAACTTACAAACCCTTTTCCATTCCTCTCCCCGCAACAGACTCTCTGTGAGGTAGGTAGGGCTGAGAGAGCTCTGAGAGAACTGCTTGGTGAGAACAGCTCTGAAAGAACTGTGACTGGCCCAAGGTCACCCAGCTGGCTGCATGTGGAGAAAGAGGCTGCCACTCTTAACCACTACACCCTACTGACTCTCACACCATGCTGGCCCATCACTACAAAAGGTTTCTCTCTCTGTTTCTCTCTGTCTCGAAAGCATTTTTCTTTGTTAAGTTACGGATCTTGGAGGCAGAGGGTTGTTAAGGCAAATCATCCCTGCAGATTTGGATTGAAACTTTCTTTTTTTTCTTTTTTTAAAAAGAAAAGAATAATAATAACAATAAACTATTTCACAGCGGGAGAATCTGTCCCTTCGAGCTTGCCTCTCCGTCATCGGCCCTCGTAGACTTATTTCATAAAAATGTCGGCTATTAAGTTAACATTATTTAAAGGCCTATGGGTTGTAGTTCGTGAATGCAACCTAAGCTATATCCATAAAGGGCTGACATTGATCCTGGGCTGTATAAAACATGATACAGACAGGCCCTAAATAAATTATCGGTCTACTGCTTCCAAAGCATCTCCATTTATCACTGCAGCAATGATAAGGATCTGATTTAAAATGAACCCTAGTGAGGGTCAAATCCTAGCACAAACCGTAATACGATCAACAAGAGAGTGCTGATAACCCGAAACAATATGAAGAAATCCTGTCAGATAAATAAAACAAACTGGTTGTCCATTAAAGGCAGAGAGGGAGGGAGGGAGGGAGGGAGAGGCCAGCAATCTTAAACCAAGACTAGAAGAGAGGCATTTAGGAGGTACCTGAGATGCAACCTGCATTCATGTTACATAAACAAACAAGGAGAGAAGGCGGGCGGGTGGGGGGGGGGACTGTTCTAAATAGGGTTGCTAGATCCAGGTTGAGAAACTCCTAGAGGGTGGAGGGGATGGAGTGGGGAGAAGACAGGGCATTCAGTGGGGAACAACAGCATTGCGTCCCCCCTCCAAAGAAGCCATTTTCTCCAGGGGAACTGATCTCTGTAGTCTGGAGCTAGGCTCTAATTCCAGGGGGATTCCCAAGTCCCACATGGAGGCTGGCATCCCTGAACCTCAGTGGGGTACAATGTCCTAGAGTCCCCCCTCCAAAGCAGCCCTTTTCTCCAGGGAGACTCATCTCTGTAGTCTGGAGATGAGTTGTAATACTGGGGGATCCCCAGTTCCCACATGGAGGCTGGAGCCCCCAGTTCTAAAGCTGTGCCAATCCCCTCTGAGAGATTGTTGTTGTTTTCTCTGGCCTCTGTTTAGCTCAGCTTTTTCCCACTTTTTTACCATTGAGAAACCCCTGAAATGTTCTTCGGGCTTCCAGAAACCTCAGAACTGGCACGATCGTGCACAATATGGCTGGGAAGCATAGCCCCGAAACGGCAGCTGGGCAGCAACTGATCTTGGGGCATTCTCAGAACCTTCAAGGGGTGGGAAAGGGGCAGGGGGAAATCCAAGGGAATCTGCAAACTTTTGAATGATCTTTGGCTCAGGAGCAAAACGAGGGGAAATTCGGCACAAAAGCACCGTCAGAAAACCCCGAGAAACGACGACTAGAAAGCAAACTGAGCATTGAAGTGAGGACAGTCAATGCAGAATGACAAAGAAAACCTGATGTGCAGGCACGGTGAATGCAAAGGAAAACACTTGTGCACAATAGGCCTACGTATCGTCTAACATAATAATTTGAATTCTTGGTGAAACGTGAGCATTTTTTCTAGTGTTTCAGGAAGCTGCTCGCGGTTTGCAATCCAGTTACCATTTGAGTGGAGTCCTCATCCCACAGCTCTAAGAATAGAATCAGGGACTTTCTGACTCACAGTGCACAACCTCAGCCAGTCAGGTGCTCTGGTTTCCAGAATGACATGCAAAGCTATTCTTTCAAAATGTACCCCTCCCCACCCCCCCTTCTGTGGCATTAGATCAGAAGGCCAAACGGAACAGAGGAGCACTTTGGAAGAAAGTAATAGGAAGTAAGCAATAAAGGAAGGATTATCAGAACAATAAGGTGTGAGCCGCAAGGGCCACCGGGAGGTTAAAGGAGCATCAGCGTTAAGTCAATTAGCAGAAGTTTAGGCAGGAGGGGGAAGTATAGCTGAATATCAACCATGGTTTCAAATGGGATTACAATCCATGGATACTATGGGAAGCAACAAAGGTGTTGAACTACCCATCTGTTCACACACTGAATGCTCAAGCTTTTTTTAAAAAATGGTGCCCAATTGGCCAATGGGCATTAAACCAATGAATATGTATGATGTATCTGAATTGCCCATTTCCAGGTGGGGCTTGGAGATGAGTTTATCCACAAAGGACAAAAACCAGTTCTCCTGGAGAAAATGGTTACCTTCAAGGTGGACATGTACCTTGTTCAGGCCGCTTTTCTCCCCAGATCTCACCCTCCTCAGCTTCCAAATCTGGCCATATGTAGATATGACATGTGTTATTTAAAAAAACCACTCCATGGGCGAGGTCCGCCAATGGAGTAGCCACTGTCCTTGGCATGACCATCGGTCCAGGTTCACATCTGTGCTGTCTGAGTACCTTCCCCGGAAAGCAATTTCTTGCCCGGGAATCTCAGGCATTCTTTACTCTCGAAACGTAAGTCAGCAGTGGATTAGCTTCCATCTGGCCATTTAATTGATTTAACAAACAGAGATGAGATCAGGATGCTTAGGTGGCATCAAGAGGTGGCAGTGGGAGGGACGCATAACAACAAAATCTGCAGCACAGTTCCAGCTCTGTGCTAGGGTTGCCAGCTCCAGATTCAGGAAATCCCTGGAGATTTGGGGTGCAGGGCAGATTTTGGGGAGAGGCATAAGGCAGCCTTTTTCTTCAGGGAAACTGCTCTCTGTAGACGGGAGATCAGTTATGTTTCCAGGAGATCTCCAGGTACCCCCTCCAGGATGGCAACCAGATCCTGCCCTGTGTATGTCCGTCTCTCCCCCCCCCCCCCAATTGTGTAGCCTGAAGCTTCTCTGAGTGAATTCTACTCACCAAAGAGCTACGGAATCCCAGAAACACAAACCATTTTCCTTCCAGTGGGTTGGAAACGCTGCAGGAGGGCATGTCTAGTTTAGTTTTTTTAAAATCTTCTCCAAAATCTTTAAGCAACATCTGTGGCACCTATCTGGCTCTGGCCAGTGATTGTCTCTCTCTGTCTCTTTCTTCTTTTTATTGCCCCCCAGCCTGCCGTCTGGCCCAGAGGGTCCGGTGACAGAAATGTAAAGGACAACAAGCATTGTTTATTAGCCATTGCCATGAAATGCCCTTCCTGTAATTAACCTCCCCTTCTCGGGCATTTCTCTGCTCTCATCGTGCCCCTCGTAAACAGGAGTTCCATTTCTGTTATTGTTCGGGGGGAGATGAGTCACTGGAGGAGAACGCTGCTCTCCAGCCAGATTTTTGTACCCATCTTTTGTCTGGCGCGAGTTATTAGTCACTGGTACCTCCAAGATGAGAAGAAAGCTGGGGATTTGGGGGGTGCTTCCTCCACCCCTCCCTCCCCTCCCTTCCTTTTCAGGCTTTCAGGATGCACAGAGAAGAGAATCAGAGTGGCGGAAACACACACACACCCCATCTCTGCATAAAATTCCCCCCTCCCCTTCCGTTCAAAGCAGGCTTGGCCTGTATGATCACTGAATCATAGTTGACCATTCCGGGCACCGGGAGGTCCGGAGCGCTGACTGAGCAGCCCCCTTGGTCTGTAGGCCGCAGAGAGACAATGACCCAGGACTGGTTTGAAGATGTGCTTGAATCAGAAAGGGGGTTCACGTGAATTATCAGTTCTGAACTCAAAGGATTTTTAGGTTGGAGTGACTGAGATCCAGTGACCAGGGCCAGGGCCTTTTTGACACTGGTGCCCACTGGGTAGAATGAACTCCCAGAGGAAGTTGGAAGAAGAAGAAGAAGAAGAAGAGTTGGTTCTTATATGCCGCTTTTCTCTACCCGAAGGAGTCTCAAAGCGGCTTACATTTGCCTTCCTTTTCCTCTCCCCACAACAGACACCCTGTGGGGTGGGTGAGGCTGAAAGAGCCCTGGTATAACTGCTCGGTCAGAACAGAAGCTATGTATTCATGGAGGGGCCTTGAAGCTGACAATACGTAATTGGTGGCTGCTGGAATTTATGGTCCTCAAATGGTCCTGTTGTTTTAACTGTTAATTTTACCGTTACCTGTTTATGAATTGTATTGCATTTAATGCTGGCCATGTTGTTCACTGCCCTGGGATGGCAACTGCTGAGAGGGCTGGTGTAAAATCAAATCAAGCAATAAAATGACGCTTGGGCCCTTAACATGCCCTGTAGCACTGGATCAGAGTTGGCCAACTCACGACAAAATGAAGAGAAAGCCTTTGCTTTCTTTTAACACATCCTGGGTAAGAGTTTAAACAGCTCAAGAATGGTTAACAGGGACCCACTCTGGAAATGCTCACAAATTAACTCTCCTGGGGTTTGCGATTGCCTAATAGGTGAGCATTCCCAGGAAACTTTTCTTGCAGCTTCCTCTTTTGGTTCCCTCTAAACTAGACAAGATACAGACAGGACCTCCAGGGCTTTTTATCGGTGTAGCATCAGTGGTGGTGGTGGTGGTGGTGGTGGGGAGAGATGCAGGCCTGGTGGAACATCACAGGTACTCCATATGTTCCCCCTACCCCGGTAGAAATCCATCTTATTACTGTACAAAAGACGCAATAAGACAAGAAAAGGTAGACGTAGCTTTTGACAAGGGGATTGGCTGACTTTAAAACAAATTTTTAGATTTTAAAACTGAATTACATTTAACTGGTGCGTGAGTTTTAACTTTGTTGTAAGCCACTCTGAGCCCTCTAGGGGATGGGGGGAGGGGTAGAAATATATAAATGTGAATAAATTAAATAATGTTTATTATAATTCGGATGGAATCTGGTAAGATTTGGGCTGGTCTATGACCATCCTAATGAGGACCGTACCTCATTCAACCCCCTGTCCTTTGAATATTTGCAGTCTGACGAATTCGGCCAGTCCAGGATCATGTTCAATGTAAGGAAATCCATGTAAGGAAATCCAGAAAAGGAGAGCCTTGATTTTTACCTCACCCTTTTATTTTCTAGACAGGGAAGGTGTATCTAGGCAAGGGAAACTGTCTTACTCCACCATATAGGAACAGTTGGGGGAAAAGCACTCAAAAAGCTACAACTATAGGAGCCCCTCCTCACACACGCACCCCTCCTGGTTTCTGCACTTTACTTAATAGTCACCAAACAGTTCCTCATTCTGTCAACAAGTTGCAAAACCTGCCCCCCCCCCCTCTTCCAGCCATCATCCTTCTTCTACTTGGGGAGGGGGTGTCCTGGGGAAGATTTGCATTTCCCGATTTTCATCTTGGCAAAACAAAACCGGCAGCTGCAAACAAACCTTCCCCCTCCCTACACACTAATAAGAATAGGTGGTGATTTGTGGGTGTTTGGCCAATGTGTGAAGGGAACGGGCCAGGCGGGGGTCGCCTTTCCTCTCCCTCCCCGCCCCTCCCCACCCTATTTCCACAGCTGTATTTCTAATAAGCTAAAGATACATCTTTCTTGGAAGTCAACCCTCCCCCTCCCAAGCAACACATTCTTAACCTTCTATCTTAGGCATGGATGACTGGTTAGCTTAGAAATGTGAAAATACAAAGGGGGGCACCACCGTGTCCCGCCTTGACGGTAGTAATGGCCGTTTATAAGCCTAATCTATCACATTTAGTGGACACCTCTGTTTTTGTCCCTCTGAAAAGGTAGATAAAAAAAAAGAAGCAAAACAGCATCGCCTTGGCTCGGAGTTGCCTCAGTAAATATTTTAACTATTTACAAGATGGCCACAATAACAAAGGGAGCATCTGTGACCCATTTTACCCACAGGCCTTTGGATCTTAGGAAGACCCCCTCCCCAAGGCTCCTCCTCCTTGCCTCGTCTTGAAAAACTCCCTCTTTGCCACTGCTCAAAATAAGAAAAAAGGGCCAAAGAAAGAATATGACTTATGCGTTCTTCAGTGTGGTTTGAGATTCCACACTTATTTCGTCTCCTTTCCGTTCAGATATGTTTGGGCAGCTTAGTCCGTCCATTTAAAAATGCGACCCAGTATTTTTTTGAACAAAATCACAGGGATGCAATGCCCGTGCCTGCATATCGACAGGGTGCGGAGCGGCCTGATGGTTAGGAAATGCCTTTTGCCGTTTTGGAAGCCGTGATGTTTTCTTTCCCGCTCGCCTTTTATCTGGAGCAAGTCAAGGTTAGCGTGGTGTCAGCCTCTTAGATAAACTTCAACTGCTCCTTGGCAAGGGACGGGTTTTTTTTTCTCTTCCTCTCTTCTGCCAGGTTTTCGAGCAACTTTCCCTTTGTCAGAAAGCAAGGAGAGCCGGCTTTTCTAACAAAAATCTACTTCTGCAGAGGGACCAAAAAAGAGCTATGGCAGCATCCGGAAACTAAAGGAATAAATTAGCCGTTATTCCTCCAGTCTCCCCCTGGAGGTTGGCAGACCCATCAGGCCTGTTAGATTTTGCGGGATTCTCTGCCCTCTGGAGCACTTAAACGGGGGCAGGGGCCCTTTCTTGATCAATGGGATTTTGGGCCCGGGTATCAAAGGCACTGAAGAGCCTCTTGTGGCGCAGAGTGGTAAGGCAGCCGTCTGAAAGCTTTGCCCATAAGGCTGGGAGTTCAATCCCAGCAGCCGGCTCAAGGTTGACTCAGCCTTCCATCCTTCCGAGGTCGGTAAAATGAGTACCCAGCTTGCTGGGGGGGTAAACGGTGATGACTGGGGAAGGCACTGGCAAACCACCCCGTATTGAGTCTGCCATGAAAACGCTGGAGGGCGTCACCCCAAGGGTCAGGCATGACTCGGTGCTTGCACAGGGGATACCTTTACCTTTACCTTTATCAAAGGCACTGGCCTTTTGTTGGGAAGGCAGCATCAGTTCTTGACACAAAGCTCCAGGCACGGCTGTTGTTGTCCCAAGGAATGTGTGGTTTACATTTCGCAGCTCTTCTCCAAAGCAACGAATGAAGAGGGCCTGACTGGTAAACAAACATTCCCGGCTGGGTGTTGGTTCGGTGGCCCTCCAACGATGCGCCTTGGCCACACAGACCAAAAACAAAAAAGAAATGTTTCTCGGCCCCAGCCCTCGGCTCCAGTTCTAGCGGGGCAGCCGTAAAACCTGGCATCATCCAAACATTTTCACAGCTGGGTTTGCACTTTTGTAAACACACCCAAACGGCAGTCCTTGGAGGTCAACAACCAAAAATAAACCCAACCAAGAGGGCCCTTTTGTGCCGGGGGAGCCAGAAGGGGGGAAGGAGATCCCCTCCCTTGAGCAATTGAGCAAGCCGGCCGGGCTTTTCCTCTCTGATCTCTGAACAATGTTTGCTGTTAAGAATAATGGATTCTGGAAGTTCGGGGCACGCTTATAAAGGAACGAGACAGCACTCAGCCCCTGTCCTGATTCCACTAAGCTTCCCCAAAATATATCGTTTTAAGCGCTCCAGTTCTGCCCCATCGGAAATTAAGAACAGCCCTGCTAGAACACACTAAAACAAAAGTAAATAAAATGATCTGTTGTAACAGCCCCAAAAGGAGCCAGAGAATTGCCTTGGGGAAACACACAAACCTGATTTAGAAGAAGAAGAAGAAGAAGAAGAAGAAGAAGAAGAAGAAGAAGAAGAAGAAGAAGAAGAAGAAGAAGCAGCAGCAGCAGCAGCAGCAGCAGCAGCAGCAGCAGCAGCAGCTGATTGAAGGTAATGTCAACCTCCCATTGATGGTGCCCAAACCAGAAGTATTTTCCTTTAATGTTTGGTGGTCCCATCTAATGGCTACCCAAGAGCCAACTTGGTGTCATGGTTAACAGCAGTGGACTTTAATCTGGAGAACTAGGCTTGATTCCCTCCACCTCCTCCACGTGAAGCCTGCTGGGTAACTTTGAGCTAGTTACAGTTCTGTCAGAGCTCTCTCAGCCCCACCTACCTCACAGGATGTCTGTGGTGGGGAAAAATAGGGACAGGTGTTTGTAAGCTGCTTTGGGACTCTTTGGGCAGTGAAAAGCAGGGTATAAAAAACAGGGGTTCTTCTTCTTACTAATAAATGGAAAATCTACAGGGCTGTTGAAAGGTGGTCCCTACAAGACAGAGCCTAGAAATTGAACTGGGGATTACCTCTGCTTATTATTCAACTAGGCGTTTATCACACAGGTGAATTCTCCTGCCTCAATGGGCTACTTTATTGAAACCCATTGGACAATCCACATCCCAGCCTATCTCAGGGATCACCTCTCCCCCTCCTTTGAGAGCATCCCTTTTAGCAAATTATTAGGCTGCACTTCAAATGCTGACTCCTTTTGGCACAATTTGATTTATACACTGCAGGACCCGTTTGGTCCATTTAAGCAGGAGAGCTCAGATTTCTGACTGTGCCTGAGTAATTTCACCAAAAGGAATGAGGGGCTATTTTAAGAGTACTTGCAAAAAGAAGAACACAGAGAGGACCCAGGTCTCAAAGAAAAGAGATGCTGGGAGTTCCATAAAAAGACATTTCTCCCCCCAAAATAGAGCACTGTAGGATCCAATTCCGATTGTGAATGGGATGTGTACATATTTTCATGATCTGAAATGGCTCCAGGAGACCATTATGTGGCCTATGGCAGAAATATGCCTTAAGCTCTTTGGGGGGAACTTGTCTGCTTATCCTAATAACAATCATTGCCCTGGCTAACAGCCAAGGGGTGGCCCCTATGCAGGGAATCAGTTCTGTTCAGGCCCAGTTACGGTGCCCATGCTTAAGGTGGCATTCTGAGAGAACCCCAGATTGGCAGAAACATCTTACTCCCAAAAGGCAACACAGGGGCTTTGTGAAAACAGTTTCTGGGGGTCGCCATGTGCATCTGCAGTTGGACAGCAAGATCCATGTCCAGGAGGACCTCACAGAATCACAAGATGTAAAAGTTGTGCGCGGAAGTCTTGAGAGTTTGGCCAAAGTCCAAAGTTAGGACCCAAATACTCCTCTAAGGCATTGCTTCCACTTCGGAAACGGTCCTTTGGAGCTCTGAGATCCAGGGATGGAGGATTTGGACACCCTCTTGGATGCCCGGTGATCCTTCCTGTTGTCCTCACGGGCCGAGGCAGAACTTCAGCTACCCAGGGTCCCGCTTGCCGCCTTCCAGTTTGCCGCCTCAAATCCATTAAGCCGCATATCAAAGTAAAAACAACACCCACGCAAAGGGAACACATTAGCCGATAAAGTGGGGCAGGGGGGAAAGAGGAGGGGCCTTACCGAGGAGTAGCTAAAATTGACGTCGTGGCGGAAATCAAACACGGATTGTACAGCTTCAATATCCCAACCGCTGAAAGGAGTTCAACTTCAAGGCTATCGCTCTCAGGAAGAGGGGAGGGAGGGGGAAAGAATCCATCCCCAAACCAAATACAAATTTGCCCTGAAGCAAACGAACATTCGTAATATCAGGGAGAGGGTCAACAGACAGTACGTTATGGACATAAAATCCTTTGTAGCCAAACCAATTAACCCTAACCCTGCACAACCCTTTCCCTCCTGGCCATTTGTTTAAAGGGTTTTACAATTTACTGCCTGTGTTCTCAGGGGAGGTCCGGCTTCACTCCACTTGCCTTCTGTCACGGCCACACGAAGGCCGTTCTGCTGCATCAGAAGCCACGCGATCCAGAGAAGAGAGGAAGACATTCAGAATTTGGATCCAGGGCCCTACTGAGTAAGCAGGTTAAAATAAATCCACACAGAAAGACTGCTTATCAAGGAACGTAGGATGCTGTGGTCCCTCTAGCACATAGGGAGGGACAGCCTCCAGGTGGGGCCTGGAAATACCTCAGAATTACAGCTCTTCTCCGGACCAAAAGATGATGGAGGGGGGCATGATAGAGGTTGATACAATTATGCATGGGATGGAGAGAGTTGACAAAGAGAAATAATTCTCCCTCACCCAAAGTAGTAGAACTGAATGAAGGTGATGGGCAGTAGGTTCAGGACAGCAAAAAGGTAAAACTCGCTTATACAGAGTGATTAAAATATGGAATTTGCTGCCAGAGGATATAGTGATGGCCACAGGAAAAAAATAGTTTTCATAGAGGATTAGCCGGCCTATACACAGGACTTTCGGGGGAAGGGGGCAGAATTCCAATACATTCCAAACCTTTGTGAAACTTCTTAATTAGTTCTTTTCCACTTTTCTTGAATTTTAAAACTCATTTTCTCATATTTTTCTATTTTTTTCTATCTTTTTTTCTATCTACTTTTAATAGGTTTTCATTAAGTCAATGAGTAGCGTTTTATATTATTTATTTAATTTAATTTTGGGAGGGAGACTAAGCCCCTACCCTTGTGCACAGCCTTAGGGTTAGATAGATTCATGGAGTATGTCTGTCAGTCACTACTAGCCATGGTGACTGGGGGAAACCTCCACATTCAGAGGCACTAGGCCTCTGACTTTCAAAGCCAGGAGGTCACATCAGAGGAGGCCTGGGTCTCTTTGCCTTGTTGGTGGCCCTCCAGAAAAACTGGTTGGTCACTGTGAGAGACAGGATGTTGGACTAGATGGACCTCTGGACTGATCCAGCAGGGCTCTTCTTACGTTTGTACGAAGGCCTCTATGCCTTGTTGGTGGCCCTCCAGAAGAATTGGTTGGACACTGTGTGAGACAGGATCCTGGACTAGATGAGCCATTAGTCTTACCCAGCAGGGCTCTTCTTGGGTTTTTAGGAAGGCCTTGACCTCTCTGCTCTGTTTTTGACACTGGCAACCACAGGTCAAACTGGCCCCCAGTACCCAATGGAAGCCATTTTGTGATATCACCCACTCCCTGTTCTCAAAATCTCAGAAGTGCCCACAAATTCAACAAGTTTGGGGGGCCCTGCTCTAAACCAAATAATCAGGTGCCAGTTTGATATGCATTGACAAACCTGAACTCATGCCTTCATTTTCTTGTTTGCACTATAATAAGGACAGATTCTTTCCCCTCATTCCCTTTAAACCCATTAATCAAGAAATGAGTGTACCCTCTCCTTTCGAAGAAACTCAGCCTCTATATGCCGAAACCAACTTGCGCAGGCAAACTGCATTTGCGGGATCAACATATCCGGAAGAGGCCCTAATCCCTTGAGAAATTGAAGCAATAGCTCTTAATCCCATCCGTCCAGCCCTTGCCCATATTTCACTCCAGTTTTACAAAGTCCATGAAGCTTTTGGGGGTGACTGATCCTACTAGCTCAAAGTCAAGACTCGTTATGCTAGAAACTTCCGGAAGAACCTGGGATGACCCTCCTTTTGAACACGCCAACGCTGGGGGAAGTCAAAGGAAGTGTTTTCATTTCCTCCACTTGATCTCTCCCTCTCTTGAAAGATAACGAGACATTCAGGTAACTACTTAAGTGGAACTCTCGGTGTTGGGTTACCAACGTTTCCCTCTTTTTTTAGTACCCCCGGGGCCAAAGAGCAACTGTTAATGACACACTTACCGGAAAGAAGGTTAAGCCTGTTGACACCGAACTGGAGGCAGAGTAACATTTCAACACTTGCTCCCTCCTGACTTAATACATCGAAACCGGCTGAGGTTTTCACAATGGTTCCAGAACTGAAAATGTAGCAGCTCGACAGGATCAGGAAAAAGAGAACGTATTAATTTGTTTCTTTAAAAAAATCAATTAAACATGTAATACAAAGTGAAACAAAGCATTAAGGTTGAGCGTTATTTACACAATACATTTTCAACGTACTTTGTGACTGGTTAGGCTTTAGATTAAGGGTTTCCAGAGAAGGCAGTAGCTCCAACCGGGGGTGGTAGAAGGACCCAGGGGGGACGGGGAGGAATTTAGGGGCAGTTGGGGAGCACCAGTCTGACATCCTGCTGCCGTTTCCTAGCGAGAGACTGGCTCTGGGTAGCAGTGACCCTGGACTTCCTTGGTGGTCTCCCATCCCAGTGCTGACCAAGGCGGACCCTGCTTAGCTTCCTGAAGAAAATGACAGCTTCAAAAGGCAGGCTGGATGGGATTATATTCCTGCTAAACCCTTTTCCCTCCTCAGATTCTGTTCTTCCCAGGCTCCACCCCATATCTACCAGAATTTCTTAATCCAGGTTTGGCAACCTTTCCCCAAAAGTCTCCATCTTTGGGATGCTGGCCCTCTATTAGCACCCCCCTGTAGGCGTCTTTTTGTTCTCCGTAAGGATGGAGTGGAGTTTTAGTCCGCTGTCAACTTTTTCCGGTTTTATTGTTGGAGTTTGTTTTTAAGGGTTTTTATTGTGGGGTTTTATCTATCGTTAGCCATCGTGGGCTGGTGACGGGAGCAGCGGGGTAAACATTGAATTATAAATAAATAAAATACAAATTTCTGTCTCGGTCTACATTCTACAACTTTCATGTCTTATATCCACAGCTTGTCCATGCACATATGACAAACTATCAATGCATACATAGATGAGCATAGGGCTTGTTCTGTATGCGGATATTTGTTCATGAAACAGAGTTGATGTATCTGAGCCTTTACCAGGACCTGGTTCCTCAACTGTGATTCGCTGGAATGTTGCAAGCTACCAATCGGCAGGCTGCGTTTTATAGCCAATCGTATAAGTGTCTTAACAACCAATAGTGTGTCTAGGGGGTGTGGCCTGAAGCAGTGGGCTATGTATATAAATAAGTTCTCCCTTCTGCTGTTCTGTTTTCCTCCATGTTGAGGCTGAATCATCTGTGCCCTGACCGAACCCCCAGACCTAATAGGGCCCCTAAGCTTTTGGGGCCACCTGCCTGGCATGCCCGTGCATTAAGACAGCCCTGTCCTCTCCCCCGAATCATGGGGACTCCACACTTCACAGCAGTTCTCCCTGCTCTCAGCAGAGTTTGCAGCAAAGTTATTCCGTATCCATATCGATTGCGTGCTCCATGAAACGGGGACTGCCCATGCAATCGGCATGCCTTGAACAAAACACAATAGTTTCCGATCCTGGCTTGTGGGGGTAATCCCATCAACCACTCCAAGCATTTGGATTACGAGGGCAGGTCAGGTGGAAGTGCTAACCAAACATTCCTTCCCCCAAGAGGGGATCCTGGTTTCAGCTGCTGCCTTACTCATTAGCAATCAGCTAAATGTTGGCTACCTTAGGGGAAAAAATGTTTAGCATCCTCTTACTAGTTATTGGTTCTGGTTGCTATTTATTTCCATGTTTGGCTGATGGAGTAGTCGGGCCAGCACTATCTAAATATTTTTTCCTTTAGGAAAATTTTTACCATCAGTTATAGCTACTGAAATTTTTTTTCCAAGGTGGGGAAAAAAAAGAAACTTACATAATTTTTGATTTTGGAAATCCCTCAGGGGATAAATCCAGCATTGTCAAGCCATAACGTTGAGAAAAGAACCGAAAGAGTAGGTTTTGATACCCCACTTTTCAAAGCACCTTACAGCTTCACTCCCCACAACAGATACTTGAAAGGTAGGTAGGTAGGTAGGTAGGTAGGTAGGTAGGTAGGTAGGTAGGTAGGCAGGCAGGCAGGCAGGCAAATAGATAGATAGATAGATAGATAGATAGATAGATAGATAGATAGATAGATAGATAGATAGATAGATAGATAGATAGATAGATAGATAGATAGATAGATAGATAGATACTAGGTGTGGATAGAGTTGCCATTTCTTTGTTGAGCAAAACCTGTAGATTTTGGGGGTGGATCCTCAAGTGGCTGGAGTTTGGGGAGTGGACAAACTTCAGTGGATTATAATTCCATCCAGGTGATCTGATCTTCAGGCCCATGATCCATCTATTCTAGCATCCTGTCTCACATAGTGGTCTATTAGTTCCTCGGTAGGGCCAACAACAAGGCATAGAGTCTGAGGCCTTCATAAGATCAGCAGAAGAGCCCTGCTGGATTCAGGCCAGTGGTCCATCTAGTCCAACATCCTGTCTCACACAGTGGCCAACCGGTTCTTCTGGAGGGCCAAGAAGAGGGCATAGAGGTTGAGGCCTTCATAAGAATATCAAAACAGCCCTGCTGGGTCAGACCAGTGGTCCATCTAGTCCAGCATGCTGTCTCACACAGTGGACAACTGGTTCCTCTGGGTAACCAAGAACAAGGGATAGAGTTAGAAGCCTTCCCCTCATGTTGCTTCCTGGCTTGGGGATTCGGAGTCTTAGTGCCTCTGAGACTGAGGGAGGATCCAGGGCTAGCAATCACTGATAAACTTCTCCTCCCTGAATCCATCTGATCTCTATCGATTGGAGATAATTTCTAATGCCAGGAGAAATCCACAGCTACCTGGCAGTTGCCAGGTCCTCTGTGCACATGGATGCAATGCCTGGAAAGGTCTTGAGAGTGGGGTGGTTAAGACCTTGGGCCGTGATCCTGGCAGTGTGGAAACAGATTTTAATTCTCTCAACTGGGCCGCCATTCCTTCCACGCGAGGATCACCTTTGAATCGAGTTAGTGTGAAAAACAACAACTGCCCCTGGAACAACTCCAAGGAAAGGCTTTGCGTCTCTTATTTATTTCTCCATTAGGTTAAGTGAAAAGGATTGTGGCCGCTTCCCCCTTAACATCTAAAGGGATGCAAGCAAATCCGTGCAACATTTGGCCTTTTTAAAGTTTCCATTGGAAAAAGAGGAATAACTGTTTTCTGCAAAATAATTCACAGCACATGGTCCAGAAATATGCTTGGCTACAGCTCAGGGCTTATGATGTTTAATTTAAAATAGAGTTTCCCTAAATAAAAAAAGGGTGCTTTATGGCATATACGCTATTAAAGCGGTCCCATTCTTTTTCTCGGCATTGTTAAACGGTAATGCTTTTTAAATGTTTTCTGCCACCTTGGTTTCTTGGCTGCTTTTCTGGAGAAACGCAACTCTCCGTTCAGATAGAGCAGATCTCGTCCCCCGCTTTCTTTCTGGCCAGCCGTATGACTCGTGTGGGTGTATTTCTTGGGGCGGAGGGGGGGGGCGGAATCCCGAACCTCGTCTGCCTAATATTCGAGAAGCCACGCATTTTGGCCGAGCGAACATTTCACTGCCAAACCAATTCCGCCCTCAGGAAAATCTGAGAGGAATTCGGCCAAGGAGCGACCGGTTGTGAAATGATGGTAGGGCTCTTTCGAGATGATGTCAGCCCCCATTAAATCGAAACAGATTGTTTCCACAGCAAGCATCTAACAAGCAGATGTCCAGGTGCAGCTTTGTTTTCCACTGAACTTTTCCCGGGGACCAAGTATTGCCCCTCCCCCAACTCCGTGGAAATCCGTCAGACCTCCAGGACTTTTCACAAGCAGGCCCAAATCGGAGACGTTTGGTCAAAGGGGATTCCCACCCCGTCAAAGGTTTGAAGACAAATATGTCCTAAACAGCAGCGTTGCTGCTCTATGACAGTCATGGCACATGGGGCGCCGCTGTTCACAGCCCTCCATTCTTGGGGAGATGCTACCACCACTGCGGGCCCTATCAAGCTGGCATGGGCAGTAGAATCCGGTGTCCTGAAAAGCCTCCCCAATACCTAGCCAGGACTCTCTGTCTGCTCCTGGGCACAGCCACAGGAGGAGCCGGGTCTCCGGAGAGTGCAGGGGTCCTTGACACTATGGCTGAACTGTGTCCTCCGAGCCAACCTCCATGTCCCCAAGTCCTGCCCCACCCACCCTGGGCAATGAATAGGCTAGGTATGTTACTGAGTCCTATCATGTCCACTCTCTGATGAACCAAGGAATAAGTTTCTTTTAAGGTTAATACCAGATGTACTTGCAAGGTCAGAGCGTGGTAAACTGATCTTTCTATTGTTTCATTCCAACCCATATGTCTCTAGTAGAGTGCCTGCCTGCCTGCCTGTCCATCTATCCATCTCTATCCTTCCTTCCTTCCTTCCTTCCTTCCTTCCTTCCTTCCTTCCTTCCTTCCTTCCTTCCTTCCTTCCTTCCTTCCTTCCTTCCTTCCTTCCTTCCTTCCTTCCTTCCTTCCTTCCTTGACATCTCAGCTCTTTGTCCTTCCTTCCTTCCTTCCTTCCTTCCTTCCTTCCTTCCTTCCTTCCTTCCTTCCTTCCTTCCTTCCTTCCTTCCTTCCTTCGCCATTTCCTGCAGGGAAGCTGTTCTCTGTCACCATTCCAGGAGAACTCCTGGCCCCACCTGGAGGTTGGGAACCCGGCTCTCCAACCCAGGACTTGAGCAAATGAGCTCTTTCGAAAGTGATTTCCAGGGCGATGCCTGTTGCCGTAGAGATGACATTCGATGAAAAGGACAAAATATATAGACGGTGATAAACTCCATGCTTGGATAACACACTTGACTTCCAAGCCTGTGTTCAAACAAGGCGTACATGCCAAGATTTTTATGAAAGTCGAAATTAAAATGTACCGCTATCGAGCCGTAACTGACGAGGCGTCATGCGCCGGGCTGTTCACATAACGCGCTATATATTTATGGTTTGTCATTTTTCTCGCCCTGAGGAGGATCTCGTTGAGTTGTAAATCATGCCCTTAAAAATACCTTTGGAAATGGAGGCTGGGGGGGGGGGTGGAGAAAAGAAAGAAAAGGAGGGGGGGGGAAATGAAACTGAATCACCATGTACAGCTTTTCTGTTGTTCTACAGACCTTAACTATCACATCAAAGATGACACTGAGATTCTGGCTTAATTACAGGTGTTAGCTCATGACCTAGCTGGAGAGAAAAACGACAAGAAAACACCCATTTGGTTCTTCTAGGTCTTACACCCCCTTCCAAAAACGAATCCTGGTTGCTGTCGGCTGCATCAAAAGCTGTCCCTTTCCCTCTACATGCTCCGTTTATTACAAGGACCGTCCACTCGCCACTCTCCAAAGGTCGCCCAACTGATCGAATAATTATTTGTTGATGAAATATCTGCCCCTTTAACCCACTAATTTGGGGATTCAATTTCAATAAATGTTCATATTTGTTGGCAGACCTGAAATAGGCAAGAAAAGCACAGCACTGGCTGGTGAACAGAATAAAATAGCTTTATTGAGAAGAGGGAAAGAAACCCTTTATGAGTAAGAGAGGAAAGAGAAAGTCTTAACTGTCTAACTGACTAACATCTAGGAGGAAATAGCAGACAGGAAGTGGGCTCTTCCTACATTATTAAATCATACACACTACAGATCTTACATATTCCAACAATGCGTCCAAGCGCTCAGTAGGTCATCTTTATGTATGTCTTAGTGCAGGGGTAGTCAAACTGCGGCCCTCCAGATGTCCATGGACTACAATTCCCAGGAGCCCCTGCCAGCATTCGCTGGCAGGGGCTCCTGGGAATTGTAGTCCATGGACATCTGGAGGGCTGCAGTTTGACTGCCCCTGTCTTAGTGCCTCTAATTATGGCTGTTCCCCTCAGCCTTCATGGCTAGTAGCCATTGATAAATGTGTCCTCCATGAATCCCTCTTTAAAGCTGTTTATTTTTGTGGCCACCACTTCATCTTCTGGCTGAGAATCCCAAATTTTAATCACTCTCTGTGTAAAGTAGAATTTCTTTTTGCCTGCCCTGAAACTACTACATACCAGTTGCATTGGAAGTCCTTGAGTTCTAGTATTTTAGGAGAGAGAGGAAAAAATCCCTTAAGATATATATCTAAAAACCTGGATATGTTAGAATCAATTGCTAGACAGATTATAGCCTGAAAAAACCCACAAGCGACCAGCGAATATCGTTGTTCATATTTTTAAAAAACGATCCCTCAGGGTAAACCTGAGCAAGAGGCGGAGACGGCGTGGTCCAGGAAATAACTCCACCGTGTTTGTTTTTCCCTTATAAAATGAGATGTTCATATTTCATACAACATTCTCTTGACGGCAATCTTTCCCTTTTGCATGCTTTTGTGATTGTTTTCCAGGCATTGATGAAATCCAATCGGCCAATTGCTTGTGCTCAACTTTGCTTTCCCAGGCTAGCTAGAAAAGGGGGGTAAAAGATCTGGAGGTGAATATGCCATGGAGATATAATCCTGAAATAAGATTAAGTGCAATTAATACTGAGTTTTCATCCCCCGCCCCTCACCCCTACAATACACAAATAAAACCATATGCCAAGGTAAATCCCTGCCTTATGATTTGTGCTATGGGGGAAATATTTTGTTTTGACTTGCCTTTTCCTAGTTTTCATCATACAGGATGATAGAAGCAAAGCCAGAACTTTTTAAGGAGCATTTTGAGTTGGAGGGCAAGGTCGGAGGTTACATGGGACAGGGACTTAAGAGGTCTGATGGACGATAAGTTGAATATGAGCCCCCAGTACGTTGCGGCAGCTAAGAAGGCTAATGTGATAGTAGGCTGCATTGCTAGGAGTGTAGAATCTATAGCAAGAGAAGTTACAATGACACTCTATTCTGCAGTGTTTAGAACTCCGTTGGAATATGGTGTCCAGTTCTGGGTGCTGAAGTTCCAGAAGGACATTGGTAAGTTGGAACATGCTTGGAGAAAGATGACTAGGTTGGTCGGGGAGGGGCTGGAATCCTTGCCTTATGAGGAGAGGGGGAGAAAGTTGGGTAGGGCAAGGGGTGATAAGATTGCTGGGTTTAACAAGGTAAAGGTAGCCATGAAGAGGAGGAGGCCAACTTGTTTACTGCAGCTTTAGAGACAAGGTTTTTGGTCCCCGAGAAGGGGTGGCATCTAGCCTGGATGGCCCTTTTGGTCTCTCCCAGTTCTGTGTGCTTCTGATTCTGCATGAGGGAGAGCCCTGGTCTATTGGATGCTTGAAAAGGACACCCCTTGAGAACCATAAGTTCCCTCAGAGCTCTCTCGGTCCCACCTACCACACAAGGGTGTCTGTTGTGGAGAGAAGAAAGGAAAGAGATTGCAAGCCACTATGAGATTCCTTTGGGCAGTGAAAAGGTGGGATACAAAAACAAGCTCTTCTTCTTCTTCTTTTCTGTTCAGGGAACAGATTCAAGTCCCCGATCTACTATGGAATCTTGCTGAGTGATGAAAGCGTTCTTAGGATTGCAATCTGAAGGTCCTTATGGGAGCGCTGCATGTTGGATTAACCAGTCCTGTTTCCTCCAATGTGCTGTTCTTTCTCATTTGCCATTTTCTGCATGGAATAAAACACACCATTTGCTACGTTGATGTTTGTGGATTTCTCTTTAACCTTGACACATGGCTATTTTGAAAGGGGGGGGGGAGGGGAGTATATTTGGTGGGAGAGCATCAGTCCAGACTTTGATCTGTATCCAAAATGCTGCAGATGGCCTTTATCTCTCCATAGGAGAATCCACTGACTCTGGAAACAGCAAAATGTTGTGATGTTTGAAGTTGAGAGTTTTTGGATAAGTATTTTTTTTTAAATATATCATACAAGCATAAGAGAAATTTGGTCTAATCTGCCTGTAATGTGGGTATTTCCAGGTTTTGGAAACAAGCTGCGGTTCTCTTTTTAACAAGATACGGAGACTTTTTTGTTAGAAAAAAAATGCTTGTACCGATGCAGAAAATGACATATTGGATGCTGCCTCGTTACGCTTTAAAATGTGTATATTATTGATTTTACGATGATGGAATACACGTAGACTACACATTTCATTTTTTTTTAAGTTGTTATTCCTAAGATGATTTAAGTGCGCACTTAATGCTGCGCAAGTCTGCCATGATCAATGTGTTTGCAAAGGTGAATATAATAAAGGCGCTCTTTTTATTTTTTTTTTGTAGGCACAGTGTGGTGGGGAAATGATCAGGCAGGTTAGTTGTTCTGTGGGGCTTCTATCAAAGTGTTACCAGAAATAGACCTGGGTCCTGAATTGATTATGGGGGAATTAGCAGTTCTAGGAGATAAATAAGCCGTGTGAGAGATGGTAATAAGCTAGAAGCTCCAAGGTTTGCGGGAGAGATTTCTGGGATTCATCCCCTTCTCACCTCCCTTATTGGTCATCAAGAAGAAGAAGAAAGAAGAAGAAGAAGAAGAGTTGGTTCTTATATGCTGCTTTTCTCTACCAGGAGGAGTCCCAAAGTAGCTTCCAACTGCCTTCCCTTTCTCTCTCCACAATAGACACCCTTCGGGGTAGATGGGGCTAAGAGAGCCCTGACAGGGCTGCTCAGTCAGAACAGCACCATTAGGACTGTGACTAGCCCAAGGTCACCCAGCTGGCTGCATGTGGAGGGACAGGGAACCAAACCTGTCTCTCCAGACTGGAAGCCACCAATCTTAACCATTACACCAAACTGGCTCTTGAAGAAGCAAACAATCATAAAGATGGTCGAGAAGAAGAGGTTTTTATATGCTTCTTGTCTCTACCTTAAGGAGTCTTAAAGCAGATTTCAGTTGCCTTTCTCTTCCTCTCCCTGCAACAGACATCTTATTTAGTAGATGGGGCTAAGAGAGTTCTAAGAGAACTTCCTGTGGAGGTTAATTAAACCTGGTTCTCCAAAGTAGAACCCACCACTCTTAAAAACTATAACATTCGAGCTCTCACCACATTGGTTAAAGACTCATCCCTTTTCCAAGAAAGCAAGTGAGCCAGGGAATCCATGTCATGCTCATCAACATGTCTGAAACTGGTTTCTGGGGCTGAAACATCAACATGTGCAGCACATGTCTCTTAGATCTGGGCAGAACATTTGGGATGAAGATTCATGTCACCTTAAGAAAAATGAATTCCAGTTGTTTTGTCAAAAGACTCATGGCCCCCCGCCAAAATGTCACCTGAGGAGAAACACTCCAGTAAGTACCTTTCAAATTCAGTTTTCAGGGGGATTTCAGCAGCATGCTTTAGAACAGAAGAAAAGGACGCCCAGTGCATCTGAGGGAGATTGATCGGACCACCAGAGAATTCTAAATTGAGGGGGTCTTTGGTCACCGAGGCCTCTAATGAACGAAGCCAGGCAGGTTGCAGTCCTGAGTTTTCCATCTCCCATCGAAGACAGAGAAAAAGGGGTTCGCCATAAATTTTATGACCGCAGTGTCAAAAGTCTTCCATCCACATGGCAGTAAATATTCTAATGAAGTCTGGAAAGAAAGCCGTTTGTAATTGCTCGGGGCTGGGCATGAGGGCAGCCTGTTTCTCGTTAGCCAGCCATTAGAAAGATCTAACATCCCTGCTAAATGGCTTCCTGTTTTGGAGTACTTAAATTTAGTTTGAGTAAAACCCAGCTTCCTGAACAATTATTTTGCCTTCAACAACTGGGATTTTCTCCTTTGTGTGCGTGTTTGGGTTGTAGCGTGTGTGTGTCAGACAATTGCTTCAAATCTTGTGGGCCTGATCCAGCTACAACCCAGTGTTCGGAAGTCCCACAGGTGCCGACTAATGTGCTTAACCGTCGTCCATGTAAATCAATGGGGCATTGAGAAAAAAAAAACACAACTCCATAGTGACTTGGGAAGTCCAACACTCTGCATTCCCATGACGGTTTTCTTGAGTCCAATGGAATTTGCCCTGAGGGAAGTGTGCCTAAAGTCTGCCACTGATGTTCTGATCCTACAAGTGTACACATGTGGTTTGCAACTGTGGATCTCCGACATGATCCTTACCCCAAGACTGTGACAATGCTCAGCCATGCACAGGCCTGTCCTTACCTCTCACCCCCAGTTCTCCATTCCTCAGAGTAATACTCAGCAGCGCACCAGGTTGTTGTAAAAATGCATGAGTAAAGTAGGAGACAAGCTGATAGTAAAGGCTCATAACATAAATAAGTCATAGAATCATAGAGTTGGAAGGGACCTCCCAGGTCATTGAGTCCAACCCCCTGGACTATGCAGGACACTCACATCCCAATCGCTTACCCACTGTCACCTGCCACCCCCTTGACTTCACAGAATTGATTCGTACATGATTTCCTCAGTAGGAGGCATCAATACCAAACTTCCCCAAAGAGATGAATTTTATCTATCAAGGGATACGACCAATAATGGTGGTGGTAAAAAGCATTGTCCAGCCACCGCCAATATATGGTGGGGTTTTCAGACAAGAGACATTCAGAGGGGTTTTTGCCACTGTCTGGCTCTGTGTAGTGACCCTGGACGTCCTTGGTGGTCTCCCAGCCGAGTACTGACCAGGACTAATCCTGCTTAGCTTTTGAGATCTGATTCCCTGTATATCTGAGGGACATCTGGCTGAATATATCCCCCAGAGAACACTCCAGTCAGCTACGGTGAACTGAATGGCAATCCCCAGCCTGAAAGAAATGCAACTGGCCTCAACCTTTTAACAGAAGTTTGAAATGTATTATTTATCATATGTTTTATTGTCTACATTGTTGTAACCCACTCTGAGATGACTGGTTCAAGAGGGGAGGGCTAGTAATATAAATAAATATAAATATCAAGGAGTCGGAGGGGAGGGAAAAAATCTTCATGTTTTAGATTTTGAAATGCACAATATGGCACCTTTTCATCGCTCGTTTTGCGGGAACAAATGTCCCGTTTTGCGCGCTCCCTGACAAAAAAGTGATGAATTATTAATTTCTGTCATTGTATTCACCAAACGGTGGCAATTGTCAGCGAATGCCTGAACATTAATAATAATAAAAAGAAATTAAGAGGGGAAAAATGATTTCTTTTATAGGAACTGAAGAAATGTTTCCATCAAGTCAGTCAAAGGAATGATTCAGACCTTATAACTCTTGATGAAACGTCGGCTTCCAGTTTCAAAGCAGTGAAAGCCAGTTTGAAAAGTACTTTTCTTTTGCATCTCAATTAAAAAAAATGTTTAAAGGCTATGAATCCATATTTGCACGTGTGTGTTGTTTTAATGATTCCCAGTGACACCACGGATCGACCTCACTCTGAAAGACAATGTTCAAAACATCTCAATTTCCACGAGAAAATAGGAACAGCTAGCTTTAGGCTTATTTTTTTAATGCCTTGGCTTGTCCGAAGCGAAGAAATGTCCGTCGGCGTCCTTCTGCCATCACAAAACGTAAGCCATGACTTTAGCAAGCTCCCAACAGACCAATATTTTATCCCTCCCAATGTGGAGACTCTGAGCCATTTTATGACTTTCCCTTAGTCTTATTTTGATTATAATGAGTCCTGTAAACTAAGACTTCCAAACAGTTGGTGGATTGGTCTATGCTCCAGTCTGGAAGAAACATAAAAGGGACTTTGCCAGACTGGGGTTGGGGAGCAAATGGTGACTTCATGAAACAGAGGAAAGGAAGTGTGGAACAACATTAACAAAAGGAAACAGGGGAGTGTGCCACAAGCAGGCATTAAAAACACCCAAAGGTTGAGGGGAAAGGTCTTTTCCCCATGGGGTGCAATAGGGGAGGGCAGGCAAATGTCCATAATATCCCTCCATAATGGTGCAGTGAAAGATTCTGGTAAGCATCATTGGCAAATGCTTGCTAAAAACAGAATAAAATCAGAGTCCAGTAGCACCTTTAAGACCAACAAAGATTTATTCAAGGCTTGAGCTTTCGAGGGCAAGCACCCTTCGTCAGATCCGTTTGAATCTACTAAAAACAGAGTCACCCTCCGTCCTTGAACCTTGAAAGGGGTTCAGAGGAGGTCACACGTCACTCTTCTCCAATGCGCAACCATTAAGGAAAGCCGGCATGGTCATCTGAATCACAATCCGAATCTGGACTGCAACAACCTTTTCCTACCGTTTCCAGGAAGAAATGAAGGAAGGATTAACCCATGTCATGTGCTTTTATGTACCTATCATTAAAACAATTGAAAACATAAAATTTGCCAACAACTAAATAACCAAACAGAACTTTGGGGGGGGGGGGCAGGGTCTCTGGGACAAATCTTCCCTCAAATTCTTGCAATGAGGATGGCATTTCCTGTCGGTCTTTCTGGGCCTAGTGGAACAGTATCCCAAAGAGCCCTGGGCCTATTTTGCACACAACAGATAATGCACTTTCAATGTACTTTAGAAGTAGATTTTCCTATTCCGCACAAGAAAATCCAGCTGCCAAAGCACATTGAAAGTGCATTATCCTGTGTGTGCAGAATGGGCCCTGATCTCTTTGGGCAGTGAAAGTGGGCATTTCGTGAAAGTGGGCATTTTGAGCAAATGCATCAGAAGTATCTTTTCAACATTCGTCTTTGAATTGGCTCTGGTTATAGAGAAATTAGGAAGACGCAACTGTAGTCTGTTCGACACAGTTTAGTTCATTGCCTCGTTTATTCCGCGTGAACAGTAATCGTAATAATATATTAATTCCCAGCATAATAGAGTTATTTTTGTATTTAAATATGTCAGCAATAGTCACTGTTGCTTGCCGTTATGATTCAAGGACGATCGATGCGATGTTATTGTCATTAATAAAAGGGAGTCGATCGGCGGCAAACTTTTAATATGTGCCTAATTATGAGTGTCTCTTTGCATAAAACTAAAGATATGGAGAATGTTTGCATTGGAGAAGTGCCACGCAGAAGTCAATAATCTATTATGATTTTCATTTTGCACAAGCAGCGTTATTATTTCGAAAGGTCTCAAGAAATCAATTTAACGTTTGGGATATCTGCATAATAATGATACCCTAATTAAAAAAAAATCTAAACTTGAAGAGGACAAAGAGTAATGTTTAATCTCTAATCAATGAGAAGCAGTATGGAGAAGTTATAGGTGCAATAACCTCTCTGAATTAAACTTCAGTGACTTTTCATAAATCTCGTGTATATATATATATATATATATATTCAGTCCTTTTTTCTACATTCCTTTCATACATGTTGCCAAAATACTTAACCGTACAACAAAGCTCATGTACGTGGGCTGCCCGCATGGTATTGTGGTTTGATCCCTCACTCCTCCCACACAGCTGGTTGGGCAGCATTGGGGAAGACACAGTTGTCTTAAAGCTGTTCATAGAATCATAGAATCATAGAGTTGGAAGGGACCTCATGGATCATCTAGTCCAACCCCCTGTACTACGCAGGACTGTTCTCTGAACAGTTCTCCCAGAGCTCTCTCAGCCCCACCTACCTTACAGGGTATCTGTTGTGGGGAGAGGAAGGCATCTCCAAGATCTGGCAGTAGGGGATGAGAAAAACCTCTGTTTGAGACCTTGGAGAGCTGCTGAGTAGATCATTCTGATTGTGACGGACCAAGGGCATGATTCGGTAGATGGTAGTTTCATGTGCTCGAGCGTGCCTACCTCTGGCTTGCTGTACATGTGCTTATTTCCCTGCCAGGTGGGAGAGCCCAGGAACCCTTGCAAAAGAAGCAGCTGTGTAATGGCAGAACCGGCGCTGAGTCCAAGAGTCTTCTGCAAAACTCATTAAAAATTGGCCGTTTTTAAATCTGCAATGTGAGAAACGTCAATTACTGCTGATATATTCTGCAGAAATCTCCTCGCCTTGCGTGGTTTCCTAGATACTTCCAGCGTGATGGGCTTGGGATCCTGCTACAGCAGCACAATAAGTTGGACATGGATATGGTCACCATCAATTGCTCACAGGGAGACCTGAACATGGAAGCGCACGTCTGCCTTGGTGCAGTCGGAAAGCGTTCACTTTCCATGTGGAAGATTCCAGGCTGCTGTGAAGACGGTGCTCTGTGTTGGGTTGGGATTTGGGAAATCCAGGGTCAAATCTCTACTCTGCCATGAAGTTCTCAGTCACTGTCTTTCAGACTAACCCACCCCACAGGGTCGGTGTAGGAATAAAGTAGGGAAAGGGAGAATTGCAGAGACTGTCCTGAGCTCCTTGGTGGAAGAAGGGGGGTCAAAATGGACTAGGTGGATGGGATCGGAAGAAGAGATGTCATACCACACTGCTATGGTGGATATCCTACCCCAAGGCTCCACCCTGTACCACCGGTAAGCTTGGGAGGGGAATTTCTGGCAGTAGAGAGAGACCGAAGCACACTCTAGTGCTTCGGCAAAAACTCTATGTAAAAAAAAATGGTTTCTACCGTAGAGTTTTTGCTCAAATACTAGAGTGGTCCCATATAGCTGCTGCTGATGTCACCTCTGGCACTCTCCAGATGTAATATAGCCATACTGCCAGCAGCCCGTGTCCCCCTCCCTTGCCAGGAAGTCATCCCCACCCCTTGTCATTGTCCTGTGGAAAGCTTAATCAGAAGTATTGGAAAACATCTTGGAGGTTACATTGAATGCGCTGGTTTGGTTACCAACAGGGCCTGCCCTTAGCCCTCTTTCGTGGAGGGTCCACCATGAAAGATCAGACGGGCAGGACGTTGCTTGTCAACTTACCAACGTGAACATGGGGTGGCCCTTACCCCTGCTGAGCCTCAGGTTCATTTGCCCCCTTGACCCTCCCACCAGGCCCTCTATTAAATTTATCAGGACCGAGTCAGCTTCCATTCTCTTAATACCCACCAAAGCCATCTCAGAAGCCTGAGTCTGAAGGATGCATCATTCCAAACCTTGTCATCTCGGATCCTCTTCTGTTTCCCCCACGACCCTTCCTGTTATCGACTCGGCGAAAGATCCACGACGAATGGGGACAGACGCTCCTTGTTCCTTTCCCCACACTTGCAGAAGCCGCAGTCTCGCCTCCCTGTTCATTTGCCTTAGGTGGGCTCGTTGGCGCGGGAAAGAGCGGTTCAATTATCTACGTGTCAGATGATTATCTGAGAGCTTAATTTAATCTCCATTACACTTCCCCCCCTCCTTCATATTTCAATTAAATATGCTCCCAGAGTGTTAACACATCTTTGAACCTGCTATTTCTTCAGTTAATTTCCCACTAAGAGGTGCTGTAGAGTAACAGATGTCATAATTATGCAATTATTAGGCATGTTTCATGCTTGCTCTCTCATGTCTGCATGGCAGGGACTTGGGGATTAATTGAATGGCAGGCGGCTCGCTCTCCTCGTTCTGCAACGTCATCCCGATCTTCTTCAAGACTCGGGGATATTTCTGTGGGAGGAGAGTGAGCTGTGTTTTGCTAATAACAAACAGGAGAAGCAATGTATGCTCTGACAGTCAGTGAAAGAAGAAGAAGAGTTGGTTCTTATACGCCACTTTTTTCTACCCAAAGGAGTCTCAAAGCGGCTTACAATCGGCTTCCCCTTCCTCTCCCCACAACAGACACCCTGTGAGGGAGGTGGGGCTGAGAGAGCCCTGATATTACTGAAGAGTTGGTTCTTATGTGCCACTTTTCTCTACCCGAAGGAGTCTCAAAGCGGCTTCCAATTGCCTTCCCTTTCCTCTCCCCACAACAGACACCCTGTGAGGGAGGTGGGACTGAGGGAGCCCTGATATTCCTGCTCGGTCAGAACAATTTTATCAGTGCTGTGGTGAGCCCAAGGTCATGCAGCTGGCTGTGTGTGGAGGAGAATGGGGGAATCAAACCTGGCTTGGCAGATTAGAAGTCAGCACTCCTACACCAAGCAGAAAGCATCATATTGTTCCTCATTGCACAGGTGGAAACAGGAATATTTTCACAACAAGGTATACTTGGGAGGAGCTGCAGCTCAGTTGAAGAGGAGGGCAGTGGGTTCTTTATACCCTGCTTTGAAGGAGTCTCAAAGCGGCTTACAAACACCTTTTCCCTTCCTCTCCCCAAAACAGATAATCTGTGAGGTATCTTAGGGCTGAGTGAGCTCTTTAAGAGAACTACTTTTAACTACAGTTAAAAGAAATGGGTAGAAGGGTGTATGTGAAGGAATACCGAGATAGATGGGTGAATGTCATCTCTCCAGTTTGGTGTAGTGGTTAGGAGTGCAGACTTCTAATCTGGCAAACCAGGGCTCCTGCTGCTGCTTTGTCTCCTTCTTCTTCTTAAATAAAAACAAAAGGGGGGGGGCATCATTGATCAAGGCAAGTCCCAGAAAATGGAGACCATCCTTGGGAAATAGGGATATCAGGAACATATGGAATGATAGCAGGAGTTTAAGAATCCTTAGGCTGGCACTGAAAAGTCAGCAGCAGGTGAGAACCTTGCTGGATTAAACCAAGCTTTCTCAACCAGGGTTTCCTGTTACCCTGGGTTCTTCTGATGGCCCTGGAAGGATTTCCTGAATTTGGGGGGGAGGGGAGTTAATTAAATTTTATATGTATATTTTAAAATTGTTAAACATTTATTGGGTGATATGACCATATATGGTCATATTGATATCCCTTCTCCCCAGTGAAGGGCCAGGAGTGGGTGGGACGGGGAGGGGCCCCTGGTGGGCTTGTCCACAGCTCTGCTTCCCAACCATATTCTGCATGATCTCCTTTTCTGGGGTTTCTCAAAGCCTGAAGAATGTTTCAGGGGTTTCTCAAAGGTAAAGAAGTCGAGAAAGGCTGGATGAGACCAAGGGTCCATTCCTTTTAGAGCTGGTTCCCAACCTTGGCCAGTATCGTTGTCAGGTGTACAGGAGAAAACCTGGGTGGCAGAGCACGAGCAACAGGCCTGCTGGAAGGTGCTATAAACTCCAATTTCCTCTTTAATCGGATGCCTTCGGCCAATTGTTTTGGGAAACTGAAACCAGTCCTCAGCGTTGTTGAATGTGCCCTCCAATTAATTGGCTCTTGGCTTGGGCCTCTCTGCTCGCTGTTCAGCTGGTTCTCTGACTGCAAACAGGTTTTACATCTCAGAAATCACTATGTTCATGCTTTCTGCCCTTGGAGTGTAAAAATAGGCTAATCTATGCTTAACCTGCTTTTGGATGTTACCTTTCCTTAGCCGAAAGCAAAAAATAAAGCCAGAGGAGCAATGAGAACATTTTACTGAACGAGAGCTACCCACATGCGCTAGAATTAAAGGGAACATGAAAGAGAAGCAGCGGGAGTAAAACACTGTGCCAAACACCAAATGTGCAACCAAAATACATGCCAAGGCTCTCCGATTTCTTACGATCTTGCTATATTTAGCTAAATTGTACCATTAGGTATATGGTGCAATGGAAATCAAACAGGGATTCAAATCCCTCTGCAGCCCATATGAAAGAAAGAAAGAAAGAAAGAAAGAAAGAAAGAAAGAAAGAAAGAAAGAAAGAAAGAAAGAAAGAAAGAAAGAAAGAAAGAAAGAAAGAAAATGGGAAGCATAGTTGGCACCCCCAGCATAATGGCATAACTTCCTGTGCAACCTGGAAGTGATTTCCTCACATTGGGTGATGCTCTAGCATAGGCCCATAGTTTTGGTCAAATACTCCAGTTATCCCCAGTGTGATGCCATCACTTCCGGGCTGCACTGATTGTGCCCACCCCCACCCGTGGTACGTTCCTGATTCTCCTATCACCCGCCAGTTCTCAAACCACACCTAGCAACTCTAAGTAACAAAATAGGTTCATAGAGTTGGAAAGGGCCATCCAGGCTATCTAGTCCAACCCACCACTCACC
The DNA here is from genome assembly GCF_049243985.1 of Paroedura picta. Lineage (NCBI taxonomy): Eukaryota > Metazoa > Chordata > Lepidosauria > Squamata > Gekkonidae > Paroedura > Paroedura picta. The sequence goes on from NC_135382.1 coordinate 35,703,694, forward strand.
ACTTTAGGCAGGATCAGCCTCAAGCATCCAGGAGAAGGATCTGTCCGGCCGCTGCTTGAAGACCGCCAGCGAGGGAGAGCTCCCTACCTCCTTAGGCAGCCCATTCCACGGCTGAACTAGACTCCTAGAATCCTAGAGTGGGAAGGGGCCATGCAGGCCATCTAGTCCCACCCCCTGCTCAAGGGAAGATCAGCCTCAAGCATCCAGGAGAAGGATCTGTCCAGCTGCTGCTTGAAGACGGCCAGTGAGGGGGAGCTCCCTACCTCCTTAGGCAGCCCATTCCACGGCTGAACTAGACTCCTAGAATCCTAGAGGGCGAAGGGGCCATGCAGGCCATCTAGTCCCACCCCCTGCTCAGTGCAGGATCAGCCTCATGCACCCAGAATAAGGATCTGATCAGCCACTTCTTGAAGATTGGCAGTGAGTGAGAACTCACCACCTCCTTAGGCTAGGCTTTCTCATCCAGGGTTTTGTGAAACTCTGGGATTTCTTAACAGCCCGGGTTCCCCAAATGGGTAGGATTAAATTAAAAATTAATTTTTAATATATATATTTAATTAATTAAGCATTTATTGGATGATATGACTATATATGATCATGTCAACCTGCTCCCCCCAATGGCCAGTGATGGGCCTGGAGGGGGTGGGAAGGGGAGGGGAGGGGCCCAGGATGGGCGTGTCCACAGCTCTGCTTCCCAACCATATTCTGCATCTTCACACCACTTCTGAGGTTTCTTAAAGCTAAAAAAAAAAAAGTTGAGAAAGTCTCCTTTAGATAGTTGATTCCACTGCTGAACCACTAGGTCTGTGAAAACATTTTTTCCTGATATCTAGCCGATGTTATTCTACACGTAGTTAAAAACCCCTTACAGCGGTATGGCACATTAAACCCGTTACTTTATTCTTTCCATGGAAGGCCTCGTGGAAGGAGTAATCATCTCTTTTTTTAAAATGTCAAATCTAGAGAAGTGACCGAAGACGTTATGTGACTTTGGGCCTAACATAAATAAAAATAGTTATGTTAAACACCCCTTAAAACGAGCTTTATAATCGAAACGTGACTGCAGGCTGGACCCAGGCAACAGCTGCCCTGCAAGGGCCCACTGTAAGTCCGTGTTTATTTAAGTCCCTTTCTCCTCTTCTGGAAGGTGCAAGTGGCTGTAAAGACTTAAAACATGTGCCTCAGGTGCATTGTGAGCCCAAGGACCAAAGAGTTGGAGCCTTCAGTGGCCTACAAGGGGGCATGCAGACCTTTATGGCTCCTTGTGGGAACGCCTGGGATTTCTTACATAAACATTGCATTATGGCGGCGTCTGGCAACCCAATCCATGCATAAAATTAATTTTACTGGGCCCAGTTACTGCCACACTGATACACATTGCCGAGCGACAGTGCAGATTTTCTTGTGAAATTTGCATCCGTAGTTTTATCTAATTCGGGCTTTCTCAACCAGGGTTTCCCCAAAAGGGAGAGAGTTAATTAATTTTTAATGTATTTTTAAAAAATTGTTAAACATTTATGGGGTGATGTCACCATATATGGTCATGTCAATCTGCCCCCCCCCCGCCCCCCAATGTCCAATGATGGTCCTGGAGGAGGTGGGAAAGGGAGGGGCCCCGGGTGGGCGTGTCCACAGTTCTGCTTCCCAACCCTATTCTGCACCATTGCTCTACTTCTGGGGTTTCTCAAAGCCTGAAGAATGTTTCCGGGGTTTCTCAATGGTAAAATAAATTGAGAAAGGCTGATTTCCAAATCCAGTTCTAGCATTGAGAGGACAGAGTGTGAAATGCTCTCGCTTTTTCGGCTGGGAAGTGCAGAGGGTGCAAAAAAGCCACACCTGTTGTGTCTGCTTTGCCACACACCTTTCTCAAGATGTCTCAAACTCTACGGACCAAGTTGGTTTCCTTCACGGCCTGTATCTACGGTGTTCTGTCCCTTCGGTCTTCCTTTATGAGTGAGGCTGGAAAGTTGCCAGAGACGTAATATGACATGCTGGGGAAGGATTTAGCTCTGATAAAAATTGGAAGTGAATAGATTTACCATAAGGATTAGCTGAGCATAAAAATGTCGAACAACCGTTAAACATGTTTAGCCAAAAGATTTAGAGAATGATAGAATCTTCTGTCGGCACGAATTTACTTTGTGGGAGGGTTTTTTTGGGGGGGGGGATTGAAACAAAAGTTGCCCCCCCCCATGGATGTGTGTATAAAAAAATGGAATCGGGTGATCAAAACGAGTTTCACTTGCCCTCAAATTTCATTTTCACACACAAAGTTCACATAGCCGAACTGAATCAAGAGGGCCATCCAAGAATAGGGAGTCATAGGACGGAAACCTCCCTGGCCATAGGCCTAATAAGGCGACATATGTTAGCGGCAGAATCCGTGCTTTGTATTTTTTTAATCACAACATATTTATAACCCATTTTCCCCTGTGGTTCAAGGTGGCTTACAAATCACAATTAGAATCATTCATGGCCTAGAATTAGGGCTACACATCATAGAATCCTGGAGTTGGAAGGGTCCCTGGAGATCGTTGCAGAGGTCATCTAGTCCCACCCCTTCTGAGATATGACTGGTTTTGACTGGGCTATGCAGGTCCTGGCCCCAGTCTGGTGGAATGAGTTCCCAGAAGAGCCGAGGGCCCTGTGGGAGCTTGCTGAATTCCACAGGGCCTGTAAAATGGAGCTCTTCTTTTATTTATGGCTGAGGCCGTGGCACAGAAGATCAGGGTCCCTTCAGGAGAGTCTTCATTAGGCTAGACCATTACTGGGTTGAACCATCACCATCTGTTGATACCCCCATGGTGCACCGTGAGGGGATTCGTTGTTGTGGGGTGGGAAGGTAGTTTTTCCCTGCCAGGGTTTGTGTCATATTTCAATGGGGTTATATTATTGTTTTATGTGGGGTTTTATTCTGTAACCCGCCATGAGATGATTCGCCAACAGCAGCGGGTAACAAATCCAATAACAAAAACAACAATAACAATAACTAATAATGGTTGTATGGCCCCAAATGTGATGTCTGAGAAAGCTCTACTGAAAAACACACAAAACTGAAATGGAAATATTTGACTGTAGCAACCGAGCTTTCAAAATTTAGGCCTTAGTTTATGATTCTGTTAAAACACACACACAAGCCTGTTTCCCCTCAAAGTTCAGTCCCAAAGCCGTCTGATCTCTCCTCCCCCACAACCCAATTAATTTTTGTTTGTTTCAACATCACAATCCTATAACTTGAATTGTAGGTGCACTTCAAAAGCTTTGCACAGAACATCTTACCCCTGGATTTCTGGGATGTATTTTCTTGTTAATTTCTAACATATGTACCCTTTAGGCACGATTCACGCAACGCTCTGGAATTCAGAGGAAATGATGATCACTCTCGGAAATGTGTAAAAGATTCAAGAACGATAGCAATTTTCACTTCAAATGTTGTCAGCGAGTTACTATTATAAAAACACTTTTCACACCAGTGCACTGTAAAAAAAAAAAATCTAATTCTGCATAGCTTTGATGAAGTTACACATTTAATGAACTCTACCACCTAAAGGTATATTTCGTTATTGCTGATAACAGAGTCAGTTACATCCGGACTAGAGATAAGGCGTTGATGTTGTTTTCGATATTTCTGGATACTTTGGGATTGTAAAGAGGAGCAAGAGCCCAGAAACACCTGAAAGTCCAACAACATTTGTGGCAGGGGAAGAGCTTTCGGGAGTCAGTGCTCCCCAAATCTGGTTTCCGTCTAGAATGTTAGTCAGTTAGACTGTTAGGACCATCCCTCTCCTCTCTTAGTTCTAAAGTTTATTTCTCTTCTCAATGAAACTCTTTTACTCTTATAAGCAGCAGGCGTTTGGGTCCTTTGCATACTTAAAGTCTGCCAACAGGCTTGTGGACAATGTGCAATGATGCTCACCCATTTGGTCGATTCCAAATTTTAACAAAGATATCTCCTCGAGGGCAAAAATCAAGATGAATGTAGGACAGGCATTTACCAGGAACCAGAAAATAACTCTGGTAAAAGAGTCAGGCTAAGATCTGGTAGACCCAGGTTTGAAACCTCTCTTTGCCGCGGATTGGGGTGACCGTGGGTGGGTGACCTTGGACCTGTGAGGATAAAATGGAGGAGAGGAGAATGTTGTAAGACGATGTGGATAAAGCAGAGTACAAAGGAGGCATTTTTAATGTGAGAAATCTATTCGGAACAGATATACTGCTGCGTGCCCATTGGAATGAGCAAGCCACCAATATAAAGAAATGCTCTGTTTACCAACAGGCTTGTTTGAGTAAACAGTAAGGTGCTTTTTTCTTTCTTTCACAGACCCTGGAAGTACCTGGATCTGTCAAGAGCTGGTAAAAATTAAATGTAATGAGCTCATTTCAATAAACATTTATGAGACCGGTTTTGTGCTGATAAAAGGAGTCCAACAAGCAGTTCTACTCTCTGCTCTCCCCCCAAGGGGGAGGGGGTTAAAAATCCCAGCTCCAACTATTTTACATATTTTGGGAAGGTGTAATAAAGAGCCTACTCATGGATCCCTCAGTAAGCTGTAAACAACCAGCCTGGCTTTGATAAAAGCACAATCCCGAAACTTTAAGACGCAGTGAAATTTCTGTTTAAAAAAATTCTTCTGCAACATCCATTTAAAGGTCTTTGTCATGCTAATGAGACCCAGGCGCATACATATATTAGTAATATTTTAAGGTGTTATGATGTAAATGAGAGGTGTCACAAAGTCGCTGAAATATGTTTTCATTGACTCCCTTTGTTAAACTGCAGTTAGTCTGATGCGAAAGGAGAAAGGGGGCAAACAAAGACTTAAAACAAAGAGAAATTAGTGTGCCGTGTTCGTCATATTCTTTGGCTCAGAGTTTTCCCTTCTAAACTCTGAACTGCAAAAAAAGAGGGGACAGCCCACGAAATCCTGAAAAACGTTTTTTTTTTTTTTAAATTAAAAAAATCCATGATTACTAAACAGTAGTATACGACAAAATTTGTGTTGGGGGTATGAGCTAGAAAAATAGTTGTCAGGTTTCTTCGGTCGCCCAGAAAACACAGCCTTTGACTTGAAGCAAAAGAGAGGTTTATTCTAAATCAAGAAAGTGAACTCAACATATACTTTGTCGGAACACATCAGTTGATTATTCTTCAAAGACCATTAGGAGGAATAAGGTGGGGGGTGGGGTGGAAGGATACACATTGGAATCACTGCAATTTGACAGAGCCAAAGTGGTTCTGACAATAGGAGGTATTGCTGGCAACCAACAAGATCACCCATGTTGTTAGGTGCGAAGTCGTGTCCGACCCATCGCGACCCCATGGACAATGATCCTCCAGGCCTTCCTGTCCTCTACCATTCCTTGGAGTCCATTTGAGTTTGCACCTACTGTTTCAGTGACTCCATCTAGCCACCTCATTCTCTGTCGTCCCCTTCTTCTTTTGCCCTCGATCGCTCCCAGCATTAGGCTCTTCTCCAGGGAGTCCTTCCTTCTCATGAGGTGGCCAAAGTATTTGAGTTTCATCTTCAGGATCTGGCCTTCTAAAGAGCAGTCAGGGCTGATCTCCTCTAGGACTGACCGGTTTGTTCGCCTTGCAGTCCAAGGGACTCGCAAGAGTCTTCTCCAGCACCAGAGTTCAAAAGCCTCAATTCTTTGACGCTCGGCCTTCCTTATGGTCCAACTTTCGCAGCCATACATTGCAACTGGGAAGACCATAGCCTTGACTAAACGCATTTTTGTTGGCAGGGTGATGTCTCTGCTTTTTAGGATGCTGTCTAGATTTGCCATAGCTTTCCTCCCCAGGAGCAAGCGTCTTTTAATTTCTTTGCTGCAGTCCCCATCTGCAGTGATCTTGGAGCCCAGGAAAATAAAATCTGTCACTATCTCCATTTCTTCCCCATCTATTTGCCAGGAATTGAGAGGGCTGGATGCCATGATCTTTGTTTTCTTGATGTTGAGTTTCAAGCCAACTTTTGCACTCTCCTCCTTCACCCGCATCAACAGGCTCTTTAGTTCCTCTTCACTTTCTGCCATTAGAGTGGATCATCCATACCCTTTAGTATATGTGGGTGTGAAAGTCGGGCAGTGAAGAAAGCAGGCCAGAAGAAATATTGGGTTGGATGAAGGTTTTATGGAAGCTGTGGACTGCCTAAAGGACAAATTAGGGGGTTCTAGATCAAATCAAGCCTGAACTCTGCCTAGAAGCAGGGCCAGTTTATCCATGTAGCATATCCTAAAGATGATGACAAAGAGTTAGTTTTCATATCCTATTTTTCACTACCCAAAGGAGTCTCAAAGCAGGTTACAGTCACCTTGCCTTCATCTTCCTACAACAGACACCCTGTGTGGTAGGTGGGGCTGAGAGAGCTCGGACAGAACTGCTCTGTGAGGACAGTTCTAACAGGACTCTGAATAACCTAAGGTCACCCAAGCTGGCAGCAGTTACAGAATAAGATCTGACAGGAGAGACTGACACTATCAAAGAAGCTATGGGCCTCAGTTTGTAAGACCTGGGTAGGGTTGCCCGGTCTAGTGGTCCAAGTCGGGGGGGGGGCTTACTTTCAGAACTTACCTCGCTCCCATTTCCCCAAACTTACCTTGAACAGGAAGAATGCTTCATTTTAACCCAACATACTGATGTCACCTAGAAGTGACATGGAGGTTGTCACAGGAAGTGATGCTCTGGTTTTTGGACAAACTTCTATGGTTTTAAGCAAATTTTACCATAGAGTTTGGCTGGAACACTAAAGCACCACACCTTTTCTGGTGACCCTGACATGCTGACATTACTTGTGGGTGTTGACAGCAAGTCGCCACACACTCCCCCCCCCCCCAGCAGCTTTGAGGCACCTGACAGCTCTACACCTGAGCAAGATTGTTAACATTAGGATGTTCTGGAGGTCATAGCTTCATATGTTCAGCATGAATTTGAATCAACTTGAGGACACACACGTAAGCCTTGATATCCTAAGTCACAGCTGGCTCCTAGGCTGATGTGGCTTCCCCAAGCACAAATGTTAAAGTTGGCAGAGGCTCCTGCTGGGGTCTAAATAAAATTAACCCTAATGGCTATTCTGCACACAGGTATCACATGAACTTCCTTAAAAACGTGCCCCGTAAATCACGATGACTCTCTGTATCTGGAGAGTTATGGGTTATCTTAAAAACTTCATCCCTAAAATCCAGCCGTGTAAACTGAAACGGATGGGCCTCCGAAAGAATTTATACCCAGGCCCCATTAAGATACGACGCATTGTATATTAATAAAGCTTTCTCTTAAAAGCTAATACGTATCTATGACTGAGTGTTTTAAATTACAGCACGCCCCATGTTATGGAGATGCGATTCTGGAGGACATAACATGGTTCTTTCTGAAACCCACTCTGACAACAGCAACAACCAAAAAAGAGCATGGCTTCCTGGTGCCATTTTATCCATGCACAAGTGTATTTTGGGGACGTTTTTCTGCCTGGTGGGAAGAGATAAATGGATTTCTGCAAATGAGAAAATTGTGCCAAGGGTTACGTGCAAAATCTCTAAATTTTGAACAAAAGGAACGATGGAGAAATGTTAATGTTTGTTGGTCTTAAAGGTGGCAGTACCTAGCACCGGGGGGGGGGGGACGGGGAGCCCCAATCAGATCTTCCTCTCTGCCCGAGCCTCAACCATAAACCCGGCGGAAAAGCTCCATTTTGCAGGCCCTGCGAAACGCCAAAAGCTCCTGCAGGGCCCGCAGCTCTACTGGGAGCTCATTCCACCAGGTCAGGGCCAGTTGTTCTATCTGTCCTCAACCATAGACCTGATGGAACTGCTGTGTCTTGCAGGCCCTGCAGGTCCCTGATCTTTTTTCACCAGGCTGGGGGCCGAGGCTGTCTTTGGTTGAGGACGATCTCACCTCATTTGGACCAGGGATTGTGAGCAGATTTTGGTCTGATGACCTCAAAGCTCTTTGGGGTGGTGTAATGGAAGAGGTGGTCCCTACGCCGGTTCCTACTTTAAACTAAAATGAAGTCTTTAATTTCTGGAGGGGGGGGGAAATGGTGGACACACTTCTTTCTAGGACAACAGGAGCCCTTGATCCTCACGTCCCCTTTTCCTTCTCTGTGTCATCCATGACGTCCCCCAATGCCATCCTTAAACGCACATTAAATGCCTTTGTACGGCAGAAGTAACAGGAGCCCCCCAATTTTGCCATCAATCATATTTAATAGCGCATGCAATTAATGTAATTTTGTTATTGAAGATTCATGCCTGTTCAATAGCATGCACGAAACAATTATGTTTTTTTTCCTTAAAAAAAAAAGAAGAAGCCCCGAACCCACATGCACACTTGGTATTGCCTTTTATATTCGGAGCAATTAAACATGGCCATTATAGGTGGGATATTATAAAATATTCATTCGGCAAGGGAGTGATATGACAGCTTCTTTGAGTTACAATTAAGTCACATCTGAGCCAAACAATATGATTTATGGGAATGATGGCTCAGCTCCTTAGAATTAAAAAACAAGCATGGTACAATGCATTCTCTCTTTTTTTGTCTCCATTTTGCAGTTCAAATGACCACAGAGGTACAGAAGGGTGGTTTTTTGGGGGGGATAGAACAGAGAGAGACCAGGAGGGGAAAAATTGATTATTGTTGATGTTATTTTTGATCGTTCCATGTTTCCCCCCCCCCCCCGCGACATTATTTGTAAACTGCCCTGAGCCATATGGAAGGGGGGGTATAAAAATCTAATAAATAAACAAACGATAAACAAATAAACAAATGAAGTCCATAATGAACTTTAAAAGCAGCCGTGGTGGGAGTCCTTGGGAAATTTTTTTAATCTTTCCCCTCCTTGAACCAAACTGCTAAAATCAGCTCCACCATTATATTTAGAATCCTAGAGTTGGAAGGGGCCATACGGGTCATCTAGTCCAGCCCCCTGCATGTGGAGGAGTGCAAAATCAAATCCGGTTCTCCAGATTAGAGGCCGTCACTCCCCGCATTGGCTCTCAAATTTATCTCAGATTTTGCAAGTTGGATTCCGCATTCTGATCTCATGAACTTTTTGGGATCCATGATGCTAGCTCTCCCATTTTATTACCTATTGTTCGAAGACCTTCTCTGGGGCATAGAATTCTAGAACGATAGAGTTAGAAAGCTATTGTAAATATGACGGATCGAACTAACCTACATTTGGTAGTCAGGCTTAAGGCCTTTCTTTTTTATGCTTAGCTCAAGCTTATAGTTGCTGAGCGACTCAGAGCAACGTGACGTTTCATTTCCATACTGCAACACACGCCACATGATAAAATAAATAAAAACAGCACGGGGAAGCCAAGTGATATGCACAGATCTAAAATCGAAACCTATTCTTTTTTTTTTCCTGAGCAGATTCCGAATGTATAGCCCAGGGCAAGCTGGGTTCTACCCGGATCAATTTTGTCCAGTTTCCGAAATATGGGAGGGGAGGGGGGAAACGCATCAATAATCAGCACACAGGCCCCATAAGCCTTCCGAGTCTTCAAAGTGTCGAGCAATTAAACTGGTGCTTAAATCTTTCCCTTCTCCCCACATTGCCCAGGATCTAACAACATTAACTTGACCCAATTAAATGGCTATTCTCTGATGACTGGCTGTCTAGACATTTTAAATATTTGTGCTGCGGTGTCCCCTGCAGTTCATAATTAAAAAGTTACATGAAACCTCGAGGATGTTTTACGAGCCGGTTCAGAAATGATATACAATAAGAGGTTGCGTGTCATAAAAGTAGCGGCGACGTGTTCGTAAACAGACGTGGGCATTTTCAGCCCCGGGCCAGGCTACTAACGGATTGATGAAATATGTCAGAGGCTTTTAAAGTTCTGGATCGCTTAGGGATGAACCTCATGAAATAATCTAACCCCACCCCACCCCCACCCCGCCAAAGGTATGCTATTAGAGAAACAAAGAGGGTGGCGACTGCTGTGATCCGAAAGGTCCTTCCCTGAGAGTAAGCCCCCAAGGAAAAAAAATTGCTAGGATTTACTTCTGAGTTGACCTGCTTGATATTGGCCCCTATCCTGCTTAACCTGGGGCAAAGGAAAGCACTTGAAACGAAGGAGGGCGTTAAGAATGGGGCAGAGAGAGAAAAGACGCACGACGTTTTGCGTTTGGAGGTAGATGGTTCTGTTAAATTGCTGAGGATGGCTCTCTCGACCATGATAAACATTGATGATGAAAGAGGGAAAGAGGGAAGTCTATGTAGTATCCACAGACCCGTGAAATCAGATGGGAGTCGGTTTAGGGTTGTTAGCCATTCGGGAATGGAATCGGCGGCTGAAGGGGGTGGTGATCTGCCCCTCACTGGTGGTCTTCAAGCACAGTCCAGCCACTGAATTATTCGCTGGCAGGGGCTCATGGGAATTGCAGTCCATGGACATTGACTACCCCTGATTTAAACCATTAGTTAAGCCATGAGAATTGTAGTCCATAGACATTGTCTACCCCTGATTTAAACCATTAGTTAAGCCATGGGAATTGTAGTCCATGGACATTGCCTACCCCTGATTTAAACCATTAGTTAAGCCAAGCAGTTAAGCAGAGTTTGAGATAACAAGAAGGGCTTTCTAATTAAACCCCTAAAAACTAAACCTCTAAAAAAAGACAGGTCTTTTTTTTCTTTAATACACAATTTCACATTTCCATTTGAAAGCCTATGGAGCATTCTAGAAGGCGCATCCCCCCCCCCTTCTGTTAACAAAGGATGTTGTCTCTTGGTCGCCATTGCAACTTCTAAAGCAAGCGCCAGCCCCCCCCCCCACAACCATTTTCTTAATTTACAATTTTAAAATCCATTGACTTTCTGCAAGAGCTGTCGCCTGATGAAAGAAATCCTAGTTAATCACTTTTAAGTTATAGTCAATTGATTGATCAATCGATCAATGAAGACTCATGCAGTCATTCAGGCAAGATTTATTTAATCTTGTAAGGACATAAAGAAACTGGAACATCACTGAATTTTATGCATGTGCATTTTTTGTTACTGAAAAAGAATTTCAGAAACAGAGTAGAATGGGAGATTTCTAAATTATTACCCCACTCAGGACCATGGAACCCCCATGGCTTAATAGAGATACTGGGTTCTTGTCTCACTACACTTGCTAAGTTCTCATATCTGTTTATTGGCTGTTTTATTTTCTGTATGCTAATTGGTTACTAGTCACAGGTTTCCCCAACTGCTTTAATCTAATCTTAGCAATGCTTATTGCTCAGTTATTTAGGCAGCTTGACTTCAATTAACCCTTCCTGGTAACTAAACACCACCTACCCCATAGGTAATGGTTGGCAAAGCCTGTTTCAATGTATCTGAAAAAGTGTGCATGTGTACAAAACAGAATTTTACACTCAGACTTGTACACAAAACAGAATTGTACACAAACATGTGTACACTCAGAATCGGACTTAGTTGCTTTTAAAGGTGCCACAGGACTCAGATTTTGTTTTGTGGCTTCAGACCCACATGGTGACCCACCTGAATCTACTGGAAATTATTCTTTTTAAAATGTAGTTGCGACTAGCTGTGACTAGCCCACGGTCACCCAGCTGGCAGGAAGAGCGGGAAATCAAAATGGGTTCTGTAGATTAGAGGACACCAGTCTTAGCCACTCCACCATGTCGGCTCTTTGGAAATCTCAGCAGGGCTGTTAGACCATACAAGCCACCTTCCAATGAAGCCCTGCTGTCCAGGGAAACTGATTGCTCTAGTCTGGAGATCAGGCATAATTCTGGGAGATTTTCAAGCCCCGTCTAGAGGTCAGTAGCCCTCTCTCTTGTCCGATCATTTCAAAAAGTGTTCCGTTCTGTCCCACCCAAATATCTCTTCAGTGCTTTTCAGTTCTGTTTGTCAAGAGACCTTTGAACGGCCTACACAGCAGGTATGCGTAGCCTATCGATTTCATATTCCTCAAAAGTACTGGCGTGTGCAATGCAAACCAATCCAGAACTCCAGCCACAAAACAATGGCGACCAAAGCAAAAAAATATATAAACGGGATGAAGAGCAGCCAACCCGTTGATTCTTTTTTTCAAAGGAATTAGCGGCGTGGCGTCTCCGTCGGTGCTTTTAGACTGGCGTATTGTGTATCGATTTTTATAAGCAATTTTTAATTCTTTTCTTTTTTTTAAGGCAAGTTGCTTTGTGAGCTGTTTGTAAACTCCGAGGCAACTAATGCATTGATAACATGCAATAAATGAAATTATAATTAACTTCGGTGATCAATCGAGGCTAAACACAATGAGCAGGATCTCAGCCAAGATTAAGCAATTTTAATTCCCGTCCATTTCAATGGGAGATGAACTTTCTGCTCAGAATCGATAGACTTTAAGCAGGCATTGCACCCGGTGCTATAAAGGCACAGAATCAACCTGGACTATGGTGGTTGCTCCTTAGATATTATTGATTATTGACTATCTAATGCCACTTGTAATTAAGGACGTGTGTTGCTTGGACAAGCGAATGGCAAAATGATGACCAAAATAAACCCTTTGCTGCATAGCAAAAATGAGTGAATAACAAAACAGTGAATCTTCTATTAATGAAAGGGCGTTTTGATTAGAGTTCCACCAAGCAGCAGGCATCTGGGGAGACAAAATTTTACGGACTTGAAGCGGGTCGGGGAGCCAGGAGAGAATTCATTGGCTCAGGGAAGCTGACAGAATGGAATTAATAGCAGATAAGTATAAAATGGTTTTGATGATGGGCAGAGTCTTGTAGAGTCTTTCAGACTGAGATTGAGGTCTGTCTGAATCAGAATTTGTAGTCCTAAAATGAAGAGCCTGAATTAGATGAGCTGGCTGAATGGAACAAAGTCATAATTGAGATTTCTGTCACTGCAAAAAATGAAATTCATTTCCAGTGACAATGTAAGGACCTTTGACCCGGACGGCCCAATATCATATGATCTTGGCATCCAAGCATGGTCAACCATGGATGGGCTGAGTGATCACCAAGGAAGTTCAGGGTGCTACACAGAGGCAGGCAATGGGAAACCACCTCTGAATGTCTCTTGTCTTGAAAGCCTTATGAGCCTTAGCCTCATTCTACACAAAAGAAAACCCTTTGGTATTTATTGCCTTAGACGCATTCTACAAATTTTGGATAATGCTGTTTCAATGCACTTTAGATGCAGATTTTCCGGCTTTGCAAGGGAAAATCCAGCACTGAATGATTATTTTATTGATATCCCACCACTCCCACACAGTGGCTGGTGGCCGGTCACAACAATAATAGCCCACAGCAAAATCCCTTAAACAATAAAACCCAGTAAGACCCAATAAAATCCACCCATTGACTGCGAGAAATAACCCTCCCCCATTTCCACAGACTCCATAGTGCTGCCTCGGAGGGAGGGGTATCACTATGGGTAGTCCGGGGACCTAGATGGCTCAGAGAGGGCCCCCGAATCTTACTGCCCTGATGGTGTAGTACCCAACGTGTGTAGAATGAGGGTACGTCTCCCAGGATTTGCCTGCATTTTACACACAAAACAATCTAAGGAGCATGAATGACCCTGAGCGCTATTAAGCAAGGTTGCTACAACTTCTTTGTTCCTCTGTGGAATTCTTATCTTGGGGCAGCAGGCCCAGCCTTTGGTTTCAATGAATAATAATTCTTTAGAAGAAGAAGAAAAAAAAACAGTGACATGGAGACCGCTACATAGCAAAGTGACAGGAACTACTGAAAAATGGAAGGACCACTTTTTAAAAGCAGGCCTGCTAAATAAGCCATTTTATTCCCATTTTGGAACAAGCAGGTGGCCAAGAGAAGAAGCTCTGTTGGGCCTCAAGGTTGGACCCTGATGGTTCCCATGCTAAGAAATAGGGTTCCCAACAGCAGGTTGGAAGATTCCTGCAAATTTGAGGGTGGAACCTGGGCAGGAACCTGGGCAGGTTGGGGGTGGGAAGGGAATGTAATAGGTTCTACCCTCCAAAGCAGCCATTTTCTCCAGGGGAACTAATTTCTGCAGTATGGAGATCAGTGGTGATTCTGGAGGATCTCCGGGTCCCATCTAGGGGTTGGCAACTCAGAAATGAGACCGTCATTAAAGGAAACTAAGGTGCCAACAGCTCAGCCGCCTTCTTGGCAATGTGGACCAGGTTGACCATGATCAGATAATATGGCGTGAACCGAAAATGCCCCATGGGTCACCAAGAGGCCAATTTTGTTTGACCTATACCCCCCCCCCAAATCACCTTTCAATGGCAACCTAGAAAGCTCACCTGTGAATTAACATTTAGGAGCAAAGAGGAGACATTAAACTGGAGTGCATCGATTAAAAAAAAAATCCTCACAAACGGTTAACCCAGTTCCCGAAAAGGCTGAGCATGAACACGCCAAGACGACATCCAGTGGAGTCGATGGTCTCTGAAGAGAGCCGGCCTTGTACACAAGTTAAGCCACATGTTTGTATGGGAGAATATATTAAAGCCCATCTGTTTGAACCATTTTTAATGTTATAAATTAGGAAAACATCAAAAATGTCAGAAGACAGCCAGCAGCATTTCTCTGTTGTCTTTCAGCTCGATATTTATTAGACAAGTTTGTTATCAAACTATCCCTCCAAACATGAAAAGAACAGCATGCCTTCTGGAGGGCCAGATGGCTTCCGCGGTTTCGAAACATATTCTGGAAGGGTTAGAGAGTTTACATATTTCTCTCCCCTTTCTAAAAGGATTGTGTGTGGGATGCGGTTTGATTCTCACAGGCACCAAATGGCTGTAAGAAAAGGGGGGGGCGAATGCCGGGGGTGGGGAAAAGGGGTACTACAAGGATCCCAGAGAAGCAAATGAATTTTCGGGGGTTGCAGTGCTAGAATGCCTTGAGCCAAGATGGAAAACTGGAGCAGAAACCCAGACCCGTTCTGTGTCATATTGTTTTAAGCTTGCCTTTCTTGTAAGTGTGGCATACAAGGTTCTCATCTCCTTCAGAAAGTAGAAGGGAGACACTGGTCGGAGTTCACCCACTGAGGTCAATGACACAGAAAGGATTTGAGTCTACCACATTTATCTTCTCTGGACTGATTCAGGTGGGTCTGAAACCGCAGGACAAGCCACCTTCACTCAACCCAGATGAGGAAATTTTGTTTAATTGTATTTGACACCGTGGGCCTGCACAGGAAAGTTTACACCTAGGATAAAACCTGGTTGGCCTGAAAGGAGGCACAGGACTCAACCTCCACTCTGAATCTTTAGAGGAAGGTTTTGAGATGCTTCCCAAAATTCCATTTAATTTCCCCTCTCCCGGTGTTTTCGATTACCCCATCTAGATTTCCCAGTGGAACAAGGAAAGCGAGAATTACTTGTTATTCGATTCAAAAATTCGCTGTGTCGAATGCATTTTAATCCCACCTGTCCTCCAAGGAGCCCAAAGGGATCAGAGTATGGGGTTTCCTTCATCACTATGGGGCAGGCTCAGCTTAGAGAGACTTAGGGGTCCAAGATAGATTCTGGTGGGTCGCCATGTTGGTCTACAGCCGCCAATTGAAGTTTGAGTCCAGTGGCTCTACAACAGTGGCTCTCAATTTGGGAGTCAGGCTAGATGGACCACTGGTCTGACCCAGCAGGGCTCTTCTGATGTTCTCATGAAGGCCTCAGCCCCTATGCCCTGTTGTTGGTCATTGTGTGAGCCAGGATGCTGAACTAGATGGACCACTGGTCTGACCCAGCAGGGCTCTTCTCATGAAGGCCTCAGCCCCTATGCCCTGTTTTTGGTCATTGTGTGAGCCAGGATGCTGAACTAGATGGACCACTGGTCTGATCCAGCAGGGCTCTTCTGATGTTCTCATGAAGGCCTCAGCCCCTATGCCCTGTTTTTAGTCATTGTGTGAGACAGGATGTTGGGCTAGATGGACCATTGGTCTGACCCAGCAGGGCTCTCCTTAAGTTCTGTGTCAACAGAATAGGCTTACCAACGCTGGGTTGAGAAATTCCTGAGCATGTAAGTCGGGAAGGTGAGGAGATCAGGTTCGGGGAAAAGAGAGACCTTAGCAGGTTACACTGCCATGGAGTCGACCATCTGAAGAAGTCATTTTCACCTTTGTCCTTTGTAGAGCAATTATAATTCTGTGCGATTTCCAGGTTTCACCAGGAGGCTGGCAAGGCTAGACCAGCGATCCTGATCCTTAGAACCACATCATCAATTCACCACCCATTTGTCCCCCACGCACCTGTGTTGAAAAGAATGCCACTCAAAAATGTTTTTAATAAAAAGGAGACAAAATGAATCAGTTTTGCGAATGTAAAAGTGATCATGAGGGGGAAAAAATCTATTATATGACTATCAGATATGTGATTTTTTTTATCTGTCAGATGATGTATCATAAGAATTAGTCAGCTCTAAAAATAAAGCCTGGGGATTTGGGGGGAGGGTTTTTTGTTCCTTGTAGCCACTCAGTTATGTCTCGTTCTTGGCATCTTTATCAAGGTTTTCGAAACTAAACGTTTGGCTGCATTTCCACTCCCCCCCCCCCCGTTCCCCAAGTCCTGGTGTTTTTAATACAATCCAAGTTTGCATCAAATTCTTAAGCGCTAGTTTGAGCAAAAGGTGCCATTGGGTTCCCCCCCTCCCAGCTAAACCATATATTTGGGTTTAAAGAAAAAAATTATTGAGGCCAGGTCTTGTGATAATGAGTCAGGTGTATTTTATCATTCCTTTCACCCGCCTGGTAATGAACAAATTCGCTGCTTATTACTTTGGACTTGATCTCTGGAAAAACACCACTGGAACAAACAATTTGATTTGTCAACCCTTTTACAAGGACTCCTCAATCAGTGTCACCCATCCAAATTTAAACAGCAAAGTGCATTTGACTGCCAGACCCCAGGACTGATTAGAACTCGGGGCTCAGCGAATTGCCCGAGACAGGACAGCAATCAGATTATTAACTCCACTTGAAAATACTCTCTTGCTCCTCGGGATTAGCATGCATATTTTGATATAGATCGATAAGCAATCTCCTTTTTATAAGAAACGCCTGCAACATTCATTTGGCTGATCAAAGGTAGACATCAGCTCGCTCTGACAGCCGGCTATTGTTTCCTGCTTTCTTTACAGGAGAGTCTCTATTTTAAAGAAAAAGAAAAAGAAAGAAAGAAAAGAAAAAAACATTCTCCAGCTCCTTTCACCTAATACAGCAAAGCCAACAGAGAGTCACAAAAATTCCATCTGCTTCTCAAGACCGAAATGCAATTAGCACCGAAAGAACTGGGGCGTCTTTTGCAGTTTAACGTTACCCGTTTCCAGTTCTTTTCTGCTTTTCTTTTTTTTTAAATGGGGGGGGGGAATACACGGGCAGTTGTCCACCCCCTTCCCATTCATCATCTATTCTTTCTGCCATTTAATCTTGGGGCTGTTTGATTCGTGGCAACAATGGCGTTGTATTGCTGGTAGATTTCGGGGGGTCGAGAGACGGGACTTAAAGTGGGGGGCTTGGGCCCTGTAATAAAGAACAGTTCCAGTGCAGTGACCTGGGGAAGGCCTGCCTAACTGGGGTTGCCAACTCAAACTTGAGGAATTCCTGGGAAGAAGGAGCACAGAGGACATGAGATGTAGCCTAGAGGAATTATTTTCAAGCTGTTTTGGGGGGCCACAGCTCTTTCAGGAGCTCTTTGCAGATTCCTGGGGCCCTTGTCAAAGAAAAATACTGGACAATACAGACAGACAGAGAACCATTTATTATTGACGGCTTGAACATTCAAGGCATACTGGAAAAACCTTTTTAAAAGATTGGCTCCAATTAAAGTTTGGAACTTTTTGACCAAGAGAAGCATGAGTGTTCATGTTTTCCCCTTCAATGCATTTATTCAAGCACACTTCAAGGAATGGATCACATGACTTTCTTTCCCTTGGTGAAGGTCAAACTTTCTAGAAACTAATGACATCATCATATGTGATAAAAAGGGTATTTTATCAGTTCAGTTTCCAGCCTCTCCCCAAAACACTTTGGGCTCCCCTTCTCCCATTTGTCAGTCTGTGCCAGCGCCCCCCAGAGGACCATATGGCCCCCACTGAGAATGGCTGGTCTAGAACTCTGGTATAGTCCAGGACTCACCTGGAAGATGGCAACCCTATTCCTGACTGAGATCTTCGTTTTTAACCTCCCAGAGCTCTATCAATGGCACCAGAAACAATGGCTTCTTGAGTAGTCAAATAGGCATATTCATTAGATTTGCAACAGGTTGAATCCTCTCTAGGTGTTTTTCTGTAGCAGAAGACTGGAGCAGGTTTTGGAAGAAGAAAGAAAAAAAATCACAATTAACAGGAGGGTCGGCAACAGGCCTGCCCTACAAAGAAGAGCACTTGGTTTTGAGTCAGGTTTGCTAGTTCAGAAACCCCAGTGCAAGATACCAACAGCAAAAGCCGGCTAAAACTGAACCTTAAGAGGGAAGCAGCCCACCTGTGCTGAGCATTGTTTCTGGGGCCTCATCCTGCAAAGACTTCACCAGGTCATGATCCTGTGAAGAGCTATACATACAGGCGTGCAGACCGCCAGCCTGCAGTTCTAGCCAGGGCTGCTTCCAAATCACCCATCTGTTTCTCAGGCAGCTTGATAAATGAGCCAAGATGATTCTGTTCAGCAGAGGCTGTAAATGTCACCCCTTCAGACCCCCTCTGAAGATCCTTCAGAAAGATCTTTGGGTGAAGCATTTAAAGACCTTGTTGATCAGGTGACTGGCAGGAACTTTCTCTCTGATGGACCCTTCTGAGGCTGCTTGGAGAGGGCTCTCTGCAGCTTCAGAGGTGTTTTGGGGGAAAGCATTTAATGACCCTGCCAATAGTGGGGTCCAAAACAACACCTTCTTTTCCCTCTTCCTCTTATGTATCCCCTCCCTAGAGACACATTACCGGTCTGAGTAAACAAGGCTCAGCCAGATGAACCAGAAGCAGGACTTAGGACAAGGCTGTTTCATATGCCATGTCTCAAATCATAATTGTTTCCTGGGGATAATGTTATGAAATCTGGCTGTTTGCAAATAATCCCTTTGCTTGGTGGGAGATCAATGCCCGTTTCCGCCTTCCTGCGTATTGTCTTTGGAACCAACAGAAAAAAATTCCTTGAAGCTGTGGCACCGACGCCAGCCTACGCATCCCTTGTCTAAATCGGGAGATTAAATTTAATATGGTTATCAAGATTATTTGAATTGCTAAGGAGATCAATGGCTCTAATAATATTTTCCAAGCAGGCTGGAACGGCTGCAAATCTGCGTCGGGCCCGGTTCCCCCAAGAACTCCCCTGTGCAAAGACCACTCAAAGAAATAAACTTGGGCAAGAAAACAACAGTGAACTTCTGAACCAGCCTCAAGGAAATGTGAGAACTGCTAAAATTCTTATTGAATTCAATACTATAATTGCAGATAAAGTCTTGCTCGGTTGTGCTCAGGTCCGGCCTTGCTGTGGACTCATTGGAAGCTGTGCCTTCCCGTTGAAGATTCCATTTCCAACCAAGGTTCTTCCATCTCTTGTTTTCCTTTTCCCTCTTCCAGATTTCCTGGGGTGGAAATCTTTTTTGGGTTGCTCTGCAAAACTGCTTGTGGGAAGAAGAAGAAGAAGAAGAAGAAGAAGAAGAAGAAATGGCTTACCATCTCCTTCCTTTTCCACTCCCCACAACAGACACCCTATGACAGGGGTAGTCAAACTGTTGCCCTCCAGATGTCCATGGACTACAATTCCCAGCAAATGCTGGCAGGGGGCTCCTGGGAATTGTAGTCCATGGACATCTGGAGGGCCACAGTTTGACTACCCCTGCCCTATGAGGTGGGTGAGGCTGAGAGAGCCCTGAGATTACTGCTCGGTCAGAACAGTGCTGTGGCGAGCCCAAAGTCACCCAGTTGGTTGCACATAGGGGAATGTGGAATCAAACCTGGCTCACCAGATGAGAAGTCCACACTCCTAACCACTATACAAGCTGGCTCTCTTTTTCCATCCATATACATTCATAGACACATACAGCTGCATTTCAGAGCAGGTTTGGCGTAGTGTTGGCCTCTAACCTGGGTTTGATTCCCCACTCCTTCACATGGAGCTGGCTGCGTGACCTTGGGCTCATCACAGTTCTGTTAGAGCTGCTCTCACAGAGCAGTCTCTCTCAGAGCTCTCTCAGTCCCGTTTACCTCACAGGGTGTCTGTTGTGAGGAGAGCAATAGTAAGTTAGTTTGAGACTCCTTTGGGTAATGAAAGGTGGGGCATAAAAACCAGCTTTTCGTCTTCCTTTTTCTTCTGCCTGAGTCTGTCAACATCTGAGTTTCCTACTCTGATGGGCAGCAGCTCTCCAGAGAGATCTTTCACACTACTACCTGATTCTTTTAACAGTAGAAACCAGGGATTGAACCCGGGACCTTTGATACATTTTGTCCCTGAGCCATGGCCCTGCCCTCCCATCATGGCCACGATCCAACTAGGGCACTTTCAGCCTGTAAAATCCACCAGGAAACATCCCTTTACAGATCTACCAGGATCTTGTAAAGTTGGCCAAAGTTGCTGAACAGAAGGTGGCTCAGATGGGCCCTGAAAGCTGTTTTCCTGAAACGGTTCCCAGACGACTGTGCAGCCTACATTTACAAAAACTGTAATGTTTGATTAAGAAATCTTAGACTAAGAAGAAAGGCTTTCAAGATACGGGACTCTTAATCTCTAAGCTTCTTAAAATCTTAAGTGATTTCTTTAAAGTATGAAGTACAATCGCAAACACATTGATATTTTTGTCCCCCTCCAGCTCCAGAATGGTTATGATATATGACGGGTGTACTGCCAACCACAATTTCCTGGGAAGCAGAGAGTATTCGATTTTGGCAAAAGGGACTTTCCAAAATCAAACATAAAGTTCGCAGGGCCCATTTCTCTTGAGCCTTGCTTCGCAGAAAGGTTATTTGTTCATCTTTCTCCTTCTAAATATTCATTCATTTTTTCATAAGAAATATATCTGGTATTCCCTGCAACATTGGAGCCAATTGTCATGACAGTTGATGGGGTAAACATGACTGGTGCATGCTCACAATGTTCGTTTGCCTTGGACGTGTGCAGAGCCATCAAGGGCAAGTCGCATGGATCAAGACTTTACAATCAACAACATTATTATTATTGATTTGATTTATATCCCAGCATTCCCCCCAAAGAGTGTACGTGCCGGTTTTGCCCCTTTGCAGCCTGCAGCATTTAGCATGCCAGTTCATGTGCAGGCTTGGGACCTCCCTTGGTAGGCAATTCTTGGTGCTTGGAGGACAACAGTGGGAGGGCTTCTGGAGCTCTCTTCCCACTGGTAGACCTCTTGATGGCCCCTGAGTTTTGGCTGATTCAGTCCAGTGTTGGACTGGATGGGTCATTGGCCTGATCTAACATGTCTTCTCTTATGGACTTATGTCTGTGGCAGTGATGCTCTGTATTCCCGGTGCTTGGGGGACAACAGTGGGAGGGCTTCTGGAGTTCTCTTCCCACTGGTAGACCTCTTGATGGCCCCTGACATGTGGCCAGTATGTGACACAGATAGTTGGAGTGTATGGGTCATTGGCCAGATCCAACCTGGCTTTGCTTATATGTCTGGCACATTCATGTTCTGTATCCCTGGTGCTTGAGGAGGAATAATGGGAGGGCATCTGGAATTTTGGTGGACCTCCTGATGGCACCTGAGTTTTGGATGCTGTATCACACAGAGTGTTGGACTGAATAGGTCACTGGCCTGATCCAACATGGCTTCTTTTATGTTCTTAAACGCTCCTTCTTGTCCTCCAAGATCTGACAAGATCAAGCTAGCCAAGTCTATCCAGGTCAGGGCATTCAATATCTTACTGGCCTATAAAAAAACATGCCATTGTTATTTTATCAGCATCCCTAACTGGTACCCATGACAAGTCAACTGCTCTGGACCGCCCCAGTGAGAATTTTCAGGAACCCAATACCAACGATGCCGTGTGAAAACCAGGATGCCGCGAGGGCTTAAATGAGGGGTAAATTTAGATTCTCATTCTCTTAAGAGCTGGATGTACTGCAGAGAGGGGAAATAAGATAACAAGATTAAATAACTGCCTATAATGTGGAAAGCACATAATGGGAGGATCTAGATTTGTATTTAAAGGGCTGGGAATTCAGTCTCTACTTTTGAAAATAATCGCGGCACTATAATTTTTTTGAAAAGCAGTCCCCAAAGGGCTAATAATAATAGAGAGAGAAAGGAGGGAGAGGAGAGGAGAGGAGAGGAGGGGAAGGGAAGAGCCACTGAGGCTCCTCATGAGCACGTGTGGCTGAAAAAAATTTAATCTGCTCAGGACACTTACTCCTTATCATAGAGTGTCTTCAAAAAGAGATTTAATTACTTAAGCTCGGATATCTTTGTCAGTATATGGCATGCTTCTATATTGGGATTAATGCCCTGAAGCATCTTCAGCTGTCACCTGAGATTTTTCTCCACGTGAAACTCTTATGTAGCTAAACAGCCTGTTTAGCATCAGGAGATTGGCGCTGTATTTCCCTCGGCTTCAGAATCGGCGAAGATGACATAAAATAAAATCAGTGCGGCTGTTCAATGGGGTGGAATGCTGGTGCCCTCTCAGTAATTGAACTTGTTGTTGTGATATTTACAGGTAAAAGTTGGCCATGCACTTCTCACAGAAGCATGAGGATCTTCCTGGACATGAAGATCGGTCTGGTGGGTAGAGGTCCAAAGAGTGTGTCTCCCTAGTCAACCTTTCTCAACTTTTTTTACTGTTGAGAAACCCGTGAAACAATCTTCAGGCTTCAGAAACCCCAGAAGTGGTGCGATTGTGCAGAATATGGTTGGGAACCCACCCCTTCCCACCTCCTCCAGGCCCATGGTTGGCCATTTTGGGAGATGGGTGGGTCAACATGAACATATATGATCATATGATCATATCACCTGAAAAATGTTTAACAAAAAATTAACTTCTACCCAGTCAAGAAACCTTTACAGGTCCATCAGGAAACTCTAGGGTTTCTAATCTTAATAATAGAGTTATAGAGTTGGAAGGTGACCAAAAGACCATCTAGTCCAATCCCCTGCTTATTGCAGGATCAACCAAAAGCATAAATGAAAAGTATCTGTCCAACTGCTGCTTAAAGATCACCAGTGTGGGGTTGCTCATCACCTCCTTAGCCTATTCAACTGCTGAACAACTCAACTGTGAATCCTTCACACACACACCCCAATATCTAGCTGGTACCACTGTACACATAGTTTAAACCCATGACTGCAAGTCCTCTCCTCTGCTGCCAACAGGAACCTTTCCCTGCCCTCCCCCAAGTGACAACCTTTCAAATACTTCAAGAGAGCCATCCTGTCCCCTCTCAACGTCCTCTCCTCCAGGCTGAACTTTCCCAAGTCCCTCAGCCTTTCCTCAGAGGGCCTGGTCCCCTCGGATCATAGTCATCACTCTCCTCTGCACCCTCTCCATTTTGTCCGTGTCCTCTCTTCCCACAAGCAATGGGTTGCTAAAAGTATCCAACACCCATTGGTGTGAAACAGTTGAAAAGGAACATGGGGTAGCTTCATAAAAGCCCAATTCCATGTGCATGATGCTCTTTGCTGGATCAGGGCCATTTGGTGAGTTTTGAGGAAGCATTTCAGTGGCCAAGGATAGAAAGCCTATTTTCTGTTGCGTGTTCAATAGGCATGTTTGCAGGATGGATCTCAGTGCAAAAAGCTGTACCATCTAAAGGCCAGTACTATATAGCTGTGCTCCTTTACCTACTTTGAAGCCACTTGTCTGTAGAATATTGTAAAAGAGGAATAAATGATCAAGGAGCAGGACTCCTGTCCCCGCAGCGCCAAGACGAAATATGGCCCAGCCAACTGGCTTGAGGCCATCAAACTTTCCGTGGCTCAGAGCCAGCTGGCCCATCGCCCTGCTGTAGGACTCTGATAAAACCCTTTTCTGTAGGTCGGGACGTAGAAAGGTGATTCCCTCAGCCGCCAAAATGAATCATTTATGAGCGAGTCTTTGCTCCAAAATGAAACGTTACGCTTGCTAAAACAGTATTCATTTGGCTTCTGGTGGAAGTCTTGTGTTCTCACAGATCTCAGCTCATTTATTTCAACGGAACATGGTAAGTGTCATGAAGATTTAAATTTTTTTGCTTGCTGAAATAATAGCTTTTTAACATTTAAAGACACAGTTTGAACGGCTCACAAAATGCCTGTTGCACATGTACGCTTGATTGCCAGCCTCTTGTGAAAGGAGCTGTGCTTTCATCCGACTTAAGCGCCGGTCAATTCGTGCATTGGTGGAGCATGCTCGGAAAAATTAGCTTCTTCTTCTTCGAGTGGCAAAGCTTTGGGATGCTTTAGGATGCTTTGGGCTGATCCTGCGTTGAGCAGGGGGTTGGACTAGATGGCATGTATGGCCCCTTCCAACTCTATGATTCTATGATTCTATGATTCTATGATTCTATGATTCTATGATTCTATGATTCTATGACCCCTGGTGCAGAATGTACCTTTCTGTTGAGCTCTGAGCTCTCTTTCAGGCCCATGGGCTGAAAATATAAGCCTCAACTGAAACCACGTTCAGCATAAATGCAGGATCCCGTTTTCCATTCTCGTAGTATGAGAATGAGCCGGGAAACGAAGTTCAGCCCGTAACACATCTGAGCCTCACAAACGATTCCAATTCTGCACCGGATCATTAAGCATCTCAGTGACATCACCGCTCTACCCCTGACAACCGGCAGCTGAGTGGGTGAATTGACTCCACCATAAAGTGGCTGTTCAGCTGTCGAAAGAAGAGGTCTATCGGCGGAGTTTCACTGGGGCTAATCCCCTCGACAAATGCAGGCCGTATCACCTTTCAACGCTGCAATCGTCAGTCTTTGATGACGGGCGGTTATAAGCCCTTCCGAGCCACCCCACGTATATCTCAGGAGCATGCTTTCACTCAGCAAAGACGTGTTATCTGCAGCTCAGGTGAGAGGCATGTCCTGCCAGAAACATGTCAGCCTGCTTGGGATCGCCCTGCCTGGAGGAGACGTTTGGCCCGATTAGGGCAGCAGCTGCCGAAACATAAGAGCTGTGGGGAAAGACTGACATCACATGTCCCCAACGCCTCTATTGGCTCCTCTATAGCCAGGAGATGATCCAAGCCAGCTTGGCGTAGTGGTTGGGAGTGCAGACTTCTAATCTGGCATGCCGGGTTCGATTCCGCGCTCCCCCACATGCAGCCAGCTGGGTGGCCTTGGGCTAGTCACAGCAATGATGAAGCTGTTCTGACCGAGCAGGAATATCAGGGCTCTCTCAGCCTCACCCACCTCACAGGGTGTCTGCTGTGGCGAGAGGAAAGGGAAGATGATTGTAAGGTGCTTTGAGATTCCTTTGGGTAGAGAAAAGTGGCATATAAGAACCAACTCTTCTCCTTCAAGCCCCCCATTCCAGGTGTAACTTTTGTGCCTTGTATTATCAGAATTTGAATTGTTCCCTTGGAGTAGGGGTAGTCAACCTGTGGTCCTCCAGATGTCCATGGACTACAGTTCCCATGAGCCCCTGCCAGCATTTGTAAATCCCTCGGACAGGACAACCATCTGATAGCGCCATCCTAAGCCAGGTTAAGCCATTCAAATGAACTGGGAAAGGTGTAGCTCTGCTTAGCAAGCTCACAGAAAGACCCTAACAAACTGTCACCAAAGTCTTCTTCATTACGGCCAAACAGATAACACTTCAGTGCGTACCGAACCAATAAGGGGAAAGAGAGATTCCATCCAAGCAACCAAAATACAGAAAAAACGGGGATTTTATTTTTCAGTCTCTGCATTCAGGCCTCGGAGGAGGGGGGTCTTTCTGAATAATTATAGTACCACTGCCGCGGTAAACGAGCTTACTTTTAAACATCATGCTCACCCAAGGGCTCCGCCCACTTAATTGCTTCTTTCATAAACTCAACACATTCTATCCGTCATTGGATGGGGGGGGGGGGCGGCACATCAAAAGGGATCCTCGTGAGGAATGTGGTGATGTCATGACTCACCTGCTTGAAGCCTATCCACGAGTGTAACCGCAGTCCAATACTTCATCTTTCCCTGCAGGTGGAAGTAGCGGAGCCGCTGCCTGTAGGAGTGGGAGTGTATCCCTGTCTGTAGATAACGTCCTCTGACAAGCACGGCTTTCTAGTCCTGCTCCGGTGGAAATGACCCCTTTTCAGAATTGGGAGGTGGAGATGGTACCAACGAGGGGTGATCAATGGTTCACTATATCACACACACACAAATACACACATATACGTGCTATTAGCCACTTGTGGCCATGATTTGCGGATAGCTAAATCTGCAGTTTGGGGCCACGCGCAGGGCAAAGAGATTTTGCTGCCCCCTTGGGGACCCGCTAAGTTTGCAGGAAAATCTCCAATCTTAACAAAAATATGGAAGAGGCGGTAAATCGCATGCACAGACAATGAACTTACCGTTCAGAGCTGGGGCAGAGGCTGGCAGTGGTGAGGGCAAAGGGCCCCAGTGGCTGGGGACTTGCACAGGTCTTGGTACCACTCTTTC
The DNA here is from genome assembly GCF_049243985.1 of Paroedura picta. Classification (NCBI taxonomy): domain Eukaryota; kingdom Metazoa; phylum Chordata; class Lepidosauria; order Squamata; family Gekkonidae; genus Paroedura; species Paroedura picta. Next base: position 35,730,201 of record NC_135382.1, read on the forward strand.
TGATGGGACAGAAGAAGCTTTGGCAAGTCCAGCAGCTGGGAGCTATGCAGGGCTCACTACTATTGATAGGGGATGGGGGGGAAGGCTCAGGGGGTCTGTGGTTGAGAGCTACATGGACTTGAGACGTTTTCGCCGTCTTTTTCAGATGCTGCAATATGCCTTGTGCACAGGGTTAAAAAACAAACAAACCCAAACCTGAAATCTATCACTTTCTCATTTCCATGTAGCATAAAACAGTGGTGACCTCTTTGTTAAGCACAGCTTTGTGTCGTTTTCTTCGATGCAAAGATTGCCCAAGTGATTGTATGCGTGTGAGGGGGGGGGGGACTGCAGGAACAGGCTGCAGTAAAATTAGAAATAACTTTAGGAGGAAATAGTCCTTAGACGGATTAATTACAGAGGTTCAAGCCAGAGGCCATGTGCTTTCCCTGACTTTATGGGGGAACATACAGGGTGCCCTGTAATAAAAGGAGAGGAGAGAGAATAGGAGCGCTTGTCAAATCCAGCAACACTTTTCAAGTGGAGTTTTATTCAAAGCTCACATTATGTGACTATATATAAATTAGCGTTGGATGAATGTTTAGGGTTGCAAGGTTGCCCTGACCCCCAATGGGGGCTGAGGGGTGGAGAGTTGCCAGATTGGGAAACTCTTGGAGTTTGGGGGTGGAGGCACAATAACCTCAGTGGGGGGGGGGGGGTACAATACCGTAGAGATCATAGAGACAGATGAAGAGCCCTGCTAGATCAGACCAATAGTTCATCTAGCCCAGCATCCTGTCTCACACAAAGGTCAACCAGTTCCTCTGGAGGGCCAACAATAGATCATAGAGGCTGAAGCCTTCCCCTGACGTTGCCTCCTGGCTCTGAAATTCAAAAAATTAGTAGCTCTGCATGCTCAGTCACCATGGTTAGTGACCATTGATGGACTTCTCCACTCTGTAGCTATCTCATTCCACTTGGACAATATTCATTCCTGTGGCCATCACTCAGTCCTCTAGCAGGAAATTCTACATTTTAATCATCTCAGTAGTGTAAAGTAGTGTTTCCATTTGTCCATCCTGAACTTACTATCCATCAGCTTCGTTGGACACCCCTGAGTTCTAGCATTCAGGGCCTCCATTTCATCCATCTGTGGGAACAGCTCTCTGCTGTTCTGGACATGAGCTGTAATTATCTGTAAGGGGGCATTGGAGGAGGTGTATAATTAGCATAGATGGGATATCATCAATCAATATTTATTCACGGTCATTCAGACCAAAACCCAAATACATGCAGTTAAAACCAAGACAATCCAAAAAGCAGGAAAACTGCCAATGCTATAAAAATGTTAAAAGTCTGACATCATAGTCAGTATTTAAAACATACTTTAAGTTACCAGTTTAAAAAAAAAATGGCTTTGTACTTATAGGGTTGGATCATAAATAATTTTTTTGATCCATATACCGAGTACGCAATTTCATGGCGGCGGTGCAAAATTTAGCTGTGCAGAGAGTTGTTTGCTTATCTGCGTCTTGAAGCAGTACCTTGATTTTCTCCTTTGTGGAAGATCTCAGGTAAGTGTTCAGAATTGGCTGGATAAAGGTGCGTCTGATAGTGTCATAAATGGGGCAGAACAGAAACACATGTTCATCTGACTCTATCCATCCGCTGGCACAAGGACAGAGTCTCTGAGCAAGGGGTTTCTTTTGGTAGCGCCCCTCCAGCACAGCAGTGGGTAGAGATGAGCATCTTGCTTGGGCGAAGGCCCTTCTATGGGTGATAAGTTCTAGGTCTGACATAGATGGGATAGGAACTTCCTGATGGATTTCAAATTATTTCCTCCAGTGTCCTGACTCACCCAGCAAGAAACTTCCTGCTTGTTTGAGCACACTTCCTCCCTGCTTGCCTCCGGAGTAATAGTTGAAAAGAAGAATTACTGCAGCTAGAACAGTCAGGAAGCTCTCTCTCTCCCTCTCGCTCTGTTTCCCTTCCAAATAAAGCTATTTTATTCTTCAAGCAGCCTGGTGCTTGGCTCTCTCTGCCTATTCAAACTCTGGCAAAAATCGGGACTCCATGAGAACAGCTTTACCGATCTGTCTGTACTTTGGGTGCCACACCATTTGCTAACTTTTTTTTTTGGGTGGGTGGGGGGAAGATCAGCAGAGAAGGTAAATCATTTTCATGGTTTGCTAAGCTGATGGAATTAAAGTCCAACTTGTCAGAGTAAAATTGGAGGAGACGCATCCATAAAAATGAAAGTAATCTCAGGGTCATCACCTCTGTCCTCTGTGTGGGGAAGAGAAGCTGTTCTCAGGAAGCCGGGATCCCCTACATGAGTGCTTTTAAGGTAGGGTTGGGGAGGGGAGGCTTAAACTCCTATAAAATCCAAATTTATGAGCATCAGGTTTCCCACCAGCCTTTCATTATGATAGGCTGTCCAGCCTTTTCAGGAAACTAGGTCGAGGCCCATGGCTTCCCTGCATATTTTCTTTGCTTGCTGGCCTTGTCACATTTAATTTTCTTCACTATCATTGGATATTACATTGGATAATACATATTACGAAAATATATTTAAAACCCATGTATGTATGCTGTAATAGCCCATATCTATCCATCTGTCCATCCGTACATTGGTCTGTCTGGCTATCTAATGGGTAGATAGATACAGGATGTAATAGCCAGTATCCTCTCCTCTCCTCTCCTCTCCTCTCCTCTCCTCTCCTCTCCTCTCCTCTCCTCTCCTCTCCTCTCCTCTCCTCTCCTCTCCTCTCCTCTCCTCTCCTCTCCTCTCCTCTCCTCTCCTCTCCTCTCCTCTCCTCTCCGTCTTGTATTTTTTTCCCTCCTCTGCCTTCTTCAATCCTCTCTCTCCCCCCCCCCCTCCAAGAAAAGAAAGAAGGAGGCTTGGCTCCCCCCCCCCTTCTGAACTACCTTAGCCACATGCAGAACACTTTCCTGTTTCAATGGGTGGGGGGGAGAGGAAGACCCCAGTTCAAATTGATCTGAATTCAACAGGATTGACAATGGAAAAAACAACGTAAGTGCAGACTCTGCCCAGGTGAGTTTTTAAAGCATTTTTTTTAAAAAAAGGGGAATTTAATTGGATATATACCATTTCCCCATAATTCCATTGACTTTGGCCTCTTTGATTGGTTGGGATCTCTACGAAGTAGCAATCAGAGAAGCACTAGTGTCAAGGGAAGGTGAATGTTCGCACCATCTAATTGGGATTTTCAGGGAAATATTTCTGCCCCCTTGCTAGTTTCTCAGCCCTCCCTTGGCGAAAAAGATCAACATGGGGGCATACTCAAACACAGCTCTTGGGAAAGCCGAACAAGAGCCACACATTGAAACTACAAATTAGATGGAAGGCGCTTTGTTAACAAATACCACTGCTGAATACCAAGGTGATTTAATTGTCCTGAATTGCACAAGATGTAATTACTGTTTTGGCAAATGCATTCTTAAAGAAACATTAAACCACAGCAGCCTCAACCAAGCACCTGTGTGCTCCCGACCAGTTGATACCACATTCCATTGCAAAAGACTTGATACAGATAGTGAGAAAAGAAAATTGTGTGTGTGTAGGGGGGGGGGGTCTACAAAGCAACATTTAATACTGGTGGACAGCATGATGCTCAGTTACGTTTTCTGCTCCCCTGTCCCTCCTTTCGTTCCCAACTCCATCCCGTTGAATCGCATATTAAAATTGTGAAAGTTTGGAGCAGCGTAAATCCTTCAAAGTTACAGTGTGTGTGTGGGTGGTGGTGGGGATCCATTAACAGTAAAACTGGTTTCTAAATTGTTTGAATAGAAACGCAGGGCTCCATTTAAATCATAAGGGAGTGAGGCACTTAAAAATTGGGCATCGTGTTTCACAGTAATAAATAGCACACTGATTCAACTTCCCAGTTGATCCCACGGTTTACTTATGTACAAGAAGGGAAATAGACTCCTGAAGCCACTGTGATTTACTTCTTCGAAATAAGACTCTTTGTGTTAGCTTAAATCATTACTGGAGTCCAGGGTGTATGATTTATATTGTGCCCGGACCAACCCATGTTCAAATCACATACACTGTTGTCTAAGTTGAATACATCGCTGGGCGTTCATTTGGCTTTGACCGAGGTCTTTGGCTTTATACAACAGGAAATGGTGAATCGAATCTGAGATGTATTTTTCAAATATTATGCTGGAGGAAACCTGCAGCTCTTTAGAGGCATGGCGTTGGCTCCCACGTCCCATGTCAACACAACCATTCCCAGTGTGACAGCAACAGCCCATCATAGGAACATGAAATGGCAATGCACAAGAATCATCAGAAACACTATGGTAAAATTGGTGATACTTACAGCTAGCTGTGTCATTTTCTGGCTTCCCCTGGAAGTGATGTAGCAGCATAGCTGAAGTCTCCTTTTTATTTATTTATTTTTACTTCCTGCTGCTTTATGGAGTGGTGGCAGGCAACTAGGGCTGCTACCACATGGCTTCCTGCTATAGCAGTAGTCCTAGGTAGTTCCTTCAAAAAACTATTTCCTTTCTGCTTTGACTGACAGCTGATTGCCACCAAGGGAAGGATACGACCTCCAATAGAGAAAGGCCTGCTAAGCCCAGCGGTCCCATTGGTGTTTAGGTTACGGCTGTGTTTACACCAGTTTTGCTGGATCAGGACCAGCATATCTACCTTCTTCTCACTCAAGAAACTCTGATCTCAACTCAACATCTGACAAAGAATAGCTGATCTTCATGTTCTTTTTTTAGCCTAATCGTCTACCTTCTGGGTTCTTCTGATATTTGTCAGCATATAATTAAAGAAACACAAAACTAATCCTTGTGTTCAAAATTCAGCAGATTTGATATTAAAGGCTCCGGAGCGGGAGTACAGGATGGGGATAAGACACATCTTTAATCTACTAAACTTTTGCTCGCAACCCATTTATCATCTAGGCCTACAAGAATCTCTCCCCTTTTTTGCCTGGTGCCTTCTAGCTCTAAAAAAAAAAAAAACCAAGAAGAGAGAAGGCCATAAGCACCGAGGCCATAAAAATCCAGTTGATAAAACACATCAAAGGGTTTGCTAGAGAGGGAACACTTCTAAGAAGAGATTGGATAATGACCACATAGAACAGGTGCAATTTAAGAATGAGAAATTAAGTCACAGGAAGCCAGAGGAGCCAAGGGATGAAAAAATAAATTCTGCAAAACTGAGAACCCTATGATCACATCATTCTTCTTGGGAAAGAAAATGGCTTTGCCACGTTCCTTACTCCAGTGTGATAGTTGCTTCTATGGCAAGAGCAGAAATTCCCAACCAGGGGTCTTGGGAAGGCTGGGGTTTTGTGAGAACACCCTGGGGGTTCTGCAGTCTATCTCAGAAGTTTGGATGATCCGTGACATTGCTAGATGCCCACTGTCCCTGTTGCTCTACAGGCCTGGTCTCTTTCTCACCATCTACTTAGACAGTAGATTCATCTGTGACACCCCCCCCCCGATATTTAGCCACTATGGTTTTACATGTAGTTTAAAGTCGTTACTGTGGTTATTATCCTCTGCTGCCAACAGGAACCCCTCCCTGTCCTCCTCCAAGTGATGGTGTTTGGTCTGTTTAGCCTGGAGAGGAGATGACTGAGAGGGGATTTGATAACCACCTTCAAGTATTTAAAAGGCTGCCATGTTGAGGATGGATCAGAGTTGTTTTCTCTTGCCCCAGAGGGACGGACCAGAACCAATGGGATGATATTAATTCAAAAGAAATTCCATCTAAACATCCAGAAGAAGTTCCTTACAGTTAGAGCGGCTTCTCAGTGGAACAGGCTTCCTCGGGAGGTGGTGGGCTCTCCATCTTTGGAAATGTTTAAACAGAGGCTGGAGAGCCATCTGACAGAGAAGCTGATTCTGTGAAGGTTCATGGGGGTGGTAGGTTAGTGTGGATGAGTGATAAGGTTGTGAGTGTCCTGCATAGTGCAGGGGGTTGGACTAAATGATCCAGGAAATCCATTCCAACTCTATGATTCTATGATTCTATGATGTTTGGTGGGCTGGTGCACAAGGGACTCAATACTGAGATGGATCTTTTGACGGCGAGTAGATTTGAGTGTGGTTCTCCTTGACCGAACACCACTGATCTAACCAACCCCCTGTGTCAAAGAGATTCCCCAGGATCCAGATGAGATGTTGGCCATAACGTAAAGGAGGCCATATACGGAAAAGACGTTTCCTGTTGACAGAGATCTTTCAACGGGATAGGCCATGGAATCGGAACTGGGAGCTTCTGCCCACGGAGTATGATCACGGAGCCACGTTCCAAAGTTGCCATGTAACACAATCTGGTGGAAAAAAGGAAATACACAGCTGTCTTCTTTATCCAGGACCATCCTTTAGCACAGGGGTAGTCAACCTGTGGTCCTCCAGATGTCCATGGACTACATTGCTGTCAGGGGTCTCATGGGAATTGTAGTCCATGGACATCTGGAGGACCACAGGTTGACTACCCCTGCTTCAGCAGACCACCTCTAGGGTAGAGAGCTGCAGACTTCCTAAAGGAAAGACTTTACATTCTACTTAAAGCAGATGCATGCTGATTCGAAAACCTATCCCAGCCACCAGAAACCTTTCCAAGGGACACAAAGAGATATATTTTGGCACAGAATCGCTACATACTTTCCCAGGCAATTTTCATGCCCCCCCCTTCTCTCCTACTCTGAAGAAGACCGACTATACTCTGTTAAGCAGTCCGGCATCATTATGCATTCTCCTCCTGTATGGAGGAGCCTCAGAATCAAATCCGTTTCCATTGTAAACTGAGAACCGAGGAAACATTTATTTTAAATATTGTACAGTAGCTGACATTTGCAATATTTCATCCCGCTCTGTTTTAAGTGGCGTTGCGAGCAATCCTGGCATAAAGCAAAGTCTCTGATCATGCCTACAGCTGTAGACAGCTTTGATTATATTTTTTCCCCTTTGATGTTCAGCTTTTCCTGGCAATTTTTGCATAGGACTTCAGCCCTCCTTGGAAACAAGCTATCAGTTGCAGGAACCAGAGAAGGGCCAAGGCGTTCGGAGGCCTGATATAGCTGCATGATTCCTCCCACTACAGTCAAGACTATTTTAATGAATTTTCTTTTTAAAAAAATGTTTCCTTGAACTGCACTTTTAATGGTCCTCCACCACTACATCCTGTATTTTCACCCATCCAATTTGCATTGAGTCATAATCTTTTTTCCGATTTGACAGTTCCCTTGACCCAGGTCAGATGTCAAAGTTGGTAAAGGACTGCTAGAACTCATTGTGTGCTGAAGGATGTCAACCAATTTAAAGCCTAGTTTAGTTATAACACCATGATGGGGATGTTAGCCATTCAGTTGAATCCAAATCTTGGCGATCCTACGGTTCAAATGTAGCCACGATTTTTGATCCTGCACTACTTCTTTCAGTTATAGAATGCTCTGCCCAGTGGTTTGATTGTATCTAACCACCGCATTCTTCGTCGGACTGGTTTCCTTTGACCGCTGACCAATCCTAGTATAATTGCTTTCTCCATTGAGTTGGATCGCAGGATACAGCCAAAGTAAGTGAGTCGGAGTTTTGTGATTTTGCCTTCCAGGGATAGATCAGGCTTTACACACTCTAGTAGTTCCTTGTTTGCGACTTTTGCTGTCCGTGGAATCCACAGAAGCCTTCTCCAGGACCAGAGTTCAAATGAATCAACTCTCCTCTTGTCCAATTTTAATGTGATATATACACCTGTAATGCGATACGTACCTATAACACTGGAACACACAGATAGCTATCATCAAACACCTCTAAATATGTCACAATTCCACCATGGAAAGCACTGCAGTAATCATTAAACCACTCCATGTCTTAAAATAGTATAGACGGTCAGTTTGAGCCATTTGACTGCAGACGCTGAGCATGTGGTCGACCGTTTCACCCTTTCTCTTGCAAAATTGACCTTGGCTGTCATCACCGGTCTTCTGAATCTTGGCGTTTTCTTTTCGAGTGCTTGCTCTTGGGCATCTAGGACGAGTCCTTCTGTTTCTTTCTTCAAGAGTCCACTTTGGAGCTACTTCCAGGTGTTTTTGCGATTATTCTCTGTGTCATTCAGATCTTGCTGGTGCAAGCGTTTTTCCTTCCAGTTGTCAAAGCGAACGTTCATGGCAATCTTTTTGTAATCTCCTTTGGTTTCTGTTCCCTGGAATAAGTCTACTTCTGCTAGAAGCTTCTCCTCAATTTGCGCGGAGTAATCATTCATAAGAGCCTCTTGTGGCGCAGAGTGGTAAGGCAGCCGCCTGAAAGCTTTGCTCATGAGGTTGGGAGTTCGATCCCAGCAGCTGGCTCAAGGTTGACTCAGCCTTCCATCCTTCCGAGGTCGGTAAAATGAGTACCCAGCTTGCTGCTGGGGGGTAAACGGTCATGACTGGGGAAGGCACTGGCAAACCACCCCGTATTGAGTCTGCCATGAAAACGCTAGAGGGCGTCACCCCAAGGGTCAGACATGACTCGGTGCTTGCACAGGGGATACCTTTACCTTTACCTTTTAATCATTCAGGGTTCATTTTTCTTCTTCAGCTGCTTGCTTAATTTAAAGGAGGCCTCTTCTGCCTAATTTTCTCGGTAAGTCAAGACAATCAACACCACTTCTAGAGCGTCGTGAGTGATGTGTTGTCATTATCTTGAAGGCTTTATGAACCATTCCTACCTTCTAATTCGGCTTGTCTTCAATTGGTAACGCCAGGTGGGTGTCTTCGACCTGGGAAGGCTTACATGTTAAGGCCCTTTATTTTCCTGCCTCCATTTAATTTTGTTTGTAATATCCATTTAACTCTCTGGTAGTACTTATGTTTGATGTTGTCAGCTTTCAGAATAAGCCCAGTGTTCTGACGTTGTCCTTGTTTTGACATCTTGGTTTTTTCTTGCTCAACTATCTTTCCGCTATTCCAGCCTTTCCTAACTAGGGTTTCATGGAACCCTGGGTTTTCTTGATGGCCCTGGGTAGAAATTAATTTTGAGCATGTTTTAAGAAGAAGAAGAAATTTTTCAACAGAGGCTGGATAGACATCTGACGGAGAAGCTGATTCTGTGAAGATTCAAGGGGGTGGCAGGTGACAGTGGATGAGCGAGAGGGTTGTGGGTGTCCTGCATAGTGAAGGGGGTTGGACTAGATGACCCAGGTGGTCCCTTCCAACTCTATGATTCTATGTATTGTTTTTGAGATGTTAATTTCTCCGAGCCAACAGGGATGGAGCGGCACAGAAATAAAACATCTTTTTTACCTAATGCACATCATTTACACGTGCAGTATAGATACGATGCTAATTTGCTGCCTCTCAGGCAACATGGAGAAATAAGTACATTTTGCAGGGGTGGGGGGGATGGAAAAGAAATGGAAAAGGGTGTGAAGAGAAGGAACCATGGGCCCGATTTGCATCAGGGAGAAGCAAAACCAACGCAGCGCTTTCAAGTCCGAACAACAGCGATGCACAATTTCAGAACCATCTGACATGCGTAGGTGGTTCACGTCTCCCGTTTGATTTTTATGCCTTCCCTCTGATACAGGTGCAGGAAGAAGAGGGCAAGTACATCACCCAAATGAGAATCTGAACCAAGGTTTCACCCAGTCAAAACCTGATGGCCAAATCCTGAAAAGAGATGAGACATGCTGGGGATTTGGTGGAAGCATTCCTCCTAGGTGACAAAGAAAGCCCTTTCTTAAGTACCATAAGAACATTTATTTAGGTCACAGGCCCTTAACAGCAAGACAATCATAACCAGATTTGGCGAATGATGTCAGTGCATTAGCCTGAGTGGGAATTAAAAACTTACCTTACCTTTAAACCTCTTGTGTAACTACTAATACTTACAGTTATCAAATTTCATTCTTCGGCTGGTTTGTAGAGAAGCCTTGGAAGGCAGAATCATCATTTCAAAGGCCTGATACAAAAGTCTATTCAAACAATTTTGTTTGAAATAATAGACCTGAATATGAAAAAAGGGGAAAGGGGGTGGGTTGGGTGTAGCTAAGGAAATGCAATGCATATTGTTTTTTGTAAGAGTCCAGATTTTGTGTACCATGACCTGCATAACCCAAGTTAGAATCATAGAGTTGGAAGGGATCTCCAGGGTCATCTAGTCCAACCCCCTGTAGAATGCAGGAAATTTACAACTACCTGCCCACCACAGTTACCTCGATTCCATGCCCAGATGATGCCCCACTTCTCCCCACAACCAACTCCCTGTGAGGGAGGTGGGGTTGAGAGAGCCCTGACAGGACTGCTCAGTGAGAACAGTCCTATCAGGGCTGTGAGTAGTCCAAGGTCACCCAGCTGGCTGCATGTGGGGGATTGGGCAATCAATCCCGGTTTACCAGATTAGAAGCCACTGCTTTTAGCCACTACGCCATGCTGGCCATTCTTCCACCATGTCAAACAATGCCACTTGGGGCACAGGGGAACAAAAGTGTGTGGGGGAGGGGATTATATTCTCTCTGAAATTTTCCTGAACCCTCCAAATGATGTCTTTTGCCCTAGATCCTATTCAGAGGTGTCCTTTCTCCTTTACCAGTCAATGCCTGTCATAAATACTCTGATTAAAATGTAAATTCAGCCAAGTTACTGGTTTGCCATTAAGAGGATTCTCTTTCCGTTCTTTTTTTTTTTCCTGCAGGGGGAAAAAGAAACATCATCAATCAGCAGAGAGATATGCCGTGAACTCTCACTCATCAATTCTAACTATTTATGACAAATAACAAAGCTTTATATTTGCCCCAAACATGTGCTGATCTATCCATTATGGCTGGCTTCACCCTTGCGCTAATTGTACATTTCCCCCTCTAATGCATTTTTTTTGCCGTTATCTCATAGGCTAATGAAAGCTGGGAAATCAATAAATATAAATTATACATGCAAAGAAGGACTGCTGCGAACATAAAGTTTCTAATTAATTGCACTTGATTAATTTATATTCTTTAATTATCTGGCTAAGCCACAAAGAGCATAAATATCTTTGCAATCGGCTTATTGCAGTGTCAGTCATAAAGAAAAGAGAGCCGACATGGTAAATCTATGAAATCTTGCAAATGGCATTGCCTGAAAAAAAAAGAGAGAAAGAAATGCTTTGGAATCGCACATAAAATATCACAGGACTTAAGTTAAGGCACCTATGAATAATTTGAGTGTGACAAATCACCATTAAATATGGTGTATGGTTATCTGACGAAGGTTATAATGATGTTATTACTTTAAAGGTAGCAAAAAAACAAACAAACCAAAAAAGACCTCTCTAGTGAGAAGCTGAGTTTTAACCAGAAGAATTATTTAATTTTTTAAATATTTAAATTTATATGCCGCCTCTCTCGGGGCGGCTTACGGCAGCGAATAAAAACCCATACAACGTTTAAAAAAATCTAAAATACATCAAAATCAATTCCTGCCCTATCTCCAGCACCTCAGCAAACCTGGCCGCTAAGATGTTCAATTAGTGGCCAGGCACAGGGGAGAGGCTGATGGAAGTTTGGCTGGGGGCCACATTGGGTGGTGACCATAATCCCCGGCCTCAACGAAATACCTGGTGGAAGAATGCCATCTTATGAGCTCAGAAGCTCCATGAGGGCCGGCACTTTTGACGACAACTCATTCCACCATGTTGGAGCCAGGGCCAAAAAGGTTTGTAGGTTAGAAAGACTGGCTCATTATAGAAAAATAATAGAAAAATATTTGCCGTCCAGTGGAGATTGTGTGTTGAGAGAACGAATGACAGTGGTGTACTATGACAGTGGTGTACTGTACTGGAGAGCCAGTTTGGTGTAGTGGTTAGGAGTGCGGACTTCTAATCTGGCATGCCGGGTTCGAATCTGCACTCCCCCACATGCAGCCAGCTGGGTGACCTTGGGCTCGCCACGGCACTGATAAAGCTGTTCTGACCGAGCAGTGATATCAGGGCTCTCTCAGCCTCACCCACCCCACAGGGTGTCTGTTGTGGGGAGAGGAATGGGAAGGCGACTGTAAGCCGCTTTGAGCCTCCTTCAGGTAGGCAAAAGCGGCATATAAGAACCAACTCCTCCTCCTCCTCCTCCTCCTCCTCCTCCTCCTCCTCCTCCTCCTCCTCCTTCTTCTTCTTCTTCTTCTTCTTCTTCTTCTTCTTCTTCTTCTTCTTCTTCTTCTTCTTCTTCTTCTTCTTCTTCTTCTTCCATAGGAAAGGGTACCAGGAAAGAACAAGAAAAGTGTGAAGGGTACCTGGTGGGTTCTTTGGGTGAGTCTGTGTTCCTTTTTTTTCTCACAACAAAGATGAAGAAACTAGTTGTTGCAGAGGGGACTAGAATCTCTAATAACTGGACAACCCCCTATGGATTTCAAGTACATCTTCATCAGGGGGAATCTCTCAGATTCTTTTTGATTCCACTCCTACACACACTTAAACAGAGTATGCACGGCAGGGGTGGCCAAACTGAGGAACCAATCAACTGCTGAGGTGCATAGTTGTACAACATGCCCCAAAATGAAGCAGGCCTCCTTCCTGCATGGTGTCGTGGTTTAGGTCATCAGACTCTAGCCTGGAGAATTGTGTTTGATTCCTCACTCCTCTGCATGCAGCCTGCTGGATGACCTTGGGTAGTTGCATTTTTCTTAGGGCTGTTCTCGCCTCTGTTTTCTTAGCCACACCTACCTCACAGGATGTTTGTCATGGGGAGAGGAAGGGAAAGGTGTTTGTATTAAAAATCCCAACTCTTCTTCTTCTTTCATCTGTTTCCACTCCCTTCCATACTCTTTGTGGCTCTCTGCGGCCTGATTGAATGATGGCCTATGGATTCCAGTTGGATCTTCTCGCTTAAAGCAGGTCAAACTCTGCAACATGAATTCTGTTTGGTGCAGGGGTGCTCTGCAGTCAAAGAGCAGAGGGTAGCAGGAGGATATGGCACCTCCCATCTGCATTTCCCCATGTCTCTTTAAGTAGTCCTTCTAACCCTGTGTGGCATGTTATGGGTCAGAACTGTGTATAAAGCTGTGAACCTGATGTTTTCGTGTCTACTTTGGATCTGGAGAGCTTCTCAAAGAAAGGTACGGACCTCCCTTCTTCTGTGTAAGCAGCCGGGAGCTTTTTTTTTATGTAAACTGTTTTGCGAATTATACACCCCTTTGTTAAAACGAGCCATCTGTCATTGATTGGAAATCTAATCCACTCAGTTCTGCCAATTTACTGGCTCTTCATCTTCTCTTGTTAGGGCATATTTTTCAATATGTATATCTACAACATTCATAAATGTGTAAAAGGAAACAGTATCTGTCTACTGAGAGTCTCAGACAGAGGCCATCTGTCAGGGACTAAAGCTATTTTTTTTTTTAAAGAAAACATTCATCTGGGATTTGCCCTTTACAAAATAAACCCACTTAACCTTCCAATAAGATTAACTGTTATTTGTTTCCATTAAATAAAAATGACCGTGCTAATATATATTTTATAGTTCTGTAACATGGAAAGAAACACTTTGACATTTTCAGATTCTTTATGGAATCATAAAATTATGCGATTATTTTAAAAATGGGAGACTTTCTGGGACTTTGCCATTCACATGGTAATGTTTTCATCAGGGCTTGGAGAATGTTCCCTCTTTTGTTTCCTTATGATTTTTGAATATCTAGTTCTTTGATTTCTATTGCTGGTTGGGTAGATTTATCTGCATGGTAAACATACGTTGTAGGCTATTTGTATGATAGTTATATGTTTAAAGAACATAATTTATATTTTAATGTACTGTCGTACATGGAAAGAAAAAATAGTAGATTCAGAAAATAGTGCTAAATACAAAGAAAGAAGATATTAATCAAAACAAGAAGGATGTTTGGGGAAATTAAAATATCTCTCATTTTCACTCACACCTCTGATATCCTTAAAGGAAAATACTCAGGATAAATCATTTTCATGATGAAAAATAAAGATGGGCATATAAAATTCTCATGTTTCACAAAAACTGAAGATAGTTACATAGGTAGGGATGGGCACAAACAGGCTGACAAAGTAAAGGGAATCACCAATTTCAGCCAGTTCGTGGTTCACAAAGCGATGTCCAAAAACTGAAGAACCACTATGAACCTCCATGAATTTTGATGCAGTTCATGGTGGTTTGTGAAGCATAGCATGCTCCCTGCTGCTCAGCTATTTGGTTGAAATGGCTAAGAGCCATTTAAAACCCTACTTTCTGCTCCCCTCAAAAAGCTGTGGGGAGCAGAAAGCAAGGGTTTCCAAACAATCAAACAGCTGAGTGGCAGTCCCCACTGATTAGCTATCTGGAAACCCCTGATTTCTGCTCCCTATGATTTTAGTTTGTTAAGAAAAGACATTCATGTCAAACTCATCCTTTACATAGATTCAGATAGCTTTCTGCCCATCCTAAAGATGCAATGTGAAGGAATCAGAAATCAAACCGTTGTTTAAAAAACAAAACAGGCTGAAATGAATGGCACGCACTCTGCGTACGCTGAAGAAGTCAACCATCTCTTAACAATAGTGCAAAACTAAGACGGGGCTATTTTCGTCTTGAAAATTAAAGGAAGTTCTATCATTTGGGAGTGTTTTAACAATTTGGCACCAGCCAAGCAGAAACTACTTACCCTTGGACAGATGTTGACACAGTGTTTGCCAGACACCAAACTCGAAGAGCGAGGGAAAACACATGTAAAGCATTATACTCACAGGCCTTCTCTTCTGTGACTTGGAGGCAGAGGTGCCAAACCCCAAGGTAGCCACTAAATGGTCCTAATGTTGACGTTCTCAGCTGTAATAAAAAAAACATGGCTATTCTTACAGGGCCTGTTTTCATAAGCTTCTATTTTCCTGGTTCGATCCTTGAAGTATTGATCTCCCATTAAGCATCTGCTTAGGTTCTCAGTGGTGTGGAGTGCCTGTTGGCTGGGGTGGTGAGAAAGCAAGGACCTCAGGGCATGGTCTTGTACAAAGAATGATGGGAAGGAATCCCCAGATTCACCTAGGGCCAAACACACTCATTAAGGCTGTTGTGACAGAAAGCAGGGAAAGTATCCCATCCACACCAGATTAGCATTAAAAATGATTATTATTTATTGGATTTGTACCCCATGCTTCACCAGAGTCTCGGAGGGGCTAACAATGTAATTACAATACAACATAGGGCTATGTTAAGATACAATATAAAAATCTTAAAATAGTAAAATACAGCCAAAATGAACTTCTAGTGGCCATTGGTTTATGGAGCAATTTCCAATATCAGTAACAATAACGATGACGATGACGATAACAATAACAATAACAATAACAATAACAATAATATATCCCACTCTCTCTTTCCCAAATGGGACTCAGAGTGGCTAATGGCATACAAAATACACCCGATACAAAAATACAAAAGATACAATTAACTTAAAATACATATATAAAATGATTAAAAATCTATCATCATTAAAGTCTATCCACTCTCAAGTAGGACAGGATGAGGGGATGGTGAAGACACAGCAGAAGCACACCAGCTGCCTGGTGGATCACAATCATTCCAAGGCCGTCCGAAAAAGAGCAGCCTTGCATGTTCCTATGGAACCCATGGAAGTCCTGCAGGCAGCTGGTTCCATGGGAAGAGAGACACACACAAGGTGGGCCATTCATGGTCCAGGGACTTCAATAAATACCAAGATAGTGCAGATAGGACCCTGAGAATCCTACTGACACCAAATCTGGCAGCCAACTTTGGAAACTCCTGGAGATTTGAAGATGGAACCTTGGGAGGACATGCACCTCAGCAAGAACAATGCTATACACTCCATGCTCCAAAGCACCCTTTTGTTGTTGTTGTTGTTGTTTGCAGAGGAAGTGATCCCGTCATCTGGAGATGTGCTTTAATCCCTATCTCCCACCTGGAGGCTGGCATCCCAGTCTACCTGTGGCCTGAATTCTTACCATCTGAGCTGCAAAGAAATGTACTTCTTGCAGATTTGGTGCCAAACGGATAGACGTTACTCATAGCTAACACACATTGCTTGTGATGCGATGTTGGGGTGTACCAATAATCACGAGCAAGCCTACATAGGGACAAGGAAATAATGCAAGGTTTAAAAGCAAAACTAGTCAACAACACGGGTTTGATTTGCCCAGGGGTGAAGCTGCTAAATGGACACCGAAGGGATGAGAAATTCAACATCCTCCATCCATGCTAACGTCTGACCATCCAGGGGAAACAAAATCACAGCTCCCTCCCACAAAGTACACTCCAGGTGAAGTTCACAATCTTTGTGACTTTAGCTGGTAGAGGTGTCTTGATAGAAAACCCCGCGCTTGCACAGTTTTTGAGTACAATTAACCCCCCCCCTTGCCTATTTTTAGTGACAGGATCAGATTATTTTAAGTTGCGTTTTACAGAAAACCCTTCTTTACTGAAACATAAAGGCTGTAATAAAGACAATACAATGTTTTGAAACTGTTTTAAATCCTTCACTCAGCGTTGCTTCTACAGATTTAACATGTAGGGGTTCTAATCTTACTGCTACTAATTAGTGCCTTGGTATAATTGTGCCAACGGGGTGCTTGGCACCATAATTACTATCGAGAGATTCTGGTGGGGCTGTAACATGCCCACATAATATGGATATGTCTACGATTACAGAGCAGTCACCTTTGTATGTTGGCTTGTGCGCTGGATTTTTAACCAAGTGAGGGGTTATTTCGTGGAATTATAAGTGCTCTGAAGGCATATAGGTTTGTGGGATGTAAGCATTCATATCCCTCTCAAACACACACACACACACAACATCCAGTTTCTTGCTTGGTCTAATTCGTTAACTAGAAAATATGACAACTTCTGAAAAATGCATTTTTCAACTGGACACAAAGCTGGTGGTGGCAGGTCATGCTTTCACTGAAATTACACTGGGTTGCAAATGCATTGAGGAACAGAATCGAATACAGAATAGAGGGTACCTTTATCGGGATAACATAAGATAAATTATTCTTGTTCTAATAATATGATAACATAATATAGACAATCCTTCAATAAAGTATAATGCAGTAGGCACTGGATTACGAAGTGGTCATATAGTAGCATGCAGTTTACAGTGAGGTACACAAAAATTGTTTAGCCGATATGGGATTCAGATTGATTTACCCTTAGTATTGTGGATAATACCTTGGCCTCTTCTTAGATGATCTCTGGATTCCTTTAATCTAATATTCTAGGTATTATTTGGTTCTCAACTTGTCAATTTCAGTTTTTTTCAGTGTTTGACTAGCACTATTGGCAAGTAGAGAAATCTGGGGAACTCCACCCAAAGGTTTTGTAAGGTGGCAGGAACGCCACATTCAGGACACAACCTTGCAGTGAGAATTTGTCTAGGTACAGTTGTCCCAATATTAATATATCAATTCCAGCTGAATAGATGAAGCTGCCGTATACCAAATCACTTCCATGGTCCATCAAGGTCAATATTGTCAATTTAGAGAGGCAGCAGGTCTTTAACAATGCCTATTATTGGATTATTATTGAAGAGCCTCTTGTGGCGCAGAGTGGTAAGGCAGCGATATGCTGTCTGAATCTGTCTGCCCATGAGGTTGGGAGTTCAATCCCAGCAGCCGGCTCGAGGTTGACTCAGCCTTCCATCCTTCCGAGGTCGGTAAAATGAGTACCCAGCTTGCTGGGGGGTAAACGGTAATGACTGGGGAAGGCACTGGCAAACCACCCCGCATTGAGTCTGCCATGAAAACGCTAGAGGGCGTCACCCCAAGGGTCAGACATGACTCGGTGCTTGCACAGGGGATACCTTTACCTTTACCTTTTTATTATTGGATCTTTCAACTGGAAATGCCGGGGATTGAACTTGGAACCTTCTGCATACCTAGAAGATGGTCTGCTGCTGAGCTGCAGCTCCTTCCCAAAACCACACCTATGCATATTAACGTATGTAATGTCTTTTATGTTGGCACAGGACCACCAGCCTATGAGGTGTCCTTTCTTCCTGTCTACCTTGCAACACAGCTCTTTGTCCTTCCTTCCTTCCTTCCTTCCTTCCTTCCTTCCTTCCTTCCTTCCTTCCTTCCTTCCTTCCTTCCTTCCTTCCTTCCTTCCTTCCTTCCTTCCTTCCATATTCTAATCAAATCCCATAATCCAAGTTCCATTCCATCATTTATGAGATGTGTCTGATTGATTAAAAAAAAATCATTCTGTAATCCAGCTCAGTTTGATTTGCCCAGTGACAAAGGTGACAGATAAATGAAGTAAATAAATACCTAAAGAATGCACGCACAAATTTAATTTTGTGGCGACCCCACTTTCATGCCTATCTATGTGCCAGAAGACCTAGATTCTTGAGATCCTTGGAAAGACAGACTCTGCAACGAATACCGCATCATGTTGCTTTTCAGTGCTTTCCAAAGAATCGGCACTGGGCATGTGCGTTGCCACGTTAACGAAAGAGACGCGTCTTTAAAAGCCAAAGCCTCGCTTTAGTGCTCCGATCCATTTGAAAGTGACAGGGAACCAATATCTGATTGCCGGTCGATGGCATTAGCATGTCGTCTCCTGCCCGCCATCAGGCGGGTGGCCGTTAGGAAAGGGACAGAGAGCACAGCCTTCACAAAAGAGCGGGCGATGAGAACAGCAGTCTCCATAGAGCCTTTTAAGCCAGGGGAAAGCGGAAGCAGACATGTGGACCAAGGTTTTGAAAGTGTTCTGGAAGGGCCAGGCCTGTTCAATCAGGACAGGATCCATTTGACTTGTCCGGTCAAGTGAGGAATGTAGGGGAACTCCAGAAAGGAGTTAGAGCAGTTGGCCCTTTTCCGTCATTAACTTTCTGCACCCCTATGGGTGCAGCCGCCATCTTGTCTGAAAGGAGCGATGCATCTATCTTCATCCTTCGGGAATGCACACATCCATGGCAAAACAGATTGTTGTCCTTGGTGAATTGTTTCAGTTAATCATGGTGGGCTCCATTAGGGCTAGGATTTCCCCTGTTTTAATATCTGCTCTTTTTAAAACGTGTGCTTTATCTGCAGTTCTATGCTGCTTGGGGAGCAGGGAGGGTTTTCTCCACCCCCCCCCCCAGTATAACTGAACATAAAAGTAAAATAAATTACAAGCCCAGCTGGACCAGGCCTTTGTTTCCGACAGCAGCCAAGCAGATGTTCTTGGGGAAAGCATGACCACCACTGGGGGAGGGGGGTTGCCCCCAGCATCTTTTATTCAGTGGTATACTTCCTCTTAAACTGGAGGTTCCACTCAGCGGTCGTGGCTCATGATCAGTTTATGGCTTATCATCTGTGAAGACCACATTTGGGAAAAGATTCCACTGAAGAAGCTATAGCCACAAGAGGAACCAGATCTGAATCTGGTAACTCTTTATTTTATTTTTTCTGTTTGGATGCCCTTGGGGGCTCAGGGTGGCTCGCAACATAATCATATAAGATATTACACAATAAAATAGCATATAACACCCTGATTTCATTAAATTAAAAACAGATATTCAAATCTAACAGCTTTGGAAGGGGTGCCTCCTCTTTAGAGAAAGGGGCACCTAAAATGTTCCTTTACTAGTCAGTATGTGGGTTTTATGAGCATCTCAGGAATGGTGGCTGAACAATTGATTCTTATTTCTGGGCCTGGATATTAGGAGACCAACAAGATTTCAGGGTGTAAAATGTGGGGGGTATACTTGTAAGGAATTTTTTTTGGGGGGGGGTATCCATAAGAGTTTTCTCTGCTTCCTCCCCCCCCCCCCGTGAAATGTGTTTCTTTGGCAACCAAACAGACCGTGCTCACGCACACACCTGTCATGTAAGATATCCTTTGGATGAAACCTCTCTTCTCCCCCTCCCTCTTTAAGCTTTTAAGATAATCTCTGAGAAATCATCAAACTATCAAAAGGAATCAATGGGACAGAAAAGGTTCCCATCATCCCTAACAAAAATCCATAACTTTTGCATTTTAATAGAGACACGACACCACTGTACCCGTCATTTTCCTTCTGATGTGCTCCTTTGATTTCGCTCTTATCTCGCCGAACTCTTGACTTCCCCAAGAAAAGGGATTATTGAATGGTATGTTTCCCTTAGATGCTCTTGTTCATTCAAGTAGGCTGTACTTAAAGGATGTCAGAGGCTCCGTTCGGCTCCTGGCTCCAGGAGAAATCACAGGGGACTGTCATCTTAATATTAATTGGGTCTAGTGCAGGAATCTCAATACAAGGAGGAAGAGGTTTTTTTTCCCTTTTTTTGAGAGAGAGAGAGGGAGAGAAGGCAGCTACAAAGACAAACATATTTAGCAGAACAATTATGATAATTGCAGAAACATGGTGAGGAGAAATAAGTTGATCTGATTAAAGGGCACTTCTTCATGATCAAATATTAATCAGCTGTCTTCCTTCTAACCTGCCTTGGACTTAAGAGGCTTCTTATGGCTTTATGTATTTAGTAGATTGGACGCTGCTGAACTCATCGGACCTGGTAATATGGTACATCCAAGTCAATACAGTAAAAGGATCTGAGAAGAAAGAGTGTAATCCACTTAAATTAAAAATAGACACAGGGCCAAATCATAAAACTTCCAATTGACAGGAAAATACAGTCAAATCCATCAGAATTTAAAAAAACAAAACAAATATATGCTCAAAAAGGAGGCTGACCAGAGTCTACATTCTCCCCTCCACAAGTGCTCCTTCTCAGAGTACAAATTATAAATATTTCTTTCCCCGTTAATAACATCTTAATCTCTTAACTCATCAACCTCATAACTAAAACATCCGGACAGTGACTTAAAGTGTTCCAGACATGCTTAATGCTCAGCAAAGATAGATTAAGAGAATGATATATATCTCAATTGGGCTAAGTATGAAATTTAATTTGGTTTCAAAAACACAGAGATGCAGCCCAGGTCACTTAAAAGCGCATGATTCTGAGGTTCCTCCTTTCGGCTCCTCGCTTGTTTGGTTTGTGGTGTTTTTTTGTAGAATTGTTCAGGCCATCAAGGAAATCTGTTGACCTGAGTATTATATTATTATTTTTTAAACTGTTATTTAGTGTGACCGCCATGGTCCCTTCCCTTCATGCACATCAGAAAGGCAACTTGTTGCTGATCCAGGATGGAAAACCCCAAAAGAAAAGCCAGATGCTCTATTTCGAACAAACCTTCCACAAATGAAACACTTTTGCTCCATTTTACGTAACATACATGGGCTCTTGACATTTCTTCTTCTTCTTTTCTTTGTCCTTGAGTGGAACAGGAAAGGTTCCCATCATCCTTAATAAAGATCCATAACGTTTGCATTTTGGAGAGAAGGAAGGCTATCCATCTGGACTCTTGAAATGTACACAACATTTCATGAGATGCAAACATTATGCAATGTTTTTGCACAGCACCAGGGTGGCATTCTGTAACATGCTCAGGTAAGGGCATGCACACAGACATGTGCTCAGGCAATATCTGGAGGCATGTTGAAGCCAAATAACAAAAGTCCATACAGTCGTGGCCCATTAAACCCTACTGGGAGTGCTTGTCTTTTTCTGGAGTTTGAACCTCCAAATCATATTACACAGAGATGATGCATGTAATCACATGCATGTATACTGCACAGCTCTTGTTATATACATTTTCCCCACACTAGTCTACTCTTTGAATTTGTGTCTGTCTCTGTTGCTACTCATCCTCACCCAACGCTTAAAAAAAACCCCAACAACCTTGATTGACGCGGGCGCACAGAAAATTCAGGCCGTCCTCCGAAAACCCTCTTTCTTGGAAGTGAATTCCAACCAACTGGATTTACTCTGCAGTAAACATGTTTATGAAAAGGGCAACAGTCTGAGTTAGAAAGTTTACGATCGCCCCCCCCCCCCCGCCCTCCTGAACGGTTACATCGCAGGCCAACCTCCAGCCTCTCCTTTCTACATCTTTATTTATTAAGAAGAATTAACTACACATAAACTCTGCAGAAGGTAAAGCAGAGCAGGGTGTGGGGGGGGCTTATCTCCCAGTGTAATTAGCCTGGTGTTTCTGCTTTATTAACTCCGATACAACAGTGTCCTGCCCTCTGTCACCGGGGGTACTAATAGATGATAATCAGGACGATTTGGAAACCATACAAATTAAATGATGAAGTGAGAGGAAGGGAACGGACCCAACCGAGCTGAAGGACAAGAGGGTTCAGCTCATTTGAATACACGTTTCCAGAGTGCCTAAACAGCAGCAAATCCCCTTCTAAGATAAAGCTGCAATTTTATTTTTGAAGCATCTCTTGGAAATGTTGCCAGCCATTGCAGTTGTGTCGATTCTGCATTATTATTATTATTATTATTATTATTATTATTATTATTATTATTATTATTATTATTATTATTATTATTATTATTATTATTATTATTATTATTATTATTTATTTATTTATTTATTTATTTATTTATTTATTTTTCAAGGCCATCGGTTTCCCAAAGACGGCCGCAAGAGTTCAGAAGTCCTCAAAAGACAATTCCGTCAGGGCGTTGGATTTTTTTATTTTTAAAATAAAAACGTGAAGTGTAGATTTGCTTTTTTAATCAAAGGGACACGGTTGTTTCCGAGGGAGTAGTTCGACAGGACTGCATCGAAATAGCTTTTGAAAAATGTTTAGCGGTTCAGTCCGGTGGCCTCTTCGCAGAGCTCTGAAAAGTATTTAGGTTACATTTCTATAAGAGTGTGCTTCTCAAATAGACATACGGAGTCCTTAAAGTTCCATCTGCTACTAAAACACACACACACACACACACACACACACAACTGGCCTTCACATCTAAAGAGATTCCTGAGAGCCCTTAAAACTTGCTGTATGTGTTTTGTCTCACCTACATTAACTTTACTGGCATGCATTTAAAAAAAAGGGGGGGGGCCATTCACATGTGTTCTTTTCAACTTCAAAACCCTTTACCTCCCATATACATATAAAATTGTCGAGAACATTAAGTTCAAATCTCTGTTTTGTTCTCAGAAGTGAGCAGAGCTTTATAATGACATGGCTAATGATCCAATACATCATAGCGTGCCACGGATCCCTCGCATTGATTCCTGCGGTCAAAAGCATCCAAGGGCAAGACGCATTCTCTGTAAGACAAAAAAGAAAAAAAAGAAAAAGAAAAGAAAAAAGGAATTACATACATTGTCCAAAGTGGCTTCTGATCTTTATTTCAAGCCTTTAAGAAAAAGAAAAAAAAGCTTCCTATCAAATCCATTTTATTGCTCAAAACAAACAAACAAAAAGGAGCCCTGTCCAAATCTAATATTATGTTGGTCCTTACAAGCAGGCACAACCCTGCCTTATTCTAATGGTCAGAGCATTGTCTCTGTTTTGCACTTTATTGACTTTTTAAAACAAATCATTCTTTTTGGATAATTTTGCCATAAGAACCTGAAGATTTTCCAAAGGCCTGCTATTAAAAAGTCTTCAAACGTCCTCCAAGGAAAGATTCCCTGGGCAGCTATGCACTGCTTGTAGTGGAATGTCACTAAAAAAACAAACAAACCCAAACCCTTGAGTTCAAATACTTACACAATGCAAAACTTTAATTGTTCCCTGTCATTGTCTCCTGTTTGGGAAGGGGGGGGGGGGATGTGTAGCTCACAACTGCCAATCCCCCTGTAGCCCACCGGTTCCGAGTTATTTCAATCAGGCACAGAGTACATTTCTGTTTAATGCAAGAAGCCACCATGGTTTCGGAAAGGTGAAACTCTTTTTCTTGTGTGTGTTTCAAGTGGTTACACTCACAGGCCATACGCAAGGCTCGATCACCAATTGCGTTCTGATAGGCAGAGTTGCTTTCCATCCACCTTGACAAAAGGTCTCCCCGGTCCATCCGGAATCAAGATTTATTTTTGTGTGTGGCCATTAGCTATTTTTCTTCCTTGGGGCTGCCTGATATACAGTGTTTTCATTTATACGGGCCTTGAATACATTATGGGAGACAAAGTGGTATACATAGAACCCTAACCAGTTGCTTGAAAAAGTGTACAGACCTCTGCTTGTTTACCATGAGGAGGGCTCGTCTTATAGCCCACATAAAAAAAAAAAAAAACACGTTGTACTTGTCACGGACTAACACATGCAAAAAAAAAAGAGAGAGAGAGAGAAAGAGAGAGAGAACGAAAGAAAGAAAGAAACCTTGGAACAATCTGATCTACAATTCAAATGATTTCCATTTCCCCCTGTGCATTTGATTTTTACTGTCTGGAAACCATTGCAAAAATAATTTTTTTTGGGGGGGGGGTTATATAACCTCCACGCTAAGAAAGAAAGTCTCAATATCAAGCTTTATTTCTTAATCTGTGTCGTTTTATAAATTAGAAAAAGAGAAGAAAATACATCTCGGGAGCCTTTTTGGTCCCCCCCCCCAAACTAAAAACCAAAATAAAACACACCCGCCTTGCTCATTCCCAGTTATTTATTATTATTAAGTGACTTCACTAGGCGATTGGTTATATTGAAAGATTTCTCAATTTTGTCATAAATGGATTCTCCCCTCCCCCCCCATTCTCTGGTCTAAATCACAACCACAACGACAAAGGTTACTTACAGTTTTTTGCATGGCTTTCCCCCCCTCTCAATGTTTTAAAAAAGGGATTTGGATTCAGAATTTTGCCTCCCTTGTTTAGAAGAGATCTGCATCACAATGCCAGTTTCAATGGGCAACTTTGACTGCTCCACTAGGGGAAGAAGACATGTGAGCAACTTAAGCCTGAAAACACTGCCAGTAAAATACTCTTCCAGACCAAAGGAAATCACTACTTAATTCGACAAACATTTGTTTGAGCTCGGGAATTGCATTTGAAACTTTTTCCTTTAAAAAAAAACAAAACACGGCAATGCTCTCATTCAACCATAGGCAGGCTATGGAGATTTATAAGATGCAACACAGCACCATCTGCTGGATCCGCCATGGGTTCTGGGGATGCCAGAGAAGGGACAGGAGAGATGTGTTGCTACTGCAAAGTTCAAAGCCAGCCTTCAAGTTGCAGCCAATTTGTCAGAGTTCTTTGGACCAAGACAAGGTCTCGCCCTGTGAACCCGGTTGGCAAAGATCAACAAAAGCTGCATTTCCGGCAATGAAGCATCAGACCGGAAGATTGTGTGCTGTAACCCTAGATGAACATTCCAACTCGCTTCTGATATCACAGTTCTGTAGGGGTGCCAACTCTGGGTCGGGAAATTCCCAGGGATTGGGGGGAGAGTTGGTGTTTGGGGGGGCAGGGTTTGGTGTGGCAAAGGACCACAGAGGGGCAAAATACCACTTGGTCCTCCCTCTGAAGCAGCCGTTTTCTTTAGGGGAGATGATCTCTGTCATCTGGTGGTCAGTTGTGATTCTGGGAGGTCCCCAGACCTCATGTGGTCGTTGGCAATTTCTGCAGTTTCTTACTCATGTTCTGAAAGCACCAGGCATGGAAGTGGTCAGAAATGACACATGTATGTACCAGTTTGAGCAAACTAGTTCCTGATGGGAAATTCCTCCACCATGGAACTAGGAGAGCTTTTTCTACAATGTATGTGGTGTGTGTGTGTGTGTGTGTGTGTGTGTGAGAGAGAGAGAGAGAGAGAGAGAGAGAGAGAGAGAGAGAGAGAGAGAGAAACTGGCTACTTTACAGGCGGTCCTGTAACAGTAGTTCACTTTATCAGGTTTAATCAGAACTGGACAGGTGACCCATATGGATCATCTTGAACACTTGAAATTAAGAAATTGACACCTTTTTTTTAATTTTTTTGAAATTAAGAAATTAACACTTGAAATTAAGAAATTGAGCCTTCGGGGAGGGCGGTATATAAATCTAAATAAATAAATAAAATAAATAAATAATTATATGTGGCTTGAGCAATCTGTAGGACTGCTTGTCTGTCTATGCCCCCGGCAGGGCACTCAGGGCCCCCAGGACTACCTGGCTTTAACCAGGGCCAAGGGTTTCTTGGCCCTGGCCCCAGCCTGGTGGAACAAGCTCCCGGAAGAGCACAGGGCCCTGCCAGAGTTATCAGCTTTCCGCAGGGCCTGTTAGACGGAGCTCTTCCGCCAGGCGTATGGTTGAGGCCAGGTTGAGATCCCGGAATTATCATCAGGGGATTCCCAAGAGCTGGCCGGATCAGGACCCTCGCTCCTAAAGAAAGAGCTCTGGACTGCTAGCTGGGCAGGGAGGAGGAGACGGGGAGTTAAATCCAATGGATAGCCATCTTTTAATGTATTGGGGATTTTAAGGGTTGTGTGTTTTTATTATTTTACTGTAAACCGCCGCGAATCTTTGAGAGCGGTGGTATATAAATCAAAGAATAAATAAATCAATTACAGATTATAAAATTTCTGACACGTCTCTCACTGCAAATGCAAAGCAAAGCATTGGGGTGGGGGAGTGCTTGCACCCTTGGGTGAAGAACCGTGGAGCCTGCATCTTTGATTTCACCATATGCTCCGCTGCCAGATCACACAGGAAAGAGCTTCTAAACCAGGGGTAGTCAAACTGCGGCCCTCCAGATGTCCCTGGACTACAATTCCCAGAAGCCCCTGCCAGCATTCGCTGGCAGGGGCTTCTGGGAGTTGTAGTCCATGGACATCTGGAGGGCCGCAGTTTGACTACCCCTGTTCTAGACAAATGGGGTGGTGAGAAAACTGCAACGCAACGGAGTGTTCGGGAAAGGAAAGCGTTATCCCCCCTAATTCCATTAGAGGGCTTTGGTGGTTGCAACATCTGGAAAAGTTTTGGCTTAATAGATGTTTTGAATACAAATCTCTATTTAAAAATAGAAATTGGTGTCCAGAGTAATGCTGACCCTAAAACTTCCTTCCTAAAGAGTCTTTTTTTTTGAGGGAGGGGGGGATGTTTTGCCAGTTTACAACTTGAGAAAATGAGACCGGAGCCCATTCCGTTCTGACCACTTCAGAATGATCAACATTCATCTTATTACTATTAATAATAATAACAACAACAACAACAACAGTAATAATTTTAATTTCTAAAACTGTTAAAACATTCTACAGTTATCTATACAATTGACTCAGTCACAGAGGGGGTTTCTGTTCTTCGGATAATCTTTTATTTTCCCTCCCATTGTTTCCCCTCGATGTTTGAGCAGGAGTTCTACCAGGCAGGCCAGCCAACCCAATGATATGGGGGTTCTCTTCCTGGCCTGAACCATAGCTCTGAAGAAAGAGCTCTACCTTTCAGGCCCTGCAGAAATGGTTAAAGTTGGCAGACCATTCCACCATCTCAGTAGGTGAAGTATTGCAAATGGGAAAATCCAAGACGAGGGGGGGGGGGGACACCGATTCCTTCATCAAGGCTCCAGAGTGATTTTTGTGTATGTATGGGAGGAGAGGAGGTATGTTAAACTATCAGTGGATCCCTATCAGAAATAAATCTTGGCATGTGCAAGATCTGCAGTGTACATAATTGAAAAGCTTATAATAATATCTTACAGGGAGCATCAGTGGGGATGTATATTTCCTGAATTTCTTAAAATACCCTCCACCTATGTCCCGATTGGCTCAGTAGGAGACTTCCTGCTCCTTTGAGCACACTTCCTCTCTGCTTGCCTCCTGAACAGACTGAATGAAAGAACAACAGGATTGTCATCACAACTCTTGGTGTAGTGGTGGGTGTCATGGTTGAATCTGGAGATCTAAATTTGATTCCCCACTCCTCCTCTACATAGAGCCAGCTGGGTGACTTTGAGCAAGTCTCAGTTCTCTCAGAGTTCTCGCGACCTCACCTACTTCACAAGGTGTCTGTTGTGGGGAGAGGAAGGGAAGGTGATTGTAAGCTGCTTTGAGATTCCTTCAAGTAAAAACAGGGTACAAAAACCCCTCTTCTTCTCTCTTACTCACCAAGTGTGTTTCTCTTCACATTAAAAGTATTTTATTCTTTAAGCAGCTTGGTGCCATGCTCCTATAGCATCTTTAAACTCTGCCAACAATAAAAGTCGGGTATAGATACCTAAATAATAAATAAACGAATCCCCTAAGTCTGGTTTCATAAAGCTTTGCAGAACCTTGACCTGGCTCTGTGGAAAAGCCCTTTTTGTTATTCATTTCCTCAGCCTCTGATGGCCTTTTCTTGAGATCCTGGCCAAAGAGCTTCTAAACGCATTCTAAATGCACAGGATGCATCGGAATTTCTTTTTTGATTCGTGGACGCTTCTCTTTTCGTTTCTGACCTTCCGACGAAGATCAGGTTCAAATGGCTGCAGTTAATGAGATAATTAATTCGCAGTCAAGGCTCATGGGTTGCTCTTTTGCAGCTAACGTAGCCAATAGCATGTTCCCTTCCCCTTCATAGGTCATGATGTTTGTTATTTAGTCTGGGGCTCTTCCCAGTACCATGGTGGAGGCAGAGGCTGTGATGGGTGGGGAGAAAATGGAGTTCATCCCTGAAACTGGGGAAAGGAGACCTTTTCAACGTGTAGGTTTCCTGCTCTTATTTAGTGTTTTCCTCAAAAACAAGAACAAATCACATTGTCCATTTCTAAGGCAAGAAAAAAAATCAGCATAATACTCATAGAGCTACTGCTCATGTGAAATGCTCCAACACCCGCTGGTTTGCTCACCTTCCGAGCTGATTTTTCGTCTTCTCTGTCCTGGCCCTCACCTGGTGGAACGAGCTCCCTGAAGAGATCCCGGCTCTGTTGAAATATTGTTCTAGTTGATGTTATGGTTGTTATATTGCTAGAATGTTCTACGTAATTAACCTATGTAAACTGCTCAGAGCTGTATGGGTGGGGTTTCATTCTGGAGGCTTTGGACCTTTCAACACATCATCGGAAGAACCTGGCACTTTTTATATGGTTTGATAAGTAGCTGTGGGAGGGGCTTTGGCTCCGTGGAAGAGAATGAGAAGAAAAACTGGCTTTTATACCCTGCTTTTTTACTATCCAAAGGAGTCTCAAAGTGGCTTGCAAGCACCTTCCCTTCCTCTCCCCACTACAGACATCCTGTGCAGTACTAGGGGCTTAGACAGCTCTGAGAGAACTGTGACTGACTCAGGGTCACCCAGCTGGCTGCACATGGAGGAGCAGAGAACCAAACAAGGTTCTCCAGATTAGAGTCCACCCCTCTTAACCACTACACCACATCGGCTCTCTGCTTGGCACACAAAAGGTTGCAAGTTCAATCCCTAGCTTCTCCAGTTAAAAGAACCAAGCGGTAGGTGGTGTGAAAGACCTTGACCAGAGACTCTGGAGAGTCACTACCAAGCTGAGTATTCAAGGCTGACCTTGGTGGACCAGTGATGTCATTCAGCAGAAAGCAGTTTGATGTGAGGGTTTGGAGCAAAGGACAAAAGCATCTTCATGAGGCACGTCCAACATATAATAGCATACACCCCAATTCTTGGTTCTCATTAAAAAGGGAATAAAACGCATCTCTCACTTTTGCTGCCACGTTCCATTTTGACGTGCTTTTCAAAGGCCGTCGCAAGATGGATATCAAAGTATAAAAGTAATCCGCATTGGGAAGCCTGTCGGGAAATTGTTGGGAAAATAAAGTGAATCAATAGTATGTCAAGAGAATCAAATGGAGGGGGCGGGGGAGAGAAAATATTGAATATTCATTTTCTTGGTTTCAGAGGGCTAGGGATTTAGAACCAGGGAAACAGCTTGTGGGATTTTTCGGCTTTCTTGGAAAGTTTCAAATAATTTCTTTTTTTATAGATACCGTGCATTTAATTAGCTCCTTTAAAATTCTGCCATGTATTTTCACACCGTTTAACTAATACCTGTGCGGCACAGGTAGGGAGATTGGCTTAGAACACACAACAGCTGATAAAGTGTGCTACTAATGTCTGCAGAAAATAAAGATCCTACCAGATGTCTATTTTCTCTTAAGTTATATTATTTCTATTGTCATCACTTTTCTAGTTAGAAAGCTGTAAACTTTCGACAAAGACTGCAACTCTTTTGTTTCGTGTTTGCTTTGAATTCCAAGCCGTGCTTTTACAGCTTCACCATCATTATAATATAGATGTGTATAGCGCTTGCTTACAATCTTCAAAGTACGCCCTACACACTACCTTGTTGCAATGATTGTCCAATTGCATTATGGGGTGTGTAGACTTAAGACAGAGTTGTTGTAGTCTTAATACAATAGAAGCAAATAAGCACTTTCTAGGTGGATCCAGAGCAAATAGATAAAAGCAAACTGTAGAATTCCCGTCAATCTGTCCTTCTGTTTCAATCTGAACCTTTCTCCAAAGGCACAACAGCCCTATGAAGTAGAACAGACTGGGTAGCTCATTGACTCCAATGATGTTATCTACACCAGGGGTAGTCAACCTGTGGTCCTCCAGATGTTCATGGACTCCAATTCCCATGAGCTCCTGCCAGCAAATGCCAGCAAATGGAGGACCACAGGTTGACTACCTCTGATCTACACTAGTATGGAGACGGATGTGGCCAGCAATAAATGGTGAGATGGAAGCCATTGATCACTGGAGCTGGCGGTTTTATTTCTCCTATATTTTTGTAAACTACAACTGAATTCGAGGGGTCTGATTGGCTGGTTTAACAAAGAATCATCATATGGCCGTATTTGGATGCTGTGACACAGTTTACTAATGTAACAGGATTAACTTTTGCTCGTATATTCCCACTGTCATGATGGTCAGTTCATAGTCTGACGAAGAGTGCTTGCCCTCGAAAGCTCACACCTTGAATAAATCTTTGTTGGTCTTAAAGGTGCTGCTGGACTCTGATTTTAGGATGTTATTTGAAGTGTGCCTTGCTGTCCCCATTATTGCCCTAAATGGAATACCGGCCTCCAGGTAGGGCCTGGGGACCTCTCAGAATAACACAGATCCTGACGTCCCAACACACCTATGTGCATATATGTATAGATAACAACATCTGGATGCCATATACTGAATGCCATAGCACTTTATATTTTCTCTCCCCCTGCCCCATGTAATTAATTAAATGTCCCAGCGTGGTGGGACATTTTTTACCCTAGTTGTATGGGGGCTTCGAGTTACAATACCAGTATACCCCAAGTGCCGTATGCGTCAGCTTTATTTCAGAGGCTGGAGCGATTGAAAAGATGGCATCGGCAGAGACATCACCCTGCCAACAAAAGTGCGTTTAGTCAAGGCTATGGTCTTCCCAGTTGCAATGTATGGCTGCGAAAGTTGGACCATAAGGAAGGCCGAGCGTCAGAGAATTGAGGCTTTTGAACTCTGGTGCTGGAGAAGACTCTTGCGAGTCCCTTGGACTGCAAGGCAAACAAACCGGTCAGTCCTAGAGGAGATCAGCCCTGACTGCTCCTTAGAAGGCCAGATCCTGAAGATGAAACTCAAATACTTTGGCCACCTCCTGAGAAGGAAGGACTCCCTGGAGAAGAGCCTAATGCTGGGAGCGATCGAGGGCAAAAGAAGAAGGGGACGACAGAGAATGAGGCGGCTGGATGGAGTCACTGAAGCAGTAGGTGCAAACTTAAAAGGACTCCAGGGAATGGTAGAGGACAGGAAGGCCTGGAGGATCATTGTCCATGGGGTCGCGATGGGTCGGACACGACTTCGCACATAACAACAACATCATTCCCCATCTTGTCGCAGCAGTGGCTCGACCGCCGGACACCGACTGTTCATACAGCTTGGGAAACTGAGGCAGCCATGCCCCCTGGCTCGGGCTTTTGAAAAGTCACCCCGCTCGCATTAGTTCTGCATGACTTAGCTTTCCATCTAATTAAAGCCGATCCTCTCGTTCCCTTCCCGTCCCATTACCTTTCCTCCTTGTGTTCGCACAATTATGAAACTATCATGTAACAATTTAACTAGGTTAACTACGTTTTGATAAACAAGACACCCAGCTCGGACCCGGGCTGGCCAACTTTCTCACCATTCTTAAGTAACAGCAGAAATAATCAAAACATCTTAAAGGGGGGGGGAGCAATTTCATTTGGGGGTTTTTAGAACTTTTCCTGCCCTCTCCTTAGGAGATTGGCTTTCAAAGGGGACGATCAACCGACCGATGCTCCGCTTTCTGTCAAAGGGCCCACTGAATGGAAACATTTGCTCTTTGGAGCATAACAAGAAGAAAGGGAGTCAACCTATTTCCCAAATCATAAGAGTGAAATATTGTCCAATGGCTTTTCGGCCAGCAGGAGGTTCTCTTTCTCCTCCATCACTGTGGCTTTGTTGCTAGAGAGAATGACTCAGGATCTCTTACAAATAGAGGGCTCCGTTTGCAAATGTTAACAAAGTGCTGACCCTGTAGTGTTGTTAGGAGCTCAGGTGTGTGTCCATCTCTCCCACCCCTGCTGTTTGGGATAGTTTTAGAGCTGGCCTCCATATAAGCATAGCCTGAGACGTCTACCCAGCGAGCGTTAATCATGGAGACTAAAGGGAACCTCCTCATTCAAAGGCAGTAAACCTCTGGATTCCAGTGTCAGGAGGAAACATAAGAAGAAGGCCTCATCCTCTATGCCAGATGTTACAGACCTAGGTACCGTTTGCATGCACCTCGATTCTCTGCTCACAGTGTACCAAATGTGAGCAGGTGGTGGTGGAGAGCCACTGTGCACACTTCTTGGGCAAGCTAGATTCAGGTGTTGATCTGAAGTAGCAGAAACACAAGACTGAGTCCGGTGGCTCCTTTCAGACCGGCAAAAGTTTATTCAAGGAGTGAGCTTTTGTGTGCGCGCACACTTCTTCAGACAATGAAATGGGAATCACTAGACAACATATGCAGAGAGAGAGAGAGAGAGAGAGAGTAAATTAGAATGCAGTTAGGTGACAACGTCATGAAAATAACCAACAAGTATGCAGCGTAATGAAGCTGCTTAGCCGATTCAAGAGCCTTGCTAGAATAACAAGCTGAGTTTGTAAGGAGATCAGGTGAGATCAGCCCACTGGGTCCAACTCCAGTTGGAAAAACATAGTAGAGGGAATAAAAATATCAAGGTGAGGGATTAATCGCAGGTGCATTCCCATTTGCACAGAGGCCTCTTACTAGCCCCATGAGCCTGCTAAATCAGTCTCATTCCTGCTCAAAACCTGCTGCCCTTCACATGCCACTGTTGTTTGCACAGAGGTGTGTGAACTAACCGCAGAAGGGGCAGCATGGGCTGGACTGAAGCAAAGCTTTTTCCTGCTGAAGTTACAGCTGGGATAAGAACCAGAATCTGAGTGTGCAAACGCAGATGCATAGCATCTCAGCCATGTTTGAGTTTCCAGGTCTGGGTTCTCAGATAGCTTAACTTGACTCCTGACGAACATATATATACTTTTTAATAAAAGCATTCCTGAATCCCAAACAGTAAAAGCATCGCTTAAACATCATTTCCTGTACTAAATATTGCCTGTACTAAGTAGTCCTGGAGAACAAAAAACCATCCACAAGCATGCTGGTGATAGAAATTTCCTAATGCAGGCAGTCTTTATAGATTTCTGCTTTTTCCCTCCCTCCCAAACGCAAGTCTCTAAGGACCATTTGAATCCATATTAATTTCCTTTCTGGCAGTTATGTGGCTGAGTATGAACTGCACTATTTCACTTTTAATCTGTCAGTAATTTAGTAATGTGTAAACTAATTATGCACAGATATTAATGTAATCGGTTCGGGGAGCTATAAAATCAATGCAGTGTTTTTTTTTCCAGAGCATGTTATGAAGTGCTACGTTATTATAATCATATGTCAGTTACTGATAATATTTTGGAGGAGTTTAAACACGGGTGCCATCAATGTGTCAATAGAAACACATTCATCCATCCCACTCAATGACACATTCATTAAAGTACATATATATATAGTTCTAACTAGCACTTTTAGGAATTCCAGCAGTTCTCTAACCTTCTGTTTCCCCTAATTTTATTGCTATGACTATTAATAACGCTAATCATATGCCAGATTTTGTTTAGTTATTGCACTGTTCGCCTAGCCTTCCTTCGGGAAGCCCCGGAAATTTCATATCCCAGCTGTTCAAGAGAGATGTCCTATCAGGGTTATGCTGCTCAAAGTTCGGGCACTTCCAGTGGCGCCTTAGAAGAACACAACTTTGCTGATCATTGCAGTGTAAGAACTTCTAAAGAGCGCAAGGAGAAATTTATTTATTGTGTGGCATGTGCAGAGTGGCCAGGAGATCTGAAGATTACCTGGCAGCCAGGCCAGGGAGTTTTGGAGGTGGTTTCCTATTGGCTGCCTTCACGCCATGACCCCTCGTTTTCCTTGGACAAACTGCCACCCCAAATCCTAGGAGGTCTGCCATCCAAATACTAGCCAGGGCCGACCCTGCTTAGCTTCTGACAGGGCTTTTCAGGCTACCCAGATACTGCCTAACAGACAAACACCCCTATCCAAGGCTATATGGTAAAACCAGTGTGACAAGATTTATTTTATACAAAAAGACCAACCAAAACGTTTTCTAGATATTTTGCCGTTTTCATGTTAACCTGAAACGCGTGAGCCGGGAGCCTATGAGTATTGTTAGATGTAATATAAGGTAGTAGTGTAGGAATTATTTTCTACATTGACAAGTGTTGCTGTTAGGAATACTATTGTAATACGAGGACACGAGCACTGAGGAAAGGAACCACTGCACACCAACTGTACTTATGTTCACTGTAATGTGCGAACAGGACTGGGGAGTAGCAGAAGGAGTCTGGTGGCGGGAAAGTTCCATTCTGCTGACAGAAGCAAATTCCACAAAGAGAAGCCGATCTCTGCTGTCAGCCCTCTTATTTCTAGCCCGCTTTTCAGACAATTGTCTTCCAAAGCCTATCAAATCAATCACGAGACAGAAGACTATGTCCTAAATAGGCAAGACACCCAAGGGAACAGGAATGAGGGACAGGAGTTGAGGACAGAGCGGAGCGTGACAGAATTTATACACAATTGGACCAACCTGACCTTTACCACAAGACCCAGAATTCAAATGTCTAGGACAGAGTTTCTCAACCAGGGTTTTGTGAAACAATGAGGTTTCTTGATGGCCCTGGAAGGGTTTCCTGAATGGGTAGTGGGCTTGCTTTTATAATAACGTACTAAGGGCTAAGTGGGCGGAGAGTGAGCGTGGCCTGTCCAAGTCATGGATACATCATATGGATGCTGCGATTGATAACTTCTTAAGTTCTCACCCAAATTGATCAAGTCAACTGACCAAATATGGTCATATCACTCAAGCAATATTTAACAAAAAAATATTTATCCAGTGATATGACCACATTTGGTCAATTCACCCCCCTCCCCAAATGGCCAATGATGGGCCTGGAGGGGGTGCGAAGGGGAAGGGCCCCGGGTGGGCACGTACACAGTTATGCTTCCCAACCATATTCTGCATAATCATGCAACTTCTGGGGTTTCTTGAAGCCTGAAGAATGTTCCAGGGTTTTCTCAATGGTAAAGAAGCTGAGAAAGTCTGGTCTAGGGATCCCATTTTTAACACAACCGTTTTAGCTCTGATCTGCCTGGCTGCAACATATGGGCTGGAATCAGACAATAGAAAAATGTGTATTGTGCTCTGACATGGCAGGGACATCTGGTATTAACCTTAACATTAACTATTCCTTGTTTCATTATAGAGTGGCCATGTTAAAACATAATGGATAAGGTCCTCCTCAACTTCCAGGTTCCCAAATATACTGAGATGTTTGGATCTTGGAACTCAGGAAAATTGGCCAAAATCAGAGCTGCAGACATAGCTTGGAATCTTTATGGGGTTAAAGCCATTCCCCTTTCCACCCCCTCTAGGCCCATCATTGGCTAAAACAGGCAGGAGAGGTGTTTAAACTTGTAATGTTTTCTCTGTAAAGGGACTTAGGCTGAGAAATATCAGTTCCAGCCTTGGCTAATTGAAAGTTTTTAACTGGACATGACAGGGCCTGAATATGAGATATTCGGTATACAAAACACCTGCGGTATGGGGAATGGGGCTACTGACCTACCTCACAGGGTTGTCCTCAGGATTACATGCCATCCTTTAAACCAGGGGTCCCAAAACCTTTTTGTTTCTGTGGGCACCTTTGGAATTCAGACAGAGCAGCCCCCAAATGGCTACCCCAGGAGGCAAAACCAGCCACAAAATGGCTGCCACAGCTTACCTTCAATCCCATAGTGAAGATGCTGGTGTTGAGGGGGCGGCGGCTGCCCAAACCGCACAGCCAATCAAATCTTATTGGCCAATTAGAAGCATACCTGGCCAGAAGCCCCCCCCCACACACACACACACATTGTCTAACCCCGCTTGGGGGTGACCGGAAAGGCATCACGCCGGGGATCCCTGTTTTAAATGACCATCAATACAAATATTGTGTGACTTCACGCCTATGAAACTTGAACCCACAACTGAACCCATAAAGGCCCATAACTGCCTTTTCAGCATAAAGATTCTCTCCCTGAGCGCATGGCTGCACATGTTAGCTTGAGCTAAGGGAGTCCATTCAAAGGCAGTGTTAAGATGCGCCATGAGTGACGGACCAGATATGTAATTTCAGAATCATAGAAATGCACGGTTCTATGCCTTAGTGTGGGGGCAACCAAAGCCATCTCCTGCCTCGCAAGGGGCAGGTATTGATTCCGATAGGAAGTCGTGATGATAAGAAACTGAATGCTTATTGACTGCCGTGGCGGGGTCTCCAAATATTATTTATCGAGGAAGAAAGAGTCTCACTGCCAAAGCCCGGGCCCTGTAATCAGTTGTAATTACCGAGAAGGGAGGCATTGTGCGCCCCGTTGACCCTGGCATGTTGAAATGGCAACAGATTACATTTAACTCTATTAGGATTGGCGTTATCAAATTACATAAACGGCATCATAGGACAAGCAGCCTCTGTCGGAATCATTGATTTTTGATTACGGCTGATCTTCGCCTCTCTGCTGAAGGAGCTCCTCGGAGCAGGAACGGGATATCAGCGAAGATCTGCATGGAGGGCAGGGCGGGAAACAGAGGGTGATAACAGCAAGGGGAATGAAATAGTAAGGGGGAGGAACAGGGGGTGCCTGTCTTTGAATGACAGGATGGTGTAGTGGTTAGAGATCTTTGAAGACTCGTGTGGTGTAATGGTTAGAGCAGGCTTTTTCAACCAGCGTTTCTTGATGGCCCTGGAAGGGTTTCCCAAGTGGGTGGGAGTTAACTAATTTTTATATACATTTAAAATTTGTTAAATATTTAGAAGAAGAAGAAGAGTTGGTTCTTATATGCTGCTTTTCTCTACCCGTAGGAGTCTCAGAGCGGCTTCCAATCACCTTCCCTTTCCTCTCCCCGCAACAGACACCCTGTGAGGGAGGTGAGGCTGAGAGAGCCTTGATATTACTGAAGAAGAAGAAGAAGAAGAAGAAGAAGAAGAAGAAGAAGAAGAAAAAGAAGAAGAAGAAGAAGAAGAAGAAGAGTTGGTTTTTATATGCTGCTTTTCACTACCCGAAGGAATCTCAAAGTGGCTTACAAGTCTGCTGAACCGCATTTTTTGAAAGGGAAAAGGAAATTCTCACCCAAGCCTTTTCTTTGCAGCTTGCAAAAATAGCCAGCCACAGGTTTTGCCCCTGCTAAGCTACACTGTTTATATGTCACATTGTCTTGTTTTAGAACTGTTGTCTCATTATGATACTGTGATGACTATTAATATTTCAAATATTACACTTGGAGAACGGGGTGGCATTTTTTGTCGCTTCTGCGGCATTTTGATGAGAACCAGAATGAGGAAATGTTCTTCTTCCCTTAATCTACTGGGTGGGGGTGGACAGATGCCCTACCACTGAGCCATGGCCCTTCCGACTGCCCCCGGCAAACTCCCTTCTTTCCAAACATTGTACAGAACCCCGCAAATGTGCTACCGTTGCTGCACATTATTCCACTCCGCATCGAACACTATCGCTCATTGACACTTAAAAAAAAAAATCCTGACTTCATTTCTACTCCGCCTTTCAACACAACGGGGACCAAAGTGGCTTACAAAATCCTCCTCTCCTCTACTTTATAACCACAACAGCCCTGTGAGGTAAGTTAGGCTGAGAGATTGGGGCATGTTCAAGGTCATTCAGGAGGCTCCCATAGCTGATTGAGAGATCTAGGTCCAAGGTTCTAGGTCCAAGGTTCTAGGTCCAAGCCCAACACTTTAAGACAGAAACTCTCAAGTTTTTTTTTAATGATTGAGAACCTCCCGGAACATTAGTCAGGTTAGGAGAAAAACCAAGCAGTGGCACGATCGTAGTATGTGGTTGGGAAGCATAGGTGGACACGTCCACTCGGGGCCCCTCCCCTTCCCACCCCTATAGTCCCATCATTGGCCATTTGGGGGGGCGTGACATGACCATATACGGTCATATCATCTGATAAATGATCCAAGTTGTAGCTAATCATTAACACTAACTGTCATAAAGAAATACGTACAACGTCAGTCTCTTTTTGAGACTTAAAAAAAAATCATGCTTTCGTGGCCATTAAAAATGATCACACATTGTGGAAATTATGGAAGAGAAGGATGCCAGGTACGGGGAATGTGCATGGCTGTGCCATTGGTAACTTGGCCAGCGTTCGGGGCAGAATCCATCTCTCTCACCTCGGATCATTTTAAAGCTTGTTGTGACCCCCTTGGAAACAGGGGCAGCGTCTATTGGGGGGGGGAGTGAGTTGCCAAAAGGAAGTGCAAGCCAAGGTGAAAGGGGAGGGGGGTTACACAAAAAGGAAACAAACCACAAAGCCCAACTTGAGCCCCCAGCTGAATCTGATAGATGAACCAGAAATCATCATGACCTGATTGTCTCCAGCTCGCTTCAGCTGAAAGCAGGCTAATTGGGATGAACCTTGCCTCCCTGCTAAGGTCCAAGGCTCCTTAACAAGAGCACAGCCACACGTTTAATGTTTATTGGATGTGTTAGGAAAGTGAAAAGTTGCCTTTCATGTGTTTTTTCCCCCTATAGTAATCCTTAATAATCGCTTTGCAAGGTATTTTACTGATTAAGATTCCCGTACTGAAATTTCAGGGCTCTGGTGGAGTGATAGGTATTTCCCAAATGCCACTTATAGGGTTGTCACCCCTTGTTTAGAAAAATCCTGGTGGTTTGGGGGTGAAGCCTGGGGAGGGTTGGGCTTGGGGAAGGGAAGTGAGAACTTCTTAATCAGGGGTAGTCAAACTGTGGCCCTCCAGATGTCCATGGACTACAATTCCCACGAGCCCCTGCCAGCAAACGCTGGCAGGGGCTCATGGGAATTGTAGTCCATGGACATCTGGTGGGCCGCAGTTTGACTACCCCTGTTCTTAATTAAAACTTGTGTGTCCTATTCACAGCACTTGAGCACAGCCCTGAAGTCGATCACATAATACAGATTAACTACCAATCTCCATTTGTTAGCAGGGTGTTTTGTCTCCCCCCCCCCCTTTTAATGATGCTTGGTATTCCAGTTGGATGTCACCGTTTGAAAGTAGGATCCAAATCAATAGGAATGCAGAGACTATCTTACTCCGACCCCCGGTAGCAAAGGATGTATGCATTTCTGTGACCCTTCCCACAACAGAGCAGATGATATTTTAAAGGCAATAAAATGCTATTTCAAAGAATACAATTTTGAGGGTAAAAAAATAACATCCATGCCCCGGTCCCTCCAAACCCCGCAGAATCTTCATTCGGGGCGGAGGGGAAAGCCGATGGCGACACATACAACTGGACCACCAAGATATGAATTGCTATTAATGTGCTGTTTCCTTTTCCTGCTATCACAATATAGGAGACCTTTGGTCTGACCTTCCTATGAAAACATCCTTTGTTTGCAATGAAAGCTAGTCACTGTTCGACCCTTATCTATAGAGCTTCGCCAGCAAATCAGATCCGAAAAGGGGAGGCGGGGAGAATTCATTTACTTTGTATTAAATGAGCTCAGTTAAGAAGTTTCAATTTTGGCAGAAAGGTGTATTAATCACAAGGAA
This sequence comes from Paroedura picta, assembly GCF_049243985.1. NCBI lineage: Eukaryota > Metazoa > Chordata > Lepidosauria > Squamata > Gekkonidae > Paroedura > Paroedura picta. The sequence continues at coordinate 35,770,024 of NC_135382.1, forward strand.
AAGAACCAATCTCACTTTTCACAGCTTCTGGTTTGCCTTCAATACAGTTACACAGTGAGGCTTTTGTCCTTTCGTTGAGAGAGAGAGAGAGAGAGAGAGAGAGAGAGAGAGAGAGAGAGAGAGAGAGAGAGAGAGAGAGAGAGAGAGAGGCACTGTATTTAAATACAGTAAATATAACAAAATGAACCTTCTTAAAATTACACCAAAGTTCTTACAGTACAGGATATCCATAATGACCTCACTGTTACATGACTAACTTTACAGCTTCTTTTTTGGGGGTGAGGGGGTGGGGGGGAGGAAGGTTCTAAATGAAGTCGGACAGACGGGTTTTATCCAGAGAGTATCAATGAGTTTTTTGTGAGCCGGCTTGATTTTTATGCAACCCTGTGCTTTGGAGATGAAATTAAAATATGGATGAAAAGCATATTAAGTCTTCCCCGGGGCCCCGAGATATGTGTATGTTTACAAGGTGTTAAAGAGATGATTTGAAAACTGACTCGGGGAGCGATCGGTCCTGGGGAGGGCCTGATTTATGGGCCTTGGGCAAAGTTCCTGGCCCTTCTGGCTCTCTGGCCTTCAACATTTCTGAACCGCTAATTATCTTTTAATTCATAAGGGGTTTTATAAGTGTCATATAATATATATGGAGCTGTATTGCACGGAGGGAAAGCTTGCTTTACAAGTCACCCTGAGTGGGTAACAGTGACGAATAAAGGTACGCCGCCCTTTTAAACGACCACATACACCCATGAACACAACACCTTGAGACGGTCTCTTTAGCGCACCAAAACAGGCAAGGGAACGGGCAAAGTGTTAGCCACCTGCATCAGCAAGGGAATGTCAAAGAAGGATTTATTCAATCGGAATCAGATATTTAGCACAAAGCCATCTCTCCCGACCTTGTGAATTCCTGCCTTCTGGTATAAGATGATGTCTGGATGGGCCCACTAGCCTGATCGAACATGGCTTCTCCTTTATCTTATGTTCTTGCTATAGTGTACTCGTAGCAGATCTACAAGGTCTCAGGCATTTAAAAAATCACCTGCAATGTAACTAGTGAAGCCAGGGATCCCTTCTGTGTACAAATCAGGTAGTTAATCAGAGAGCCAGCTTGGTGTAGTGGTTAGGAGTGCGGACTTCTAATCTGGTGAGCCGGGTTTGAATCTGTGCTCCCCCACATGCAGCCAGCTGGGTGACCTTGGGCTCGCCACAGCACTAAGAAAACTGCTCTGGCTGAACAGGAATATCAGGGCTCTCTCACCCACCTCACAGGGTGTCTGTTGTGGGGAGAGGAAAGGGAAGGCGACTGTAAGCTGCTTTGAGCCTCCTTCGGGTAGAGAAAAGCGGCATAGAAGAACCAACTCTTCTCCTTCTCCTTCTCCTTCTCCTCCTCCTCCTCCTTCGTCTACTACGAAGGCCTTGGACTCTATGCCTTGTTTGCCGGCTCTCCAGGGCAACTGGTTGGTCACTGCTTTAAACAAGATGTTGGACTAGATGGACCACTAATCTGATCCAGCAGGGCTCTTCTGGTGTCCTCCATAACCTGTTGTTGGTCCTCCAGAGGAACTGGTTGGCCATTGTGTGAGACAGGATGCTGGACTAGCTGGGCCACTGGTCTGATCCAGCAGGACTCTTTTGATGTTACTTTCATTTATTTGATTTATTTATGCCCCACCTTTATCCCCAATAGTATGCGACCCAGATTTGGAATCTGGTGTGAGATTTCCCACTTTTTCTCCCTCATGCAATTCCTTATGGGCTTCCATCTCAGGTTCTTATCTAATAATCCAGATTAACCGTGAAGGAAATATAAGAATATTATTCTCTCCTACCACAGTAGCTGATAATGTATCCATTTTTAAAAGAGGCCCAGGCTTTATAAAAAAAATTGTAATTTCAATGTTGTTTCTAACGCAAAGAGATGAAATCCTAACCAAGTATGAAGAAATCCACAAATCCACCTTCTTGACAGGACCCATTTTTAGCAACAAACCACAGAGGAAAAGTTTAGTATCTCTAATGAATCACATACCCGCCTGTGTAGCTTGGTGACTTTCCAAGAAAATGAATCCTGTTACTGTTCATCAGAAACTGCTGAGAGTGGGTTGGAAAATTGGGATTTGTGTGTGTGTGTGTATAATACATAATCTAAACAAACTTAGTTTTCTAAAAACCCTATTAGATGAGAAATGGTAACCTAGAAGTATTAATAATAGCAGAAAAACTCAACCGAAATATGTTATTCCAATTCAAGTAGAAAGAATTCTAGCTGTAATACTTATGACCCATGATGGATATGGAAAGCAATCCTTTTTTTTTTCTCTCATTCCCTGCCATGGTGGGTTACTTGCATGTGAAAATGGGGAGAAATCCACAGTCCAAAGCTTTGCCTAATAAAAATATGACCTTGAAACCAAACCAATGTTATAAAGATGGAACCCTTCGTGCAGGTGATGGGAGATACTTCTTATCCAGGTGGACACACTTTCCGATGACCCCTGTTCAACCTAGGATTGTCCTTGTTTACTATCCTTTGCATTTGGAGCTGCCATTTCTTCAAGTTTTTATTTATTTATATTTCAATTTATATACCGTCCCCTCTCAAAGAGGTCATCTTGGGGGCATGTACAACAACTGTTGACCATTCACCGTTGAGTCATAATAAAACTTTCAACTGCAAGCACTCTTCCTCACACCTTGAATAAATCTTTGTTGGTCTTAAAGGTGCTACTTCAGACCAACAAGGCTACCCATTTGAATCTGTCCCGTCAAGCCGTAAATTAGCAATAAAATTATAACATCGTTTGAAACGAACATTGTGCATTAACGTTAAAAATGTGAACCATCGAATCCTGTCATCCAGTTGTAAATTAAAACAGCCCAAAAATTAGGGGGGAAGAGGGGAGAAGGAGAGGGTGGAAAAGGGTGGATGGTAGATCTACAAGTATTGTTTGCGCCGTTCTCTCAAATGGACAAAGCCCACAATTGTCCCACAGTGAGAATATTATAGAACTGGGCACTGTGCTAAGGACTTGATATGGCTCATCCAAATTAACTACTGGAAATGGGGAGGGGGGAAGCAAGCCAACCTCTTAAATAGGTGGAGTCTCAGGAACCTTAAGCTACCATAATTATTAGCCAGCAGGATATCTTCACTTTGAAGTAAAGTATGTGCTTTCTGACGCATCTCAGAAAGAAAGAAACTTCAAAAGCTTTAATTTCGAGACAAAGGAGACACCCCCCACACTCGAAGGTATCTAAAGATTAAGCTCCTTTTCAAATGTTTTCACCCAGTAAGAGAAAAAGTGTGTGTGTGTGTGTGTGTGTGTGTGTGAGCTGTTAAGTGGAGATTTTCTCATAAATGCAACATGTCGAGTGGAAAAAAAACAAGATTTTAAGAGTCATTGAATCACAGAATCACAGAATTGGAAGATGGCCGTACAGGCCATCGAGTCCAACCCCCTGCTCAATGCAAGATCAGCCTAAAGCATTCGGGAAAAGTAGCTGTCCAGCCGCCGCTTGAAGACTGTCAGTGACGGGGAGCTCAACACCTCCTTGGACAGCCTATTCAACTTGCTTGCACTCGAAAGCTCACACCCTGAACAAATCTTTGTTGGTCTTAAAGGTGCTACTGGACTCTGATTACATCATATAGCCTGGCTCAAGATGGGAGTTCACAATCTGGGTGAAACGCCAGATGCAGGGCAGGCAGGGGGCCCAGTATCGATGTTAGAGGTGCGACCCTGGGCTCAACCAAATGCCTGGTGCAAGAGGTCCATTTTGCAGGTCCTCCAGAACTTTGATAGCTCTGCCAGGACCTGTGTCTCCGCCCTTTCCTCCAAACACCCTCCAAGTTTCCCATACAAAACTCTTAGGCAGCCTAAATCACAATAAAGGGAGTGAGGGATATGAAGTCTTCATATGCTCCAAATCCAGTGCAAGTTGGCCTGTTTTGTCCCCCTCCCCTTTTTACCCTGAGTGCAGGATTTGACCCACAATATTTGAAACTTAATAACATGTTTGGATTGCAGTGACATATGTTAAAGTTTACCATTTGTCCATAGAAAGGAAAAGAATAAGGGCGCGTATTGTGAGGGGAAATCGATCACCGTTTTGGAGACAACTCTTTAATTGAGGGTTGGGGCTGTCTTTATTCTGGGTGCCAGCTGTTGTTTCAAAACTATAAATGGAAGACAACAGGACCGGGGTGGGGAGGGGGTGGGGGTAAACACTTAATTCCTTTCTCTCCAACAGCAAACATTAACCACTGGGCTGGCATTTGGACCACCTGCAATGTGTTAGTCATTACAAAGGTCACTGTTGCTGAGCCATTTTCAACTGTGAATAGCTTCAGATTAAATTAGGTGTAAAAAAAGTCATTTCCTCCATGTGGAAAACGAAAAACACCTGCAGGCTGGCTCAAGTTTAAGAGGAGACACACACAGGCTCTCCCAAGCATCTGCCCATCGGGGAGGCCGTAGCAGTGCTCGGTTTCTCTCCAGGAAGAGCTTTTCAGACCTGGAACAGATCTCTTGCCTTGAATGGCTGCACAACGAGCAGAGATTGGGTGGATGACACCTTTTCCAGCATGCAGCTGGGCCCGTTCACAGGCATTCTCGGATGCTAAGGGCATGGGGACTCTAGAGCCCATTCTGCACATGTTGGATAATGCACTTTCAGGGCACTTTAGAAGTGGATTATCCTGTTCTGCACAGGAAATACCCAGCTGCAAAAGTACATTGAAACCGCATTATCCAATGTGTGCGGAATGGGCCTAGGTCGCCTGCTAGGGGTGACTAGCTTGGGATGGGACCTGGAGATCCACTGGATGCACAGCTTATCACCAGACTAACGAGATAAAGTCATGGATACTTGTGAGCATGGAGTCTATGGCATTGTACCCCACTGAGGTCCCTGTCCTCCCCTTCTGCAACTGTTTTACCATTCAGCAACCCCTGAAACATTCTTCAGGCTTTGACCATTTACGCACTGGGAACTTCACTGCCCCAGCTCCCGTGCAGGAGCACATGTTGGGGGCGGATGAGGTATACTAGGCCAAATGCTCCCCCGTGTGGGTACAAGAAGAGGTGGGGCAACCTGCCATGACTAAAATTCCAGCTTGCAGCCCGGCATGATCCTCCAGTGCATAAACGGTCTTTGAGACACCACAGAAGTGGCACAATGGTGCAGAATATGGCTGGGAAGCATGGCTCTGCTTTGCGCATGTCGAGACATTGTGTCAAGCTCTCTCTCAATCTCTCCTTCCCTAAAAGGGGTGGGGAACTCACAGCCGATCATTTGAAAATAAACACCCTCTACCACAATACCCCCCTTCCCGTAGCTAACGTCCCTTAGCATTTTCGCTACAGTTGTTTTCAGAATCAGCATTCATAAGGTAATCATAGAGCTTGTCAATACCCTCTATTAAGATTCCCCCCCCTCTTTCTCCTAATTTAATGCTCCCCTGAGCTCTGTTAAATGACTTGATTAAGATGAACGGTACACTCTCCTCGTTATAAGGCATTCCGTTGGCATTTGTGCTTCAGTGTTTTTCTTTATTTATGACCTTTCCCCCCTGGTTCCTCTCCCACCTCTGGTTTGCTATTCCATATTTGAGGGGCTCCCCCTGCCCATTAAATACCTACACAGGCATTTCATTTCTGCTCAGGCTGCGTTTTCAGCTTTTGTGGTGCTCGGCCGAGCAATTTCTAAAACGTTATAAAGTGAACTGCAATCTAACAGGAGCTGGAGGACGCCAAGTGCGCGGGTATATGCGGCGAGGTTGCAAGCATTCATGGTTCTGCTGCTGAAACAATCTATTCCAGCCTTTCTCAACTTTTTTTTACCGTCGAGAAACCCCTGAAGCCTTCTTCAGGCTTCCAGAAGCCCCAGAAGTGGGGCAAGCATGCAGAATATGGTTGGGAAGCAGAGCCGTGGACACACCCATGCAGGGCCCCTCAACTTCCAGGCTCATCATTGGCTGTTTTGGGAAGGGCGGGTGGGTCAACCTGACCATATATGGTCATGTCACATGTTTAGCAAAATTTTAAAATATATTAAACAGTAATCAACTGTCACCCTTTTGGGGAACCCCTCCAAGGCCTTCAGGGTGAGACTCTAGGGCATTTTATCCCACTGAGTCGTCCCCACCCTAAATCTCCAGGCGTTTCCCAACCGGATGAAGCTAACTTACCCCCCACATCCCTCACTGGCCATCCTGGTTCCTCCCCTCTCCAAATCTCCAGGTATTTCCCACCTCAAAACTGGCAGCATCTTCAGCTTGCAAGACCTGAGCGGGGCTGTTAACCATAGACCATTTTGGAAGACATTCATTCATATAAGTCGGCAATGCCTCGTACCTGTACTCTAGGTGTCCCTGGCTCCACCTCCCTTTTCGGCCACTCAAGAGGAGGGGAGAGCTGTCGCCAGGAGCACTGTTTACCCCTCCGGGCTCCTGCTGGTGGGATCACATTTGTTCACTGTGCCGATTCCCTGGCCTGCAAAAGGCAACGGAGATCAGGTTACCAGCTGGTATACATTAGTGCGGTTCCAGGATCCTATATCGAGCTCCTGGCCCTTGCGGGATTTGGTTCATGGGCTGAAGCTCAATTACTTCTTACCTAGGATTTCCAGCAGACGCTTCCCTCCACGTCTTCTCGGATTCTGCTGAGCCAGCTCGCAAGAGCAGCATGAGAGCGCTCGGTTCAGACAGATTATTGAATGGGCTGGGAAGCACCCAGGGGGGAGCCCTTAACCCGCCAGAGAGGTCACCCAGAGAGGGACAGCTTCCCTCGTCTCCGGCTCGTGCAAAGGCCTGATGCTGTCAATTGTCCCATTCATCTCAAAACACCGAGTCAGGAAAACCCGGCTCATAGAGTTGGGTGTGGACTTTGGCCTTCTCAGTGGAATTTCCTGCCTGCCGCCTGCCAAAATCAAGAGGTTCTTAGGCATGAGTGGTCCAAACTGCAGGTTACCTGGATGTGGGTTTGCCTACATGGGAGTCGGGTAGGGTTTGCCAGCTCTGGGTTGGAGACTTTGGGGGGGGGGGATCCAGGAGTGGAAAGGACTTGAGGTGGGGAAGGAGCTCTACCCTCCAAAGCATCTGTTTTCTCCAGGGAAACTAATCTCTTTAGTCTGGAGATAAACCATAATGCCAGAAGATCCCCAGGTCCCACCTGAAGGCTGGCATCCCTAGGGCTTGGGAACTCCTATTATTCCTACTCGTCTTCATACAATAAAGATCAGATCCTCTGAAGAAAATAGCTGCCTTGAAAGGTGGACAGTATAGCATAGGATGCAAGAGACATTTAAGGTCAAGAGACTGGAAGTGAGCAGTTTAGCTGGCTTTGCCATGAAGGCAAGGAAAGGTTGAGGTGAATTAATTCCCGAGTTAGAAAGCAAACATCTGTTTATCCATAGAGGTATAGACCGGAAAGAGAAAGGCTGAGGGGTCTCTTTCCCAGGGGAGGTCTCCTCTCCCACTCAGCTTATGCTTTAGATCAGGGGTAGTCAACCTGTGGTCCTCCAGATGTTCATGGACCACAATTCCCATGAGCCCCTGCCAGCAGATGCTGGCAGGGGCTCATGGGAATTGTAGTCTATGAACATCTGGAGGACCACAGGTTGACTATCCCTGCTTTAGATCACTGGATATTTTGGACCATACGATGGTGCATGCTTTCACTGGTTTACATTCCATTTTTCAAACACAATAACACGTTTACAACTGAAAGCTTGCTTCTTTGCTTGAATTCCAGAAGAAACAGCTCTGTTATTCTGCGACGGTCAAAGTACTCCATTTACCGAGATGTAGTAAAGCAAGGTTACTGGGGAAATTCTAAGGGATGCAAACCAATTCTGGAGGGGAAAGACGCCTCCACATGGCAAATTTGCAAAACTTGAGTGTCTGTGTGTGTGTGTGGGGGGGGGGGGGATTCTGGGATGGATTTTAAATCGGAACAAGTGGCGGAATGATGTTCATAGATCTTTCTTGTTGTTGCCCATGCCCATTCATCTCTACTAGGAATCTCACAAATTAGATATCGATAAATAACAACGGCCTCACAAAATGTCAAAAAGTGTGTATGTGTGGGGAGGGGCTTTGAGGGAAATTTTAGCATGGAGTTAAAAAAAAAAAAAAAAAAGACAGAACCCCAGCAGTGGAGGGAATCTACAGCACACCCTTCATTCAAGCGACTGACATTTCCACCTCACAAAAGAAGGACTTCTCTTTTTTTGCTCTTTAGAACGGCTTTGCCTTTCTGGATTCAAATACTGAGGGCTTTTCCCCACCCCACTCCTTGCTGATCTTCCCACCACAATTACAGAAGCTCAATTATGCGTTTGCATATGTCAGGTACACGGCGGTCTAATTTAATCTTCATTACGCATTGCCATATTGCAATTATATATGCTATCGGAGTGTTAACACATATTTAAAGCTGTTATTCCATTGTCACTGGTTTCCAAAGAGCTACCTGAAAAGAAACAGCTATCATAATTATAAGCTCATTCGGGCTCCGTTTTAATAAGGGGACCTGCGGATAAATTGCAGACGAACTCTGGTCATGTCCTGAAATTAATGTAGCGGTACTGTCGTGCTAATGCTGCAGTTCATTATAGATCGTTGACGCGGTTCCCCACCCCCCTCCCCTTTTTCTAGGATTTTGTGATAAAATTATATTAATACCATATGGTAACGAGATTAATGAAGTTGCACGCGGAAGGGGGGGGGAAGAAAATGTTTTCCTTTGTAAGACGATGTGGGGGTGGGGGGAGAGAATTACTTATAGGTAATTAAAAAGAATTACTCAAACCTTGTACAACCTCATTTATATTGAATTAATTTGTCGGGCTTCATTTCTAATAATTGATCACTCTTGGCAAATTATAAAGAGCTTCTTCATTTGTAGGAATCGCAGAAGTACAGATCTGGAGGTATTATGAACTATTGAGGTGGTCCCTGTAGGTTCATATTAATTAAGGTTTAACAGTTTGGAAAATTGTAGCAATATTTTATGATTCGTGTAATTAAACTCGAACGAAATGTCACAACTGCTAGTTATTTCTGTGCAGGTAATTTCTATCACATCCTTATTTCAAAGGATCTTGAAGTAATGAAATATTCTTAAACACACAGACAGTCAAGGGAGAGGGGGGAAATCTCCATGTTCATTTCAGGGATCAAGAAATCATGATATTCCCTTCTGTGTTCTGTTCCTTAAGCAGGAAGGGATGAGATAGGATGAAACAAATTGAGGTAAATGTTTATTTAATGGCATGTAGTTTAACTGGTAAATGCAGTACTTGATTTTGCAAACAGCCTGTTTGCTAAACCACTACCAGGCTGCTACACATGTATGACCCCCCCCCCCCCAAAAAAAAAAAAAGTCCTCTGGATGTGGGACAGAGAATACTATTGCTTCATATATTCCAGACCTAAGTTTTAGTACCTGGCTTGGCTAAACCTGGCATTAACATCTGCTTGTCAATACCCTCTTCCAGAAGAAGAAGAAGAAGAAGAAGAAGAAGAAGAAGAAGAAGAAGAAGAAGAAGAAGTAGAGCTTATTGTTTGATACCCCGTACCTGAAAGAGTCTCAAAGGGGCTTACAATTACCTTTCCTTCCTCTTCCCTACAGACAGCCTGTAAGGAAGGTGGGACTGAGAGAGAACTGCTCTGTGAGAACAGCTCTAACAGGACTGTGACTAGCCCAAGGTTACCCAGCTGGCTGCATGTGGAGGAGTGGGGAATCAAACCCAGTTCTCCAGGTTAGAGAGGCTGCCACTCTTAACCCACTACACCAAGCTGGCTCTCCATTTGAGCCAATCAAGATGCTGGTGGAAGATCACTTGCAAAATATCAGGAAACTCCTATTCTAACTTTGCTAAATACGCATCTCCTCTAAAGCCCCAGTTGGATATTCTTTATATCCTTTGGAATTATATACCCTACAGACTAGAGATGTTGCATATTCCAAGAAGCTCAAGATATCTTCTTGTTGCTTAGTTTTTGCAAACTATCGTATGAGCCTTAGTTGCACTTCCCCAAGGCTTTCAGTGCCTTCCCGCATCCTGCTTCCAGAACAGAATATGGTTCATCTCACAGCGCTGGGTTCTTTCTTTTAAGCCTGGGTCTGCTAGGAACATCAGATAACTCTCTTATCCTGCAGCTGGTTATGACAGGTTTAATATTAATGGGGGGGGGGAACTGGGATTGATACGGCTTGACAAACGATGATAAATGGAAATCTTCACGCAACAATAATAATAAAGGGGAAAGCCCCCCACAAATATGCCAAAAGTGACAAGCAGCAAGCCATGGCTGGGACGACCTCCACCCTCTTGCAGGTTGGAGTTATGATTTAATTCCCATCCTAATGTCAGTCAAGGCAGATTAATAACTGCCATGGATTGGGGAGAAGGGGGGGGGGATGAATTCCTGGGTGTGTTTTCTTCTTGAGAGCACGTTACGGCTGAAGTAGAAGGGGCCAATTAAATCTGCAAGTAGGGCTGTGTTTTATACATGCGACACCTGTAGCTCGTCCGGCCTTCTGAACAGGCCCCCGGTGGCTTTTTCATCATAAAGCCAGACTGACAAAGCTTCTTGACGTCTGCCACAGGTTTGGTTAACGCAGACGTCTCCCCTCCTAGCAAAAAACCCCGAAAGAATGGAAAGAAGTTCCTTTGTACGAAATGTAAGGTCATGTCATGGTGCAAAGGCCAGCCTGGCATAGTAGTTAAAAGTGGCAGCTTCTAATCTGGCAAGCCGGATTTGATTTTCCGCTCCACCACATGCAGCCAGCTGGGGGACCTTGGGCTAGTCACAGTCATGATAGTGTTGTTCTCACATAGCAGCAGCTCTCTCAGCCTCACCTACCTCACTGGGTGTCTGTTGTGGGGAGAGGAAGGGGAGGTGATTGTAAGGTGCTTTGAGACTCCTTCGGGCAGTGAAAAGTGGGGTATAAAAACCAACTCTTCATCATCATTTGAAGTGCTGGCTTCCTTATTTTGATTCGCATTTCTGCTTTCCAGCCCAACATCAGATTCGAAAGCAACTTGTAGGCATCAAAAGACAATACAAAAACCCCTGGGCAACCAATGTTCATTGGAGAGGGGAGGGGGTCTCAGCTGGTAGATTCTTGCCCTCCTTGTAAGCCAATCAGAAGCTAGAGGGTTCGGGTTGACAACTGTCCCCTAATACTTTAAAAGAGAGCTCTGAGAGAACTATGACTAAGGTCACCCAGCTGGTGCATGTGGAAGAGACTTGGAAAATCAAATCCAGTTATCCAGATTAGAGGCTTCCTCTTTTAACCACTGCTCCAAGCTGATCAATGTCACCACTACGAGATTCGTTTTATCTTTAAAGGATTGTAATGGGATTTTATTGTGGGTATTATTTATATTGTCACCCGCCATGAGCCATGGTGTGGGAATGGCAGGCTACAATTCAAATGAATGAATGATGGAATCTGGAGATCACTTGTAATTCCAGGACATTTGCAACCCCCACCTGGAGGCTGGCAACCTCCAGGTTTCAGCTGGAACTGGATCGAGGCATCATGGCCTCTTCCTGCTTTCCCTCTCCTAACAGCCCAAGTTAGTGTGCCTCAACTGAAAGAAGATCTGAGAAAGCCAGAAGATAAAACCAAAACTTTATTACCTATTTTTAATTGTTTAAAATGTCGTCAGGCACAACTCCATAGAGCAAAGTAGCTTACACCAGCAGGGCTCATGTATTATAAAGATTCAGAAATCCTGAGCTGGTACAATTGGCTAACCATGAACTGGGATTGTCCTATTCAATGGGAACATTGGTTAACTGTTTGGTTGGGCAACAACCCTGTGAGATATATATTAGATGGATCCATTTCTCCCCTCACAATCCGTCATGCATCCTGTGAAACTGAGACAGCGAGGCATCAGAATAATGGTCAGATCCATCTGTTTTCTGTCATTACCAAATATTGGGAATTACTGCAAGAAGATTAGCTTTATTAGCTGTATTAAGGAATGGGCATGACTTGTATTTTAGTTCATTGTTATATGAAGGCACATATTAACAGCTTTTCTTATTCTGGAGTTGCAACAGTCCAACTGGCTAACCTCCCCTTTGCTCCTCTCTACGGGGAGATACATAAAAACCCAGCTTGAAGCCTCAGGAGAATGGCCACAAGAAAATTTAGAGAGTTGTACTTGTGAAGAGCAGTATAAATTATGTCATTAATGATAGTTTCTTTGCAGAGCCTGCTGAGATAATTATAATTCTCCCCTTTCGACAAATATACATTTCCACCTACCATCTCCTGCACCCATTTGATGCACGCAGCCTCTAGTCTCTTGCAATTTGCAAAAAAAACCTAAAATCACACAAAAAGTCCTTTTTAAGAAACCTACCACTTTATAACTCTCCTGTCTTCTGATTACATTTCTTTTTCCCCCCAGTTTGAGTTATCGTGTGTTTTAGGGTTTTATAACATGGAGGTTTGTTATTAAAGATTCTGTTGAATAATTCAGGGCTAAGTCAAGATGTGAAGACACCTTTCTTGATACAAGGGGGGGGGGGGAAATTGGCATATACACTAAGATGCCTTGCAGTCAAAAAGCTGCCACAGCTGCTGTATTTACCATAAAATTGAAGCTATAAAAATGGTTATCTACATGCAACTTAAAATGTAATTCCTTGATCTTTCCACGTTTAAGGAGGAACCCTCCTTCATTTAAGATTGTGCATCTACGGAGCAAGGGATAAGCCCTTAAAGTTGCTTCCGTCCTTAACGTTTTTAATCAAGAAAGAGTTCTATCAACGAGAACTAAGGGCTGCTTCACTGGCGCAGAGCAAACGCCATTTAGCCGAGGATTTGATTTCCAGCAGAGGAGAGCCAAATATTTCAGGGATAGACTTGCCAACTTCCAGGTGATGGCTGGAGAGCGCCTTGCGTTACAATGGATCTCTAAGCGACAAAGACCAGTTTACCTGCAGTGAATGGATTCTAAGGTGTTAGATCAGGGGTAGTCAACCTGTGGCCCTCCAGATGTTCATGGACTACTATTCCCATGAGCCCCTGCCAGCAAACGCTGGCAGGGGCTCATGGGAATTGTAGTCCATGAACATCTGGAGGGCCACAGGTTGACTACCCCTGCGTTAGATCATGATGGGCAGCAGGGTCAGACTGTCTGTTGCAGTAGAAAAGATCAAGGGCATTTCCGCACCCAGTAAATATGAAATATTAATTTTACTTTGGTCTGTTTGCATAAACACAAACACACACACACAAATCCCTTTTCCTCTTCCCCTGAATGCCTCCGGATACAGATGCCTGAGAAGACGAATAAAAAAACACAAAAAAACATTTGTGGTTTTAATGGCACATGATGTTTTCGTGGGCTTCTCCCAAAGTGATGGCCTACACTGAGGCTGTAACCTCTACGCAACCGTGGCTTCACACTGTCCGGGACGTGTTTCAGATGCCTCTTCCAGTTTCTGGGAAAGGGAAGAGACTATGATGAACACTTCTTAGCCCTTATCACTTGATGACAGATGGGTAGCTGTGGACTGTCTTGCTTTCTGCCTCTTTTTCAAATGTGAAATACAATCCCTCAGCAAACCGGAGAGCACAGAGGCATCTAGAGCAGGTCGCCGTAATTCACGGGGCCGGAATCCCCCGATGAAACGTTTTTCATGCTTCATGAAATGTTGACACAGACCTCAAGTAAATCTGTCCGCTGGGTGCCGTTACAGGAAATTATGACAGAACATGTGAGACCCTCCGAGGAAAGGTTAACACACTGCCTTGGTGCAGAATTCGGTGAGGCGCTTCAGAAATCATTGAATGGTGGGTGGAACTCAGGGAGTGTTCTCATAGACATGCTTATCATGTGATGGCTCTGATATCAAGTGATGACTTTGTAGGTGGCAATTAGATAGAACAAGATGAGGACCTTGCTGGGGCATCTCATTCCCCCCTTCCTCGCTATTTTCCGCAGGGCCTGTAAAACGGAGCTCTTCCTCCAGGTTTACGGTTGAGGCTGGGGCTGGCGAGGTAGGTCTACGCCCCCTCTCGGGGTATGAGTATTGCATCTACCTCCTCCCCCCCCCTAATAGCAGTGGGTGGGGAGGGGGTTCCGCCATGTTGGGGATTATGTTTTAATTGGGTTTTTTTAATGGGGTTTTTATGACTTGTAACCCGCCATGAGTCAGCTCGGGAGTGGCAGGAAATAAATCTATAACAACAACAACAATAATAACAACAACAACATTTACTCTTTCCCATTCCTGACAGTCCCAGATTGGTGTTGTGGTCAAGAGCAGTGGCTTCTAATCTGGTGAACTGGGTTTGATTCCCTGCTCCTCCACGTGCAGCCTGCTGGGTGATCTTGGTCTTGTAACAGTTTAAGCCACTTTGAGACTCCTTTGAGTAGTGAAAAGAGGGCTATAAAATCCACTACTACTACTACTACTACACTACTACTACTACTACATCTTCGTCGTCTTTTTTGTCTTCATCATTCCAACCCACCCATTAACCTAACTGTCATCTGTTCCGTCATCTTCAGCTATATTCATGATTTATTTCCTTAATTTATTCCCTGCCTTCCTCCATAACGGGGACCCAAAGCAGACACAAGGTGCAGTGGTTAAGAGCGGTGTAGTGGTGCAAGAGCGTCATGGTTAGGAGCAGTGGCCTCTAATCTGGAGAACTAGTTTTGATTCCCCACTCCTTGGGCTGGATAGACATGATGAAGAGGGGGCCAACTTGTTTCCTGCAGCTTTTGAGACAAGGACTAGGAGCAGTGGGTTTCTAATTATGGGAAAGGTGTTTCCACGTCAATATTAGAAAGCATTTTCTGGTGGTGAGGGCTGTTCACAGATGGAATTAAGGTAGGAGGGGAAAAACCATGGATCCCCTCCAGAGTGCCTGCAGACCCTCAGCAGTCCATGGACCCCCAGTTGGGAATTCTTGTATTAGTCTCTCACCTTGAGAGGGGGTAACCTTAAGCCAGCTGCAAGTGGAAGGCACTTTACATGCACAAAAAGAAAATGGAACACTTGAGGACTGTGAGCCCCTCTCAGCTCCTGAGCCATTTGGCTCAGCTGGAGAAATCTCTTTGCGTTTTCAACTGGAATGACCCTTGTGTTTTTTTTGTTTTTAATAGACATGTGGAAGCAAGGCAGCTTCACTGGAACAAACTTTTTAATCCAGCTTTTAAGCAAATAAATGTCCAAGAAGATGATTCGTCCTATATTCCAGAGGGGGGAAAAATTATGATTCTCGTATACACACACATGTCTAATGAGCGTCAGCCATAGGCGACTGGCTAATACTGTTTATCATATTCTGTATATCAGAGAATCCCAGGGGTTAGCGGTTGGAAGGAGGCTTTAATGGGCAGCGGGGAAACAGCAACAACAAAAATGTAACTCGTTGTAAACAATAGAATTTAAAATCCAGCTGAATCTATCAATATGAAAACAGAAGTGAGCTCAATCCATCCATTACTGTAAACATATTAGATGCTATTTATTGTGATTACGTGTGTGGCCGGGTAAAGCCGGGCGAGGGACGTTTTCGTGACTCGAAGATCTAAACATCGAACGGCGCTCCCATCCTCGTTCCAGCTCAAAGGATCCCCAAAGCTAAATATTAATTTGAATAGAAAGGTTAGCAAATGAGCCGCTGGGGCACACGAAAATCATTGCAATAACAATCGCGGCTGTTAACAACGGGGGCGTTCCAAGGACATTTTTTTTTAAAGCAGGTGGGATGTGGCACGGCTTGTGGGAAAATTTGGCATATCACAAACAAGGATTTTTATAGGTTGTTGAAAAGATTCAACTGGAAGAGACAGTGGGGTAGCATTTGCTACAGTTATAACATGGCCAGTAAAGCAGTGAATCAATTGTTGGTGGTTCAAGAGCAGCGGCCTCTAATCTGGAGAAACGGGTTTGATTCCCTGCTCCTCCTCCACAAGAAGCCAGCCGGGTGGCCTTGGGCCCATCACAGTTCTCTCAGAACTCGCTCAGCCCTACTCACCTCACAGGTTGTCTGTTGTGGGGAGAAAAAGGGTAGACAATCAGAAGCTGCTTTGAGAACCTTTTGAGTAGTAAAAAGTGGGGTACAAAAACCCCAGCTCTTCTTCTTATATTTCTTTGGGGCCTGACCTGGATAAACCAAGGCCCATTCCGCACATATTGGATATGCGGTTTCAATGTGCTTTTGCAGCTGCATTTTCCTGAGCAAAACCTTTTGAAGTGCATTGAAAGTGCCTTATCCTAAGTGTGCAGAAATGGCCCCCTGATCTCATCAGATCTCAGAAGCCAAGCAAGGTTGGCCCTGGTCAGTATTTGAATGGCAGACCTCCAGGGTTGTGACACAAAGGAAGGCCATGGCCAACCACTGTCTCTTGGCTTCCAAACTCTACTGGGTCGCCATAAGTCAGCGGTGGCCAACAAACTTTTATTCAAGGCATGAGCTTTTGTGTGCCTGCACGTTTCTTCAGACAATGAAACGAAAATCACCAAACGATGTATATGAGAGAGTAAACGAGCAGTAAATTAGTAAGCATCCTCATGAAGATATCCAACAAATACACAGCCTAACAAAGATGGTTGACAGACTCAAGAGCCTTGCTGAGTTTATAACATTATCAGGTTATCAGTCATTGCTTCTGGTTCAGGTTTGCCTGGTTCCCTTTGGCCAGGGAAGGGGTAGGGGGTAGGGTTGCTAGATTCAAGTTGGGCTGGAGTTTGGGGGGGGGATGGATAGAGTTCTCAGTGGGGTACCATGACCTAGAGTTCAGCCCCCAGAACAGCTATTTTCTCCAGGGGACTTGACCTCTGTATTCTGGTGATAAACTGCAATCCCAATGGAACCCCAAATTCTACCTGGAGTCTGGCATCCCTAGTTAAGAGTGACAGTTTTGAAGCTACAAAACTTGGTAGCTTTTCACCAGGCATTTCCACCATAAAGTATCATCGTCTTCAGTCCCGGCACCAATTAATAATTATTATTACACAATGATTTACGTGGAGGGGGGGGGGAGTCACATGAAGAGGCCACTAAAAGTGGTGTTTCATCCCCCACGTAATGCGCAGAAAGGAAATGAGCATCAGTAATCACTGTCAAGCCTCTCTTGTAACTAAGAATTGAATCATTTATCTGTCTGCATGTATAAATTATCATCATTTCCCATTCTGGAAAATAAAGAAGGCCTAATAGGAATTTATGGTGAAACACACATGAGGCATTTCGTACAAATTATTAAACATCCAGCCTATATTTCAGAAATGCAGCTGGGGTGTAAGAAGGGGAGCAGGAATTAATACATATGTTATTTTCCTTGGGCTTGCGGGAGGAGGGGTGTCTTGTCTATGATTGCCAACCTCCAGGCAGGGTCTGGAGATCTTCCAGGCTTATAACAGATCTCCAGACAGAGAGCACGGAAGCAAGGCAGGAGAGCTTCTCTTGGAGAGCAGATGTCGGATGTCTCCTTGGGTGGGAAGCCTGGTTGCATTAATCAATGACCTCTCTTTGATATCTTTATTGGCCTCAGAGGGTATAGCCCCAATGCTCAGAAGAAGACTGCCCCAAGGCCTTTTCATACAGTAGGGGCCTTTCTGTCCCTTCATTCTCCATGGTTTCCCACCATGGTCACTGATGAGTTGATCCTTTAAGTAGCAAATCTCTCTGTAGCCTACCGAAGGCCCCCTTATTATTCTATGGCTCTTACCTTCTTCTCAATCTCAATAGTTTGAGCAAACGATTTCTTTCCCAAAGGTACCATGGGACTCCTTTCCTATTGGCTCCCAGTTGAACACTTTCCTTGTCCTGGTCTGAGATGGTCTTTTGATACTCCCTGTGGGGCTGCTAGCCCTGTCCCTTTGGGTCACATCTACCTCCACTGAAACCTGGCATCAGTAAGGGTGTTCTTTTCCATGTGCTTTCAAGTGAGCAGTTCCTGAAAGTGGTATCTTTAGACCAGCTTTTCTCAACTTTTTTACTCTTGAAAAACCCCTGAAGCATTCTTCAGACTTCAAGAAACCTCAGAAATGGTGGGATCGTGCAGAATACGGGTAGGAAGCAGAACTGTGGACACAGCCACCCAGGGTCCCAACCCTTCCCACCCTCTCCAGGACCATCACTGGCCATTTTGGGAGGGGCAGCAGGGCAACATGACCATATATGGCCATGTCACCCAATAAACGTTTAACAAAATTAAAAAACATATAAGAAATGAATTAACTCCCACCCAATCAGTGAAACCTTTCCAGGGGTTTCACGAAACCCTGGTTGAGAATGCCTGCTTTAGACCCTGGACAACGACACAACTGCACACCACACAAAAATAATTGCTAGGGGTTGAGAATTTAAGAGGTGGAGCCTGGGGAGAGCAGGGTTTGGGTAAAGGGTAGACTGCCATAGAGACCCAACTCCAAGGCGGCCATTTTCTCTAGGGAAGGGATCTCAGCAGGATGAGGGACTTCAGCAGAATATATTTCCAGAGAGTGTTCCCCCCTGTTCCCAGCAGCCATTTTCTCTGGAGAAATTCTGATTTCTGTTGACTGGAAATCAGTTGTAATTCTGAGCAATCTCCAAGAATGACTCAAAAAACGAACCTATCAAAACGCCTCAGAAAACCTTCCATTTCAAGGCATTCTTCAGCCGAGCCACGGAAGCAGAGCGAAAACGTTTAGATAATTCTGTCGGGAGGGGGAATAACGGATGGTGAGAAAGCAGTCCGCTTGTTCAAAAAAAAAAATCAAAAAGATGTCCGTGAAGAAACGCCTCTGTGGCTATTGATTCTGAAACTATCTCGCACATGATAAATGGGAACCCGTTGAGAAGAGGAGGGCTCACAGATCAATCAGCTTGTCAACACAAAGGCGAAATTCAATTTTTTATTTGTGCTAAACTCTTATTTGGGAGCAGGCCACCGTTCCCTTTGAAAGTGGCCGGCTCTGGAACAAAATATATATTTTTTTAAAAAAGATAATCTTTCGGAAACATGTTAGAAGCAGAAGGTTTGGGCCTAGGACTGAACTAAAGAAAAGCCGATTCCTTGCTTTATAGAGAGCAAAGAAACTCTTATTTGGACTGTAAACAGCCAAGCTCAAGTCTGGGAGAGCGTTCTTAGGCCTTTCGCCAAAGGGCAAAGATTCAGGAGCCTGGTCACCCTGGGGAATCCATGGAAGAGGGTAAGTCAGGTGATTTGTTTCCACCTTCTTCAGCATTATCAGCATCATTATATTTATTTTCCGCCCTGTCTCTTGAGTCTCAGGGCGGATGATATAAAATCATATTCTGGACATAGAAATTTAGAATAAATAAATGGAATTATAAGGCAGCCAGTGTGGTGTAGTGATTAAGAGCTGTGGTCTGGTCTGGAGAACTGGGTTTGGTTCCCCACTCCTCCACATGCAGCCAACTGGTGGCCCGAATGTGCTAGGTATATTTCCGCAGGCCCAACTATAAGCTTGGCAAAAGTGCTTTGTTTTGCAGGCCTTGCAGAACTTGGTGAGTTCCGTCATGGCACTGAACTCCTCTGGGAGCTCATTCTGCCAGGCAGGAGCCAGGTCCAAGAAAGCCCTTGTCCTGCCTGGTGGAATGAGCTCCCGGAAGAGCTGAGGGCCCTGCTGGAGCTTCTTCAGTCCTACAGGGCCTGTAAGACGGAGCTCTTCCACCAGGCGTTGGGTTGAGGCCAGGTTGTTGAAGATCTGGCCCACTCCCCCTGTGCCTCCAGTACATATGGCACTCTATCTTTTATACCTTCTGGGCACATATGGCAGAAATTTGGCAGCTTGGTAAGGGGTGGGTGGGAGAAGCTTTTTTTGTTTTGTTTGTTTCTTTGATTTTATTGTCTTAATTATGTTGCAAGCTACCACAGGCTAGCTGGCTAGGAGCAGCAATATAAAAGTTTAATAAATAATTATTATTATTATCTCTTGTACACGAGCAGTGGCTTTTAATCAGCCCTGAATTGTCCATACCATTCTCTGTAAGCCCATACTGAAACGTTTCTTACTTGGACTGCACCCTTCTGTCTAAAAAACACAACATATTAAGTTACTGATAGGAATTAAAATTATTATTTTCTCACACACACACACACACACACCAGATGTACATCTGTTATATTGTAACTGAGATTTAATGAAACCCTTGGCTCTTCACAAACATTGTCCATTGTTAACTAAACTGGACTTCTTTCAGAAATGTTCTCTTCTTACTGAAATACAAAACCCAGACCAAACATTTTGCACATTGGTCGCATGGGAAGGATGGAAATGAGCAAAGGAGGAGGACATATTACATCTGGTGAGGAGGACATGTCCATATCGGGATCAGCCAGTCCTTTGGATTTATATAGTACACGGGTGGACAAACTTTGGCTCTCCAGTTGTCCATGGACTATGGGAATTGTAGTCCATGGAAATCTGGAGAGCCACAGTTTGGCTACTCCAGATATAGGACATACAACATATGTACATAGTCAGTTCATTGATATGGTGGCCAGGTTGTCCAATTTAGTGGACAATCTCCTGATTTCTGCATTGGTCCCCTACTTGCATGGTAGGGCAAGCTACTAGCATGGTACAGTGATTAAGAGCTGCGGACTCTAATCTGGAGAACCAGATTTGCTTGCCCATCACCTCCACATGAAGCCAGCTGGGTGACTTTGGGCTGGTCACAGTTCTCTTTGACTTGTTCTCACAGAGAAGTTCTCTTAGAGCTCTCTCAGCCCCATCTGTTGTGGGGAGAGGAAGAGAAGGGTGTTTGTAAACCACTTTGGAACCGCTTCGGGTAGAGAAAAGCAGGTTATTAAGAAAAACAGCTCTTCGTGTTCTTAAATAATAAAATTAATTGTACATTAATTAATTATCTCATCACTCCTCGTGACATTACTGTGAGGTCTGTTAGTCTGACAGAGCTCGTGGTCTCCGAGCAAATTTTATGGAAAAGGCAAGGATCAGAACCTGTAACTTCACGTCAAGAAGAAGAAGAGTTGTTATTTATACCCCATTTTTTACTATTTGAAGGAGTCTCAAAGCGGCTTACAGTCACCTTCCCTTCCTCGCCCCGCAACAGACACCCTGGTAGCTGAGAGAGCTCTGAGAGAACTATGACTGGCCCCAGGTCCACCAGCATGGCTGCATGTGGAGGAGGGAGGAATCAAAGCCACTTCCCCCAGATTAGAAGCTGCTGTCCTTAACCACTACACTGCACCAGCTCTCTCCCTTATCACAGATTTGGTGGAACATCTAAATTGGGCTTGAAGATGCAGCCCCTCCGCATACTTCCCATTAAGTTCCACGTTGACCATTTCTGACTAAGCCTATTTGAGAACACAGAGGCGTCCACCCAGCATAACATGGGTTGGGTGGGGAAGAGTCCAGTTTTTATATACGGCTGTTTGAACTAAGTTTTGGCCTGCCCGCTCCAATAATGGACAAACCATGCATTGGCCAACTTCCCAAGTCTGACTTTAATGATGCAGCTGAAAGAATAAAACTAAACATTGTTGGCTTGAGTCCCGAGATGTGAACATTCCCATGCTTGGAGTCCCTGGAACAGGGCTAGTTGAATAGAGGACAGGCCTTCTCAGAGTCCCACGTCTTAATCCGTAAGGTCCCCGTTGCCAAGTCGCCAAACAGAGACAGAAAACGTTTGCTTTCTATTGGTTCCCCACTGTATTATCTTCCTTTGCCGAAGCGAGTTTTCAGCAGTGAAGTAACTAGCTGCCTGACCCCTGCCATTGATACTGATTCTGCAAAGTCTTGCATGGGGATGAAGAAGAAGAAGAGTTGGTTCTTATATGCTGCTTTTCCCTACCCAAAGGAGACTCAAAGCAGCTTACAGTCACCTTCCCATTCCTCTCCCCACAACAGACACCCTGTGGGGTGGGTGAGGCTGAGAGAGCCCTGATATCACTGCCCAGTCAGAACAGCTTTATCAGTGCCGTGGCGAGCCCAAGGTCACCCAGCTGGCTGCATGTGGGGCAGCGCAGAATCGAACCCGACATGCCAGATTAGAAGTCCGCACTCCTAACCACTACACCAAACTGGCTCACCTGACAAAACCTGTCAGGTGATTGGGGCAAAGAAACCGGGGAGCCATTTTAAAAGCGTTCCACTGCAGGACGATCCATTCTGTGTCCCAAGTTAGCATTCATGGAAAAGTTTGTGCAATGAACTGTTCCATACCAAAAAAAAAAAAAAAAAATCCCCAAAACCCAGACGGATTGTTTGGAAACAGGAATTTGTCTGTTTATGGATACGTTCAAAAACGCATTATTGTAAACCTAGCGGGAAGAGGGATTTGGAAAGGCCTGGCTTTTACTTAAAGCGTACCCTCTCCCTCTTGCCCTCTGGATGGCCAGCTGTAAACTTGATTTTCCACAGATGAATTATTAAAACGTTAACTACAGGGCTGTACGTTACGCCGGCTGACGACGTGATAATTTTTGTTCCTTCGAGCAGCTCCTTAAAATGCTTATTTTACTAATTCTCCCTGTGCTTCCTGTGCCCCAGTAGCCCTGCAAGGGGCCTCTCCCATCGCTCATCAGAAATATTAACATTTGCTGTTTATCAAGACATTCGCCAAACAGACAAGCAATAAAAACCGGGCCGAGCGTGCACTCAATTACCCCCGGAACGAATATCACAAAAATTATTCAGTGTCAGAAATCTCATTTTGTATGATATTTCTATATATTTGGGAGTTATTTTTCCCCCGGTATGAGCGAATTAATATGCTTCGAGTACCCTTGAGCCACGGTGGAAAAATGGACCGATGTACTTATTTAGAGCCTCTACCCAAATCCATTAGACAAATTTCCTTGGCGGCCCAAGCATTGATGAATGAAATGTCCTATGCTAATGTAAGAATAATCAATTTAGAATGCTTATGACAATTAACAAAGGCTGACGATAAAGCCTAGGAAGAACTGAGTGTTGTCACTCCTGATTTGGATTAAACTGGTGCTAATGGGATCATTTTTCTTCTGCAAGGTATTCTCTCTTTTTTTGGGGGGGGGGGAGGACTTATCAATTAATATGAATTATGCATGTATAAAAGGACTAATGCCATTAATTAGACAAATTAATTTTATGATGCAGGGAATGGACTAACACTAGATTAGGAGCGATATCATTCTCTCCGCCCGCATGAGTTTGAAATAAATGAATAGTTCTACATTTGCATAGTTATTACAGGTTCGGTCGGCATTCATCTGTCACGCCCGCCGTCGGTATTTCTCTTGGCCACACAACCAAAAACAATTCGAACTTCTCGGGACTGGCATGTCATAAGTGCACTCCAGACTTTCTTAGGCACCGTAATAAATGCTGTGGGGGAGATTTAAGGGGGGAAATGCTGTACTGTTCGTTCAGTTCAGGGGTCAGCGTTTCGTATCAGGGCAGATGGATGGTTTTGCACAGGCCAATGGGAATCAGAAAACTCTCAACCCTTTTCAGTCTACTTGGACCACTGCATTTCTTGCCCCTACCAGTTCGATCTGCAAGCCCACAAGGCCGCAACACACACACCACACACAAACACAATGGGTCCTAAGCTGTGCTAAATACACTATGTGTCCAGCCAGAGTGGGCCTCGGCACCTTTGACACCGTAGGACAGCCCCATCCCCTCCCTTGCTCCAAGCAACTGACCAGCCAGGTGTGGCTAGGTGTGGTCTTTAAGCTATTGGCCAGTTGGGTCTGTGCTCAAGCCACATGAGTCTTCAGCTGCTCTCTAGGTGGATGGGCCCAGAGCCAGCTTGGTGTCGTGGTTAAGAGCAGCAAATTCTAATCTGGTCAGCCGGGTTGGATTCCCCGCTCCTCCACGTGCAGCCAGTTGGGTGTCCTTGGGCTTGTCACAGCCCTGATAGTGCTCCTCTCACAGAGCAGTCCTGTCAGAAGCTCTCTCGGCCTCCCCCACCTATCGGGGTGTCTGTTGTGGGGAGAGGAAGGGAAGGCGATTGTAAGATGTTTTGGGCCTCCTTCAGGCTATTCTGCTCAGCTAGCCTGGCAGGTGAAGCAACTCAGCAAGCGTCCCCAGAACCGCTGGCCATCCTGAGGACTAAGGTTGCCAAGCTCATGGATGGAAAATACAGTGAGACTTTGCAGGTGGAACTGAGACTGGGTGGGATTTGGGCAGGGGGGGGATCTCAGTGGAGTTATAATTCTGTGGAGTCCACCCTCCAAAACAGCCCTTTTCTCCAGGGGAGCTGATCTCCAGGGGAATTCCAGGAGATCCCCAGGTCCCACCTGGAGGCTGGCATCTTTAATAGATGTGCCCCATAGTTTTGGTCAGTTGAGTGATTCCGATAGAGAAATGCATCTTCATCTTTGTCTTCGTCTTAGCCCTGGAGAGATAGGATCACACCCCTTGTGGTTTGAAACAATTTGTCACCAGGCCGGTGCTAGTCAATCTGCGAAGAAATAGTATTAAAATAAAATCTAAGTCAGTGGAAACGTTTGTAGGAGACAAGAATCATGAATTTTCCCCTTTGGAAATAAAATACCTGGAAGTACTCAGGAGAAACTTTGCTCTTTTCATGAGCTCTCCTGCCCCTCCCCCCAGTAATTAATAACTAATATATATATAGGAGGAATGGACAAGAATGAACAGATGTTGAATGATCCTGGCTATAAACATGGTGTGTTAGATGCATCTGAGCTTCCATGGGACAGCTGGCCTGCATATAATGCCTTCAAAATCATGTAGCTACAACATCTGTTTTTTCCCTCCCCGTCCGATTTTTAAAGTTTGGGCAGTTGTACCCTGAAAAAGGAGCCTCTGAAAACCTTTCTCCCACCCAAGCTTTCCTAAAAAGGAGGGGGCGAAGCCATTTTAAAATGTCAGCAGAGTCACTGGTGATAAGTCATTGCTTAAATCCTATGTCATGCTCCCAGTGAATGAGGAATCTTGTTTCTCACCCCGAATTGAGACTGCGTTGCATTTGCATTTATTTCTTTATTATTTTCCTTCAGTGTTCTTTCTGTTCAGTCTGTCATTTTATTCAACTTTGACTCTTTATCCTGATTTTATTGTGTTAGTTTTATATGCCAATAGAAGAGTTGGCTCTTATACCCCACTTTTCACTGGCTGAAGGAGTCTCAAAGCGGCTGACAATCACCTCCCTGTCTTCTCCCCTCAACAAATATGTTGTGAGGTAAATGGGGCTGGGGGAGCTCTGACAGAACTGCTCGAACTGGGAGAAAAACAATAGAAAGAACTAAATAGACAAGGAGGAGGAGGAGGTTTTTATACCCCACTTTTCACTACCCAAAGGAGTCCCACAATATCTTCCAACCACCTTTCCTTTCCCTCTCCTCACAACAGACACCCTGTGAGGTAAGTGAGACTGAGAGAGCTCTGAGAGAACAGCTCTAATAGGACTGTGACTAGCTCAAGGTCACCCAGCCGGCTGCATGTGGATCAAACCCAGCTCTCCAGATTAGAGGCCACCACAATTGACCACTACCCCAAGGATTTCTGATTCTGAATTTCTTCATTTATATCCTGCTTTTCTCCCTAGTTCCTCAACTGAGACTTAACGAGGCTTAGTACTGTTTCCTCCTCTTCCATTTTTCACAACCACCCTGTGAGGTAGGCCGGGTTGAGAGTTTATGAGCTACCATGGCAGAAGGAGAGATCCAGAACCAGGTTTCTCAGACAATTTAACCATTTCACCACACTGGCTTTCATCGCTGAGTGAGAATTTGAACCTGGAATTCCGAGGCCTAGTCAGGTAGAAATCACGTCAAGTCAGGTTAGCATCCTCTTCCAGTGAACTGCATTACCTCACCAGCTGCTCCCCGTTCTCCGTGCAAAAACGGCATTTACCGAGGATTACCGTAGCAACATTTTTGCCCATAACTACAATCATTCCTCCCCTTTCATATGCTTCATTTCGTGGCATTTAAGCAACGGCATCATAACATTTGCAGAGAACCAAATCTTCGGAGAGCCCATTTTCCCCAAACCGCACCACGTGATTTTCCGGCATTGTTCAGAATTAATATTCTTCAGGACTTTTCCAGTGTATCAAATTATATGGTTGCATTAGGTTAATGGATGGCTATATGTATATAAAACATTCCCAGGCATGCAAGCGCATTCCGACCTTTTTTCCCCCCGCTTTGTTTTCTTATGGGTTTAGTCAAATTAATATTTTCTTTCACGGACATAAAAAAAGAAAGAAACCTCAATCCACATCAGCGTTTATCACCTGTTTAATATCTCTGGGGTGTCTACGCGGGACGGCGAGGGAATACGGACAAGGAGGGGGGGGGAGAGAAACATATATAATACTTTTATATCATTTGCCATGATAAGGAGGAAGGGAAATGAGTTTTAAGAGTTACTTATAAGGCCTGAACATGGGAGAGCCGTGGAGGAATGCCTTGTAAATAATGCACACACTCCTTACGCGGCAATATGTAAACCATTTAAAGAACCACTAGGCTGGCATTTCCATTCCATTACAAATAATATAGAGCAGCTTATAAAATAAAATACTAATCCGTTTCTAATGAAAAAGGTAAGCTTTTCTTTCTTTTTTTCAACGACACGCACACAGTAGAGAGTCAACTAGCAAGGACTTCTTAGAACCAAGGATGAGCTGACATTCTCAACTTCAGCTCTTTCTGTATTTATTTGTATTTCTGCATGGTATAAAAGGGACACCATTGACGTTATCGTTTTAGCGTTGATTAGCCAGCTTGGTGTAGTGGTTAGGAGCACGGATTTATAATCTGACGAGCCGGGTTTGATTCCCCACTCCTCCTTCACATGCAGCCAGCTGGGTGACCTTGGGCTCGCCACGGCACTGATAAAGCTGTTCTGACTGAGCAGGAATATCAGGGCTCTCTCAGCCTCACCCACCTCACAGGGTGTCTGTTGTGGGGAGAGGAAAGGGAAGGCAAATGGAAACCACTTTCAGGCTCCTTCGGGTAGAGAAAAGTGGCAAATAAGAACCAACTCTTCTTCTTCTTCAGAAATATCAGGGCTCTCTCAGCCTCACCTCCCTCACAGGGGGGTCTGCTGTGGGGAGAGGAAAGGGAAGGCGAATGTGAGCCGCTTTAAGACTCCTTCTGGTAGAGAAAAGCAGTATATAAGAACCAGCTCTTCTTCTTCGTTGACATCTGCAGAGTTTAAATATGCAAAGGGATTCAAGCACTGGGTTCCTGAAATCGATTTTTTTAAAAAATTGGAAGGGAGAAACAATGTTGTATAGAAAGAGGACTGACCTAAATAATGGTTCTCAAGCCACATGGATCCTTTTGAGAAATCTGTGGATGCTAGAGGTAAATCTTCAAAGAAGAAACATCCTATGGATATGGACTTGTTTTTAACAGATATGTTATCTAGTAGGGTCAGGAGGAAGGAGTCCCAGTTGTGCAGGAACTTGGAAGGTGATGCTTCTCAAGAACGGGGGTCCTTGCAGGACATCTTCTAGGTCCAAAGGATTCCTTCTACATCACTTCTAGCCTACATCTCAGATTGTCCATGCTTGTCCAAGGTACTCCCAAGCCCTGAGGCCAGCTTCCTATGAACGCCAGCCATTGAGCTGATTTGAAATGCTCGCACCATAGATCACACATTGATTTGTTACTGTCTTTACATCATCTGAACATATTGGAAGGTAAATGGCTGTTCTGGAAGAAAAAAAAGAGCATGCTCAGCGTTCTTGTCAGCATGCTAGTCTATGAATTTTGGCACCTCTGGAAAAGTGCACACATTAAATATGCAGCGCATACGTAGCAAATCTTCCACAAATAACAGAAGCACCGCATAAACAATAATTAAGCAATTTGCAAGGTTTTGGTAGAGTGGGATGCACGGCGCTTTCGTTTAGTTAACTTTAATGTATTTGGCAATCTCGCTGGAGTGCTTTTAAATCTAATGGGTCCAACACCAACAAAGTGGGGTAATAGCTTTAAATGATGAAACGGTGACCCTTTTGGGTCCATCACACTGACTTATGGCCCAAAGACGCTGCAACTTCCAAGGCATTATATGATGCAAATTTGCTCTCTTTTTTCTCAAATCCCATTGCATTGTGATATGATATAAATCGTAAAAGGAAAGAAGACAAATTAGCCAGCCATGTTGTTCTTTTTTTCTTCTTCTTCTTAATATGGATAACACACTAAGGGCAACACGAAACAAAGCATCCGGATAATGTTGGCGTGCTCTTTCTAGAACCTAGAGAAAGAACAGGAACATAACTGGCTGGAAAAAAAACAAAACCAGAGATGTGACCGAACTTCACAGTCCTAATTTTCAGCTTGAACATTTCTGCTCGTTTCTACCTTGTGAAGATCAAACAAGCCAATCTTTACTTTTGCACCATCTCTTTTCTTACAAAGATGATATCTCCTCATTTGTGAGCCAGCTTGTAGTAGTGGTTAAAAGCGGTGGCCTCTAAGCCAAAGGAGAAGAGAACTGGACCATTTCCGCACTAGGAACTTTGCTGCCCTGGCTCCTGTGCAGGAGCACAAATCCAGGGTGGACCAGGTACAGCCGGCCAAATGCTCCCCCGGGCAGGAGCAAGAAGAAACAGAGCAATCGGCCCAGGCTTAAACTCCAGCCTGCAGCACGGTGCAAAGCTTCCAATGCAGAAATGGTCCTGGCTTTGACACCCTACTTTTCACTACCCAAAGGAGTCTTAAAGCGGCTTACAATCGCCTTCCTTCTGAGACACCCTCTGAGGTACATGGGGCTGAGAGAGCTCAGGTGGACTGTGACTAGTCCAAGGTCATCCAAATGCCTGCAAGTGGAGGAGCGGGGAATCGAACCCAACTCACCAGGGACTATGACATCTGGTGATTTTGATGTGATGCCTCTGTTGTTACAGCCCAAGTCCTCATTCCCCTTATTTACCACCGCGTCACACTGCCTGCTTACATTTAGCTTACAGTCCACAAGTATCCCAGGATCTCGTTCACACGGACTGCTATTCAGAAGTGTATCTCCCAACCAGTGTGCATCCTTCTCATTTTTGAGACCCAGATGTAGAACTCTGCCTTTCTCCTGATTGAATTGCATCTTCATATCAGGGAGTTGTGACTCTCAATAGCTCATAGCCAGATACTTGTTCTGGTCTGTAGGATGTTGCTGGCCTCGAATCTACTTGTTCTGTAGCTGAGTTATGATAAAATTTTGAATACAAACCAAAGGAGCCCATTCTAAGAGGCCACCACAGGTAAATATGGTTCTCCCCCCGGTATAAACAGACTTGATTGCCTGTCATTCAAAGTCGGTTTACAGATGAAATTTTTCAGCTTCCGGGTCTAACAGCATCTGGGTTTTATTATCATTGTCAATAATTCCATTTGGCACAAGACAGCTAATTCTCTTCATGTACTAATGATTAATCAGACAAGCCTATTTACTAATGTATCAGTATGTGTTAGAAACACAAGCTAATGGGGGACAGCTCATCAATTCAGATATAAATGAACTACACTTACATTGGATATCTATTGACTCGTGTCAAGGCATGAAGAGGAAAATGCAATCGTCTTGCAAAAATCGTTAGAATGGATGAAAATAGAATTCCAAACTCCACCTTCATACATAATTTTTATTGACTTTTCTACATGCCTAAAGGAACAAGAGCTTCAGAGCAAAAAAAAAAGAAGAAGAAGAAGAAGTATTCATCACAAGATTTCCCAGGCAAATGGAGATCTGCTTTGTCTAACAAACTCCTTGGTATTAGACCGCAAATGCCTTGTGTTAGAACAGCCTTTCTCAACTCTTTTATCATTGAGAAACCCTTGTAACATTTTTCAGGCTTTGAGAAAGCCCAGAAGTGGTGCAATGGTGCAGAATATGATTTGGAAGCATAGCTGTGGACACGCCCACCCAGGGCCCTTCCCCTTCCTGCCCCTCCAAGCCCAACATTGGGAGGGGGAGGCAGGTTGATATGACCATATTGGGTCAGATCACCTAATACATGTTTAACAAATTATAAAAAATACATTAGAAATTAATTCACTCCCATCCATTCAGGAAACCCTTCCAGGGCCGTCAAGAAACCCCAGGGTTTCACAAAACCCTGGTTGAGAAACCCTGTGCTAGAAGGGGAGGGATGAAGATATTACAAAAGACTAAAAGGCTGAATTGCAAGAAGAAAGATAAGATTAATTCTTTATAAATATTTACAAGTTTATACATGACGACAGGACTTCTTTGTAAACTGAGTGATGGGATTACCAAGCCCTGCTATTGGCCCTCCAAAGGAACTGGTTGGTCACCGTGTGAGGCAGGATGCTGGACTAGATGGACCATTGGTCTGATCCAGTAGGGTTCTTCTTATGTTCTTATCAGGAGAAGGACTTGGCCTCTCTGCCCATTTGTTGGCCCTCTAGAGGAACCTGATGATCACTGTGTGAGACAGAATTCTAGACTAGATGGACCACTGGTTTGATCCAGTAGGTTTCTTCTTACGTTCTTATGCTACCTGATGTTCCTAAACTGGAGTTACGGAGGTAGGTTAGGCTGAGACAGTGCCCCAAGGACATCCAGGAAACTTCATGAAGATTTGAATCCAAATCCTCTAGCGTTTTCTTGGCAGACTCAATACAGGGTGGTTTGCCTTTCCCTTCTGCAGTCATTACCGTTTTACCCCCCATCAAGCTGGGTACTCATTTCACCGACCTCGGAAGGATGGAAGGCTGAGTCAACCTTGAGCCGGCTGCTGGGATCAAACTCCCAGCCTCATGGGCAGAGCTTCAGACAGCATGTCTGCTGCCTTACCACTCTGCGCCACAAGAGGCTCTCATGTTAAATTTACTGGTACAAAAATTGCAGGGAATCAGGAGGTAATACAGCTTCAGTTAATAGACCCCCCCCCCACAAAAAAAAATTGCGGTCACCCTCACATTGAGCCACACCCCTTCTTATCCTGTTCTCCAAATTTGCAATCTCAAAAGGGCACTTAAAACCACAACGGAGACCACGTTCCAGCCAATGTTAAGCTGGATCACATCGACCCGCATTAAAGAACCAATACTCGGTTTGCTAGTGCAGTCGGGTAGCACTCCGAAATATTCCCCCACCATCCCACCTGAATC
The DNA here is from genome assembly GCF_049243985.1 of Paroedura picta. Classification (NCBI taxonomy): domain Eukaryota; kingdom Metazoa; phylum Chordata; class Lepidosauria; order Squamata; family Gekkonidae; genus Paroedura; species Paroedura picta. Next base: position 35,801,104 of record NC_135382.1, read on the forward strand.
AAAACACGTTTGATGCCTTTCCGAAAGATGCAAAGGCGAGGCAAAAAGGACTCGTATGAATAATATAAAAAATAAAATAAGGGCAGCTCTAATCCTTTGCAAAGCATAACCAAACAGGATTTGACAACCTCCTCCATTCCCACTGGGAAATTCGCCTCACCCCCCAATACCTAATGCTGTTTCTTAGCTGGTGTTCAATAGAGGCCAGTCTATAATGCGGGGCCTCGCCTTTATGTGATGTTTAGATATGAGATTGATCTCGGAGGACGCCCTGCCGTTCGGAAAGTAGGATTATTGGATTTTGTGGCTTTCTCAGATGTCAAAGATCTTTAAACAGTGTCTTGCAAAGTTGCTTCATCCCGCCAGACTGTGAACCGCTTATGAACTCATCTGAGGAGGCAGACTCCATGCTAATTAGCCAAAAGGGATGGGGGCGGGGGAAGGGGGGGGACGGAAGAGCTTTGCACACCATTAAGTTGAAGGCTTGCTTCGGGAGGTGAAAAATTATGATTTAAGAAATGAAGGCAAATCTGGAATGCAGGGAACAATATTCTCTCTCTCTCTCTCTCTGCCTAGTGGACAAGCCCTCTTTTTATTTTTATTCTATTTATTCATATTCAACCCATAACACCGCTCCTCTTGTAAGCTCTAAGCTGTAAGCTGTAAGCATGGGGGAAGTGTGCCATTTCACAGACCCTGCAGAACACTGACAATTCCTATCAGGGCCCGGATCTCAACTGACAGCTCATTCCAGCTAAGAATGCAAGATCTTTGGCTCATAAGGCATGTGGGTATACCACTGAACCTTGAGCAGGGAATGTTTTAGTGCTTTGGGCAAAACCCAAGGATTGGGCCCCGGAATCACTCATTGGGGGAGACAGAGATCATCTATAGGTCAATGCCCCTCCCTTATAAGCAATAGTTCTCCTCCCCCACCTTCCCACCTGAGTCTCAGGCAGCATGGAGATGAGTTGTAGGTTGGGAGGGCAGCTAAAATGATTAAGGAGATGAGACACCTTCCCTATGGAGAAAGGTTAAAGACGTTAGGGCTCTTTAGCTTGGATAAATGACATGGTCGGCGGAATATAAAGACAATCAGAGCGCCAAGCTGCTTAAAAGAACAGTTTTGCTATGAATAGAAACAACGTTGTAAAGACAGAGTCCTACCTAACTGTCTTAACTTTTGTTTCCATCCATTTTGTCTGCTCCTGAGGCAAGCAGGGAGGAACCATGCTCAAAGGAGCAGGAAGTCTCCAACTGACACAACCAGGATGTAGGAGGAAATGAGTAAAAAAACCAAAAAAATCAAGAAATTCCTGATCTGACTATGCTGAATACACATCTCCTCTGATGCCCCCTATAGGTTATTCTTCATATTCTTTTGAAACATGCACACTACAGATCTTTACAAAATTAAACAGAGCTTTACAAAATTATGCATGGAATAGAGAAGGCAGAGAAAGAAGTAGTTATCTCCCTTTTTCACAGTAGAAGAACTCGTGGGCACTCAACGAAATTAATGAGCAGGAGCTTAGAACAGATAAAAGGAAGCATTCCTCTCTCCAAAGAAATTAATTAATACGTGGCCAATCCATATAGAATCAACATAGCCCTCCATCCGAATTGGCTTCAGTATGTTGTGATGATGACATCACCCCCCCTTGGAGAGGGGGAGGGAACCACATGCCCCCAAACTGTGACACTCCCACAGTGCTAAGAAACAGGCGATCAGGGAAATAAGCACCATATCAGGTCAGTGAACCAGGCAACCTCCAGAAAACATTTCTTCCCCCACCGGCCTCATCCTGCGTCTGCCCAATTTGCTGCCTAGCGCATGCGCAACCAGCATGGCTGCCTTTGCCACTGCCTCGGCTTCGCAATCTATAAACCAGGAGCTCCAGGCCCGAAACGAGATTCCTGCAATTGTCCCGCACCGCCCTTGATGAATGCCCCCCCGTTTCCCCCTCCGTGGACTGAGGGCAAAAGAAAATGTCGCCGTCTATCTCTGCGGTCGCCGTGCCATATCGCGAGCCCCCCACCCCCACCCACCAGTGCAATTCAGCACGACTGGCAAGCATCCATCAAACAGGTCGAAAATTGAATGAACTCAGAATGCAATTATTCCCCCGTCGAAAGCACCGAGCATTCCGACAGCTTGCGGTAAGACAATTCTGTTCGGAGCCTGCCAGCGACTGCCGGAGCCGCCTGACCTTCAGGCCCGCTTCTGCGGCTCCCCGAGCTTCCATAAACACTTAACATTTCATAAAAGTTACAGCTTCACACAGGATTCCGGCGCAGCCAAACAAACCGTACCGAGTGCATCGCCCTCTCTGCTTCCAGCATGTTTTATAAACATAGCAAGCTGCAACACCGAGCCAGATGTTCCGACAAGCATCATGGGGGGGGGGAAATTAAAATCTTTTGGGTTTGATGGGTCGAGGTTGTTCCCCCCCCCCCTTATTCCATGCAAGTTTCAACAGTTTCGTCTTAAAAAGAAAGAAACCGTGGAAGAGGGGGGGGACGACGACGACGAACGCACCCAAAACAAACCAAAAAGGAAACTGGAAATAGATTCACAGGGTTGTTGTTGTTGTTTTTTTTTTAACCGTTACACTTAATTTCTTCTCGAGTTCGCGCTAAACCGAAACGTCTCTTCGGAGCGGGGTCTGTGCGTTGGGCTTCTTTCGCAGGAAAGAAAGAATCGGCAGCTGGAAAGGAAAGTGTGGAAGGATGTCAAGTCCTGGGAAATCAACAGCTGGCTCCAAACATATGTGTTTTGGGCCTATATTTTTCAGGTGCCGTGTCTTCCGATCCATATCTGCCAGCCCTTGTAGCGCGTGGCATAATTTAACTGTTATTGATAACGTCAGGGCAGATGGAAAGGAGGCTGAGCCCCAGCTTCCGTCCTCTGGGGATGCTGGAGAAATCAAAGCAGATGGTCCAATTGCTTCTTATTTATGTGTTGCTTCTAGCTCCTCGGCTTGTGGGATAATGGATCATTATAGCCTGCTGCGCACAAGCACCAATATGCTTTTAAATCTGGTTCCCAACGCTTATGAAAAAGCACCATGCTTCATATTAGCTTGTGCCTCTGCACTTAACAAGGCCGGCTAATGTGCATTTATGGTTTCAAGGACAGGAGGGGGGGAAAGATGGCTTTTTTTGGGGGGAGGGAGGTTAAAATTTATTATTATTTGCCTTATTAGTGATCATGAGCAAAACTTAGAGAGCTGGCAAGATTTCCTATGGGCCCAAATGAAGGGAAGGAAAAATAGGTTGTGAGCCAAACAGAGAGACGTCTGGCTTGATCAACTCAAGGGTGCATCTAGTCCAGCATCGTATTTCCCACTGTGGGCAACCAGATCCTTCTGGGAAGGCCATAAGCAGGTCATGAAGGATTCTCCCACTGGGAGCTGTGAAGGAACTTGTGCACTGGCAGTTCCCAGGTGAACTGAGGCCACTTCCAGTTCCTGATATCTATCTGGCACCATCCTACATGTAATTTTAACCCATTAGTGCGCGTCCTCTCCTCTGCTGCCAACAGGAACCTTTCCCTGCCCTCCTTCAAGTGACAACCTTTCAAATACTTCAAGAGAGCCATCCTGTCCTTTTTCAACCTCCTCTTCTCTAGGCTGAACATTCCCAAGTCCCTCAGCTTCAGAAAAGGAACATGTCAAAGGAAGATGAGGCTAGAAGAAAAGTTGGTTCTTATATGCCGCTTTTCCACCCGAAGGAGTCTCAAAGTGGCTTACAGTCGCCTTCCCTTTCCTCTCCCTGCAACAGACAGCCGGTGAGGGAGGGGAGGCTGAGAGAGCCCTGATATCACTGCTTGGTCAGAATAGCTTTATCAGTGCTGTGGCGAGCCCAAGGTCACCCAGCTGGCTGCATGTAGGGGAGCAGGGAATCAAACCCAGCTCGCCAGATTATAAATCCGTGCTCCTAACCACTACATCAAGCTGGCCTGACTTTCTTATATGTGGGATGTCTAGGTGCCAGTGAAATTTTGAGATCTGGTATTAAAATGCCATTGTGATCTCCTTCACATGCATCATATAGCCAGTGCAATGTTTCTACATGCCTGGATTTTAATCAGCTAAAACCAGGAGTCTTAAATCCGATGATTTTCACAAGGTTAGGAAACAAGCATAAGACTAATATTGATACAGAGTTATCATCTGAATTGAGATTTCTGGGGGGGGGGGAAACCTCAAGGAAACTGACATAGGGCTGCTCAGATACTGAATAACCCCCCAAAGATCTGACCATGAAATCCTGTATGTGAGTTTTAAAGCAGTCCTTACTCCCCAGAATTGGGAATGGGCCAGCATTATGTTCAATTGCACTGATTTCCATTTCTATGGAAAGTCGGAAGGATGTTCATCTCTTCTTTGTAGGTCCATGGGAATTCAAAAGACCCGTCCTTCTCTGGATTATTGCAAACCGATTCTACCTCCCACCCGGAATGAATGTTCCGAGGCAATTATGATCTCTTTCGTTTTAAAAGGAATCAATCCATTTCTTCATGGGCGCCCAATGCTTTTCATCAATCACTTAAATTGATCGTTTCAATCAGCAATCACAGATATGGTGCTGTGTTTATACAAATACACACCTCCTTATACTTATATGCAAGAGTTCTCCTCTTCCACATTCCAGGGCAGGGGTAGTCAAACTGCGGCCCTCCAGGTGTCCATGGACTACAATTCCCAGGAGCCCCCTGCCAGCAAATGCTGGCAGGGGGCTCCTGGGAATTGTAGTCCATGGACATCTGGAGGGCCGCAGTTTGACTACCCCTGTTCCAGCGGTTCCTAAAAGAGTCATGGAACTGGGGATGGGATACCTCTGAATAACTGATGCCCATTTAGAGGTTGTCCATCAAGTGTTCTTGGCCAAAAGTCACAGCAATATCATTCTCTTCACAAAGGGACACTTTTTTTATGAATGGCTGGGGGAATACCCCTTGAAGAAAGGTGGGATGTGTTAATAAATAAACCAACTGATTCTGTGAAGGTTCAACGGGGTGGGCAGGTGACAGTGGATGAGCAATAGGGTTGTGAGTGTCCTGCATAGTGCAGTGGGGAGGTTGGACTAGATGACCCAGGAGATCCCTTCCAACTCTATTATTCTATGATTCTAGGAACAGGGGATAATGGGGATAAGAAAGACAGAAAGACAGACCAGCATTGGTGCCAACTCTGTATGAAATTAAGTGGAGAATCATTTGTCTAAATTTAAAGAAACCAAACTATTTTTTCAAATAACCAGATAAGTAAAAGAGCCAGTGTGGTGTAGTGGTTAAGAGCCATGGAATGTAATCTGGAGATCTGGGTTTGAACTCCATTCCTCTTCCCTATGCAGCCAGCTGGGTGACCTTGGGCCATTCACAGTTCTCTCAAAGCTCTCTCAAGGTCACCTACCTCACAGGGCACCTGTGGTGGAGAGAGGAAGGTGATTGTAAGCTACTTTGAGGTTCCTTAAAGAGAGAAGCCTGCTCTTCCTCTAGAAAAAAAACCCCATAATTTTAGGATAGAAATATGTTTTCTGCTTCAACAAATAGCAAAACAAATTTAATTGGCTTTGACACAATGGGCAATTATTACTCATGGAGAACTCCCCCTTCTGCCCAGAATTCCCCATGAAATGCTAATCTGGTGGGATGGGGGACATGCCCCCCACTAGTAACATTTGGGGGCCATTTTGAGGCAGCAGCAAGAAGGGGGCACAAGACAGTCGAGCTCCACAAAACCAGTCCAGTGGATCCAACCAAGTATGTCCCTTCTGTTCCACAATACACAAGGACCACCCAAAACTGTATCCTGTTGACGTTTTGGGTGTTTGTTGATGCAGCCTGGTGTGAGGGCCATGGTGGGGGCTGTGTGGCTCAGAAACCTTGGGTTGCCCTTGACTCAGCCTGATCTTGGCTCTTACTTTCCAGTGTAGAGGGGGGGATATAGCGGAGGAAGGCTGAGGAATCATTCGTAGTTCCCTCAGCATCCCCTGCGCACTGCCAGACTTGTGACATCTCACACTGAGCTCAACCGGCTACTAAGTATAGCAGCCACAGAGGCAGGCTGTGAAAGATGAAGTCTGAAACACCGACCGTTCCAAACCTCTTCTATTTTTTTTGATATCCTCATTCGTTCCATGTCCATTAGGGCCCTCGCCGTGGGCACAGCAGTAAAAATGAAACGAAAATGGACACTGCGGGTATGTAATCATTACGGATTCCTATAACCCCCAACCTCCCCAAAAGCACCATGAGGTAAAAGAGTATGTCAGCTTGCTTTGATTTCCCTTCCGTTTCTGAAAGGGGCTCCTGGGGCTCACGTGGTTATGGAGGGACCAAAGTTAAACCACTCATGAGCATGGAAAAGATACGACTAGGGTTGGGCATTTCGGCTGCTAAAGAAGCCATTCCAGACCGAAGCAGGCAGTGCCGTGGCGTGGGCAAGGGGGAGGGGTGCCACCAGTGCTGGCGCACTAGTCAGCACATGCACGCAGAGTCATTTTGATATGATTAGGAGTGAACAACACATTGAGCAAATAGGCATTTTTTTTGGGGGGGAGGGGGGTTGTGAAAGTTGAATTTGATTTCCTGTCATCAAATCACTTCCAATATGATGTTGACCTTCAAAGCCTTGATAATAACTGGAATGTTTGGCCAAGCTCGGGTATCTTCATCCTTGTAGCTTTAGCTCCTCTGTTGTCGTGTTCTAAATAGCTCCTGCTTAGAACCTCATTTGGGCTGGCCCTGGCTATCATCTGGATGGTGGAAGCACCAAAAAGACCGACGTTGCTATGCAGAAGAAGACGACCATGGCAGACCACCTCGGCTCATCCCTTGCCTTGACAATCCCATGAAGGGTTGCCGCAAGTCGGCTGCAACTTGTCTGAACTTTATTATGTTACTAAATGATAAGTGTTAGGCCATTGCTACCAGAATGTGGATTTCTAGCATATTTTACAAACTGGTTTTTTTTTTTAAGTGGGAAGGGCAAATCAGAAAGTGATTTTCTTTGCTTGGTAGAATGTTATCTGTTGTTGTTCAGTAGCTTCTATGACAGTAGCAGAACATACATGGGAAAAGAAGCGGAACACTATATCAATTCATTCATCCAATGCTAGATAGAGATAGGAATATATAAAGATAGGAATTTTAAATATAAGCTATCAATGAAAAAAGCAGGAGAGAATTATCTCTAATCTCTAATAAATAGATAAATCACTACTAAACATTATACAGATGAAGTTGTGTGCAGACAACTCACTCACCACCAGATTGTCCCTTGCTGGAGGCCTGCCACCAACAGATGTGGGCCAATCAGTTCAAATTGCATGCAGACAACTCATGCCCTTCCTGGAAGTGTGCCACAAATGGAGAGAGAAGACTCTGTCAATGAGGGCCAGTCAGTTCAAATTGCACTCTTCCAATGAGGGCTAATCAGTTGTACTCTTCCAATGAGGGCCAATCAGTTCAAATTGCATGCAAACAATTCATCTCCTACCTGATTGGCCTTCCCTGGTGGTGTGCTGCCAATAGGGAGAGATCACTCTGCTCATGAGGACCAATCAGTTCAAATTGCACTTTGCCAAAGAGGGCCAACCAGTTCAAACTGCAATCTGCAAAAGAGGGCAAATTAGTTCCAATTGCATGCAGACAGCTCACTCCCTACCTGATTGGCTCTCCCTGAGGGTGTGCTTCCAGTACATGAGAACACTGAGGGTCAATCAAGGGGCTAATTAGTCCTCTTCCTGCTGCTTGGTGAGTGGAAAAGGTGCTGGACTCTCTGAAAGCTCTGCTGCTGGTAAGTTGCTCCATTTTCAGCCTCTTCCCACCCACCATCACCCCCAGGCAAGAGAGGGAAACCAGCTGGTTCCTTTGCTATTCTCAGGTTTCAGCTGTTTTCAGGAAGGAAGTACAGACAAGCTGCTAGGGAGACAGAGAGAATTATTATTTCAACAACAGAATGCCAAGGGACTGACAGAATGCAATGGATGTCTTACCCCAGTCCAGAGAGTCAAGGGTTCCTTCAGGCAGTCCAATGGCCTTACTGACAATCTTCTGCAGTCAGCCACTGTCTTGCTAACATGGTATGGTGCCTTTTAGACTAGAGCTGACACCTAGCTGGCATTGCTTAATTGGCTCAGGTGAGCCAGGTGGGCTGACGAGGCAGGGAGCCACAGCTGGGGACTGGGCTGAGGAATGAGGAGCTCCTGCAACAACTTTGAAATCTAAGCTCTGGTTTGTCAGCAGCTCCAGTTCCTCCTACTGGTCAGAGCTCTCTATTGAACAGCTGGCTGAGCTAAGCTCTCATCCAGCTGAGGCTCAGGTGAATCTGGGAGCTTCTGGCAAGGCTTTTCCTCTGAGAGATCCTCCCTAACATCACCTAGGCTCACACCTCCCCATAGCCCTGCAGGCTCACACCTCCCCATAGCCCATTGGAGTGTTCTTTGTACTAATGAATACTACCGCACTCATATAAATTTCTACCAATCTGCTCCTTTGACTTGCTCAGGTCCTCTTCTTGTTTTCCTCTTCCTCAGAAAAACTTGCTGCAGCAAGATGTACCTTCTCCGCACCACTTGGAGGACCCCTTTTTATGACATCAGAGCAGAGGTGAAAAGGAAAATCATTTGCATACTTGGCTCCGTACACCTGGAACACCTTAATTTTCGGGATTAGTGAAATGAGTCTAATAAACTGCACAGGGTCTTGTTAATCAGCTCTGTAAACCCCCTTCATTAGCTATTACTTGCATGCACTTTCAAAAATCTACATGGCATGGCTCAGTTATTACTCTTTTATGAACTGATTTCTAATTTTACGTGACACAATTTGCGTTTTTTAGTGTTCCTAGAAGTTAAATAACTTTGGGCTTCCTGTGCCTCCGCCTCGTAGGATCTCAGATGGCAACCGCTGTTTTGAACCGGTATGACAGGCAGAGGTTTTAACAAACGTATCCAGGTTGTTGTTGTTATTGATATTTGTTACCTGCCCTTTCTCTGCAGACTCTTGTCCAGACTAACCCAATCTGAAAGAGAGAGAGAGAGAAAATTTGGTTTCCCTGTTCTATTGCGCCTTTATAACAACCCAATGAGGTTGGTTAGGACAAGAGGAACCTTGGGAATTATTGATGGCCTTGGGAGGATTTCCTGAATGGATGGGAGTTAATTAATTTTAATACATTGTTTTAAAATTGTTAAACGTTTATCATGATAAATTTATCAGTGTCCTGCATTCTGCAGGGGCTTTGGACTAGATGACCCAGGATGCACCTTCCAACTCTATGATTCTATATGGACAATATATGGTAATTTTGACACCCCCCCTTAAAATGGCCAGTAATAGGCCTGGAGGGGGTGGGAAGGGGAGGGGCACCCAAGTGGACATGCACACAACTATGCCTCCCTACCATATTCTGCATGATCTCTCCACTTCTGAGGGTTCTTGAAACCTAAGGAATATTACAGGGGGTTCTCAACGGAGGGGCTCTATGTCCCAGTATTTACACTTACTTGTTCCCCCTCACAGTTCCTTGAGAGATGACTCAATCACCTGCTTTACCATGTCTGTGTGGTTCTAGTTGCCCTGAATCTATCACACATATTCTATTAGATTGCCCTTTATATGAGAGATGCCGTGAGGACACCTTTATGGCCCTGCTGAGAACAAAGTTATTGCTTGTTTTTTAAAGTCGAGGGGACTAAGTAAGTGGCCTACTGTGGGGAGGGAGGAATCAGTGGGGAAAAACCATTCCCTCCTCTGCTAAGCACAGTGTCTTTCTACAAGGAAAAAGTTCTATTATGCTAGAACAGCTGCCTAGGTTCTAACTCAGCATGTTCATAAAATTCAGGTCCCTAACACCGTCAAATGTTCTTTCTCAAGAAGAAGCCAGCCAGATACCACGGGAACCTTACTGGCAGGTCTGTCGTAACAGCTACGCTTCCTGGTTTTTTTCCTCCAACACCGAGTAATTTGCAATATGTGGCCTCTAATTATGGAGGTATCATTTGGCTAATATCCGTAGAAAGGCTTATAAAGGTCTCGTATTTCTTAAAAAGAAAACAAACATTCAAACCAGTAGGCATCACCAGATGTTGGGATAATGAGTTCCATACGTTATTGTGGTGTGGTGAGAAGACGCACTTCATTCCCCCCCCCCTTTTTGGCATGACAAATGGGCCATAGATAGGGATCCTTTGGCCTTTCCCGTGCCTGCTGTTTTGAAACGCAAAATTCGCATTTGGATTTGTTGTGAGAACCCCACAAAACGATTCTTTGTTTTTGAGACGCTTTCTAATCCACCGTGCTGAATTTTTCCATTATGTTGGTCAACACTATACCTAACCCCATAGGCCAGGGCTTTTGATAAGTTACATCTATTGTACAGACAAACACTTGTATATATTGCAGCTTACAAAGATCAAAGTGCATAAACAGCACGAATGAACTGGGGTGAATTTTCCTAAAAATCGAAGTGTGAATTTCCGTAAGAAACATTTGAATAACAGTTTCTCCAAATTTCCGAGATATGTATATTCCCTGTTCTCAATCCAACATGTTACTTGGATGGGTACACACTGAATCTGGCTTCCTGATAGGATAACCAGTGATCCACCAAAAGAGGAAGATAGTGCATAGTGCAGGGGGTTGGACTAGATGACCCATGAGGTCCCTTCCAACTACCCTTCCAGGGTAGTATGAGACTGAATCCAATTCCCTACCCTGGGCTAACATACCTCTACTCGCAGTTGGTGATACGCAGGAAAAAATGGGTTCATGAGGATAATTGCTGCTGTGGGTCCAAAAAGAAAGGGCAAGTAACAAAAATAAATTAAAAAATAATAAAGCCAACCTGCTCGACGTGGAGATCCAAAGTTGAGTTGCACCCTTCTAAATCTATTGAAGTACATGGACTTAGAAGTGTGTAAGATTGTTTAGGACAGCCATCAAGTGGGACCTGGAGATCTCCCAGAATTGCAACTGATCTTCACTCTACAGGGATCAGCTCCCCTGGAGAAAATGGCTGGATGGACTATTAGGCATTTTACCCTACTGGGCTTCCTCCCCTCTAGATTCTATGAGTCTAGTTCAGCAGTGGGATGGGCTGCCTAAGGAGGTGGGGAGCTCCCCCTCCCTGGCGGTCTTCAAGCAGGGCCTGGACAGATCCTTCTCCTGGATACTTTAGGCTGATCCTGCATTGAGCAGGGGGTTGGACTAGATGGACTGAATGGCCCCTTCCCACTCTAGGATTCTATGATTCTCCATTTATTGTCATAGGCTGGGACCAGCTGTCTAAAGGGACTGTCAGGAAAACTCCCCTCCCCAGGCTGATGTTTGCTGGGCTTTAACGACACATAAGATAGCATCACGTGCCTCTAGCCATTCACGATATGAATGGATTCTTCCCGTTCCATTTGTCTATCGTTTCCCTAGCACAGTCTGCATTGTGCTCCATCGCTTCTGAATTGCAGCTCAATTAGGAGAATTCCCAAAATTAATTCCTGAATTGGAGACCGCAGCATCATTCAGCTCTAGCGATTCATTCCACCTCTGCATTGCCCATGCGCAAGTACACAAGGCGGAAACACTGCGATGAAACTTTTCTTGCTGCCTTCGACTTTCCTTAGCATTATTTTCTTTCCCAGTGACTATATATTATTAATTGTTGTTATTATTTAGCTACAATGATGATGAAGATGATGATGCAGTGAAAGGAACAAGGGTCTCGACGACTGTTTACACACTGGGAACTTCACTGCCCCAGCCCCCATGCAGGAGCACAAATTGGGGGCGGATGAGGCACACCGGGCCAAATGCACCCCTGTGTGGGTGCAGGGAGACATGGGGCAACCTGCCATGACTAAAACTCCAGCCTGCAGCCCGGAATGAAACCTCCAGTGCATAAACGGTCAGCGTGCCATGCCATTCTAGCACAGAAGCAGTGGCCATTACAAAAATGGCTTTGAAGGGGGGGGGGGGAATGAACATTTATTTATTTGATTTATTTATTATTTAAACGTATTACCCGCCACTCTCGAACTGGTTCGTGGTGGATCACAATCTGTCCATATAAAGGCAAAGGTATCCCCTGTGCAAGCACCGAGTCATGTCTGACCCTTGGGGTGACGCCCTCCAGCGTTTTCATGGCAGACTCAATACGGGGTGGTTTGCCAGTGCCTTCCCCAGTCATTACCGTTTACCCCCCAGCAAGCTGGGTATTCATTTTACCGACCTCGGAAGGATGGAAGGCTGAGTCAACCTTGAGCCGGCTGCTGGGATTGAACTCCCAGCCTCATGGGCAAAGCTTTCAGACGGCTGCCTTACCACTCTGCGCCACAAGAGGCTCTTGTGTCTGTCCATATAAAAACCCATTAAAACAAATGCGGACACATGTATATATACAGTAAACAGACTCCTAAAAACTCATCCTCCCCAAAAATCTATACAGAGAAGAGGAGTAAAAAGGGAGAGGGTAGCTGACATAGCTAATGCTGCCCTCTTAGCAACGGGGTGTCCTCTTTTACCTTCTGCGTCTACATCTGCCGTTCCTTGTAAACCCGATCGAAATTACGGAGTCACTAATGACCTCAAGAAATGCTTCTGTTTCAAAAAGGAAATTTATTAAGGGGGAGGGGAGACGGACACTAATAGCGCGGTTTCTCAAGTGGATTTTCAGAAGCAATCGAGACTGTTGCCCGCTTGCGCGAACAAGATTCCACAGTCCCCAGACTAGAATAAACACCCGGGAGAAGAAATGCCTCTTAGAAACCGGGGGTAACTGAAGCCTCAGTGTGCCATGATTAACTGACCCAATGAAACAGCTTCAGCCTAGTTATCCGAAACTTTTGAAAACGTAACCAAATTAATGGGCTGAGCATGTAAAAGCAGCCCTTTCCAGATGAATAACCTGCTTTATTCTGCCAACAACCTTGCCGGACGGGGTTTTCGCTTCAGGTCCAATCCGAAGAAATATAGCGAAAATTCTAAAAGATGATGATAAATGGCCGGCCAGCGGACTGATGGAGGGAATTGGGCTGATCTTCCCAGCCTGCCCATTTATACTTAATGAGTCCAGCCAATATCAACATGCACTGGAACAAAGGGCGTTTTATTACCCCCCCAAAATTAGTGCATTATGTTTATTGTTTTGGCATAACCCTACTTGCAGCTTTTTTCTGTATTCGGCTCCGAGGGGAGAGGATTATCACCTGCATCAATGGAATGTGAGGGCCAGAAATGATCTGGGCTGATTATGCTATTTAAACTGCTGCTCAAGTGGGGGGAAGATTGGTGCAAGAAAGAGTTGTCTAACGCAAGCCACAGACATGGTTCTTCTGCAAAATTTCAGTGCGGCACAGGATCCACATCAGCATGGGTGTTAGATAGAAGAAGAGTTGATACTTGTATGCCGCTTTTCTCTACCTGAAGGAGTGTCAAAGCAGCTTACATTTGCCTTCCCTTTCCTCTCCCCACAACAGACACCCTGTGAGGTGGGTGAGGCTGAGAGAGCCCTGAGATTCCTGCTCGGTCAGAACAGCTTTATCAGTGCTGTGACTAGCCCAAGGTCACCCAGCTGGCTGCATGTGGGGGAGTGCAGAATCGAACCTGGCTCGCCAGATTAGAAGTCCGCACTCCTAACCACTACACCAAACTGGCTCTATACGAGATAAGCTTCTATTCCATCCAGAATTTTTTTTTTCCCTTATAGCACTTCAGAATGTTTTAGACTCATATTGTTAAAATTGGGAGTCGTTTTTGTTAGTTTTCCAGGGTGTCTGTTGTGGGGAGAGGAAAGGAAGGTGATTGTAAGCCGCTTTGAGACACCATTGGGTAATGAAAACCAGCTCTTCTTCTTTGTCTTTCTCCTCCTCTTGGTGGGGTCATGGTAAAGAACAGTGGCTTCTAATCAGGCGAGCCGGGTTTGATTCCCTGCTCTTCCACATGCAGCCAGCTGGGTGACCTTGGGCTAATCACAGTCCTGATAATGCTGTCCTCACAAGGTGACAATATCAGGGCTCTCTCAGCCCCACCTAGCTCACAGGGGAAAGAAAGGGAAGACGATTGCAAGCCACTTAGAGCCTCCTTCTGGTAGAGAAAAGCGGGGTATAAAAAACAACTCTCCTTCTCCTTTAACATTTCTCATTGGATGGCTGTCCATCTTGAGAACACACACACACACACGCCTTCTAGGAAACAGCATCTTTGTCGGTTCTGGCTGGCAATCCTTAAAAACGGGTGATAATTGCAAACAGCACAAAATGTCCATTATCAGTTCTTTTCCCCACTGAAGAGCCCATTAAAAACAGCTGTGGAGATAAAAGGCAGCAGGAACGCATGAAGCATTGAGAGACTGGCTTTCTCTCTCTCTCTCTCCCTCTCTCTCTTTTTTGGAAGCCACCCTCACTATCCATGAATGGGACCAAGAGTTATGAATGGGAAGAGGAAGCTGTGGGCCTGGCAACAGCATCAAAAGAGGAAGTTACCAAAAAAAAAGAAAGAAAAAGGAGATGGAGGGAAGATTAGAAGCAGAGGATAATTTTTCTTTCAGTGCAGAAATTCAACCAGGCCTGTTCTAGCGACGGCCGCTAGCTGGGATGAAAACATGGTGCCTCTGAGTTAAGAAAGGAGTCTCAAAGCTGCTGACAAACCGCTTTCCCTTCCTCTCCCCACAACAGGCACCCTGGGAAGTAGGTGTGTGTGTGTGGGGGGGGGGGTGAGAGAGCTCTGATAGAACTGCTCTGTGGAAACAGCTCTAAAAGAACCGATAAACCAATTTTATATAAATTATTATTATTTAATTTCTAGACCGCCCTTCTCCCAATAGGTCTCAGGGCGGTTTACAACATAAATAGTTAAATATATATTTTAAATATATATATATATATATATATATATATATATATAAATATATATTTTAAAAAATCAACTCCCACCCACTTGGAAAATCCTTCCAAGGCCATCAAGAAACCCTGGAGTTTCACAAAACCCTGGTTGAAAAATCCTGCTATAAGGACTAGAAACTTGATTTTGCAAAAAGAAAAAAATAAATAAAACAGAGATTGCCATATGCCAAACCGCGTGTCCAGTACTGTGTAGCTTTTCTCTTCTTGCTCTGAATATAGAAATCTCGTGCTGAAATCGGGGTTGCTTTGCATTCCAGTCCCTAATTAGCGGCATCTGAAGATTAAGCGTATGCAAGGGCTCACATTCTGAAAGTGAGGAAAATGCTCGATCATTTCAGGGTGGGTTTCTTTACAGATCAGTTCATTTCACCTCTTGTAACTTTTACGCTGAATTTTATCAGTTTATAAATTTGCACTCCAGCCTGACGACGGAATGGCAAGCCGGGGAGGGAGTTAAAAAAAAAAAAAAGAAGAAGGAAGGAAGGAAGGCGATTAAAAAAAAGAGAAGCCCAACCTGAAGCACTTTACCAGGGAGACACTGAAAAATAAAGACCATTAACAACAAAAAGTATAATTAAATTAAAATGCCAGCTCACCAAAGGAGTGCGGTGAATGGGAAATATATCAAACCACGATAATACAAATGGCCTATTTCTCAAGGTGTGGGAAAGTCAATGCAATAAAGTCGGATAATTTGTGGAACTTTCTAATGCAGGGGAGGTGGAATAATGACTTTAAACAGGATTGCTGCAGTGACAAGACATTAGGAATGCAATCGCCATTCGTATGAACCTCAGGAGGACAGTGGAGTGACAGTGTGCCCTCAAGCTGATGCAAATATCGAATTAAACTGAACCAAAACAAAAAGAACTTTTTTTGTTTTTTTGCACAGAAGACAGGTGTCTGCAAACAGCTGTCATTTGTGTTTTGCTTTTAGGACCCCTTACATGTTTCTCTCCTCTCCCCACCCCCCACCCATGGACAATTTAGACCAGGGGTAGTCAACCTGTGGTCCTCCAGATGTTCATGGACTACAATTCCCATGAGCCTCTGCCAGCATGTGCTGGCGGGGGCTCATGGGAATTATATTCCATGCACATCTGGAGGACCACAGGTTGACTACCCCTGATTTAGACCATTTGTTTGATTTCTGCATATATGCAAATAGTTGTGATTGAAATTGAACATGCATAGGGTTGCAGAAAGGGGAGGGGGTTCAGTTTAGCCCCCGATAGAAGACAATTGCTGAGAAATATTTAAAATTACTTCTGTTATGGGGAGGAGATTTTACTAATTCCCCCTTTAGTGCGTAAATAACCTTTGAAAACCTGGCTCCAGGTGTTTATGTGTCGGTACAATATCAAAATGTTTCCACTTGCAAAATCAGATGTCATGGGGGGGGGGGAAGAGAGAGAGGAGAATATATACACATCTCCATTACTTTGCTGCCCCCTACAGTTCAAAATCAGGTAGTTCATACATTTTTTTTTCCTTGTAAGTATGTCATAAATTGCAGCCATCCAACATATAAACCCTTTCTGCTCAGAGGGCTAAAATGTTTGCAAACGCAGGATGATAAACCTTGCATTTGCATTTGCAGCCCTCCTCACAGGAGACCCGTCTTGCGTTTTCCTCTGCCCCATCATGGCTTTTTGCCTCTCGACTAGGCTGCAAGGAAAAGGAAAACAAATCCCCCCCCCCCCGTTCCTTGGCTTGTCAATCACAGCAAGCCACCAATCACAGCACAGCAGTTCTGTCATGCACTGAAACTTTCTCTCCCACCCGAGCCATGTAATTCCTTTTTTTAAAGGTGGTTCTGTGTTGCTATGCAGTAATGCCACAACAGATGCATTTAAAAATAAAAACCAACACTTCCCCGTTGCTATGGAGAAACGCCAAAATGATACAGCATCCCCCCCCCTTTTGGGATTCGTGTTCTGTTGGACTTTATGTCTGGGTGGATTTCTTAGATGCTGAACATGATAACTGGAGCCCAAAGAGTAATTTTGTGTAAATAGTTTGCCTAAAAACGAAATACACAGAGCTGACTAATTGGGAGAAAGCTGCTTGGTCACCTGCCTCCCCTTTCCCCTTTCATTCCCCAGCTCCAAGAAACACAAAACGGGTCTGTGTTGCCCAATCCCAAAAAGACCATGGACACTTGAAAGAAGAATTTTATTTTACCTTTGACAATGTAGCTTTGTGGTCGTGCTGCAACACAGACCACGTCCTATGGTGTGGAAATGGTGAGGGGAGGGTGGGTACAAGGGTGGGACAATGCTACAGTGACTATCATACCTTTCCCCCCTCCATATAGGGTTGCCTCTGTTGTTTACTGGTGGGGTGCAAGATAAAAAGTGGCAAACACTTTTTGCGATTTCCCTCATCCCGAGGCAAATCTGGGCAAAACTCAAGCCAGCCCCTGGACAGCCTCGAGATGCTGACGACTTTGTGTGGAGGGGGCTCTAAAACCCATCAGCAACCAGAGGCTGTCCAGGGTCATATTCCTCATGCAGAAATGAAACAAACAAACAAACAAACCAGAAGTTGAATTGGGTCTACCATGGGTAACATCTGTATAGAGATATGGCCCTGTTATTTTTTAAATTGTTTTTTTTAAGAGATTGTTAATTTTTTTTAAAGCAGACAAAAAGACAGAGATTTTTCCAAAGAATAGCAAGTGTTATAACCCTGATGGTGCTTACCTTCATAAATTACACAAAATATAAAAGAATGCTAACACCTTTGGGAAAAAAAAATCTTTTTCACCAGGAACAGATGTTTCATACAGAATGGGCTTTAGGTGCTGACAGGGTTGCTGGAAGATTACTGGGGGGCATTAGTTGATAACACCCAGCGGTTTCACAGGCTGAGTGATATTTTTGTATGAATTTAAATCTTCCTCACACACACATACACATACACACAAGTGCACTGTCAAACACGTACATACTCCTGCTTTGGTTAAAAGACTTCACATAAGCCTGGAATTATTATTATTGTTATGAATTGCCAGATATTTGACTGGTCGATGGTGTCCTGTAGTTCAAGATCTAGTCAAATTCTTGGGAACTGTCTTCTGCAGCTAAGCTAGTGTTATATGTTCAAAGTCCAGAATGTCCAGGTGTTTCTTGAGACTTATATGCACTGTCCCAAGAGCTCCAGTGGCAACTGGCCTGATGGTCACCTTCTTCTCCCAGGCCGTTTATGGACTGGGAACTTTTCTGCCCCAGCTCCCATGCAGGAGCACAAATCAGTGGCGGATGAGGCGCATTGGGCCAAATGCTCGCCCATGTGGTTGCAGGAAGAGGTGGGACAATTTGCCACGACTAAAACTCCAGCCTGTAGCCCAGCATGAAAACTCCAGTGCATAAAGAGGCACTCTAACTCTATTGGCAGGTCTTGGAATTTTGTGGTCTTCTCCTGTTCTTTCTAATCTGTTGTCATCTGGGATTGTCATGTCAACGATCCAAATGTTATTCTCTTTTTTTTCCGTACAATTGTGATTTTCAGGGTGTCATGCTTGAGGTGTTTATCTGTTTGCAATCAGAAGTCCCAAAGAAATTTTGGTTGGTTATTCTCAGTGATCTTGTGTGGTTCGCACTCCCATGAATTTTCATAAATTCCTGGCCACACTCCTTGCAAACATTCTGGCGCAACATGTCTCCAACACTTGTGTGACATTTGAGCAGTTTTACTGCAGGCGCTGACCATGTGTTCGGCTATTTCATCCTTTGTCTTGTAAAGTCGATAACATTTGCTGTGATCACTTGCTTTTCATACTCCTTGTTTTGAGTGTCTGTTCTTGTGCCGCCAGAATGTTTCTCTCTTCAAGTGCCCGTTTTGGGGTCCCTTCCAAATATTTTCACTGTCAACTTTATTTGCTATGTCTTTCAAACATTGTCCAGGGAAGAGATTACCAACTAGGGCTCTGGGAAATCCTGGTGTTACACAAAACACCCCAGGGGATTCATGGCCTTTCCTGGGGATCAGTACTAGAGATCACTTCTACAGGCCTAATGTCTTTCTCCACAATGGAAATAGTCAGCGATCAGTTGATTGATTGTCCGGCTCCCATGTCTTACTTCTGCGTTCACTTCTCCAAAGGGATATGCCACCACTTCTAGAGTTCCGGAAAGCCTGAAAAATATTTCAGGGTACCTCCAAGGTTGGAAAAGGCTGATGTAAAGGAAAGAAAGAAGCCAGAATTGTCACCAAATTTCACAAACAACTGGGATTTTACATAAGATTTCATTTGTGTGGTGTTGTCAGGATGAATATATGTGTCCCTATGCACGGGTAAGAATGGGAATCTTCACACATCAAGATGACATTCACATTATTGCATTAATCTGCACAACTTGGTGTAGTGGTGAAGAACGGCAGGTTCTAAGCTGGTGAGTCATGTTTGATTCTCCATTCTTCTACCACATGCAGCCAGCTGGGTGAGCTTGACTTATTCACAGTCCTTTTAGAGCTGTTCATACAGTAGTTTGTCTCTCTTGGCCCCACCTCCCTCCCAGGGTGTCTGTTGTGGGGAGAGGAAGGGACGGTGATTGGAAATTGCTTTGAGATTCCTTCAGGTAGTAAAAAGTGGGGTACAAAACCCAATTCTTCGCATTGGTCACAAAGGATAGATGCTTACAAAAGCTGTGAAGGACACACGTATGAAATACCCGACTTTTAAAACATAATGGTGACAAATTTCAATTTGAACAATTCTCGTTTGGTAACAAGCCCGGGGGGGATTGAATCTTGTAAAACTCACAAGCAAACTGGACTTCCTGGCTCTGACTCCTACCTCAGCCTACCAAGTCCCTTGAAATCCTGTCCCATGGAACATTTATAAGGTTGGGTTGCTGGGACCACTGCCCTCCCCAGCCCACTGATGAGGATGAGGGGCAAGGCTACCAGCTCCAGGTGAGGAGGCTCCTAGAGATTTCGGGATGAATCCACCCTGGAGCCATTTTTTTCCAGGGGAACTGATCTCTATAATCCGGAGATGAGCCGTAATTCCGGGGGATCCCCTTGAGGATGACAGCCCCACAGAGCAGGGGTAGTCAACCTGTGGTCCTCCAGATATCCATGGACTACAATTCCCATGAGCCCCTGCCAGCAGACGCTGGCAGGGGCTCATGGGAATTGTAGTCCATGGACATCTGGAGGACCACAGGTTGACTACCCCTGCCATAGAGGACAGGACAAAGGTTTGAAGTTGGAGACAATTTGGTGGACACCCACATGTGATTCTTTCGCCAGGGTCCACCCGTTTGGGGAAATGTAGCCCAGGCCAAGCTGGAGCGAGAACAAAGGCAAGGTTTCCAGAGCTCTAAGCCTTCCGCAGGCCTGATGCCCCAGCGTCTAACATCCTCTGTTTAGGGGGCTGGCAGTGGGGTGGGGGTAGGGCCGGGGAGGAGCACACGGAAGCGAACAAGCCACCTACTGTTCTTTTCCATCATGTCTCTTATCGTCATAAATAATGAGGGTGCCACGGGCTGACAATGAAATATTTTGAAAATAGTTTTGATATATAGCTGGCAGAAGACCTGTTGGGCATTGATAAATGGCACCGACAGAGCGGATGAGAAAACCTCTAAAATATTAATGGCCCTGTTTCCGTGGGCGGTGGCGGCGGCCGTGTTACCTTACATAACTCCCGTGTACGGGAGTTGCCCGATCCGTGAAAATGGAAGGTGTGGAAACCTGTCCTAGGCTTTGGAGAATCGTCAGTGATCTCTTAGCTAATGCTCAGGGACATGGATTTTTCTGTAGCTATGTGTTCACTATTATTCTTATACTAGCAGCTGGAAATTCATTGTTTGTGTCCCTTAAGAGCATTCCGTATATAAATTGTTTTTTTTTTCCTGGGGTTTCTCAGTTCAATTCTGCCTCTTGTCCCGCCATGCAGATCTCGCTCTTTTCCCCTGCTCCAGACAGGTAAACACTCTCTCGATCTACCCCGCTAGGCTGTTGTGTGGATGGTGCCCCCCCCAGCCAAGCTGCTTACCCTGCCGTGACCCTTGTGAAAGGGTTGTTCAACCCCCAAAGGGGTCCTGACCCCTAGGTTGAGAACCACTGGCCTATATTTATAGCTAGGGTTTGGGGCTCCGACGTGCATTACTTTGCATTAATGAACAAGTTAAAAAACACCAGAGCTGGTGCCGAGCCCCTCATTTGCAAGAAGTTACCCCTTCAAAAAGAGAAATGTGGGTATGTTGGTCTTTTTAGGCGAATCCCTTTCTTTTGGCTGCTTTTAAGGAAGGGGAGGTCGTCCTGAAGCCTCTTGAAACAGGGGAGGGGAAGAGGGTGAAGGGGTTTCTTTTCCCGGTGATG
The DNA here is from genome assembly GCF_049243985.1 of Paroedura picta. NCBI lineage: Eukaryota > Metazoa > Chordata > Lepidosauria > Squamata > Gekkonidae > Paroedura > Paroedura picta. The sequence continues at coordinate 35,822,344 of NC_135382.1, forward strand.
AATGGAGCCCTGACGGAAGCAGCGATGTACGTCATATCTCAGCTGCTGCAGGGGTTAGATCACATTAAAAGAAGAATGTGCAATCCTGCTGACACAATGTGGATGATTAGCCGTGACCATCAGTCATCTCTTTCAAAGCTCAGGCGTGGATTTGGAGGAGAAAATTGTGGTCTTCGGGCTAGCAAGCCAGGGGTTATTCCATCCCCTCCCCCATCAACAGAATTTTGGATTGTCTCATCAACTACTTCCCTGTTCAGGACATTTTATATCTGGGGGTCAAATAAGATCCTCCTCCTTGCTTTTGGGATGCCCTTGAGGTAGACAGATTCGGCCTCCCGAGGTCGTTGTGGCTGTGACCACAGCAATAGCTTAATATAGGCATCTCGTGGTATTGTGGACACACCCACATGGGGCCCCTCCCCTTCTTACCCTTTCAGGCCAATCACTGGCCATTTTGGGAGGGGGGTGTTACATGACTATATATGGTATCACCCAATAAATATTTAACAATTTTTTAAAAAATCAAAAATTAACTCTTTCCAGAGCTGTCAAGAAACCCCAGGGTTTCACGAAACCCTGGTTGAGAAAGCCTGGCCTGCAGACATATTGCTTAACATGAGAATTATCTTTCTTTTCATATTCTCCTCTCCCGAGCATTGGTCACAGCACTAAGTCTTCTTTTTTCTTCCCTGGTGTTAACATCCTTTCTGTACTTGTAGATGGTTATCAGTGGCTCACTTCTCATTGCTCAGCCAATCTCAACCTTTGTCCTCTTTTATCTGTCATCCTCCAATCAATACCTCTGGTCGCCAGACTTCACAGAATAATTTAGATATATCCTGAAAGGGAGGGAGAGCCTTAGAATATTGCTTTGCTTTTGTTCCGCCTTTGGACTTTTGCCAACGATCTGGACAAAACAGATTGTGTGTCACTTCCCAAGTCAACCTGTTTCTTAGGAGAGGAAAACACAAAGAATGGCTAAACCACGAAAGATAATATGAACACATGAAGCGGCTGACCACAGTCAGTCCACTGGTCCATCCATGGTGACATTGGTTATGGATGGGGTGAAATTTGTGCAGACACGTTCACACATGAATAGCAGCTGTCGGTCATGAGAGAACCTCACATGTCCTTGCTTTGCCACTGTCCATTGTTTCATAATTTTTCATAATTTTGTCTTATTGTTTTGCAATGACATTTGGTCAGTGCAAATAATATGAACACATCTTAATATGAATCCAGGAAGCCACTGACCACAGTCAGAACACTGGTCCATCTACCAGTTATGGATGCGCAGAATTTTGGGCAAACACATTCACCCATCTACAGCTGCCATCGCTCATGAGATGGACCTCAAGTGGCCTTGCTTGGCCACTGTCTATGTGGAAAAGCCACCAAAAGGGTTTGCAGGTATGCCGTGGCTGTGGTGGCTCAACAAGAAGAAGGTCCCAGGTTCAGTCCCCAGCAATTCAAGTAAAATTGATCAGGCAGCAGGTGATGGGAAAAGATCTCTTCATCGTCCGACGTTCACAGCCATGAGTGACTATTGAAAATAGGATAGATTTAACCAATCTACATTGGGTAGTCAGGCTGATGACCCTGCTCTTCCATTCTTGAGGTCATCTCAATCAGATGGAGCAAAGTGAGATCCAAGTGGCTTGATCAGAACCATTCACAAACTGGGTGCCTACTCTGGAGAACTTCCTACTTCTACAGAACACAGGAGCTCGATGGCTGATATTCAAGGGGTTTCATGACATTGAAGTTGGTGCAGAGAAGTCAGAAGTTTGAAAGCTGTCCCCTCAAAGCCCACCAGCCACCATACAAGATGGCCTGAAATGTTGTCCTCCTTTGACATCTCAGTTCTGACATTCGCTTGAAAACCTGAACTCTGTTAAATAGGCATTTGAAGATTCAAAAACAGAAATAGCCGGCCCTACTGTGAAGTCATTTTGGAGAGATCATTACAGAATCCCATTATCACTTCTACAAGTTAGACTATTTGTCATCACCGAAGAGATGACAAGCCCAGAAATACTACATTTGTTATTATCAGATGATAAATGATATTCGATTAAAGCCGCAATACATCATCCACAAAGCCTGTGAACGAGATCTCAGGCCCACCAGCACTTGACTTATAATTTAATTTTCAAAAGCTGTCAACTAAAATTCCAAAGGCTAAGCATTTTCAGTTTTGAAGTTCATCTTATTTATTTTCCTCATCTGTAAGTCTAATTTTTTTTTTGATATGGCAAACGTAACTGATTATGTACAATGCGTAATTCTCTTCCTCTTGATTAAGTCATATATCACATGTCACTGAGGTATTAAAAAAAATGACAGTTAATAAAATCCAATGGAAATGTATAAGGCACACCTTATTTTAATTTGCTTGTAAAGGATTGAGTGTGATTGTAAAAGAAAAGTTTGACACATATTCTATGTGGGCCAAGTTACCAACTGGAAGCCAGAAGCTGTTTTAAGATCATTTCAAATGTCTTATCACTGCTGTTTCAGTCCCAAAATCTTCATTCTGATATCACAACCCTTTTCTGTAAATCCAGCCCATGATGCTTGACTTGTACATTATCTCACACAGATCCCCCCCCCCGGTTAAATATGTACGTTTTTAAGTAAAATAACAAAGTCACCTTAAAAAGTAGCAGATTTATTGTGAAATTAACTGTCCTGTGCTGGAAACCACTTTATTAGATGCAGGGGTGCAATTTGCATTTTACCTGTGTGCCGACAAATCTACCTTGTGGATTTGTATAATAAGCACATAACATTTCATATCAAAACCACAGATCAAACCAATTAATCTCGGAAAAAAACAAAGCCCAAAGAATAGAAAACCGTGATAATAACTGACTGAAAGCCGCAATATGAGATTCAGCATTTAGGGAACATTTACTCGTACTTAATGGCATGAACATATTTACTTTTTAAAAGAAATGATCCATTTAAAAACATTTTTAAAGTCCAAACCATGTTCAGGAATGCCGGGACTTAAAGAAAAACATGGTTTATCCTCTCCTTGCCTTCCGTGCCTTAAGACTCCCATCTCTTTTTCAATACTGCCACCTGCAAGGTAGAGAAACAATATCTTCCAAGAAGTTTAGTCAGAGTGTGTGGCCGCCGGCACTCTTCGTCTCCTGTCACATTTATCTTTGTCCTTTTTTTTTTTCAAATTTGATTTTAAATATTTACAACGCCATACATCTTTCCGCACCTGAAATTACTAATGAACTGTTGTTGCCTGTAAAACCGACCGCATGAGCAATGGGAGACTTAAAGGGAAGCATCAATGTTTTATTTGGGAGACGGCACATGGAAGTTGCGGGAGAGAGTCCCCTCTTTGCAAGCGGAGGCTCTCGTGGAGAAAGGAAGGCAGCGCACATGCTTACAAATGGAAACTCCAGCTGGAAACTCTCAGCCTGGAGAAAAGGAGGTCGAGAGGGGACATGGTAGCCCTCTTTAAGTATTTGAAAGGTTGTCACTTGGAGGAGGGCAGGATGCTGTTTCTGTTGGCTGCAGAGGAGAGGACACGCAGTAATGGGTTTAAACTACAAGTACAACGATACAGCCTAGATATTAGGAAAAAAAATGTCACGGTCAGAGTAGTTCAGCAGTGGAATAGGCTGCCTAAGGAGGTGGTGAGCTCCCCCTCACTGGCAGTCTTCAAGCAAAGGTTGGATACACACTTTTCTTGGATGCTTTAGGATGCTTTGGGCTGATCCTGCGTTGAGCAGGGGGTTGGACTAGATGGCCTGTGTGGCCCCTTCCAACTCTATGATTCTATGATTCTAAAATATTTTAAGGATTTCCGGCAGGCAGGCTCCTTTTCAATTGAATGATGCAACCAAATGCCATGAACAATGACCGCCAGAATATAAAGGTGCTTCTGTTAATATGAGCCTGTATTCCCTCCACTCATAAAGAGAAGAAGAAGAGTTGGCTTTTGTACTCTGCTTTTCACTACCCGAAGGAGTCTCAAAGGACAATTGCCTTCTCTTCCTCTCCCCACAACAGACAATCTGTGAAGGAGGTGAGGTGGGCAGAGCTCAGAGAGAAACTGCAGGAATCATAGAGTTGGACGGGACTTCCAAGGTCCAGGAAGGGTCTCCCGCTGTGAGAACAGCTCTAACAGGACTGCCACTAGCCCAATAGCTGTGTTTCAGGAGTCTCTTTCCCTTTAACGAAGACTAGTAGCACCGTTATCTCATCAGATCTCAGAAGCTAAGGATGGTTGGCCTTGGTTAGAATTTGAGCTGGGAAACTGGTGGTTATACACAGGCAGGCCATGGCGAACCAGCTCTGAACATTTGTTGCCTTGGAAACCCTATGGGGGTTGCCAAAATTCAGTTGTGACTTAAAGAGAACAGGGGTTAAGTGCAAGAGAAAAAAAAATGCAAATAGCATCACCCCTGCCCTTAAAAAATAAATAAATCTGGATTTCTTTTCACTCTGAAGGCTAGGTAATTATAGACTCTTTCAGAATGTCCTTCATTTTATTTTGGTTGTTGTTGTTCTCAAAAGTTTTCCGTCTTGGAGAAGAAGAAGAAGTCTCAAGAAGTCCGGATGCTCTCCACTGTAATTTTACAGTGTCACCATCCCGGTCGTTATAGGGGTGATCTGGCATCATTGTTCAAAGAGATAATTGAGGTGCAATTTCTCAAGCTTGCCCTCCTGACTGCAGAGCATTGACTCACCCCGGGCACAAGCGAAGGGGACCTCATTCCCTTCGACGTGAATTTGGTTCCTTGTAACATCTAATTTTCATCTCTGGAGTACACAGACAGCAAGCGCGAGACAACCCCTCCGCTCCCGGATTATGACTCATCGACAAACATGGTTATTACCTTTTTGTCCTGACACACAGGTGCCAGAAGTTAACAAAAGTGATCTTGTGTTTTAATGCATGATGTTTACACTGCTCTTCAATCACACTAACGGCATCATTTTCATGGCTATTTTTTTAAATATATTGGGGTTTTTTTGGGGGGGGGTATTTGCATTTTGAGTTTGGAGAGGGGACTGAGAGGGGATCTGATAAGCATCTTCGAGTATTGAAAAGGCTGCCATATAGAGCAGGGGTAGTCAACCTGTGGTCCTCCAGATGTTCATGGACTACAATTCCCATGAGCCCCCTGCCAGCAAACGCTGGCAGGGGCTCATGGGAATTGTAGTCCATGAACATCTGGAGGACCACAGGTTGACTACCCCTGATATAGAGGATGGAGCAGGGTTGTACTCTCTTGCCCCGGAGGGACAGACCAGAACCAATGGGATGAAATTAAATCAAAAGAAATTCCATCTAAACATCTGGAAGAAGTTCCTGACAGTTAGAGCAGTTTCTCAGTGGAACAGGCTTCCTCGGGAGGTGGTGGGTTCTCCATCTTTGGAGATTTTTAAACAGAGGCTGGATAGCCATCTGACGGAGAGACTGATTCTGTGAAGATTCAAGGGGGTGGCAGGTGACAGTAGATGAGCGATAGGGTTGCGAGAGTCCTGCATAGTGCAGAGGGTTGGACTAGATGACCCCGGAGGTCCCTTCCAACTCTATGAAAGTCTATCATGCTAAAGTCTATCATGCTATCATTTTCTACCAGCTGCAGCTAAATTATGTCAAGCAAAGGTATCACAAATGCCCCCCCCCCGGTCTCTTGTTTTGCCCCCTTAGAGCGGACGCAGTCCAGATTTCTCAGGGCTGTGTCCCAGGTGTATCCCAGGTACCAAACTGTGTCTCCAACTCATGGGTTCGCTTAGAGACGGGGATGCCCAAAACTGTAGCTAAAATTCCTTTGCCTCTATTTCCCTATAGCTCAAGGTGCCCTGGGCCATTAAACTATCGCTATTTGCAGTTCTCAATTCTGTCTTAGATCCAGATGGTTACAAGTCACTGAAAAGAGAGTAGAAAAATCTGGGCTTTTCTCCTTTGAAGGTTACTTGGGTTGGGAAAAGACCAAGTCAGTTATTAAACAAAGGACTGAGGCTATATAGAGAAAAATTGATCATCCGTGCTCCCCAGAACATTTAGCATCTTCAAGTTCAAGATGTATACAAGCTCTGGCTGAATACCTTTCTTTCTTGGAAATAAAAAATAATCATAGACGGGCATTTAGGTTGGCAAGATGTTTGCCTCTACCCTCTGTGATTTTAGAGGGTTGATATAAGAAAATTCCTACAGCCTAAAGAATTTGTCCTTGTTTAAAACTCTGGAGAATTTGTCCAGGACCGGTATAAACTGTGAGGTTCCTTTATTTGACCACCTATCGAATCACCTATTTTTTTGTGGTTCTGTAAGACCGCTGAAGATCGCTGTTTTCAGTGGACACCTGAAATAAAAAAAATTATGCCAATAAAGGCTTCTGTATCTATCAAGAAATTAACAGCAATTTGGTAAAATTTACATGCATTTTGGTAAAATTTTACATGCATTTTTCTAAGCCCTTGACTATAATATTTTTGTTTTAAAAAAACATTTTTAAAAAAATTGTGTTTATTATCCAGGACTTACCTGGAGGCTGGCGACCCTCGATTCTTGGTAAGTCATGCTATTTACAAAAACAGATTATTATCAATGGTACGTGGTTGTAATTTATTATTATTTTTTTAAAAGGTCACGTTTTCTCATTTTATTTAAAGTTCCGCCATTCGCGTGCAATTAGGGCCTTTCTAGGTTAGACATCTTAAAATCCTAAATATCACCCTCTTTTGAAAGGTCAGTGCTCTTCCGACCTGGAGAGGAAGATTAGGGGTCTTTCTCCTTCCTTTTTTCTGCCTAGATCTAAGGAAGGCTTTATATCTCGGGGCCTTGCCTGTTGCCTCTTCCCTGACATCTAATAATCTCCGGGTCCAATTTGACTAATCCTGGTTATAACTATAGATTGCTATTTCTCAAAGGCAGGATTTTTTTTCCCCTCCCAGAGTGAGGCATCTTTCCACAAAGAAACATTTCATGAGAAGAAAAACTGATCAAAGAGGCATCGAGAACAGAGGAACCCCAGCTGACATGTTGACTTGTGAAATAAATTCCAAGTGTGTGTGTGGGGGGGGATGTTAGTTATGACAGGTTATTTCCTTGATATAGCTCTCAATTTGTAGACATAGTGGGTCCAAAGCTATCCCAGTTTTGGGAGATCTCAGAAGCTAAGCAGTGTAAGACACGCAAAATTCCACCTTCTGTGAATAATAGACATATTACCCTGGATCACCTGTTCATCACTTGTTGCAGGGATTCCCAACCAGGGTCCGAGGACCCCCGGGGAGGTCCATCGCTTTTCCCCTCCCACCTAAATAGACTTGGTCACCAGCTAGGGAACTGGTTGCCTCCAGGTGTGGGTGTAAAAATAAAGAGGAGGGAAATCAGTTGTGACATGGTTTGTGGGGTCTCTCAGTTCCTGCCCTTCTTTCTAGCCTAAATGAGGCTAGATGATTATGCCACCTCTGGGGGGCAATGTAGGGAGGTGTGGCCAGCTGACATCACTTCCGGGGTTCCTCAAAGCCTGAACAATTATTTTGGGGCCTCCTCCATGGTCAAAAGGTTGAAAAAGGCTGACCTGTTGATTCAAAAAGGTGAAAGAAAGGAGAGGTATATCGATTCAGTGACCAGCCTTCATAAGAGTTATGTTAGATCATCATGATTAGCATTTATTAAACCGGCTCAGGGCCGTGTACATCATGCAATTCCTAATTAACAAGTAGCTAAAATGAAAATAGCACAATAAAACATCAAAACAGTTTTAAATGTTTAGCATGATCTACAGAAAGTAGCAACATCAGTTCTTGTTGTGCTTCCCAGAGATTGGTCACTTTCGGTGGACCTTTACGAGGCTGATGGGTGTCTGTGGGGGTGTTTTTCGGGGAGGGCCGGGAGACGTTACTGTGACCCTCTGAAACAACCCCCAAACTTGGGTGTTAAGCCAGGTCCTGCCCCATTTGACCGGCCCCCTGAAGGTCTTCATTTCATGAACCTTTTGAACTTCCTGCATTGGGATAAAAGAGATGTCCTTTTTTTGTCTACCTAAGATACCTTTACCTTTACCTTTTACTGAGGAATATTAAAAAAACTAAATTATAAAAAGTTTACACATTGCACTCCTGTTGACTTTTCGATACATGTGAAAGGTTTTGCATTGCCGTTTTCTCGGACAACCTGCAGTGACGCAGTTAGTTTTTACCTTAAAGAGGGGAAAAAAGAATCACTTCACTATACATATTCAAACAGACAGCTGAAATTATGAATGACCCATCTAAAGCTACCCCATGTACAACCTTCCTTCAGCCACCAGATGTCAGTGTTGGGCTTGCCTTGAACAGAGCTACAGTTTGCCAAATATATGACGGGGCTGCCGACCACAATGAAATTCATTCTAGATTTAATAACGTGCTTAAGACTTGTGGATGTGCAGATCTTCAGCTTCTGTATAATATTGTGACTTTTCCCATCCAAACCTTGGCCTCGGTCCCCAGGGCTGCCTTAGAAAGGCCTCCTTTTGTTATTCCAGGAGTACATATCAGATACGTCAGCCCACATTCCTTTTTTGAAAAAAATAAAACTTTTATTGAGAGATTTAAAAAAAAAGATAGTTTCATATTCTTATATGTGATTTTATTTTATTCAGATGGCTTTTTACTCTTTTTATCTGCATTTGATATCTGATGTTCTACGACCGTAATAATAAACTGCTAGTAGTAGTACTATGTAATACAATAAACATAGAGTTGGAAGGGGCCATACAGGCCATCTAGTCCAACCCCAGTACAGGGTCAGCCTAAATAACTTATCCGCAAGGAATTGCTATAAGAACCGCTGCATTTTCCTTTTGCTCTCAGACTTTCAAAACAACTGGGTGTCTCATTGAGTCCAAGAGAGAGAGAGATTTGATGAACTGGGCAATGGCGGGCATTATTGAAAGCCTAATGATGTTACTTCCAGCAGGAAGTGAAAATGGGTAGCTCTAGGAGTTGCTGGAAACTCCATGGTTTTGATATAGAACAGGGGTGGCCAAACTGCAGCTCTCCAGATGTCCGTGGACTACAATTCCCACAAGCCCCTGCCAGCATGTGCTGGCAGGGACTTGTGGGAATTGTAGTCCACGGACATCTGGAGAGCCACAGTTTGGTCACCCCAGCTGAGTTTCCAGTGGGAAAGTAAAGTTTTACCATAGAGTTTCCAGTGATTTCTAGAGCTACCACTAATGTTTCAGGGTTATGCTTAGAAGTGACATCATTGTACTCATGATGCTGATTAGTTGGTGTTTTTTTTTAAATACAGATATATATTATTGTATGTTTAATTTATAACAATAATAATTATTATTGTATGGAAGCATTTCATGCGGATGGGAACTTGCCCCATGGCATCCCCTGCCTTGACCAGGAACTTGGCACCTTACAGGGAGCTGAGAGTCGTATCCTGTCATTCAGCCTTACAAATTTCCTTTGAGGCTTAGAGAATACAACTAGCCACCAGCCACCCGGTGAGTTTGGGAGGTTTTGAACCTGAAATGAAAATTATAATTCGGAATGATCAAAAGTCATCTTTTTAAAGAAACCTCATTCATCAAACGCTTCCATAGAATTGGAGCAGAGGGCGTGCTCATGGCATCATTTCATTCCAATTATGCTACATTCAACGGCGGCCCAGAATATCCCAAGGCCCTACGTTGCTCTAGGATGACGCTTTGCATACCTCTCCATGGAACGAGTTGCACATTGGTTGTTGTCTATGTGTGTATGTGTGCAGGGAGTGTTTGGAAAGTGCCATCAAGTTGCAGCTGACTAGGACAACCCCGTAGGGTTCTCAAGGGCCAAGGGTTGAGCCTCTGCGTAGCTAGCCTGGACTTTACTGGTGGCCTCTCATCCAAACACTGACCACGACCAACCTCGATCAGCTTCTGAGACCTCATGAGATCAGGCTATCCACGTTAGTCTGTGAAATATGCTCGACTTAATGTGCTGAGAGGTTCCTAAAAGCTTTGTGTCCGGGAGGGGGTCTATGTTTATTGCAAACCACAAGGTGGAGCAATTGCATTTTCATCTGAGTCAAAGCTTCTCCTCTACTGGGAACTGTATTCCTTCCTGGGCTCGACAGAACCAATTCAGACATTTAAACTGATAAGAAGGTTTTCATAAGAACCTTACATAACCCCGTTGGAAACGACAATCCCGAGTGACATTATTAACCCGGGAGTGCGTTTTTGCCGCATCTTCCGTAGGCAGGCTGGGCCATATGCAGACAGCGACGATCCATCTTTCGGGGCTTCAGACGGAAGGTGACAACATCATCCAGATGCTGTTTCCTGGCACGGGAATGAATGAAAGGTGACATGCTAGGAAGATGGAGGAAGGGAACTAATCGTCCAGGGCTGAGTCACTGCTTGCACAATGAGGAAAGTCAAAGAGGAACGTTTGAAAGAGAAGCTGGTGTCTCGCTTAGTCAAGAAAGATGGGTCAGTTACAGAGATCTCCATTCCTTCCTCCAAGATGGCAGGAACAAATGAGGCTACCTTATACTGAATCTCACCTTTGGCTTATCATAGAATCCTAGAGTTGGAAGGGACCTCCTGGGTAATCGAGTCCAACCCCCTGCACTATGCAGGACACTCACATCCCAATCGCTCTTCCACTGTCACCTGCCACCCCCTTGAGCCTTCAAAGAATCAGCCTCTCTGTCAGATGGCTATCCAGCCTCTGTTTAAAAACACCCAAAGATGGAGAGCCCACCACCTCCCGAGGAAGCTTGTTCCACTGAGGAACCGCTCTGACTGTCAGGAACTTCTTCCGGAGGTTTAGACAGAATTGGTGTCCCAAATGGGTGCGAGTTAATTAATTTTAAATATATATATATTTTTTTAATGGGTCAACTGTTTATCAGGTGATATGACCATACATGGTACAGTTCAGAACCCTACACTTTATGCATGTCCAGCGTCAGCAAGTTCTTTGAAAAGGCAACAAAAAGGGTGATGCTACTATAGTTTGCGACTCAGGAGAAACTCTGATGCAGAAATACTCCTGCCTAAGCCACTTGATTTCACTGGGCTGAGATAGAATCATAGAATCACAGAGAATCACTGAATCATAGAACCATAGAGTTGGAAGGGGCCATACAGGCCATAGAATCATAGAATCATAGAGTTGGAAGGGGCCATCTAGTCCAACCCCCTGCTCAACGCAGGATCAGCCCTAAGCATCCTAAAGCAATGGTAGCCACTTTCTTCAGAATTACACTGTGAAGGGCCCAGCCCATGGGAGAGTTCAAAGAGGGAGAGATGAAAATCAAATAAATACTGCGATGCGTTTCATTCGAGATACTTCTGACTCGGCAACTCTCCATCCCCAGCCTCCTAATGACACGGACATTTGACAAAATGCAAAAAAATGAATACATTTGCTAAAGTGTGTACTTATTTATGGCCTGCCCGCGAACTTAGCTGAGACAGCAAGCACATGTTCTCGGAGCTTAATTCATTCTCAGATTACCAGAGGTGAGAGACCAGTCAATTACTTCAGCATGACAGGCAGACTTTATGTTTCCATCGATTTACAAAGTGTAATATTATTTACTTAGAACATTGCCCTGATGTTCTGATGCATTAAAAATGCATGCATACATAGACAGGAGCAAGGATCCCGGAGAGGCTTAAAGACAATCCAGATTTCTGGCAGGGGGCGCAGTTGCGGAGAGCTTGTGGAGAGCTGCGGAAAATAAAGTAAAAAAAACAAATGCAAAATAAATACAAAAAAATACATTTCGTGAGCCTCTGCTCACTTCAGGAAAGCTCCTTCCCTTCCCCAAATTTTGTGACTCTTTCAAATGCTTCTGGACTTTTGTTCTTTTCTACTGCTATCGACTGGATAACATGGCGACCCATCTTGATTCATCTCTATACATAGCACAGATACATACATACATATATATGCATACATATATACACATAGATCTATATTCTATCTATATCCATACATGTGAGAGCCATGACAGTGTAGTGGTTAACAGTAGCGGCCTCTCATCTGGAGAACTGGGTTTCATCCCCCACTCTGCTTCCAAATGCAGCCAGTGGGGTGGACGACAGTCCCAGTTCTCTCAGAGCTCTCTCAGCCATCTCTACCTATCTGCCGGGGGGAAAGGAAGGTGATCGTGAGCAACTTTGAGTCTGATTCAAGTAGTAAAAAGAAGCTTACAAAAAAAAACAGCTCTTCTTCTTCTTCTATATCGATCCGTCAATAGATGTTAGATAAATAGATGAGAGAGAAATTATACACACACACAAATCTAGCATCAAAAGAGTCACTGCTTGCTTCTTTGGTTCTAATTAGCTAAGCTCCTGGGAAGGTTGCTGAAAAAAACAGATGTTTACCTACGGTTGTCTTAATTATTTGTCCGAAATAGCAAAGATAAAACATATTCTTTGGCTGATTAGAATGGAAAAACATGACTGTCGCTACAAACAAGAAAACCCTTCTGCACTGCCATCTTCTAAGTCAGTGGTAGTCCACCTGTGGTCCTCCAGATGTCCATGGACTACAATTCCCATGAGCCCCTGCCAGCGTTTGCTGGCAGGGGCTCATGGGAATTGTAGTCCATGAACATCTGGAGGACCACAGGTGGACTACCCCTGTTCTAGGTGACGCAAGGGCAACATTTGTTTTAAAAGAATGTCTCTTTTAGCAAACGATGAGCAAATATCTCTATGGTCAACCCTCCTTCTGTTACTATTTCTTTCTTTACTTCACTCATCTGACTGATTCAAGGTGGTGCTGCAGTGGGTTTAAGCTATGTGTAGAACAACACCAGCTAGATATCAGGGAGGGGGGAATTTTCATAGTCAGAGTAGTTCAGTAGTTCATGATCCAGACCATCAGCAAGGCAGTTTTCACCATGAGCCTTCTGCCCGTACCCTGGGAATCCTTCCTTGTAGCTACTCCTGGGAGCAGACAGGAAAACTTGCAACTCTCAGAATGCATTTCCTAAGTATATTTAACAAGGAAATCAATAGGACTTAATTCTAGGGCTCATATCGGTTTCCCAAATGCATTGTTTCCTTGTCGAATCCTTCGGTGACGTGTCTCTTTGATCAGATGTTTCTGCTCTCTTGTCCACCCCCTCCCCTCCCCCCCAGCTGGTTGTATACTTCCCCTGTGAGCCGTGGCAGAGCAGGATTGACCAGGTGGAAGGAAACCCAAAATAATTTTCAGCTAAACCTTAGGGGGGACTTCTTGGCAGTTAAGCGGTTCCTCCTTGGTAGAAATTTCCTTGGGAGGTCATGGAGATTTTTAAGCAGAGGCTAGAGGGCCATCTGACGGCAAGGTCGACTTTACGGCTCTCTAAAACTTTGGTTTAGACGGACTATGGGAGCGGGAGGGTGATCAGCTCTTGAGGCCCTTTCTTACACGTCCAGAGTAATGTCGGTTGCAACTTTGGGATCAGAAAGGAATTTCCTCCCGTGCCAGATTGGCCTGCAGATCCTTGGAGGTTTTTTCCTTCCCCTAGGTTGTTGGGAATTTCTTGTCTTGGGCAGGGGGGTTGGGCTAGATGACTGTTGAGTTCGTATTCTCCCTTCCCCATCCAGATTCTCTTCCTTAAATTTTGAGCAAGACTCAGAGGACAAAAAAGCTTTCCCTGTGGTCACCGCCTAGAAACCGGTCTTCGGAAAGATACCGACATATCCACTTTTAAAGGTGACGTACCTCTGGAGGTCCGTTTGGAGGCCACAAGCCTTTGGCCTCCATGTCCCTGCTTGACGGCCTTCTGAGGCATGTGGCTGTTGGCCGGTTTGGTGTGAGAGCCAGTGTGGTGTCGTGGTTAAGAGCAGAGGCCTCTAATCTGGAGAACTGGGTTTGAGTCCTCATTCCTTCTCCACATGCAGCCAGCTGGGTGACCTTGGACCAGTCACAGTTCTCTCTGAGCTCTCTCAGCCACACCCACCTCACAGGGTCTCCCATCCAAGTACTCATCAAGACCAACTAGCATTGCCAGGGTCCCCCTGGCTACTGACAGGGGATGAGGAATGGGGTGGCCAGATCCAGGTTGGGAAACTTCTGGAGATTTGGGGTGGAGCCTGGGGAAGACAGGGACTTCTGGGTGGTACAATACTCCAGAGTCCCCCCTCCAAAGCAGCCATTTTCTCCAGGGGATCTCTGTAGTCTGGAGATGACCTGCAAATCCAGGGGATCCCCAGGTCCCACCTGGAGGCTGGCATCCCTATGGCAATCAGCAAAAAACTACATGGAGAATCATCCAAGTGCTGAAACAAGACAAGGCCAAACAGCAAGAAACTATTTAAAAATAGATTAAAAAATACCTTAGAATTAGGGATGGGGTAAGTTATTATATTTTTTATTAAGTTTGCCAACCCTTGGGGGGAATTTGTGGGTGGGTCCTAGCACACCCGCATGCTTTCGTCACTTTCCGCACAAACTGGAAGTGGCCTGTGGGATGTTCTAGCATTATGGCAACACTCTATGGTTTTACTCTTAACATTTTCTGCAGAATGCTAGAGTGTACTCTACGTTGTTTCCAGTTTTTACTGAATATGGTTTAAGAGTCCCTGGCACGACTCCTGCATGCAATTTGTTCCCTCTCCCTGCTATTTTGGTGAGTAACAAGAAACGAAATGCCCCTCATTTTTATGTATGAAGAATGTCAGAATCGTACTTGCAGTTCACAAATCCTCCCATCTGCAAAGCCAGAGGCCTGAATCCATTGATGAAAATGTTAACGGATACAAAAAGAGAAGCAGCAACACAGGAGAAATTTGCTGGTGTCCCCTTTGTCTTACCCTAGCGAGTAAATAAACCAAACAAGGATTAGCGGTGGGAGGAGAAATACCTCCTCAGTTTGCAATTTCTTTCCCCTTCCCCCCCCCCCGCATCGTCTTCTTTCTTCTTCCACTGTAAGTGTCTATAAAATTTTTAAAGGAAAGTAGGTTGCTAAAACGGACTTAATTTGCCATGATAGATTGAGTCCATGCTTCAGTGACTGTAATTGAATCTGTGACCTATTTCTTTAGTAAAGTAGAAAGACTCTCATGGGGTTTTGTCACTACCATCTTTTAATGAAATTCAAAAAGAGAGAGAGAGAGAGAGAGAGAGAGAGAGAGAGAGAGAGAGAGAGAGAAGACTGTCAAAGCATCTCCCCCTCCCCCTCTCGTTGTTAACGTTATTACTTTGCAATTTGTTACTTTTTAATTAATCTTAATAAATGTGTACACAGTGTACCTTAGCAGTTGGAAATGCCTATATATCAATTCGACACTGACGTGCCGTAATGGAAAAATTAACGGGACTGAAAGGGCGTGAAGGAGTGGGGAAGATCTAGACACATATTGGTTCTACTTAAAGCTTGCTTTATATCTCTCCTTTGCAGGGGCAGTAATATTGGCACAACTCCCTGAGCTGAAGTCAGGGGACTGTCGGCACCCTCGTCATGTTGCTACAGGTGTTCTTCCGAAGCACTGTAGCTCCGCATTTTTGGTTAGGATGTTGATACCTGTACACACACACACACACACACCCCAACACACACGCACAACCCAACATCCTAACCAAGCCTTTGTCAACTCCTTTAGCTTTGAAAAGCCCCTGGAACATTCTTCAGGCTTCGAGAAGTGGCATAATCGTGCAGAATATGGCTGGGAAGCAGAGCTGTGGACATGCTCACCTCGGGCTGCTCCGCTTCCCATCCCCTTCAAACCCATCCCTGACCATTTTGGGAGGAAGGGGCAGGTCGACATGACCAGATATGGTCGTATCACCCAATAGGGGTTAACAGGTTTAAAAATCAAATAATTAATTAACTCCCACCCACTCGGGAAATCATTCCAGGGCTGTCAAGAAACTTCAGGGTTGAGGAAGCCTTCTTTTTCATCGTGAAATTCAAGATGGCCTAGGTAGGCATGTTGGAATATGCAAGGCCTGCACCGTTGGCATGATTCAACAGCAGAAAAAGAAAATCCTGCAGGGGGCATCAGAGGAGAGGTGCATTGGCTATAGTCAGAATCTGAACTTCCTGGTATTTAAAATAAATAATCCCCACCAGTGTCCCGATTGGCTTAAAGGGAGACTTCCTGCTCCTGTTGAGGTCCATCCTCTCCCTCCCTACCCAGTACACTAAGAGAGCCAGTTTGGTGTAGTGTTTAGGAGTGTGGACTTCTAATCTGGCAAGCTGGGCTTGATTCCCCGCTCCTCTTCTGCATGCAACCAGTTGGGTGACCTTGGGCTCACCACAGCACTGAGAAAGCATTAATACCAGGGCTCTCAGCCTCACCTCCCTCACAGGGTGTCTGTTGTGGGGAGAGAAAAGGGAAGGCGATTGGAAGCCGCTTTGAGACTCCTTCGGGTAGAGAAAAGTGGTATACAAGAACCAACTCTTCTTCTTCTTCTTCTTCTTCTTCTTCTTCTTCTTCTTCGAGTATCCTACCAGTCTGGCATATTTTCTTCAGTTCTTAAGGAAGTTCAAAGCCCAGACGGAGGCAACTGAAGGACTATAATAGCTCAGAAATGGCCATTAACTTCTATTAGGTTACCCAAACAAAAAGATTCCCCCAGCTCACCTTGCTATCCATCAAAGCCATTAGGTTTTTAAATGACACCCCCCTCTCCCCCTCCCCAAAAAATATCCTTCTCTTAATAACTCCCTCAAGGTGCATGTTTAATAGGATCTAATGGGTTATTATCTGCTTGACCTTTTCCAGGGCTATTTGTAAGAAAGAGAGTAGACCTTAAAAAAAAAAGAGGGGGAGGAAGAAAAAATGTCAACATAATAGAATGCATTTGATCGCCAAGATTTATGCATTTTAGTTTTTAATTTTTTTTTAAGGCAAATCTATTTAATTTTATAAGGAATGGTTGTCTCCCGCACCCACCCATATGAGTGTGGGTAATGATGACAGAAATTAGATGCCTCATTACATGATGAGTAGGTATAATCAAGTCATTTGATGCTTGCAATACTTAATTTTTCCCCCCTTTTACTAGCAATCACACCAGCAATTTAGCACCAGAAATTCAACATGGGTATGAAATTTCAAGGGGCCCGACCAAATGTATTCTGGGATGGTTTTGGATAACGGGGGAGGCTAATCTTCCCAGAGGTGGTTTATCCTAGTAGCACATGGAGCACGTGCAGCGGGCCCTGCAGTGCTATACAGTCAGGGGGCCATGACACTGTGATTGTTTGAGGGTCTTCGTACTTCTGTGGTTTGACGACTACAAGACTGAAAGGAGAAGAGTTGGCTCTTATATGCCGCTTTTCTCTAAATGTGCCGGGATTGCAGTCAGCAAGCAATCTGGCGAAGACAGCCTTGAAGGGCCGTTGTTAAGCCCCCGCACCAGGATCACGCGGGCATGCACGCCACCAGCGCTGATGTGGGCAACAGGTGGTAAACACAACAGTTACGATTAGAGAGCCCTTTCTGTAGAAATAATCTATGCGTGCAGTTATGAGAGTACAGATTCAAACAGGTAATTTCCCGCAGGCCCTTGACACTTCTTTTTGATCAAAAAAATTACGGTATACCATCGTTCCCTGCTGGGCTGTGGGGGAGGTCGCCTTCTCAACCAGGAAATGAATGTCATCCCGTTCACGATGGTGCAAAAAGAGGGAGCTGTGCTCGTTCAAAAGCACGCTAATAAAACGTGGCGCACACGTGCCGCACACTTTGCCACAAGAACAAAACCCAGCATCCTTGTTTTTCTCCTCCCAAAAGAAAGCGAGATCTTAGCAGAGTTCGGGAGAGCTTGTTGCCAGAAGCAGAGAGCGAGATGAAACCAGTTCCGATTATACAATCGCCTGAGTCATTTATTCCAAAACAACATTTATGGACGTCCACCTGTTTCCTCCACGGCTTCACGCAGGTGGCGGCGTTGTTTGCTTAGCACGGGGAGTTTGTTTGCACCTTGCTGAGTTTTAGCAGAACGCAGGACTTTGCTTGTATCCTGCGGAGAGGTTGGTGCAGATAGAGTCTTAGTGAAAGTAGGTGTATGGATGGGGGAGGGGAGAGCTTTGCATGAACTATATATTGCCACAGCAGCCAAATGAGTCAATGGGTAATCTCAGTGCATTTCTCGTTGGGAGCAACATTTTTTGCAATTGAAGTTCAGTTGAAAGAATATGCAACTGGGGGGGGGAGGGGGGGAGTAGGGATGATGCAACCAGAAAACACAGACCTTAAGTAGGGAACTAGCATAATAATGTTTAGAATCATAGAATCATGGAGTTGGAAGGGATCTTAAGGGTCATGTAGTCCAATCCCCTGCACAGTGCAGTAACTCACAACTACCTGCTCATGCACAGTGACCCCAATTTCATAAGTGATCCCCCCCAAAAAAACTCCAGAATCCATCCTGACATGGAAGAGATTCACCTACCATCCCACAGTGGCGATCAGGAATTCCCTGGGTATGCAAGGAAGGGCCACAAGAGACAAACACTGGCACATCCCTTCCTGCCCACCCACCCACAATCTGCCTAAGGTCATAAAACAACTCTGCTCCCTCCTCTATGTGACTGCCCTTCAAGTACTTGAAGATGGTTCATATATCACCTCTCAGTCATCTTCTCTCCAGGCTAAATGTGATGTACGGTCAGGTGATCTATAATCCAAACACAAGCTCAATAATCCTGGTTGTTCAGTAACATATATGCTTTAGGATGCTTTGGGCTGATCCTGCGTTGAGCAGGGAGTTGGACTAGATGGCCTGTGTGGCCCCTTCCAACTCTATGATTCTATATCGAACGCTTCAGAGTGTAAACCAAAAAATCCACATAGTTGGACCACAGAGGGAAAAGGGAGATGCTCTTACCAATACGAGCAAAACTACCAGGGTTGCAGAAAAAGCTTAATTCTCGAAAGGCAGGAACAAAGTAGAACCAAAAAAAGGTTTTGAATAATAAGATCTCAGAAGATTATCTCATTTGGTCTCGGCAGCCATTTTAGATTGACAAGGCAACGTTGTTGATGCGGTAATCCAAAGGTTATGGCCCTGATCCAAGCCCCACCCATTTCCGGCTACTATTTAAGATTAAACAATGTAACTAATCCCATCTGGTGATTGGCTCATCAAGAGGTCTAAAGGTAAAGGTAAAGGTAAAGGTATCCCCTGTGCAAGCACTGGGTCATGTCTGACCCTTGGGGTGACGCCCTCTAGCGTTTTCATGGCAGACTCAATACGAGGTGGTTTGCCAGTGCCTTCCCCAGTCATGACCGTTTACCCCCCAGCAAGCTGGGTACTCATTTTACCGACTTCGGAAGGATGGAAGGCTGAGTCAACCTTGAGCCGGCTGCTGGGATTGAACTCCCAGCCTCATGGGCAAAGCTTTCAGACGGCTGCCTTACCACTCTGCGCCACAAGAGGCTCTTTCAAGAGGTCTACAGTCTTCTTAATTCTGTTTTGAACAACAGCTGTTTTAGATGGGAATAAGGACCTGATAGCATAATGGGGCTACCTGCAGGACATGGAGTTCTTAGGCCATTTTCTCTGTGATTTCTGTAACCAGTTCTCTCTCTGGCTTCAAGAACTGACCCGAGACTCCAAATTTTAAGACAGGGGAGTCCAATCAGATTACCAGTTAGAAATCCCACCCACCCCCCATTTCCTTCTTATATTTTTGTTCTACTTCCACAACATTTTTGATGTTTTAACGCTTGGGTGTTTATTTTGCTTTTTTAAATCCCTTTCATAAAAGGAGACTCTTTAAAAATTCCAATTGACCCCGGATAATTAAACAGTTTTTAAAGGTTGCCTATAATCCAACTTGTGCAGATGGAATTCCCCCACCCCCATCTTTTTCTTCATATTTAAAACCCAAAGCCAAGGTTCATGAATATTAAAACTGATGAAATGCCAAGATGGTAAGTTTTCGTCCACACAATTTATTTCCAAATCAGTCGCATATATTAGTTTTATAATATATATGTATATTAAAGCCCATTTTTAATGAAAAAGGCCGGTGCTTTATGCGCAATCAGATGCTATTGAAATTAAATGACTTCTAGCAACACACCGATTTCATAAGACAGACTCTAAATGTACAGAATATTAAGCAAATATTTATATTAAAACGAGCGGCGTTCAGGTGAAAAGTGTGACCAGCCGAGCACGGCCCCCACGGGTAGGATGTGAAATATTAAAATGTTCCCTAGATCACAGGGAGACACAGTGGCAACAAGTATTTTTGTGTCTAAGGCAGAGGTGGGATGAAAGGTAGGGCTCAGATAAAAGTCAAACAACAAAGGAAACCTTTGTTGTTTGACTTTCATAAGGGAACGCACCCACCGGACTCGAATGAATGAATGAATGAATGGATTCAATTTATTTTTTGAGCCACAGGGCTGTCACAAGTGAAATGCTTTTGACATGTAAATCAGATTCAAAGCATGTAGCAGGAAGGCATTGGGGGCCTTGTCGGACAGGAATAGAAGCATGTTTGACATCAGATGATTGTGATGGTCATGGTACCTAGTGGGTTAGTGTCCCCTCCCCCCCGGCATTCAAGAGGCTTCTGTGTTCTGTGCTTTAAAATCATGTTACCTGTAATCAACAAGAATGGGAGTAACAGTTTGCTGGGAGTTGTAGTCTAGGAGCAGGGCCAGGCTGGGAAATTCAAATGGTCCAGGACCAAGCCATGCTGATTTGCCCTTCGCCACCTGCAGGAACTATGCCTTTCAGATTTGGTCAGCAATTTCAACATTAGTGTGAGTCCGTGCATTGCCTGCGCCTGCATGGCTGTCCACTACCAGCAGTGTGGTGAACTCACCGTAGTAATTTCTCCAGAATGCATTCTACCTGGGACTGCCCTTGAAGACTGTCCAGAAGCTACGGTTGGTACAGAAAGTTGACTGTGTTGGTCCACAGGGGCCGTACCACTCCATTCTTTCCCATCTCCAGTGGCTTCCAATTTGTTTCAGGGCTTAATTGAGAGGGTTGGTATTGACCTTTATGGCTCTATGTGGCTTGGGACCAGCATACCTTAAGGAGTGGCTTCTCCCACATCAACCTATCAGTTCACTGCCAGAAGATATAGTGAGGCCCAAAGGAATAAACAACTTTCAAAGTGGATTAGGAAGATGTATAGAAGACAGGCCTATCAGCGGCTACTAGTCATGGTGACTGAAGGGAACCTCCACTTTCAGAGATATTACATATAAGAATCCCAAAGCCAGGAGGCAACATCAGAAGATGTCAGCTTTTATACCCAGTTATTGGCCCTTTAGAGGAACTGCTTGGCCATTGTTTGAGACAGTGCAAGGAAGCCTGGGTGGACACCACAGACTCAAAATTGGTGAAGCAGGACTTCCCTGCAGATTGTGCATCCTGGTCCCCCATCCCTTTGCTCTGCCCCCACTGTCCACATGCAGGCTTTGGCACATGCAGGCCCCAATGGCTGCTAGCCCCTGATCCCAACACCTGATAGCAATCATGCACTGGGGGACTCATGGCCACCAGCCTGAGTTCCAGCAGTAGGACACAGGGTGCTGGGGTGGGCACAGAGTTTGGGCCAGCAGATTGCAGGAGGGAGGAAGGTGAGCAGACAATTTGCAATGGAATTCTGAGCTACCAAGTATAGCGGAGGGGCGGGGCCTAAAAAGCAGTCCGAACTTTTCTGCATGAAAACACTCCGGCAAATAAAAGAGAGAAAAATCACGGTATAATGACTCGTTAAAACCCCAGGAAAACAGTGTACAGAATGCGTGTTGAATGTGAAAGGGTGGGAAATCAGTGCAGAGTAACGACCCAAAAAACCTGACTGACATCCACTCGGAAAACAGGATGGAATGCCGAATCAGGGGGAAAAAACAGTCAGGAATGCATGGTGAACTCATGGAAAACACCCATGCAGAAAAGGCCAGAGTCTTATTGTCCAGAAATTATTAATGGGGGAAGGTAGCTAAAAGCTATGAAAGCTGGCAAACTATTCAAAAATTTAAGACATCTTTCCTTGAAGATAGGAGAACTCAATTAAAGAAATGTGAATTTTTGCCATGTGGGATGATGGATTTGGAACACTCCGGGAAGATGAAAGGGCCGTGTTTAATATCTCTGCCAGCTCATCAGCTTTCTGAGAGCACATGATGTGGCCTTTGTTTGCTTTTCTTAACAGCCATCTCTTCAAAGAACATGAGAAGCTGCTGTGTGGGGGATAATTGTTATCAACTGCCTGGGTATTGATTTTCATCAGGCATGGAGAATACGATCCTTAAGCTGAAGGTAATGCCAAATCTTGGCTCTGATTTTTACAACGGTGGAAGCTCTTCTGGCCATAAGCACCACCAGGATGTGCCAGGGGTAGGGAACAAATAAACTGGTGCCCCCTCCCCTCCCATTTAGGATAGTTTCATTCTCCTGTGAAGCTTTCATTTCGTTTTCTTCAATTTGTTTTAATTACATTCATTGTGTGTATTTCATTCACGATGCATTTGTTCATTTGGGTCCCATTCTTCTCCGGCCCGTAGGAGTCAACCTTTTGTCCCACGGCTGCAGTGGTGGGAGATAACACAGAGACCCCTGACACTGCCTCATCAGACCTTCAGTCCATTGGGGGTAGAGGACCTGCGTCGAACCTGGGACTTTCTGCATGCTGGACAGAAGCTTTCCTACTGAGCCACCCGCTTCTCCCCCGATACGAAGCTACCTTATACTGAATCCGATCCTTGGTCCATCAAGCTCAGTACTGTCCACTCAGGCTTGAAGGAACTCTCAGGCAAAAGGCTCTCACATCCCTGGTCATTTTTACTGGAGATATCAAGGACTGAACCTGGGGCCTCCTGCACACCAATCTCATGCTCTACCACTGAGTTATGGGCCCTCAAAACTGTTTCAGACAAAGCTACTTTTCACGGAGTCTATCAGGGTCGGTATTGCTTACTCAGACTGGCAGCAGCTTTCCTGCATCTCAGGTATGGAACATTCCCATCACCTCTTGCCGGGTCCTTTTAGCTGAAGATCATTATTACTGATAAATAATCATATCCAGCAGTTTAGTTTTCTCTCCCCCCCCCACCCCGGCTTTACATGCCTTTCATCTGCCTTAAAAAATGTTTTAAACTCATTTAATAAGCCTAATAAGGCTGCCAAAAAGAACCATAATGGCTGTTCATGCAGCTATATAATTTCAGTCAGATGGTTTGGTGCACCATAAATCAAATTAAGTACAAATATTAGTACAGGCAAATGCACTCATAATTAGTTTTTAATCTTCACTGCCAGAGTATATTATCAAGATATATTTATACAGACAGATAGATAGATAGATAGATAGATAGATAGATAGATAGATAGATAGATAGATAGATAGATAGATAGACACACATATATACACACACCTCAGGCCTCTCTCGGCCTCATCTCCCTCACAGGGTGTCTGTTGCGAGGAGAGGAAAGGGAAGGCGACTGTAAGCCACTTTGAGACTCCTGGCAGCCTGATCAGTAGCGTGGCAGCCAAGCCAAGATGAAAACTCCACAACCAAGTTTCAAAGAGCAGCTTTAGACACACCAAGAGTCTTGCTTGTTCCCAGTGGATTTCCTGAAAAATAAAAAATTTCCCCCATTCAGCAGAAAATCCGCATAAGATTGCATAAACAGTCTGTTTCAAATGCAAATGTCTTGTTTTTTTTTTGGTATGTTTGAAAGCATGCAGAATACCAAGCAGGTTTTTGAATGGGCTAATGTGATTCAAGAGCAAGTTGGAAGTTTTACGCAAACTGGGGATCGAGGTGGTGGCAGCTGCAGGACCTTGGAGAGCTCTAGGGACAGTCAATGTTGTTTCAACTTTGTCAAACCAAGCTGGACCCCTAACAGGTGAAGCCGGCCTGTGAAATGTTCTGGTCCCCTACAACAGAATTTGGAACTACCTGGAGATAAGTTGTTCTTCCTGGGCAGTGAGGCAGAAGTCTGAAAGTCTGGAAGAGACTACAGTTCAGTGGTAGAGCATTTGTTTAACGTGCAGAAGGTCTCAGATACAACCCCTGTTATGTTTGGTTAAAATGTTTGGTTAAATGCTTTAGGATGCTTAGGGCTGATCCTGCGTAGAGCAGGGGGTTGGACTAGATGGCCTGTATGGCCCCTTCCAACTCTATGATTCTATGATTCTATGATTCTAAAAGTACCAGGAAGCTGTCCATGTGAGAGATCTCTGCCTCAACTTCTGGAGAGCAGATGGCAGTCCAACTGGATAAGGATGGGCATGGACAGCTCATGAATTAAGGTTCATAATGGATTTTGGCTGGTTCATGGTTCACATATTGAAGTTCACAGAAGGTAAACCAGGATGAACTTTCCATGAACTTTAAAGCGGTTTGTGGCAGTTCATGGCAGTTTGTGGACGGGTACAATTCCAGACAGACTCTTTCTGCTCAATCAATGTTTGCCAAACTTCAAAGCAACACTGGGGTGGGGTGGGGGCTACAATTCTCTAGCCTGTGGATTCAGTGTATGAAGGTGGAGGGGGCCCATTCTATCCACTTTTGACCCGTAAATCCATTCTGTACATAATTTGGTGGGCATGTATAGGAGCATGAGTTGGAAGACCCCTGTGAGTTTGATGCCTCTAGTTTGCTTGGGATCTATTCTATACAATCCTGAACCAGTAGTTGTCATTTCTCTAGATAGCACTTTCCCGGGGGCACCCTCTTTGGGAGGCTGGAACTTGGACCCCATATATCCAATTCTCACCAAACTTGGAGGGCAGGTAGGGGAGAGTCCGCTGGATATCCTCTACAAGTTTGGTGTCTCTGGCACAGCTAATTCTGTTCTACCACATCTCAAACTGAACTGGTTCATTCAGCGCTAAAAAATTCATGACAATTTGTAGCTCATGAACTGGGCATTCCATGAACCATGAACCAAAACAGGGATCTTGTGGATCTTGAAAAGGTATCCTAAAGTTTTCAGGAGTCTTATTGAGCAGATTCAGCAGAGAAAGGGTTAAACCTTCTCCCAGCAGATGAAAGCTCTTGAGTTCAGACTTGCTTTCCCTCTTTTGTAATCTGAGTGGGACATCAGTTCTGAATGCTATGACTCCTTAGACTTCTTCAAGAGTTATTCATGAGTCACAGCTGAATACACTCTATATTGCATTTGTTTGAATCAACACACATTCATGCACACACACACATATTAAAAAGGATACGTTCTATTATCTAGAAAGATGTATCGTCGTCACAATCTGAAAGAATCTCAATCCTTCTGTTCCTTTTTTACATACTGTTCCTTTTTTAAAACAAACAAACCAACATGGTTCAGGCATTGTTAAGACATACGACTCCAGTATAAGCAATGACCTTTAAGGTTTTCTTCTTTCCCGTTACCTGCATGTTGTGAAACTGAATTATTTTTTAAAATTATTCTCCCCATAGTAATTCAAGCATAATTGTTTAGATTATTAACAATAACCCGGCAAGGAGATACAGCATTCAAAAGGCAAAGAACAGGCCTTTCTCCTCAGCTTCCCCTGACAAAGAATCTCACAGGATGTTTGTATTTTCACCTCCCAAACGAACTGGGTGAATATTCAATTCTTTATCAAACTTTCCCAATTAAATTCCTCAAAACCCCACCTTTATCAAAAGCATCTTCCCTGAGTTTAAAAAAAAAAAAACCCGTCTTTCAGGAAAGAAATAGTATTTTTGAAGCTTGGCGACCGTGCAGATGACTCAGTCTGTGGGATTAATTCAGCTTTTATTTATATCTGTATATCTAAAGGGCAAATGTCAGCAGCAGAATTATTATTTTCAGCTTATAATTTCATACAGGCTTTTCCCTCAGATGTCAGCCCCGTCATCTTCGATGAGGCATAGCGAATTCTGAGTCAGACAGGAGCCAATATTGAATCACTCCTCATTCCAGGGTGGAGGGAGAGGATCTTTTCCAGAAGAAAGCCCGTTTTAAAGAAAATGTCCTGAATCAGACCCTTGGTCTAGCTTGGCGTAGTGTGGTGGCCTGTAATCTGGGGACTTGGGTTAGAAGTTGGGTTTTATACCCCACTTTTCTCTACCAGAAGGAGTCTCAAAGCGGCTTATGACTGCCTTCACTTTCCTCTCCCCACAACAGGCACCCAGTGAGGGAGGTGGGGCTGAAAGAGACCTGATATTACTGCTCTGTGAGAACAGAACTATCAAGGCTGTGACTAGCCCCAGGTCACCCAGCTGGCTGCATTTGGAGGAGCAGGGAATCAAACCGGCTCTCCAGATTAGAAGCTTACACCAAGCTGATTAGCGTTTGCTGGCGGGGGCTTCTGGGAATTGTAGTTCATGGACATCTGAAGGGCCGCAGTTTGACTACCCCTGCTCTAAAGCTTTGGGGTTGGCCTAAGCGTAAAGACAGAAGCAAGTGAAGGACCGTGGGCCCTATCTGGAATTGGAGACCTGGTCATCTTGAGATGGGGGTCTGCTTTCCTGCCCCATACATCCCCAGCTGTAGCAGGGATACCCGGATGCCGTCCGACAAATGACGTCTCCGATGGAAATCCAATTAGCCACGACCTCCAATTCCAATCTCGGATCAATACTCTAACCAAACCAATTCATCAACTGATTCTTTTAGCTCTAATTAAGATGCCAGACTGGATGGCTCCGAGCTATAATGGGATGCTCCTTACAATGCTAGGGGGAATGTGATTTTCAACGAACACACTAGGAGGAATTGTTAGGTAGGGCATCATCTGAAAGCAGATGATGAAATGGAAGTTTCCGCAAATATAAGCACTGGTCACATAAGGAAGAGGTTTACCAGATTCAAGGGCCTGACAGAAGTAACAAGCTTGTAAGGTCACCAGAGAAGCATAGAGTTGGAAGGGGCCATACAGACCATGAAGGCCAACCCCCTGCTCAATGCAGGACCCCACCCTAAAGACTCTTTCGGGTATTAAAAAGCAGGGCACTCAAAAGCTTACATTTTGAATAGAGCTTTGTTGGTCTTAAAGTTGGCCTCAAACTTTGTTCTGCTAGGGCAGTCTTTCTCAACCCAAGGGTTTCTTGACTGCCCGGAAAAGGGTAATTTTTAATACATTTTTCAAACATGTTAAACATTTATCGGGTGATTTGACCATATAAGGTCATGTCGACCTCCCCCCCCCCCAAGACCAGTGATGGAGGCGGTGGGGAGGGGCCCCAAGTGGGCGTGTCCACAGCTCTGCTTCCCAACCATCTTCTACATGATCATGCCACTTCTGGGGTTTCTTGAAGCCTGAAGAATGTTTCAAGTGTTTCTCAACGGTAAGAAAGTTGAGAGAGGCTATTGTAACCATTACTCCTCATTGCCTCTACGATGTGATTACCTTGCTTTTAAAAAAATCCATTTCTATTTTACTGCAGTTTATTTTAAAAACAAACAAACAGGGCCTGAAGTTGGATTTGAACTAGGGTTGCCAATTCCTGGAGATTTGGAGGGTTTTGGGAAGGTACAAGGTCATGGAGTCCACCCTTCAAATCTGCTGTTTTCCCCAGAGGGACTGATTTCTGTTGTCCGGTTGTAACCCCAGGAAATCTCCAGACCCCACAAGGAAATTGGCAACCCTGAAGGGAACCATCTCTATGAACATATCTCACTCTCTATAAGATTAAACCTGCTCTGCAACAGGCTAAAATGCCTTGCTTGCTTCACCTATGGAACTGTTGCTGGTATCGCTATCTGGGTCAAAGGCATTAGCGAGGCTTAATTCTTGCATGTTGTACACAGGCATATTTGTTAGAATTATCTGGAACACGGCAAGAATTTGATAAGTGAACCAGACCAGAGCCCAAATACAAAGCGGCCTTTCTGTAGACGGATTCATTATAGAGAAAAGTTAGGGGGAAGCGGAGCTAGCCTTTGTGAAACAGAAATAATAAGCACGGGAAAGGGGGGGGGGAGCCACTGAATGCTGGTGTTGCTGATGCTCCCTTTGGTAATGAAGTGATAGTGTAAAATTAGCTAGATAGCAGCAAATAGATAAATAAATACATACATAAAAAGCTTCCATGTCAAAGCAAGAGAAAGGAGTGCTTTTCTGTGTTGCTGTCAGATCCCTTTCACAAGGGGAAAATATTCCACAGTGAAGAAGAAGAAGAAGAGTTGGTTCTTATATGCCGCTTTTCCCTACCCAAAGGAGGCTCAAAGCGGCTTACAGTCGCCTTCCCATTCCTCTCCCCACAACAGACACCCTGTGGGGTGGGTTCGTAGTAGTAGTAGTAGTAGTAGTAGTAGTAGAAGCAGCAGCAGCAGCAGCAGCAGCAGCAGTAGCAGTAGCAGCAGCAGCAGCAGCAGCAGCAGCAGCAGCAGCAGCAGCAGCAGCAGTAGTAGTAGTAGTAGTAGTAGTAGTAGTAGTAGTAGTAGTAGTAGTATGCCTATAAAGAATGCAAGCTGAGTGGCCAAGAATATACCTTGACAACTAATCAAGATTTGTGGTAGGCACCTGCAGCCCCCTCCCCAAATCCCAAAGATGACTGGAGTTTTGGGAATGGTTGGGGACTGCTGTGGGAAAGGAAAAATCAATGGAAGCTCCACTTGAGCAGCTCTTAGAGCTATGCCCAGCATTTGCACAAAGGGTCAGTTTAATGGAATAACCCTCAGGGCATATTATTTTACTACTCTCTAAAATGCTTTATTACTACTACTACTACTACTGCTGCTGCTACTACTACTACTACTACTACTACTACTACTACTACTACTACTACTACACTATGATGATGGTTATATTTGTTGACCACTGCTCTCAGTCCAGCTGGCTCGTTTACAACAAGTTAAAATACAAAAGCCCACAATGCCCATGAAGCCCTAACCCCCTCGACCCTCCTCCCTTTGAGCCTCCTCAATGCCCCTCTCTGGACCCATGCACCGGGGGGGGGGGTGCTCAGAAGAGGGGCCCAACAGATCTTCCTTAACAAAATGCCTAGTGGAGGAGCTGCTTCTTGTGCCCCCAAACACGTTTCCCCTCCTGAAAAGCTCCTTCTCAAGCACTTAGCCCTGTTTCCTTGTAGGTATATATAGCTTCACATGATTAGAAACATACGGCTGCAGACAAGAATAGGCTCTTTCTTCCTATTTAATGTCTATCTGGCAAAGCTGCTTGCTACTACATGGTGTAATCAATTCGACAATAGAAGTGTGACAATTACCGATGATGATATATCTGGGATGACAGACGGAGGCTCAATTAGAAATGTTGATGCTTCTTGGTTACCTATAAATTACAGCAGGCACCAAGTTGCTCAGAAGTAATTTAGATGGTTAATTTTGGAGTAAACACATGACTTTGCCAGCTGCAGCCGCACAATGGCTCCATTATTGGCATTCTGCAGAGACTGCAGAATTCTGCTGTCTGCGGCCATCCTGTCGCTTACGAATGACACAGAAGGACTGGTCCGTCAAAGCAATCGGCAAAGGACAACCGTGGCTAAGCTTTTATGCTGCAGATGAAAGCCTACGCAAACAAGGAAAAGCAAGAAAGAAGTCAGCCCCGGTGCAGGAGTATGAGCAGGGTTTCCCAACATTGTGCCACAGGGGTAGTCAAACTGCGGCCCCCCAGATGTCCATGGAGTACAATTCCCAGGAGCCCCTGCCAATGTTCTGGCAGGGGCTCATGGGAATTGTAGTCCATGGACTCCTGGAGGGCTGCAGTTTGACTACCCCTACAGTAGATGGTGCCACGGTGTTAATTATTACTTCCCCTTATGCGCAAAATGGGCAGGGCCTTTGTAAGGTAGGGCTTATTATTGGCTCTCCTCATTCAGTGGCTCTGAGCCATTTAAACCAAACAGCTGATCGGCAGTCCTCCCCACCCAGCTGTTTGACAACTCCTGCTTTCTGCTCTCTGCAGCCTTTTGCAGGGAGCAGAAAGCAGGGGTTTAAATGGCTCTGAGCTGAGCTCAGGTGCTTTTTTGCTTTCTGTTCTTCGGGAGCTGCCATGCATCAAAATTCGTCAAAGTTCGTGGCGATTCGTCAGTTTGTAAATATTGCTTCGCGAACCATGAACCTTGACAAATTGAATGATGAACTTTAATTTGTCAGCTGGTTTGTGCCTCTCCCCACAATGGTACTGGGAAGGTCGGTATGGAAATGTGTAGGATTATTTCAGTTTGTTTCCCTTTTTAAGAAGCAAGTTGGTCTTAAAACATGGTTGACCAAAACTTGGAGTACAGAAGGAGGCAGGATGATCCATTGTATAGTGATGGATCAAAAGGGTTTTTTTGGGGGGTGGGGGAGTAGCTTTGTACTAAAGCCCATATTCTGAGCAAAGGAGAATTCTTCTCCAACCCATCTCCCAAAGGGGCTCTTAAACAAAACATATCGCTAATAATATAGTGACAGAAAACTCTGTGGATTTGCATCAACATGAACCTTGGCTGAAGTCGTATTGAGCACTTTATCCCCCATCAAGAAAAAAAACAACAACAGGTGATTGATATTTCCATCATGTTACTGCCAAATTCATTTCTGTATACCATTGTCAACAACTCATCTATAATAAATTTTAACATAGATTACTTTCTGGACAGCGAGCAAGACCGGTTGTCCTCTTGGCTTAACCGCAACAGCAATTGTGTCGTCGCCAACAGGCAATTACAATATTGATCACAGAGACAGTAACATGTGAGACTGCAGCTAGTTATTATGGGCTGTTGGCTCTCACCCCTCCAAAAACTGCAGGATTAAAAAGACTTCTGACAGGAAAACCAAAAGTTTGGATATAAAACAGGGTCCCCCAGCCTTTTCTCTTCAGCTGCACTTGTGAATTCAAGGGGAAAGAAACAAAGGTTCATGAAAGAGAAAATGATATAAAATTATTTATTTATTTGTCATATTTATATACCACCTTCCCCGGGGGCTCAGGAACCATACTATGTGGTTGTGGCAATCAATGCTAGAAGAAACCCCTCTTTTTCTGCATTCTTATTGCTACATGCATCAGCAATGGGTAAGCTAATGCAGTCTGACGTATGGTGGCATCCTTGTCCTCTCCATAGAGCCATAAAGATAAACAAGCTCCTATAGCTGTACAGAGTTTTGTTTTTGTCCAAAATATTCTTATTGCTTTTAAAATATTGACATTCTACGTCAGGGACCCTCACAACCGTTTGGAGCCTGCAGGCATCTTTGGAATTCTGACACGGTGCGTTCACAAAATGGCCGCCGCAGGAGGTGAAGCCAGTTGCAAAATGGCTCCCAGAGCTTACTTTCAGTTATGCAGGGAAGAACCTTGTGCTGTGGTGGCACAGACAGTCAAATTTCCAATCAGAAGCCTAGTTGGGCAGAAGCCCCATCTGATCCTGGCTACTATCTAAAAATAATTGGCAGGGCTCAGGAACAGGGTAAACTGGGCCTATGAGGTCCATGGGCCCTACACCGGGGACCCTGTCCTTATCGTTTGCTTTATAACATGTTGCCAGTTTTCTTCCTCCCCCCCAGTTCCTGCTCAGACATAACAACGGAGGGATGCTGAAAGAAGCAAATATTTACAGTTGCTATGTGAAAGCCACCACTAGAGTGGTACGCTAGGAGACCAGAGTGGAAATTACTGCTTAGCTGCGAACCTCACTGGAGAACTGGGAACTGTTTTTTTCTTGGCCTGACCTGCAACGCGAATCAACAAGGGTTGCATAGATGGGATGAACCCAACTGCGTAGACCAGCTGGAGCTCTTTGGAGAAGGGCTGAGAAAAAACACAGAGAGAGCCAATGAACATTCTGCACATGCTGGATAATGCACTTCCAATGTGCTTTTGCGGTCAGATTTTCCTGTACCAAACTGGAAAATCTACTCCTGGAGTGCCCAAAACTGAACACAGCACTCCAAGTGAGGCAGAACCGGAGCAGAGTGAAGTGAATATGTGTTTTAAGGCAGGGGTAGTCAACCTGTGGTCCTCCAGATATCCATGGACTACAATTCCCATCAGCCCCTGCCAGCAAACGCTGGCAGGGGCTGATGGGAATTGTAGTCCATGGACACCTGGAGGACCACAGGTTGACTACCCCTGTTTTAAGGGATCCAGTACTCTAAATGTTGCCACCTCCGTCTTCAGGGTGACAGACGTATCAGGTTCGAATAACTATTAACTTTTGATTTCAGGAATCCTTTGGGTAAATCCTTGAGAAGGGGAGCTATGCAGATGGGCTTTCTACCCCACACAGCTATCCAACCCAGGTTACCGTGCAGTCTTAGAAACTCAGAGAAATAGTTTTGCAATGCTTTCGGGAGGTTCAGGAAGCGTATGCAAAAGTGGATCCCAGCGTCGTTTTCACCGCTGTGACCATTTATGCACTGGAGGTTTCATGCTGGGCTGCAGGCTGGAGTTTTAGTCGTGGTAGGTTGCCCCACCTCTTCCTGCACCCACATGGGGGAGCATTTGGCCCGGTGCACCTCATCCACCCCTGATCTGTGCTCCTGACAGGGGGGTGGGGCAGTGAAGTTCCCAGTGCATAAACGGTCTGTAAGTAGACGCAAAGGGCATTGAGACGGCAGTCAGCATCAAGAAGCCGTCGCTCCAGAACGCCCTTGGCCCTGATCCTGCAGGAGCCCTTTATTGGAGCCTGCATTATTTAGAGTGCAAGGTGGAAGGATCGATAGCCGCGGTCCGCCAGCGACTGGCCAAATCCGCAGCGTGCAGAATTTCTTGGCGATTTCTTGGAAATTAGTGAGGCTAAGTGAGGCGTTCATCTTGCCAGCCGCTGCCATTTGAGTTCTGTGAGTTGCCAAAGCAAATCACTCTGAGCTGTGGCCTGCAGGCTCCGGATTACAGCCCAAACCCCATCTTTATAGCAGTGAGAAAATGCGATTATACCAGGGCATTGCGGATGAGGCTAGGATCTAAGGGTTGCGTGCTGAACCTTTTCCTCCGCTGTCATCAGAAGAAGAGGGGGAAAAAGCTCCCCCCCTTCCCCAAATGGATGAAAGTATCAAAATGAAATGATTCACGGTCTTGGGAAAGCGGAGGGGGAAATGAAGATTGTATCACCAGCTACTCAACAGTAGACAGGGCCTTTTAATGGGCA
The DNA here is from genome assembly GCF_049243985.1 of Paroedura picta. Taxonomy (NCBI): domain Eukaryota; kingdom Metazoa; phylum Chordata; class Lepidosauria; order Squamata; family Gekkonidae; genus Paroedura; species Paroedura picta. Next base: position 35,855,328 of record NC_135382.1, read on the forward strand.
AGGCCCATAAGGACCGGCTGTGCAGTGGAGCAGAGGATTTCTATCAGGGCAGCTTAAAGAAATGGAACATTGTCTTTATTAAGACTAAAGATGCAGTACCCTATGAGACACTCAGCAGGAGCCATTGCTGGCCGTTTCTCCTTCCTTTCAGCCATATAATTTAGGACCGGTTCTTATAAGGAATGACTTTCCACCGCCTTATCCCTTATGGCTTGGCACAGCAATCGGTGCGCTTGCTCAGAGCACATTATGAAAAAGCCAAAATAGATGACACAAAGCAAACGACAATAGGGGCATCATGGGAAAATCTCTTCCCACTCGGATGCAACAGAAAGCTTTCAAGCTGTGGTCTTGGATATTGCCCGTTAAAACATACATTGCAAACTTATAGTTAAGCTGTTTTACCCAGGGCATTGCTACTTGCCGCTGCGGGTAGGTGAATTTCTTCCAGGTAGCAAAAGGTGGGATACGAAACCCCCCCAACCCTTTCTTCTTCTTCAGTCTGTTATTTTAATCTTTCATAGAATCATAAAGTGGGAAGGGATCTCCAGGGTCATCTAGTCCAGCCCCCACTGCACAATGTAGGAACTCACAACTAATTGCCCACTCACAGTGACCCCACTTTCATGCCCAAGTGATCCCTCCACCAACACTTTTACTGATTTAGTATTCTACCCTGGAATTCAAATGTCTGTATGCCTCCTCCCTCCAAAAGTTCATGGGCGTGAAACAAAGGTCCATGTGACCAAAACATTTGTGTTTGTTTCTGATGAGGACTGAGCTTGAGGTCCAAGGCAGGATCGAAGTGGGCCAGATAGGGACTGGCAGTGGGACCCAGTCAATATAAACCAAAAGTGACCAATAGCTCCAATTGGTGCGAAGATCCTTTTGTCTGCTACTGTATATATATGTTTGCTGGGGTTGTTGGTTCAGTTCAGTACTTCTCATACCAGGCTGGGGTCTTAACTTGGAGCTCAACTTGCTTCCACTGTCCGTGTTTACCTCTGAACCCACAGATTTAACAATAACGAAACAAAATGCTTATGCAGAATGGCATTTGCATTTCAAATACTGCCAACACGTTATGACATCCAAGAAAAGTGTGTATCCAACCTTTGCTGGCAGTCTTCAAGCAAAGGTTGGATACACACTTTTCTTGGATGATTTAGGATGCTTTGGGATGATCCTGCATTGAGCAGGGGGTTGGACTAGATGGCCTGTATGGCCCATTCCAACTCTATGATTCTATGATTCTATGATTCTATGATTCTATGATTCTATGATTCTATGATTCTATGATTCTATGATTCTATGTCCATGGCCATGATGGAAATGGTCACCAGGTCCCAAAGCTCATCTAAGAAACAAGAATTTGCTAAGGTCAAGATCTGGTCAACGCTTCATTGTGATATCTAAGGGGAAAGGGGTGGGGGGATGTCTGTATAATAAGTAGAATATCAGCCTTCGAACTTTTTTATTGGTGAGGAAATTCGACCTGCATGGGCCAGCAACCATAAATATCTCTAAATTGCATTCTGTTTGAATTTGTGATATGGTTGGCATAGCAGAAATGGAAAGTGCTCTTGGGAGGCCTTGAAGATTTCCCTTGCAACAGAACAGAGAAGCATCAAAAGAAGGTACGATCCAATACTTTTAACTTGCCTTCCTCGTGACCCTTTGGTTACGGGCTCTTCGGAATCCTGGAAAGCCATCCACTTGAGAGGCTTCTCTTGAAGATAATTCTTCTCACATCTATTTGGTCATCTCGTTTGCGATAGCAGCCGTTCCTCACAAGCAAGTTGCATTTGACAGTGAAATATATTACTTGCCGAATCTTCAGATGATGAAACCAAGGCTATTGACTGGGGAGCGAACCCCCTTAAGCTAAGGAATCTTCAGACCGTGAAGGGAAAGGGAATGATTTTCAAATGGACGACATCTGATCACTGATGACTTTCAGGTCCTCTCTGGAAAGTCTGCTCACTGGGGCATACATGACCTCTCTGTCACTGACAGATTTGTTAATTTTGGCCTTCAAGATGGCCGTCCTGTAAGGCCCGAAGGAAACTGAGAGGACTTCAATGGGTCTGCCTGATTTTTTAATTCATGGTGAACCTGTGTTCGATGCAATTTCATACCAGGTTTGGTGTGCTCCATGGGCTGCCAGTTCAAAAATGTTTTCTTTCAAAATGTCTTGGTCATACGATCATGTTTGTGAGTCGTAATTGCCATCCTCCAAGTTACAGATCAAGCACGGATCAAATGGCTCAATCTGGCCCAAGGAAGGTCCACAATGGGGGGAAATCAGCTTGGTAGTATCTCGCCTGTTGAAAGTCCCGGGTTCAGTCACTGGCATCTCCAGCTTAAGGGTCTCTGATAAGAAGTGTTGAGATAGGCCCTTTGGTATCTGAGACTCTGAAAGGTCACTGTCAGCCACAGAAGGGCAGGATGCAACGGTGCTTTGAATCCTCAGATGAGAAGTTCACATCTTTCTCCTGATGTTAGGGAATATTCAAGTCCTGTGGAAAGTCTTTTCCTGAAGCTCCTTGGATGTTTCAGTGGTCAGGAACATCAACTTAGCAGGCTATTTGGCCTATCTGATAGGGAATGGGGTAGATGATTGGGGTCTGTCTTTCCAATTTGATTAGATCATGACCAAACTGGCTTCAAAAGGTCACTCTGATGAGACTGCACCTGATCAAATCGGAAGAGGAGGCCCCTTGTTATATCTCTGCCCCCCCAACAAGCATCTGTCAAGTGCTTCTCAAACCCATTGGTGGTAGACAGGGTCATCAGGTTGCAGCTAACTTATGGAAACTTCAAGGTGAGAGACAAATTAGTTGGTTTGCCATTGCATACCTCTTTAGCAATCTCCCAGATGAATACTAGCTGGGAACAACCCTACTTAGCTTCTGAGATATGACCCTACTTAGCTTCTGAGACCTCCTGAAGAAGCCTGTTCCACTGAGAAACTGCTCTAACTGTCAGGGACTTCTTCCGGAGGTTTAGATGGAATTTCTTTTGAATTAATTTCATCCCATTGGTTCTGGTCCGTCCCTCTGGGGTTTCCTTGGTGGTCTCCCATCTAAACATAAACCAGGGCCAACCCTGCTTAGCTTCCGAGGTCCAGTCTCATCTGGGCCATCTTGTTACAGACATAGTGATTGTACCACTCTTTTGAAAGAGTTCAAACAGGCTTTCAGGACTGTTGTTGAGATTTCTGGTTTTTAACCCCCTCCTTTAAGTCGCACTGATGATCAGTCAGCTCTGCTTAAACTTTATTCTTCTTCTGTTACATAAAACACTGTTTTTTTCTGCAGGAGCACCAAATTAAATGGCCCGACTAGGTTTTGCTGGAAAGTGTATTGCTGGAACAAAAATCAATACCAAACCACCCTGATCCTCAGCCGACGCTGGAAAGAAAAGGGCTTCCTACTGTAAAATGTAATTTAAAAATCCAACATATTCAATACGTCGGCTATTGATTATTTTAGCAAGAGATTCGGACGACTAATGGAGATTGCCTGTACCAGCTCCCCTCTAATGTACCAAAGGACCCATCCTGGTTCTGTTGTCCTAGCAACAGCTAAAGGAGAGGGAGGGGGGAAGGATCCTGCCAAGCAAAGGCAATGGAAATTCAGAAACTGGCTGAGAGGGAACGAGAGAAAAATAAACAGGCTGAAAAATATGGAAGTGTGCGGGCATAAACACACACAGGCTGTTTGCTCCAAATTTGGAGTACAGAATGGGAAAATGAGGGGCCTTACAAAGCCCCTGTGGGTGCTGGTGGTGAATGATACAAGAATGTTGAATCAGAAGGGTAACGGGAATGCTGGGCCTCACAGATGCACACTGGCCTTTTCCCATTTCAACTGTGGTGTGTGGGAGAAAGAAGTTCATCCTTACTTCAGTGCTGTTTTCACCTGACTAGGTTGCCCTGCGAAATGACTATCGGCTCAGCTTCAAAAACGAAAAAGGAGCCGCAAAGTCATGAGACGTAGACATGAAGATAACACTGACTCCACTGGGAGGTAAGATTGTGAGATGTCCTGCCATATAATGTTTGGGTGGGGTCTGAGTGAAATGGAGGTAGGTTTTCCAGTATGACCTCAGCAAACACCTAGGGAAGTTAATGTTTTGGGGGAAATGTGATGTCACTTTGGGTGACGCTCTAGGCAGTCTCCCCAGATCTTTATGCTCGTTACCACAGAGACAAGGAGAAATTCCTAGAGTGGCATTATATGCAGGCAATTTTTCCCCCCCAGAGGTGGGAAATTGGGTTAATTCTGAAAGGATACCACGTTTTTACAAGCTGTTCATTAAGCTCACTTCTTGACGCTCCCATGGCATGTATTCATTAATGCTAAAGGAACACAAGATTATTTTTTCCCCTTTTACCATCACCACCAGAGTGGCACGCAGTTCGCCTTCCAACAGGAGTTCATTACGAGCAATGACTCTGCAAGGCCTATCTGTAGATCAACAGCTGGTAACCACCCGCCTGATGTCATCTGGAGATCCGATCTTGCCTGCTGCAGTAGCAAACTGCACTGATAAACAGGCAAAGGGCTGCGGCATTAATTATATATTTATCCAGTACATAATGCACAGAGAACGAGAGAAGAGATGGCTTTCTTGCCAATGCAAATTCCTTCTCTCTGGAACCTTGCATTATTCAGCAGGGGGGGAAAAAAATCAAATTACCATGGATTTATTTAAAACACAGACAGACAACGTTACTGGCTAGATGCACTACATTAGCAATTGTGATCCCATCTGCCCCCTTGGCTTTAACCTCCACCCGCCTTCCGTAACTCCCCCTGAAATCAAAACCTTGACTTCCCTGTCATTTCCGCAGAGTGGGGTCGCGCAGCTCCGCCGACTAAACTCCGCCCGAAGAATAGATTGTGATTGACACGACGAAATTTGTTAATACAATGGTTGGAGGCAGCTGACAGAATTTTTTGTCAACAGACTAGATTAAGGGATTCCTCCCGCCCTCTCCCCCCCACCCCAAAAAAAATGAAATTTGCAGACGGAATGGCTTTGATGTTTATGATGAAAAGTATTTTGTTGACAGAATGGATCAGAGCCGGGAAGGGGGAAATGCATTTCCTCGACACCAGGGGTTTTAGCTCTTTGTCAAACGGCATTTCATCCCCAGATGTTTTGGCGGAGCTGTCAAGCGTTCTCCGAGCGTGCCATTAACGAACCACATTGTCGTCAACTCGAAAAGCTCTCTTTAGCTGGTGAGTGGGGGGGGGGGAGGCAGCTGAAGGCATTACAAGGCCTCCACGATTGGTCCCACGGAATCGTTAGCTATGATAACGCAGTTAGTTTAATGCTCACTAAGTGGCAACTGAGCCAAACATGCCTGCGGAAGAAAGATTGGTGGGGTTTTGTGTGTGTGTGTTCTTTTTTGGGGGGGTTATCCTCCTTTTTAATCTTTTGCAACATAGGGCTAATCCTGCGTTGAGCAGGAGGTTGGACTAGATGGCCTGTATGGCCCCTTCCAACTCTATGATTCTATGATTCTATGAACATGTCGGTGTTAAATGGGTTTTGAATCAAACAGCATGCATATCGACTGGGCTACGTATTTATACACATGTGCCTACATGCACACACCCCTATTTATATATCCTTTGCCTCTCAGAAGGAAACTAGCTATCTGAACGTAGCTGGCTGTAACGCCCACTTCTTAAGGTGGCTGATTGTTTGACGAGTCATTCAGAAACATCTGGAACCAGAGTGGGTTCAATGCATACAACAGCAGCACTCGTTGGAAACATAGAGTTGGAAGGGACCTCCAGGGTCATCTAGTCCAACCCCTTGCACAATGCAGGAAATCGCAATGACCTGCCTACACACAGTGAACCCAATTTCATGGCCAAGTGATCTTCCACCACCACCAAATATCTCCAGGGTCCAGCCTGGCCTGGAGGAAATTCACCTACCATCCCACAGTGGCAGTTGGCAATTCCCTGGGTATGCAAGGAAGGGTCACAAGAGACAAAATCCGGCACAACCCTTCCTCCCCACCCACTCACCATCAGCCAGTTTGGTGTAGTGGTTAGGAGTGCGGACTTCTGATCTGGCATGCCAGGTTTGATTCTGCGCTATTTTATATTTACAATGTCCTGTTTTCTAAATAAAACAGCTGGCTTTATTGCCACCATCATACGAGTGTTTCATTGTATTCCTTGAGACTTGACTTCAGGGGAGGGGGAAGAAAGATAGCTCAGTGGAGGGGAGACAGGCGAGCTACCAGAACTGAACTTCCCCTCCTATAATAACTACATAAATCTGTTTATCTGGAAAACATAACCTCGTGTCATAATTTTGCTTCATATTAACTTCTGCTGCTCTCTCATCCAAATCATTGTTATCGCTGGAAAGTAGATTTGTGCCCAGGAGTTGGTTTCATTTCTCTCGTTTTTATTTTGAATCCCCAAAGGGGCTGTCTTGAGATTGCACTCCTCCCTCCCTCCTTCTTGTTTCTTTGGTTGTTGCCCTTTCTTTCTCCTAATTCTGTGTTGGTATTATTTCCTGTGGATTTCAGGAAAAGTCCCCTCCCCTGCCTGGCCAAGAATGTACATTCATAGTTTTCCATCCAAATTTGGCTAAGTTGAATGGCCATTATTGATGCCAGGGAGCAGTTTGACCTGGCTTATTGGAAGTCAAAGGGGGCACAAAGTCTCATTGGGTACTAAAAGAGATCGGTAGCCAATTGGGAGGTGGGACTGGTCAATACATACTTTGGGCATACTTCCTCAATGCGGTATAATGCTATTGAGTCCACATTTTGTTGTGGCCATGTTTTCCAATTGTCCCCTGGAGACCAGTTATAATAGCAGGAGATCTCCAGCCATCACTTGGTAATTGGCAACCATACAGGCCACCTACATTGTCATATTTCAGACCTGGAGAAAAAAGTATACATACATGCACACACACACTCCCAGGCAACAAATTTCCTAAGTCCTTAACATTAACACCTATGGGAGAACTGACTGAGAAGATTCCAAAGAGTACCATGGACAGCACCACAATCACTTAGCTTGGAAAACAGTAGCAGGAGGAAGAGGCAAACTGAGAAGGTGAAGGGTATTTGGTGACACAAGGTGGGTAAAGCACCGGGGCAGGCAGGCAGCAAAAAATCACCCTTGTTAGGAATATGTTTCCCTTTTAAGTGAAACCAATAGAGACAGAGATTGCAATAACAGAAGAAACTGGAACAAAAGAAAAGCAATGGGTTGTTTTTCCTTATTGACTGTTTAGAGGGGTTTAGAGGGGTGGATTTTTGTTTTCATAGTTTCTGTCATTCTTGTGATTCATAACAAAACACAATAAATGCACACATCTACTAGAAAGTTGTGATACTTCTGGATGAACTACTTCACTGAGGATCAACTTGGTACAGTGGCTAAGAGCAGCGACCTTTCAGTGGGATAACTGTGTTAGATTTCCCACTCCTCCTCTACATGCAGCCAGCTGGGTGACTTTGGGCCAGGTACAGTTCTCTCAGAGTTCTCTCAGCCTCACCTACCTGACAGGATGTCTGTTGTGGGCATAGGAAGGGTAGGTGATTGTAAGTCACTGTGAGACACTTTTGGGTAGACAAAGGCAGGGTACAAAAAACAGCTCCCCCTTTTCTTCTTGTTCTTCATATTCAACTCATTTTCTTTTGATCAGCATTGCCACAGACTGACATCATTGGCCCTGTCAAAGGATTTCCCCCCTAACTCTAGCATTCACAGTGTTACTAGCTGTGAATGTGGATTTCCAGAATCGGAACACATTGCTAGCCCTATCAGCATTTAACTGTTGTGGGATATATTTTCAAAGCTTTGCTCTGGAATACTTGTCTACACAACATGGTCAATGCACCACCCAAAACTGTGTAGAATAAAGCCAGAGCACCTGCAGGGTTTTCATGAGCCTAGGAAATATGCCATCATCCATGACCGGAATACTCTGGCTGGAAACAAGCAGAAGACTTCAAGCTGGGATGAAGCCCACAGCCAAGTCTGCCATAGATTTGTGATGGCTAGCCAGAGCCCAAACTGATTATTTATTGAAAAAGAGTTATATAGGCCTGCTTTTCCATTGCAAACATCTTTACAAGCAGCTTAGAATCCAGCATTAAAATACAAACCATCCATCACAGAAAATGAATGTCAAAAATCTTACAAATTGGGGAGGCGGTGGATACAGACAATAACAGAACAGAGACCATAAAACCCTGTGTGTTAATTCTAGTGAAAAGGGCTGGTAAAAAAGGGAGTTGATGAAGGTGGTACCTAGTGATAGTGCCATGGGAATATCCCCAAAGAGAGGACCTCCAAACTCAGAGTGTGGTCCCGCCTCTCCCAATTTGTTCCCCAGAAAGCACTTCATTCACCTGGTGCAAATGTATCGGTAGTCTTCACTACATCCTCTCGAAGGGAATTCCATGTTTGAATCACTCACTGAGTAAAGCAATGTTTCATTTCGTCCATCCTGAACATACTGTCTATCAGCTCTTGAGTTCTAGAATTTTGAAAGAGGGATAAAAAAATCTCTTTGTCAACTCTCTCCACCCAGACATAACATTGTAAACCTGTACACTACAACCAGAAGATATTTTCCCCTCTCAGTCTCTTTCCTAACCCCTGAAATGCATCCTGTTAGGGCTTCATAGTGGGGTTTGAAATAGCTTCCAAGCATCCACTAGTAATTTGTCTTGTGTTCCTCCTTCAGCTTCCTTTTTACTAATTCCCTCAATTGTGTGTATTTCTCTCTTTCAAAATCAAATGCTACATTTTTGAACTTTGTGAATAACTATCCATTCACCTGAGCCTCTCGTGGCGCAGAGTGGTAAGGCAGCCGTCTGAAAGCTTTGCCCATGAGGCTGGGAGTTCGATCCTAGCAGCCGGCTCAAGGTTGACTCAGCCTTCCATCCTTCCGAGGTCGGTAAAATGAGTACCCAGCTTGCTGGGGGGTAAACGGTAATGACTGGGGAAGGCACTGGCAAACCACTCCGTATTGAGTCTGCCAAGAAAACGCTGGAGGGCGTCACCCCAAGGGTCAGACATGACTCGGTGCTTGCACAGGGGATACCTTTACCTTTACCTTTATCCATTCACCTGAATGCTGAATTTATTAACATTGTAGTCACTGTTCCCAATTAGTGGAGCCATCTCTCCATCTCTCATTAGGTCTTCAGACCTGCTCTGAACCATGTCAAACCCCTCGGAGTGGCTTTATGGCTGACTGTTCCAGTGCATGGTCATTTATGATGTCTAGAACCTCATTTCTGTAGCATATAGTTAATGTGAGGGTAGTTGAAGTCTCCCAGTATAATAACATTATCAGTTTTTGCCACCTCCCGAATTTCCTTCTCCATTTCAAGATCAACCTCAAGGATGTGACCAGGTGGGCAATACTATATCCCCACTTTTAAGTAACCCTTAGGGTCAAGTATTTTCACCATTATAGCTTCTGTTACAAGAGTAAATTCCTTGAATGTTTTCTAAGTTATTTGATTCCCCTGCACTCTGCTGTAGGCATCAGTTAGGATTCAATTATAAAGTTGGCAGACAGCATTGCCAGTCCCCTGGTGGGGCTGGGATATCTCTTGACAGATGACAGAGCTCAGCTCCCATGGAGAAAATGGCTGCTTTGTAGGGTGGACTGGATGTCATTCGACCCCAAAGAGGTCCCTATCCTCCCCAAAGCCCACCTCCCCCTGTTCCACCCCCAAATCTCCAGGAATTTTTCCACCCAGAGCTGGCAACCCGTGCACTGTTCCATTAGGTCAACAGCAATAACTTGGAGCCAGAAACTCTGGCTTTCCAGTCCAAATAATCTGGGAGTGGAAAAACACCATGTCCTCTTGAACATTCCAACTTTGTAATTACTATTTCAAGTAGAAATCATTAAACAAGGAAAATCACCAGGCCGTTGCATCGAGATAAATATCTCCCTCAATAGAATACACAAACACATATAATGATATACACTGAGCTATCAGTCAGTTGCCCTTCAGCAAGGTCAAACATCTCCCAAAAAAAAAAACATCGCCTCTGCAATGATCTTAAAGAAATTATCATTTGCAGCCGCAAATGTGGTCACATTATTTTTGACGAGTGTCAGTTTTACCCTCGTAATATTACATTTTCTAATATTTAGTTTTCTGGGCTCTTTCCCCCCCTCTCTTTCCTTTGTGCCTATCTGTGTAGATTAGAACGGTTCTTAACAGCTATCTGTAATAGATTTTGCCGGTAGCAAAATTCATGCAGGCATAATAGAGGAGCAAAGTGTGCTCCGATGAAATTGCAACCATAATTTCCAGTTGCCTGACATTTATTGCATATTGCTATTAGAATTCAAGTGCCTATTTGTTTTGTACTTTGCTTTTATTCTTGCATCACAAATGTATAATGGAAAAAAGATATTTTAAACGGCAAGTTAAACTATCGCTGATCAACACCAGGCAGCGAGCATAATCAATATTACTTAAACACACTCCTAGGCAATTAATTTTTAAAGGAATCAAATTGGCGCACCTCATCAAAATTTATAACAATATAATAAAGGATGTTACATTCTTTATTGTTTAATTAAAAGCAACATTTAGCACTCGTGTAGCTAAACGGAGGAACATTAGGACGTAGCGCTTCCTGTTTATCAGCGTGAGATATACAAACAGGACTTGCAGAACATTTTACATTACATGAGTTAATTAGACTTTATTAAATTTCATATGCTTATCAAATTATTGAGCATGATAACTTGGGAACCCCAGAGAAATATTCTGTAATGCATCCAACTGTAAATGAGGCATCCTTAATGAAATCTGCATTTCTGTTCTACCCAACGACAACAAGAAAGGAATCTTACGGGAAGTCCGGTTGGGAACTAAATGGGAAACTTAGGCATTGCTAAGGTGGATGGGGCTCAAAGGGAGAAGGTGTAGTGGTTAGGACTTCTAATCTGGCGGGCCGGGTTCAATTCTGCACTCCCCCACATGCAGCCAGCTGGGTGACCTTGGGCTCGCCACAGCACTGATAAAGCTGTTCTGACTGAGCAGGAATATCAAGGCTCTCTCAGCCTCACCCACCTCACAGGGTGTCTGTTGTGGAGAGAGGAAAGGGAAGGCAAATGTAAACTGCTTTGAGACTCCTGGTAGAGAAAAGTGGCATATAAAAACCAACTCTTCTTCTTCTTCTTCTTCTTCCTCCTCCTCCTCCTCCTCCTCCAAATGAAGCATTTGGATTGAGGATTTTGATCCACAACAGCAGCTTGTGATTGTTTCTCAATGGAATTGTGATTGTTTCTCAATGGAAGGATGGCTATTTCCCAGTTCATGCATTCAGTTGGGAGCAATGCAACTATCAAAGCACAGGAAAAGTGAGACCCTTTTCCACCCTCCTGCAGATAGCTCCAAGGAATGGAACTTTACAACACTGAGATTTGACCCCAAATAGGAATATTTGTTGATATCCTAAATCCTTGAATTCATCACGATCGATGCCTAACATCCATGAATAATTGGAAATCTTCTGTAGAGCAGCAATTCTGGTGCCTTGCTGTCTAGTTTTAATTCTCAAGGCAATGGAAGGCAGGAAGGATAGTGAGAGGAAGGAGTCACCCACCGTACAGGACAGAAGGGTTGTTTAACTAGAACAATATGTCAATGTTTCTGCCAAATAGGTTTATCCCAACTGTTACTTCCACGCTCTACCCAGCATTGTACTGTTCAAGGTTTGAAAAGTTGGAGGGGGGAATTTTACTTATACAGGTAGGCAGGCCTGCGGGGAAAAAGAAGAGACAGAGGTCCAAGCAGCCCCCCCCCCCCAGGCAAATCAGCTGTGCTTTGGCGGCTGGATTTTCCTGTGCGGAACATGAAAATCTACTTCAAAAGTGCATTGAAAGTGCATTATCTATTGTATGCAGACTAGGCTCAGGTTTCCTTTGCTGCTCTGAAATATTCGTAGGCCGATCTTTCGATTGTAATAAACGTTTACAGTGGTGAAATACCAAAACACAAGACTGTGCCAGCGAAATTCCGGCTGAACTTGCAAACAGAGAATCATCTTTGTTATTACAGCCTCTTAACTTTTTTTTTAAAAGCAGCAAAGAGGACAAGGAGTATTCCAAAACCAAGTTCCTAAATGTCACGATCCGTCATAAGATCCGTCGTTACATTTTTTGGATGCGGCTTAGACTTCTAGGGCTGCTATGGACAGACAAAGAGACTTCTTTCAAGTTTCTCTCTCTTTCTCTCTCTCTCTCATGCTTATCTGGGCCTCATGAATCATAAGATTAACAAAAGTACATATTTACGGAACAACTTCGCTTAACAATATTTACCCCAAAGCAATCTTTCACATCTTTGCTGCATAGCTGTAAACACTAAAATGTTTTCACATAAACACTCGGCTGGAGAGAAACAGTAACTGGCACATTCAGGAGGATTTTTCCATTTTCTTCCTGTATACTGAAACGTTTTTTTTTTCCCTTCCCTTCCTATTTCAGTCTTTTCCCTACCTCAGGTTCTGGGGCTTATTCTCATTCGTATATGCCATCCTTCTAATATGCAAACTTTCAAAATGCCTCTGACCGTCTTGTCCTTCCAAAACTTAACACTCCACTAAAACTCAGCCCTGTTTCTAATCCCCAATAGATTATGTTATACTCAGCTGAAAGGGAAACGGTCTGCTAAGCATTCGGAGCAACTATAGAGATGTGGGTTGGGTCTAGAATCTCTTCTGCTCCCCTGCCGTTCGATAAGCCCGTCCAATTCTTAAAGGATTAAAGCTGCATCTATCATTTCAAACATGCTTATGCCACCTTCCCACCCAAAATAAGGTCCCCAAGGTGGCAACATCAAAACATGTACTAGCATCACACTGGGACCACACTCTAGCACTCAAGAGGTAGAGCATCGCCCCAGAGCAATGCCTGAACATCTGAACCCCAATTCCATATCCAGATGATGCCCCCCCCCAAAAAAGAAACCAGAATTCCTTGCCAGTCTGGCCTGGAATACATTCACATCCCAGTCCCCAAGTGGCGACTGGCATTCCCCTGGGTATGCAAGGAAGGGCCACAAGAGCCAAGCACGGACTCGATCCCTTCAGCTCACCCACTCACCATCTGCCCAAGTTTTCAGGATCAGCATTTTTGTCAGCTGGCTCTCTAGCATGTTCCACCTCCGTTTGCAAAACGGAGAGTTGCAACGGTCCAGGGACAGGCATCCCTCCATAAAACTGAGACTATTTTTGTTTGTTTGTTTTTGCACAGAACCAAAGTCTTAACGAGATGGCAGGGATTTCAGTACCCACGGTCTCCACGCTTCCTCTTCCTGCATCCTTTTAAAAACAGTTCACCAGCCGGTGGCGAAATCAACACCGGACAGCCAAAGGACAGCTCCCTTCGCCAAGGTGCATTTGTCCTGGCGGCAAGGCCTTGGGAGAAACATTCCCCATTTACAGCTTTACTCAGGAAGGTGACAAGAGGGCCGTTACAAACCAGCATGCTTGTTTCTAGTGCAATTAAACACCTGACTAAGCAGTTATTAGGGCTTCCGCTATGCTTAATTTGGGGCTTAAGAAGGCAGGAGATGCCTCGCCATGCTCGTGAAGGAGACGCCGCACAGTCGGAAGCAGAGTGGAAGGTCGGGAGCGAAACAGCGTTCTCCCTCCTTGGCCCCCAACAGCTCACCGTGTGGCCCACACCAGTTTCTTCTGAGCAAAGACAACTTGATCTCTTCCTGAGCAGAGCCTCCTCAAAGCGGATCGGAACAAACACAGGCAGCTGAAGGCATTTTCCAGGGTGATACCTATCATGATGTAGTGGTTAGAGCAGCCTTCTTCAATTTTTTTAGCATTGAGAAACCCCTGAAACAGTCTCCAGGCTACAAGAAACCCCAGAAGTGGCACGATCGTGCAGAATACAGCTGGGAAGCTTGCCTGCGGGCATGCCTACCCAAGGCCCCTCTCCTTCCCACCCCCTCCAGGCCCATCAATGGCTATTTTGAGAGCATGCTGATTGAACCCACATATGATCTTTCACATGGAAACATGTGTTTCCTCCCGGTGTTATTTGCACATCGCTACATTGGCCCGTAAGTGCATATCGTAAAGGCTGTACAAATACAGCAAACCAACGGGCCAAAAAAAGGAGACTCGGCATTGTTGAGAAAAATATAACCAAACATAAAAAACCAAAACAGAAAACATTTGCTCACCTGCAAGGGACACGGCGTGTCGGCGAGGTCCAACACTGGGGAAAGTATCTAAATGCTTTCTAAATGTTAACATAGGATCGTAACTTTTTGAGCATCCAAGCACTGCCGAGCTGAGAGCCAAATTGGTCTTTATTCTGCAAGTACCCAGGAATCTGTTTGAAGACACCCCGGATGACATTCCTGGTGGGGCAGGGAGGGGAAATTCTCTGTCTGCAATGGAATCATCTTGCAGTGAAGCACCTCTCACTTCCACGATAAACCTTTCGACTTTGGGGTGACATTAATTCCCCATCAACGGCTCAGGTTTGCCTTGGCATTTAACCGAGCAGCAGGAGACCCAGTATTCTGTGACAATGTTCTACTCCGCTGATACTATCTCTTAATTGGAGATAATTTCTCGTCATCGGAAAAATGTTTGGCAGAATTCCTCTATTTAAGAGAGAGGCGGCGGGGGGGCGGGAGCAAAACCAGTGGGGTATCCAGAGTTGTAAGCTTTAATAAGACGGGGAATAAAATACCCAGAGCAGATGTAAATCAAATCTTTCCCATCGAGTTGGTGAAAACAAGACCGCCGTTACAGACATCACTGTGCGAACCCCGGCTTTTAATTATTTATACAAGATACTTCTCTTATGGTGGCTCAGAGGACGGATACGGCGGCAGACAACATCAAATAGATAGCAAAGGGGGGGGCATGAAAGGGAACAAAGCTAAGGGAAGAAGAACTGATACAGTCGCGAGATGGGAAAATAGAAATGGTGTTAATTACTTTTGTGGGGAAAGATGGCGGGAGAAGAGTCCAAGCGATGAGACACATTAAAACATGAGCGAGGGTGCTAAATGATGACTTTGTACAAAAACGAAACAAAAAAACCGACTGATCCAAGCAGAGCAGGTCATAAGCTGGGAACAAACCCCTGTCATGATTTGTCAGGTGAGTCCATTCCCTTCCTCCCACCCCTTCTAAGAAAGGATTCTCAGCACACCCACCAAAACTACAACTCCCAGCATTCTTTGGGGGGCAGCCCACAGAAGTTAAGCTGGTATAAAACACAGGATAAGCTTATGGGGAAGAAGCCTTGTGGCCTCTGATTCCCAAGAAATTGAGGGCTGTTGCAGCCCCATGGTTAAAAGAAATGAGATGTAGTCCAGAGAGGTTGCCCAGTTGACATCTGGAGGTTGGCAAGTCTAATTGGGAGGACCTATCATGACTCAAGGGCAGAGGGAAGAGATGCCACCTGGGAGCTAGCTGGCCATACCCCAGCCTGACAGCCATGAACTGACTTCCGTCTCTTCCCCTTCCCCTCCTCTGTTGGGAGGGCAGGCTAGGGGCAGAACCCTTCTGAGGGAATTTTTCACTCTAGCAGTGACTTCCACCATGTTTCCTACCAGCACCATTCAGAAGCAAGGTCTCAAAGGGGAGGGCCCCCTTAATTTTGACCAGTGCTTGAACAGAAAACGATCTTCCAGGGATTCTAGTAGAGACTTCTTTTCTGCCACTGTGGAGTTGCCATACCTGGCCTGGTAACCAGAGGGACCCTACTGGGCAGGGGCATAGAAGGACAGTCAACAGGGACAGCATGACATCACTTCCTGAAAAACCCAGAAGTGATGTGACGTCTCTCTAGAAATCCCTGAAAGCTCTGTGGTTTTCATACAGAGTTGACAGCAATTCCTAGAGAGGCAAAATGGCACTCCAAAGTTTTTGATCCAAATGTGACATCCTGGCATCACTCCTAATCATCATTTAAAAAAAAAATTCTTTCACCGCTGCTCTGAGCAGTGGCAGGGAAGGGGCGATTGGGGGCAGGAGATCCTCCCACCCCAACCGGGGGGGACTGGCAAACATTTGCTTGGAGATATTGCTAACAGGAGAAAGCGGGAATTTAACACGAGCCCTTCTGCCTGCACAGCGTGTGTTTTATCGCCGAATGGTGACCCTTGATCCTCTTCAGAAGAAAAGATTTCATTATTTTTCCCCCAAAGGGGGGGAAAAAAGAGCAATATGAATATTAGAGTATAAAACTTGCGTGTACACATCAACGTCTGCGTGTATAGATAAAAGAACGCTCTAAGCATAAGCATATCTACAGAATATATAACTATAGTTCAATATTAAACAGGTTGAAAGGACAAGTGTGTTTTTATCCACATACACAAAAGAGCACGAAAGAGCACACGTATGATGGAGCTGTCACTGTTCCACAGGGCCTTTAAGCCGGAGCTCTTCCACCAGGCATTTGGTTGAAGCCAGGCTAAGGAAAATTGGGTCCCTCCCTACAGAAGCCCTATATGCCAGACATCTGGGCAAGGACTACCTCTCCCGAGGGTGGTGGTGTGCTGCTCTTACTGGGAATGGAGGAGGTGGAGGGAGATTATAGAATCAGATTGTGCCTCCATTATTGGTGTAGTTTTATTGTTTCATGGATTTTATTGTAAACCGTCACGAGCCGGCAGGCTTCGGCAGCGGCGGCTAATAAAAGCTAATATAAATAAATAAATGCATGTAAAGAAGTTACAAAGGCATCAGAAAATTCTGATGCCCACAAGTCAACTACTACGAGGATTAAAAAAAAAAAAAAACACCCAGAAAGTTTACGCATCGCTAAGTTTGCAGCGCTGCTACACTAGTTTCAGGTTGCTGGTTAAAAGAAAAGAAAAGGACAACTTAAATTCCTCTACAGGACTTTGAAAAGGCTCACGTAATAACTACTTTAGTCCATAATACGCCTGGGGTTCGATCCAGCAAGGTGATTTCCCCATCCAAGTGCCACAGAAAGCTGTGCGAAGACCGGGTTCAGGACGTCCTGAAATTGGGACCTCAAGAAAAACACTATAAACTCATGCTGCTACCGGGTTGCTCAGAATCTGAACAAGAGCAATGTTGCTGCCTCCCCCCCCCAGGGAAAAATTTAAATGGATGCTTGCACTCATTGACGGCGTGTCACCTGTCCCTTGTTTATCTCTCGGTTAGCACCAAAAAAATGTCATTGCAAAGGGACAAGTGAATGGAAGGCGGCCTTCGCACCTGCCGCTTTTCAAAACTCTCTAGGAGACCCTGTTGTTTATTTTGTAAGCGCCCAGGGGTGCAGTTAAAGAACTGCATTGATGGGAACAATACTGCCAATGATTAAGCAGCCTTTTCACATGAAAATTCACCAAAGGGGGCGAGGGGGGGGAAGAAGGGGGGGAAAAATGTTTTGCAGATGTCCGTACTAAAACTGTATCACTAAGAGCCACTCCAAATACTTTGGTGGACCAAAACACCTTTCTTTCTTTCTTTTTTTCCTCTCCCCCCGCTTGGCAAACGGCCAAGTTCGCTCTCGGCTTGAAAAGAATTCTATAGCTGCAGGCCAAAGCAAGGAGCTGCCATGATTTTAAAAGAGAATTGGCCACAGTAGGGATGATAATACGCCATATCGTTAAAATGCAACCGGCATCGGAGACTCCCTACAGCTCTCTAAAATGTGCTTACTCTTCAACTATTTACGGAGGAAAGATGCGGGAACAAACCGAAATTGCAAGATAGATGGGGAGGGGGGAGGGGGGAGGCGGGGCGGAGGTTGTTTAAAAAATAATACCGTGGCTGTGGGTGATTTGAAGGCGGCAGCGTGGAGTAAGCAGCAAGGACCCCGGCCCCCGCGCGGGGATCGACGACTCAATTTGCCAAGCACTGGTTCATTGGTCTCCATTAAAACATATACCCAACGCATTAATGATGAAGGTCAGGCATCCTCAAAACAGAGAGGAGGTGCACAGATGAACCGCATAGGAAAATGGCCGCTGCCAGGTAATGCACCGGCTTCATGCCCTCTTTCGACACTAATAAGGTTGGCCATTTAAGGATGTTGTTAAAGTTTGGGTGGGAAGGCCTTTGAGTACAGTCGTCCTTACCTGCAAGAAGCCATGTGGCTAAAAACAATGATTTCAAGATGGTTGGTGCCAGGTGTGAAGTGGAGCTAGGAAACCCAGATATTGACTATAGTACATACAGAGCCAGAATCTAGAGAGCCGGTTGGCCAATTTATATCATAAGGCATTATTCTGGTGACTACCGCTAATGAAAAACCTGAATGAAAATCGAATGAGAGGGAATAGCTACCGAAGAAAAGGTGCGTACCTTGAAAACGGGTATTCTTAATCCGGACCCCGTTTTGGCTCCCTTATGATAATTCTTTTTTTGCAAGTCATAAATACGTCAACATTGTTTGGAATACTCTCAACTTTTTGTATTCATACACTTGAATGAATAAGAATGAGAATTATCAGGAATAAATTTATTTTTTCGCCCATTCTTATTATTTCAACCTAGAAAGGTGGGGGAGGAAGGGCCAATCTAGGTTTGTGATTCTTGCATTTGTTTATTGAGATGTTTATACTTTGTCTGGGGGGACCCCAAACAGCTGACACCCTAACTCTCCCTTTCTCTGTGTTTGTTTCATCACAACCACCCTGTGATGTATATGAGGTTGAGAGCGTGTGGCAAGCCCCACGTCACCCCATGAGCTTCCATTGGCAAAATAGGAATCTAAACCGGCATCCAAGACGCTAACCATTATACCACACTGAGACCTTCTCAGTGACACAGGATGGTGTAGGTTCAATCCATGGCTTCGAAGGAAGCCAGGACCACTGGGAGTTCAATCAGCTCTTTATTACAATCTCAGCATGGCGTTACAAAAGGCAAAACTGAACTGGGAGACCCCTGAAAACCCCATAATTTATATTCCCAGGCAAATACTGTCTGGGCTGTCATGTTACGTTACGACTATGTAATACCACCTTATGTTAGGACTGCTATTGCATTGTTCTAATATTCCATGTAAGCATTCCACAACGTTCAGTGTCAACCGGCCAGCGCCGTAGGGGAGGGCGGTACAGAAATCTAAATAAATAAAATAAATAAAATAAAATAAACATTGGATCTTCCTGCCAGTGCACGCCATTGGTCATTTCCAGTTTAAACAGACTGGAGCCTGCAGACGGGATGAAACCCTGCACTGGTCAATTATACTGCCTGCTCTGACCCTACCTTGGACCTCAAGCTCCATCCTTGGCCAAACCACCAACACAACCATATGTTCATCTCCTTGGAACATCAGGAGCCCTGCAAGAAATGTTGTGGCAGTTTCTTGACAGAGGGGGAAATCTAGGCTTTTATAATGAACAGATTGTACAGTATAGCATTAGGGAGCTAAATTTGTCATCACAGACTGAGTCTTTTTATATCTTCACTGAGGGGTTTCTTTCTTTCTTTCTTTAAAAAAAAGAAGCTCAAAACGGTGAGAAGTGAATGGGAAGCAGCGTGTTATGGACTGCATGCAATCATTCAGAAATAAGAGTTTGCTGCTACAACTGATTTCCAGAGATCAATTCCCCAGGAGAAAATGGCTTTGGGGTGAGGACTTTGTGGCATTATACCCCTCTGAGGTCCCTGGCCAAATCCCTTCTTCCCCAGGGCTCCTTCTTAGAACCTCCAGGAATCTCCCAACCCTACCAACTTCACCTTCAGCCTGGCCCTGAAGAGCATGCAGAATTCTTTTCAGGGTGCAAAGGGTTAAATGCATTTATTAGATCAGGTTTTCCAAACTCAATTCTGTCTCCATTGGCTTGGCAGTCAAACCCTTCTGGCTCCGGGCCAAGGAGTCGAAAAGCTGATTTCCAATATGCTCCCAACCTATTTGCATGGCATATGTACAATGATTACACATTCGTTTGCTTCTTTACCTCCCTGTTCACCTTTTATTTTCTCCCACTACAGAAAAACAACAACAAAAGCTAATGGTCTCTCGCTCCTCCGGTTGAAAGGTATTCTTGCTTGCTTTCCCCCAGCATTGTAAGCCATCAGCTGTGAAGGGAGGAGGGCAATGCAGCTACTCACAAAGACATGGGAGAACACATTTTCCTCTCCCTGGGCAAGTTAAAATGCATCAGGATAAACCTACAAAACAGCCCTCCTCATTCACAAGAAAGAGGGGAGGGGATGGTTTAGCAGACAGACGGAGTTTGTCAATACTCTTGGAGTCTAGCTGGCATCTTTCAGAAATGTCCTTTTCATCATCTTTCGGCACGGGCCGGCCGCTCTGCCCCACACATTTCCTACCTTAGGCCACCCAACACATTTCCTACCTTAGGCCACCCAACACATTTCCTACCTTTGGCCTTGCCTTCGAAAGTGAGAAAAAGAAACCACAGAAGTCCCACGGTTCCCCAGGTATCTGTTGAGGCCTGGTTGCCCATCTCTTGGTGGGACCTGGAGATCTCTCAGAATGACCATTCGCTTTAGAGTCCCAGCAGACAGGCACAAGCAGCGTGGTGGAAGATGTCCCAGTCTTCCTCCACATTTCCCAATCTTCCTCCACATGCAGCCAGCTGGGTGACCCATTTAACATGTGTAAGAGAGCCAAACTCTTGGTGACACAGCCTAGTTAGCGCAAGACTCAAGGTGGACGAGGCATTTCATCTCAATGCTAGCATGATACCAAGATAGCAGAGGTGCTCCAAATCAGGGCTAGTCAGCCTGTGGTCCTCCAGATGTTCATGGACTACAATCCCCATGAGCCCCTGCCAGCGCTAGCTGGCAGGGGATCATGGGGATTGTAGTCCATGAACATCTGGAGGACCACAGGTTGACTACCCCTGCTCCAAATGACAGGAACCTCAGACCTCGCGCAAGGCTGCCTGTCTCACCTTTGCCAACAGATATTCCGTAGGGTCGTCCGCCATTGAGCGCCAAGTCCTTCTGACGTTCCCATTTTAGCAGAGAGAAAGAAAACACCTTAACGGATAAGCCAAGGGGAGGAATGTTCCAGAGGCTGCGTAAAAGAAGTCAACATATCCTAGAGTTTGGAATGAAAATGAGGAGAAGCCTTTCCTGACTTCAGTGGAGAAACACTTAGAGTTCCCAGACCTCTGCTGTTCATATTTCAAATTCTATTAATCCGCGCATTCCCTAGATCTTCAGCCCTGCACTCAGCAAATGCCCACACCGCCAGGGCATAAAAACCTATTAAATAAAGCTTGATTCATTTCCAAATTAAGTGTGAACTCAACTGTATTATTCTTCTGGATTGAACGTGTTAAAGAAATTATTTCAACTGATCATAAAGGTAATGCTAAGATGGCCACACGGCCGCACGTAATCGCCTTACATATTTATACCGACTAATGCGGAGGCGATGAATTTAGGTCTTCAAGGGCTACACTAAGAATAATAAAATTATATTATTATAAAGATCCACACTCATATATGTTCTTAATTACTGAGACGCTGGATAAGAAGTGCTCGGGAGGAAGAGAAATAGATCAGGGGTCTAACCTTCTCTTTAATGAGAACCATTACCGAGTAATGTGGTGGGGGAGAAGACCCCCGAACTACTCTCCTGTCTTTGGCATGAAACCAAATTTGTTCAGTCCAAGAAATGAAACAAAGTCTATCGCAGGCTTTCTCAACCGGGGTTTTTGTGAGACCCTGGGGTTTCTTGATGGCCCTGGAAGGGTTTCCTGTATGGAGGGGAGTTAATTAACTTTTAAATATTTTTTGAAAAACATTCTGAAATATTTATTGAGTGAATTGACCATACATGGTCATGTAGACCACCATCCCCCTCCCAAAATGGCCAATGATGGACCCGGAGGGGGTGGGAGGGGAAGGGGCCCTGGGTGGGCGTGTCCACAGCTCTGCTTCCCAACCATATTCTGCACCACTTCTTGGGTTTCTCAAAGCCTGAAGAATGTTTCAGAGGTTTCTCAATGGTAAAAAAGTTGAGAAAGGCAGGACTAGACAGAGACCAGAAGTGAGGCTGTTAATTAAGCAGCTTACAGGGAGAATATTATGAAATAAGTTGGGATGCCAATCTCCAGATAAGACCTGGGGATCGCCTGGCATTACAGCTCAACTCCAGATACAGAGATAACGTCTGGATAGCAGCTGGTCAGGGCCAGTTCTCACGATTCCATGTTTTTAAAAAAAATGTTGTGCAAACAGAAGCTGAAATTAATGCAGAATTGGCAGGACCAGAGACACCTGTTCTTGCGATGCCCGTTTCCAGCCAATTAAAACAAAAAGAGCAGAAGGTTTTATTGGCTTTTCTAGTTGCTCCTGACTCTCCAGCCGAAATATGTTCGGAGGTAATAAAAGCGAGGCTGAGCTGCAAGACTAAAAATGTACCCGCTCCCTGGAATGGATAACATTCAACCTTGATGCAGTCACCAAAAGGAGATTTTGCTGTTTACAATATTTGTCGAAAGGCAGAGACAAAGACCAAAACAGAAGTCAACCAGTAGGCATTTGTTAGCAAGCCTGAAAGTGTGGAGCTCCATCAGCTCCACCCGGCTACGGAATTTTGTCAGCCGCTGCTGCTGCTAATGGGAAGTGGGACTATAGTTGCCAACCTCCAGGTCAGGGCTAGAGGTCTCCTGGAATTACAACGGATCTTCAAGCAAAAGAGATCACTTTCTCTGGAGGTAAACAGCTACTTTGGAAGGTGGAAGGGGGCTGCTTTGGAGGGTGGATTGTGTTATACACCGCTGAGGATCCTCCCTTCCCCAGCCTCTACCCCCAAATCTCCAGGAATTCCCAACCCAGAGTTGGCAGGCCTAACCTCTCAGACCACAGTCCAGATAGGCCAACATCGCCTGCTTTTTAATGGTGAAACCTGCTTTGGCCAATCATCTTTCTAGAATCACCAGACACCGCATCATGGTATATAGAGATACAGCCTTCTGTACTTGCCAAAAAATCAATACAGGAAGTGACGCGGGTCACTCCAATAATTCCTAGAGCTACCACTGTCACTTCCTGTATCCAGGCCCAGTAATTGCACGAGGCAGTTTTCTCCCCCTCATTTTTTTTTCTCAAAGTGGTGGCAGGGGACGAGGCATGGGATCCTGGGGCCATGGGATCCCCCACCCACACTGGGAGGAGTGACAGCCCTACATCTTTCCCAGTCTAACCAATGGACATCCATGACCTGCAGGTGTTGAAGGGAGCCATCTAAAGCAAAGATGCCCTTAGCTGCTGAGCTATGGCCTGTACCCCATGAAAGGTTTTATTCCAGCCACAAAACGGTTCCAAACTATTCTCCCTGACACATACACACACAAACACATGTTGCATCCATTGCATTCATATAATATCTCCCGTCTCCTTGCGCACATCACCACGGCCCAGACGCCTTGAAGTCAGATCAATTTTGCGCCAAATATGGGGCACCAGCTGAAAGTTAAAGAATTGAGTCCCGGACCCCACCGCCACCACTGTGCAAATTGCCCCTTTCAGCCTCGTGATGGGGCCGATATCATTTCTTATTTTCTTATTGTGCCTTCTCGCAGCCCACAAAGGGAATGTCGAGGGACCATCAACCACCAAGAGAAAGAGACAAAGCCCTCCGTTCTCACGTTGAGAGGAGAGGGGAAGAGGAGGGGGTGGGGCTCAGAATCCCCACTTCCTAGTAGCAGCTGGGCCGAAAATGGCTGACAGCAATAAAAATCCATTTTACCATTTAGTACAGTTTGTCAGACTTGAGAAATGGGATTGAGTTTCAAAGCCCTCGGCAATCTGGCAACAATCTGGGGCTAGGCTGTTGATAGGGAGGTGTCTCTCTCTCCCCCCCCACCCCTCCCTGTCTCTCCTCCGTCCTTTATTTACAACTCTTTTGATAAGCCTTCAGCGGCTTCCATAGGTTTGTCCTCGTTCTATCTCGTTTGACTGGATTAGAATACTTGATGACAGTTTGGATAAGTCTGAGGCAGATGGTCCTTGACATTTGTCATGCCAACAGTTACCGAACTATGCAAGGAAACCCTTTCATCCTTTGTTTATCCTTCACTTAGAAGGCACTATAGTCGATCGTTAAACTTTCATTTTTCACAGAGCTGATGAAGGCATCGTAGCAGGCAGATGTTATTCAGGGCTTGGGTGTGGGTGCGTGCATGTGTGTTTAACAATTTCCACCGAGCACCCAAAGCGGGCTTTGTGTTCCTTTCCAGTGGATCAATGTGCATTTCTAAAGCGCCAAGGTCAACCTTGGAGCATTGCTCCTTCCACGAAACAATTAAATGTTTCATAAAAGTTTTGCTTTGTGCTTTTCGGTCCTGATAACGGGGGGGGGGGAACGCTGTCCACTTTGTCCGTGCATTCGCGAAGGCCCCCCAAATGAATGCAGGGCATTCTCCAGACTCACCGTCACAACTCGATAAGATAAGATAGCATTATTTAAGATTCGGCAATTTTAACACAGGTGCCAAATGTGAATAGAACCGAGAAGTGGAGGGGAGGGAAATTACAGTTTTGGCATGCTACCTGAGAGGGAAAAGAACCTTATTTTGCACATCAACATTACAAGCTAGCAAATAATTACTATTTCTACAAGCTCTTGGCCCTGTTTACAAGAGATACTGTGCAGCCATTGAATGCATGAAAAATGTGCCTTTTCTTCCCCCGTCTCGGGCTGCTGACAACTTGTTTTTGTGATTATCTAAATTATATATTTCTCAGGCAACCCCCTGATGTAAACAACCAATACACAAACCCACTGTTGAGACACTACAAAATGATAATCGAGTAAAACCAAGAGCTTCATCTCTCTCTCTCTCTCTTTCTTTAAAAAAAAATGACATTGATATTTTCATGGAAATCTTCAAAAGACATTCTGATTAAAAGGAAGAGGTCTTACAAATTCAAATGTCACCATCCTCTGGCCTTCTGTTCTACTATTAATAAGAGGGGGAAATGTCAAAGTGAGTGTTTTTATCAGAGAGTTGGTTCATCCATCCATCTTTCTCCAATATAATAAAAGGCAAATGTATGTGGATGACTCACTTGCCTACCTGAACGGTCATCCATGGGTGTAGAGCCCCAGTAGGGAGTATTCACTCAACTATGGAGGACAACACCCCTGGCCACTTCCCCTTCCTCCTTCTTCCAGCCAGAAGAGGAGCTGGTCCACTCTACTGGCCCATTCCAGAAAGGTAAGACTGCCAAAGAACAGAGTGGCTGGGGGGGGGGGGAGAGTCTGGGCTGCAGGTCAGCCCCAAGGAACCCATGGTGACCTATAAGGCTGTCTACCCAAGAGGCTAGGGATGGGGGTTTGAGGCCCAGAAATGGGTGGCTGCTGGCCCAAGGGGGACTGCAGAAGGCTCTCCATGGCACAACCCAATCCCAGGCAGCCATGGGAGGCCCAGAAATTACCACCGCCCAGGGACCCACAGCAGCCTGCAGAGGCCTTTCTGCTGACTGACCCAGTCTGGGAGCAGTCATGGAAATCCATGGAAAGGCCCCCCACCAGCCCAACAGGGCCCACAGCACCCTGCAGGGGCCTCTCCATGGCCCAACCCACTTTAGAAGAAGAGTTGTATTTTTTACCCTGCTTTTCACAACCTCAAGGTGTCTCAAAGCGACTTACAATCCCCTTACAATTGCCTATCACCAGAACAGACACCCGGTGAGGTAGGTGAAGCTGACAGGGACCGCTCTGTGAGAACAGCTCTAACGGGACTTTGACTAGCCTAAGGTCACTCATCTGGCTGCATGTGGAGGAGCAGGGAATCAAACCCAGCTTTGCCAGATTAAAAACTGACACTCTTAACCATGACACCGTGCTGGCTCTATAGTTTCGTAGCTTCCTATAGCAATCAGGGGACACGGCTCTTTTGGTTTTTCTTACACTTTCCACATCCACGTGACAAATTGAACCGATACTATACCATTCATTCACTTTCAGGATAAGCGAGAGGAAGAGAGACCTGCTCCCAAGGAAACCAGGCATTAAATGGAGAAAAGCAGGAAATGGCCAATGCATGCATTCATTTTCTTGATGCAATGGGGCGGGGGGAGGGAGGAACTGGGAATCTTTTCTGTGTTTGCCTCGAAGGAAAGGCACACAGGTGGCAGCAATGAAAAGGAGAGTAGTGTTCTTTAATTACTCCCCCAGTATCTTGCGCTGCAGAACATGCAAGATAACAGTAGTCAAACTCCTCCTAGTCTGCAGATTAGGAGAGCTTAGGGAAGATAACAATTTTGAAAGGCGCATAGTATGTTTCTTGTGCCTGAGGAGTTTTTTATAACAGGAGGAAAACACAAATTGGTGAATCCAAGACTGAGAACGGAATCCTGCTTTGGTAATTCATGGGGATTTGGGGGAGGGCCCTAGAGGGGGTGAAGTCTGGGAAGGAAGCTCAACAGGGATATCATTCCTCTGGAGCTGCCTCTTCTTTCAAGGGAACAGCTGCCTGCAGACTGAAGAAGAATGGGGGTTCCAGGAGAACTCCAGGCCCCTCCTGGATGATGACAAGCTTAGCAGAGAGAAAGAAGGCTAATATTATTAATAATAAAAATTTGATACTTATCCTGCTGGATCATACCAGTGGTCCATCTAGCCCAGCTCCTGTCTCACACAGTGGCCAAACAGGTCCTCAGGAGGGCCAACAGCAAGTCATAGATGCCAAGGCCTTCCCCTGATGTTGCCTCCTGGCTCTGGTTCTTATAGGCCACTTTTCTCTACCCGAAGGAGTCTCAGAGTGGCTTACATTCGCCTTCCCTGTCCTCTCCCCACAACAGACACCCTGAGAGGTTGGTGAGGCTGAGAGAGCCTTGATATTACTGAAGAAGATGAAGACCTGGTCCTTATATGCCGCTATTCTCTACCTGAAGGAATCTCAAAGCGGCTTACAGTCACCTTCTCTTCCTCTCCCCAGAGCAGACACCCTGTGAGGGAGGGGAGGCTAAGAGAGCCCTGAGATTACTGAAGAAGAGTTGGTTCTCATATGCCGCTTTTCTCTACCCAAAGTGGTCTCAAATTGGCTTCCAATCACCTTCCCTTTCCTCTCCCCCCAACGGACACCCTGTGAGGGAGGTGAGGCTGAAAGAGCCCTGATATTTCTGCTCAGTCAGAACCGTTCAATCAGTGCTGTGGCGAGCCCAAGGTCACCCAGCTGGCTGCACGTGAGGGAGCAGGGAATCAAACCCGGCTCATCAGAATAGAAGCCACCACTCCTCACCACTACACCAAGCTGGCTCTTAGCTTTCTTTAACACCGAAACTTGAAACAGGGTTTCCTCTGACAATTTTAACACTGGCTTCAGATATCTCCGGTCCCCACCAATTTCTCATAGCTCAAAAGAAGAAGAAGAAGAAGAAGAAGAAGAAGAAGAAGAAGAAGAAGAAGAAGAAGAAGAAGAAGAAGAAGAAGAAGAAGAAGAAGAAGAAGAAGAAGAAGAAGAAGAAGAAGAGGACATATGGTTTGCTTAAAGAACAACAACAAAAAGTATTTTAATAATCCATCGTATTCTGAGGAAGATGCAATAAACGGGTCCAAAAGTTAGTGGTGAAAACAAACAAACAAACAAAAAAACTAGACCTAGTTACCAGTTACAAAGAAAACACAGATCGATATTTCATTAACTATTTCCCTTTGGCCATACCGGAATTCTACAACAGCCAAGCGACCAGGAAGAATGTAATTTTGTCAACTTCTCTTTCCATGTTAATTTCACAGGCAAGAAGGAGGGGGGGGGATACTGGGTGCCAGTTACCCACTTCCATTTTGCAATGAGGGGGCATGAATGACCTTAGGGGAATCTGAATTCCCCTAGGGTGGTGCCAGGGTGGTGCCATGGTGAAACTGTCGGGAAATTCAGGTTCACATCCCCACTTGCGCCATGAAAGAAAGGATGCCAGTCCCCAGGAGGGATCTGGGGATCCCCTGGTTTTACAGCTCCTCTGCAGGAGATAGAGATCAGATCCCCTGGAAAGAATGTCCGCTTTAGTAGTGGACTTCATAGTGTTATACTTCATGGGGTCTCTCCCCGCCCTAAATCCCACCCACGTCTACCTCCAAAGCCTCCAGGTATTGGTTAGGAGCACTGTATTGGTGTATTGGTTAGGAGCACTGACTTCTAATCTGGTGAGCCAGATTTGATTCCCTGCTCCTCCTCCATGTGCAACCAGCTGGGTGACCTTGGGTTCGCCACAGCACTGAGAAAGCTTTCCTGACCGAGCAGTAATGTAAGGGCTCTCTCAGCCTCACCTCCCTCACAGGGTGTCTGTTGTGGGGAGAGGAAAGGGAAGGCAATTGTAAGCCGCTTTGAAACTCCTTCAGGTAAAGAAAAGTGGCATCTAAGAACCAACTCTTCTTCTTCAGTAACATCAGGGCTCCCTCAGCCTCACCTCCCTCACAAGGTGTCTGTTGTGGGGAGAGGAAAGGGAAGGCGACTGTAAGCCACTTTGAGACTCCTTCAAGTAGAGAAAAGCGGCATATAAGAACCAACAATCTCCTTCTCCTTCTCCTTCTCCTTCTCCTTCTCCTTCTCCTTCTCCTTCTCCTTCTCCTTCTCCTTCTCCTTCTCCTTCTATAATTGAAGTAAATAAATGAATCAAAACGGTGCAGGAAGCAGCAGAAGACTGAAAATGGTTTCCCTCCTCCAATTCTTGGAGTCAACTTTTTCAGCCACAAAAATGAGCGTTGAACCAGAGGTTTGCCAGAGTCTGCCATTAGTCACTGCATGCTCTATGAGCCATGGCCTACCTCGATAATGACCTCTCATTTGACACTTGGGGGGGGAGGATTTGCAAGCCCAGCAATGACTTCCTGTAGCCGCCAGCCGTCGGCCTAGGCTCTGGTAATTTACACAACTTATTTTTGGCGGCGCCCAGGTACCGAAACAGACTATTTGTGATGCGCGCCATCTATTATGCAGAGCCAGGGGTCAAACATGGAGCAATTCTATACCCCTGAACGGCAGCATTGTTCTGAGCAGTGACAAGGGAGGGGGGGGGGGATGGAGCATCGCCTCCAGATGACTGAGAGCTCTCTCAGGGCAGAAGAAAAAACTGCCAAATTAGCAGCTGAATACAGAGCAGTCTATCTCCTCCTCATTCAAGTAACATGAAACTCTGAAAGCTGGATGGGCTGGGAGGGGGCCGGGCAGGAGAGAAGGGACCTTGGAACAGAGTCCTTTTTTTTATTATTAAGCGGTAAAAGGCCTTGTTGATTGCTGAACAAAGAATTCCAACCCTTTGTGTCGAGCTGGACAAAGAATTGCTAAGTAAATAGGGAAATGTTGTGTGTGTATTTCTGTGTTTTTAAGGGTTTCTCGTATTCTGAATGTCTTTGCTATTTGTTGCAAAATCTGGATTTGAGGGGATGCATTAGGAGGGGGGAATTCTACTGTGTTAGTTCACTGATTTATATACCCATTTTTTGTAATGACCTTTGGTCCAAGGACCAAACCCGCTGGTGACATTTTTTCGTCATGCACGCGCATGGGGGGTGGTGTGAAAACGACATGGGATCTTGACAACAGGTACCTCTTAAAGCAGCACCAATCCAACTTGCCTATGATGAACGCACTAAGAATTTCAACAACCAATGACATCGAACAAGTAGAAGAAGAATTGGGGATTGTTTTTTTAATGTTGCGTTGATTTCCACCAATTCCTGTTCTCGCAACTGGTTAGAACAGCTGACCTCAACATGCTTACCGTTGAGAAACCTCTGAAACATTCTCCAGGCATAGAAAACCCCAGAAGGGGAGCAATCGTGCAGAATATGGTTGGGAAGCAAAGCTGTGGGCATGCCCACCTAGGGCCCCACCCCTTCCCACCCCCTCCAGGCCTATCATTGGCCCCTGGGAGAGGCTCATGGTAATTGTAGTCCACAGTTTGGCCACCCCTTCGCTACAGGGTTGTCATAAGTCAGCTGCAACTTGACGGCCCTTCCCACCAAGAGGAACCTATCTAGGATCACCCCTATCTATGATCAATCAGGATGAGCCAATGTTTAGACAAGAAAGTGAAGGTGAGGAAAGGCAGTTCTCTTCAGTCTTCGGCCTGACTCTGAAACCCAAATATGCCAGGGACTGCAGGCCGAATAATCGGACAAGGAAGTGCATATTGTACAGTAGGAAATGTTTCTCTCCGAGTCTTGCAACCTGTATCCCCAAATACAGAAGCAACTTCTTTTATGGCACTAGGTGAGGCCAGCTCTGAGGTGTGCCAAGAAGGGAGCAGATGGAGCCCATAAAAGAGAGAACCGAAGTTCACTCTCCCATAATGTGTCAATAAAAAACCTCCATAATACGATTGTTTCCTGGTTGCTTGGCAGGACTCGGCTCTCGAATGATCGTGTTTTTGTTTTGTTTTTTAGTTCATGAAGAGGTTCCACCATCCTAGTGGCTTCCTCCAAGCTCTGAAGCATCTGTTTCAAAAGAAAACACTTCTAAGACCTTACAAAAAAACTCCCTTATATGATCTCGCATAAGAAGCCCTGTTTTAGGACACTGGTTAGAATACTGGAAAGACTGGGAAGGTGGAGGTTCAAATCCCTTTTCTGCCCTGATTGTCACTGGATGGTTTTGGGCTAAGGTTTCCAGTGTCCAGGTGGTACCTGGAGATCTTGTGCTATCACCGTTTGCTCTCCAGATGACCCAGATCAGTTCCCTTCAAGGAAATGGCTGCTATGGAGGGTAGGCTCTTTATGGCAGGGGTAGTCAAACTGCGGCCCTCCAGATGTCCATGGACTACAATTCCCAGGAGCCCCTGCCAGCGAATGGGAATTGTAGTCCGTGGACATCTGGAGGGCCGCAGTTTGACTACCCCTGCTTTATGGCATTAGACCCTGCGGAGCTCCATAGCATTCTACTCCGTTAGGGTCCCTCGCTGCCCCCAATCCCTCCCACTCCTAGCTGTACCCCTAAAGTCTCCAGGTATCTTCCAGGTTCTCCAGCCATCAGACTTACGAAAGCAAAAGACAGGGCAATGAGAAGGACATGCATCAAATCACAATCTCTGATCTTCTATGCCAGTAAAGGTAAAGGTAAAGGTATCCCCTGTGCAATCACCGGGTCATGTCTGACCCTTGGGGTGACGCCCTCTAGCGTTTTCATGGCAGACTCAATATGGGGTGGTTTGCCAGTGCCTTCCCCAGTCATTACCGTTTACCCCCCAGCAAGCTGGGTCCTCATTTTACCGACCTCAGAAGGATGGAAGGCTGAGTCAACCTTGAGCCGGCTGCTGGGACTGAACTTCCAGCCTCATGGGCAGAGCTTTCGGACTGCATGTCTGCTGCCTTACCACTCTGCACCACAAGAGGCTCATAAAAATGTATTTTATTTCCAGAGTGGGTCCACAAAGGGGGTGGGAACTAATGAGGCAGAAATTGTTTAATTGTGGATGTTTAAAGAATACAGTGGGCCTTTAAAGCAGCCGTGAGTCAGCAGGAATGTAGATCTTCCAGGCACTGACAGGGGTGATTCAGCATTGCATCCTTTACAAAAGGTCAGGAGCAAATATGAGTACCTCCTACAAGTCTCAACACATTGTCATAACGGAGGCGTTTGCCCACCTTTGCCATGATGCCTCACAGCTCCCCCATAATTCTGCCTCCTCTGTGACCAATTTGGAAGGTGAGAATTTTGTTCCTGTTTGTTTTTGTGTGTTTTTTTTTTTAAATTATATTGTTGCAGTTATTGTTTATGCACAAAACTGGGGCAAAGGAAGAAAGAATGACATGAGAGAGTACGGAACATAATAGTAACATCATGCGTTTTATTTAACGTTGCCATATTTTTGAAAGGCAACAATGGGGAACTGTTTCCTGACCGATCACTTCAAACAAGGGATCACTGTGACAAATCTAATTTTACATCCCCCTGCTAGCAAAGATGTGATAATCTCCACGAACTGGGAATATTCCTAACCTTTCAACCCCAAAGGAGGACATTTTCATCAGGCTTTTTAAAAGAGCCCCAAAGAGGACAGACACCCAAAACAGAGGACATAGAAGAGGAAGAGTTGGCAATTATACCCTGCTTTTGACTACCTGAGCCAGCGTGGCATAGTGAGAAAGAGCAGCAGCTTTTGATCTGGTGAGCCTGGTTTTACTCTTTCTTTCCAGTCCCCAGTCCCCTTCTCTTGAAACCTTTATTGGGTGGTATGATCATTTATGGTCATGTTGACCACCACCACCACCCCCGGCCTATACATGGGCCTGGTGGTGGTTAGCAAGGGAGGGGCCCCTGGTGGGCATGTACACAGCTATGCTTTTCAGCCATATGCTGCATGTTTGTGCCACTTCTCAAAACCTAAAGAATGTTTCAGGGGTTTCTCGACCATTAAAAAAAATTGAGAAAGGCTGAGTTAACTGAAGAAGATGTCTTCGAAACAGGATTCCACTACCAAAACTGATGATGTGCACCAAAAAGTGTAAGAAGGCAAGGGGAAAAAAAAACATATTGGGGGGGAATGAAATACTTTGCTGAGTTTTCCTTGGCTAATTACCATCCCTTCTTAGTACTTTAAGTAACTGCTCATTTAGATCAGTGAATGATTGCTCTGAGATTAGGGTACAGGATGAATCTTTCTGCAGGGAACAATCTACTTGTGCTACTGTTTATCTGAAGTAGTGATAAACCCAGAGATACTGCATCCTTATGCGCCAGGCGTAAGGAGGAGAACATCTAACGCAGAGTAGAACATCTAACGCAGCCTCACACTTCTGCCGATAAATTATTAAGTACGGCAGCAAAATCACAGCTTTCGTTAATACGAGACTTCATCCTCCAAAACCCACAATCCATTTAAGCCAGTTGAGTTATGCACACGTCTTGTCTCTTTAAGACTGTTTAGTAAAATTGCCACTGGATCTACTGGGAACAGCATTCCCAAGCCCCATTATTTATAATTTACAAAAATTAATTATCCTTCTAATTACCAGCATGCAAACAAATCCTTGCTCAAGGAGTGATATATTCAGCTGCAAGACAGAAGTTTATAGACATGCATAAAACAGACCTTTCGTTGTTGTTGTTTTTTAAGGGGAAAGATAGATCCCAATTTATTATTCATTTATTTCCCTCGGATTCTAAGGTTCATTAAAGTTCAGCTCCAGAACACATGTCAAGCAGTAGGGAATGTTTCAGCTGCCGGTTATTCAATTATTTAATCAAAAATGCAATAGAAACAGTTTTTATCTGTGCATTAATCTGAGATCCTTTACAGACGGCCACAAAAGTACCGGCAAAAAAAATAAAAATAAAAATAAAACAAAAATGGAAATTTAATCTAAATTAATTTTTGGACTCACTTCATCCATGCCAGTAATCAGCAGATGTAATATTTGCAAACCCTGCACCACTAAAAACCTAAAAGTGATTTTCGGTTTTGTTTCCAAAAAGACAACAACCACAAAATAAATGCTAACGCAAGATTCCCCAGAACACTCAAGGGACCAGACTTTCTTCAAAACAACTCCCTGGTCTTAGCTCTCCATCTCTGAACAAAGACAGTTCAACTCCCAATTTGAACACAGCCTCTAGGGGACCCCGGAATAACAGCTCAGCTCTGGATTATGAAGAGAAGTTCCCCTGGAGAAAATGGATGCTTTTTTTTTGGGGGGGGGGGCTGTAGGGCATTGTTCCCCGCTGAGAATTCCATCCTCCCCAGTCTCCACCCCCAAATCTCCAGAAGTTTACCAACCTGAGCTGGCAACCCTGCCCCCCACCCCACACCAGTGCCCAGGGGTAGAAACTTGGCAATCTTATGTTTCCACAATTGCACTTCCACAAAAGACACAAGAAATGTGTTCAGATTCATTTCCTGGTCCGTTTACCTCTAAGGCTGGAGGAGGGACAAAAAGAATAGGAGAGATCCATCCATCCCTCCGTCCGCCCACCCACCTCTGAATCCCGCAGCCTGGAGGCAACATCAGGAGAAAGGCTTAGCCTCTTTGCCAATGTTCTTGACCCTCCAGAGCAGCCTTTCTCAGCTTTTTTCAATTGAGATACCTCTGAAGCATTCTTCAGGCTTCAAGAACCCCCAGAAGTGGCAAGATTGTGCAGAATATGGTTGGGTAGCCTAGCTGTGTACATGCCCATCTGGGGGCCCTCCTCTTCCTACCCCCTCCAGGCTCATCACTGGCCATTGGGGGGGGGGGCAGGTTGATATGCCCATATATGATCATAACCCAACAAATGTTTTTATTAAATATATATATATAATATTGGGAAACCCTTCCAGGGCTGTCAAGAAACCCTGGTTCATGAAACCCTGGCTGAGAAAGCCTGCACTAGATGAATTGGTTGGCTCCTGTGTGAAACAGGACATTGGACTAGATGGACCTCTGGCTGATCCAGCAGGGCTCTTATGTTGTTCTAAGGGTGGCTTCAGCCTTATTCTGCCATGGTTTTGGCCATCTAGAGGAACTGGTGGATCACTGTGTGAAACAGGATGTTGGACTAACTAGACCTTTGGCCTGATCCAGAAGGCTCTTCTGGTGTTCCAATGAAGGCTTTGGCCTCTCTGACATGTTTCTGGCCAACCAGAGAAACTGGTAGGCCACCATGTGAGAGAAGATGTTGTACTAGATGGACCTCTGATCTGAGCCAGCCAGACTCTTCCTATGTTCTTATATTTCCTCTATCACCCATTTTATGCTGAAACTGTTTAATCTCTCTGTATTCAGGAAGGTACGATTTGTAATTAAAATCTGATCTTTTAGACAGGCATTAGGGAAAAAAGCAAAATTGATTTATGTTCCTTTTCTAACATGGATTATGTTCTTTTTCTA
Source organism: Paroedura picta (assembly GCF_049243985.1). Classification (NCBI taxonomy): domain Eukaryota; kingdom Metazoa; phylum Chordata; class Lepidosauria; order Squamata; family Gekkonidae; genus Paroedura; species Paroedura picta. The sequence continues at coordinate 35,890,128 of NC_135382.1, forward strand.
AAAGGAGATGGATTCTCCTTTCCAACTGGGAGAAACAACAATGAAATAATACGGGGCAGGGGGTGGAAGAGCCATCTCCGTCCTGATTTCATAATGGTCATGATCTCTTTGCTCCATCATGGCTAGAGCAGTAGGTAGAACAGAAATAAATTACGGTTATTTATATTCCAGCAAATCATGGCAGAAAGTATCTCAAGGAGTTATAATTCACCGTCAGGCCATAATTATACATGCACGGCACTAACATTCTTTAGCACAGGTCTACCAAGAGGACAGTAATTCATGATCCAGGCAGGAGAATCAAAACAAAAGCTTGGAAATCTTCCTGTTCCCAGAATATTGGCAATGTCATTTAGATAACTAGAATAAGCATGCCACATAAAACTACCTGTAAATTAAGCTAATACATTCTAATACCTCTTTGGCATCCAAGCCTCTTAGGAAATGGCTTTTAAATTCATGAGCCTGTTAAAAACGTATCTGACATGCTCGGAGGACACACATTGACTAGAGTTCTTCTCTTTCCCTTTGAGCAGTTCTGCTTCAGTTTGTTACAGAGATATTATCGGTGATTTCCCTTCATTTGTCTGTGACAACAAAAACCGAGGGACTGTGGAGCATTCTAATAAAGCAGTGGCAGACCCAGGAGGGAAAGAACTGCATTCAAATTTCTACTAACCCGGTGGGGTTGAGCCCTGACCTGGATGGAAAAGGTTAGTCTAATTTCATCGAGTCTTGGAAGCTAAGCAGGAGACATTGGACGAGAGAAGAAATATCCATCTGTCTATCATCTGTTTATATTTATCTTTCGTCCCTCTTGAACAGTCATCTCAGGGCGGCACACATGAAGTATAAACAATAAGACCATCAACAATCAATAACATAACTGTTATTTTTATGGGCTTTGATTGTATTTTATTGTTTTGATGTCTTGTGTGAACCGCCTCAAGACCATTGGAAGAGTGGCGGTATACAAATAAAAAAAAATAAATGAAATCAATAAATAACACATGTAAAAACAATTAAAACTAGCAGTGTGATCCCCTTCAATTAGTTTGCCTCTCCCTCGGCTTCCCCATCCCAAATCCCACCCACTTCTTTCTCCACCCCCAAAGCCTCCAGGTATTTCTTAACCCAGAACTGGCAACTCTAGTCCGTCTATACTTATGGGGTTGCCATTAGCTATGATCATTTTCTCCAGGCATGTTAACAATCTTTGCACAAACACATTGGCAATTTGATAAAAATCTTTTCATTTCTTTTTCTTTTTAATCTCTGGAAAACTCTAACTCAAGCAGAACTTTGGGCTGAATCACATTACTCCCTTTAAGTTGGGCCCTTTTGACAATTTAGAGGTTCGGTGGTTCCCTTTCTTCTATGTTCATCCGCTAACATGGGCTGCTTCGGAGGGTGGGCCCCATAGCATTATGCTCCATTGAGGTCCCTCCCCACTCCAAATCCCACCCACTCAGCTCCTTCCCCAAAGTCTCCAGGTATTTCCAACCCAGAGTTGGCAAGCCTAGACTCCAGCCTCCATGCGGGACGTGAGGTTCCCCTGGAATTATAGCTCATCTCCAAGAGACAGAGATCAGTTCCCCTGGAGAAATTGACTGTTTTGGAGGGTCAATTCCATAGCATTGTAGCCTATTGAGATTGCTCCCTGCCCCAAATCCCACCCACTCCTGGCTCCACCCCCAAAGTCTCCAGGTATCTCCCAACCCAGAGCTGGCAACCCCAATGCTAGGGAAGAAGAGATCTCCGTAAAGGCCTTTCTGCATTTCATGGCTAGGTTTTTATCTATCACGTCTGATTTTCCATTCTCTTTCATCATCTCTGTTATAACGTAAAATTTCATCAACTGTAAATGTCAAATCTTTTTCTTTGTTATTTGCTAATGTCATACAAAATAAAGGAGCCGGATTGTTTGCTTAGCTAAAGGGCTTTGTATTTTAGTACCTAAAAATGAGTACGGTTATTTTTTTAAGTAAAATCATACGAATAAAAAAAAAAGAAAAAAAAAGAAATCCCAGCTGAAATGGGATTTAAACAACACCGCGAAGTTGGCCATTATCATAAATGTGTAAAGTGGTTTGTGAGTAATAAAATGGTTCATGGATTCAGGATAATTCAAACTGAAATGTTATGTTCGGCATCAGAATTAGATTACGTTAATGTAGTTCATTTTAAATGGTTTAAAGGCCGTCGGATGTATGAGTAAAGAATCTGTATCATAACTTAGAATAAATAGACTGCGGCATTTGTTTATAATGTCAGTGCTAAACAAATCTATTATTATATTCCGGTGTGTCGCCTTATATTACTGCTACTGTGAAGGCAGGCAGGCGGTGCATGAAGATAAATTATAGCTTTAATTATAAACATTACCTGGGTGTATATATTACTTCGACTGAAACAATGTTTAAATAACCTTAGGATATTTATATGCCCAGACATTTTAATTAACTATGTTTAATCTGTTATATTTCATGTTGTGCTGAGAGTACATGTCAAGGCAGCGGGATGGGGAAGATAGAGACATCTGGAGCAGCAGAGGCCCGGTTTCAAATCCTGCTTCGTCACGAGGCTAACTGGGGCCCCTTAGTCAGTTGCTATCTCCTGGTCCTTCCGGCCTTCTAGGTTTCAAGAGCAGAAGAGGCCTTTTAGATGCCAACGATATAAGAATTGATATACAACGTGGGTATTCCCTCCCTCTAGCAGAAATGAAATTTGCTCAGGCATGGCGTTCATCAACGGAAAAATTGCACCTGGGCGGGGAGGTTGGAATCAGGCTTTTTATTTGTACCATGAAGAAGTTTTTAAAAAAATAAAATGTGAATTCTCAGGTGAAAGCAACACAGAGACCAATGATGCATGGAGGTAGCCATGTTAGTCCATCAGGGAGAAGCAATTTAAATGGACTCAAAATCTTTAAGAGGGACAAACATCTCTCTGAGTGTCTCTGCAAACAGGGTTGACAGGTCTTGGTTGTGAAATACCTGGAGATTTTGAGGTGGGGCCCGGGGAGGGTGAAGTTTGTGGGGAAGAAGAATCTCATCAGGACATGATGTCCTCATGGCCACCCCTCAAAGCAGCTATGTTCTGATCTTTGTTGTCTAGAGTCCAGTTGTAATTCTGGGAGATCTTCAGCTAACACCTGGAGGCTGGCCCCTCTAGGGACACTTTCGAAAAAGGTCTCTTCCAAGAGAACAGATGTGGGAGGAAATCTCACTTAGGTTTCATCAGGCGTACACCAAATTTTATTCTCTGGCCGTTGTGTATATAATCTTAATAGCACACCAATTTAATCAAGTCCGCTACAGTACCTTAGCTATCATTTAATTGACTGCTGTTTATATCTTGCATATTTAATAGGCCCATGATTGAAAATTTAATGATTTTCATCACTTAACGAAGAAAGACAAATATGAACAAATGTTACACCGCTAGCTCAAATCAAACAGGACAAGTTAAATGTCTCCACCTTTTTTTCCTCCCCATAAATCACCCTAAATAAAGCTCATGAGCCCTGTCTTTTAAAAAAAAAACATTGCATTTAGTGGCATGTTTCCTTTTAAAAAGAAAATAAAAACAACAGCTGAATATTTCAAAAGCTAAACCAGTTGTACAGTACTCACTATCATCTCAGGATTTCACCCTGTCCTCTGGTTAACAGGTCATTTTCTGTTCCTTTTTACCTCCTGGCAAGATGTATTTAGTATTTATCCAAAAGGCTACAATGTCTCTTTTGACATTTCATAAGCTTTTTAAATCTACACACACACACTCCATTTTTTTGCTACTTGTTTCCTCTGGTAGCATTAACTCAGCTTATCTTCCCTGTAGTGCAGAGGTCATGCGCTCACAATGACCTGTGACCCCACCTCACTGCCCCGGATTTCACACAGAGTATTCCTTCCATGGTGTGACTGATTGTGCTTTTAAGAAGCTTAGACTCACTGTACAAACAGGTATAGGGTTAATACTTCACAGTGTCAGAGAGCCTTGAGTGCCTGGCTGCCACAAGAGTTCTGACTGGTTAGCATCAGCTGAGCAAAGAGACTTCCAAAATGGATGCTGAGGAGAATTCAGTCTGATTTCAGTCCTAGCTAAGACGAATTGAGTACTGACAGTTTCAGCATTCAGCTCTGACTGAGAGCAGTTTAACACAGACAAGAAAATTGGGGGAAAGTTGGCAAGGATGAATGGGTAGTTAGATGGACTCCCATTCAAGCCAAGGAAAGGAGATTAAATCTTCTAGAGAGAGAAGGAATTCCCTACCCAGTCAAACAGAAAGTTAGCCCTGAAGAGTGCTGAGATCCCTGATCTGGTGGGGTTAGAAACTTTCCACAGGAATCAGTTAAAAACTCAAGATGAGTACTGGTGTATCAAGAGAAGGGGACTGGGTATGGGGAAGAGAGGAAAACAAAAGAGACAATGCTAAAAAAAAGTATGCTAGGTTTTCTTTCTTTTTTTTTAGAAAACACTGGAACAAAAGCTGCTCTGCATTGAAAAAATTAAGTTACCATGAATAGCTTAAAAAACTTTCTTTAGCCTGAAACATAAGAACTAAAGTCTGTACTAGTTTTACCTCAGAATTATCTCTATTGAGTTACCTCAGGAATTTTACCCATGATTTCACCTGACCTTTCCCCTTGGTGCTAAATAAAATATTTTGTTAATTTGGAATATAAAAACTCTCAAGTGCCATTTAAGTCATGTAAGTTAAAGGGGAACTCCATTCCTTCTCTTGGGTTTCTGGACTGAACACACAGCCAAAATCCCCCCCCCCCCCGAAAGCTAAAAAGGGAAAACTCTTGGCTGTGTATTCATACAGAGATGTAACAGTCAGCTTCCTGAAAGGACAAATAATTCTGCTGCAGAGAGATGTAAGAGGTGTCTGGTCTAGTGTGTATCCCTCACTGAACAGGTGTATGTGAAATAGTTTTACATCCATTAAATAAGAGTGGTGTTTTTTTTTAAAGGCTGAATACAATTCAACTAATGATTTAGCTTGAAAAGCTTCAAGACATTATAGAGATGGAGTTCATTACATGCAGAATTAGACACTCTTGGGAAGTATTTTTAGAATGATGGTATCTAATTAGTCTACTGTTTAATGAAGTAAATTGAAGGAGATGGATTATATAACCAGATGCATTCCCTGCATCAGCTAATGATTCAAAGTAGGGCTGTATCAATAATCTGGCAGGTTCAATAGCTGACTCTGAAAGCACAATCCCATTGTTGCAGGAAATCATGTCAAACCTATCTTTGGTGCAACTCTGAGTTGTTTGCCATGGGGGAAGGATCAATGGCTGGACATGCAGAAGCTTGCAGAAGCTTACCAGGGACTGGGCAAGGAGGTTTCCAATCTCCTCCCCTAGTGGAGGCAAAGGTCCTGCCTTCCAGCTGCTGATCAGCTGGCCAGTGGGGCCACTAACCAATAGAAAGAGCAAGGCCCAGGCCTTGTTGCTGGCATCACACAGGAAGTGACATCGCCACACTAGCAACATTCTGGTATTTGGGCAACAACTCTATGGTAGAAGCTGGTTTTATCATAGAGCGTTTGCCCAAATTCCATTGGGTCATTGCCCCGAGGCTGTTCACAGAGAGGGGTGGTATATACATTTATTTAATAATATATAAAATAAATGTGGGAAGGTCTTCAGCTCTCTAAAAGATGAAGCCAGTTTGATTAGACGAATCAGACTTAGATCCACCCATGGGCATCTTTGGTATAGGGCAGCTTCCTCTATGTTCCGCCATCAAGGATGGGATCCCAATGCTCCCTCCCACCCCATCACTTTCTACATGTGTGTGTTATGTGCTGTGAAGTTACTTCTGACATATGGCAACCCTGTGATCTAATAACCTCCAAAGAGTCCTGTCGCTAGCAGCCTCAGCTCCCGCAGCCTGAAGGCCAGTGGAGAACTGGGGAATCAAACCCAGTTCTCTAGATTAGAATTCACCCCTCTTAACCACTACACCACACTGGCTTTCAATGGCACTGAAACATGAAAAAAATATATAAAAATTTAGGAATACATGTGAAACATTTTGAACCCCAAATCCCCCTTTTCAAAACTGAAGAAGCTCAAATCCTTCCCCCCCCAAACAAAATAAACAAATAAATTTGTTTAGGTCCTTGGCCGAAATGGACTATGTGTATTTCCAGGGAAACATTTTGTCATTTATTATGTCATAAGCAAAAAAGAGTAAAATAAACTGTTTATTATCACACATAAAATGCTTTTGATCAGCCAACTGAAAAACTAATTTCATTTTCTCATTACACTGCCTCAGGCATCCTTTAACGTCAATTTTTATTACAGACAAGGCTGGGGAAATTAAAATGATCAGTTACAGTGAAGGGGAAAAAAACATTCGTTTCAGAATTTCAAAAAAAAAAAAGGAAGAATAACAAGTAGCGCAGCCATCAGTCTTTGTAAATAGCATTAATTCCGCAGCAAGTTCTGACCGGGATACTTTTAGCAGGAATGCATGGGGGGGGGGGAACAGCACGACCGAATAAGAAAAAGGCATATGGTGGCCCCACACTCATGCTAATTGAGATTTGAATTCCTATTTCCCCCAGCAAACCATACCCTGAAAGGCAGGAAAATCCAGCAGAGAAAGATTTGAGCTTAGAGTTTGGAACAGATTGCCAAAAATTACCCAGAATCCTTCAGTCATTTCTGGTTGTAGGAGCTTTTTGGCTTCCACAAGACTAAGGGTAGTCAAACTGCGGCCCTCCAGATGTCCGTGGACTACAATTCCCATGAGCCCCTGCCAGCATTCGCTGGCAGAGGCTCATGGAAATTGTAGTCCACGGACGTCTGGAGGGATGCAGTTTGACTACCCCTGCACAAGACACTGGACAGCTCTCTAGGTTCTCTCTGGAGGTTGGCAACCTTAGTGGACTTTCTGACATGCTCAGCTTCAAACGTGGCCTCTGCTGCAGCTTTCGTGTTACATTACAGCCGCCAAACGTGATGGCGTGCATCCAATTTGTACATGTGCATCCATCCAGTTGGCACACCTGGACATGTGGTTTCATGTTGGCTAAGGACACACCATGATCTGGACGGCTCAGGCAAGCCTGATCTTGCCAGATCTCAGAAGTTGAGCAAAGTTGGCCATGGCCAGAATTGTGATGGGGAACCACCAAGGAAACCCAGGGTTGCCATGCAGAGGCAGAAAACAGCAAACCGTAAATTGACTGCAACTTGATGGCTTTTTCCACCACCCGTTAAGGGCCCAATCCTGCCAATAAGATTAAATCCTGAAGAAATTTCATTGCCATGAGCCACTTAAAGAACGTCAACTATTCATTGTCTTGATCCCTACAGAGATTTCCACAGGGGTCTCCTCCGTCATACAGTTCCGGGGCTCTTGGCTTCAACTGGCTCGTTTCTCACCCGGCCCCTCGATGACAACGAAAGCCTATTCAGGTCTTCATTAGCTACCCATTTGTGCATTTGAAAGCAAAACTGCTCTCAGCTTTCTTGGGGCTGAGACGTGTTAAACGATAGCAAAGCATCCCCTCGCAATGCACTTAGAATCATAGAATCATAGAGTTGGAAGGGGCCATGCAGGCCATCTAGTCCAACCCCCTGCTCAACGCAGGATCAGCTCAGAGCATCCTAAAGCATCCAAGAAAAGTGTGTATCCAACCTTTGCTTGAAGAGTGCCAGTGAGTGCAAAAGGCTCTGGGAGAAAGGCACGAACCATTGAATGCGGCTTTAATTGGCCAATAGATTGAAGAGACATCTTGAGACAGAGGATTTCAAAGTCCTGGGGGAAAGATCTAGCGGAAGAAGGGCACCAGTGCCCTATTAAGACTGGACGCTGGTTACTTCCTGCCTCTCATTCCTCCATCTTAGCTCAGCGGCTCCAAGGACTTCAGTTGCTCATTAGGATTTGTTTGCTGTGATCCCCTCCCTCCTCTTTCGCCTCCGCCTAGCCCTTCGCGCTTAACTGTCTCTTCTTCAGCTGTCAGTTCCCAGGAACCATTGCTTCCCTGACACTTTCCACAGGATTTTGTTTGAACAGCCTGCCTCTCAAAAGTTCTCAGACTCTGTGAGGCATTAACCCTGAACAGGCGGTTTTTACATATTTGTTTGCTTTGAGGATTTATTGATTGATTTATAATTGCATTTATATGCCGCCACTCTCACTGACGTGGCTCGTGGCGGGTCACAATAGACAACCCACAATAAAATCCCATTAAAGCAATGATAAAACCCATCTTACCCACTCACCACCCGCAGCGATGAAAAATTCTCCCCTTCCCTCCCCGTACTACAGACTCTGTGACACGGTGCCTCGGGGGATAATTCCAGGGGTACCCAATGACCTGGCTTTGTAGAGATGCTCACCTCCAGGTGGGATCCAGGGATCCTCCAGGATTAGAGCACTCCTCCATATTACAGAGGTCATTTCCTCTGGAGGAAATAGAGACTTGTGTAGGTTCTATGGCCTTGCACCCATTGAGGTTCCTGGCTTTCCCAGGCTCTATCCCCAAATATCCCATCCTCAACCCTACCCCCCAATTCCCTGCTGGTGGCCATGAGAGACTTGGCCTCCCAATGTAAAGGCTACCTTTCTCCCTGTGAGGTCAGCTAGGAGGAAAGCTAATGGCTGGCCCAAGATCACCCAGTTAGCTTTGCAGAGTGGGAATTTGAACCCAGGTTTCTGCCACAAAAAGAGCAGGTCTCCACTGACTGCTGTGCCACTGTTATCCATCTTTTTCGGTCTTCCTCATTGCTACCGGCCTACTCCCTTACACACCTAACCTACTATCTGTCGGGCACCTCTGTTCAAGCATGACTCAGCCCTTCTTAATGATTGTTTCATTGAAGACAATCTATTCTCCACCCCCTCCCCTCCCCCCAGTAATTCCTGCTCCGGCTTCTGACACAAAGATGGTGGTCACTTCCTTTCATCACGGTCCTTTGCTCTCAATCGAGAGATGTCATCAGAATAACAACAACAGCAACAACAACAATAATAAATGTTAAACCTTCCTTATCATGATGTCAGTACTGTGGATTGACAGTAAACACAATGAGCAAGCTCTGGTGGATGCATTTGTTCTCATTTTTCCCGCTCCCCCTTAAAATGTCATTTCAGATGTAACAGTGACTTTATTCTGTGTAAGAGAGTTTGGCTGCCTCCGAAAGGCCATTCCTGCAAAGCGGAGCACTAGCATATGGCAAAGATTACCCTTAACCAAATGCAATATTCTTTCATACACCTCCTCTTGTTCTCACGCATATTCTCCCGGGATGGACAAGCCTCATAGCACCGAGATAATTAAATGCTGGCTTCCGACCATTCTCTCCTCTTGTACGGAGGAGAGCGATAGGTTACAGGGCAATCGCCTGAAATGAGATTTTAGCTGAACATGTGTCTTGACCTTTTCCTTCAAGCCAATCTATTTACTTCATAATGCAGTTCATCTTGTACAAACCAATGTAGCCAGGGCTGGTGGAAAGGTTAACACGTGTGCCAATCGGAAACCGCCCCCTTCCTCTTTCACTCACACACACCATAAATACAACGCATGTGCACCAATGGGCCGCATCCTGCAAATCTCTGCTGAGTTTGGAGGCACTTTGCTCCTGGGAAATATGAGCAGAAAGGATCCCACTGCGTCTCTAACACAATGAAGCAGCAGCTGGACAGATACTTATCATGGATGCTTTAAGCTGAACCTGCACTGAGCAGGGGGTTGGATTCAATTATCTCTATAGGCTATTCCAACTCTATGATTCTATGTGACCATTCTCCCAGGTATAGCAGGTATGCTACTAGGCTTCAGGCTCTGCTGGGCCACTTCACTTCAGCAGGGGCAAGGGTCAGATGTCAGGCAATGAAATGCAATGCTGTGACATCACTTCTGTGACATCACTTATACCTGGAAGTGAATTCACAATACACTGGTAATTCACCTCTCTCTCTCTCTCTCTCTCTCTCTCTCTCTCTCTCTCTCTCTCTCTAATTTGTATGTCTCTAGTGAGATTCCATATATAAATCAGGATATTTTTGCTCTTTGCTGGCATGCTCGCTGGGGCAGGACAACTGAGTCTTAGTCGCATGCATTTCAGGGGGCGCACCAGTAGATGTGTTTCCACATCAACAAGTGAATCATAAAAACAGCAGTGTTTGCCAAATGGATATATCTATCTATATCCATTTGGCAAACAGTGCTCTGTGTGTGTATATATATATATGAAATCTCACTAGAGAGAGATATATAGATATAGATATAGATATAGATATAGATATAGATATAGATATAGATATAGATATAGATATAGATATAGATATAGATATAGATATAGATATAGATATAGATATAGATATAGATATAGATATAGTATCTCTCTATCTCTAGTGAGATTTCATATATAAATCAGTATATTTTTGTGCTTTGCTGAAACAGGTGTGAGTAGCCACAGTCTGCTAGTAATACCTTTCCCATGATTACCTTTGGAAGTATAGGTCCTCCAGCATTCAGCTAACTTCTTGAAAGGGAAAAAACAAGCTAAAATAATACAAAACAGGCCTTTGTGTGAGTACAAAACTGGAGTAGGGAGAGGATCCCATAACACTCCAGTCACATGTCATTAATCAAGAATGACAGTCTTTATTCATGTATATTTGACTGAAGCCGCATAATTTTAGACTCCGCTGGGCCTGGATAAATGACCCTAAGTACGGTACTTTTTCAAAATTGACAATGATGGATGACGGAGCAGGAAATTATGAACACAGCAACAGAACATTGGAGTAAACATGAAAAATAGACAAGTCCTTTAATATCGAACAAGATGGCTCGTTTTCAGGTTTCAAAGTCTTTGCATCTCATTTTTTATCTGCATCGTTTTGCCCGTCGTGTTTTAATCATTTTTTTTAAAATAAAAAATGCAGCTGCATTCCGCCTCAAGGGCCCTCATCGTAAACATCGAGATTGCTGCAAGATCTTTTCACCTAAATGGAATTGATTTCATATTTTTCTAATAACAAATAGAAGGGCTGAGGCGCTCCCATTGAGTTCTACTGGGTGGGTGGGGAGGGGGGGGAAGAGTTCTTTAGCAGAAAAGATGGGGAATGTCTCGGGAACAAAACTGACAGAAAGCAGGTCTTTTCACAACCTGCTTAAGTTTCTTCAGTGGACCATCTTCCGCACATACTGGATAATTCACTTTGCTTTTGCACCTGGATTTTGCTGTGAAACAGGAAAATCTGCATTGGAAGTGCATTATCCAAGGTATGTGGAAGATATTTGGGACTGTCCCCCAGAAAAGTGTTATTAAGATTTCACTATTGTTAAATAACCCTGCCCAAGCTAACCCAAATCTCATCAGATCTCAGAAGTTGAGCAGGGTCAGCCATGGTCAGTAGGTGGATGGGGGGCTAACAAAGAAGTCAAGGGTGCAACAGGGAATGGGAAAACACTTATTTTCATCTCTTGGCCTGGAAGCCCTACAGGGTCACCAAACGTTAGCTTAAGACAGCCTTTCTCTGCTTTTTTTTATCATTGGGGAACCCCTGAAGCATACTTCAGTCTTCAAGAAACCCCACGAATGGTGCAATTGAACAGAATATGGTTGGGAAGCCCAGCTATTTACATAGCCACCCAGGGCCTCTCCCCTTCCCACCTTCTCCAGGCCCATCATTGGCCATTTTGGGAGAGGTGGGCAGTTCAGAATAACCCGATAAATGTTTAACAAATTTTAAAAAATATATTTTAAATTTAATTAATTCCCTCCCCTTCAGGACACCATTCCAGGGCTGTCAAGAAACCTGGGTTTCACAAAACCCAGGTTGAGAAAGCCTGGCTTAAGTTATGATGGCGCAAAAAGAAATCATAGAATAAAGGTACTCTGAACTGAACGACCTAGTCTTGTTCGATCTTGGTAGCTGAACAGGATCAGCCTGGGTTAATATTTCAATGGGAGACTACCGTAGAATCACAGAATCATAGAGTTGGAAGGGATCTCCAGGGTCTGCACTATGCAGGACACTATGTGGAGATCCCTTCCAACTGCACTATGCAGGACACACACAACCCTATCACAGAATCAGCCTCTCGGTCAGATGGCTCTCCAGCCTCTGTTTAAAGGTAAAGGTAAAGGTATCCCCTGTGCAAACACTGGGTCATGTCTGACCCTTGGGGTGACGCCCTCTAGCGTTTTCATGGCAGACTCAATACGGGGTGGTTTGCCAGTGCCTTCCCCAGTCATTACCGTTTACCCCCCAGCCACAAGAGGCTGTTTAAATATTTCCAAAGATGGAGAACCCACCACCTCTCGAGGAAGCCCGTTCCACTGAGAAACCGCTCTGACTGTCAGGAACTTCTTCCAGATGTTTAGACGGAATGTCTTTTGAATTAATTTCATCCCATTCGTTCTGGTCTGTCCCTCCGGGGCAAGAGAGAACAACTCTGCTCCATCCTCTACATAGCAGCCCTTTAAATACTTAAATACCAAGGAAGTCTGGGGTTGTTACACAGAGGCAAGCAATGGCAAAACCTTGACCTTCACTTGCCCTGAAAATGCTACGGGGTTGCTTGAACATGGCTGCTACTTGACGGTGCTTTCTCCGACAAAAAGGCAGGTGTGGAGGGTGTGGCTAAAGATGTCGTCCTGAGAGGGTGGCAGGGCATCTGCTCTGCTATCTCTGAAGCCTGACAGGGGTCAATTGTGCAAGCAATTGGCAGAAAAGAGGAGGGGTACGCAAACCCCACCTCACCTTTCTACCCAGGAAGTTCTTGGGGCCGTCTCCAATCCTTTAGGGAGTGTATCTCCCCGGATTATAGGCTGTCAGCGTTCCAGGTCCAGAGGACGACTGCCATTTTCTACCTCGGACTTTCTTTTCTTTCTTTAATCTTAAAGTATCTGCTTCAACCCTACATGATGATTTACTACAAATGAACGCTTTGAACTGAGGGGAGGACATCGGCTGAGTTCCAAAACATCATTTACTGCAAGTATCTCTCGTTTTTTTTTTTCTCCGTCTCTCTTCCTGCATCAAAGCCCTTTGTTTCCCCCCTCCTCTTACTCTGCTCTGCCTGAAGCCACCTCGTTAAGAGGCAGGCTAATTCTCCTAACTAAGCAGAAGAAGGACTCAAATCAACTCGAATTAATTGGCAAAAGCTCTTATTGTAATTGTTTTGGTTTTCGAAGATAAGAAGATAAGAGCTGTGAATGGGAAAATCTCACGAGAACTCTGTGCCTTAACTGACTTTAATACGTCACATGCCTGTGCCGGAACATTAGAGGATAAAACAGAGGACCTCTACTGGCCACTTGTAAAATTGTTTGAGGCCGGGTTTTTTAAAAGTCAAAATCATGTCTATGTTAAAAAGATTGGCTCATCTAATAGAGATACAAACCCAAGATTACAAAGTATTCTTAGATGGATTGATCAAAAATATCTCCAAGGAGATTCAAGATGGCAAGGAAGAAGTCTTCAATAGGAATGATGGATTAGTAACAGTGACTGATGACAGCTTTAAACAAGGTGGAAAACCAACAGCAGAAGAGAAATCTGAAATTCATATCTTCAAGGAGATCCAAGATGCCAAGGAAGACGTCTTTAACAGGAATAATGGATCAATAACAGTGGCTGATGACAGCTCTAAACAAGGTGGAAAACCAACAGTAGAAGAGAAATCTGAAATTCTGGAGACGGAAAATGGGATGCCGGAGTTCTGCAGCCCAGATAAGGACACCCTTTTTAAAAAGACATACAGCCATCTCAAAGCAACAGTGTACAAAAATCAATCAAAAGAAATATGGATCTGCAGTGAAAGAAACCGATTTAAAGGATCTCTCTGGGGAAAAAATTGTATTGATACTGGAGTCCAGGAGGTGCAACGGCCTCAAGATTTATCGATGCATACTCTGCGGGAAAGAGTACAACTGCACTTTCTACGCCAAAGGCCTATGGGACAGAATATAATTTTACGGGAACGACAAGATGTAGCAAGCCTCGAGATGAGACCCCCTTAAGAAGACCGAAAGCTCATATTGTTTTATGTTTAATGTTATACTGTATTCTATATTTCCATTTTTATGAAAAAGGGGAAGCAGTGTCTCTTTCTCTCTTGTTTTTCTTGTCTCTTTTCTTTTGTAGGCATATAGGTAATATAATCATTAGTGCTGAAAATGTAAAATGGGGTTCTCCCCCCTTATTTTTTCTTTCTTCTATTAGTGTATTGTCCTAGGACTAAAGCCTACACTGACTTGTAGAAAATGTTTAATGTTAAGCTTTCAACTTAAATCTGAAAATATATCTGTTAGGATGGTTCTTAGAATGGGTCAAGCATAAATTGTTTTGTAGATGTATCAGAACCAAGGATAAGGAGAAGCTATAGAAGACTGAAAGCTTATATTGTTTTATGTTTAATGTTAAGCATTTAATCTAAACCTGGAAATCTTATTATTCTCTGTATTAACAACATATACTGTATTCTACATTGCTACTTTTATGAAAAAGGGGAAGCAGTGCCTTTTTTCTCTCTTGTTTCTTTTTCTTAGTAGGCATATAGGTAATATAATCGTTAGCGTTGGAAATATAAAATGGGGCTTTCCCCCCTTATTATTTTTTTTTATTATTGGTGTATTGTTATAGGGCCAAAGCCCATATTGATCTGTAGAAAATGCAAAGCTCTCAACTTATACCTTTCAGGATGGCTCTTAGAATGGGTCAAGTATAAATGGTTTGTAGATGTATCTGTATTAAGGATAAGGAGAAATTATGAAATCCTTTTGTAATTTTTTTTCTTTGTACATCTTTAAGGCAAAGCCCTACTTTCCTCTCCCTTCATCAGGGTATTGATACAGGGCCAAAACTCATACTGTGCTATAAGAAATGTTTAATGTTAAGCATCTAACTCAAACCTAGAAATATCTGCTAGGATAGCTCTTAGATTGTATAACTTTTCTTTTGTATATCTAAACAGGCCTTTTTTTTTTTTTTTTTAATGTAGTGGAAATGCGGACGGCTCTTAGACTCATGGCTCTTAGAGTTTTGGGCAAAAGTTTATATCACTGTGGAGTCAATGTGGGGTCGTATATTCTCAAATGATGATTATATTTCTATCTTTATGAAAATAAAAAAAATCATTATAAAAAAAAAAAAAAAAAAAGGCAGGTGTGAACAAATCCTACAGAACCTGCTATGCACGCACAGCCCTTTCGTTTACCTGCTCCCATGTCCTTCTTTAGGAGAACCATCCTTGTTGTCGTCCATGTCTCCCATGTCACAGAGGCTGCCAAATTTCTCAGCCTTGCTGTTTCGACATGAGAATTCCGCCTTCCATTTCACTTCTGCAAATTCAACCTGCAGTTCTTTTATGTTCCCCGGCACTAAATTTCCCCTTCATGGCCACTTGTTTGTTGCTGTTGCTTAAAGACACATTGTGAGACCCACTCCTAGATCTCCCACATCACGTCGGCTGTGACCCTCAGAAACTCATTCCGTGCCCGGAGAACTCCATTAAAGTCTACAATGGAGAGAAATCATGAGGAGATGCATCTAAGTGCTATTTCCATCGGAGCCATATTTGTGTCCTGGGCTGTGAATAGAAGAGATACTGTTCCCTTCAGGCTGAATGTAGCTTTGTGTTGTATATTGCACAATTTCAGGGAGGGTTAATTGCCCTTCGTCATGAATGAAGCCTTTTTTTTTTTAAACATAATTGAATTACCCCCCATTGCTGCCTTATTGTGCAGCAGCTGGCTTTCAGCAAAAACCAGCTTTTGAACCCCGTGTCAACACTGGGTCACCTTAAACATTAGGCCTACATCCTCCTCTATCTGCTCCTGTCCTTGGGAGGAGGGGTGGAGGTCTCCTCCACCTGCTATTACCATTTCTGCTTGTCTAACCTTTGACCCTATACGTTTGCTTTAAGTGCAATCAAGTTTGATGCCTCCTTGTTCATGGAGGCACAGGTCACTAGAGTCACGCAGCTAACATTTTACCATCTATGCCAAGCAAAGCTACTGGCACCCTACTTGTCCACGGAATGACTAGCCACAGTGATCCATGCAACAGTCATCTCCAGATAGGATTACTTTAACATCTATTCTATGATTCTGTGCCCTGGGCAGGTCTGCTCTTGTCCCTGATCCAGAAACTGAATCATAGAATCATAGAGTTGGAAAGGGCCATTCAGGCCATCTAGTCCAACCCCCTGCTCAACGCAGGATCAGCCCAAAGCATCCTAAAGCATCCAAGAAAAGTGTGTATCCAACCTTTGCTTGAAGACTGCCAGTGAGGGGGAGCTCACCACTTCCTTAGGCAGCCGATTCCAATGCTGAACTACTCTGACTGTGAATTTTTTTTCTCTGATATCTAGCCTATATCGTTGTACTTGTAGTTTAAACCCATTACTGCACGTTCTTTCCTCTGCAGCCAACAGAAACAGCATCCTGCCCTCCTCCAAGTGACAACCTTTCAGATACTTAAAGAGGGCTATCATGTCCCCTCTCAACCTCCTTTTCTCCAGGCTGAACATTCCCAAGTCCCTCAACCTATCTTCATAGGGCTTGGTCCCTCATCCAAAATGCAGCTGCCTGGGTTCTCACTAGAACACCGTGAAGAGCCCACCTGAGGCCTGTACTTAAGCAGTTGCATTGATTCCTGGTTGAATCCCGGATCGGATCCCTGTCAGCTTTTCCAATGAACACGCTTGGCGTATTAGCAAAAGCAGATTATTGAAGCAACCATGCAAAGCTCATGATTATTCTTGCTAAAACTAATTTGACAAGCAATACATTGGTCAATATAACCCCAAGATGCTCCACCCCCGACAGCCCTAACCGCACCCCAACTAAAGAAGATTCAAATCTTCAAAGAAAGGCGTGAGGTTTCGAGTTCAAGCACTCTTCCTCAGACTAAGAACTCCCGGGTGAAACTCACAGGGCAACGTTGGTCTTAATGGTGCTACTGGACTCTGATTTTATTGCCCAAATGAAGAAGGTGGGACTCCCCTTTTTCCCAAGGAAAAGGTGAGCTTTTCTAGAACCATAGAATCATAGAGTTGGAAGGGACCTCCTGGGTCATCTAGTCCAACCCCCTGCACTATGCAGGACACTCACAACTCTATCGCTCATCCACTGTAACCTGCCACCCCCTGGAACCTTCATAGAATTCCGTTCCCATGGAAAGCGCACAAAGTCACCTTGCACCCAGGTGCACATTACATCACTTGTACCAAGCCAACCAAGGCCAGGCTCATCCAATAACATCCAAGCTCCCCACCTCCTACAAGTCCGGTCTCCGGAGAGGAATGCAGCAGTTAGCGTACACTTAGTGAACAAAGGAAAACAGGTCCACTGCCCCCTTTTCGCAACTGGCCATACGTTGACAGCTGGCAATGACAGGTTATTCATGACACCTGGTCGATAACTTATGAATAACAAACAACAATGCCAAATGACCGTGGCAGGAGGCTGACAAACAGGCAGATTTTGATGCTTTCGAGCTAATATTCACGGCTGGAGATTGCCTGTGAAATCTGAGGGGACTGCCATGAACAGGGCTGAAATATTTTCCTATTGCATAAGGACTAGCATGGGTGGGCTTCATTGACCCTTAGTGATATTATACCTCAACTAGTTGCGATTCAACCATGAGATGCATTCAGGACGCATGGGGTTGATGCTCAATCACTTTGAGTTAACTTGGGTATCACCACATAGTCAACCCTAATTGGCTATGCAACATGATGATATCGTGATGGTTGCTACGGGATCCCTGATTGGCTGGCACTGGAGAAAAGCCCTAATATAGGGGGGGGATTGATGCCAGAGTTGACACATGCATGGGGGGGGGGGAATAGCAGCAATGACTGACCGAAGAAGGTGGACATTCTTAATATTAAAAGGGCTTTACATTAAATATTAAATTCATTAAATATCCCCCTCCCCCACAAAAAAGGTGATTTATATCTACAAAATCAAAACAGACCAACATTTGGCATGTTTTTTTAAAAATAAAATGCAACCACAAGATTAAGCATGATGAGTTTGGCCTTTGACAGGAATGTAACCAGTTCTGTTTCGAATGCTACGTTCCCTGCCCGTTTTGCCCTAGTTAAGTGGGTTTCACAGCACTTTAAAATAATGAGGTTAATTTTAATTAATACACAGTTGCAGTGAAAAATTGTGTAGAAGCACTTAGCAAAGCTAGAGGATTATCAAGTGAATGGATCCTGCTTCGTTTCATTATAATAAACACCAAATGAATAGCAATCAGGAGGCTGGGTTTCCTCCCCCTCTAAGCCTTCTAGGCCCTGCTGTGGATGGAGCCAGACTAGCCCCATCTCAGACCTTGGAAGCTAAGGAAAGTCATCCCTGGCTAGTATTGGGATGGCCAACCCCCAAGGAAGCCCAGGGTCATGACAGAGGCAAACAATGGCAAACCATCGCTTGTCCCTTACCTCGAAAACCCTACAGTTTTGCCATCAGTTGTTCACAGCATGACAGCTCTCTCTACCACTGAGATCTCTAGAGAGGTCTTGTACAGCTTTTGCTCTCTTCCCTTTCTCAGATGCAGCTGAGTAACCAAGTGTATTCACCCAATAGTTGCTCTATAGCAGGGGTAGTCAACCTGTGGTCCTCCAAATGGCCATGGACTACAATTCCCATAAGCCCCTGCCAGCAAACAACAAACTCCTTTCATTGGGCTCAAAGCGCATCAGTTCTCATTTCTCCCTTCCCACGTTTATATAACCAAACTTGCATTTGCAGATAAATCTCATTTACTCTGCTTAATTGCTGGGGGGGGGGAGGGAGGGGAGAGGCATCAAAAGGATAGAATCCCATTCTTTTGCAAAATGTAATGAAAATGGAGGGAAAGATCTTCCTCGAGTCTGAACTCATTAAAATCTTGAAATTTTAATCGTATTTGGCTGGTCGAGAGTCTTCTCGGTGAATCAATCAGCAACACTTTAAATGAAGCTTTTTAAATATTCTTAACTATTCTTAACTATGCATTTAATTTGGACATTTAAAAAAAGGAAGTTACGACGTGTTAATTAGACCCATTTGAGTGTTGCGGAGAATATGGGCACAATCCAGGCAAAATTAAACACTTTAACATTTCGCTGGCTTGTCAGGGAAACCGATCGAAATGCGGGCTTTCCTTTGTCACCAAAGAGAAAGGCACAGACTTCAAAGCATTTCAGTTTATCATCATCATATCATAACCAACGATTAATTTGTTAATCCACAAGAAGAAGAAGAGCTGGTTTTATACCCCACTTTTCATCAGGCAAAGCAGCTTACAATCATCTCCTCTTCTTCTCGCTACAACAGACACCCTGTGAGGAAGGCAGTATGGAGAGAGTTCTAGAATCATGGAATCATAGTAACAAATACACAATTTAAAGAACCCCACAGGGAGTCAATGCATATCAAATCAAGAATGAATATCTCATGGGAGAAGCAGAGTTATGGGAATATTTCAACCTCAGTTGTTGTTGTTGTTGTTGTTGTTGTTGTTTAAACCACACAAGGAAAACATTTATACATACATTTTTGTACCACGTGCAAAGGAACCGTTTGGCCGATGAGTCCGAATGGGTAAAAGGTATAACCCTCACCAAAAGTAAGATTTCCCCATCCCAAACACTCCTGAAAGATCCAAACGGGTACGGCTAGCTTCTCCGAGGCTACACAATTCCGTTCTGATGAATGGAAATGTTAACACCAAGAAGCACCCATTCCTGGCACTTTGCTCTGCATCAAAATTTGAGAGTAAACACCGTAAACTTGGCCGCTTGGCTGTTTACAGGCTCCCCCTCACTGTTAATAAGCGGGCTTGGAACCTAACGGCATTCTAATTTCATCAAATGTTTAATATAACAGCTGAAGCCCTCCAATTATACAAAGGGAATTGCAAGTAATTATAAAAAAGACTTTTTAATGACTATCTCTAACCCTCCGCTCATGTATGCTATATAAACACCATCTGTGGAAAACATAAGATATTCGGCTACTGTATGATGACAGGCATCCCAAAATGGAAAACTGATATTTTTTTTCATCCCAGCTAGGAACTGCAATTAAGCCAATCTTCTACCCAATTCCCGTTTTATTGCATGACCAAATCTCATGACCAATCTCATGAGTAGTCTGTTAGTGGTTTTTCTTTCACCTGCCGTCTTATTGGTTAATAATATAAGTAAGGGTAATTATGGGGGGGGGGGGGTTACTGTGTTTTTATTATTTTACTATGTAAACTACCATGAGCCCAATTGGGAACGGTGGCATACAAATTCAATGAATGAATGAATGAATGAATGAATGAATGAATGAATGAATGAATGAATGAATGAATGAATGAATGAATGAATGAATGAATGAATGAATGAATGAATGAATTCTCCGAAGCCAGACATTCTTAACCAGGGTTTTGTGAAACCCTGTTTTGTTTTGTTTTTTTGTTTTTTTACAGCCCTGAAAGGGTTTCCTGAATAGGTGGGAGTTAATTTTTATATTTTTTTTAAAAAATTGTTAAACATTCATCAGGTGACTGCAGTAAGAATAAGATGACCATACGTGGCCATGTCAACCCACCCCTCCTCCGAAACGGCCAGTAATGGGCCTGGAGGGGGTGGGAAGGGGAGGGTCCCCAGGTGGGCGTGTCCACAGCTCTGCTTCCCAACCATATTCTGCATGATCGCACCACTTCTGGGGTTTCTCAAAGCCCAAATAATGTTTGGGGGGTTTCTCAATGGTAAAAAGGTTAAGAAAAGCTGTCCTAAAGCCACGAGGCATCAATAGTATGTTTTTGGTCCCACACCTTTAAAATGTGTTGATGGTAAGTAAATATATAAGACGGTGGCAAAGAGAAGAGAACCACACTTTTCTCTTACTGAGATCCTTTGATTCAAATGAGTAGCCGTGTTTGGTCTGAAGTAGCACAATAAAATCAGAGTCCAGTAGCCCCTTTAAGACCAACAAAGATTTATTCAAGGCGCGGAAGCCATTGTGCCCGACAACCAGAATGAGAAGCAGACCTATTTCAAAGTGGGAAAATGGTGACAAATAAGGCCTCATTGGGGAAGGCCCAATGCATATTTATTTATTTATATTTATTATTAGACTTCTACACCACCCCTCCTGGCCAAGCACATGTCTGCATGCATGCACACACACACACACACACACATGGTTTGGCGTGTCTCTGACATCATATCCGGCAGCCAAAACTTAATCAAATGGGTGTTTCCCCTATGTTATCGATTCCTCAATGGCAAATCTGAGGGTCCCCCTTTTAGTCAACATGTTCCCAGACGTCACGTCAATGCTCACCCCCTTCCTCCCCGATGGCACGGTTTTTATTTTAACCTTTCTTCATTTCTAGCAGCTTGGAACATGTACTTTAATAGGCGACGTAAACAAAACAGAAAGCCGTTAACACTTATAAAGGAAAGTGGTTGCCAACAGCCTCCTGCTTGAAAAGCCATTTGAGGCTTCCTGGATCTCAGAGGTTTGCTAGACGGTTGTGAAACTGCCATAAAGTACGTCGAGGGAAAACGGAGTGACAGACCACTGTGAAAACTGTTCAGTGTTTCTTTTTCAGTTCCCGTGGACTTTTGGTAAGGCCAGCTGAAGGCCGAACATTTCTGCAAAAACCCTATGCCAAAGGGATAATGGACACAAATCAGACATCAAGAATCCCAAAAGTGAGAAACCTGTGGAAGGTGCAGCGCAAAATTTCTGCTTGCGCAAGAGTTCTTGCAGGAGCGGCAACGCAAGAAGATTCAGATTCAGAGAACCTTTAATTGGCATAAAAAAGCCTCTTGTGGCGCAGGGTGGTAAAGCAGCCGGCATGCTGTCTGAAGCTCTGACCATGAGGCTGGGAGTTCGATCCCAGCAGCCGGCTCAAGGCTGACTCAGCCTTCCATCCTTCCGAGGTCGGTAAAATGAGTACCCAGCTTGCTGCTGGGGGGTAAACGGTAATGACTGGGGAAGGCACTGGCAAACCACCCCATATTGAGTCTGCCATGAAAAAGCTAGAGGGCGTCACCCCAAGGGTCAGACATGACGGTGCTTGCACAGGGGATACCTTTACCTTTACTTTAACCAATCTTTAAGCTCTGCAATGTTACAGCAAAGCAGCCATGCCTGTCAACTGGATTGTCTTTTACACCCAGGGAAAACCCAGTTGCAAAAGGTTGCTTTCATGTAACAGTTGTGCAACATCCAAAGATGTCCAGATGCAATATCCAGGCGGGGGGGCGGTTGAGTGTGTCTTAAATGCCTAGATCTAACAACGTTGAATTGGGAGGTGAGGACGTTGACATTATGTGCCAGCCAGCTGGAGCAAACAGAATTGGCTTGAGAGTATCCTTGTTCCACAATCATGTCCCCCTTTAGCTGCCTGCGTAAACACAGATCACTACGAGAGTCTGCCTAAAATGACATCTTCTCCCTTCTCCCTGCAAACAAAAAAAAAAAACCCTCTATGATTTGATCCCTCCCTCCCTCCTTAGTGCATTAACGCACATTGTTACCGATTTGCATGTTCTTGTGATGGGGGGAAGGATACCAGATGAGCACGGTGATAGATGGCATGTACACGCTGTGTCATATCCAATTAATTCAAATTGACTGTGCACTGCATTATGTTGTTAGTGCATGGAAGATCAATAAATATGGAGGGAATCCAACAAGGCTCCCTCCGTTCCCATCTGATTCGAGTTGGTCGGAGACAGATCATGCTTCTGTGATGTGGGCTGCCACTGCTCAAGGGGGCAGGTGGTACAGAGACACCATTCAGACTTGGCCTATTCAATCCCAGCTCCTCTCTCTCGCCATTCATGCATCGCAAAACACCATCTGGTTCTCTTTTGCCTCCAGCAATCACAGCTGACCAAAAAGCGATCGTAACAGCTGTTGCGAAACAAAAGACAAACAAAGCAGGGAGGGAAAGGTTAGAACGAAAGTACGGGGCTACAAAATACTCCACGAAGTGAGAAACGGGAAAGGAGGGAGGGAGGTGGGGAATTAAATGTCTAAACCTTCCATTGTACACCAAAGTCCCCCTGGTTAAACTTGAAATATTTAATCCATCTGTCCCCCCCCAAAAAAACAGGGAGAAAAACCCTTCAAGCCAAAACAGTCAGGTGGTAATCTGTCATGGCTTCTCTGCCCCATAAAGGTATCTAAAGCTTTTGTTCAAAGTTGGAAACTAATGACCCTATTTCAGCTAAAAATTAAAACTCCGTATGTTCTTTCATCATATGTCAGCTTAGGTTAATGTGAGAGGAGAATGTAGTTAGCGGGGGTGATAAAGTGGCAGAAACCTTGGGAAAAGGAGGAGGAGGAACACGCATATTAATGACAGGAGGCAAAGTACTGTTTAGAAGTGCAGGATGGGAAGGGAGGGGAAGGGAGCAATCATATATTACACTATCCTTGTGCTCTAACGAACCTTCGTCTCCAGGACTGCCTCGTCCACACAGTGAAATTCACTTGTGAATTATCACTCCGTTATGGTGCTAGCACAATAGCTAATAATGAGGGCCTTCCACCTAGCATGTAACTATTGATATACATAAAATGAAACAAGACATTCCATGATCGATGGATGGTGGAGTCCAGATATACGGATCTCCTCTGTCTATTTATTTTTTAAAAAGCGACCTTAATTAAGAATATTTGTTTCTATACATATCCGTGGGTCCCCAGTGTTTCTTCGAATGTCGCAAAGCCACCCCGGATCTCCGAAATCCTTTAATGAGTGGAATGGCACCTGCTTCTTCTTGAAAACCATGGACAACAGACTTCTTGGGGCATTAACCCTCATCGCTTGTGACGTTTACCCAAAGACGCATCATGGCTTTTCAGGACAGCAATTACAGACCGAATATGCAATTACTGTCACATTCATTTTAGGGATTCATGTTCGAAGACGTCTGTTGAGAGGTTTCAAAAAGGCTAGCAAGGGCTCCAATGGCCGCAATCGATAAGTTGAAACGGACACAGGCATCCAAATAGATGTACACAGAGTTTGCTGGAATGACCTGGAGGTTATGAGTCCCATTGACATGTTGGGGACACAGAACTTACTGGGGAGCTGAATCGTGCAGCAGATCTCTTTCCTTTACTGCTCTGGGATTTCCGTCTGCACACGACACGTTACATCTCCGTAATCCCAATTAAGGATTTCGACAATTCATCCCAGTTACAGAACACGCAACGGTTTGCTTCTGCGTAGAACTCTTCCTCTTCCTTCTCCTCTTCTCTTCTGCTTTGCTGAGGAACATTTTGATTCATAAAACGTGGCACAAAAACCATCTCCGTGAAACTCAAAGGATGAGTGCATCAATCTTACCTTGGCACCATCGGGAAGGGGGGAAATGCATCCCCAAAACTTTAACGAAACCAGACGAACAAAGAGGTGTCTTATCAGCGTACAATGGCGAGACAGGGTCAGGGAGTGGGGAGATACAAAGGAAATGAAGGAATCAAAGGTCTGGCAACACCAGGTGTCCTGTCCTTGAGATTTGAAATGTGCGGAGAAATCTTCTGCAGTTACTGCAGTCGGGCTAGAGGAATGCTACGTAAGATAGTCCTGTAAAATATCAAACAAATGGAGAATTCCTAAAGCAATGGTTCGTTTTTGGAAACAAGGCAGGGGAGAAGAAGACGACGACCTGGGTTTTTTATACCCTGCTGTTTACTACCCAGAGGAGTTTCGAATCATCTTACAATGGCCTGCCCTTCCACTCTCTGCAACAGACACCCTGTGAGACAGGTGGGTCGGAGAGAGCTCTGCAAGACCTGTGATTGTCCCAAGGTCACCCAGCAGGCCTCAGGCGCCTCAAAGCATCTCACAATCGCCTTCCCTTCTCTCCACAACAGGCACCCTGTGAGGTAGGGAAGGCTGAGAGGGCTCCGAGAGAACTGGGATAAGGTCACCCAAGTGGCTGCCTGTGTAGGAGAAGTGGGGAATCAAATCTTGCTCTGAACCAAAAAACCAAGGTGTTTAGGAACTCCAAAAGCAGTGGGGGAAATTCAACAGCAGAGGGCATTTGGGCCCTTTTGTTTGCATAAGCTCATTTTCTCAAGACCCAAGCCTCTCTCCCGAATTGGGAGACATTGCACGGGGGACCTTACAAAACACACACCACAATGCACTCTGTGGTTCTGGGCCTTGTCATTCCGCAAGCATGGCTAGAAAAGCAGGATGGGCATTTTGTGGCCGAACACTGCTCTCCCCGACTGCAACAGTATGGAATTGTCTTTCACGGGATTCTGGTGCCCGCATTTGGCTTTTATTCTCTGCCCAGATTAGGATTCTGCTCAGGCGCCTCGCTTGCTGTTTTTAATTTTCATTTTATCATAAGTAGTTTAAGATTGTTGCCAGTGGTAATTTGCAATTTTTATCAAGACCTCTTCATTATAGCTTCTGACAGGACAGATGCTGTAATTAATCATGCAAGACAACTGGGGATATTGGTCAAACTGCTCTTCTAGCGCAGGGGGAGGGGGGGGAAGGGAGGGGACGAGGGGGAGAAGCCAGGGGGGGGGAAGGCGGCAGAAGCAGCAGCAGCGTTGTGGTCCCTTCCAAAGAAGGTCATGCCTGCCTCGTTGTCGGTTCCAGAGAGGCAGGGCCCAAAGCGTAGCTGGGAAGGATTTGCTGGGGGTGCGGAGGTGGTGGATGTATTATCCCAATGGCAGCGGCCTCCTTCCCCTCTATGAAGGCCTGTCTGAAGCAACTGTCGGTGATGGTTAAAAGTAGTGGCTTCTAATCTGGAGAAATGGGCTTCATTCCCCACTCCCCTTCCAATAGTGTTGGGGTTGCCTACCGCCTGGTCCTCTTCAACTGGAGACACCAGGAATTGAACCTGTGACCCTCTGCACGCAAGGCAGATATTCTGTTCAGTGAGCCACAGCCCCTCCCATAATGCCACCCGCTGATGGGAGAGGAAAGGGGTGGAAAATAGGAGTCATGACAATGACACAGCCCCTCCATGGCGTCTACATGGGGACCACCTTACGTGATGCATCAAGTCAAGTGCTGAAGAACCCCAACAGGCCTTGGAGAAGCCATGCAGGGCCTACTGCCAGGTTTTGAACCTGCGACCTCCTGCATACCAAGCAGACTCTCTACCACTAAGCCACAGGCCTTCTCATTCCTTGGCTTGCCTCTGCTATGATGCTACATAGACCCTAGTCATTACACCAGGCCTTGCTTGGGGGAACCCCTCTTAAGAGAGAGAATCTCGGGCCAGTCAAAAGTGTTTTCCATGGCAGTTTTACGAATGTAGGAAAGCACTGGCAGCTTTTAGAGGAAAGCATTTGTACACACCATTTTTCAAATGCCTTGGTTGTTATTTATGTGCTGAACGGCAGGTGTGTTGTGCAGCCAGGAGATCCGGGGATTGGTTGGCAGCTGGGCAAGGGATGTTTGGAGGTAGTTTGCCATCGCTGGCTTCTGCATCCTTAGGGCTCCTTGGAAGGACTACCACCCAAATCTTTGAAGGTCGGCCATGACAAGCCACCTCTGTATGCCTTGTGTCTTGACCTTGGAGAGCTAAGGGCCCTGATGGAACTGTCTCAGTTCCACAGGGCCTGTAAGACAGAGCTCTTCCGCCAGGTCTTTGGTTGAGGCCAGAGCTAGTACAATCAGAGTCCCCCCCCCCATTGGCTAGTTAATCCATCAGCCCCCCTGTCCCCCCCCCCCGTCCAGAACACTGGTTACTAAAAAGGTCTGTTGAGCAGGGGGGAGGTGGGATTGTTGCTGTGAGGGGAGGTTTATAGGGGTATATTGTATTAGGGGATTTTATCTTGGTCTTACTGTTATGAATTGCCACAACCCACCATGTGGGAGGGGCAGTATATAAATTGAAACATCAATACATACATGCATACATTCCTATATGCATACATGCATAAAGTTCTTGCGGTCAGTGTTGGCTTCAGCCATTACATGCGACATTTCACTCTCCGCCCCCATCCCTTTTAATCGCCTCAAATGTATACTTTAAAATGCATTGCCCCTCGCCGTAGCTTTTTCACTATTGCAGGAAGAGCTTTTTCAAAGGTCCGATTTTGGCTCTTCCTCATTTTTATTTTTGGCCGGGATTCTTTCTTTCTTGGCAAGTGGCACGAAACACGCTTTCTGCCTTGGCCAACATTCATTATTCTAATCTCAGGCAAACAAAATGCTGGATGGCGTTCAGCTCTGCCCATCTTGTAGAGCCATTTTAATGATACTGAATTGAAGTTACAGATGTGACTATTTCCACCCCCACCCCCACCCCCAGCCGCTGCTGCAGCAGCCCAGCAAGTCTGCATTCAATTCCCTGGCGCTGATCCCCGACTCCATTCAGTTCAATGGCACAAGGAGCACCGCTTTTGTCGCTGAACCAACCTGATGCCGACTTCATGCGTTTGCGTTCCCTCCCCACTGGGATTCAAAGCAACTCAGAACATCTTCCACCCCTCCTCCGTTTTCCCACAACAACCCTCTGAGGTAGGCTTGGCTGAAATGTTGTGTCTGCCCCAAGGTCACCCAGCAGGCTTCCACAGTAGAAGGAAGGATTCGAATCCTGATCAGCCAGCCTGCCACTCTGTCCACTGCACTCTGCTGCCTCTACCTTCCCCTTGCAGCGATGAGGTGTTAGAAGCTGAGTGATGGAATGTGTCTTTCGAATGCTGAACCCCTCAGACGTGAACCTGTTCCCTGCAGGTGGGGCTCATGGGAATTGTAGTCCATGGACATCTGGAGAGCTACAGTTTGCCCCCCCCCCCCATGCAGAGGCAGGAGTGGACCAGGAATGAAAGTGGCCCAGAAGAAATTTAACCTGTGGGTATTAGATCACATTTCCTTTCAGAGCCTTATTTTGATGGGCAGGTTGTTGTGGGCACCCCTCCCCTCTTGACCCCAACAGGAACCCCACTCCCACCTCCCTTCCTGCCCCCACCTCCCTGTGCATCTTTCTCTTGCTTGCTGGTGACCTTTCCCACAGCAACCTGCTGAGAGTACCATCTGTCCACTCTGGCAGTGGTAAGCAGCCCACGGAGCTAGGACTCAGAGCACAAGAGGTGGAACACCTGGATGCAGGCAGCAGATGCAGAATCAGCGGACCCTGCCAAAAATTCCTGGGTCCCAATAGATACCCCACCTCCGAGTACACTGAGACCAGCCCTGCCTCCCCCAAGGTGTGAAAAGACAATTGGTACATTAACACCCATAAACTACTGCTAAGTAGCACCGGAGACTCAGGTAGAGTTGCTAAAGAGGGTGATTATTCTTGCTTCCGGCCACCCTTGGACCTCTCTGGCAGCAATCCACTGGGAAATTTCCATTACGTCAACAGCTGGTTCACCCCTGGGTGCAGGAACCTACAGCACGCAGGTGCCAAAGCTTCCGAAAGCTTATTGGGCTTCAACACACACAGTACTCTTCCCGGCCCACCCCAGTAGTTGTGAGGATGTCTCCCAGACACATCCCTCAGCCCTGAATTCTGCAGTTGAGTAACTTATTCAGCTTGGTCCTCGCCTTCACGCACGAGAAGCCAAGGTGGTAGAAAGGGGGGAAGGTCATTCATTTCCGCATGCTGGTGACAGTGAAAGAGCTACCTCCCCCAGGCTGTGGAGGCAGAATATGGGTAACCCAGAGAACAAGAGTCTCTTCCCAATTTGAAGGACGCAACCAACCGGTGTCCTGCACAGAAGACACCTGCCACTTCCATCAGAGCTGTTCTCCACCTGGATGACCAGAGCAGGCAAATGACCCTTTTATAACCACTTTGCAGCATATCCACTTGACCCTGACTTGTTTAGGCACCGGTAGAATAAAGCTGCCCTGAGCAGGGTAACCCAGGCCAGCCACAGATCTCGGAAGCTAAACAGGGTCAGCCCTGGTTAGTACTTGAATGGGAGACCACCAAGGAAGGCCAGGACTGGTACATCGAGGTAGGTAATGGCAAGCCACCTCTACAGGTGCCTTAAAAACCCTGCGGGGCCACTATAAGAGGAAGAAGATGACCTGGGGTTTTCTACCCTGCTTCTAACTGCCCGAAGGTGTCTCAAAGTGGTTTACAATTGGCTACCCCCCTCCTCTCCCCATGACAGACTTCCCGTGAGGCAAGTGGGGCTGAGAGAGCTCTGAGAGAACTGAGACTGGCCCAAGTTCACCCAGCTGGCTGCATGGGGAGGGATGGGGGAAATCCAAACCTTCCCACCAGATTAGAAGAGACCGCTTTTAACCACTACACCGAGCCAGCTCTCCTTGGCAGCCCTCTCCGCCATCACACAAATGGCATATGCAGTTGTGAGTTGTATTGTGGTGTATGAGCCACGGAAGTCAGCACCCAACCATGATTGTTCAGGGTGAGCTGGTTCATCTTGCAAAGAACTTGGTGGGTATATTTGGGGTATTTTTTTTTTTTTACTGAAATGTGTTTATTCTATAGCAAGATAAAAGCATTTGTTTTAGATAAGCAAAATACAAACTCAATTGCTGCTCTTAGAACTCATAAAAAAGTATAAAACAGCATAGAAACACAATTAAGCAATGTAGCAATTAAATCGTTCATGTTACCAGTGTGTTTACATTAAAGCCTCATTTATGAAAACTTTACAACAAATGATATGAAAAACTTACAACTTTTTCAAAGAAAATATTTACACTGATTATGCAGATGTGGCAATCCTTTTAAATAGTCTACCGGTATTACAGCTTTTTTTTTTTAAAAGAAAAGACCCTCTATTTTTTTCTTCTTCTCTCCTTTTCGTATGTGTAATAACAGCTTTTTAAATTTAAGTGCATTTCCTTTTTTTTAAAAAATACAGTGTATTAAATCTGAAAGTTGTCACCCAAACACAATAGAATATTCACATTCTTCTTTTAGAGTGGAATGAGTGGAACAGGTCAAGAATATAGTTTATTACAAAGTGTACTGCAGTTTTTGGAGAAATTCTAGTGAAGATGATAAGATAGGCTTTGACATTTAAAAACTTTTCACTCGCATTTTGTCAGAAGACTTTTTTTAAAAAGGGGGGGAGGAAAAGGAGCTTTGGCAAAAAAAAAAAAAGGCTGTGATTTGCTTTTTTTGTACATTAGCATTTCCTTTATGACCGAGAAAAACAGTGTCCTTTACTCATGTTCCATGTGCGTAATTGCATGAAAACCAATCGACATTTTACAGGTAGTTACAACTGTGCTTGGAAAGGAATTCGGGAGTTCCATTTATATTCAATATATAAAGAGAACCGTTGTTTTGAAGTGCATTTACTGATTCTGCTAGAAAGGACAGCGATTCATTCCAAAAAGGTGAAAAGGCCTGCAGTCCCCCCCTCCACACCTTTAATGCCACAACCGTCTGATTCACATCTTGTAGGTAAAGCTTGAAATAAATTAAAAAGGCATCTCATGGAGAGAGAGAGAGAAAAAAAGAAGAGAGCACAGCTTTTTTTCATTTCAGGGGGGAGAACGGGAGGAGACCAAATAAAGAAAAGAACAAAGTATTTATAGTCACCTAAAAGATTATGAACAGCTACAATGCAGTTCTTTATTGCCTATCTAATAGACAGCATAGGAGGGTCACCATCGGCGATGTACAAATTGCTCCCATACACGGCTGAACCCCGGGCCCAATTCGGAAATGCGGAGCAGAGCTGCGCGAGAAACACGCGACTTCAGAAAATGCTGGCCTGGGCTAACAGCTGGGTTTGTGTCTGGGTTTGTATTTGGGTCTGGTGTGGCGGGGCGGTGGCCGGCGGGGGGCTGCCGATGGCCGGGATCGGGGAAGTAATTTGCGAGGCCGCGGGGGAATGCTGCTGCTGCTGCTGCTGCTGCTGCTGCTGCTGTTGCTGCTGCTGCGGGGAAGGCTGCGACGGGTGCTGCATGTGCTGCATCTGCATCTGCTGGAGCTGCATCTGCTGCAGCTGCTGCTGCATGTGCTGCTGGAGGTGCTGCTGCTGCTGCAAATGCTGCTGCATGTGATGCTGGAAATGCTGCTGCTGCATCTGCTGCTGGATCTGCTGGTGCAGCTGCTGCTGCTGCATCTGCTGCTGCTGCATCTGCTGGAGCTGCTGCAGCTGGTGCTGCTGGCTCTGCAAGGACGGGCTGGGCTGGGAGGGAGCCGGGGCCGACGAGCCCACCATGCCGGACCCCATGGAGCTGATCAAGGGGGAGGGAATGTTTGTCGGCAGGTTGGGGGAAATGGTGACGGGGGTGACGATCTGGTTCATGGGGAGCCGCACGGCTAAAGGCTTGGGGGCGATCGCCCGCGGGAGGGACTGCTGCAGAGTCTGGGGTGACGTCGCCACTGTTGCATGCTGGGAAAGAGGGGCGTTCAGGAGGAGCGACGAGGACAGATTGGTGGAGGCCAGCGTCTGCTGGACGGAGCGGATGGTCTGAGCTTCCGCCGACTCGGCAGCAGCCTGAATCGAAGAGACAAAGAAGATGTTGAAGAGCTTCCTCTTTAGACTCTATTTCGCTTTGAGCACACGACGCACCATGTATAAATACTTAAAATATTCTTATCAAGAGTCCCCTGCGATTGCTCTCCATTTATTTGTTTGTTTGTTAATACCCTGCCTCCTTCTCCGGTGGGACCCCAAAGCAGCTGACATCATTCCCCTCTCCTCCATTTTAGCCTCACAACAACCCTGTGAGGTAGGGTAGGCCGAGAGCACGTGGCTGGCATGGGTAGGGGTGTTGGTCTTAAAGACGCAAGTGGATTGACCTCACGAAAACTTAAAGGGAAAACAAAAAACTGCAGACAGAACTGGGTGGCAGGACATTGCTCATGAAGTCACCGTGAGTCAGAAATAACTTAACTCAACCTAGATACAACAACAAGCAAAGTTCTTCTCTGGCCCCCGCAAATCCTTAAAATGGGCCTGCTTTAACCATGAACCCCCTGCCCCTGCCTCTCCCCGCACAATTCCCAGCCATCTCCCCACAAAGACCTCTTGACTAAGACTTCATGAAAGTTAATTTCCCTGCTGGTTTTAATCCCTTCCTCGTTGTTTCCTTGTGCTTTCTGTTTGAGTTAAAATGCGTTTTTACGGCAGGTGGCTCGAAAGGGACTTCCAGTCACTTGTGTGCAGATATTTGACCTGGGTAGCTGGAAATTCTTCGGCACGCAGCAGCCATTGGCAGGGTGAGCGCTTTGACTTGACTCCGACTTTTAAAAATCCTGAATGAGAGGTCTACTGAAACATTCAACATGGCTTCTTGCCATCTTTCCCATTTACAGGCACTTCTCACTTCTGCTCCACCACCCCCTGCCATGATGTTCCTTTCAGCTGCAAAACATTATTTGGTTTTGCCGTATAATACACTCTTCTGCTCGTGCAATGGCCAGCTATGTGTCTCAAGACCAAGAACCACATTCTCAACACTCCCACGCAGCCTAGTGATGGGACATCACCCTGTATCCCGTGAGCTCTCAATGGTTCTGAAGTTGAGGACACCTTTGGAATTTTGCACACAGGGTGGTGGCTGCTGCAAGAGGAACAGCCAGCCCCTAAAGGGCTGATGTATCTTGCCTTCAGTGCTGACAAGGGAGCTGCTGCCAAAGAAATCCCAGAGCCAGGAGGCAACATCAGGAGAAAGTCTTGGCCTCTATACCCTCTTATTGGCTGTCCAGAGGAACTGGTTGACCATCAGGGCTACTCTTATGCTCTTATGAAGACTCTATGCTCTATTGTGGGCCTTCCAGAAGAACTAGTTGGCTGTTGTGTGAGACAGGATGCTGGACTAGAAGGACCACTGGTCTGATCCAGCAGACCTCTTCTGTTGTTCTTATGAAGGCCTCTATGCCCTGTTGTTGGTCATTGTGTGAAACACGATGCTGGACTTGATGGATCACTGGCCTGATCTAGCAGGGCTCTTCTTGTGTTGGTAGGAAGTCCTCAGCATCCTCAGCTCCTCCTTCAAGCAAAGGTTGAATACACACTTTTCTTGGATGCTTTAGGATGCTTAGGGCTGATCCTGCGTAGAGCAGGGGGTCAGACTAGATGGCCTGTATGGCCCCTTCCAACTCTATGGTTCTATGATTCTATGATTCTACTCCTAAACTGCATTTGTGTTTCTTTCTTTTACCTTGATCCTTCTCACAGAGTTTGCTACCAATATTCCCAAGGGGGAAACAGGATCTCTATTGGTGCATTTCATTTCTTCTAATTCTCCATTCTTATTTATTCTATAAGGCTGGTAGTTGTTGAAAAATTAATGGCACAAACCCAGTGAAGTCACTAGCCGCTGTAGAGCAATCACAAACAACTTTTGGCGCAGACCTTCCGATGCACGAGTAGCCGAAGAGGAGACACTTTTGATAGTGGATGAAACAAACTAAAGATCCTGTGCTTATTTATTTTTAATTAGGCGACAAGATCTCCGTTTAAACACCGGCTTCTGTGCATTCGGTGGATGTCCGCCTCTGGCTTACCTTGGAGACTAGACTGGCTCTGTAGGCTGCAAGTGCCTTAAGGTATTCTTTCTTGGCTGCTTCGGTTTTCCTTTTATATACCTGTTAAAGACACTACAATTAACACCACCTTCACTGAATAAACTTCACACCATAAAACAGCTCTTGCCTGAAGAGATTTGTTATGGGCTCTCGTAAAAAGGGGAAAGTCAAAAGGGACAATGGAAACTTGGATTCCACAAAGCAAATAGCCTCTCTGTTAAAAGGCTCAAACCAAAAGCTGTTTCTGGCTTAGTTCTCACAAGGAGAGTCTGCACATAAGCTGTACCCTCCCAGGCGATGGGGTCAAACATTTGTTGTTGTTGCTGTTGTCCCTTAAAAAATATTAGGAACACAGTGGGGGTTTCAGAAAAAAAATGGAAAAGAAAAAAACAGGTTTCACAATATTATTGTGTTTGTCAAAGACGGTCATATAGAACAAAATGTATCTGGCAGAAAATGTTTTTCTTTTTGTCCTCTTCATTATATTTTCTGTTCTTGACCGAGCAATAATATCAGGGATGTCTCATCCTCACCTCCCTCACAAAGGGGTCAGTTGTGGGGAGAGGAAGGGAAGGCGATTGGAAGCCCCTATGAGACTCCTTCAGGTAGAGAAAAGCGGCATATAAGAACCAACTCTTCTTCTTCTTCAGTAATATCAGGGCTCTCTCAGCCTCACTTCCCTCCCAGAGGAAAGGGAAGGAGAATGTAAGCCACTTTGAGACTCCTCCTGGTAGAGAAAAGCGGCATATAAGAACCAACTCTTCTTCTTCTGAAAGCTAAACAGGGTTGGCCTCAGTAAGGAACTGAAAGGTGGCCTCCAAAGACTACCAGGGTTGTGACATGGGGGCAGGTGATGGCAAACCCCATCAGAATCTCTTTTACCTTGCAGCCCAGGCAATTTTAGCATGTCCTGGCTATTCTACACACTTGCCATACAATAAATAAATAAATCCCCATTCTCTTATTACAAAAGCTGGGATCGTAGATATATTTAAGGAAGGAAAGCTAAGATCATGCATCTTCCAAGCAAGTTAATAACTACATATAGCATCGTTGCTCTTAATTCTCCACCAAACTGTAAACTCAACATCTCAAGAAATGTGCAGTCTATTCTGTTTCAGATACGGCAGCTGATTAAGGGGCCACATCTGCTTAACTATTCATTTTTGCTTTACTTGTGTAGATTATTTTATAATAATCACAATCTGAAGACAACCAAGTGCTGATCCAGAGGTTGGTTTGCAGGAAGAAAACAGACGGCATTAGCTGTGGTCCCAAATCCATGTTGCATCCCTAATTTACAAAGTTGGAAGGGTTATGCCACTCGTGTTTAATTAGATGGACCACAATCTTTGGCACCATTCCATTCATTACTCCGTTGTCTGCGTTGCCCCCCTCCTCATCTTCCCAATGACCCCTTGATTACCTGCTTCTGCTCCTCTCCTAAGCTGTCCCACATCGATGCAACAATTTTTGACACCTCTCCAAAGGTAGCATTGGGATTCTGCCCTTTAATTGCTGCTTGTGTGTCCCTAAAGAACAGAGCATATGCCGATACTGGTTTCTGTGGTTCGTTGGGGTCTTTCTTTTTCTTCTTCTTTGGAGTCTTGGGCTTCTTGCCAGAATCCGGGGCAGCTCTCTTCTCTCCAGTAGCCTAATAAAGAGCAAACAACAGACGAAAACAACATAATTTTGAGGAAAGGTTGAGGGAGCATTGTCTGCTTAGCCTAGAGAGAAGATGACTAAGCGGTGATATGATAGCCATCTTCAAGTACATGAAGGGCTGTCATATAGAGTCCAGCATCCTGTCTCACACAGTGGATCCCTGCTGGATCAGACCAGTGGGCCTTCTAGTCCAGCATCGAGTCTCACACAGTGGCCAACCAGTTCCTTTGGAGAACCACCAATAGGGAAGAGGGGCTGAGGCTTTCATATGAATAGAAGAAGAACCTTCTGGAGCAGACCAGTGATCCATCTAGTCCAGCATCCTGACTCACACAGTGACCAACCAGTTCCTGGAGGGTCAGGAACAGGGCAGAGAGGCCGAGGCCTTCCTGTGAGGTTGCCTACTGACTCTAAGGCCCATCTTTTTTGCTAGTGTTGCAGATTGCTTGCAACAGTGTAGTGCTTTTTGGAGGGTGAATCCCCTTTTCCTGATTTCCATAGAAGCGCTTCAACGAATCGCTTTTTGCGGGACTGTTTCAGGAGCGTGGCAGATTGTGTGCGACGTCGTGCATAACTGCATATTAATAGCGATTACAATTTGCAACCCTTCTGCAACTTTGAACTTGTGCGGAATGGACCTGGGATTCAGAAGAATCATACCTCTGAATGTGCAGGTTCCCCATAGTCATTGTGGCCAGTAGCCACTGATAACAGAATCATTAGCCTATTAAAAAATTACAGAAATAATATGCTGCATAATAAAAGGAACAGGAAAGAACTTATCTTCCAAGCCTCTCCTTTAGGCTCCTTACTGTGTCTCAGTTTCTTTTCCTGGCAACAGAACCACTGATAGAGACATAATTCTGTCACTACTGAGTTTCCCTTTGCCGAAGCTTTGTATCGCTTGTAGGCCTAATCTGGCAAAAGGGGCATTTAACGTATCGATGCTGTTCATTCTGGGCCTCAGACATAACTGTCATATTCTCCTTGGAATGTGTTGACCTCTACAACCAATCTTTTTATTTAGACTCCCTGTGATCTTCCCTATCCCTCAGGATCAAGGCTAACCCCCCTCCGCCAGCTGTGCTAGATATAAACCCGGCCACTAAACCCCCTTTATTTGCTTACATTCCTAAACATTATCATTGTTCCGATGATCTTTCTCCGATGCCTTTTCTCTTTATGGCCATTTAATAATCCCAGATGAAAATGAATTCTCAGAGACTTTCACGAGGAGGTAAAGGTCGCTTTTTACATCTCTCCAATTGTAGAGGTATTTTAATACACGCACCTATTCTACGCAGACAGACAGACCGATAGATCGGCAAGGAATGCTGAACTGTCGGAGGGCTTGGAAGCAGATACGACAAAAAAGAATTATTGCCTCTATGAAAGTTGCCATAAAGAACCCTGAGGTAGCAGCGTCTTCCTTTTAAAGAGCTGCAGAATGACAGCGGCATGTCTGTACACTAAGCAAAGCCCATGCAACTAGATCAAGACGCTCGTTCGCGGCCATCAAACACCGGCCTATTAAAAAACATATTGACTATGGCAGGACTGAAGCACCAGCAAGGTACAATACTTAGCCCCTGTGTAGCCCTTGCAAAGTATTCAAAGCACTTCAAACAGGACGCTAAATAGAAGCTAAATAGGAGCAGTCTGATGCCACAGCGAAAAAAAAATTGAGTGTTTCAACAGAGGCATAACATCCAAATTGCAAGATCTCCGAGCCTTGCTGTACACCACATTGGTCAGGCCGCACTGGGAGTCCAATGCGCACTTCAAAAGGGACGTGGACAGAACGGAGAGGGCACAGAAGATAGCAATGAGCATGACCAAGGTCCTGGAGGCCAAGCCCTGTGTGGAAAGGCTGAGGGACTCGTGAACGTTCATTCTGGAGAAGACAAGGTTGTGGGGTGGACCTGGTTGCTCTTCGGCAGGAGAGGACAGGACTTGCAATGATGGGTTTAAATCATGGGCAGAAAGGCACTGTCTGGATGTGAGGATTATTTTTAAAAGTCAGAGTAGTTCAGCAATGGGCTCAGCTGCCTCGGGAGGGGGTGAGCTCCTCCTCACCGGCAGTCTTCAAGCAGGAATGCTGAAGAAGAAGAAGAAGAAGAAGAAGAAGAAGAAGAAGAAGAAGAAGAAGAAGAAGAAGAAGAAGAAGAAGAAGAAGAAGAAGAAGAAGAAGAAGAAGAAGAAGAGCTGGTTCTTATATGCCGCTTTTCCCTACCCGAAGGAGGCTCAAAGTGGCTTACAGTTGCCTTCCCATTCCTCTCCCCACAACAGACACCCTGTGAGGTGGGTGAGACTGAGAGAGCCCTGATATTCCTGCCCGTTCAGAACAGTTTTATCAGTGCCGTGGCGAGCCCAAGGTCACCCAGCTGGCTGCATGTGGGGGAGCGCAGAATCGAACCTGGCTCGCCAGATTAGAAGTCCGCACTCCTAACCACTACACCAAACTGGCTCTGAAACTTTAGGCCTGGGGTGGCTAACTGTGGTTCTACGGAACACCCTGGAGAAGCTCCCTTTGCCATTGCCCGAAAATCTTGTTGTTTTCAAAGGCTCTACTGGACTCGGATCCAGCTCTGCAACGGCAGACCGCCATGACTACCTTCTGAAAGGGTATTTGTGACTCAGACGCTACACTAGACCACCTTCTCCCAGCGCTTCCTAGCAACTCACCCTGTTTGAATCGTCGGCATCTTCTTCATTTATCGAACTAGATGGGGAAGGCGTCGCTGACTTGCTGGCGGGAGGGGACGGAGAGGTGTGCGGTAGGTTGGCACCGCCTAAACTGAGCCCCAGTTGAGCGCTGAGCTGGGATTGGTTGATAGTGGTCAGCTGGTTCGGAGGCATAATTCCTGAACGAGCAGCCTCGGTCATATGGACAATAGATCTCATGATCAAGGAGGGGTCCTGGCGGTATTGAGGCCCGTCCGTGTGATTGTGATCCTGAAAAGCAAAGGAGAGGAAAACAGGAAAGGGTTCATTAAGAGGCACAGTTCGGAAAACAGCAAACATTGTCCAATTCATGAAACAGTCTAAATCAGACTTTCTCAACCAGCGATTCATGAAATCCTGGGGGTTCTTGGCCGCCCTGGAAGGATGATTACCTGCTCTAAAAATGAATTACCGCTGCTAACGTTTAATCTATTTGTGTTAGCTATTTTTAATTAATTTAAATTTTACCTGAAGGGGTCTCAAAGAAGTTTATATTTGCCTTCCCTTTCCTCTCCCCACAACCTGTGAAGGAGGTGAGGCTGAGAGAGCTCTAATATTCCTGCTCGGTCAGAACAGCTTTATCAGTGCTGTGACTAGCCCAAGGTCACACAGCTGGCTGCATGTGGAGGAGGAATGGGGAATCAAACCTGGCTCGCCAGATCGGAAGTCCGTGCTCCTAACCACTACACCAAGCTGTATCTTTTGCATTTTAATCTATTATTTTGTACACCGCCCTGAGCTGGCATGCTGGGAAGGAAATATAAAAGTCCAATGAATGAATGAATGAATGAATGAATGAATGAATGAATGAATGAATGAATGAATGAATGAATGAATGAATGAATGAATGAAACAGGGAGGCTGGAGAGCGGCCAAGTAATATTTACTGGCTATGCTCAGATTCTGATGGGCAATGTGCAGTCTTCCCTCCCCCCCCCCAAGTTTTGCTAAGTTGTGGATGAGACCACACACAAAAGGAAAATCTCATTTGCAAAGGAGTGCCATATTTTAGAGATCCAGGATAATATAATGAGGCATTTAATTCTACAAGTGTTTTGGTTTTTCTGAACAGATTATGTGTATCCATTTTTTTTTCTAAATGGAGGGGGGGAACTGACATTGAGACACAGATTAAATGCAATGAGAAGAAAGGGGCAGAGGGTTCAAACACCCAGCCCCCAGGCTAGTAAATTCTCAAGGCAATTTTTGACTAATTTTCTTAGCAGACAACTCAAATGCCAACAAATAGAAGTCATGTTAACGGAAATGTCTGAAACGCATGTCTTGGTTCAAGTCCATTTCCTGCAGGGTATTTTTTTTCTCTGCAATTTCCCCCCCTTACTGTTCACTATAAGGAAACTCTTAATATTGGCAGGGACATCTGTAAGTCATTCAGAGTCTTTTAAAAAAGTTTCTGCATATTAAGTCAGGCCTCCTTTGCTTTTACAGACAGGGATTTACTGCCTCAGGAAGAATTTCTAGATGTTAAAAGAATTAGGAGGCCAATGAAGACGAACCTAATTTAATTTGGGGGTGGGAGCACGAGACACACAGAGTGCTGTTTCCAGGCGGCCCCGTAACTTTAAAAAGTCTGCTTTTTCGACGCTTTCCCATCGCCCTTATCCCAAGAAAGGGGACTAGAAAGGCACGGGTGAACAAACCGTTTAGTCTAAATCTTGTCATTTTGGTTCAATCTGCGGTGTATTGATGCTAAATTCTCTGGACTTACACAAACCCCAAATCCAATTTGGTAAGCAAGCTGATGAATTCTTACATTTTTCTCCCCCGCCTCCCTCCCCAAATGTTTTTTTCTGTGTTTTCTTAGAATTCAGAGCTGAAGGGAGGGACCATGGTATGTGTAGCCTACTGAATTCAATAGTAGGATTTTTGTAGGATTGTCAGGTCCCCCCTGGTGGGAGGCTGGGTGGGGTAGAGTTGCCAAATCTGGGCGGTATAGAAATCAAATAAACAAACAAACAACCAAACAAATAGGCAGGGAAATTCCTGGAGACTTTGCAACGGAGCCTGGGATCTGAGTTCCACCCAGATACTTTCTCCAGAGAAACTGATTCCTGTAGTCCAAAAATGAGCTGCAATTCCAGGGGATCCCGAGGTCCCTCCTAGAGGGACCAGTGATGGGTGGAGGTCTCCTGGAATTACAACAGGCTTCCAGGTGACAGGGACCGTATCCCCTGGAGAAAATGGCTGCTTTGGAGGGGGGACTCTGTGACATTGTGCCCCCCCATGTCCCTCTTCTACTCAAATCTCCCAAATTTCCCAATGCAGAGCAAGCAGTCCTAGATCTGACACCTGCCTCTGGCGATCTGAAATATCCCCCATGCCCAATGCATACGAAATTTGGGGATGCTAGGATGAACAAAACCTCTTCGCTCCAGCAAACACTGCAAATCTTCTGAATTAACCATTCTAAAATTATTGGTGCATGGACTCTATGCTGTTGGGTGACCAAAGGACACGTTTTCTGGGCAATCCTGCGAACACCTGCTAGGTTTTAACTACGAAGTATAAAGCTGGGGGAGGGGGGGGATGCACACAAGCCAACCTCAGTTTATTTGCTATGGGCTTTAAGAGATCTCTGAACCTGGGTGCATTGCGGGTTGGTTCCGAATGAACCTGTTTTCAGATTCTAGAGCAATTGCGGAATTGCATTCTATCCTTCCCAGGCCCCTCCCCTCCTCAAATCACGCCTGCCCCAGGCTCCTCCTCCAAAACAGCCAAGTGTTTCCCAGACTAGAACTGGCAAGAGGATCAGAGTCAAGTTGGGTTGTGGGGAATGAAGCCTGAAACAGATAAAGCTGTTCCTTCAATGGGCCTGGCTAAACAATACCCTTGCTTGCATCCTGTTTAAATGCAATCGCCCAGGGTCTGAGGGATATCAATTGAGTGAGGATACACTGCTCGTAAAATCAGGCAAATGGCTGCATTCAGTAATTGGAATCGCTCCCCCCCCCCCCGTTCCCCGCAAACACACAGACACTTTAATGATCATCATCAACATTTTCATAACTGCAAAGGGTTCTTTTCATAAAGGCTTCCAGACACTAAACACATTAATGAACCATGAAATAACGGTTTTATTCGTGATACATTAAGCGGCACCATAATATGGTGGTCGTCACAACGCTAGATGCTCTGTCCCCACCCCCACCTTTCCAAGTGCGTATCAAAAATATCTCGGCTAATAGTAAATAATGAGAATGATGCTGCGGTTTTGATTTCTATCCACACCTGAATAGTAAAAATATGACAAAATCTTCGTGAAAGTTGGTTAACTTGCATTAACCTCGCAGGCAGAGTTTTCCCAGCAAAATGAGAAGAATGGTGTATTATTAACGGCCAGTTTGGTTGTAGTGGTTAGGAGTGCCGACTTCTAACCTGGTGAGCCGGGTTTGATTCCCCGTCCAGTTTACTACTCACACCTGGGGGGGGGGCACCTAACCAGGGTTGGCCTGGAGGTTGGCCACCTAACCAAGATGGTCTCTGTCACCAGTTGCCTCACCAACCCCAAAGACCAAATTTCATCTATGATTTTGAAGTCGTAAAAGGCACAGGTTTTTTTTTAATTACCCTAAAATCAAACCTGTGTGAATATAGGAGGGGAAAAAACTGGTCCCCGCCTCCCTCTCAAAAGTGCATTTTTTTAAAGACCCGGAGGTAATTCTTTTTTTAAATAATAAAAGAAAAGAAGGAGGGGGGGGGGCAAGTAAACGCAGGCTGAAAAGAGGCAATTATTTTACCGTCTGTTCCTTCGATATCAGAAAGGGAATTTCGAAATTCATCAAAGCTAACCTTCTGTTATGTACAACAGGCTGAGCTGAAAAGAATGTTAACAAGTTCAATTTTCATTCAATCAGCCCCAGTGCTCTCTGAAATGTTTCATTGCTGGGAAGAAATAAAAATAATCTATATGGTAATTATTAGGATGAATTCCCCAGTAACTTTCTGCTACATGAAAGGTCAGTTCTATTCAAGATATTTTATCAGTCCCTCGCACATACTCCTGTCCTGTCATTTTAAATCTGAACAGCATTTTATTTTCCCATTTACAGCTACCTGCAGAATTAAGTACTTAAGCCAAATAAGGAAAGAGAGAGAGAGAAAGAGAAAGAGAGAGAGAGAGAGAGAATGTTGAATGCTAGCAAAGGCTATAATAGCACAGAGATAAATCGTACAGCTGCTCCTTTCTCAAACCTCTGGGGCTACAGATTTTTCTTCTCCTGGTGCACTGTGGGTATTCAAAACTTGTTCAACATGATTTCATTTCATTTCAGGCAGTGCCTGAGAAAACTAAATTACAGAATCAATCATACAGAAGGTCAGAGTGAGACTTCATTACAAGTATTGCATGCTTGCATGAATATCTTTCATTTATGACTGACCCAATATGTCACAATAGCTGTCTAGTAAAAATAATCCACTTTCTGGAATTGATGTACTACTGATGTCAGCTGCACTCAGCCGGCCGGGCAGATTATAGAGAGATGTTTAAAGAGGGGAGTGAGGGAAGGAGGGAGGGAGGGAGGGAGAGGGGAGAAAGAGAGAGAGAAGAAGAAGAAAAAAAAGACGGAACCCCATCGAGCGCTGAGTCGCAGCTCGATAGAATTGCCGTCTTTTGTAGATTAAAATAATTTCTCGGGCGATCATCTAAACAGTCAACTGTGCTTCAGTCTGTAATGACTTTGCATGTGGCAATTGATTTCCATCTGGTTGTGGATCCACCCTGCACCTTAAATCTCGGGTGCTTTCTGATTTCAGACTCAAATTCCTTCTGTTTTCCTTCCAGGAACACATGCACAAATGTCAACTTAAGCACACACCCACACACAATTAGCATATTGTTGAAATCCAAATGCAAATAAAGCTGCCCTCTTTCTTTCTTTCTTTCTTTCTTTCTTTCTTTCTTTCTTTCTTTCTTTCTTTCTTTCTTTCTTTCTTTCTTCCTTCCTTCCTTCCTTCCTTCCTTCCTTCCTTCCTTCCTTCCTTCCTTCCTTCCCTCCCTCCCTCCCTCCCTCCCTCCTTCCATTCTTCCTTCCTTCCTTCCTTCCTTCCTTCCTTCCTTCCTTCCTTCCTTCCTTCCTTTCGGAAGTAGGAAGGGGAAGCCCAATTGGACCACTGTGTACTTAAAACCAAGATAAATCTGTTTTGTCTCCCCATCAATAATAATGAAGCTAATTAACAATGTGACAAATTGTCACTCTTCCTTTAAGCAAAAGCACTACAGAGGCTGAGGGGTACAGAACCCAACCCCATCCATCAACGGCACCCTTCTTTTTCGGAACTGGAAAGGAGCATTGTTAATCCATCAGCTCAGTCATTTTTAATAACGGCTCGGCTTGTACTTTAGAATGAGCTGAGGGGGGAAATGTAGCTCTCTCAAGTCAGAAATGGAATGCAGAGTCTTATTTATTATTCCAGTGGTCTTCCTACAGCAAATCTAAGAGAAGCCTGTGAAAAAAAAAAGTACCATTATGTGGCTGGCCAACTCTGCACCCAAGAGGGAACCGTAGGGGAACCTTCATGCAACCTATTTTTACCCATGGCCTCTGGCGATTTTGCATTCACGTTTATAGGTGAACATGTCAGGAGCAGCTCAGAACAAAGCCAGAGACATACTACTGTATTAATCATAGCTCTGCCCTGGTACATTTCATTGCTCCGGTATTTGTGCTTGAAAATTTCATGACATTTCTTCGGTGTGAAATTCGAATGGACATTTCGACAGACACGGCCTACAGAACCAATTAAAATGGTCATCATTTGGAGGGGAAGCTACCCAACACGGTGGCGCTTCAGAGTGGTGTATCTGCCTGAGATCTTTGTTTTTTAAGAGTTATCTTTTCCGCAGTGGTTTTCTTTAAGGAAACCATTCCTAGCCTCTTTAAATATCTAGCAGGTGTCCATCAATACCGATTAGTAAGTTGCCAACACAGGTAGAATAAATGCCGACAAGCTGAACGCGGCTAGATAAAGACATTGTTCTACGAGGGTAGATGGAGAGTGTGATTATTTTACAGCCCTGTATTTGGTTCTTGCGGATACAGTAAGCCCAATTGACCATGAAATGAAATTTCATAGTTAAAATGCCTTTTTTACATATTCTTTTACTGTGGCAATAATTTTTTTTATGGCTTTCAGGTACAGTAATTCACGAAATATACAATGTAAAGGTGGATACTGTTATTAATAAATAATCGCCAGGTTAATAAAGTGGACATTTTCGATGAATAATGTCTGATATTTCCTATTCCTCATTGTCGGGACTAAAATTATATATTCAGAATGGGACAATCTGGGAGAGGAACGAGGAACTGGAGGGAGAATTCTGGGAAACAATTTCACATAGATATTCCTTCAGTATCTCTCCCAACCCAGGACAATATATATGGGCATTTATAGTTTCCTTAAATAGAGCTGTCAATTTCCCACCCCCACTTCTGTAGCCCGTGAGAGAAATATAATGTATAAACAAAGCTGCCTAGAAACTAGGTGATGTCACTTTTGTCAGCCTGCTCTAGGAATCACTGGAAATTCTATGGTTTTATTATAGAGTTCCCAGCAATTCCTAGAAAGGTGTGACATCACTTCTGCATTTTCCTTGCAAGTGATGCCACACGTTGCCTGATGGAACCCCCACAGCCTCCTGACTCTCACTGATTGCTGGCTACTCTACTTAAAGCTGATTTGGATGCACAAGAGAAAACGAGAGAGAGAGAGAGACAGAGACAGAGAGAAGCCTAGGAAGTGTTTTTAGGAATCTTACATTATGAGGCTATGAAGGAGAGAGAAGCTCTGCAAAACAAACAAGGATGTCTGGCAGTGAACTTTATTCTGGAAGTCCACGTTCGTCATCCACAGGAGATGCTGCCCTGAGGGCCCCAATTCTAAACATGTATTGAAGAAATTAGTCGAGCAGGGAGCCCTGTGCATTTCCCAACGCCA
Organism: Paroedura picta; assembly: GCF_049243985.1. Classification (NCBI taxonomy): domain Eukaryota; kingdom Metazoa; phylum Chordata; class Lepidosauria; order Squamata; family Gekkonidae; genus Paroedura; species Paroedura picta. The sequence goes on from NC_135382.1 coordinate 35,934,940, forward strand.
TGCAACCACAAGCATTTTTCTGGAGGTGCAAAGTTGAGTGAAATTGTCTTAACGAAGCCCTGCGGAAGCAGCACATGGGTCTTCGATGTGAAATCCCCAAGAAAGGTTGCACATAAAAAAAAAAAATCTGAATCATGTGGGCGGTGGAAAGCAAAACAAACAAACATATAATATGATACTTTCCCCAACTGTAGCGATAAAAAAAAAGCCAATAAAGAGAGCCTGAAACATAAATTATGTATAAAGCAAATCACAGAACAGAAGGAGACCAGTAAAAAGACTTGAAAGGAAACAGAAACTCCCAAGTAGGAATAAAGATATTTCAGCAGGGTGCCTCAAAGGTAATAAAGTAGATAGCAGGTGACCCACAAGTGGGAGGTGCCAACACCCAAAACGCCCAGCCTCTAGTCTCCAGGTGCCTCATCTCTGAAGAGACCAGAGAGCAGGATTCAGAAGGCAAATCTTCACTGGTGGATCGGATAGCATGGGAGTAGAAAATCCTTCAGGTACCCTGGCTCTGATCTGTCCTTTCCTGACACCTCAAGAAAACCTCTCCAACCTTCATTTGTTATCACGGTTTTTCGACTTTCATTGAAGCAAGGTTATCTTGTTGACTGACATCCAAAGCCGTCCCAATATGCCTAACGTTAGGCGTGGATGGCCCATCTTTCCTATAGAATCGCCGAGGGTCGGACACGACTGAACGGGTGACATCATCGTCATCATTTGATATTTTCCGGATACATTGGGGCTCCCTTGAAATTCGGAAAAACTCTTTCAACAGCAAAAAATGGACCCCTGCGTGCTTTGGAGTTGTCCATTTATTTATTTATTTCTGAGATGTATAGAGAAGAAGAAGAGTTGGTTTTTATATCCCGCTTTTCACTGGCCAAAGGAATCTCAAAGAGGCTTGTGGAGGTCAGTGTGGCTCTGTCAGGACTGTTCGGTCAGAAGGAACAACTTTATCAGGGCTGTGTCGAGCCCAAGGTCACCCAGCCGGCTGCATGTGGAGGAGCAGGGAACTAAACCCAGCTCTCCAGGTTAGAAGCCGCTGCTCTTAACCACTACACCAAGCTGACTCTCTCAAACAATCCAGCTCGTGCCCCAATATTGCAGGCCCCAATGACGTTTCAATGAACATCAAAGTAACTGAGGAATACGAGATGTCACAATATTGCAGACTTATGATATACATCACACTATGCAACAGCCATTGGCCCAGTAAACTAGCCAGTTTTTGGCAATCTGAGTGTTGAGAACTCTCCATATGCCCACGAGTCACATCATTTGGCAATCCCAATCGGACCAGTTTGCCGGGGCGGTTGGAGGTTGAAATGTGAACAGTTAATCAGTACAGAGACGAATGTTCAATCGTTGTTGACGTTGTTGTTATTGTTGATTGATACAGTTACTGAACTTATGTTCTGTCTGTCGTACTGTTTTTCAAGTTCCCTGTGAACCGGCCTGAGCCACAAGGGAAGGCAGCATAAACATTTAATTAATAGACAGATGATCGATGGATGGATGGAGGGAGGGAGGGATATATGGATAGAGGAAAGGAGGGAGGGAGGGATAGATGGATAGAGGGAGGGAGGGAGGGAGGGATGATAGACGGATGATAGATGATGATGATAGACAAACAGACAGATAGTAGGCTAAACATAGCATCAAAGCAAGCCCTGGTTTTTATCAGTTAACAGTACTATCACTGACCACCAACTTTAATGAACTTAGAATGGAATAACTCTGCTTGAAGAAGTTTAGGAAGTTGTTTTATATATGGAAAGAAGCTATGAAATTCCACTGTGTATACGTTATAGTGGGGAAGGAAAGCAACCCAGTACAGCCCGATCTTGTCAGATCTCAGAAGCTAAGCAGGATCAGTACTTGGACAGGAGACCAACCAAAGAAGACTCTGCAGAAGAAGGCATTGGCAAGCCAATTCTACTTCTCACTTGTCTCGAAAGCCTCTTGCTGGAGTCATCTTAAATTGAAAGCATTGACATGCCTACATGGAGACTATATTACCAGTTTGCCCTACATATTACCCTACTATTGTTTTTTCCGACTGATCAAACACCATTGTTTGTCATTTACAGCCACATTCAGTACCATGCCTAACACCCTAAGCACATTCAGGTTCTGGCAGTCCAAATCATTTGACGTCTGCTTGTACTGATCATATCAACCCACACTGCGCTTATTAAACATCTCTTTGTATGGACTGTTATCGATTTACACCATGTAATTAGGTTGGAGTCTCAGAGAGAAACTCAGTCTATAAATACCGTAAAGAGAAATAAATAAAAGACTCCACTGTAGGAAGACACTTCTGTGGGGGGGGGGGGGAAGAGAACAGTTCCTACCATATGCAACCCACTGCTTTGGATGACGCCATCTTGTTCTACAAGGTTTCGAGATATCGTGATGGAAGGAAGATCCAAGCTCTGCGGTGGAAACTGGGGTGTGAATTCATTCCCCTGCATGGCCAACTGGTCACTAAGGCCTTGGAAAGGTAGCAGTATGTCTGCCATTGCTAGATTGGTGGAGTCCAACTCAGGAGGTGGCGTTATGGGTGGAATCTCAAACTCTTCATCTCCAAGACTTGGGGTATGGAATGTTTGCTAAAGGGGAAGAGAGAGAGAGAGAGAGAAAGAGAGAAAGAAATAAAACCAACTTTACTGCATTGATGCCCTACTGAATAGACCGGTATGCATAATCAAAGGGACTCTTTATATCCTGTATGATTTCACTCGCAAACAATATTTTTTTTGGTACATCACAAGTGTAGCAAGATTTGCAGATGCCCAACTTTATGGATCCTTCAGATTAAAGATTTAAGTCTCATTATCATATGGCTTTAATGGTGTATCAGTATTAACTGTTTTTTAATGCACTCTTAATTAGCAACATCTGTCTTTGTTGTTAGAGTGAACATCAGCTACATTGGAGTTTTGGGGCTTTTTTTTAAATTTGGCTGTATAACAAATTGCCAGTTTATTGATATGTTAGTAAAAAAAAACAACACAAAGAGTCTACACATTATTCTGGTGCTTTAATAAACCGCTGACGATTTCAGTAGCACACACACACACAACGTTAATCTGGCAGTGAATACTTCAAAACTCTTTTACAATCCATAAATGTGAAATATTAGAATCTGGTTTCTAACTTTCCTCTGACTCCTCCTAGGAAGCATAATGGACTTTTGATACGAAGGGGGTTGTTAGGAAGCCAGGTATTTATAGGGCAATGGGTCATTATAGAAGGTTTATTGTTGGGGCCAGGAGGAGCATGTGTGCGAACGGCAGATTTGTGAAGAAATATCCTGCCAAAACACTTTGACCAAAGAGGCTGTTATTTCTAGATACATACAGGGTTTCTACATGTAAGTTCTAAGATATTTCAGGAAGGAAGGAAGGAAGGAAGATCTTAGTCATCAACTCTTGATATGTAAACGGGGTCATAACATGGGTAGGAGACCACCAAGCAATTCTGGGGTTGCCGTGCAAGATGCAGACAATGACAAGCCGCCTCTGAACATTTAGAATCATAGAATCATAGAATTGGAAGAGACCATACAGACAAGCTAGTCCACTCCCTGCTCAATGCAGGGTCAGCCTAAAGCATCCAGAATAAATATCTGTCCACTTACTTCCAGTGAGGGGAAGCTCACCACCTCTTCAGGCGGCCGATTCCACTGGCAAACTACTCTGGCTGTGAAAATTTGTCCCTGATATCCAGCCAATACCGTTCTACACGTAGTTTAAACCCATGACAGTGGTTCCTATCCTCTGCTGCTTCCCTGCTCTCCTCCAAGCGACATTTCAAAGACTTCAAGAGAACAATCATGTCCCTCCACAAGCTCTTCTCCAGGCTGAACCTTCCCCAGTCCCTGAACCTTTCCACATAGGGGTTGGTCCCCAGGCCCCAGATCATCCTTCTCTCCTTTGCACCCTCTCCATTTTGCCCACGTCCATGTCCGATCTCTTCCCTTGAAACCCTACAGTGTGGAACCTTCTACCATCACCACCACCCACAAGCAAGGGATTGTCTCTGGCATACCTACAGGCCTACAGACATAGCTTGGTTCGTACGCAACATCTACATAACAAAGAAGCAGCATCCTGACAGACCCTTCAGGCTTCATTGCTTCCCTCCTGCCTGTTTCGTGGGGCTGTTCTTGTGCTCATGCTTGGGTTTTAATGGTTTGTTGTGACAGTTTTTGATGTCGTTTCATTGTGCATGTTTTCTTTTGCAAGCCACCTACAGCAGGCTCTGCGGAAACGGGGCACACGAATTGTCTCAACGCAGGAACACAGTTAGACAGCACAGCAAGGGAGGATTTCATGAAAGCCCACAGTTTGCTGTTGCCCCTGGATCGCTGCACCATGGTTTGTACCATCCCTGCAACCAAGATGGCAAGCAATGGATTGAAAATTTGGGAAGGGAAAGAGTGCAAGCCATTAATTGTCAGCTCAGTGACCGTGGCAAAGTATGGTTTACTATGGAAGTGAAAAGTATTCAGAGAGGCGCCATGGCTCTGTGGTAGAGCATCTGTTTGGTACACAGAAGGTCCCAAGTCCAATGAGAGACTTCCACAGAAGACCATAAGAAATTGACCCCAGCCTTTTCAGCCCTGGCTCCTGCCTGGTAGAAGAGTCTAGAGCAGGGGTAGTCAAACTGTGGAAGAAGAAGAAGAAGAAGAAGAAGAAGAAGAAGAAGAAGAAGAAGAAGAAGAAGAAGAAGAAGAAGAAGAAGAAGAAGAAGAAGAAGAAGAAGAAGAAGAAGAGTTGGTTCTTATATGCCGCTTTTCTCTACCCAAAGGAGTCTCAAGCGGCTTACAATCGCCTTCCCTTCCTCTCCCCACCACAGCCACCCTGTGAGGGAGATGAGGCTGAGAGAGCCCTGAGATTACTGAAGAAGAAGAAGAGTTGAGAAAAGTGGTTCTTTCTCAGGTAGAGAAAAGTGGTTCTTATAAGCCACTTTTCTCTACCTGAAGGAGTCTTAAAGCGGCTTACAGTCGCCTTCACATTCCTCTCCCCACAACAGACACCCTGTGGGGTGGGTGAGGCTGAGAGAGTCCAGATATTACTGAAGAAGAAGAAGAGTTGGTTCTTATATGCCGCTTTTCTCTACCTGAAGGAGGCTCAAAGCGGCTTACAGTCGCCTTCCCATTCCTCTCCCCACAACAGACACCCTGTGGGGTGGGTGAGGCTGAGAGAGCCCTGATATCACTGCCCGGTCAGAACAGTTTTATCAGAGCCATGGCAAGCCCAAGGTCACCCAGCTGGCTGCATGTGGGGGAGTGCAGAATCGAACCCGGCATGCCAGATTAGAAGTCCGCGGTCCTGACCCCTACACCAAACTGGCTCACATGCTCACAAACCCCCACAGAGGGGCACTTCCTTCCTGGGGAAAGTTCCAAGTGCCCCAACACCAAAGGATAGCTTGGTCGTGGAGGGTGAATGGCTAATGAACATAACCCTATAGCTCCATTTGCAGTTAAGCCTGGCACTAATGCAGCCCTCTAACAGATGCAACCGCAATTTGTGAGTCATTTGCTACCCCATTACTGCTTAATGAAATCTAACATATCACATTAACAATATGGATAAACACTCCTTCCTGATACGTGGCATTTGGCTGTTTTCATTACCACAGTAATTAACACTTGAAATATTATTTCAATAAATATTTAAGGTGCTTCAGGAAATTGTGTGTGTGTGTGTGGGGGGGGAAGAATAAATAATTGGGTCACTGCTGTCACTACACAGAAACAAGAAAGAAAGAAAGAAAGAAAGAAAGAAAGAAAGAAAGAAAGAAAGAAAGAAAGAAAGAAAGAAAGAAAGAAAGAAAGAAAGAAAGAAAGAAAGAAAGAAAGAAAGAAAGAATAAGGAAGGAAGGAGGGAAGGAGGGAAGGAAGGAAGGAAGGAAGGAAGGAAGGAAGGAAGGAAGGAAGGAAGGAAGGAAGGAAGGAAGGAAGGAAGGAAGGAAGGAAGAAAGAAAGAAAGAAAGAATAAGGAAGGAGGGAGGGAGGGAGGGAGGGAGGGAGGAAGGAAGGAAGGAAGGAAGGAAGGAAGGAAGGAAGGAAGACCACATGCTAATTCTTTATCTTAGAGGCGCTCGTGATATGTTAATGTTACACTAACTACGATGCACAGCTTTAATTTATTGATTTGGAGGGGGAGACACAAATTTTTAGGTTGGAAAGGCCCATACTCAAGTACCCTTCTCCGTTGAAAAGGAAAGAGTCAAGTCATTGAATTTCCTTTGAAAGGCACTAAGAAAGGACCACGTTTGTTTAAGTTTAATAGCAGCCCTGAGTTGTGATTTTTAAATCTGGGGTTTTGTGGTGTTAATTCTTTTTATTTTGGCGCCTTACCTACGCTGCAAGCCTCCCTGAGTTCCGTTAGGAAGAAAGGCAGCTAATAAATGTTCCGAATAAACGGACATTAATGGCACAGTTAGATGTGTGTGGCACATGAATGCGCAAATATGAATGCGCAAATTGTACTCTAGTCCATTGCTGAAACCAAAACAACAGCACAGGTCTCATGTACGGTGGTAAAGTGGAAGCAGTAAGCAAAGAAAGGAAGGAAGGAAGGAAGGAAGGAAGGAAGGAAGGAAGGAAGGAAGGAAGGAAGGAAGGAAGGAAGGAAGGAAGAAGAAGAAAGAAAGAAAGAAAGAAAGAAAGAAAGAAAGAAAGAAAGAAAGAAAGAAAGAAAGAAAGAAAGAAAGAAAGAATCCACCAGCCTCAGATATATACAACTGAGCTGCATGATATTTCTAACGTCTTCTACAGAAGTGATATTTATCAGGTGTCTAATATCTTTTTTACAAGCATGTGGCGAAGTGTGGGGGGGGGCAGGGAGGAGGGGGATATCATGTACACCAAAGGGTGCTCTTTTTTCCCCCAATAAAAAGAGATCCAAACGCATCGAGCTGCATCTCATTCCATAATTGCTTGAAGTAATGCACAGATGTGGATAAAATGAAAGTCATCTACACCGGGTGGGGGTGCCTCTTAGCAGATTTCCATTCTGAATCACTCGACTATTCAAATTGCAGGAAAAGTGTGAAAGATATGTAATTTGACAGTGGAGAAAGGTACCGTCGTGCTCACAAGAGTTTAAGAAAAAAAACACATTTCCAAGGGTTTATCTTATCAACCACAATTCGAAGAGCTGGTGACTTTCCGTCTATTTCTCACCCTGATTTTCTTTCGGGGCAGGAGAGAGGCGACAACAGCCCTCAACGACAACAACAACAAAACCCTGTGTGTGTGTGTGTGTGTGCTTGCGTGTGTGCATGTGTGGTTAAATGCCATCTGCACCGCAATGTTCTAAACATTTGTTCCTTTTGATAAAAATGCAAATCTCGAGAGCTGTTGTATCAACATATAACAGCCAATGTCTGACACGGTGAATTATCACAGCTGGAATTAAATTGTCTTTGAACAGCTGCTGGCAAGAAGAGCTTTCATCAATGTTTGATTCAAATGGAGGAATGAAATGCTACAGAATGAAACATCATGTTGTCATTACAGATGGGGGTTTGTGTTCATTATCACAACTAACGCCGAAGTGAGTGCCAAAGCAATCTCCTCTTATCTAAGCAGTCTTGTTGGAGGGAGGGAGGGAGAGAGGGAGGGGGAGAGAGAAATGGCAGCCATTGTTTAAGGGGGGGGGGACGGACCCAATCTGTTCATAAGAATACTACGGACAACCTAACCACACTTTACTGGAACTATCCCCCCCCCCAAGTGATTGTTTTACGGCCACCGACAAGGAGCACTCTCTGCAAAAGGGGTCTGCTAGCTTTGATGTGAAATGCAAAATACAAGTCCAGCAACACTACAAAGATCGCGAGCATTTGCTTATTTATCCTCGCTAGAATCGGGGCTGTGAGTCCACAAGGTGCCACTGGACTTCCATTTTGTTCTGCCTGCGACACACTGACCCTTCTGGAAATCAGACGTGAAGCGGTCAACCCGTCTTTTTATTAACCATAGAAAGTGTCCGTCATGTTCATTTGGATGTTGCTCGCTACCCCCTAACCCAGGGGTAGTCAAACTGCGGCCCTCCAGATGTCCGTGGACTACAATTCCCAGGAGCCCCTGCCAGCGAATGCTGGCAGGGGCTTCTGGGAATTGTAGTCCATGGACATCTGGAGGGCCGCAGTTTGACTACCCCTGCCCTAACCTACCCTCCCAAATCCACAGTTAAGACATGCGCATAACAATGGACGCCAAAGGTTTCTTTGGCAAAGTGGCAGCAGCACCCAGAACTGATGTCACCATCTTCACGAAGAGAGCTTTAACTGGCTGGTGCTGGGGAAAGGGGGGGGGAGAGGAGGGCCATTCTTCGACAGCTGGCACACCCTTCTTCCTGTAACCCCAACCCCAGCCCTTTGAAGCAGGAGGCCAAATTTATCAACCCGGCTGACCCGGTCTGTCCCCATCAATTCAGATCTTGCGGCTTCTCCTTCAGCCAGCTGATTGAGCACTCCCCACTGTAAAGCAACGTCCTCATTTCCCACCCCGAAAACAAAACGCCACCACCAACTGTGCCGCTTCCCCCTTTGTTTTCCTAATGGTGTAAAGATCCCAAATTAAAAATGAAATGTTTGTCTCCGTGACCATAATTAGCGCATTAGCTCTTGATGACTGCTAACACTGTTTGCTTTAAAGATGTACACCTACTGCGTTTTCCATTTGTTTCCTTCTGGTTATATTATCATATATTCTGGTTATATCATTTGTTGCTGTTCTCCTGGACGTTTAGACAGACAGATAGCTGATAGATATGGATTTATTTCTACTTACATGCTATGAATGTAACAGGCTTACAGACAGCTAAATTGACTGACAATGGAGAGCTATCAGGTTATTTTCTCTCTCATTAAAGTCTTTATTTTGTGCTCCATAAAACACATACTGGGGGGGGGGACTGTAGCATTTCAACCATCATCTGTTGAAAGTCTAAAAAAAAATTCTCAAAGCAAAGAGCAGAATTGGAGAGCAGAAGGAGAGGTCATGCCCCCAAGACCCTTAACCCAACACCTACCTCGTTTGCAGTTAGAAATGCATGATTTGCTTCCGCCATGTTCATGTAGCTGTTATTGTTGCCAAACTGGAAGAAACAAACAAACAAAAAGGAACCGATGTTTTAATACATAAACAGCCCGTTGCAAAGGAATAGAAGGTTTTGAATATCAACAGAATGGCCATAGCAGCAGCAGCAGCATCAGGATAAATAAACCCCCAAGTGACAAGAACGGTTTCTAATATTAGTATAGCAAGAAAGTTCATGAGATCCTGGTTGAGAAAGCCTGCTCCAGAAGAACCTACTCCTATACTCATCCACAGCCCTGGAGAACCTCCTGTTACAAGGGTCTACTCCAACATAAATTGCAATTTTTTAAAAAATCTCATTTTTACTCCAAAGAAGAAGCAGAGCCCATTTTTCCTTATTTCTAGAAATACATTGTGCAGGGCATGTGCAAGTCCTCATTCTATGTAAAACGTTTGGGGGACACAATATTTTCTACAGTGAAAATTATCGCTAGCTGAAGCCCATGCGGAATGGAACGGCAACGTACGGTACAGGTGCATCTCTACCTTTGTTCCAAAGAGGTGTTGGCATTTAGTAAACTTTGGTTTCCAGGAACAGAAGTGTTGGTGCATGATGCTGCCAAGTGCAATGAGTAGCCAGAAGGATTTAGGTAAAACTGAACTCGCTCCAGCTTCCCGTGCAAGTTCAGTTCCCAGGATGAGGTTGACCTCAGCCTCAGTCGGAGTCCTGCTGTGAGTTATCGGAGACAATGCTGTCTTTGCTGGACCAATGGAAGACAACTTCCTGTGATTTACAGGGGAGGAACCAAGGCTCAATGGCAGAGCATCTGCTTTGTAGGCACAAGATCTCAGGTCCAGGACTGAAAAACCATAGTGGCAGTGACAAGATAATGCCAAAATATTGCACAGTGCCACTTAATCTTAATGCAAACTTCTTTGATGCCACGCTTGGAGAGCTCTTTGACCCAGGTCTGATAGGTCAACGAGTTGATAGGCCTGAAGAAGCTGGCAGGTACACAGACCCAGTAGCCAGGCTGCCTTTTTACTCCTGTCCGAGAATATCAGCCTCCATGCATGGCCACCCACCACCTTTGACTTCATATAGATAAGTGTGAAGTATTCCACAGCCAAATGCATTCTGCCCAATCACTGATCAAGATGAGAAGGCAGAGGTCTCAAGCCAGGGGAGCACAGAGGTGAACAGAGAAGAAAGGGAACCTACTCCTTCTGGCTGCAGGACAAAGGACACTAAGAAGGCTACAGTGCCATGGAGTTAAACCATAGCAACAGCAATTCAATGGTACCTGTAATAATCATCTAATGTACACTGAGTAGCCTTGAGCCCTGGAAAGGTGCCCTAGGTGGGCATGTCCACAGCTATGGTTCCCAACCCTATTCTGCAGGATTGTGCCCCTTCTGGGGTTTCTCAAAGCCTGATGACTGTTTCAGGGGTTTCTCAATGGTGAAAAAGCTGAAGAAGGGTGCCCTATGAAGAAGAAGTAGCAAGTCACCTTGTTAAGGTGGGGGTGTGTGTGTGGCAGGACGATCCAGCTATTGCAGACTAAATGGTCAGACAGGTTGTGCCAACAGCATGGCAGAATGGGGAAAATTTTAACCGTTCTTTCACCCTGGCACTTGGTCACCAGCCGTATGCCAAGACCAGGGCAAATTAAAGCCAGCGCTCACCCACAAATGGCCAGCCTGTCTCAGGCAAACTGCGGAGATTCAGATTTCCACAAATAAAGGAAGAAGAAGAAGAAGAAGAAGAAGAAGAAGAAGAAGAAGAAGAAGAAGAAGAAGAAGAAGAAGAAGAAGAAGAAGAGTTGGTTCTTATATGCCGCTTTTCCCTACCTGAAGGAGTCTCAAAGCGGCTTACATTCGCCTTCCCTTTCCTCTCCCCACAACAGACACCCTGTGGGGTGGGTGAGGCTGAGAGAGTGCTGATATTCCTGCTTGGTCAGAACAGTTTTATCTGCGCCGTGTCGAGCCCAAGGTCACCCAGCTGGCTGCATGTGGAGGAGGAGTGCAGAATCGAACCCGGCATGCCAGATTAAAAGTCCGCACTCCTAACCACTACACCAAACTGTCTCCCATGCAAGGGTTAAAATGTCACGAGCGCATGTCATCTCTTCAAACACCTACTCCACCCTCTGCAGTCATTTACCCACTCCCCCAAATCAAGGTTTCATGGTGACTTTTAACCCACATGCTGACTTTTAACATCCCATCTTACTACTCATTAGTTATTCAGGAGCTGCGAGGCTGACATGAGAAACTCTTTCTCGTGCCACTGAACTGAGAACAAAGTTGGATTTGCATCAGGAGCACTAATGGTTCTTAAAAGAGCTGTTCGCTCATAACCTGGCGGCAAAAACACACGCGCGCACTTAAGAAACGGGAGAACAAGACCACCGAAATTGAGCATCCATCAGCATGGACTTCTGAGCTACAAAGAGTCATTTCCCTAAAAAACATAGCTTTTAAACAAGAGCAGGTTGCCAGGCCTTATCATGGACGGCCGTGACCTTCTAGTTCTGCACTGGTCTCTCAGAGACCATGGCGACGAAAGAGGATTTCCATGCTCAGATTCCTCAGGGGAAGGCCTTGGCCTTTGTGCTTTCTTGTTGGACCTCCAGAGGGTTTCTGTGAGACAGGATGCTGGACTAGATGGAGCGTCGCTGGTCTGATCCAGCAGGGCTCTTCTTATGTTCTGGAACACCATGGTGGGTGCAGTTCTCTCAGAGCTCTCTCAGCCCTACCTATCTTGCAGGATGTCTGTTGCAGGGGGAGCAAGGGAAAGGTGTTGGTAGGCTGCATTGGATTAGATGGACCGTCACTGGTCTGATCCAGCAGGGCTCTTCTTATGTTCTGGAACACCATGGTGGGTGCAGTTCTCTCAGAGCTCTCTCAGCCCTACCTATCTTGCAGGATGTCTGTTGCAGGGGGAGCAAGGGAAAGGTGTTGGTAGGCTGCATTGGATTAGATGGACCGTCACTGGTCTGATCCAGCAGGGCTCTTCTTATGTTCTGGAACACCATGGTGGGTGCAGTTCTCTCAGAGCTCTCTCAGGCCCACCTAGCTTACAGGGTGTCTATTGCAGGGGGAGCAAGGGAAAAGTGTTGGTAGGCTGCATTGGGACTTCTTCAAGTAGTAAAAAACCAGCGCTTCATCTTCTTTATTTGAACTGGAAGCTAGGATCTACTCTTAGGAATATTTGAAATGTGTGGGTGAATTTTTCTCGCCCATCGCACACTGTAAAATGCCTCCTTAGAAAAGGGGCGAAGACCCAAGAGCAAACTCTAGTTTTGTTCTCAGAGGTTGCCCTAGCCTTATAGGTAAATGGCACACAGTGATCCACCCGTCATCATTAAAGACCCAAATTAAATTACTTTGGAGGTTTTAACTACTGCATCTTAATTATTCCACTAGAATTATTAGGTCTAATTAGGTGGCCAGGCCAATAATCACAATTCTCCAGCAAATGCAATGCCTGGGAAGGGCAGGAATCGAGTATTTACAAGTGTGTGTTTTTGCTCGGTTTTTAAACCCGCCATGCTCGCTCTCTGATTGAATGAAACGCCAGATTAAATTAACAGAGAGTGCGGAGTCTGGCTTCGTGGGAGGGAGTCCTGGGGAAAGTGGGACAGCCCCAACAATAAACCGCCTTTAATTTAAGAAGGAGATGCTGGACTTGTGCTACTTCAGCTAGATTGTCCCTAAAGAATCACGGCATTCTGTATCTTGCTCCTTTACACCAAACTAAGAAAGCAAGCACCAGAGGGGTATTTTTGGGGGGAGGGGAGATAGTTCAACTGAACATATTAGCATGTGCAGTGGACATGGCAAAATAGACATAAAATAACTATGTGCTCCCTTCGTAAAACTATAACCCCTTTCATGCCTTTCTTTCCCATGGATTCCTTTAACAATGGCTACTGCCTTTTTAACTGAATATTGCAGATGGTTTCTCTAGCAAGTTGTAAGACTCTGTGAGAAAAGCTCCAGGGCTGTAATTGCTGTTTTAGGCCTCCTGATCATAAATCATTGACCAGAGCATCTTTTCCGAAGAAAGGAAAGACACTGGGATCTTCTCTCTCGGTATGAGGCGCAGGAGTAGTGGTAGGTGAAACAGGAGCGATATATTTCTTACCAGCTCCACTGAAATACCAGAAATTGAGAGATTTAACTGTGTAGAGTTACTCCTGCCTAAGCCACCGATTCCAGTGGGTTTAGCTCCGCACAAGAATCCATTGTGAATGACCCGAGCTAACTGCATATCCGTACCCATCTTAGAATTCAAGGATTTAATATCTCAATTTCCCAGGTTAAACTCCGTTGCCAGTCGATAAGCTCAAGGAGTCAGCTTGCTAGCTCTACACCGGAAGTAAACTATCCTACAGAGTAGCTTTCCTGGACTACAAGACTTGGTCAAACTAAAACTCACCCAAGATCCACTGGAGTTACTGATAACTGGGGCTGCCAGCCCAATACCCAGGACCCACCCCACCCACCCTCAGCTGGCTGGTGGGGGGGCCTCATGGCAGCAGAGGGTGGTCTAGGCTGGCTTTGCCAACAATGGGATGATATCACCTCCAGTTGCGTTGCTAGTGACGTGGGAAACTCTGATATTTGGGCAAAGACGCTATGTTAAAGATGACTTCTTCCATATAGTTTTTGCCCAAATACCAGCGTGTCCTCAGTAAATCTTGTGGCATTGTTTACTTAGCAAAGGTATGCCCATGTATGCACATCTTAGTCCTTGCTGGAGCAGCCCAAAGTTTCATTATTTGGGGGGTGTTCAAGAGCACCGTGGTGACCTCTGGCACCTGGATCTGACCGAGCAGCTCAAGTTGCTAAACCATCATGCAGGCATGTCATCTAGCTCCCAGTGAGGATTATCACTTGAATTTCTTAATTGCTGTATCATGTATAAATGCATAAACACTTCCGCAAAGACGACTGTTGCAAACATTGAGAACGGCTTCCTCATTTATGCTGTTGCCCATCATCTTCAAAAAGTTTCTTCCAGTAGGGATATTAATCAGATCTCATATTACTCACACTTACATAAAATCCGCACACATCTTATTAGATGTAGCTTGATGGCCAAAGAGCGGATTTTTTCTTCGCCCCTACGCCAGCATATTCCTGCAAGGAGCGGTTTTTATGCTCCTCTATCTGAGATTACTGTAATATTTTCTCCCATGAATTTCAAGCAATATGATTATACCACAATTGGCCCGTAAGTAGCTTTCCTTAGACTCTCATATCAAATTTCACTCACTTAAGCGAAAATTGTGAATTTCAATCGGGAACATTATTTGGCTCAATTACACACTATCAAATTATTCTGAGTTATAAATGTAAAAAAAAATATTAATGTAGGAAGGGTGAAGCTCATGTAGGTATTTTGTAATAATAATGAAAGATTAGCCGAGACATTTTTAGGCTAAACATAACAGATGAATGTACTTACAAGAGCCTTAGTTCACTGCTGTAGCTATACCATAGGACTTCTTTTGCAAGCTTAACTGCTAGCTATATAATGAACACTCCAGAATGATCACATAGACCCTGGAGTTTCCTGCCAAAGGTATTCCCCATGCAAGACAGTGAGAATGGAGGATATATTTTTTGCAAAATGGGTCTTCACTAACAGGCAGATTCTTCAGATATAAGAACAGTTCATTGTTAGGTTACCCCTTGTTAGACTTGCAATCACCAAAATAATTTGTGAAATCAACACTGAAGAGTCATTCAGTCAGCATTTGCTGGCAGGGGCTCATGGGAATTGTAGACCATGGACATCTGGAGGACCACAGGTTGACTATCCCTGCTTTAAAGTATTAACCCAAGAACATTTCCTCCGTTGAGACAACTAGGATTGCCAGTTTCTGCAGACTTAGGGGAGAAATTTAGGAAATCTTGGTATCCTAGGGCTATGATGCTAAGAATGCTGGTGAGTGATATAAGGACGACAAAAAGCAACTGTAATAATGTGTCTCCCTGAAAATTTCTTCATTTGATTGTTACTGCTCCAATTTCTTCTCCATTCACTGCCAGCCTGGTGTTCCATTTACTCACTGCATTTCTGAATGATTATTATTAGTAGTATATAACATTAGTCGTTTTTAGTAGATGCTATAATGTACTTTTATGCATCATGGCAACTTCCCCCAAAACTGTTTCCAAGGTCCTCTTTGGAGAAGGGAGACAAACAAGTTATCACTTCCCAAAATAGCAAAACATTTACTGTTCAAGTCGCAAGGCAATTTGGATTGGTGGACGAGCATTTTGAGATTAATTAAAATGTCCACAATGACCCAAACGGCCTATATGATTTTTGCGAATGGTTCAGAGCATTTCCTTCCTGCACATCAGCCTCAAACCCAGTACGATGTCTCTAAATATTCTATTGCATTAGAAGCATCAATTCCGTAACCTCGCCTTGGTTCAGTTGTGTGTGTTGCTTCTTTCTTTGTAATCTCCCCCCTCCCTCCCCACCTTGCTAGCTTCCTCTTGGACAAAACCATACCTGCTGTGTTGGTGACAAAGGCGTATGGATTTTCTTTTTGTGTTAATTGAAGTCATGGGAGGATATCCCCAAGTTCCCTTGCTCTGCTTATACAGAAATCGGAACAGTCACTGGGTCTGATCATAGGTAAGGTTTGGAGTTCTATGACTGAGCCTCAGGGTTTTCTTGCTCTCCCACCACTGCAAAGGCCAATTCAGTTCATTCTTTCTTTCATGCGAACACCGATTAACCATTGCACGGAATCAGAGAGTTGGCTGTGCAGTCTTCTCCCAAGCTCAGTGCAGGAAACTCAGAGCTAAAACAGAAACTCAGACAGAAGAAGAAGAGTTGGTACTTATATGCCACTTTTCTCTACTTGGAGGCTCGAAGCGGCTTATAATTGCCTTCCCTTTCCTCTCCCCACAACAGACACCCTGTGAGGTGGGTGAGGCTGACAGAGCCGTGATATTACTGAAGACAACGAAGAAGAAGAGTTGGTTCTTAGATGCTGCTTTTCTCTACTGAAGGAGTCTCAAAGCGGCTTACAGTTGCCTTCCCTTTCCTCTCCCTGCAACAGACACCCTGTGAGGGAGGTAAGGCTGAGAGAGCCCTAATATGACTGCTCAGTCAGAACAGCTTTATCAGTGCTGTGTCGAGCCTAAGGTCACCCAGCTGGCTGCCTGTGGAGGAGCAGGGAATGAAATCTGGCTTGCCACATTAGAATGGGGCAGCACCATGATTATGGAACAAGCTCCCCAGGGCCTGGTATCACTACTAGAAATCTTTAGGAGGGATTAGAAGACAGTTTTATTTAGGACTGCCTGTGATCAACGCAGCCCTCAATTGTGATTGGTTTTTATGTAATCTGGTTTATGTATTTGATTGACATTGTAATCCATCGGGAGCTCTGTAAGGAAGTAGAGCATTGAATGGATGGATGGATGGATGGATGGATGGATGGATGGATGGATGGATGGATGGATGGATGGATGGATGGATGGAAGGATGGATGGATGGATGGACGGATGGAAGGACGGATGGATGATGGAAGGATGGAAGGATGGATGGATGGATGGAAGAAATGTCTACCCTCCCATCACTTAGGCCTATTAGATCTAGTTTCTCCTTCTGAAGCAGCAGATAACAAATTCTTTTTGCATATATGAAGTGTGCAAAATGCATCCTATCGCCACCAGTTAATTTCCAAGCTAAATCCATGCAGCTCATCTGAACGAATATAACTCCTCCCCCCCTCAACATTGGATTTGCAATCCAGCTTCAAAATAGGGTTTGGAATTTCAGTTTGAAGGGACACACAATGCTTGAGAGGAGAGGAACACAGAGTGGACAAAGCCCAAGAGTCAAGTCGTAGACCATTGAAGAATAGTTCTGCATTCTCTGGGAGCCAACTCATTCATTCCGTGGCAGAGGCACCCAAAAGGGGGTCCACCAAATGTTTGGCAGTGGGAAGGGGTCAGCGGGTGCTTCTGCCCAGAATGATTCTACTTGGCCATTAGACATTATATTGACTGCAGACTTTCAAAAAAATGTTCCATGCCACAAAGATCTTCAGTGTGCGGCTGAAGGTAAGCTGTGGCAGCCATTTTTGCAGCGGGCTTTATCTACCAGGGCAGAAATTTAAGGCTAACCCCATTATGCTGTGTCCGGGATTTGTGAGTCCATGGACATCTGCAGTGCCACAATTTGACCACCCCTGACCTAGTCCAACCCCCCTGTTCAAGGCAGGCTTAGCCTAAAGCAGGGGTAGTCAAACTGCGGCCCTCCAGATGTCCATGGACTACAATTCCCAGAAGCCCATGCCAGCATTTGCTGGCAGGGGCTTCTGGGAATTGTGTTCCATGGACCTCTGGAGGGCCGCAGTTTGACTACCGCTGGCCTAAAGCATCCATGATAAGTAATTGTGTAACATGAAGGATTTCTGGAGAACCCCTGCCAGTCTGAATCAAGATGCTGTAGCTAGACTGCTAGTTGGGACTGCAGGACAGACCTTGATGGACCCAGGGTCTGTTGCAGGACAAAGTAGCTTCATGGGTTCACCCAGGAAACAGAAAGCCCGAAGTAGCAGGACAATTCAAGCATTCCCGCATTCCAACTTTATGTCTGTTTGAGAAGGACTTTCGGCATTTATTAACTACTAACCGTCGCTTATTTTATCCCTCACATATCTCCTTCCTCCTAACGTCCGGCTTGGGAGAAGGTGGGCCCTCTGCGGTCATGAACCTCGGAAATCAGAGTCATAACACTGAGAGCTGTTTCTCCACACCGTTCTCTTTCTCCTTAGCGTCCCTCTGTGAACACTTTCCTTCTGAGTCCGGCTTGTCACAACAAAAACAATAATTCCGATTCCGTCACAGGCTTGTTTCAGTCAGGTTCCCAAGACCGGTATTTTACAAGCAACATCGAGGTGCTGGGAAATGTCCAAAACGGCGGGAGTTGCTGACGTTGCTAGTAAATAAGCAGAGCCTTGTTCGAAGTCGAATTTTGCATGAGCCCCAAAAAATAAAAATAAAACCACGTATGAACATCCCAGCCATGAGCAGAAAGCTTTTATAGTTTTCGGAATAGCAAATGTATCAACGTTATTGATGTCGAGAGAAACAGGGAGGAAAATCACGTTCTAATACCTCTTCAACACCAGGATCGACATTATTCCCCTACTACCAACAGAAATACTGCAAGAATTCAAAGATTATCACATAACCTTGCATGCACGATTACTGGCAAATGGGTGTCGTTCCCTGCAAGGCTGCTTCTGGAGCAGGCCTAGCTAATGCCCAGACTCCACCCACGTGGTTCATCCTCAAACTGTTTACACAGCATGCAAGCAGCACCCAATCCCGTGGGTAAACATAGGCTGGGAGTGAACTATGCCGCCAGAAGAATTTGCATATATACAATGCCCCTCCCCTAAGGACCCTAAGATCGTCCAATAGGAATAAATTGGTGGTCCTCAGCCCCAAAGAAGTATGCCTGGCCTCAACTAGGGCCAGGGCCTTTTCAGGCCTGGTCCCAGCCTGGTAGAATGAGCTCCCCAAAGAGCCAAGAGCCCTAATGTAACTAACCCAGTTCCGTAGGGCCTGCAACATGGAGCTCTTCCGCCTGGCGTTTAGCTGGGGCCAATGGACATTGAGATGACCTGATTAAAAATCATCTGGGCGTTCTACATATACGTCCCCCCTTGAAATGTCAAGGATTGTTCTGGTCCATTCATACAGCTGTACATTTTACTGTTTTAATACATCTTAACAATTGCTTATATATACTCGAGTATAAGCCGACCCGAATATAACCCGAGGCAACTAATTTTACCACAAAAAACTAAGAAAACTTATTGACTCTAGTATAAGCCTAGGGTGGGAAATGCAGCAGCTACTGGTAAATTTCAAATATAAAAATAGGTATCAATACAATTACATTAATTGAGGCGTCAGTAGGTTAAATGTTTTTGAATATTTATTTCAAAGAAAAACAGTAAACTTGCTCTGCAGTGAAAAAGAAGGTCAACTTATACTCACTCGAGTATAAACCAAGGGGGGGCTTTTTCAACTTTAAAAATGTGCTGAAAGGGTCACCTTATACTTGAGTATATACGGTATTTATTGTGCTGTTTTATGCTATGTTGGAAACCGCTCTGAGCCAGCCATGTCGCAAGGGGTGGGATGGATGGATGGATGGATGGGAGGGAGGGAGGGAGAGAGGGAGGAGGGAGAGGCGGACAGACGGACGGACGGATAGATAAATATCCACACTATTTTTTTTTAATTTATGGGATTCATAGTCTGCTTAATCTTTGGGAACTCAGAGCAGAATACTAGGGACAAATGCCAGGAGATTAGGTAGACAGTGATGCTATTTGCAGAGGATGTGATGTCACTTCCGGTTGATGTTAAGCTCCCTCCCCCTTCTCCTGGACATTCCTAGAGCATCATTATGCTGAGACCACTTTAAACCCTTCTCAGTTCTTCAGGGATGGGAAACTGGGCCCAAGAGCGGGAATTTCCCCACCCCAGGTGGGTAAACAGGAGACCTAATTCAAACTAGCATGGGAGTTATCTCAGGAGTCATGCCTTTTGCACAGAGAAGGTGGGACAAGACACACATTGTTATAGGAGGGTGCAGCGTTTAAGAGCAGCAAACTCTAACCTGGAGAACTGGGTTTGCTTCCCCACTCCTCCACATGAAGCCTGCTAGGTGAACTTAGGCTAGTTACAGTTCTCTCAGAGCTCTCTTCCAGCCCCACCTGCCTCACAGGACATCTGTTGTGGGGGAGGGGGGAGGCAGGTGATCATAAGCTGCTCAGATAGCAAAAATATGGGGTATAAAACCCAAGACTACTTCTTCTTAAGCTCAAAAATGGGGTTTCTGTGTTTTGGTTATAAGCTCCAAGACAGGACCAAAGCAGCTGAATATCATTTTCAATTTAGGTCTGGTCTGAAACCAGCCTTAATGAAAGAGAGAGTGGGCTGTGGGATTAGGGCCACCAGCTCTGGGTTGGGATATTCATGGAGATTTGGAGGGGTAGAAGCTAGGGAAGAATCTCAGCATAGACTCTGATATCCATCATCTGGGCATCACCTGTAATTCCAGGATGGCTCCAGACTCTACCTGGAAGTTGACACCCTATGCAGAGTACAGCTGGAAAGAAGAACCCAACCTTAAGCAGGCTGGATGACAAAAATCCACATCAAAATAGAAATGACTACCCAAATCTTTAGAGCCTAACTTGGAGGGGCCATTGTTTCTTCTGGCTTCCAGACATAAACACCCCCCCACACACACACACACACACACACAACTGTATACCACATTCAACATCACCGCTCTCCAGAATTTATTGTCATTTGTGGGGAAAAAATTCCCTTACCAGACAGATCTTAACGTGGAGTATTTCAAGAGATCCTGTCAGAGGCAGGATTAATGGGGAACAAGCAGAATGATATACGAAAGAGTTTAAGTTTTAAAGTAAAGCATCTGGCTTCTATCAAGTTGACACTTCCCGATAAGACACTGCCTTATAACAGGTTCTAAGCTAGCAATAATAATAATAATAATTTTTGATTGGCACCTCCTTTCTCCTAACTACTGTTTGGCACGGCCCCAGAAAGCGGGGTGAGCAGCAAACTCTTATGAAAGACATCTTTGTATTGTTCAATATTTACACAATGTGGGTTTTATTTCATAAATGCGAGAGCCGGCAGGAAGGGGAGAGCCTTCTAAGCTGTTTGACTCAGAAAAGGGTTTCCGCCACTTTTCCTGACACACATCCCCCCCCCTCCCAAAACTGTTTTAATAGAGGCAGGTGACAATTCTGTTCAGCAATGTTCACACTGCAGCTAAATAAGCTCTTGGGGAAGGGGCATGGGGGGGTGGGGAGAACCTGCCCCATCATTGCTTTTGTGCAGCTGCTAGAGATTTCGATCTCTGGTCCATTTGCATATTTCTGAATATTCTCTTTCAGGTCCCTGTTTTTTTCTTTTTTTCTTTTTTCCCTGAGCAAAATCAATTTTCTGTGGGACAAAAAAAAAGTAAGATTTGGTCTAATGATTTTAAGCTTTTAAATAAACATGAACCGGACCCGGTATGAAGAGGTCCCCTCCCTCCCTCCGTCTCCTTTCAAGGAAAAAAAGGACTCTTGTTGTTTGAACACAAAAGATCTCCTTGCTTCCATGGATATCAATTGTCAGTGACACATTTTGAACACGCAAAGGAAACAATGCGCCGGGCTGAGGGGACCGCAACCCAAAGGAAGACCCCCCCCTCCCAAGACCTAATTATGGAGCCACAAATAGAGACGGATACTACATTTAATTACACCGAAACAGAATGTGCCGAAGTCAATATTTACAGACGCAAAAGTGTAAGAAACCCACCGGCTATGATATAACATGTTTACAACCGTCTTTGCGTCTGCGCACAAAACCAGGAGTCATATATATATATTCTTCCACATACAAAGAAGAAGTGATGGGAAACGAAACACTCGTTTTACAAAAAGCCAAGGCAATGGTGAATTTTTGCCGTTTTTCTTGTTTGGCTAATAATTACTGTTTGGACAACTGTTAAGTAACTACATTACCTACCGGTTGTTCAAGCTGTACAATTTTGAGGGGGTGGGGGGAGGTTTGGTGCTGGGGTGGGGGAATGCACTGCCAAAGAATGACTCATCCATCAGTCTATTATTCGCTACAGGGCTGACTGTATTAAACAAATCACTCTCCCTGCTGTTGAGGAATACAAGCTATATACGGTGCAGAGGTTATTGTCTAATTTAAATTTTGGCTGGGTTCCCAGTTGCTGTACAAGGCTCCAATTTGTGGAAAGGTTGCTCTCCGCTCCTGCCAGAAAACAGAAAATGGTCTTGGGTGCCCTCCAGAAAAACGTCTGCAAAATGCCAATCAGCGAGTCACCAAAGATTAACAGTATGACTGTACCAAATTAATTTAAATTATAGAAACATGTGGCTGGAATGTTTGCATTGCACTTAGAAACACCTGGTTTGGGGCTTTTAAAACACACACACACACACACCCCCAAACGAAGTTGTTTTAGCTGCATGCTATAATTCACGAAAAGTGCAGAATTCGGCTGCACAAAATAAAATGGGCTAACGAATCACTTAGTACCTACCAAGCTGGTGTGGCACCAAGTCAAAGGCTGCCATTGTAGAAAGATACAAATGGAATGCCTTTAATAAAAACAAAAATGAAGCACAATAACGGGAGGGGACTCAAATAACTCATGATTACTTTGGTTTCTTTCCATCAAATAAGATGAAAATGCTTAATCTGCATAATTCGGATCTGGGGCGGGGGGGGGGAGGGAGAAAGAAAAGAAATTCTTTACGCTCCACCGCACAAATCCCAAATTGTGTGCGCTTTTTAAATAAGCTAGCTGGGCCCCCTCTCCCCCCCTCCCCTTTTCCTAACCTCGAAAGTTTCTGACTTGCTTTCTTCTGAAATATTTTATAAAATTCGCTCCCTGTCAACTCTTTCCGCACAGAAACATGAAATATGAAAGAAGCTCGGGGAAAGTATTCAGGGATAAAAATTTACACGCTTGCAGTCGTATATTTTATACTTCTTTCGTGACACTTCCCCATTATTTTTTACAGGGAGGCAATATATATGTGACCACGTCATGAAACATTAAAAAAAAAATTCCAACAGTAAGCCTAGCAATATTGGGCATTAGCAGATGCAGTATTTCAACTTTTCCAAAAAAAGGGGGGCGAGGGGGGAAAAGGTGTCCTGTGTTTCTCTCCACTGCTTTCCTATTATTGCCCGGCTAATGGAAATACATCAAACAAATGTTCTACAAGAACCGTATATATTAAGGTTGACCTATCCATCGAGGAGGAATGAGAACAACGGCGCTCACTTTTACCCCAAATATGACACTGATAAATGGAGCCGTGAGGTTCCATCACGCACTTTCGGCAACCTGGGCTGCAAGCCCAACGTGTGATTCTTATACGGGCAATTTTCTTCATTCATCTTCATTAGGCGGCCCCTTTGCACGCTTCTGAACGTCCCTGTCAGACTCAAAGCATTTTTTTTGTGTAGGGGAAGGGGGGAGGAAGAAAGCGTGTACATCCTTAACGGTAAAGTCTAAAAATCTTGCCCTCTTTTGGGAAAAGGAACCCAACTTAAAATAAAAGGAGACGGGTAACCGTGTAAGTCCGTCTGCAGAAGAAGAAAAGGCAGAGAATCCACGAGCCCCGTAAAGACGAACAAAAATTGTGTCAGGGGAGGAGCTTTCCCGCTGCGTCTGAAGAAGGGAGTGGTGACTCCAGAAAGCTCCTCCCCGGCCACAATCAAAATAGAAGGATGGTTTTGTCTTCTGTGGGAAAATGACTGACATCACAAACTCACACAGGTATTGTCTCGTACACAAAAACACACCCAGGAAGTTGTGCGGCACATTAAAGTTTAACGAATCGGAGCTGGAAGCCTAATCTTTTGAGATGTATCAGGAATATACCTGTATCAATCAATTCATTTATTTATATAGGAATTTGTACCATGCACCTTCATCCGAAGGTCCTGACTCCCTAGGCAGCTCATAAGAACACAGAATGATCTAAAACGGGGGTCATCAACCCCCGGGCCACGGGCCACTGTTGGGCCACGAAAGCCTCAGCAGAAGGCCACAGGAGCCGTGACTCCCTCTCCCCCCCCCACAGCGAGAAGCTCGCCAGGTGTCATAGAGACCATCCCCCAGACATTTCCTCCAGGGGAAATGATCTCTGTCGCCTGGAGATGAGCAAATACTCCAGGCCTCACCTGGAGACTGGCAACGATCACTGCCCTGTTCGAAACAACTGCTCAGGGCAATATGGCCTAACCTTTCCCGCTCAGGAATGGGCAACTCTGTGTTCAAAAGAGTACACAGCGGGCACTGTGGAAATGCCTTCTATTTCCCTTATCCAATCACCATTTCTAGTGAGCCGGAACCAGCGGTTTTAGCATTCTTAATCGAACGCAATGCGAGTTTCATAACGTTCGGAGATTTACGTGACGTCCCCGTTATTTTCCTTTCGCACTGCCCCCGTCATAATGGTGGGTGATTTGATTATTCTGTATTAACTAAGAGGGATAACAATTCGATATTAAAGAGCTATTATGTTGGAGAAGGAGGGGAAGAACTCACAGGAGCCTCCAAGAATAGAACCTTCTCTAAAAATAAACAAAAATTAACTCTCCCTCGCCCCACCCAGAAAAGAAGAAAGTAAACCCTGTTTTGACATGAAGATGCCCCTGGATTCCATGAACAGCCATCAAGCAAAAGAGACCCCCTGCACATATATTTTTGGAAGAGATCTGATCTCACCTTACTGGATCTCACTCCTCCACCATCCATTTTCTAGTTCAAAAATGTGTAGCCCTAATAACATATTGATTAAATATCCAGACAAGTCTCTCTTTCAGTTCTTTATACCATTATTGACACAGGTCCCAATTTGCCCACCAGTGAGTGAATCCCTGGTTCACCGTACCTCTAGTTAGGACTTATCTGCATGTTTTCTGCTTAAAGATAGTATGTGTATATCAAAGTCCACAGTATGTTTTATTTTGAAATTTTGGGGAAGTGACATCAAGGGCTCAGAAGAGGGAAGGGGGGAGTTGGTTCTTATATGCCACTTTTCTCTACCCGAAGGAGCTTCAAAGCAACTTACAGTCGCCTTCCCTTTCCTCTCCCCACAACAGACACCCTGTGAGGGAGGTGAGGCTGAGAGAGCCCTGATATTCCTGCTTGGTCAGAACAGCTTTATCAGTGCTGTGACTAGCCCAAGGTCACCCAGCTGGCTGCATGTGAGGGAGTGCGGAATCGAACCCGGCTCGCCAGATTAGAAGTCCACACTCCTAACCACTACACCAAACTGGCTCTCTGGATGGGGAGGAGAGAAGGGAAAGGAAAGGAAAGGTGAAAAATGACTTCCTTCCAGGACCTTAATTCTAATTTTTATTTCTGATGGTCAACCTGGGAATGGGGGAGGGGATCAGATGGGCGGGAACCCCTTTTATACCAGATATATTCTTTTAAAAGAAGGAATGAAATGCATTTGACGGCGAGTGTTTAAAAATACTGCCTCAGCCACCCTTGGCTCCTTCGAAACGCTTTCTAAGAACTCGGTAAGCCAATTTGCAACCTTTGATCATTACAGTTTCTACATATTCATCTCTCCGGTCTTTTTTCTGCAGCCTGCGCTTCCACCCTCTACAGAGCTTGTCAACACAGCAAGCTCTGTTTGGAACGGCACAGACCGAATCAAGAAACAAGGCGATACGGAGAAGTACAGAATTCGTTTCTCCGAATTCCACCTTTAAAAAAAAGGGGGAAAGTTCGGCATCAGAAGATATTGATGTTTCCGAAAGTGATTCTGAGTGGTGTGGAAGCAGACACTTGCTTGAAAGGAGGATAATTACTTACAGTGCACTCAAAGCCTCTGCCACCTTTGATACAGCATCGCTACAGGATATGAACAGACGCTGGGTGATTTTTTACTGTTTTGAAGGCCACGCACCCACACATGTACTGCTTTTAATACAAGGCTGATGGTT
The DNA here is from genome assembly GCF_049243985.1 of Paroedura picta. NCBI lineage: Eukaryota > Metazoa > Chordata > Lepidosauria > Squamata > Gekkonidae > Paroedura > Paroedura picta. The sequence continues at coordinate 35,960,612 of NC_135382.1, forward strand.
TCCATATTTCCCAAGCTTTTGCATTACCTATTCAACCGCAATGATCGCACGGCCCCCATTCTTAAAAGAAATTATTCCCCAAGTAAATTCAGATTTGGAGTGATGCTCTACGAAATGGTCGGGCCAGAATTGACAATGCAAGCGGACTTTTCAGGAAGAACGCCACACATAGAAGCTGGCATGAATCAAGCTATCCTGCGTGGGGAATTTTCTTCCCTGTCGATAGATTCGAGTGAGTAGCCGTGTTGGTCTGAAGTCACACAACAACATTTGAGTCCAATAGCACCTTTGTTGGTCTTGAAGGTGCTATTGGACTCACATTTTGTTGTCTTCCCTACCAAGTTATTGCAAACCCCATGTTGAAATTTCCCTTGCATTAATCACATATGGAAACGAAAATAAGAAATCCACAGTTTAGTGTGCTAAGGGTGGTTCTTCCCCATTTGTTGAGCTGGCCAGAGCAACACCGTAAGATCTTTATCCATTTCTGGTTCCGGTTACAGAAGCAACTCAATTGCCAGTTCCATGTTGCTTGACTCCGTGCTGCTTTGATAATGTCTGATCTAGGTTGGATGAATCACGTGGTTCTCTGGCAGTTCTCCAGTGCATTTACAACAGAAATCATGACCCACGATTCCTCCACCATGTCCTAATTGACAAGACTATTCCACACACCGAGGAGAAAAGGTAACAGTTCGCTCCTTAATTTGACAGTTCGGTTCCTTTGGATTAAACTTCTTCATGCCTGTTCAATTCTAGCCCAAAGAACTGAACGCGTCGTCTGGAAAGTACCCAGGCTCAGGTTTTAATGGGCTACGAAGGAAAGGAAGTTCCACAATTGTTAGACAAGCACAAAGAGACAAATAAGTGGGTTCTAGATCAATTCGAGGCTGAATTCCTCCTAGGAGGAGGAGGAGGAGGAGGAGGAGGAGGAGGAGGAGGAGGAGGAAGAAGAAGAAGAAGAAGAAGAAGATGATGATGATGACGATGACGATGATGATTGATTTATTCCCTGCCACTCCCAAAGCCGGCTCATGGCGAGTTACAATGGTCCTTCATAACCCCCCCCCCCGATAAAACCTCATTAAAAACAGGATGTCCAACAATAAACAAAGAACCACAGATGGCGAAACCTAACCTCCTACCAATATCTAATCACGTGGGCTAGGAGGGGGCCATTGATGTTACATGGCCCAGTGCTAGAAAACAATAGCACTAGCGCTCGAAGAGGCACCCAGAGGGCACCCAAAATGACACCGGAGGTGATCATGACTAGATGTCATTCATTGAAAAGCCAGCAATGCCAGGAAAAGAGGATGATCCACCATGGGATAGACTGACTCAATAGAGGGAAGCCATCCATGGCCTTTAGTTTGCAAGACCTGAGCGAGGTTGTCAATGAAAGGACATGTTGGAGGCTCTCACTTCATACGGTTGCCATGTTGGAAGTGATCTGATGGCACGTAACACACATAAGACACCTAAGCACTCTGCCACTGCATGTACGCCTTTCTGTTCAAGCGTAACACTGTGAACGGTACACACAAGAAAGCCCCCTTGATGAACTTCTTCAGTTGGGAGGAAATCTGAGAAGGAGACAGCTCTGCAGTCCACAGAGGTCTCCAATTCTTCTCTCTTCTCCAACGTTGTTTATTTCACTTACGGCATTATCCCAAAAGCACGGAGACACTTCCAATGAGAATGCGGCAATACTTATCTCAGAACTTTCAGGAGAGGTTATCACTACCGGTTAATGGGTTTATGTTGGGAGAAGACATGATTAGAATAGGGTTACCTGCAGTGACCTGTATTCCGCATTGTACGGTGGAAAACATAACAGCCAGATTGTTATCAGCTATCAGCAGGAAATTTGTATACCTCCGTTCATCTGCTTGAGGCGTGAAACACAGACACAGGACAGTAAGCCCACATCATTCAAGTGTGTTTGCTCTACTGTGTTTCACACAGGAACATTTGGGCAAACGTCACACACTCAACACACAAATTATAAAGTGTGATAAAAACCAGAAGCTAATATCCATTACCTCCAAAACAGTGTCCTTTTTCTTCCTTTTATTTTGATTTTATACCACTCTTCTTTCCCCAATTAAGACCCAGAGTAGATTACAACACTGGCCTTCCCTCCTCTCCTTTATCTGCACAACAACCACCCTACAAAGTAAAAGGGAGTCCAGGGGCGCCTAGCAGACCAACAGGATTCCATAGCTGGGTTCTCCATCTTTGGACATTTTTAAAGAGAGGCTGGAGAGCCATCTGACAGAGAGGCTGACTCTGTGAAGGCTCAAGGGGGTGTCAGGTTAGTGTGGATGAGTGACAGGGTTGAGCGTGTCCTGCGTAGAGCAGGGGGTTGGACTAGATGACCCAGGAGGTCCCTTCCAACTCTATTATTCTATGATTCTGTGATTCCAGACCCAACACAGAGGCTGGCAACCCTTCTTCGGAGACCTGCTTAAGTTTGGCTGACTACAAAATAAGACCACAAAAGCAGTAACATAAGAATGACTGGGATGAAAACGAGGTAGAATCATGCTGAAGCAACGAAAATCCCATCAAGTAGTGTTCAGCAGCCTAAAAATGAGCGACAATAAAAACAACATAAGAAGATACACTCTTCTTCCTTGACCGCCAACCCTACATGGCAGATAATTTGTCTAAATAAATAAACCTTGCAAGCCCTTCAAGACAGAGGGTTTATTTTCGCTTGCATTCCTCTTTAAATTACCACGCGTGTGTGGTTGTTGCTTTATGAATTCTAACACATGAATAGGCTTGCCTTCTTCTAACACTTGCATACGCATGGATACGTTTGGTATGGGCTTTGTGCCACCGATTCTGCTAGTTCGTATTCCGACGTATTCCTTATCTGCACAGCTCCCTTACAAAAGAGTCTGCCATCACAGAAGTATTTCTTCCCCGGCCAATGAATCTCGGAAGCCGGAACAAGAGACACGGTTACACGCTCGCTTGGGAGGTACGAGCGTGCGGAGAAACAGCATTCAGAGAGAATAATATAATTAGGGTTCCATTTCAAGAATTTCAAGGCGCAGTTAACCTTAGCCAACTGCGCTGAAACCTTTTAATTAGCATGTTATCTTTGGTGAAATTAATACCTTGTCGCTCACACGTTATCTTCAAATTAAGAAGTTTTACTATCTAAGCTGCATTAATTAACCGACAGGCTCTAAAAGAGCAATCGACGGAATCCAAGAGATGTAAAGTCGCTTCCCCTCCCCTTCCCCCAGCAACAAAAATGGTTTAATCTATAAAATCCAAGATTTGGGGTTACCAGGCAGGTTGTTTTATTTTGAAGCACTTACAGTGCGTTGGGGACCTTAATTCACCTCATACCAAGTATACAATTCTCTGAAATTTGTCCTTAAAAAAAAAAAAAGCCTGTATTCTAGATCTATGGCAAAGACAGATGGCAGCACCTTGGCTGATTCTGCATTTATTTTGTTTATTCCGGTGTGGATCCTGCTGAATTCAGATGGATTTGAACTCAAGTCTATCTCTATTGAAACAGAAAGTGTTCTGCACTCAATTGCAGAAGGTCAGAACCGGGGGGGGGGGGGACCCAAGTGCAGCAGGAATCTCTTTCTTTTCTTGAACGGGGGGGGGGGGGCGGGTTGGGGAGGATTGGAGACAGCAGAGGAGGGGGAAAAAACCAAGAGGCAAATCTCTGCTGAGAGAAGTTAGGGCTTCTGGAGCACAGTCACTTTAAGGGAAGCCTTGCAACTGGAGAGACTGATGCCCTGGCCAATCAGGGAAGACTTCCTTACTACAGCATTCGAGGCACAAGGCAGAGTTATTTCGCAAAGACCACAGATCTGCACATTTACTCATGGTGGTTTTTGAAATATTGAGGCTTATATCCACTCCAGGATATCATGAGGGAAAGGTAGGGTCACCGCAAATCCATCATGTTTGTTGCAGAGGGAAAATTTAAAGCACCCAAAATCAAAATGGAAATCTAATTCAGTGTAGACTGCAGGGATTTAGTCAACCTGGGACTGGGTAAAAAGCCCCGTGCAGACTACATCTTGATAATAATTTTCAGAAAAATCAGGATCGAAGAGCTGAATTTGGAAGCTTCAAAGGTGGGGACATGAGTTCCCAGGGGGGCCTGTCGATCCCCTGGAATTATGGCTGTTTTGGGGGGTGAACTCCATAGCATTCTACGCTACTGAGGTCCCTCCCCAGTCCCAATCCTGCCCACTCCTGGCTTCACCCCCAAAGTCTCCAGATACAAAGCTACAATCAGGGGTCATTTTATTTTGAGGGGAGAGTTCAGTCCCCCGACAGTTGGAACAACTCTACAAGTTCACTTTATTTTACATCGTCTTTTCAGTTTGGGCTGCCTGAAGGTCACCAAGTTCGATCGAAACAGCTTTTCCGCCAGTGGGAACTGAAGGAAGGTGGTCTCCTTGGATCAACAAGAAGGCTGCACTGGGGATCTTGGGACTGGCATGGACAAACGTCACAGGTGGAGAGGGCTACAGTAAAGAGGGAATCAGGTGAGATGGAGTGAAAAAAGCTGGTTGGATTCAACCCACCCTATTGTGGCTCTTTTGCTTAGCAAGCTGCTCCGACATGCTGGATCTTGCTATGCAAACTCACCCTCCACTGGGTGTTTTGTTTCCAAAGCACAGGCAAATACTCTGGATGACAGCAATACAATGAGATATCAACAAACCACTGGCCGGAAAGAAAATGGCCAATGCAGGGAGCTCAGAAACTTGTTCAACCAATTTGAAGCGGAGGAGGGTCCATGGCTCAGCATGCAGAAGGTCTCAGGTTCAATCCCCAGCATCTCCAGCATAAATCATAGAATCATAGAATCATAGAGTTGGAAGGGGCCATACAGGCCATCTAGTCCAACCCCCTGCTCAACGCAGGATCAGCCCTAAGCATCCTAAAGCATCCAAGATAGATCAAGAGCTGGCTTTTTGTACTCTCTTTTTCCTTCCCCACAGGAGTCTCAAATCAGCTTACAATCACCTATCCCTCCTCTCCCTGCACCAGATGCCCTGGGAGTTAGGTGAGGCTGAGAGAGCTCTGAGAGAACTGTAATCATCCCAAGGTCACCCAGCTGGCTGCAGGTGAAAGAGTGGGGAATGAAACCTGGTTTCCAGATTTCCACTATATACAGCTGGCTCTGGCAGTAGTTGATTTAAAACTGAAAAGCCGCTGCCAGTTGAGTCGACAATACCGACTGTTAGCAACCAAAAATCTTTGGTTCAGTATAAAGCAGCTCTGCATGTTTTGAGCTTTCTCCTCAAGCATGCCAGGTCTCGGTGGCCATGGTTATTTTTATTTTATTTTATTTTGCATTCACGTATGGGAACCCCCTCTCCTCTCGAGTGGCAAAGGTCAGACTCAGGTCTCCCGTGTCAGTGAGAAATCCAGGGCGTGCCTACGCCTCTCTCGGGTAGAACGAACACCACGAACGCTTCCGTTCAGTGCAGCGAAGACTCAAGACTCTTGTCACTGATATAGTCATTTAAACTACTCCCCGAGCTCATTCACAACATGATTATAGGCCCCAGGCAGCAAGCATATGCAATGATATATTATACTTATAGAAGCCAGGCAACAACAGAGTACGGGTTATTCTTGCTCCGTCTGATGAAAGGAATTCCGACTCTTCGAAGCAGAGTCTCTGAGCCCGCGTGGTGGCCTTTAAAGAGCAGCAGCCTCTAATCTGGAGTGCCGAGTTCGATTCTCCACTCCTTCACATGCAGCTAGCTGGGTGACCTTGGGACCATCACATTTCTCTCAGAGCTCTCTCAGCCTCACCCAGCCCACAGGGCATCTGTTGTGAGGAGAGGAAGGGTAGGCAATTGCATGCTGCTTTAGAGCCGTGCTTTTCTACAGCCTCGTGGGGAAAGGTTACCAATCTCCAGGTAGGGGCTGGAGATCTCCTGGGATTAAAGCTGATCTCAATAGAAATCAGTTCATTTAAGGAAAACGGCTGCTGTTGAGGGTGCATTTTATGGCTTTAGACCCCACTGATGTCCCTCCCCTCCCAAAACCCTGCCCTTCTCAGACTCCACTCCCCCAGAAAAAAAAAACTTCCCAACTCAGAGCTGGCAATGCTCTTAAGGAGTCCACCCAGAGTGTCGAATGCCCCCCTTTTACGTCTCTAGTCTGAGTCTACGCTATTCGTTATAGTAATGCTGAGCATTTGCATAACACTTTACTAATATTTGCTCGCGAGAGGTTGCGGGCACGGCCTGCCCCTTCCCCCTCTTCTCCTGCGGCTGAGATCCTCACAGCGTTCTGAAAGCTTCAATAAATAAAAGTCTCGCTGAGAAGGCTGCCTGAAAGTAATCCATTTTCCACAAGCACAGGTGGCCAGAGGTGCAGAACAAAAAAAACATGAGGCACCTCGTCAAACAGCAGGGCCATACAATTATTTCAAACGGAAAAGAGTCTGTCAAAAACGGCTGCAGGAGGTACGCTGCCTGTCTGGGGGCGGAGGAGAGACTCCTGTGACGACCCAGAATGCACGTTTGTCTTTCATTCTTGGCCCAGTGCTTCCGGTGGAAAGGTGAATACACCTGGAACAGCCTTGCTCAGCTTTGGTTACCAAAGAGAAACCCCTGAGCCTTTCTTCAAGCTTTGAGAAACCCCAGAAGTGGCGCAAAGGTGCAGAACGTGGTTGGGAAGCAGAGCTGTGGACACGCCCAGGCCCATCCCTGGCCATTTGGGGAGGGGGCAGCTGGTCATCATCATATATAGACATATCAACCGACGGGTGTTTCACTCCCCTCCATTCCCTCTTCCGCTTCGGCAGTGGGGGTGCGAATGGGATTGTTTTGCTTCCGCCATGTTGGGGATCTTATCGTTTTAATGGGAATTTTAATGGGGTTAATGATGTCTGTTACCCACCACGAGCCTTTTAGGGAGTGGCGGGAAATAAATCCTATCATCATCATCATCACCATTATTATTATTATTATATTCAAAAGTAACTCCCACCCATTCAGGAAACTGTTCCAGGGCCATCAAAAAAATCCCATGGTGTGCATCCAGCTGGTTGCACATGGGGGAGGCACAAGGAATCAAACCCGGCTCGCCAGATTAGAAGTCAGCACTCCTAACCATTCCACCAAGCTGGCTCTCCAATTTGAAAAATTGGGATGTTTGAAACTATATTAAGAGGAAATCCGGAACCCAGCCCCGTAATATCTGCAATCGTTGCCTCAGCTGCTATGGAGTCGGACACAATATTTTGTTTCCCTTTCTCCTTTAGCCCCTGCATAGTTATTTGATTCTCAATAATTACTAGTCTCCCGGTAAAAAGGCCACGTCATCGAAACGCCCCGCGCCCCCGCCAGCCGTCCACTCGGTGAGTTTTTAATAAATCTCTGCCCAAACTGTATAAATTGATCCTTTTTTAAATTTAATAAGGATCAGAATATATCAAAGCACAAATACCCACGGGAGAAATGGATATTTTGCATAGTTATTGAGTGCCCTATTCAGAGGCTGGCTGTGTAAAACCCAGACCATCAACCGTGAATGAAAAAAGGGGGAAGAAAAGATTAATGCCTGGAAAGCTGGCTACATCTTAAATTGCCACCGAAATGAGAGTACTTAATAATAAAAAAAAATTCTCATTGTACCAGTGCTTTAAGGTGCGAGCACCCGTAGTTCAAAAGGTGACCAGTCAAACATCTCCCGAATTTGAATAATAATTCTAATTCATTTAAACTCTTATCCGGCTAGCACAAAGTGGATTCAGCAAAGACTGTGATTCCTACAGAAAAGGTTTGTTCACCTTAAGTTGTGATTTGGGAAGTCATGTGTTCGAGTCTTGTTTTAGTTAAGAGTTGCCAAATCCCGATTAGGAAATTCTTGGACAGTCAGGGTTGGAGCCTGGGGAGGGCAGGGTTTGGAACATCACTAAAGTATGATGCCCATCATTATTTCCTTAAAATTAGACCTGAGTGCCACTACTTGCTCAAGCGCAGCTTTGCTAGGTACCTTTTCCTTCCATTCACACGTCACTAATTTAGGGTTGGTTGGTCGTCCCCGCCCTTTTCCCGGCCACCGGCAGGTAATGGGGGAGGTTGGGTTGCTAGATCCAGGTCGGGAAACCCCTAGGAATTTCAGGATGAGAGCCTGGGGAGGACAAGGACCTGTAGCAGGGTACAATGCCATACAGCCCGCCCTCCAAAATATCCACCCCCTCCCCGCAAAGGGACTAATTTCTGTGGCCTGGAGATGAGCTGTAATTCCAGAGGATCCCCAGGGACCACCTGGAGGCTGGCATCCCTAGACTAGATTCAAGCCTGTAACCACCCCTGTTTCTAAAAAGGCACCAGATTTTGTGAAACAGAAGTTTGCCACTCAAAACCCCCACTGGAATCGGAGAGTTATTAAATTCCAGCCCCTATATGGTTCATTTCAAATAATGCATTTTTAATACCACACGGAGAATTCCACAGATTCATAATAGCGTGTGACATCTTAATATCTTTTGTAGCATCCTCCCGGTTACATCCAACTGTGATAAACAGCTGCATACGTTATGTTAAGTGACACCTATTAAGCTTAAGGGTAATAGGGGGGAAAACACACAATAGTTTACATTTATAAGGATTTGCAAATCAGAGGATGAAGGGGGGGAGGGGAATACATGCTAAATTTTAAATGTATGTCTCCATTAAGAGTTCCATGTTTCTCCAGGAAGAAAGGAAAAGAATTGAGACAGCTACGCTTTAAATGAATTTAATGAACTGCAAAGACTGACATTTTTGCTATAAAAGTCAGACTTCATTTCATGGAGTAGTTAAATATTGATGCTATATTAAAATACAGGCTTGAATATAAATGGCACCGTGGTTTACAAAATAGCGATCTAAGAACTATTGAAAATTTCATGAAGTGAGGAAATATAAGTGCCATATCATAGCAGAGCGTTACCTTAATAAACACCGAGTACCACGCTGAAATAATATTAGTGTTGCTAGACAAATTTGGGGAAACAAGGAAATCGAATTAAGGCTTTCGGTGCTTTTCTAACTCAAGTTTTTAATACTGGGGGTGGGGTGGAATGTGCATTTCCATAAATAGCTTCCTAGATCATAAATATTGTGCAGTATTTATCCTTGAATTTCAGGGGGAAATAACGGATTATAATCATGGATTTCCTAGAACAGAGGTGGCCAAACTGTAGCTCTCCAGATGTCCATGAACTACAATTCCCATGTGCCAGTGCTGGCAGGGGCTCATGGGAATTGTAGTCCACGAGCATCTGGAGAGAGCCAAGTGATTTTAAAAACTGGGAGGAGTCAGCAAGGCTTCTAATTGGATGTGCATATTTTTGGAATTGTTTCAGCAGCAACTGCTGCCGCCATCACATAACATGTGACTGAAAGTGAGCTGGGTGTACACAATAAAATTCAACTTGGGGAGGAATATTCTCAGATTTCAGAGTGCAGCAGGAGAAGAGAGTTGGGAGACTGGGCTCAAGAGAAATGTGACGCCACAGATTCCATCACCAAAATCTGCTGTTTTCTCTGAGGAAATTGATTTATGTCGCCCGGGCATCAGCTGTAATTCTGTGAGCTCTCCAGGGAGGGTTACCAGGTCCCTTGGAACCAGAACATTCCAGGAGCTCAGAGGAACACCGGAAATTAACGCAACATCCCTACATGACCAGGAAGTGATGTAGACACATTGGGGGGGGGCAATGCTCTGGTTTTGGGGCAAAACTCTATGGTAGAATTAGCTTCTTACCATAGTGTTTTGCCCAAAAGCCAGAGTGACCTTAAAAATCTAGTCTTCTTGTAAAATAAAACTGAGGATCCATAAATCTTTGTGATGCAGAAGGTCTCGGGTTCAATTCCCAGTTAGAAGGACCGGGCAGTAGGTGATGTGAAAGATGTCTACTTGAGATCCTGAAGATCCACTGCCAGTCTGGGGCATCAAGCATTTCAGCGGACACCATTCCGGAGACCCCAATATAGGAAACTCTCTCGAGGCCAAGTTTGTTGCTGGTTTGTTTTTGTTTTTAAAGAGAAACGCACAGCTTTTCTTGAAATATTGCCCCTCTCAGTTATCAACACCTACACCTCTAAGCCCTGGCCAGAACTGACCTTCCCAAAGAAGAAAAATTCCAAACACGCTTCCACTTAGAAAGAAACCCGCTTGCTATAACTTTGTGTATTGTGCAATCAGGATCCCTCCTGAAGCAGAGGTTTAACTTTCCCTAACGTGCTTGTTGAAAGTATAAACAGGGAAGGACTGTGCCCTCAGGAGCAGAACGCCCGTTTTGCATGTACAAAGTTCAGATCCTGGCATCTCCATTTAAGGATCTCAGGAAGCGTTGGTTAAAAATCCCTCTCTTTAACAAAGTTCTCAGAGAGCTGCTACCAGGCTGAGCAGGGAGTAATGAGTAAGATTCAATAATTGCTTGAGCAACAAACATTGTGTATGTTACTGCAGGATACTTCAGAAGAAATCCACCGATATTTCTTGGGGGAAAGATAGTTCTCAAGGCAAGGTGTCACTACTTCAATCCTCCTAGGCTGAAATAACTGGGTGCAGGTGTTAGAACATGCAAGATCCACAGTGTGCATAATTGATCAGAATATAATGAGTGTCCTGCAGGGGGCATCAGAGGAGGTGTAGTTTTAGCATAGATAGGATAGATACTTCCTGATGATTTCCAAATGATCTCCTCCTGTGTGGCTCAACGGGAGACGCCTTGCTTTTTCACCACATTTTCCCCTGTTTGCCTCCAGAACAGCTGAACAACAGAATGGCTGCAGATAACAGCTAATAGTTAATTAGGTCTCTTCTCTCCTCTTTGTTTCTCTTCTGAACGAAAGCTTTTATTCTTTAAGCAGTCTGGTGCTCCAATATCTCTGCATATTGAAACTCTGCCAATGAAAGCCCCCCCACCCTCCCCTTTCTAAGGCAGGTTTCTCAACACAAGGAGAAACAGGGCATCGAACACCTTTTCCAGCTCAGCACATTCAAGACGGTCGAAAACATTCCTTTAACAGCCAAAGTGGCGGTGCAGAAAAACAGACGTTTATCAGCAAAGACGAAGCAACATCACCAAAAGTAGAATAACTGGGACTAAACCTGGGGGGGGGGGGGGATGAACCTGGTTGTTACAGTTGCCAATCTTTAGGGGGTGGCTGGAGAACTCCTGTTATTACAGCTGATCTCCAGAAGGTGTCGAACCAGCTCCCCTGGATAAAACAGACTAGATGGCATAACCTGCTGAGGTCTTTCCCCTTCCCAAATCCTGCCCTCTCCAGGATCTTCCCCCAAAGTCTCCAGGGATTTCCCAAGCCAGACCTGGCAGCCCTCTCAATTGTCCAAATCACAGAATGCCAAAGCCAGAGAAGGCACAAAAGGGGTAAGGATGCATTCCAGAACTCTTCCTACTTGTTCCACGAGAGGCAAGCAATAGAAAAGAATGCAGATTGTAAGAAGGCTTATTCTGACCCAAGAGCCTTTACAGAAATACTTCCAGTGTGTTCAGACTAAGACTTGAATAACTACCGATTAAAGCTATGTACAGGAAATATTTCCATGACAGAATGGGGATCTGAACGGGAGCCTGCTGCCCACTGCACCTTGGGGGCACAATGGGTGAGGCTTTGGTCTCTGTGGGCCTTCCAAAATGTTTGTTTGCCCCCTCTGGGAGACAGAAGGCAGGAGCAGCTGGTCCACTGGTCTGATCTGGCCAGGTACTTAAGTAAGGTAGATGTCAAATCTTAGCCAGGTCTCTGAAACCAGCTGGCAAGGGAGGGGGGAATTTACCAGGGGAGGAAAATCCAGGAAATAACTGTGATGTCCCTGCATTAGAGGGAAGTCAGGGGTGACGCTCTGGCTTTGGGGCAAAATCTCTATGGTAAAACTAGCTTCTTAGCACAGAGTTTTGCCCAAAAACCAGAACGTCGCCCCTGACATCCCTCCGTCACGTCCAGGTGACTCTGGAACATCATGTTTACTTCCTGATTTTCCCACCATGTGCCTGATAAGTAAGAAAGCCCTAAAATGGGCCAGGGAGGGATTCCAATCCAGGGGATCCTAGGCCCCAAACGGGGATTGGCAACCATTATCAAATCTTGTTAGGTTATAGTGTCTTCCACAAACAAGGCCGTAATAATTAGAGCCAACAAGGGACACTCTTAAAGGGCTTGCAACCAGCTACATCCGCACCTGTTTAATAAGCCAGTGGCTTTCCAACTGCATTCCAGGGAGCCCTTAATTCCCACAGAAGCTAATCAGGAGGTCCTCAGCAGGATCGATAACGGCAGCGCGGCGTCCCTGAAAGACTACTTACCCAAGACGACTGATCTTCCTTCGCAACCGACAGCCGCCAGAGACTTTGGGACTGTTCTATGGGAGCATTTTCCATGCCCAAGGGGGCAACAAAGAGGCCCCAAAAGCTATGAACTGGTCACGGTCCTTAGAACACATTCCACAGTCTTGTATAACACGTAGGCTTTCTGTGTCAGATGTGCAATCAGGGATTTCGGAAAGCAGGAATTTAAAAACCAGTATCATGAACCATAAAAACAAAACATTTGGAGGAGGGCAGGATGCTTTTCCCATTGGCTGCAGAGGAGAGGACACGCAGTAATGGGTTTAAACTACAAGTACAACGATATAGGCTAGATATCAGGAAAACATTTTCACAGTCAGAGTAGTTCAGCAGTGGAATAGGCTGCCTAAGGAGGTGGTGAGCTCCCCCTCCCTGGCAGTCTTCAAGCAAAGGTTGGATACACACTTTTCTTGGATGCTTTAGGATGCTTTGGGCTGATCCGGCCTTGAGCAGGGGGTTGGACTAGATGGCCTATATGGCCCCTTCCAACTCTATGATTCTATGATTCTATGAAAACCCCAAACTAATTTGGATTGGCAAAATGAGCAACAGCCTAGTCCTGCAGTGGGGAATCATCTTTTGCTTGAGAACGTACACCAGAACAAGGTATTTGGGAGCCAACTGCCGGTCATGGCCCTTCCCTCTTTCTGATCAGGAAAAACTGTATCTCAAGGAGTTTTGGTCCACTGGAAGAATGTCTACTTCACATGCGTCAGAAAGACACTGACAGGATTCGAAGAAGGAGATGTTCATGATGCAACTGGACGTTTCTTCAGGGGGGTTTAATATACCAGGAAGAGAGTTAGAATCACAGAATCATAGAATCATAGAGTTGGCAGGGACCTCCTGGGTCATCTAGTCCAACCCCCTACACTCACAACCCTATCGCTCATCCACTGTCTCCTGCCACCCCATTGAACCTTCACAGAATTAGCCTCTCCATATGGGGAGGAGAGGGACTTCAGTGGGATGTACTGTAACCAGTAGCCTCGAAACCAGAACAGGGTTCAGGCCTTTCAAACTCTGAGAGGCCCTTCTTGAACATAAAGAGAGGCAAGATAAAAAACATGCAGGCACTGAGATAATGGACAGACAGACCTCAATACATGCTGACTGGGCTTTTATTTGGGTAGCAACCTGTCCAAACTTGCTCCACGGCCATCAAGACCTCCAAAATATGTCAGGCATTAAAATGCCCTCGACGAGTAGAATCACAGTCAGAGTCCTCTGTTGGCACAGCAGTTAGAAAATGCTGCCGCACCACATTCAAAGTTGCGGAATGACAGACTGAGATGGCTGAACAATGGAGAGGAGAACCCATAGAGTAGCAATTATCTACGACTACACAAACAAGCTTGAGATATTTGTTGTGTAAATATCTTCCGTAAGCGGGACGCCCAACCTATTCTTCCCAGGCTGGCTTCTGCCAGAGTACTATCAATAGAAGGGAGATTGCCCGAAATCAAAGACAAATGACAAAAGTAACCATGTGTCGCCCTGTACCCAAAACAGGGAAACTGCCAAAGCTGCAACGGATCAAGTTTCCCTTACAGAAGGCACACCTTTGCTGCAACACCCTAACTCAGCTTTTCTCAACATTTATACCATTGAGAAACATTATTCAAGCTTCAGGAAACCCAGAAGTAGGATGATCATGTGTAATATGACTGGGAAGCATAGTTTTGCCCCTCCCCCTCCTACCCCCTTCAGGCCCATCACTGGGCATTTTGGGAGGGGAAGCAGGTTCACTTCACCATATATGGTCATATCACCCAATAAATGTTTTAAAATATATAAAACCTTAATTAACGCCCACCCGTTCAGGAAACCCTTCCAGGTCGTTCAAGAAACCCCAGGCTTTCAAGAACCCCTGATTGAGAAAGCCTTCCCTAACTACTGCTTTGCAAGATGTGGTTGAACTGGTTTCAAGGAAAGGCAAAGTCTAGACTAGTTAGCAGGCTGCAGTCTGGCAGTTAGTTTAGCAGCCATCAGCCGGGCTTGATGGATTTAGCATGATCTGTCAGGCAAGTTCGCTTCAGTCTTGGAGATTGGGAAATCTAGCCACTAGTAGCACACCTTTTCCTGTGCTCAGACTTCCCTGCACCCCTAGTGGCCATAGCCAGAACTGCACTAAAGTGGGAAGACATTCAACTGGAAGCAGCATGACCTTAGCTTCAAGGGGCCTCCAGCTGACTCGGACCTCCAAATTCCGTCCCTCCAGTCCCCCTGTTGGTGGCCCTGCCCTCATATGCACATACATAGCACCTTATACAGAGTCGTACCATTGTTCCTTCAGTTCTCTGCTACTGGGCAGATATAGGCTATTCCCCAATATCTAAGATGCACTGTCTGGAGAGGCCACAGACTGAACCAGGTTCTTCTTCATGTGATGGCTAGGTTGCATCCAATGGAGACCATGTCAGCCAGAGGCCCTCCACTTCTCCCCACATACAGCTGCCTAAACACCTGAGCCAGCTTGGTGTAGTGGTTAAGAGCAGTGGCTTCTAATCTAGAGAGCCAGGTTTGATTCCCCGCCCCTCCACGTGCAGCCAAGGTGACTGTAAGTTGCTTTGAGACTCCTTAAAATAGTGAAAAGCAGGGTATAAAAACCAACTCTTCTTCTTCTACTATTTTCCACAACTATGCCTTTTGTCTGGAAGGCCCCGGCACTAGGCGTTCATGGAGGTCCAAGGGATTCCTAGCAGATCCTGCTAGTTTGAATTTCGAACCCCCCCCATAATAGCAGGTACTGGGGGGTATTTTTGGGGGGAATGCATGCCGCCCACCTATCTGCAATGGCTGGAAAGCCTGGGTTTAAATCGCCTGCTCATGGGGGATGTGGTACGCGTCCCTGTTTCTCTGGAAATTAAGAATTTTAAGGGATTTGAATTGCCAGAAGATAATTTCCCACACCATAATCAGGGAGGGGGGAGAGAACTGATCTAGACTGAGTCTTTTTGAGCGCTTAAGCATACACAACTCCATTAGAAGTAATTTTGCCATGTCACATATAACAGCTGATAAACCAGAGACAGAAACGCACCAATTGTCTAAGCAGTTTCAAGCAGTGATTTTTTTTTGCATTTCTACAAAGTCCCTCGGAGTTTTCATGTTTTAACAAGTAGATACACTTGTAACTTATCCCCCAGTTGCTATTTATTAAACTGTTATCTCTGCAGCCATTTTCCAAGATTCGCAGCTCAGGCCTGAAGCATTCTGCTAATTCAGTCCCACTTAAAAGGGACGGGGGATTTGCCAGAAGAAGCAATTTGAGGTTCCAGCTGCCAGGATATATATAGCTTCTAATTACATGCCATAATGCAAAAAAGAAAAGGAAAAAATCGGGCTTAGATTGCAATAAGAAATTATAACCACAAAGGATCTTGATGAGGAAAAAACACACAACAACTACAGCTACAGAGAAAAAGATCCCCATCATGTTCTACGGTTGCAGTCTATCTTCAGGCCTTGCTCTTGGAAAAGAAAAGGGAAGAAAATAAGAAAGAGGGTTGTATTGTCCCACGACTTAAGCCCTTACGGAAATGATCCCTTGGCTATGAAAACCACTCCAGTCAAATATCATTTTTTTTAAATGATCAAATGGAACCCTGCAGGTTATCTTCATCTGGCAAACAAATGTTCTCAAGTTATACCAGAGGAGAGCATATTTTCAGCAGCACAATGAGTGCGAAAGAGAGCATTTTAAAAAGCGGTAGTTAAATATTTGCTGTTCTCAAAACAAGTAGCATCGCAAGTCTGCAGAGCAGCTATTTCAGAAAATGCAACAAGGACTGTGTATAATTTATTTTAACTGTAGCATGCAAGAGACATATTGGACAAAAAGCCCCCGCATGAGGGTGTGCGCATGCACTTCCACGCAAGCTCAATGAGGCCATTTCCATCCACTTCTGAGGCCATTTGCAAATGGAGTTTGCCATTTCACACAATAACTTCCAGTCGCAAAGAGCATTGATTGAACATTCAGTATTTAGTGTGTATGAAGTGACTTACGCATGTAGGGGCGGATGGATGGATGGATGGATGGATGGATGGATGGATGGATGGATGGATGGATGGATGGATGGATGGATGGATGGGTGGGTGGGTGGGTGGGTGGGTGGGTGGATAGAGTCAGAAGTTCAAAAAATCTTCCACAACATCTACTACCTGACAACCTCTAACTATGGGTGCTAAGCACCCATCCACAGATCCGCATGCAAAGTTTATGACTAGCTAGTGAGCCCCAGCCAGTTCCAGAGAGTGGCTGAGTTGGTCTGCAAAGAGTGTCTCGATTCAAGTCTAGAAGCACCTACAAGACCAACAAGATTTGGGGGGAAGAATATACTCCCAAAAGAGAATCACAGCTTATACCCCCCCCCCAAATATGTTTGTTCTTAGGTATTTTCATTCGGTAGGGTAGAAAGTTGAAAGTCATGTCCATTTCACTGCTGCTCTTAGATTCAGGTGGGTAGTGGTGCAGGTCGGAAGCAAAAGAACAAAGTTTGGGTCCAGGAACACCTTTAAGACCAACACAGATTAATTCAAGGTATAGGCCAACCTTTGGAAACACACCTGGGGCCCTTCATCTTCCCACTCCCTTCATCATTGGCCTGCTATTGGCCATTTTGGGAGGGGAGGGCAGGTAATGTTGATTGTTTGATTGTTTAAACTTTATTGTCTATTAGAGTAGAATTGTCCATACATTTCATTATTCGGTAATGCGCCCTGAGTTTTAAAATAAATAAAAGATACTTAAGACAACTCCTTCCAGAGTAGCACTACCATATCATGTGAGCCCATGGGGGCCCCGCAGCCCCACCCACCCCTGGAGTAAAGGCAGGTTTCCAACAGGACATGTTGATCAAAGGGGCATCTTACAGCATGGAAGGAGGAGAAGGAGGCACTTGGTGAATTCCCCCAAATAATGCTGCATTAGGTTGTTAAAACTTTTTTTTATTATTATTTCTCTGTTGATGGGTTTTTTCCCCCTTCCCCCTAAAAGAAAATTGCAGGGAAATCATTTTGGAGCTGCAAGTCGTATCGGTTTCTGCCACATTAATTGCTTTCTTTAAAAACAGCTTCTCTGTGCGTTTATTCAATCCGAAAGAAGTTGCTTAACTCGATCAAGGGGAGGGGAGGGGAGGGGGAGGGAGAAAAAGAAAACATTGTACACAGCACAATTTAATTAGCCTCGCACCATTCTGCAGCACAAGGCCTCCTGAAAGCCAGCCAGTTGCGGTGCTTGGCCCACACCGCCCTGTCCATTCCACTGTAGGGTTTTTTTATGTTTATTTTTAACAGAAGCCTGACAACTGGGAAGCCAAAAACAAAACACAACACACACGCACCAAGGCCACGTTCAGGGCTTACGTTTTCCTTGCCTTGGAGAAGGATACTTTTGGTGTCATTCACGCAGAAAATCCCCCGCTGATACGCCGAGTGAAATTGATTATTGTTTATTCCGCACCTTTATATGCAGCTTTTCTCCAGCCACACAGGACTCAAAGCGGCTTACAAAGGTCAAAGGCATCGATGGATTTAATCCCTTACAATTCCAGTACAGAAAATATATATCTTGCTCGTGCCCCTGTTCCCATCAAAGATAAAACTGGAAGAAAACAATACCCTGCCAAAAAAAACACGCACACACACATCGAATAAAATCAACTATGAAACATTACAGTTGCCAAAGGCTGGGGAGCCACTAACTGAAGTCAGAGTAGAGTTACCAGCTCTGGGTTGGGAAGTACCTGGAAACGTTGGGGGTGGAGCTGGGAGTGGGCGGGATTTGGGGAGGGGAGAGACCTCAATGGAGAACATTGCTATGGAGTCCATCCTCCAGAGCAGTCATTGTCTCCAGAGAAACTGATCTCTGTTTCCTACAGGTGAGCTGCAAAACTAGGGATCCCCAGGGCCCACCTAGAGACTGGCATCCTAGAGTCAGAGGAAGGGGAAGTCAGAGCCCCACGAAGTTGCATCCCACTGATGTTTCCATTTCATGGGATTTCCAAGGCAAGAGACGAGCAGAGGTGATTGGCTATTGTCGTCACCTGCCTTGCATCCCTAGTCTTCCTTGGTGGTCTTCCAGCCACATATCAGCCCTGCTCAGCTTTCAAGCTCTGATGAGATCAGACCAGACTGGGAACCTCCATAGGGTATAATGTCATAGACTCCACCTTTCATTGCCATTGTTTTCTCCTGGGGAACTGTTCTCTATTGATTGGAGATCAGGTGTAATTCCAAAAGATCTCTAGACTTTGAGATCAGGTGCAATTCCAAAAGATCTCTAGACTTTGAGATCAGGTGCAATTCCAAAAGATCTCTAGACTTTGAGATCAGGTGCAATTCCAAAAGATCTCTAGACTTTGAGATCAGGTGCAATTCCAAAAGATCTCTAGACTTTGAGATCAGGTGCAATTCTAGGAGATCGCTAAGTGTAATTCCAGGAGATTTCTAGGCTTAGAGGTCATGTGTCATTCCATGGGATCTCTAGACCTGGAGATTGGCAGAGATAGTCTTCAAGCTAGTTTCCCATTTGGGCTTGCCCCTTACAGAGCTGCTTTTTAAAACCCTTCCGCAGGAGAGCTACTATCACCCCATACAACGCCATTTGTGTACATCCAATGTCCTGGGGCTGACCTTCCCTGTAACAAGGACAGGCAATCCAAAGGGAAGATTTTTAGCCGGGCTACAGAAAACCCATTCCAAGTACAGACAAACGCGTTAGCAGCTGCCACCATCTGAAGCAACATGAAGAGGCCTGCATGTGGCGGCAACAATATGGAAACCAGCCCTCGGGTTAGTTCTTGTGGGCAGTCAATCAAAATTATCAAATGCATGAGATCAACAGCAGCCACCACTCTGGCATGAAATCCAGAAGAGGGGCCCCGTGGGCAAAAAGAGGGTAGACAAGAATATTGTGTGTGCTGTAAGTAGAAACACATAACGAGGTATTGAAAGGATATGAACCTCCTTTTAGACACCCATACAGAGAGAGAGAGAGACAGAGAGAGACAGAGAAAGAGGGAGACAGAGAGAGACAGAGAGAGAGGGAGACAGAGAGAGACAGAGACAGAGAGAGAGAACTTATAAGGTCTCCAAAATAACCCAATGTGATATGGCTTAGGTGAAAGGCAGTAGCTTAGGCTAGCCTGGTCTCATCCAATCTCACAACCTAAGGCAGTGTCATCCCTGGTTAGTACTTGGACGGAAGACCACCAGGGAAGCCAAAGGTTGCTACGCAGAGGCAGGCAATGGCAAACCACCTCTGAATGTCTCACCTTGAAAACCCTACAAGAGGTCACCATAAGTCTGCTGTGACGTGACAAACTGGGGAAAAAAATGTACAGTCTTAAAATCAGGAGCTACCTTAAGCCAAGGCACACCATTGGAGCATCTAACCCATGGTTTTCCAACCAGTGTACCAGGATACAGCAGTGTACCTCAAGAGCCGCTCAGATGTATCGTGGCATGGGGGAATTCCAAGATGGCGGCCACACAGAGTCAGCAGTCCCTCCTGTTTCATCCCCTGTGGCTGGGGTAAGTTGGCCCAGTAGGTCTTCACTTGGGTGTCGGGACTGTCTTGAATAGGGGGAGGCATATTTTTATTTAGTTTTATTTGCACATGGGGCATTGCAGGCAATGCATGATGGGACGAGGAGATGGGGGGGGCTATTTTTTATGTTTATGTGCCTATTTTTATTTATTTTGCCTAAAATGGACTCTCCAGTTTTAGGGATAAAGACATGTCATTCAGCAAAAAATCCTGTGTTTTGGGATTTTTTTCTCTCTCCCTCCCCCCCACCACCTTTTCTTCATAGAAGCCTAAGAAAGGAGAGCGTCTTCCACAGCCTTTGGCGACTGGCAGCTTGCTGGATATTTTCAGCAAAGGCACCAGGGAGGGAAGAGAAAGGTTTATTTAAAAAGCTACTGAACTGCAAGGCAGTGCCCCAAATTACTTCTCCGTCAGCAGAACCATAAAAGGGCTCAAGACAGAAGCGGTATGCAGAGCAGCTGGCATCTTTCAAAGGAGCGGTCTTTATTTTTGCAACATTTTCATGTGGTCGCAGTCCCCCCCCCCCTTCCCAGAAAGGCCGTTAAAATGAGAGGCCAAACAGACAGAAATGTTCTGTGGTTCCAGCTTTCTGTATCATTTGGAAAATTAAATCTATGCCTACATGGTGGGGAGGTATTAGCGTCCCTTTGCAGTGAGGGCCCAAGTGAATTTTACTCTCTGGCACAAGAACTAGAAATAAGATTTCCACGGCAATCCCAGTTTGGCCTAACATGTAGAATGATTCCACAGTCCTACCCTCAATCTGGGCTACTCTGTTTGTCACTGTTTTTTACCCCCAGCCTTCTTCTGGACAGCATCAGACATCTTGTAGGGTCGCCAGCTCTGGGATGGGGAATACCTGGAGATGTTGGGGGTGGAGCCAGGTGGGGGTGGGATTTGGAGGGACCTCGGTGGAGTAAAATCCTATGGGGTCCACCTTCCAAAACAGCCATTTTCTCTCTCACCTGGAGATGACCTGTAATTTCAGGGGATCCCCAAAACTCATCTGGGGACTAGCATCCCTACACGTGTGTCTCCCTTCCCTTTCATCATCACAACAGTCCTATGAGGTAGGTTAGGCTAAGGTTGCCTTCCTCCTGGTGGTAGCTGGAGATTTCCTACTATTGCAACCAATCTGCAGTTTGCAGAGATCAGTTCATCTGGAGAAAATTGCCACTTTGGAAGGTGGACCCTATGGAGATACTAGTAACTCTGGTTGAGAATGACTGATGTATACTATTCTATATATAAGAAGAGCCCTGCTGGGCCAGACCAATCGCACATCTAGTCCAGCATCCTGTCTGTCCAGGGCCCGACCAGTTCCTCTAGAAGGCCAACAATAGGGTTTGAGGCCAAGGCCTTCCTAAGAACATAAGAAGAGCCCTGCTGGATCAGACCAGTGGTCCATCTAGATTATCATACTATCCCACACAGTGGCCGACCCGTTCTTCTGGAGGGCCAACAATAGGGCATAGAGGCCAAGGCCTTCATAAGAATATGAGAAGAGCCCTGCAAGATAATACCAGTGGTCCATCTAGACTGCCATCCTGTCCCACACAGTGACCAACCAGTTCTTCTGGAGGGCCACCAGCAAGGCACAGTGGCCAAGGCCTTCCTAAGAACATAAGAAGTGCCCTGCTGGGAAAGTCCATCTAATCCAGCCTTTTGTCCCACACAGTGGCCAACAAATCTCAACCTGGAAGGTATATTTCTCAGAGCATTCATTTAAAAAGAATGGACTATGCGATCCTAAAAAGAGTAAGAAAAAGGAGAAGAACATGCTGTCAAGTCAGAACTGACGCACGGTCACCCCACCATAAAACATACAAGTCAAAAGATGAGCAGAGATGGTTGGCCATTCCTTAACCCTGTTCTTCCTTGATGGCCTTCCATCTTCAATGCTCTTAAATGGTGCAACCATTAGGGATCACACCACTAGTTAGCAAGCCAAAAGAGAGAGAAAATCCAGTTGTATTGGCTTCATGAGCCCCACCATTTTGGTAGGTCAAGAATGATAACAAAGTTCATTAAAACACAATTGATGTTTGTTTCAAAATAATATATCTAGGAAAAAGCTCTCTCATTTTCAAATGGGGGAAAAATCCCTACGTCATTGTTTGTAAAAAATAACTTTATCAAAAGCAACAGGCTATAAAGGGAAGCCCCGTGTTCTCCAAAGAGCACCTCACTATCTCCCACGCTTTGAATCCTCTGCTGGCATCATCAAATTAGCCCTCTTGTCAAAACAAGCAGCATAAAATTGACACACAGAAGTTTTTGTAAACAGGGATTGTTTGGTTGACGTCCATGTTGTGTGTAAACCCTCTTGGGTGCTTGCTCCAAAACTTTGTGGTTTTCGCTTTGGCCAATGTAATCACATTGCAAAGGCCCAGACTGAGGGCAGGAGGAGAAGCAACCCAAGAGCTACAATGAGCCTTAGCAATCTCTACCAGTTCAGAACAGTTATTTGCCCAGTGGTGGGGCCCAGTGGTGGGGCCTGATAGGCTGCCTAAGGAGGTGGTGAGCTCCCCCTCACTGGCAGTCTTCAAGCAAAGGTTGGATACATACTTTTCTTGGATGCTTTAGGATGCTTAGGGCTGATCCTGCGTAAAGCAGGGGGTTGGACTAGATGGCCTGAATGGCCCCTTCCAACTCTATGATTCTATGATTCTATGATTCAGTCTCTACATATGTACACGTAAAGTTGCCTTAAACTGCATCAGTCCCCAATACTCCCTCAAGGGTAGTATTGTCTACTCAAACCAGCATCAGATCTCCAGGGTCCTTCCTGGTCCTTTTTCACTGGAATTTCTGGGGATTGAACCGGGGACGTTCTGCACGCCAAGCAGAGGCTCTACCACTGAGCCATGGAACCCTTGCATGTAGTTGCCTTCTCCTGAATCAGTCCCTTGGTCCACCTTAGTCAGCATTGCTATTGAAGCTAGCAGTAGCTCTCTGGGTCTCAGTAGCGGAACATTACCTATTGCCTGGTCCTTTTTAGTGGAGATGCCGGGGATTGAACCTGGGTCCTTCTGCATACTGAACACATGGTCTGCCACTGAGCCACAGCCTCTCTCTAATCTTCTCCCTTTTAGCTCACCTTTAGAAGCTCACACTGTACCAGGCATACAACACTGGCACCTCTCTCTCTGTCTCTCTCTGTGTTGCTCTCTTTCTGTCTCTCTCTGTCTCTCTGTCTCTCTCTCTGTCTCTCTCTCTGTGTATGTGTCTGTCCCTCTCTCTCTGTCTCTCTCTCTCTCTTTGTCTCTCTCTCTGTCTCTTCTCTGTCTCTCTCTGTGTGTCTCAGTCTTTCTGTGTGTCTCTGTCTCTGTCTCTCTCTCTCTCTCACTCCATGCATCCATATTGCTTCCCATTGATTTAACAAAGTCAACCACCAGCAGCTGATGCTTCTGCTGCTCAGAGGCATTAGCGATGCCTAGTAACCAACACCTAGTTACCAAATGCACAGCGGTCGGCCAGGGTCCCCAGTGGCTTGTTTGCATTGTAAGTATTTGTGACATTTTCCCCGGGGGTGAATTAGCTCTACCAAGAATAGCGGCTGATCCTGAGCCCGTCAGGCTGCAGAGGAACGCTGGTGCTACAACCTCACTTATTCCAGCAATGGGATAGCCGGGCCTGTTTGACCTCACAGGGAGCCCTGCGGATGCTGAGTGCACCACAGAATGCATCCCTGTTCCACTGACCGAGGAAGTGTGCCTGCACATGAAAGCTCACGCCTTGAATAAAACTTTGTTGGTCTTAAAGGCGCCCCTGGACTCTAAGTTTGTTCTGCTGCTTCGGACCAACCCGGTGGCTCACCTGAATCTAGCTCGATCTCATTTTATTTGTATTGATTATTATTATTTCGGGGCAGTTATTCCACCCTATCTCAGCAGATGCAGGGGCAAATCACAATACAAATAAAATCACAGCATCAAAATTCTAGGACAGCCTGGTCTATTGTATGGATTGAGATCCGAGGGGGAGGGGTGTCTCCATAGCATCTCACTGGTGGACATTGTTTGGCAGGTGCAGAGAGTCTGGTGAATTGAGATGTCAGGTCTCAGCCATAAACCCTGCAGAACGACTCCATTTCACAAGCCCCACGGAACTGTCCGAGGTCCTGCAGGACTCTGATCTCCTTTTTGAAGAGTGTGCCACAAGGTCGGGGCCAGGGCTGAAAAGGCCCTGGCCTTGATTGAGGCCATTTTGGGGCCAGAGATACAAAGTAGGTTCTGGTCACTAGGCCTTAATGTCCTTTGGGGGATATAGTGGGAGGGGATGTCAGATCTTGGGAGCTAAGTAGGGTTGACCATGGCTAGAATTTGGACGGAAGATCTCAGGGCATTTGGATGGGAGATCTCAGGAAGCTCAGGGTAGGGATGTGGAGCCAGGCAACAGAAAAGTCACCTCTGTATGTTTCTTGCCCTGAAAATTCTACGAAGTTGTCCTAGCTTAGCTGTGACTTGACAGCCCTTTCCACCAGTATCCCTGAAGTCCTCCTGAAACCATCTACCAGGCTTCCCAGATCACACCATCCAGGACAGAATGAAATCTGAGCTAGAGATACTTGTCATGAAGCCATCAAGCTGCCTTATACAGAATCAGACAATCAATTCATCAAGGTTAGTATCGTCAACTCAGACTGTCAGTGGCTCTCTAGGGTTTCACACAGAGGTCTTTCACATCACCCCAGGCTTAGTACATTCAAGTGGAAACGCCAGGGATTGAACCTTGAACCTTTTGCATGCAAAACAGACACCCATCCACTAAGCCACAACCCTTCCTCAATCCTGGGTCTAAAGATTGACGGGTCTGCATTCTTACTTGCTTCTGAAATACTAAGCACTGACTCTTGACCGCTTATACCAGCCTTTCTCAACTCTATTACCACTGAGAAGCCCCTGAAACATTCTTCAGGCATCGAAAAACCCTGGAAGTGCTATAATCATGCAGAAAATGGTTGTGAAGCAAAGCTGAGCATGTGCCCACCCGGGACCCCTCCCCCTCCCCACCCCCTCCAGGCCCACCATTGGCCATTTTGGGAGGGGAAGGGGGGACGGCATGACTATATATTTGGGAAATCCTTCCAGGGCCATCAAGGCACCCCATGGTTTGTATATCTTACAGTCCATCTTTGTCACGCGGAACGAAGGCGGATTATACATAGTGAGCCAGTATAATCAACAAAATGGGATATTTAATAACTAAGGCACTGGGATGTCAGAATCCTGGGACCAAGGGGGAGGAAAACAGGAGGAGAGAGTGAGTATTAGCATGACATACTCAGTGGTACAGGAATTGCATAATAGGATCCTACTGAACCATACCCTGGAAGGCCCACAGGGCCCAATCCTTTATCTGTGTACAATTGTGAAACCCGTTTGTGCTGGGCAGCCTAAGCGATGCTTTCTTACTGCTGCAGCTTTACAAATGACAGTTCCTCTGCAACTGAACTGAATGCACATTTGTGAACATATCTGTGAACGTGTAATGGAAGAGAATAAGAACATAAGCAGAGCCCTGCTAGATTAGACCAATGGTCCATCTAGTCCAGCATCCCATCTTATATAGTAGCCAACCAGTTCCTCCAGAGGGCCAACAAGACACAAGAAGAGCCCTGATGGATCAGCCCAATGGTCCATCTAGTCCAGCATCCTGCCTCACACAGTAGTCAGCCAGTTCCTCCAGAGGGCCAGAAACAGGACACAGAGGACCTCTTGGATCAGAAGAGCCCTGATGGATCAGACCAGTGGCCCATCTAATCCAGATAATGTCTCACACAGTGGGACGTTGAAGCCAAGGCCTTCCTAAGAACATAAAAAGAGCCCTGTTGGAACAGAGTAATGGTCCATCTAGTCCAGCATCCCATCTCACACAATGGATAACCAGTTCCTCTAAAGGCACAACAAGGCAGAGAGGCAGAGACCTTCCCTTGATGTTGCCTCCTGGGTCTGAGAGGTAGGCAATGGCAAACTCGGTGAAGGAAGGCCATGGCAAACTACCTCTGCATATCTATCCCCTTGAAAATCCTCGGGGGTCTTCATAACTCAGTGGTGGCTTAGTGCCATTGAATGTGGAGATTCCCTTCAGTCACCATGATAGATTTATCCTCCATGAAACTATCTGATCTCATTTTAAAGCTGTTATTTCAGTGGCCATCACTACATCGTCTGGCAGCGAATTCCACATTTTAATCCCTCAGGCATATGCTCCCCTCATTATTCCCCCACCCCTCATCACTTCTATCTTAAAATGTGAAGTGTGAGTTCATCAGGATAGACAACCTGGCACGCTGTTTGGTGAAGGTGGGGCTGTCCAAACAAACCGAAAGGAAGGACCGGATCCAATATGGCCAAATCACACTCCAGGGAAGTCGTGCCAGATGGCAAAAACCGTTCTGAAAAGTGGAGCGCCAACTTCCTGAATGCAATGCTCGTTTGCGCTATCAAAAAGCCCGTGCATGCATTTTGCTGCTACCCGTGTGAGTGCGCACCCTCTTCAAAATGCCTGTTGTTGCTCACCTGGGAGAAAGGTGCTCGGAGAGCACCTGACTGTGCCCAGGCAAAGAGGGAAATGGTGACATTTCAAAGCACAAAATCTCTGCTGCTTCTCCTCCTGAGAGGCCCACTCTGACCTCACAGCCTGATTTTTGGCTCCGCCCTGCTTGGTCATCAACGCTGCCATTTTGGTGTTGGGAAATGGCTGGAAATTTGGATTGAAACCTGGGGAGGGCAGGGCTTGGGGCATGGAGTGACTCCAGCAGGGGCAGCCAGCATAGTATAGTGGTTGGTGTAGTGGTTGAGAGCAGCAGCTTCTAATCTGGAGAGCCAGGCTTGATTCCAAGCAGTCCTGTCAGGAGCTCTCTCAGCCTCCCCTCCCTCACAGGGTGTCTGTTGTGGGGAGAGGAAAGGCGACTGTAAGCCGCTTTGAGCCTCCTCCGGGTAGAGAAAAGCAGCATATAAGAACCAACTCTTCTTCTTCAGAAATATCAGGGCTCCCTCAGCCTCACCTCCCCCACAGGGTGTTTGTTGTGGGGAGAGTAAAGAGAGGCAATTGGAAGCTGCTTTGAGATGCATTTGGGTAGTAAAAAGTGGGGTATAAGAACCAACTTCTTCTTCTGGAATGCCATAAGAGTCCATCTTCCAGAGAAGCAAAACTGGCTTTCCGTAGTCTGGAAATCAGGAGTAATTCCGGGAGATCTCCAGGCCACCACCTGGAGGTTGGTAAGCCTACTGTGAAGGCCACTCCGCTGAGATGACCTGTGTGGGTAGGCCAGATCGCAATGCACAACAAAGGTCACCCAAGAGTTAACACTGTACAGAAGCAACAACTGTTGCTCCCCCTTTCAAACAATAGTGGAAATGCACCAGCAGGAAAAGCAGGAGAAATGAAACATCTCTTCCTGATTCAAGCAGACTTGGGGGGAAAGCGGCACAGCGGCCGGCGGAACAAGATAACCCAGCTTCCCACTGAAAGTGGTCCGTTCCAACCCATTGGCCATCTGCACCTTCTTTTATCTCCCCCACCTATTTACTCAACTGGAGTGTTCGGGATCCCGCAGCTGCGTTCGTCTTGGGAAACACCATCTCGGTTCCCTTTCCCCTTCTCTGAAACGGATCTGTTTCTGGAAGCACCATGCTCCGGCATGTAATCATTCCCCTCGTAATGCCACATGCACACAACACCGAGAGAGCCTTTTCCCCGTATCGGTCCAATCCATCGCAGCAACAAAGATGTGCCGTGTGCCAAAGAGGACGGCAACATGGCCCGCGATACCATGACTCAGCAGAGCATGGATGTCTGCCCTGTGCATAACCATCCCTCCCTCCTCCAACTGAACACCTGACCACACAGATGACCAGTGGGGGGCGGAGAGGAGAACAGGCCCTGGGGGTGGGGGGCAAGTCAACCTCTCCCTCCCCACAGTCCTCTGCTTGGCAGCGCATGAATCGACAGAGACCTGTGCAAGAGAGCTCCCACTTGGATGCTGGACGGCGCATAGTTGTGTTGTGTTTTTTGTCTTACGGGATTCTCATTCAGAAAAGGAAGAAGTGAACATTCTGGAACTGCTAGTTTGGGGCACAACAAAATTTATTTGCGGTCATTGAGAGCAATATACTTTGGGACACATGTATCTCCTTGGACTGAACCTGGTTTCCATGCTAGTCTGATTGACCTGTGAACTCCTCGAGGCGATCCCAAAGGCTGCGGCCAGTTTGGCGTCCTCAAGGAACACCACATTTGCAAGTTACAGCCACCGAACTGTACAATGCTCACGTCACAAATGCTCACCCCATCGCTTAAGGTGTTCGGACGCTCGACGGCTGATTCTGTCTTCTCAGCTCACAGGCTCTCAAGACATCCCGTTCATTCCAAGGTAGCCCTAGACGGTTTTGAGAATACCCTCAAGGCCTAAAACACAGGGATGGTATATTTGGAGAGAACCTCCTGATCCGGCCTCATGCAGAAACGGATTTCCTCTACAAGGACACCAGCTTGCAAGTCATCGGCCTATACTGTGCACACCACGTTTTCATCGGAAACCATGATCCAACCCCAACTATGCAAGATTGTGCTTAACAACGCTATGGCGACCGATAGACAATCTGGTGCTTGGGACCACCGGCATCTTACAACTTACTTGATCACCCTGCAATCAGCACAGGACAGCAAGATCACAGCTACAACCTCCAGAGCCTTAAAACTCATTTTCTAGCGTATCTTCCTCTTGTCATCAATTCTCGTTTCCAGCCGTGCTTTGGGTCGAAACTCAAGGCACCTGATTCCTGCCGCAGGTCCAAAATGGCACTCGAACTCAAGAAAAGCATTGCGCGCTGGCAGATCAACTCTTGGTTTTCTTCCTCGCCACCACAAAGATGAAGGTGGAATGCATCCAGAACATCCTACACTCTACCTGTGCAAACCTGGACCCACTGGCGTTCCACAGCAAAGCAAAGGGAGCCTTCCAGTCCAGCGCTCTTAAGCGCCCACACCAAAAGGCATGTGGCACATACTGCACAACATCAGAGTTTTCTATATGAAGGCAAACTGCAGTGGGCTCACTCTTAAAACGACAGCAACCTTTTTTTTCACATTGGGTTCCACCGCCGGAGGAACATGCCAAGTTAGCAAAAGTTTGCAGAACTTTTTAAAAGGCTCCCATCTCAAGGGCGATTCTCCAGGCCCTAAATTTGTCTCACTCCTTCTGCTTCCCCCCCCCCAAAAAAACACTATCAACACAGCAGCATGCTCATCCCAAGGCTGCATTTCCCAAGAGCGTGCACAAGCAGATGTAGGGTATCTCCAGGTCCGGTTTAGTGTCACCCGTCGAAAAGAGACCTGTCCGTTCTGGCTGGCCAGAAGAAGACAAACATCCAAGCAGTTTTCAGCCACGCCAGGTACGCCCCGGGACCATCCGAAACCTCAGCCATCTTCGAACCGTGTTCGTCTCCAGAACATCTTTTGTGTACAGCCATTTCCCCCCACAACAAACTTCTGGCATCGTGCTCCGATGGCTGTTTTGGAAATGGGCCGCTCCACCCCCTGGCATACCCACAGACTCCTTCTTGAGAAGAAGGTTCCAAGCTCTCTAACTTGTATCGAGAGACCGGCATTTGCGAAAACAAATGTATGGCTCCCCCACCCCCAATAGCGAACAGTTTGCATAGCATCTTTTCTTTCTCAGAATCTCAGGCAGTATCTTTCCAGAGGCCCCAGAGGTGGGCAAACACAGTATGAGCTTGGGAGGGGGGGACTTAGGGGGGGGGACTGGCTGTGAAAGGGATCTTTATACGCAGAGATGAAGACTCTTTGCTATTAACTTCGCCTGCTATTGACACAGCACAGTGCAAACAGTGAAGTCCCATTCTGAATAGCATGACTCATGGTGTCACTGTGCTGGTTTTTTTGTGTGTGTTTTTTCCCCTCTCTTTTTTTTTTTTTTTTTTTGCATTTCCCTGTTCTCCGCTGGCTGCTGGCGAAAACAAGCCTCGCTCTGGCAGAAAGGGAAACATATTTTTCACAAATGCACCTAGCCACACGGAATGCCCTCTTCCTTCTGGCCATTGCCTCGGCTCTGTCGTCTCGAATGCATTCCGCACAAAAAAGATGTAAGTCAGGCACAGAGCATAGCAGCCCGCAAACTTCTACCCACAGGCAGGCGAGGCCGACCAAATTGGTTTGCTACTTTGAGGATGGTCAGAGTCATGCGTTTACACACACGCCCATGCACACACACACACACACACTCTCTTAAGCCATGCCAGTTCAGAGCTGCCTGCAGAGCTACCCTCCTTAGCACACAGCAGGAGATGTAAATACCATGCGCATGGCCATAAAACTTCCATGTAAGCCAGCTCAGTTGCAACCCAGGGCATTCACTAGTTAGGTGGAAAGTGAAAAAGAGCAGAGAGGGGAAAGGGGGTCAGCAAAGACTCTCTGGCAAGCATTCATTTCAACAGCATCTTAACACCAAAGAGCCAGTTTTGAGCCTGACTCAACCAAACAAAAAGCCAAAGGGAGGGAGGGAGGGAAGGAGGGAGGGAGAGAGAAAGAGACCAGCAGCTGCTGCCAGCCAGCTACAATCCCAATTTGCTTCTCCCGGGCTCAGCAAAACTGTCCATTGTTCCAAGCTTCCAAGAAAGAAAGAAAGCTGCATTTTTACAAAAAAAGGGGGGGTGGGGGGGGGGGAGAACTTGCACAAACCCATTTTGCCCAGAAACAAAACAGACTTTCCCTTTTCTCAGTTCATTTGCCCCGGACCAATGAAACACTATCTTCAGCAAGTAAATATTTCATGCACAAACATCTTTTCTCCCCCTTTTCTCATAAGCTCTGTGTGCGAATCATGCTCTTGTTTCAAAACCACCCTGAGCACAGAATTAAAAGGTGATTCTCTCCCGCCCACTCCCCCCACCTCCGAAGGGGGGCAAGGGATCAGAGAGGGCTTTGTGCCTGCCGGGGAGAAAGAGATCGGAGGGGGCTCAAAAGGAAAAGGGAGAGGAGGTTGGTGAAAGTGAACACAAAAAACACAAACAAACACGCAGACCCGCCGAACAACAAAGTTTGGAGCTGCTGCCGGGCCCGAGCCCCCCGCCCCCTTTTGCAGCACATCCCCCCAAAACCTGGACCTAATCCCCCCCCCCAGTCCCACCCCCACCCCCAAACCCAACCCTGGGCAGGAGCGATCAAGTCACCTTATTGTAGCCGTAGTACCCCAAACACTGGGCAAAATCCAGGCTGGACGGCTCGCCGGGCAAAGCGCTTCCAGACGCCGCGGGATAAAACCGTACATCCATGGCGAAAGCGGGGCGCCTCGTCGGGGAAGGGGCGCCGGGGGTGCCTGCGGAGGGCCGGGGGAGAGGGGGGGTCCCCAAGAGGGAGGGGGGAAGGGAAGGAGGGGGGAGGGAGGGGGGTCCGCTCCAAGCCCGGAGAGGGGCGCGCTCTTCTCGCCCACCCACCCGCCACCCCCAGTAGATCCACCTTTCCCCAAGTTGCTCCGGAGAGGGCGCCGCGTCGAGCCAAGTTCTTGCGCTGCGCAAAGTGGAGCGCGACGGAGCAGCCGGCCTTCCTGGACGGGGGGAGGGAGGGAGGGAGGGGATGAGAGAGCCGGGCGGTGGGGGGGGGAGCGACAGGTGAGCAGCAGGCAGGGAGGGAGGGAGGGAGGGCGGGAGGCAGGTGGAGGGGGTGGGGGCGGAGAGGGAGGAGGAGGAGGAGGAGGGTCCTGCGCGGGCGCGGAGAGGGGGAGAGGGCGAGTGGGGGGCGTGGGGGGCGCCTCCTCCTTGCCCGGCGTCCTGCTCCTGCTCCTGCCTGCCTGCCTGCCAGCCCCAGCCGCGCCACACAAAGAAGCCACGCGCAGGCGGCTCTCCCCCCGCCCCGGGGAAAGAGGGGGGGCGTCGGGCGCGCGCTCGGCGGCAGGCGCGGGGGACTCTCTCCCTCCCTCCCTCCTCCGCCCGCCCCGTCCGCGCCTCCCGCTCCCGCAGGCGCCCGCGAGGGTCGGCAAGCCGCGCCCCCCCCCCTCGGCTCCCCTCGCAGGAGCCCGGACGGAGGAGGAGCGCCTCAGCCGTCCCCTCCCCTCCCCTCCCCTCCTGCGCGCGCGCAAGGCGATCCTATGGCGGCGGGACGGCTGGCTGGGATGCGGAGGATTGCACCCTCCAGGATGGCGTTGGGGGAGGGGGGGAGAGGGTTCTGGGGGTCGGGTCGTTTCCCCACCTGCTTGCGTTCTCTCGACCCGTGCCCCCCTCGGGGATGCCCCCTGCAATCCGGGCATGTCGGGGGGGGGGGGGTTACAGGCGTGTTCAGACGCTCGAAGGGCGCGCGTGGACAGAGAGGCAGGTGAAAAAACCCCGGGGTGCTTATGTGGTTATCCTTGATTTATTTGCCCCGAGGAGGACCCAGAGAGCATCTCCCCCCTGGTCCCGCTTTGGCAGCACCACCCTGGGAGGGAGCTTGTGCTGCCCAGAGTGGCGCAGCGGGGATTCGAACCCGCGTCTTCCAGAGCCCAGCCCAACGATCTAACTGTTGGGCGACACTGTCGGCAATAGACGCTAAAGTTTTCATTAGGGACCAGAAGGGAATTCGGCTCTCCATACTGCCCCCTGGAGGATTTGGCCAGAGTTGCTTCCTTGTTGCTAATCTATGAGGTGGTTGTGGAGAAAAAATAGAGACGGGAAGACTCCGCTGCCCCCCATCCCGCATCCTCCGGAAAGTTGGGTTGCCAACTTCGGGTTGGGAAATGCCTGGAGACTCTTTTGGTGGAAGTCACCCTCATATGGAAGTCACCCTCCATGGTAGCCATTTTCCCCCCAGGGGGACTGAGCTCTTCTCCTGGAGATGAGTTCTCATTCCAGGGGATCCCACCGGGAGACTGGCATCCCTACAAAGGAAGGTGAATGGGATGGAGGAAAAATTGGGACCGGCAAGTCCCAGCTCGTGCTACCAATTTGGGCTGTAGAGGACAGCTTTTGGGGAAGGACCTTGGTGGGATACGAGGCCATAGAGACCCTTCAAAGCAGCCCTATTTATTTTCCAGGGGAACGGATCTCTATCGTCGGAAGAGGAGCTGTATTTGCTGGAGGTCTCCAGGCCTTGCCTGTTGACTGGTGACTCTTGGGTCCTCAGAATAGTAATAATAGTCTTTTTATAATAATCTAGTACCCCACCTGGAGTCCTGTGTGCAGTTCGGGAGGCCTCATTTCAAAAAGGATGGGGACAAAATGGAGAGGGTTCAGAGGAGAGCGCCGGGGATCCGGGGCCAGGAGACCAAGCCCTAGGAGGAAAGACTGAGGGACTTGGGGATGTTCAGGCTGAAGAAGAGGAGGTTGAGAGGGGACAGGAGGGCTCAGGGATTGGGGACCACTGATGTAGAATATCAGTGGATCCAGAGGAGCTCCTCTGGTTCCAGAGGAGACCTTAGGAAGGCCCACAGTCTTTCCCATCGCGGTCGAGCAGACGACAAATAGACGTGTCCAACGGCCAACTTGGGGTTTTTTTTCTTCTTCTTCTCTCAAACCCGTACTGAACAGGAGTGGTGAACTGATTGTGGGAATGAGCGCTAAAAGTTGGGGGAAGTGTTCTTATTAAAAGGGGATTAGATAGATACATGAAGGGTAATTCCAGCCGTGGTGACTGAGGAGAACTGCCAGACACTAAACCTCTGAATCCCAGAGCCGGGAGGCAACATCAGGGGAAGGCCTTGGCCTCCGTGGCCTGTTGTTGGCTGCCCAGAGGAACTGGTTGGCCACTGCATCCTGAAAAGGACCTCTGGTCTGATCCAGCTGGGCTCCTCTTATGTCCTTAAGTATCCAGTGCTGCTGAGCCAAAACAGGTTCAGTACTCAGCAAGCCATGGGTTTGTTGTCCTCTAGATCCAATAAAGGGGATGGGTATGATCCACATATCTATAATCATACCATGCCGACGCAGAAGGCTGCATTTGCTGGGGCTGGAAGGAGAGGGCTGTTTTTAGTGATGGCTTTCATCGAATGCAAAAAGTGCCTACCGCTTTAGCAATTCTCCCCCCACACACACACTTGAGAGCTACAAAGAAGCCCAGAGGTGTTTGCTCTTGGAAACTTTTCTTTTAATAGTAATAAGAACATCAGGAGAGCCCTGCGAGATCAGACCATTAATCCAACTAGTCCAGCATCCTGTCTCCTTCAGTGGCCAACCAGATCCTCTGGACCAGCCGTAGTCAAACTGCGGCCCTCCAGATGTCCATGGACTACAATTCCCAGGAGCCCCCTGCCAGCATTCGCTGGCAGGGGGCTCCTGGGAATTGTAGTCCATGGACATCTGGAGGGCCGCAGTTTGACTACCCCTGCTCTGGACAGTCAACAACAGGGCAGAGAGGCCAAGGCCTTCCCCCCGATATTGCCTCCTGGCTCTGAGAATCAGAGGATTGGTGCCTCTGAAGGTGGAGGTTCCCCTCAGTCACCATGGCTAGTAGACGCTCCTCCATGAATCTCCATCATTGGCCATTTGGGGAAGGGGGGGGGGAGGTTGACATGACTGCATATTGTCATATCATCTGATAAATGTTTAACACATGTTAAAAATATGCACCTAGTCCCAGCCTAGGAACTCCAATCCAATCGCATTATTTTCCCGCAACACAATCCTGGAGGCATTCAGCAATGAAAAATTCGCACCTTTTCTTTTTCTTCTCTATGTGCAAGAATCCATCGATGGCTCAGGAAAGGCACTCCCCTTCCTGGCAGGTGTATACCCCCCTGCTTTCCAGCAAAAAAAAAAATTAAACTCACGTTGCCGCTTTATTAGAATGGGACCTTCCAGCTCTTCTGGAATGGTTTCAACTCCCCCCTCCTTTTCCCCCTTTTCAACATTTCAGCCACCTGTTTAGTGAGTTCATACTCCAAAGGAGATGCATGCAATTAGAAACAAGGAAATGAAAATAAATGGCCTTGTTTGTTATTTATAACAAAGGGGCTCTGCAAAATTAATCCACCCAGGCTTGACCTTGTGACCTGAAAGAAAGCAACAACAACAACAACAAAAAAAGCTTGTTCTTTTGTAGGAGACGCACAATACGCCAGCCACAAACCTTTGTGGAGCAACTCTGCCTCTTTATGACGGATGCTGACGGAGGGTATGCAAAATATTAAATACTTTACGAGTCAGAGGAGAGGATTTGCATGAGAAAAGCCTGCCCAGGCAAAGTCAAGCGAACTGCAATGGAGACGATTTGGAGGCCTCAAAAGGAAGGGGCCGAATTACTCATTCTGGCGTTCAGTTCTGTTTGTTCATTTTATTACAACTGACACACTAAGAGGGACTGCAGTCGGGCCAAAAAGAAACTCCTAAAGGAAAAACTGCCCTAGTGCACATTACGGCGCACTGATGGCAGAATTGCTCGTGGAGAAGCGATTAAAGTGGCCA
This sequence comes from Paroedura picta, assembly GCF_049243985.1. Classification (NCBI taxonomy): domain Eukaryota; kingdom Metazoa; phylum Chordata; class Lepidosauria; order Squamata; family Gekkonidae; genus Paroedura; species Paroedura picta. Next base: position 35,995,941 of record NC_135382.1, read on the forward strand.
TATCAACAGGGGCATCACATCAAAATCACAAGATGTCATAGTCCCATTGTATACGGCACTGTTCAGACCACACCTGGAGTACTGGGTGCAGTTCTGGAGGCCTCACTTCAAGAAGGACGTAGATAAAATTGAAAGGGTACAGAGGAGAGCGATGAGGATGATCTGGGGCCAAGGGACCAAGCCCTATGAAGATAGGTTGAGGGACTTGGGAATGTTCAGCCTGGAGAAAAGGAGGTTGAGAGGGGACATGATAGCTCTCTTTAAGTATTTGAAAGGTTGTCACTTGGAGGAGGGCAGGATGCTGTTTCCGTTGGCTGCAGAGGAGAGGACACGCAGTAATGGGTTTAAACTACAAGTACAACGATATAGGCCAGATATCAGGAAAAAAATTTTCACGGTCAGAGTAGTTCAGCAGTGGAATAAGCTGCCTAAGGAGGTGGTGAGCTCCCCCTCACTGGCAGTCTTCAAGCAAAGGTAGGATACACACTTTTCTTGGATGCTTTAGGATGCTTTGGGCTGATCCTGCGTTGAGCAGGTGGTTGGACTAGATGGCCTGAATGGCCCCTTCCAACTCTATGATTCTATGATTCTATATAGACTGTTTGCAGACAGGCAGCCTTGTTTGGTTATTTTCTTCGGAATAATAAGGCAGTCTGATGGCTGGATGGATGAGGGGGTGGGAAGTGGTGGGGAGGCTGTGAACACTAACGCAGGAAATGCAGAAGGGAAGGTAGTAGGTCTAAAAACCATGTTTGATAAAATCAACTGCAGGATGACAGGTCAAGATGTATAGTTGTGTTGGTCAGTCCAGAGCGGCAGAAGAGAGCAAGAGTCCAGGAGCAACTCCAAGCCTAACCAGCTTGGTGGCAGAGGAGGAGTTTTCCTGGTTCACTTCTTCAGATGCAGCTAGAATGCAAGTTTATCTCATGGGGTGTAGAAAAGACCAAGAGTAGAAGAAATGAGGAGCAACTGAAAGACTAACTAAATGTATGGCATGGCATGATGGACTCACATTCAAGAAGAAGAAGAAGAAGAAGAAGAAGAAGAAGAAGAAGAAGAAGAAGAAGAATTGTTTTTTATACCCTGCTTTTTTCTACCAGGAGTCTCAAAGCAGCTTAACATCACCTTAGAATCATAGAATCATAGAGTTGGAAGGGGCCATAGAGGCCATCTAGTCCAACCCCCTGCTCAACGCAGGATCAGCCCAAAGCATCCTAAAGCATCCAAGAAAAGTGTGTATCCAACCTTTGCTTGAAGACTGCCTCCCCATCGTTTCATTCTCATACCAAAGTTGCACTCACCTAATCATTAATATGTTCAGAAGTTCCGTTTCCTACATCCCATTCAATTTGATCCCCTGCTGTTTACTAGCTACCGCTCTGACTGCTTTCCTGGACTTGTTCTGTATATATTTCTTTTCTTCCTTATATCTTCCAGGTCCCCTTGGGTCATGACCCGTTGTGCTTTCTTACAGAGGAACTTCAACCAGCCTTCGAGCATTTATCTTCCCAATTCCCTGTGGCGTTCTCTGTAACCCCAAGATTCACCCTCCTAATTTCCTCTCTTCAGAACAGCACAGATTCTATTTCTATAACCTTTTATAAATAGGCGACATCTTCCTGCCTCAACCATCTCTTGGAGCATGCATGCTCACACCCCCTGCTGCACCTTTTCCGTTTCCACTCCACAATTGGGTAAGAACCCCTTCACAATGCCCTGGTGTGCACTGACAAAATAATATTGTCTTGTGCTGAAATGTTGCCATTCTGTGCCCAGAACAGTTTGGTGTTATGGCATTCAAAGCATTGCTAATCATTTATTATGTGGATTGATCCCTTCTTCCCCAATCTCACCTATTCCTTTTTGGAGCCCCCTTGGTTGTCTACCTCTGAAGGACCTATTTGATTTTATCCAGGGTTGCTGGGGAGGGCTTGTTTTTGGTTTTTGGTCCCGCTCAGCAAGACATTCCTGCCGGTTGCACAATTTTCTCCCTGATTAATGTTTACAGCCGCTGTTCCAGTGGCGCAGTCAAGATTACAGGTCTACAGTGCTTCAAATATGCCTCCTGTCTGTTCTTAAATAGAGGTTATTGTCAGCCTGTCTTTGCTGTTGCACTGTACTGGAGCGCACACAGAAGGCGAAAAAGTTATTGAAGTAAGAGGTTTGTACCGAGCTAACTCAGGAGTCCACCAGAAAACACCCTGCCTGGTTTGTGCAGCTGACATTCATCAGCTGAGTGAGAAAAATGCACCTATGACTCTAGGGAGCAAAGTTTGAAGCCGTTCTCCAGCCAAAGGCTTCGGCCACCTTAAGTGGCCAGGACATTGCCCGGACGCCACCGGTTTAATGATGTCACTTCCTGTGCGACACCCGCGTTCAGGCCTAGATCTTTCTCTTTCTCCCCGAAAGTGTCTTCCATTTTCCCTCTAGCCCTGGTTTCCTGGAGAGACTTAGTAACCCCAATGGTGATGGGAACACCGCCATGAACAACACCACTCATTTTCAGGAGCGCCACCATTGCGCACCCCCGGCACATCTTTCCCTGACAGCATGTGGGGGTGGGGGTGGTGCTGGGCATCAGTGGCCCTGCAAAAAACCCCGGGCCCAGGCAGCTCCCCCACCTCGGGGTACGCAGACACCAGTCCCTCGTAGTGGCTCTTCGTGTTCTTGGGTCCGAGGGGAGGCGTCTTGCGTGCCCCGAAGGATGCAAAGGCCACCAGGCAGGCAGGTTAATGTGACTATTGCAGCGTACAATCAATCTTCATTTTGAGCCCGAGCAAAAACACTTCTCTGGGTAAATGTGAGCAGGTAAATAATGGGATGAGTCAGATGCCTGTGCAAGCGGCGCCACTTGTCCCTTGTCAGAGGACAAACACCGGCTGAACGAACGTTTGCTTAGCTCAGAAGCCGTTCCGTTTTTCGTGGCTTTAACCCTCCTCTCACGGCCTCGGTTTGGAGAGTCGTCCTCAGACATGAATGCAAGGCAAGCCGGATACACAAGGCACTGTCCAGAAGACATGGGCGTTTTTTTTTTTTTTAAAGATGGGTGAAAATCCAGAGAAGGGGTCTTACCTGTGACCAGATCTGTGCAAACCCGAGGGCCAAAAACAGAGGAGAAAGACTATGAGAGTATGAAAGAAATGAGAATATGAAAGGGAGACAGATACCCCTCAGTCTACCAAAAAATGAGTTGAAGCTACAATTCAGCTCTGGGTTACCTGGGGAGCGGAGAAGGTATCGCACCTTTCATACTGAATCTCTCCCTGTCGTGTTTTTAGGATTCAGTAGCATAGAGTCCACACTCCAAGATATCCATTTACTCCAAGGGAGCGGATCTCTCTAATCCGGAACGGGCTGTAATTCTGGGGGATCCTCCGTTCCTACCTGGAAGTTGGCGTCCCTCATCAGTGACCTAAAAAATATCCCTTTGCTAAAAAGGCTTGAAAGACATAAACAAACAGGCCACGCATCAGCAAAAGGAGGCAGGTAGGACTTTGGGCATACCTGCCATCCGTTCCGTTCCTCCGCCAACCCCACCAGGGATTCGTTCACCCGCCAGCTCCACGAACAGCTCCGATTAGGCACACAACATAATTTCCATTATGTTAATGTTGCTTTAAAATATATTGTGCAGAGTGCCGCAACAATCAAATTATCAATTATAATGTCTACTCCGAGTAGAAAAGTGTTGCAAAACACAGGGCTGATTACTGCTTCACGACTTCCAATCTGCATACTCATTGTTTAGTACAGGGAAAACAAATTATCTTGTGTTGGCCCCAGTTCAAATTTAATTAAATGAGTGCAAAGCAATTATAATAAAGTACAATGGTGTAGTAATGAAAGGAAAATAACTCATTAACCTATTAATCTTTATTTATGTTCCTCTCAAATAAGTATGTAATTTCTTTATCACTGCATCCCATAAGAAATGGCGGGGGTGTTCTCCCCCCCCCTTTCTGCAGCTCATGGGGGTCTTACTGTGCTAAAGATCATTGTTTAACTTCCAGCATTGCTATATTTGATTTGATGCCGGGTGTGTTTTTGGGGGTGGTTTTTTTCCCCCCCTAACCTTCTCCCCTTAGCAGAGTCCATTTTCAACTCATTTCCAGAATGGCTTTCTCTGACGCTTGTCTGTCCTCAAAGGTAAATCGCCGGGAGAGCATTGGTATGCCTTCCCCGTTGCGTGAGGGGGAAAGCACTCCCCAAACATCTGCTATGTAAGATAGTGTTACATTAAGACACAGGATGAAAGCATATTATTTTTAAGAGGACTTGACACGGCTATCACTTTCTAATCTTTCTAAACTGAAAGAGGTCTGACAACAAAACAGCATCTTTCTCCAGTAGCCTGTTTAAGATTCACGGAGCAAAGTTTCCCTAGAATGGCTTGATTTCATCGTGCCGGGGGGGGGGGGGGACGATCTTAATATATGAAGGGCAGTGTAGGAAACATTTTTGAAATATATTTGTCAGTGGGTTTTTGTTGTTGTTGTTTTTTTTGGAAGCATAGATTTTTATTAGTAGCGACTGATTCTGTGTCACCCGAACGTTAAGCTTGGGATCTGAAAGGCACCCTTCCAACAAGATTCCTAGAACAAAGCACATATGGCGGAATCAGGAACAGGTAAACCCAGGAATCTCGGAACTGGATAGCCCTTGTTAGCCTCCTCAGATCCCCGAAGCTGAACAGGGTCAAGCCTGGTTAGTATTCAGACGGGAGGTCAGCTTTCAATGCCTCTTGGCCTGAAAAACCTACGGAATAGCGTTGCGAGCTCTCCCTTGGCCACCATCGAGGGTAGGGGTCTGAAGGTTGCCATCTCTAGGTTGGAGATTTGGGAGTGCCACCTGGACCATTTATGCACTGGAGGTTTCATGCCGGGCTGCAGGCTGGAGTTTTACTCATGGCTGGTTGCCCCACCTCTTCCTGCACCCACACGGGGGAGCCTTTGGCCTGGTGCACCTCATCCGCTCCCAGTTTGTGCTCCTGCACAGGAGCTGGGGCAGTGAAGTTCTCCGTGCGTAAACGGTCCTGGGGAGAACAGGAACCTCAGCAGGGTACAAGAGAACCAGTGTGGCACAATAGTTAAGAGCAGCAGACTCTAATTGGGTTTATAGGACTGCCCCTCTCAGACCAGACGTCTCAGAGCAAATAAATCAACGTCGTTAAAAACAACTCTGTAGAATCTCTAAAAATCAGTGTCCCAGACTTCCTATCTAACCCAAATTTCTTCCCTCCATTAGTTGCCAGAACTAGATGGTACAGAAGAGAGGGTTTGAGGGGGGTGCTTGGGTGTTCCTGGAGGCCCGGCCTCAACCAAATGCCTGGTGGAAGAGTTCTGTTTGACAGGCCTTGTGGAACTGAGTAAGATCCGGCAGGACCTGTGTCTCCTCCGGGAGCTCATCCCACTAGGTAGGGGCCAGGACCGAAAAGGCCCTGGCCCTGGTTGAGGCCAGGTGCACATGCCTTGGGTAGCACTGTCTAAAGTCTAAAGTCCAGGGAGAAATACAGATGCAATTGAATTTCAGAAACATCACTTTGTAATATAGTAAAAACCCATCTTCTGTTTAGAAAACTAAAGTAATAAGCTTGGGGGATTGGATAGCTATAAAACAAATGTCAACACCCCCTCACATTCACTGAAGACAAAAAGGAAATATCAGCTCCGTTGATATGACACCTTTGTTCGTTTTATCTTGTAAAACAGAATGGATGGACACGGGTTTGTACATGCATAAAAAATCTTGTTTAGGCTCCGCTTAGATATTAAAGATGACGTTGTAGATTAGGGGGGAAATGTTATTTGAAAAGAACAGAATGCAACTTGGTTACTAAAGGAATTCTATACCCATTTAAAGGGTTATTAATCGATTTCCTGACAGACTTCCCCCAAATACTTTCCTTGGAAGTGCAATTCAGCTATTCATGTGGTCTGACACGGCATTCTCCTTTCACATAGGACCATAAATGTCTCTTCCCCAAGTAAGTTCATTTCTGATTTCTGTTTTTGGGAACAGCATTGGCAGGAAATCTTATTCCGAGCCTTCCATACAGGCAGTCTCCACTTTGGACGTCTTCTGAGTTCCCTCTCCTTCTTCACCACTGCTGCTCACTTACTGCTGTTATAATAACCGGCTATTTCTGCAGGGGTAACGCGCCATCGTTCCGACAAAAGCCCATCCATCGATGAGATCATACCATAGAAACGAGAAGGGGGCGTTGACCTGTGTCAGTCTGCCAATCAGAAAACACGACAAGTGCCCGGCCATCAAGCAGCGGATTACAATAATTTCAAAAATATTCAGTCTTGGTTATACAAGGCTGCCTTCTGCTAGATCTTAAGTCCATTTTAAAAGGTCTCGTTGGGCTGTAAGAAATCTGAGTTTGTTCTGTTCCCAGGGCATTTTAGCTACTTGGGGTATAAAAATTACAGCGGTTGTCCAGTGCTTAAAATAATAGCAACCCCCCCCCAAAAAAAAACAGTTTAAGATATTGTCAGAGACTTTGCTGAGCAGAGCAGATGTTTGATGGACTTCCTTGAGTATCTCCTTCCACAGGGTAGGAGCCATTATGGAAAGGTACCTAGCTCTCTTTGAGGCTTGCTGAAGCACTTCAGAGGCTGGAAATTCGGAACAATAATTGTGGTGCTAAGTCACCACCTCGATTCACACTCGGGTTCCGGACTCTCTTGTGAGTTATCAAATGTGTATTTTTTCAGTCCTCGCAGCATTATTGCCTGTGGGGCTCAAGAGTGCCCATCTAATATATTTTGCCTTGCTTTAAATGTTTGCAATCCCAGTCCTACTGTGGAGAGAAGGTGGCCTCATATAGACCTGTCTCATGGGAATCTTGAAAACTAAGCGAGGCCAATACTTGGATGGGATGGATGGATGGATGGATGGATGGATGGATGGATGGATGGATGGATGGATGGATGGATGGATGGATGGATGGATGGGTGGGTGGGTGGACGGACGGACGGACGGACAGACGGATGGGAGGATGGATGAACAGTTCCCAGGATTACTGTCACAGGATGGGTGGGTGGATGGGCGGACAGACAGACAGACAGACAGACAGATGGACACGTGGATTGATGGACGGATGGACAGACGGATGGGTGGGTGGATGGACGGATGGACAGATGAATGGACAGACGGACAGATGGGTGGTTGGGTGGGTGCATGGATGGATGGAAGGATGGATGAAAAGTTCCCAGGATTACTGTCACAGGACATATGTCCTTCCATCTTTCCATAAATGGCCAATACACCTGAGACCCGGCAGCTTTTCAGGGGTGTGTGGCATCTCTCTAGCAGCTACCCAGACATCCCTATGGCTATCTACCGCAAAGTGCCACCACCAGTCGTAGACATCGTCACCTGACCTTGCTATAGCTCATCGAGGGATAATTGCCCTAAGTGACAAGTTGATTGCCGGTGACACTTGGCATTCCCAGATGCTCCTGCTTTTGTCCCCGTTGCCCATTCATTCACTTCCCTTTATGTCTTTCAGAGCAGCAACAACACAAATGGGAAGGGACAAGGTCAGCTGAATTGCGCGGTAATGTATGCAATGCCTCCATTGCACACGAACTTCAACGCTGCAGACCGAGGGCTGCCTCATGTAAGCAATAGAAAGGGAAGATATACTTTGGAGGCTCTGCGGCTGACGGGAAAGAGCCAGAGGGCGAGGCAGCTCCCTCCAGATCCACTATGGCCACTACAGTGGCCTGAGTAAGGAATTCGATTCAGGACTGGGCTATGGGTGGGCCACCACATGTGTATGGTATGAGGCTGGATGAAGATATATGTGGCTTGAAATCAGGTGACCTTTAGGACCGCTGGCTTTGATTGGTAGGGTTGCCAAACTCCAGGTGGGGCAGGGAAACTGTCTTAACTGGTCAACCTTGAGTCTGCAAGAACTGATCCTTCCAGGGAGCGATAGGTATTTCCATGGCTTGGAGTGGCCCATAAATAAAGCATCCTGGACATGATGCATCGTCGATTTTAAAGGTGAAGCAAGCGGAAAATCATCTCTAATCTTGGAAGGTCCACAGAAATGAGACGGCTTTGTGTCAACCATTCCCAATCAACAACCATTCTTATGCGCTCTATATGCTACTGGTCATATCCTTCCTTTTTAGAGTTTCAAGGCAGCAAGGTCAGATAAATGAACTAGAGCTATACTAGTCTTTAGCTTTGAGCATTAATGATTAATGCTCAGAATCAGTCTTCCCTGGGACCTGGGAGGTTACATTATTGGACTGAGAAGAACAGAAAGGGATGACTTTTGCACGGCTTGGAACTTTTTAAGTCAGCCAAATTCAAAGAAAATCGCCGTGCTGATAACAGCTGAACGAAGCCAACACAATAACTCGACAAGAGCCAGGGCTCAGCATACTAAATTTGTAAATTAGTTCATCAGTTGATCTTGAGTCCCAGATGTTTCCCACCCTGGCAGGATTCCTTAAGCAACGATAAGCAGATTTGCATACTTAACTAATATGTTTATTTAAAGAAAATTCCCCAATCCAAAATAACAAGCAGATTTCTTATTTGGCATTTGATCAGAAGATGAAACCGGCAAGGACGGCATTCAGGAGGTGGGTGTGTGTGTGTGGGGGGGGGGGGGACCCCTTTTCAACATGACATCTGCTTATAATGGAACAACAGATTTGGGGGCTTTCTATCAATCTAATTGCAGACAAATTCCCTCTCCGTGCATTAATTTTTGCATCATGACATGCTTTTGACCCAACTGTTTCCAAACTGATAGCATGGCTTCCCTAGAAGCTAAAACAGCTGACAATACAAGAGGGGAGGGGGCGGCACCATTAATTTATCACGCCACTTCAAAATTTATTTATTTACATTACAGAACTGAAGCAAAGCTGGACTAGTAATACGACATCATATGTGATGCAAAAATCACTCAAGAGGGTTCTAATTTCCACATGCTAGGCACAGCAGTATAGACCAGAGTGCCTAATAATTTATCCAAGTAATTTGGTAGAATATTTCGTAGATTGCGTCTCTATTGGCTGTATAGAACTCTCTTAAATGGTTCAGTTTTGCAAGATTTGCGGAATGCTGGGAGAGTGGGAGCCTTCCTGACCCCACAGGCAGGCCGCTCCACAAGGTGGGGGCCATGACAGAGAAGGCCATGCTGGCGGGCCATTGTCAATTTTGCCTGTTTGCAGGTTGGCACATACAGAAGAAGAAGAAGAAGAAGAAGAAGAAGAAGAAGAAGAAGAAGAAGAAGAAGAAGAAGAAGAAGAAGAAGAAGAAGAAGAGTTGGTTCTTATATGCCGCTTTTCCCTACCCGAAGGAGGCTCAAAGTGGCTTACAGTCGCCTTCCCATTCCTCTCCGACATGGATAGCCGACATGGATGTATCCTGATCACGAGCTCTACCTGGAGGAAGGAACTTTAGCTAACAAGAAAGGAGGGCTCTTATTGATTGGTCCAAGCAGGTCCTATCAAGCTGACTTAGTCTGAGCTGTCCTGATGGTCCGTTCATCTCTGTATCATCGAGGGTTTCCCAGCCACTGAGGTATCATATTGTACCACAAAGGCCACTGAATGGCACCACAGCATGGGTTTTTTTTGAAATGGTGGCTGCGGAAAGGCCTCCCACCCTGGGAAAGAAAAAGGTTTTCATTACCCTGATTTGGGCAGATTGACCCACCCAAAGCAGCCAATGATAGGCCGATAAGGGAAGGAGCCTGGCTGTTTAAACCTTTGCTGATCTTTCCTCTCCTCACACCAGACACCCTGTGAGGTAGGTGGGCCTTCGAGAGCTCTAACAGAACTGGTCTATGAGAACAGCCCTAAGAGAACTGTGACTTACCCAAAGTCACCTAGCAAGCTTGACGTGGAGGAATGGAGAATCAAATCCGGATCTCCAGTTGAGAGTCCACCGCTCTTAACCACTGTACTCACCAAAGTACTCACCAAAGCTGTACTCACCAAAGTTGGCCTGGTTTAGTTTATCAGATCTGGCAAGATCGAGTTAACCAGGGCTTTCATCAGGTCACAGTCAGGATCGCTGTTGGATGCCCAATGTTAGGCCATGTGGACATTTGCTCTGGCCAAGCAAGCCGATTCCTACCGTGACATCAAAACCTGATCGCCAATAGACATCGCTGTCATCCACATAGAAACAGCACCTCGAAACACCTTCATCATTTCCCGGCAGCAGTTTGTCTCCGACAAGGCTGTTTTCTCAGTGCACCCTCATGTGGTGAGATCAGTAATTAATGTATCCCAAAAATCATCTGTAGGCCATAATTTCCCTTGCACTTTCTAATCATGGATTTGACAATATGCAAGTGCATTCTGGTGAAAAGTCACCTTCAGAAAAGGCTGGGGAAAGTAATGTTCTTTAACGCAGCTGGAACAGAGGGAGCCCCATCAAATGGATCGCATAAATTAAGGCTCTGGATATTGGTAGAAAGCAAAAATCAACTGCATACATGTGAGATGAGTGACACTACGCTTGGTTGACAGCATGCACAAAAAGGCTCTAGGCCAGTGATTCTCAACCTGGGGGTCGGGACCCTTTTGGGGGTTGAACGGCCCTTGCACAGGGCAAGCAGCAGGGCAAGCAGCTTGGACAGGAGGGGTGCCATCCGCACGACAGCCTTGCGGGGTAGATCGAGATAGAGCGTTTGTCTGTCTGGAGCGAAGGAAAAGAGCGAGATGGGCATGGTGGGACAAGAGGCAGAGCTGAACTGAGAAACCCTAGGGGAAAAAAACAATTTATATACAATCCTGAACAATGGATCTTCACGCCATGGGTCAGTTTTGGTTTAATTTCTGTGGAAGAACACTTGCATAATTTTATGGTTGGGGGTCACCACAACATGAGTCACCTGCGTGATACACCTGCTGAAACGGCTAATCCAGTTTTTTCTTAGACCGTTTATGCACTGGAGGTTTTATGCCAAGCTGCAGGCTGAAGTTTTAGTTGTGGCAGGTTGCCCCACCTCTTCCTGCACCCGCACGGGGGAGCATTTGGCCTGGTGTGCATCATCCGCCCCAGAGTTGTGCTCCTGTACGGGAGCTGCTGTAGTGAAGTTCCCAGTGCATAAACGGTCAAAGTGTTGTTTCTGTGGCATGAGAAGCAATCTCTCCCGTCCCTGGTTAGAGAGAATTTGCTTGTCCATAGGCACCCCACTTTAAGAAATACATTGGCAAACTGAAACAGGAGGGCAAGGAGGAGGAAATTAAGTCCAGTGGCAGAAGGCTGGAAGTGCTTGGTACGTGCAGATGATGAAGGGCAGATGTAATGGCCGTCTCTAGATATTGCCAGGGCCGTCACTCAAAAGATGGCAGACGGTTGTTTTTCGGCCGCTTCTGAGCTCCAGGCTAGGAATAATGGGCTCAAATTACAGGAAAGCAAGTTTTATTCGGCTATTAGGAAGAATTTCGGTCTGAGTCTGACAGTGGAACAAATTTCCCCAGGAGGAGATGAAGGCACCTTTCCCTTGCTGGAGAAATTTAACCAGAGGCTGAATAGTCATTTCCCTGGGCTGTGGACTGTGGCTGAGTGGTAGAGGGTCTGCACGGCATGCAAGAGGGTCCCAGGTTCAATCCCCTGAGCCCTCGGGGAGGGCGGTATATAAATATAATAATAAATAAAATAAATAAATAAATCTCTAGTCCAAAGGAGCAGGCAGAAGATGATGTGAAAGACTTCAGCCTTAGACACTGAACAGCCGCTGCCAGTTTGAGCAGATGATACTGATTGTGATGAGATTGTGATGAGCCAAGGATTTGGTTACACATAAAGCACTTTCTTGCCGGTGAGGTTGCAGTTAGGAAACTGCAAATGATCCAGAATGCTTGGGTCCTTACCAGAACCTGTGCTCTCTCAGCTGCACCGGCTACAGATTGGAGACCAAATCAGGTTCAAGGTATTGACACTTACATTCAAAGCCCTAAATAGTCCGGGATTGTTGTATCTACAGGACCACCACTCCCCTGATGTCCCACAAAGAGTGCTAAGATCAAGTGGTCGAAACCTACTCTGGATCCAGGGGGTTGGACTAGGTGGTCCTGTATGGCTCCTTCCAACTCTATGATTCTATGACTCACTGGAATCAGGTAAGGATATACCACAGTGCAGAGGTGGCCTAACTGTAGCTCTCCAGATGTCCATTGACGACCATTACCATGAGCTCATACCAGCATGCTAGCAGGGGCTCCTGGTAATTGTAGTCCATGGACATTTGGAGAGCCACAGTTTGGCCACTGCTGCCACAGTGGATTGGATCCAGACAGATTTTTCAGTGAGTCTCCTGCACTTTCCCCTCCTTTCCATAGCCCCCATGGGACATGGCTTTTGTCCATGCAGATGCCCAGCCAAGGCTCACCTAGTAGTCAAAGGAGATACTCCTCTCCATTTTCACCAGCAAAACAGTAGGCTTGATGCAAGCCAATGACTGACCCAAGGTTAATTTTAGAGTGGGAGGTTTGACCCTGGATCTTCTCCTTCTTCGTCTGATACTCTAACAGCTACAGCACACTGCTTCTCTGAAAAGACATAGGTGTGATTTTTGGCCACCAAATGCTGGCCACCTTCCTTCCTTCCTTCCTTCCTTCCTTCCTTCCTTCCTTCCTTCCTTCCTTCCTTCCTTCCTTCCATAATTCAAATGTTCCTTCCTTCCTTCCTTCCTTCCTTCCTTCCTTCCTTCCTTCCTTCCATAATTCAAATGTTCCTTCCTTCCTTCCTTCCTTAATTCAAATGTTCCTTCCTTCCTTCCTTCCTTCCTTCCTTCCTTCCTTCCTTCCTTCCTTCCTTCCTTCCTTCCTTCCTTAATTCAAATGCTCCTTCCTTCCTTCCTTCCTTCCGTCCGTCCTTCCTTCCTTCCTTCCTTCCTTCCTTCCTTCCTTCCTTCCTTCCTTCCTTCCTTCCTTCCTTCCTTCCTTCCTTCCCTCTTTTCACTTCATGCTCGAGCAGTTTTCTGCTTTCTTTAATACTCAGGGAAGAGTAAGTGATAATCAATAGTAATATCTGCTCGAATCTCAGGACCTTGATGAAAGTGCTTTTGAAACACGGCACAGAGTTGAGCGCCAGCCATTACTACCTCTGCACCAGCCCTGTCTCTAATTTATATCCAATTGTTAGATGGCGTCTATTAAAGTTTATTAGTGCCATTTTGGGATACAGTAGCCTCTAGCAGGTCCTCCTCTTGTTAAAATTGACCAGCTGGTTTAGCTCTATGAAGTACCGAATCTGACATAAACCGGCAACCTCAGGAGCCAACTTTTTTAAAGAACAAAAAACATCAAAAGTCAACGCTGTCCCGCTATCGTGTTTCAGTAGCTCTGCTGGCTCTCTGTTGGGGAGTCTTTTCCAGCATGGGGTAGCATCAGATCCAAGAGTTTATTTGGACCATTTTGGAAAACAGTAGTATCTAGTAGGCGCTTCCCTTGTTAACATTGACCAGTTGGCTGAGCTCTATTAAGTAACGAATGTGAAATAAACACGCAATCGTAGGAGCCAGGTTCTACAAACACACATGCACATCAAAAGTAAGTACAGTCCTGCTGTTGCATTTGGGTAGCTCTGCCACCTCTCTGCTGGGGCGTTCTTCTCCCGCATGGGGTAGCATCAGATTCAAGAATTAGGGGGGGAGGGAGAATTATTTTATGTTTATTTCTAGTTGCATTTAGGTGCTGCCCTCTCTCCGGGGACTCAGGGCGGCTCAAGATATATATAAATAGAATAAAACAGAGCCCCGAGACTTCAATCAATCGATTTGAAAACATGAAAGCCAGACATTATGCACTAAGTTGCCCAATTCTCTCTGGAAGAAGAAGAAGAAGAGTTGGTTTTTAGACCCTGCTTTTCTCCAGCTGAAGGAGCCTCAAAGAGGCTTACTGTCACCTTCCCTTTTTTTCCCCACGACAGACACCCTGTGAGGGAGGTGGGGTGAAAGAGCTTCTGACAGGGCTGCTCGGTGAGAACAACTTCTAGCAGAACTGAAACTAGCCCAAGGTCACCCATCTAGCTGCACGTGGAGGAGCAGGGAATCAAATCTGGCTCGCCAGATTAGAAGCTGCCACTCTCAACCATGACACGACGCTGGCTACATCATGCAGGCAGGGGTAGGATCACAAGAACCCTTTAACTGAAGTTCCCTTCTAGGCCACATCTTAGAAGCCCAGTGGAACAGATTAAGGTCCTGCAGGGCCCTGGCGTCATCAGGCAGGGCGTTCCACCAAGCTGGGGCCAGGGCCGAAAAAGCCCTGGCCGTGGTTGAGGCCAACTTAATCTCCTTCAGGTCAGGAATCCTCAGCCAATGTTGATCTCCAGGTCTTAAAGCTTCATGAAAATGCCCCCATGAATAGGAATGGCCATCAATGTGTAGCTAGGGCAGAATCAGCGGGTCAGAGGCAGTATTTAAAAGGCGTCTGGCGGCACAGTCATCCTGCATACGTCAACGCTGGTTATCAGGACAGAAGGCGACTTTATCAATTGTCCCTGTATGAAAATATAACGCCGTCTAATATCAAATCCGTCTGTTGGTTCACCACCCATCGGAAGCCATTTATATGCAGATGTTGAGGATGTCTATGCTCATGCAGTGAAGTCTCTGTTTCAGTTTAGAAACTGTACATATACACGTAGAATCATAGAATCCTAGAGTTGGAAGGGACCTCATGAGGCATCTAGTCCAACCCTCTGCACTATGCAGGACACTCGCAACCCTATTGCTCATCCACTGTCACCTGCCACCCCCTTATCAGAAGTGAAGCTGTCTGATAGTGAATTGGACTATTGGTCCATCACGGTCAAGAATGTCCACTTAGATTGGCAGAAGGCCTCTGGGGTTATCAGTTAGAACTTTGCATCACCTACAACCTGACCCTTTTAAGTGGGGTTAGAGCCCAAGACCTTTGGCCTGTCCAGGAGATACTCTGCCACTGAACCACAGCTCCTCTCTGAGACTTGCGCATTATTTTCCTCCCTTGTGAAGCTGACAGAGATTGTTTCTTTTCACTGTGACTCCCTTTGGTTTAACAGAAAGGTCATCAAAACCCTTCCTGGTCGGCAAGCAGGACTTGGTGTCCACCTATGTCAAGTTGTACATCTCTGTCACCACCGAGACACTTCCAGGACAAACGTTTGTCATTCTCCATCATGTATCTCTAGTGTGTGATCTTGGTTGTATTCTTTATTTTATTCCTGCCTGACAGGAGTTCCTTCATTTCAAGGACATTTTGCGGTAACGGCCCAGAATTCCTGGAGGCCATTTTCCGGTGACAACTCAGACATAAACAAACGTTACAAGACACACAGTTTAGATATTGGAGTCGGAACCTGGATTGTTGCTGGCAATTAAGAAGCTGACTCTACTGCAAGGCAGCAGCTGTGTACAAAGTTCTTTCGGAAGTTCGTCTCCAGAGAATAGACTTCGTAGGAATCAAAGAATGCAGAGAGGAAGAGAAGAACTTTTTTTTTTAAATATTCTGCATTTCACTATCTGAAGGTGTCTCAAAGAGACTTGCAAACACCTTTCCTTTCCTCACTACAGACACTACAGGCATGTGCATATTTGTTCATGCAATAGAATTTATGTAGCTGAGCTTCCTCGGTTCTCAACTGTGATTCGCTAGACTGTCTCAAGCAGCCAATCGGCAGAGTATGTGTCGTAGGCAATTGTAAGGGCGCATTAACAACCAATAATGTCTCTAAGGGTGTGGCCTGAAACAGAAGGGTATGTAGTGGTTAAGAGCAGCAGCTTCTAATCTGGCAGGCTGGGTTTTTTTCCCCGCTCCTCCACATGCAGCCAGCTGGGTGACCTTGGGCCAGTCACAGTTCTCTTAGAACTCTCTCAGCCTCACCTACCTTGCAGGGTGGCTGTTGTAGGGAGAGGGAGGGAAGGCGATTGTAAGCCACTGAGAGTCCTTCAGCTAGAGTGACACGGGGAATAAAAAACAACTTTTCTTCTTCTCCTTCTTCTACAGCGTGTTCTCCCTGTTGCAGCTCAGCTTTCCTCCTGTGAAGAAAAAATTATCTTTGCATCTCAGTTCAACTGTCTGCATCCTGACTGAACCCAAAGAGGTAGCAAGGACTGAGAGAACTCTGAGAGAACTGTGACTAGCCCAAGGTTGCCCAGCTGGTTGCATGTGGTAGAGTGGGGAATTGTTTCTATCCCACAAGTGATCTAAGCATATTCCAGTAACAGTCAATAAAGAGAAAATTATTCTAGCACTCCAGTTGTCAGAGAAAACAGTAAAGAAAATGTTGAGAGAATCTATCATAGCATATAGTCTGGTCCTTGGCTCCTTTGGGTCAATAGTGCAATTTAGCAGGCCAGATTAATTTCTTACCTGACCAGAGAATAACCCATGGATGTTCTCCCAGAATCCTCTGCCAGATGTTTTCCATGGAAGGCAATTCCAAGCTGGGGGTTGGTTGATTGGTTTGTTTGTTTGTTTGTTTGTTTGTTTATTAAACTTTTATACCGCCGTTCCCTTAGGCTCACAGCGGTTTACAAGATAAAAATTGCAATAAAACCCATGGTTAAAACCATTAAAACCAATCCACACTATCAAGAAACCTGCAGCCAACACCACCAAAGTCAACGGACAATAGGGTTGTCAGGTCTGGATTGGGTACATCAGGGAATCGGTGGGATTTGGGGCAGGGAGAGACCTCAATGGTGCATATTGCTATGGTGTCCACCCTCCAGAGCAGCCATTTTCTCCAGGGGAAATTATCTGTCGCCAAGAGATGAGCTGTTAAACAAGGAGGTCTCCAGGTCCTGGGACTGGGATCCCTAATGGGCCATGCTGAGTCAAGGGATCGGGACCGTATTCGTTTCTTAATATTTTCGGGGCTGAACACAAACCGTGACTGCATGTGCACAATCTCCGCGTCTCATTAGATGGCCGGAGTTTCAAAATCCATTCCCAAAGAGTTGTAAAGTGTGCAGTGTTGTAGATTAATGCGCTGAATACATTTCCACAGAGCTTGATGTGTTTCATAAAAGGTCCATTTCAAAAGTGCGCTGCATTTTAGGTGAACAGTGGCAGTAAATAATCTTGTTACAGAAACCTAAGCAATTTTTACAAGGCGTATTTCTGGCTGACTGAACAATTTATTCTCCAGATGTCACATTGTATTTTTCCAATATAAGATGAAACAGGGAGGGTTTAAAAAAAAAACACACAGAAAAGAAGGAAAGAAAACGAGGAAGGCATACCATTTTGTTTGGGAAGAACAGAACAAAGGATGCTTCTGTACAGACAATAATGTGTTTGTTATGTCATGGTGGTTTTCAAATACACCCCCCAAACACCACCGAAATTTATTTTAAATTTTGATACTAAATAATAACAAATGAGCTCAGTTTCAGCCTTTCTGGAATACCCTGGTCCCTATTTTTAGGTCTTTCGTTCAGGGGGGAAAAAATTGTATATTTTGTATAGAATGACAAACTGTTATTCAGCATCGTAGGCATAAATCAGAGGATTTAATGGGGCTTCATTAAAGACTTGCCACAGAAAACCAAAGTTGGTTGGTTGCATCTGAACTACAATATATTTAAAATATTTATACATTTAAAATATTTGCATATATAGGAAAAGCCCGGCCGGATCAGACCAGTGGTCCATCTGGTCTAGCATCCTATCTCACACAGTGACCAACTAGTTCCTTTGGACAGCCAACACTAGGGCATAAATACTGAGGTCTTCCCCTCATAAGAACATATGAACAACCCGGCCGGATCAGACCAGTGGTACATCTGGTCCAGTATCCTGTCTCACACAGTGGCCAACCAGTTCCTCTAGAGGGCCAACACTACAGCATAAATACTGAGGTCTTCCCCTCATAAGAACATATGAACAACCCAGCCGGATCAGACCAGTGGTCCATCTGGTCCAGAATCCTGTCTCACACAGTGGCCAACCAGTTCCTCTAGAGGGCCAACAACAGGGCATAGGGGAATCTCAGAAGAGCCCTGCTGGATCAGAACAGTGATCCATCTGGTCCAGCATCCTGTCTCACACAAATCACAGAACGACCCATCAGCCAAAGTAGCCGAGTGACGAAGCAAATGTCGTGTAGGCTTTTTGGCCACTTGATCCCCATTTTGTGAGATTACATAAGCCTTGGTAGTGGATGTGATGCTATAAGAGGAATATTAAACACTGAGGACTGAAAATACTGAACGAAATTTATATTTGAGAGACAACCATTACTGAATTATTGAGGAAGGCGTTTAAAGTTGGCAACAAGTTTCTAAGACCCAGGGCTCGTTCTGGCTCTGGTAGATTCAATAAATAGGTTGAAGAGACTTTTTGCTAGCATCATCACACAGTGGCCAACCAGTTCCTCTGGAGGGTCAACAACAAGGCATAGAGGCCGAATCATCCCCCAATGTTGCCTACCGGCTCTGGGATTCAGAAAGTTTAGTGCCTCTTAGGTATTTGTATTAATTCAGGGTGGTTTTCAATCCCAAAAATATATATAATAAACAGCACTAACACGGTTGCTCTCTTCCCTCCAAGCTAGGATTCCCACCTAGGATTAAACAAAAGGGTGTTTATTTATTTAGAAGGGGGTTGTAATAGATAGCCACTATGGCCTCTTCCCGCTCTGTGATTTAACCATTTATATTCTGTCTTTCTTCATGGTTGGTCTTTCCCAAGCAATTGGGAAGTCCATGTGCATCATGGGGGAGATGCATTGTGGCCCATCCTCTGTCTTAGGGACAAGAAGTGTCCAGTTGCCTGCCCCCTCCAAAACAAAAATCCCCTGTGCAATCTGATGCAGAGTCATACCCTTCTAATCCTATTAACTTCACTGGATTTGGGAAGGGTATAATTCTGTTTAGGCGTGCACTGTTTACACGCAGATGCCCTGGGGGAAGAGCTAGACAATACTAACAACTCCCACCAATGTTAACAAGGCAACTCCCCAAGTCAGACCCGGAAACCGAATAGATCCAGTGATGTATGAGGAACAGGTACCAGGAAATCAAGATTGCCTCTGTTGGAGTGTGCCTTGTAAGACGGAGTGGGACAAGTTCATTCGCTCCAAGCCATCTCTAATTCTCTGTCCTTTCTTCCTCTGGCTACTTAGCCAGTGCCATTAATCAAAATCCTATAGCAGAAAATGCATGCATAAGTCCAACACATTTATTGCCATGGCAACACTTCAGTCTCTTGTTCATATGTCAGGCTACATCAGTGGAGATAAATTCTTTTGTTTTCACCCTGGCAGTCCTTTCTGTTTGGGTTTTAATCCAGAGCAGAGTATTCGGGGGGCGGGGGGGGGGGACGTTAGCCACACTGGGGAATTTTTTTTTTGAGAAAGCACAGTCCCTCGCAAACTCTCAAAATGTGCATTCTTCCCAGTAGGGCTGCGAAAAATGGCTGCCTTGATTTTTAAGGTTATAATAGCAATTAAGGTCTCCGGACGGCCTAGTCTTCATGATGTTGTCTGAATTCACAAGATGGCTCGAGAATTTAATGCCCTGTGAAAAGAAGAGCTTATCGAGGTGAATATAAATCATTACAATACCAGAGTGCCGCATTCTCGAATTAGATTCCAGTATTTCAAACAGAATGCCTCTAAGCCGCAAGTGAAGTTGATCTAATTCATTTTCCAGCCACGATAGTGTACATTTTTTTTTTCATAATATGAAAATTAATCTTTAATGCACAGATGCTCTGAAGCCGACAGTGCAGGCTCATTTTATTCACTGGGTTCGTGGAGGAAAATTCAGGCTATTTATCGGTCAGGTTTTGTTGTAACAAAAAAAGTACCAGCTGTGCTTGGAGAGGGACAGAGACAGACCGAGATGGACACAGAGATAGGGTAGCTTTGCCAAATTTGGATTTGGAAACGACTGGAGTTTTGGGGGTGATGCCTGGAGGGGGCAGGGTTTAGGGCAGGGAGGGATTTCAGCTCACCTTCCAAAGCTTTTCTCCAGGAGAAGCGGAACAAATGTTTTAAATAAACAGACAAATGAGCTATTTACAATGTCCGGGGATCAGTTGTCACTTTAGGTCTCCAGCCCCCATTTGCAGCATGGCAACACCAAGACAGAGCTAGAGATCCCTCTAGACTAGCTATAGGTCTCAAGATCTTTAATGTCAGAGGTGGAAATCAGGTCTACTTGAAAGTAAGTCCTGTTGCATTCAAGGGGACTTACTTCTGGGAAAGTTGGCCTGCAGTCTTTGAAAACGAATAGGAATGAGCTAACACGTTGTTATTCCGATGCATTTTAGAAGCAGATTTTCATGTTCTGCACGTGAAAATCCAGCTGCAAAAGCATACTGAAAGTGCATTATACTACATGTGCGGAATCAGCCCATGAGTGTTTCCCATAGCAAGCCCTTCACCATGTAGAATACCTTTCCAGACATACCGAATTTGTGCTCTTCCAACTTCCTCCTCCATGGGTGAAGACTAAAGTCAAAGGAATGTCCATGAAAAGGACTGCTAAATTGCAGAGGAATTATGGGAACCCTGTAAGGCAGGGGTAGTCAATCTGTGGTCCTCCAGAAGTTCATGGACTACAATTCCCATGAGCCCCTGCTAGCACAGGGATCATGGGAATAGTAGTCCATGAACATCTGGAGGACCACAGGTTGACTACCCCTGCTGGAAGGCATTCCCTTTTCAACCTTTTGACCATGGAGAAGCCCCTGAAATAATTGCTCAGGCTTCAAGGAGCCCCGGTAGTGATGTCAGTTGGCCACGCCCCCAGAAGGTTCTTGTCACCAGAAGTGATGTCATCACCCACGTTAACAGGCAGGCCTGACAATGGGAGGGGGAGAGACAGGAAGTGGTTTAAGATGGAGTAGGTGTGAAGGTTCTGTCCCCTCCTGGGGGGAGAAACCATGAGAGAACTCAAGCTTGGAAGTGGCCAGTTCCCTAGCTTGTGGACGAGTCCATTATGGCAGGAGGGGAAATGTTGCAGACCCCCTCCATAGCTCCCATGGACCCCTGGTTAGGAATCCCTGCCAGTTTTCAAGACATTAGATGAACAGAAGTGGTTGGCCATTGCTTGCTTCAATGCAGACACCCAGGAGTTCCTTGGTGGTCTCTCATCCAAGCACTAACCAGAGCTGAACTTGTTTGGCTTGCCAGAGCTGATATCAGGCTAGATGGGCCATCCAAAGCAGGGCTGGATAAGGCCTCAAAAACTTCTGAAATGGATTTTAAGCTTGGAAATCTTTGTAGACAGGGAAAGTATGTTTTTAAAAACCTGATGATTGAGTGAGGGCAGGTAAACCTGAATCGAAGATGTCAGAATGAAGAGTAGGCAGAAACAAAAGCTATCACTCCTCTTCTCTGCTCGTTCACTGCGCGATATTTCACATTATTAATCAGAATTAATCACGGGATTAATTCTTTGTTTAATAATGTGTTTAATGTAAATTAAAATGTAAAAGATCCATAAGTCAGGCAGTGAAAAAGACTATTAAATCTTTCCTTTGTTCTCTTTACTGCTGTAGGCTTCAGACCTCAAAATCATTTACTCTGGAATGGTCTCATTGATTTCAATTAGTCTAATAACCTTCAGTTAATTTTGATCTATTACTGTGTATGACATTTGATGTATTTGGGGTAATTAGATGGGGATTTTTAAAAGTAAACAGACACAACTATGTATGTAAATAAAACATGCCTGTGATTAAATAGTTTTTAGGACGTTGGCTGTTAGCACATCCAGGGGGAGGGGGCTCCCCAAGGTCAGAATCTTGGTTGGATCAAACTCAACAGCCCAACTTGTTCAACTTCATTCTTCAATAATTAACAATACATTTGAGAGCCATCTTGATGGTGTACTGGTTAAGGGCAACGGCCTCTAATCCAGAGAACCAGGGTTGATTCCCCACTCCTCCTCCACATACAGCCAGCTAGGTGACCTTAGGCCACTGACAATCGTGTTAGAGTTGTTCTCATGGAGCAGTTCTGTCAGAGCTCTCTCAGCCCTACCTACCTCACAGGATGCCAGTTGTGGGGAGAGGAAGGTGAGGCAATTGCAAGCCACTTTAAGACTCCTCTGGGTAGTGAAAAGCGGGTCATACAAACCAACTCTTCTACTGTTATGCTATAGCAATATTTTGCAACTAGATTATAGGGACAACCCTGAAACATCCAGTTTGTAATATTGCTATAACACAACAGTAGCGCAGTATGCACATGGATGCAGCCTTGGTGAGGAAAATTGGCTTTTGTATAATCCATTGGCACGACCCCAGGTGTTCTAAGACCCTTATTGACCATGCTGAAAATAAATAAGTGGGGAGGGGGGAACCTCCAAGCATCAATAATGCTGTTTCTCTGTTGATAAAATAACACGAGTGGCTCTATTATGAGTTTAATGCCTTGAGAGTGGTAATCCTCAAAGTCCTTAGCACAAGAGAATCGCACCAAGTTAAGTGGAGCTACTTTGGCTTCTTGAAAGGCAGGGAATCCAACCTTCGCCAAGCGAGCAAGGGTAGATTTATGACGCCGGCGTTCATTAAAATTGCGCCAGTGCCATCTTAAAACTTTACACTCATTAAGCATCACTGGAAAACACAAACTCTACAACATCGTTAGATTGTCCACTTAACAGGCCGTGATTTTGACAGCACCATTCCCATTCCTGACCAGCTTCGTAACCGCTCTTGCCCGGTGTGTAACGGAACTGGGATCTCAAAATACACACGCTCGTATTTAAGATTAGCAAGAGAGGAGGAATTAGTGCCCAATTAATAGATGAATAATAATCTGGGTTTCAAGAAGGAATGCATTCGACACTGCTTATCATGGAGAAAGGAAATGGCAAGAGAGAGAGGGAACCATGTTGAGTACTTGTAAACACACGCAGGGAAGGGTGAACATTCGATCCAAATTGGAGAGGAAAGATTACGAAGATTATGCCTGGGGCTAATTAAAAGTGATTAGGCTCACCTCTAATTGTAGCAAAATGATAGGTGCCGAGAGCATCTCATTTGTATGACAGTGGGAATGTCGCAAACGCGGCTTCAGAGTCGGGCAGGCTGCTTGTAAGAATACTTGCGAGACAGCAAGAGAGGACTGACTATTTATTGCTGTCTCACCAAGGACACTTGTGGTGGCTAAAGAGGGGTGTGTTGTCTGGCAGACAGGCAAGGGACATTCAGAAGTGGTTGACCATTGCCCGCCCCTGCATCATGATCCCTAGTGTTCCTTGGAGGAACTTCATCCAAATCCTTGGCAGTCCCCCATCCAATTACTAGCCTGGGACATTCAGAGGTAGTTGACCATTGCCTGCCCCTGCATCATGACCCCTAGTGTTCCTTGGAGGAACTTTGGCTGTGGTGGTCTCAACCATAGGCCTGGTGGAAGAGTGCCATCTTGAAGGAAGCTTGATGCCCTGGCTTCTAGAACTCCCATAAGCATTGATCCTGGACTTCTACAGCTGCCATGCTGGAGCGTGACGGATGTGTCTATTTCTATGAATGTCCAGTGAGTAGATTTCTCACTGCTCTTTTTATTGAATGGTGGAAGGGGGTGCTAAAGTTAATGTACTTGCCTAAGGTGCCAGAAACCCTTGGGCCTACCTTCTCAGGTGGGCATAGCCTTATACAGAGGCATCCCATTAGTGCATCTAGCTGAGTGTTGTCTAGACTGGCGGTGGCTCTTCAGAAGCTCAGGTAGAGAAGGACTTTCTCAGTACCTGTTACCTGAGACCTTTTCCCAAGAGATCCAAGGACTTTTGAATCTGGGAGTGATGTTCTCCATCCAAACCCTATGCTTTACCACCAAGTCACTGACTTCCCCCCTCATATTTAACATGAGACTTAGCAGAAGAAAGCCAAATGGTTCTTACTGGCTCTCTCAGGAAGGCGTTGATGGAGAAAGAGAGCTCTGATGGAATCCTAGAGTTGGAAGGGACCTCTAGGGTCATCTAGTCCAACCCTCTGTGGAATGTAGGAAACTCACAACTACCTGCCCACCCACAGTGACCCCAATTCCATTTCCAGATGATGCCTCACCCCCCCCCCAAAAAAAAACCCTCAGAATCCCATCTGCTATGACGTGAGACACTTCCTTGGCTTAACTTGTGGGGATGTTATTCTACCCTTTCCTTCTCAACTCAAGCGAAAGAAAAGACCAGCAGCGGTGCTGATAGCAATTTTTACCCATTGTGCAGATAACTTGCTCGTTGCCATAGTAAGTGCATATTTTGTAATCTATATATAATTGTGGGTTATTAATGACTGAATATATTTGCATGTTTGTGTATTTCGAGGTGACCTTTTTCTCAGGCGTTTGCAAAGCAATCCACTTATTTAAGTGTAAATATAGACTCAATTACACGTCTAGGTTTTTGATTCCCTTCACTTCTTACAAATTCTGAGAGAACAACAAACCTAACTGAGCGTCGAGGTTCATTAACAGAGTGCAAATCCATTCTCTTGCCTGTGCCTGAACTGTTTGGGGGAAAGTATACAAAAGGACCACAAAACCATTGTGGGGACATATGAACACCAAAACCATCTTAGCCTGAATCCTGCCCTTAGTCCATCTAAGTCAGTATGATCTACTGGCAGCTGCTCTTCAGGATCTCAGGCGGAGGTCTTTCACACTCCCCATGACCTGATCCCTACTGGAGATGCCAAGGACTGAACTTGGAAACTTCTGTATACCAAGTAGCTGCTCTACCACTGAGCCACTGAGCTTCTGTTCTTACAGTGATATTTAACAATTTTCAGGCTCCTTCCTCAGTTTAGGACTCTGTGTAGTGAGTAGCTGAGCTGCAAGGAGGAAGGTCGAAAGGGGAAAAGACTCATCGACTAGGTGGCAACCCCCCTACAAAGCTGTCAGTTGAGAAGAACCTGCTGTGAGGTCCATCCAAGGAGCAGACAACCTTTTCATAGTATTGGCCATTGGCTAATTCTTGGCTATGGTATACCTTATGTTGCTTAGCTTGTGTTTCCTGTCCACAGGTCTCTTCTTGTTGTGCCTGTGGTCCTTGACTTCATCCCAGTGAGGTCATAATTCTGATCCTCATCTCCTTATCCCATGATGTCACATGACTTCCTGACAAATGCTTGCATCTCATTGACTCATATGTTTATGGGATCGCGGGTCTGGGGAGGTAGAAATCCATTGAAATAGAAGAGCTTTAATTGGATAGAAGACCATCTTGCCCATTATTTGAATGAACAATAGATTTCTACCTGAATGGATTTCTGCATGAAGATGAGTTATCTCTCCCTCAGTTTGCTCATCAGTGGCAGGGGGAAGGAGGAGAAGGAGGAGGAGGAGTTGGTTTATATACCCTGCACGTCACTGCCGAAAGGAGTTTCAAAGAGACCTTCCCTTCCTCTTCCCATAACACTCTGTGAGGTAGGTGGGGCTGAGATAGCTCTGACAGGACTGCTCTGTGAGAACAGCCCTAGCAGAACTGTGACTAGTCCAAGGTCACTCAACTGGTTGCATATGGAGGAGTGGGGAATCAAACCTGGCTCTTCAGATTAGAAGCTACCACTCGTAACCACTACACCAGGCTGTTAGTAGCGGAAAGTCTTCCTGCACTCAAGCAGAAAAGCAACTAGAGAATGGAGTCATGTCTCCTCTAGAGCAGGAGTGGCCAACCTGTGGTTCTCCAGATGTCCATGGACTATAATTACTATGAGCCCCTGCCAACTGGCCTTGTTGGCAGGGGTTCATGGGAATTGTAGTCCATGGATATCTGGATAGCCAGTTTGGCCAGCCCTGCTGTACACCAAGGTACTATCCTATGAGACAAAATGGATGCAAGGCGGAAGATATAGACAGGGAAAGAGATGGGGGCAAACCAGCTTTCCTATCAAGAACTCATAACTGTGCCAGTCTCGCAATTCTCTGACAAATATCTCTAAATGCATTTTAATACACTTAGTGTGATAGGTATGAACTCTGTCATTGATTCATTTTTATGATCATTTATTCTATATATTTCCATCCTCTCAGCACAGACGCATCAGGAGAAAAGCTCTCTGCTCACAGAGCAATGGCATAATTTCAGTTTTACATAAGTCAAACTCTTGCTTGCATGTAAATAAATGCAAATTAAATATAGGTTTGCAAGGACATACATATCTATATCTGTGCATATAAATCAGCTCACAATAACGATCATTCCCCCCCCCCTTTTTTTCCCCCTGTGCAGGAACAAGGAAGATTTAATGTAGACTTTTATTATGAATGCTTTAGTCAAATTCTAATCAATAATACTCTCATGAACAGGCACAGAACAGAATCAATTTGGAGGTTTGTGGGTTTTTTTCCAAGGGAACACATTATTAGTTCAGTAACTATGAAACAGAAAGAGATGAAAGAGCTCTGGTTTTCATATTAAAAAATGAGCACATCTGCTCAGTTACATAATAACAATAAATGAGTTTCTGTAGCCATGGCAATGAAAAGTAATAGATGCACCGAAAGATATTGCGATGAAGCTAAACACACACACACACAAAAAGAAAGAAAGAAAGAAAGAAAGAAAGAAAGAAAGAAAGAAAGAAAGAAAGAAAGAAAGAAAGAAAGAAAGAAAGAAAGAAAGAAAGAAAGAAAGAAAGAAAGAAAAAGGAGAATCTCAAATCAGACATTTCTTCTCTAGGCTTGGTTTGTTGGGTCTGCCATTGCACGCTTTGTATTCAACACAATATACACATGTGTACTATTGATGAGGTTCCTTTTTCTTATTATTTGGCCAGGTTGAATAAAACATGATAGGAGTCTATGGATCCAGATGCTGCATCCACAGCATGAAGAGAAAGATTCTTTGGAGCTCTGTTGCTCAACACCGAGGCTGCTAGTGTGGACACGAGTTATGTTTAGGGTAGTCAGAAGACTGCGAAGGGCAAGGGGTCCCCCAATGATGCCCCCTGCCCCCCCATGAGTGCTCAGTGGAACAGCAGGGCCACAAATCTCAGAGAGAATGGCACAGTCTGATGTTATGACCTCACTTCCGCCTAGGAAGCTGGAAACATGTCATGTGACAGGTGAGGGATTTCACTTATCGATGGAGATTTGGGGTGGCCACTGTGGCTCTTCAGATGTCCATGAACTACAGTTACCATGTGCCCCTGCCAACTGGCCATGGTGGAAGGGGCTCTTGGCAATTGTAGTCCATGGGGGCTGTGGGAGCTTCCGGCGTTCCGCAGGGCCTGCAAAACGGAGCTCTTCCACCAGGTCTGTGGTTGAGGCCGGTACAGCCAGAGAGAGCTGCATGGCCCCCCCCTTCAGCAAATAAATAAATAAAATAATAACATGATAAAATAATAAAATAATAACGGACATTTGGAGAGCTACCGTTTGGCCAACCCCAGCCTATGATAAGGTGACATTCTAGGGACTTCCCAAGGGGATTTTAGATTCATGCCAAAATAGTGATGCCACTCCTTAGTTTACACAGGAGTAGTGTCATGGTGTCGGCATGGTGTCATTCTCCTTGTTCCCATCCCGCTCCTTCTCCTGCCACTTGCTAGCCAATGCGTGGCAACCTTGAAAGGGAGATGTAGAGGGACATTCCCCATCCCTCCCCAGGCTATTAACAAATGAAAATAAGAAAGCCTGAAAGAGAAGAGGAATAAAATTCAATCAAAAGTGAGCATCAAATTAAAATGGCCAAACAAAAAAAAACATGATATCACAACTTAAAAAACAACAACATTATTTTGACATCATTATCAAATGGATTTCTAAGTTACTGTTTCAGATCAGAATATAGGGGCTTTCTTTCAAATGCCATGTCACATGACTTGCTGCCTCAGAATCGGAATGGGGTGTGTGTGTGTGGGGGGGGGGGGGACTCTGTCACACGAGAATATACATATCCTTTACATGCTTTGAATGTTTTAATTATATATGGTGCATCTTTATTCATGGGCGCATTTTAATCTTACTTTTGAAAGGATGCTAATTAGCAGCCAATCCAGCCTGACATGATTAGAGTCTTTTTCCCCGCCTAATTTTGAGAGTGCAATTACATTTTAATTTGTTTGGACCCAGATATATCTTTCGGTACTCACTTCGTTTCCTTGATGGGAGAGCTTTGTTTGTCTGCTGGTTCCAAACCGCTGCTACGGCCAGTGCTGTTGAAGAGAGCTGGAATATTTGGTTCCTGTTGGGACACCACTCAGCATGGGAAGTCCAACAGAGAGTGGCCTGTGGTAAAAGAGCCAGATTTGAGTCCAAAAGCTGCTTAGAGACCAACAAAATGTTCGGGTGATCAACTTTGTATAGCCATTACTCCGGGTCCTGTCCTATTCTGCCAACATGAACCGCTCCGAGCCTTCCTCCAAGTGGCATATACTTAAAAACAGCCATCCTGTCCCCTCTCAACCTCCTCTTCTCCAGGCTGAACATCCCCAAGTCCCTCAGCCTTTACTCATAGGGCCTGGTCCCCTCGGATCATTGTCATCACTCTCCTCTGCACCCTCTCCATTTTGGTCCACATCCTTTTTGAAGTGAAGCCTTCAGACCAGCACATAGGACTCCAGGTGCGATCTGACCAATGCGATATACAGCGGGACTATGAGAGCCAGTTTGGTGTAGTGGTTAGGAGTGCAGACTTCTAATCTGGCGAGCCAGGTTCGATTCTGCGCCCCCCCACATGCAGCCAGCTGGGTGACCTTGGGCTCGCCACAGCACTGATAAAACTGTTCTGACCGGGCAGTGATATCAGGGCTCTCTCAGCCTCACCCACCCCACAGGGTGTCTGTTGTGGGGAGAGGAATGGGAAGGCAACTGTAAGCCACTTTGAGCCTCCTTCGGGTAGGGAAAAGTGGCATATAAGAACCAACTCTTCTTCTTCTTCTTCTTCTTCTTCTTCTTCTTCTTCTTCTTCTTCTTCTTCTTCTTCTTCTTCTTCTTCTTCTTCTTCTTCTTCTTCTTCTTCTTCCTGTGATGCCACTGTTGATATAGCCCAAGACTGCATTTGTCTGGGGCAGTCATGCTCTGTATTTTTGATGCTTGGGGGACAGCAATGGGAGGGCTTCTGGAGTTCTTGTCCCACTGGTGGAATCTGGTGGTACCTGGATTGTGGTCACTGTAACCCAGGCCATTGACCTGATCTATCATGGCTCCTCTTCTCTTCTTACGTTCTTATGTATTTACACCACCTACCTATCTGCTGCTCCATTCTCAACCCCTCCGCTTAGAATTCCGAGCAGGAAACGGCATACCTCACCCTCCAAGAGACTCATAAATAGCTAAGTACCCTCTATCAACAGGGGATAAAAGGAGGGGAAAATAGCCAATAAAAATACATAATGAAACAACTGCTGAACAAACTGAGCTGTAGAACTCCAATATTGCCAAGTTATTTCCTGCCCCATTCCATGGATTTTACAGGGATATCATTTGATTTTTCGAGGCTTCACAGCCATTATTGCGAAGGGCCTTTTGTTGTTGTTGTTTGCCATCCATTGCAGCTTCAAAATAAAGTATATTATGAAATCAGGGAGAGAAAGCATTGACAATAAAAAAAAGAGAGAGACCTGTTCAAGGTTGCAAGCTGTCCTGCTTTGATATTATATTTCTGCTGGGTTGGCCATCATTCTAAAAAAAGAATGAAGCTCTATTCAACGACATATTTGGTGCACCAAGAGACAGGCATTGCTTGAGTCATGTTGGATGAGTGTCACCATGTGCCCTAGTTTGGGTGAAATTGATTTTGGCTCCATCTCCCCAACATCTGAAATCACACCGCAGCCCTCCAATGCTTTCAGGACATAATTAGATAAATTCATAGATTAAGCCGTGCCTGGCAGGGTTTTTGCTCTTCTGTGAATAGCAAACCAGTTCGGCGGTGCGTTGAAATACGGCGGGTGTTGCAAAAACCGAGCTGACGGGGGTGGGGTGGGGTGGGGTGGGGGCTTTGCTGCCAATTGTTGGGAGCCATATGGACCCACTTAAGCCCCTTCCTCTTTTGGCAGGCGATGAGGTCAGGTTGGAAACCAAACCGTCCAGGTGCAAAAACTTCAAAACAAGGACGTCTGGATCAAGGGCTGGATTTGGGTTGGGGGTCATTTTTTGGACAGGGAAATTGGCTCCAAACTACAAGGTTGCCATTTTCTACTAAAAAATTAGAGCTTCATTTTGTCGGTTCTAATTTGTTTAGAAATGCATGCGCTGTTTGGCAACCATGGCAGCTCTGTTCCTTTGAGAACCTAGCGGAAGAGTAGTCAGAAGGCCTGATGCAGGGCTGTGCTGTTTGTTTGACAGGCTGTTACCAAATAAACCCCCTTTTCCCCTCCAAGGACTATTGGCAGAGTCTGAATGTGCAGAGAGGGTGGAGCACCAGGATACTTGAAGAGCAAAATTGTTTTTATTCAGAAGAGAAACAGGAGGAGAGGAGAGTCCTAACTACGTATTCTGACTGTTGTCTGCAGTCATTCTTCGGTCTGTTCAACTGCTGTTTTGAAGGCAAGCAGGGAGGAAGTGTGCTCAAAAAGCAGGAAGACTCCTGTTGAGCCAATCAGGATACTGAAGGAGATAATTTAAAAATTATCTGGGCAGCGTACTGGGATTTCCAGCCCCAGTGTTTTGCGCGCACACTACACATGGGAAGTCCGCGTAGGCCGGGGGATTCCCTCCCCCATGCATATGCGGGAAGTGCCGGGGCATGCTGCCCTGATGCAATGCTCAGCAGCAGCCTAATGTGGCTGCAGCCATGCATAATGGGTCATAATGAATCATAATCCAAAATTTCCTTGTCCTCTGACAAGTCCGCCACATACGATAAAATGCATTTATTTCGTAACATTTCCAGCATTTCTCATTTAGTTGCTCTTGCTAGCTCTTTAGGAGCAATATACCATCTAAAAACATTTTATGCTGATTTTCTCATAACATTTGCGATTCATTAAATTTCAGCTCATTGACCCACAATGCTTCCCATTGGCCCATGTTGATATCCTCTCCCAAATTCTAAACCCATGTAATCATATATGTAGCCATTTTGGATCTCGAAGAGAGTGCAAGGGAGGGACAGCAGACCCTCAGTCCCCATGTCCTGGTCCTCAGCAGGATTAGGACCATGTGACAATTATAAAATTAAACCGGCTCTAAAATGATACAGACTATCAATTAGTCTGCCCTGAGTAACCATACCTTGATATTATATCTGGATAGTAGGCATGTTCAAAACTGCCCCTACATATCTGGAATGTAAAGTCCCTTTCAAGATAAAATTCATGATTTCTGGGCTGCCTTCATCTGACTCCAGTCCATTAGGACTATGGGTCTGATTCAGCAGCCCTCTTCTTCTTAGGTTCTTCCATTAAAGGCTGTTATCAGATTGGAAGAAATCTTACCAGCAGCATGGCTGGTAGCTATTTCCCTCTGATTTTTAGTGAGAATGAAGCATATGGTTCCATTAGGGATTAATCTACCTCTGAAGCATATGCTGCAGGGTTTTTTTGGGCAGGGAAAGGAAATGTGGAAGGTTCATTCTCTTACAATGAGGATCCGAAATTAAGCATCAGCTCTGCTGTTTAGCAATGAACATGTGCCTACAATGTAATGATTAAAAATCCCAGACTCACAAAGGTAACTCCTGGGATAAACTCTTTCTCTCTCTCATTTACACACATGCACACACACAAACGTTTTCCTTGTGGAGTGGCTAATCTTTGCTCAAGACGTGTCTATGAGATTTAGATTTGATATTACGAACATCTCAAGGCCCAGTCTGCTGTTGAATTTCTCATGAGATGATTGGGTGAAAGTTGCTTTCATGTATACTATAAATATAACATACGACACTGGATGACCAATGCACAGATGTTTAAAAATGTGTAGACGGGATACAAGAAAACAGTAAATTAGTGGCAAGCTATTAAAATATGGATTCAGTTTGCACAAAGGTGCAGTGAAATCAAACCAGGAAAAATCTCAAGGATGAGAAGAACCAAATCATGGACGGGCTACTGTTTGATTGATTAATACTTAAAACGCCACATTTCAGAAAGAACTCCAAAGCTACACTGTCACTAAAAAGGTCATTGCCTGGAAGCCAAATTCTTGAAGAGAGAACCACTGGGGGCAAAAAGGCTGTATATAAAAGAGCCGTACGGAAGGGCGGTGTAAAAATCCAAATAAATATCATCATCATTAAAAGATACAAACTAAGACCAAACAAAAGTGGTTGGTTTGGTG
Organism: Paroedura picta; assembly: GCF_049243985.1. Classification (NCBI taxonomy): domain Eukaryota; kingdom Metazoa; phylum Chordata; class Lepidosauria; order Squamata; family Gekkonidae; genus Paroedura; species Paroedura picta. The sequence goes on from NC_135382.1 coordinate 36,028,101, forward strand.
TTTCTCAATATTCTTTGCATGCAGTTGAATGCGTGCATCAAGCATTCTGGAAAATTAAGCGGCATGTCATAAAATTGCATGTTCCCTTTGGGGCTGGTTCTCTCTTTCATTACCCCCTCTCCCACCCACCCAAAAAAAGTGACAATGTCTTGAAGAAGTCAACCTTCCCAAAGACAATAGAAAAGGAGCGGCATTCTGTGTGTTTACCCAAGGTATGTGTGTAAGCAGGAATGGTGTACAAAGACGGACATGGCTTGGAATTAAATTAGAGTCATTTGCCGCGTGCATGCTCATTTTCCTTTTTACTGCTCGATTCCCTTATGATGCCATCTGATCGTTCTGTCAGCATCCCCTGCGCTCTTGCCTTCACATTCCTGCCTGGCAGGCCATTCCCCACGTTTGTGATTCTCGGCATGGATAAGAAAAGAGAAGCAGCGGCAGAGGCTGACATCTGTTCTGAATTTGTTTCTCTTTAATTTCCATTTATGCTTCCTTATCCTAACATCTGTGTCATTCCGAAAATGGTAACTCAGCCTGACGCGCTCGGTGCCATTTAAGTTTTTATATTCCCCAGCCAAAGGCTCTTCTTAACCGTGTAGTGTTTGCCTAGCACTTCCTTGGAAGTTGGGGGGGGGGGAGAAACATTTCGCAGCTGCAGTTCAAATGCTCGGTGATGTGCATGGATTAGCATTAATATTTGGCTGTAACCCCTTTCAGCTCATTTGCCTTCAGAATGGTAACATGGTGTTATTCATGGAATCCTAGAGTTGGCAGGGGCCATCTCTTCCCATCCCCTGCTCAGTGCAGGATCAGCCTCAAGCATCCAGGAGAAGGATCTGTCCAGCCGCTGTTTGAAGACCGCCAGTGAGGGGGAACTCCCCACCTCCTTAGGCAGCCCCTTCCACTGCTGAACTAGACTCACAGAATCCTAGAGTGGGAAGGGGCCATACAGGCCATCTAGTCCCACCCCCTGCTCAATGCAGGATCAGCCTCAAGCATCCAGGAGAAGGATCTGTCCAGCCGCTGTTTGAAGACCGCCAGTGAGGGGGAACTCCCCACCTCCTTAGGCAGCCCCTTCCACTGCTGAACTAGACTCACAGAATCCTAGAGTGGGAAGGGGCCATACAGGCCATCTAGTCCCACCCCCTGCTCAGTGCAGGATCAGCCTCAAGCATCCAGGAGAAGGATCTGTCCAGCCACTGCTTGAAGACCTCCAGTGAGGGGGAACTCCCCACCTGCTTAGGCGGTCAATTCCACTTGCTGAACTACTCTGTGAAAAATTTTTCCCTGATATCTTACCGATATTGTTTAAACCATTACTCGACTCCAGGTGGGGTCTGACCAATGCAGTATGCATTCTCAGAAGCTAAGAAAGCACGGTCCTTTGCATGCAAAGTGTTTCAGGGGATTATACCCACTAGCCAGGCCATCCCAAGTCATGGTAGGGACCCCATGTCATTGAACACTGCATTACTGCAATCATATCAAAGGATGGGGAATGGTATAATATAGCCCAGTGTCTAGGAAACTGGTCAGGCTTGGTACTTGGCTGAGAGTCCACCAAGGAAGACTTTACAGAGGGGAGCCATGCAAAACACTTGCCTTGAAAGACACAAGCTTTTTGGGAGGGAGGGCCAACATGACCATGTATGGTCATATCACCCATGAATGTTTAACAATTTTTAGGAATATACTCAAAAATTAATTGACTCCCACCCTTTCGGGAAACCTTTTCAGGGCTGTCAAGAAACCCTGGTTGAGAAAGGAATATATGGTTGTCCCTTTCCTCACTCTAATTCCACAGCACCCCAAGGAAGAAGGTTAATTGGCCCAAGGTCACCTGGTTGAGCATCATACTCAAGCGGGGATTTGAACCTGTCGTTAAATCATTATTTGTTTCGCAAATGTGTCTACCGTCCCCTTCTTCCCCTACTTGGGCCGCCTCCTTTTAGTCCACCCTCTTGCATTCTGTATTACGCTAGGCGCCTGGATAATATTCCCATTATTACTAATAACAGTAATAACAGTAGGACCCTAGGTGCCCCCATCCATGTACAGGGGTCACCAAAAGATAATCATAAAAACATCCCTACACCTCCTTTCCTGATCTTGGTACTCACTCAGCAGCTCGTATAAGTCATGGGTAAGCTTCTGCCTTGGATGTATCATCCTACAGCTTAGTCAGATGTGATAACACTTTTGTGTGTGTGTGTGTGTGTGTGTACGTGTGTGTGTGTGTGTGCGCGCGCTCCTGTATCTTGGCAACCTGATTCATTCTGTTAACACTCAATGTTACAATCTCTCAACGCTGAACCATCTGGGTGGAATTAATAGGCTACCCAGAGAAATGGATGAGAATGGCCTGCCGTAATTAACATGTAGGTAAAGTATATTTAACAGATTATTATAATTAATATGTCAGTTACTGATTTCATGCTAAATAGAATTGTGAACACAAGATATTAAGATGAGTTACTCCCCACCTTCTCCCCGCCTGCCTCCCTTTTCTCTTTTTCTCTCTCTCTCTCTCTTCCCCGTACGCATCTAGTAAAAGAGCAATGGGAAAGGATAACACCGGATCAATGAAATTGACCTTAACATTACGAATATTAGATACAAAAGACCAAGCAAACACGGGCAACGTGGGTCAGGACAACAGGAGTAAATGATAGGTTTCACCCATGCTGAATTAATACCGTGAGATCTACTGAGCTTTGTCATTCAGCTCTGCATGGATATACTGCAATGCTGGATGTATTGTCCACAGAACCAGCCAGGAGGGTGGGATTGCAACCCACCCACCACCCCCCCATCCCCATCCTGGTCTTGCTGTCTGCTCAGATACACTGTCGGGAGCGCATAAGCCGGAATGGAGGAGCAAGATGGATCTGATCAGAATTCACGGTACCGCCGGCGGTACGATGCATCTTGATGTAGAATGGGTCTCGTTTTTGTCCTGACAGCTGCTTCATAAGCCACAGAATAACACCCAGTTTAGTTTGTATAGAACAGGGATGGAGAAAACATCTCTCGTTGTTCTTTAAAGTGACTTCCATGACAAATTTGCCTAGCAGTATTATTAAGTTCCATTTCTTCACGTGCCTCCGGGAAAGGCAAGATTCATCTCTGCTTGACGGTCTCCGGGGCATTTTTCTGTTGAACTGAAGCTAACCGTAGCCGTCAGAAGATCTCCTGGCTACAGTTCCAGGCTGATGGCGTTTTAGCGTGATCTATCTGTGTGTTTCTGTTGTCTGGTTATCCAATGTATAAACCCACAGGCACGTAAGTAAGACGAAAGTCAAATGCCAGCACAGGAGATACTTTCCTGCAGAACTATGTCGAGTAGCATCAATCCATTCTCTATATTCCTCTGCTCCTGATAGGCGAATTCGGCAACCTCTGCCATGTTTTTCAGCATTTAGCTCGTCATGGGTCGGCATGGGCTGGCTCAGGCGGATGAACCAGTGCCCACTGGCAGACAGCAGCACACGATCCGGGTCCATGTGATGTCACCGTCCCATGTTCAAACATGACATTTGTGAGCACGGAAGTGACATTTTATTTATTCATTTATTTATTTGAACCCCCTTTTTAGCTGTCTTTCTAACTTATAGGGACTCGAGGTGGACTGCCATGCAAACAATAACAAAATACAAAAAAAAAAAAACCTTCAACTAAATAGACTCAATCATTTAAAGCTGCCAGTCAGCAGAAGAACTAATCAAAGGCTGACATGAATGAAGCTGTCTTCAGCTGCTTCTGAACGATAAAGAGGGAGGAACAACCTGGATGGCCAGGCTCATGAGAGCTTAGAAGCTAAGCAGAGTTGACCCAGGTCGGTATTTGAAAGGGGGACCACCAAGGAATATCGGGGTTGTGACACAGCAGCAGATGACGACAAACCGCCTCTGAATGTCTTTTGCTTTGAAACCCCCAAGGGATCACCATAAGCCAACTTTTTTTACCACTGAGAAACCCCCAAAACTTTCTTCAGGCTTCCAGAAACCCCAGAAGTGGTGCGATCGTGCAGAATACGGTTAGGAAGCAGAGCTGTGGACACGCCCACCTGGAGATGAGTCCTGAAGTTAATCGACAACAGCCAGTCCTTAGAATTGAGCTGGATTTTTTCCCATTTTCAGCTTCCGTGTCCAAACTGCATATGAGACAAGGGGGATTGTATTTCCTTCTAGCAAGGAGGAGAATCAAGTGACAAAGTTGTTTCACTGCGTTTCATCCAAGCCCTGGATAGAAAGTGTTCTCCCGAAACAGAAGCATGTACGATCTGTAGTTCCCTCTCCAGCAGTGTTGATAATACACACAATTTGTCTTGTGCAGTTGGGAATAGGAAAAGGGACTTTATTGTATTAGGTGTGGGCTGCAGAGATTCACGACCATAGTCCTCTGCTTCAGCAAGAATCTCCTATTCTGGCAAACAGCTTTTTAAAAATGGGAAGCAAAGCACACGTCCTCTTTTGCTGACATTTTCAGTCGCCCAAGATTGCAAACTGCCCATGGATGACCCATCGGGTAGTTCAAAATTTCAAACCCTCGTTTATGGAAACAGAAAACAGCCAAACCAGGCATCTAGTTGAGGAGTGACAAGTGTCTTATCTGGAGAGCTTCGCCTTTCTCCAGCCCTTTCCCACAACAACTCAATGCTATTATTAGAGACAGCTGATGAAGAAAACAAAACAGACAAGATAACAATTAGACAGTCAATAATGGCATGCGAAACAGCAGAGACAAGATGCAAACTGTCTCACCGTTATCAAGTTCATCTGGTTAAGCTACGTGGCATCTGGAACTTGTAGAAGTGTTATTTGAATCTCTCCTGCCTAGACACGTTTTTCTATTAAAACCGAGACAGGACTGACTTTCGCTTGATGAAAAGGGAGCTTCTGGCTTCTGCCCAGTTCTGGAATCGATGGGTAATCCTCGTGTCCATTTTTAGTCTGTTTTTCTTCTGAGGAGCTCCGAATGGGATCTTACCCGCCAGGGCCTGATTGAGGCCAACCGAAGCCCTCAGCACAGGCCTTCCGTTGCTTCATTGACAACGTTTTTTATTTTATTTTATTTTATTTTATTTTATTTTATTTTATTTTATTTTATTTTATTTTATTTTATTTTATTTTATTTTATTTTATTTTATTTTATTTTATTTTATTTTATTTTATTTTATTTTATTTTATTTTATTTTATTTTATTTTATTTTATTTTATTTTATTTTATTTTATTTTATTTTATTTTATTCTGTGGATTATTATGCCGCCCCTCTCCGGAAGGTCTCAGGGCGATTTAAGGGGAAGGGGAATAATCTCAGGCAGGACAAACAATTAGGTCTAAAAATCAAGCTAAAAAACCAGTTCCAATCCCTCAATCATTCCAGATGTTAAAATCTTCTGGGCCAGCTGTTAACCATGCAACATAGAGATAGTTGCCCCAACTTAGATGGAAGTGGAAAAGCTCAGAGGAAGGCCTAGATCAGCCTTTCTCAATCTTTTTTATTGATGAGGAACCCCCGAGTCTTCTTCAGGCTTCGAGGATGGTTTGTGGGAAGTATTTCTTCAGCATATGGTGAGATACCCCCAACAGCCATTAAAATTTGGACATTCTGCACCACACTGTCGATCTTGGCTGTTTCCCCAAGGAGGTTCATTCAGAAGCTACCTCCATCCCTCCTCCAAAAACACGAGAGTCTTTTTTATGTTTTTACACCCCTCCTCCACAGGCAGCCAGCTGAGTGACCTTGGGCCAGTCCCAGTTCTCTCAGAGCTCTCTCGGCCCCATCAGCCTCACAGGGCATCTGTTTTGGGGAAAAGGGGAGGCAATGGTAAAGTGCTTTGAGACTCCTTCTGGTAGTAAAAAGTGGGGTATAAAAACCAGCTCTTATTAGTCTTTAAAGAAAATTCACAATGAGGTGTTGTTCTTGTTTTTTTTCCATGTCAAAAAGGAATGCAAGTATATCAGATCTCAGATGTATACAGCAGTTAAGGTGATAGCTTTCCATTGAGTCATCTTCAGCCATCAGTCCAGTAAATGAGATTGCCCTACATAATTTTTTTAACTCTTATTTCGGCCTTCCAGGTGTCCTTAACCATGTGCTTACTTCATATTCAATTTTCAAAAGTGCAAAGCAAAAGGACCAGAGTAAAATCTCTGTAACTGAATTGTACGTTCATAAATAGGACACCTATTCAAAGTCCCCCCCCCCTTTTGTGTGGATTAAATCTGAACAAACCCCACAAAAGACATCATGTGTCAATGCTTTTGCATTGTTAGAACAGTCCCCTAGAATCCCCAGCAGCTCAACGCTGTGCAGGTCATAATAAGCCCATATTGGGTGTCTTAGTTTTCAGTCACTGCTGTGAATCTCAATTCATTGAATGTTGCACAGAAAAACATTGAAAATTACAGGAGGGGAGAGAATAAAAAGAATTCCTTTATTTTCTTGCATTTGAAGACGAGTCAGAATAGTTTCCGACAGAAGAAGGGAGTCATTTCAATGGGGGGGGGGGGAGAATAATGGAAAGGATATTGGATGACACAGAGGGTGGGATACAACAATGCAATTAAATTAAATTAAAAGAACAATCCCCAGCCATGCTGCATAGGTTGGCTTGTTACATACATACATTTAAAACGCCAAGGACAGGCAGAAGTCGACTTGTCGCGTTTGAAGATAAAAATATAACCCAACAGATCATGTATTGATCTCTACCTCAAAAGCTGATCTTCTACTGCAGGCTGAATATCCATCATTCTCCCCGACAATGAACTCTCCACAATGCATTGCAGTAGAAAACCTAAAAAGGAAACAAAGTGCATAAAACAGGGGACTTCAATCAGCCGTGTTACTCGTTTCATCTTATGCAGGATGATCAATGCCCAGGCCATTAGGTAGTCTGTAGAGTATTGGGAGGTCTCAGACTGAGGGATTGGAGAGGACTAGGTGTCTTTCACCCTGCAGTGATGGGTGGGCAGAGAGGAAACAGCTGTCTCAGTCTTTACTGCACTATAGCACCACCACCGTAAGTGGCCAAAGAATGGTATTGCAACATAATACAGCAAGGGATGAAGTGGGCACCGACAGTCAAAACGCCTTATTGGACCATTTGTGTTGATGATGCTAGCTGGGCACCTTTGTTGAACGGACACCTCGTCCGAATATAGTGAATTGGGAACATTTTGATTCTGCTCACCACAAACACACAGCCTCAAAAGAGAAAAAAATTCAAGAAATTCAAGGGACCTGGGCATATTTATTTTTTTGTTAGCTTCTCTTCTTCCTTACAGAGCTCAAATAGAGATCATCAAATTGAATACATGAAAATACCTCAGACAGAGTACATGGAAATACATAAAACTAAAACTGAAAATCCCAATTTAGGACTGCTTTAATGAAATGCGGTCCTAAATAAAACTGTCTTCAAATGACTCCTAAAGATTGAAAAGGAGGGCCGCTGGTACACTTCCCGGAAGAGATTGTCCCCAAATCATGGGGCTGCCACTGAAGGGACCCTCTCTTGGGTGCCCACCCAAACAAGGTTCTTCAACTGGTGGGACCACCAGAAGGGCCTATCTCTGTGACCCCAGCTCCCAGGAAGAAACGTCATTTTGTCTACGGGTTGCTCCTGGCACGCAGACTGAGTCTGCAGAAATCCTGTCACAGTCTCCATTACGAAGTTGTTCTTCGGCATCCCAGTTAACACACTACAGAAATGAACATCCCTGGGAATGCCTTGGTCCTCTCATCACAGATGACTATAATTGCACTTACTTTATTGTTCAGACATTTATGATTATTTCTCTCCTGAGTTTTTTGACTGATGTGTTCCTTGGAGTTTAGGTTACTTTTCAAAGCAGCCAACTGTTGGAACGCGGCAGTTAAATAATGTGAAATTGCTGCTATGCCGGAGAAATAGAAAGAGTTTTACAAAAGCAAGTTCCTTCCTTGAACATAATAACAGTAAATTTCAAGAGTCCTGCAGTGCAATATCCATTAGATTTATTATGTTGCAATTCCCAATCCAGCTAGTTCTGCCTGAGGGTGAGTATATTACATTTCATCACAGTTTCATTTTCTCCCACAGATGAGAAATGGGAATGCGATCGCAGTTATGTAGCATGCATGTGTTAAATCTGATCTCTAATAAAATCAAACACATCACAACTCACGGCGCTTTAGCACAGCGTTGGCAAAATGAAACACCATCTGTCATCACAGAGAGATTGCCTTATTATAAGAGCAAGCCCAACTGCTTGGTGCAGGGCCTGTTATTTAATAAATGGGTAAGTGGATGCTGATAATTACAATCTTATTTATTTTAAGTTATTAGTTAAAGCTGCAAAAAGAAAGAGAGAGAGAGAAAGAGAGAGGGAGGGAGGGAGAGAGAGAGAAAGGCACATGGTATAATTTAATCAATTACAAGCCATAGTGAGAACGTTTATGAAGCAAAATATTTAGGAGTCACATCTAAATTTACCAGGGAGATCCAGAAAGACTGAGGGGGAGGCTCACAAAGACCTGCCAAAATCTCTGATCAAGACCGAGAGCTTGGAAAAATGGGAAGGTGGGGGGGAGATCTCTGCCAGCACTGATTAGGCAATTTCCCATCCAGTAAATAACGGTCCAAGTACACATTGTTAAGGAAATAGCTACGGGTGTCAGTCTAAAAGGAACTACGGCCAAGCAATCATGTTAAGATTTTTACAGGAGTGTCGGCTGGGAGATGCGGAGGGCAGCAGAAAAGAGAGGTTCGTTTTGTAGCTGTCTGCCTGTAGCCTTTCTCAGCTTTTTTACAATTAAGAACCCACTGAAACATTCTTCAGGAATAGAGAAACCTCAGAAGTAGTGATTGTGAAGAATATGGTTGGGAAGCATAGCTGTGGACACGCCCACCCAGGGCTCCTCCCCTTCCCACCCCCTCCAGGCTCAGCACTGGCCATGGGGGGGGGACATGACCATCTATGGCAGGGGTAGTCAAACTGCGGCCCTCCAGATGGTCCATGGACTACAATTCCCAGAAGCCCCTGCCAGCAAATGCTGGCAGGGGCTTCTGGTAATTGTAGTCCATGGACATCTGGAGGGCCGCAGTTTGACTACCCCTGATCTATGGTCATATACCTGATACATTTTTAACAATTTTTTGAAATATATATTAAAATTAACTCTCACCCATTTGGGGAACCCTTCCACTGCCATCAAGAAACCTCAGGGTTTCCTGAAACGCTGGCTGAGAAAACCTGGGTTAGAAGTGTCTGACAAGGATCCGGAAGAGCCAGGGTCAAATCCCCACTCTGCCACAGAAGCTTACAGGATGTGGGCCAACCGCCTACAGCCTAGCCTACCTCACCGGGTTGTTCTGAGGACAAAATGGAGGTCTAGTTTATAGTTTGGGAGTTTTGTCAACAATGACGGCCTTGAATCACAAGGAAAGGCAGGGTATCACAGCTTCAGAAACAAGACTTGTGAAATATAGATTGGCACATGGGCCAGCGGCTCAAAGGAACAGTTCTGTGTTCTCAAGGGACAAGCACAACACACAGTATTGCCAAATCTGACTTGGTAAATTCCCAGAGATGGGGGGGGGGAGCCTGAGAACAGTGGGGTTTGGACAGGAGAAGGACCTTAGATGACCAAATTCCAAAAAGTGTACCTTTCGAAGCAGCCATATTGTGCTGGGGAATTAATCACGGTCACTTGGAGATCTGCTGGAATTCTAGGAAATCTCCAGGCTCAACCAGGAGTTGATAACCCTTTCAGCAGAAGGAGAATGATACCTCCAGAGTTGCTGGCAATCAAGGGCTCAGAATGGTGGGATTAAGGGGTGCAGTGAAAACAACATTTTTTGAAAAGGGGAGGGAGCAAAGCATGATGGGAGGCTGCCTCTGTCAGACTCAGGTGCAGAAAGCAGATCGCAAATTTCCGCCAGGAAAATGAGGGGAGGAAAGCCCAAAATGCGTAAAGGCTGGAGTCGACTTGCAGCATCCACAGGAAATCCAAAGCGAGGCTAAAACAAGGTACGTCTCCTAATGCGGAAACGGTCAAGGTGCCTACAGGCTGATTTGGGACATAACCTTATATATATATTGAGAGGAGAGCATTTCTTACTTCCTGTTCCCAGTTAGTGCATGAGTCCTACCTCCAATACCAGCATGGATCCATGCCAGTATTGTCAGATTTGGGCAGGGACGGTCTAAGCCAATGGTCAAAGGGGCAGCTACTTTGGGCCCCACCTCCCCAAAAGAGAAGGATAAAAACAAGTACTGTGGCCTGTTTTCCTCGCCACCATTCACACCCAACTCATCCATGGCTCAGGCAGTTCAGGCTGCTTGCTGGTATCCTATTTTCCCTTTATGGACTTGCTTGATTAAAGTACTTAGACTTGAACGTCCTTTGAGGAAGAGTCTCAATCCGGAGAGGCTCATGAGGAATGGTTGCTAGGAAGTTCCATATGCCGGGTTTCTAAATGAGATTTAAAGCATCATGCATTATATATTATAACCCGCACTTCCCCGCGATGTGGCTCGTTGTCTGTTTTGCATATGTCTTCCCTCGGCGTACAAAACATCCTTTTATGAAGAATTCCTTCAGAAATTTCAGAGAGATTTATTCTTTTTCTCCCCGTAGAAAAGAAAAGTTCACAGGGATTTCTGCCTTTCCCTCCTCCAAGGTTTCTGACAGAGGAGTCACTGACGGGGGGTGTGTGTGGGGGGGGGGATGAATTCGCCCCTGAAAATGAAATCATAATCTCAGCTTGTCTTAAGAGTAATTATTAATGGGGATAACTGTACGATATCTCTGAAGTTGTCTAATAAGATGGTCTCCTCGTTTTGTTTTGAGGAGGTGTTTAGTGCGAATTCATTGGGGCTCGTTTGACAGATAATTATGGCACCCGGGTTGAAAGGGAATGTTTTATTTAAAGAAGGCAAAACACACAGACGTACACTCCCAACCTCCCTTCCTCCCCCCCCTCCTCTCCCTCTCAACCTCTTCTCCATTTTCAACATTAAATAAAGAAAGGACAATTTCACAAGAGAAATTCAAAAACTATTTAGCTTTAACAGCCCATCTTAAAGAGGCAAATCATTATGTAAATGCACAACCGTGGATTGACTTTATATGTAACCCTCGTTCAATCTGCATAATAAAAGAAAGACTTGCAAAGAAGGGGGGGGTGGAAATTACAGCCATCCTATTTCTGTGGAAAGCAGAGCCAAAGAAGGCAAATTAAGATCGCTAGTTTGGCTTAAAGTATTATTTTGATCTCCCAATAGTTTGGGAAATTAGATTTTTTTCCCCCCTCAAATATTTAGCGTAGACAATAAGAGACGCCTCCCCCGCCCCCTACCCCCACTGTCTTAGCATTGTGTCGGTATCTGATAGACTGCTTTTTTTTCCGCCCTATCAACAGCTGCTGGAATTATATTTAAGAGATGATAGAGCATGTGCCGGCTGCCGAAGAAAGGAAGCTATTTGACAAGGTACATTTTAACTTTAAACTGAATTTGAGAGCTATAAAAAGAATAATTAATCAGCTGTGATATAATTTGTACAGCCATCCATAAAGCTGCGCTAGGTATCTTCAAATTACAGTAATATGGGGGAAACCATTATCCCGCCATGAAATGTTATTACAATTTTTCTAGCAGTCTCTGTGTTCCTAAAGCACCTGTCTATTATATTGTAATTTATCCTTCCCCTGAACTACCTGCAAAGACTATAAAACATCCCTCTCTGGAGCCGATTGCTAAACGAATGGCCCAATCGAACAAGCAGCAAATCAGAGGGTAGGACAGACTGCTGGGAATTAGGAGGGTGATCCCTCTGAAAACGTCGTGTAGTGGTTAGAGCAGACTTTCTTGGCATTTCAAACCATTGACAAAGCCCTGAAACGTTCTTCAAGCATTGAGAAACCCCAGAAGTGGCAAGATTGTGCAGGATATGGTTGGGAAACAGAGCTGTGGACACGCCCATCTGGGGCCCCTCCCCTTCCCACCCTCTCCAGGCCCATCATTGGCCATTGGGGGAGGCGGTCAGGTCACCATGACCATATATGGTCATATCACCCAATAAATGTTGAACATATTTAAAAATATATTAAATATTAATTAACTCCCACCCATTGGGGAAATCCTTCCACGGCCAACCTGCAGGAGGAAGGGGCAACATGGGGCCGAACGACGTCAATGACATTGGTGACATCACTGCCAGGAAAAACAGGGTAGCTCCAGGAATAGCCAGAAACTCTTTGGTTTTACCATACAGTAAAACCATAAGTTTTCTGGACATTCCTAGAGCTACCTGATACCACTTCTGGTTTCTACCCAGATGTGACATAGCTACATCGGTAATATCACTTTTTGGCCATTTTGTTCCCACCGCTACTCAGAGTGAGAAGCTTGGCAGTCTTCATCACATCTGGTAATAATAAGACATCAGACATCGGCCTGATTCCTCAGTCTGAATATGTTGTTTCCTTAGGCACATGTGTAGTTTATGGGTTGCACAAACTGGCTTCTTTTCCCTCTAAACCAGCAAGTTTGACAGATCATGCTAATATCAGAACTGGCATCAGAGGGTGAGGCATTACTGTTGACTTGTATACCTATCCCCTACCTGCTGGCGCTGCATCTGATGGCACCTGGGTTTTGGCCACAGTGTGATACAAAGGATGGGACTGGGTGGGCCATTGGTCTGATCCAATATGGCTTCTCTTATGTCTGGGGCAGCGATGTTCTGTCTTCTTGGTATTGAGGGTTGCCACATTGGGAGTGCTTCTGGAGTTTTGGTCCCCCGAGTGGACCTCCTGATGGCCCCTGTGCTTTGGCCACTGTGTGGCACAGAGTCCTGGACTGGATGAACCACCGGCCTGATTCAACATGTCTTCTCTTATGTTCTTCGGCACTCCACCACCTAAGCTCCCAGCTGTACACAGGGCCCAGCATAGTCACAGGAAGGGCCTGTGAGTGGTGCATTCAGCTGTGAGCATGGTCAGTGAGTAGGGCATGAGGAAGGATGTGGGGTTGGAGGGTGCAAAGAGAGGCATGAACAGAAGCCTGGGCAGAAGAAAAGAGGGGGGGGGCCTCAACCCCCCCCCCTCAAAAAAATGGAACCAGTCCTGCCCAGTATAGACTATTTTGATCAGGAAGTGGGGAGTGACGGCTCATGACCAGCTCTTTAAACATTCCTTCTAGAGCTTTGTTTGCAGTTCGTTTAAAGCAAAGAGCGGGATTGCTATTTGTTTCTTCCTCGCAACAGCTAAATTGTGCGCATCGCCACAAAGCACTGAAGGGCAAACTGCGAGACAAGTGGTTCGGTGTGTTCGAAAATATGGGTGATTGTTACAGTGGAAGGGGGGGGAGGAACGCACGGTGCACCAGCACATTTCAAAAGATCTGTTTATTAGAGAATCTAGGTCTGTGGCAACTCCTCGGAGAGACAGAAAATGAAAACAGTAGGGCCCAGAGCACAGCTTAATACAGTAACTGTATGCAGTATCAGCCGTACTGCGAGCCTCCGATCACCCTTTTACCAGAGTGAAACAGTAAGCTCATAAGATGAATGTGCACAGCCTGCAGATCAGAAAGAGCGTGAACCAGAATCTCAGGGCTGGATATGACCCAATGTGGCTCCTCCAGGCAAACATATACACACGGAGCAGCCTGAGACTGCAGCAGACTCTGGATGAAGGCTAGCTCCTGATGACAAGACACTTATTGGACCCCAAAAGGGCTTACCTTGACCAGGGCTTGCTTGTGAAATATTAGAGGCCTCAAGTAGCTTCATCTGGCCTCCTGGTCCACAGAATTGGCTATGTCCATAGTGTCCTGAGTAGACCTTCCTATGTTAAGGAACCAACTGTCTATGACAATTAGTGTACTTATTGTGTATTTTACGTATGCTGGTTTTGTCTGGGGCCTGACCATTGATAAAGGTGGTAACGTTGAAACGCATCTGATCAATGGAGGCATTAATACGGATATAAAGGTAAAGGTAAAGGTATCCCCTGTGCAAGCACCGAGTCATGTCTGACCCTTGGGGTGACCCCCTCTAGCGTTTTATTGGCAGACTCAATACAGATTGGTTTGCCATTCCCTTCCCCAGTCATTACCGTTTACCCCCCAGCAAGCTGGGTACTCATTTCACCGACCTCGGAAGGATGGAAGGCGGAGTCAACCTTGAGCTGGCTGCTGGGATCGAACTCCCAGCCTCATGGTCAGAGCTTCAGACAGCATGTCGGCTGCCTTACCACCCTGTGCCACAAGAGGCTCATAGTACGGATATATGCATTGATTTTATGGGGGCTATGCTGAAACACTTTGGGTGACCCTGGGGTTTCTTGACAGCCCTGAAACGGTTTCCTCAATGTGTGGGAGTTATTCAATTTTAAATATATTTTAACATTTGTTAAACATTAATCTTGATATGATTATATACCAGTGGTTCTCAACCTTCCCTTTAATCCAGTTCCTCCTGTTGTGGTGACCCCCCAACCATAAAATTATGCAAGTTTTCTTTCAGAGAAATGAAACCGAAACTGACCAATGGTGTGAAGATCCATTGTTCATGACTGTATATAAATTGGTTATAAATTGTATATAAATTGGCGGGCGCCTTCAGGAGGAATGGCAACAGTGGTGAAGCCCCCTCCCCCACCAAGCTGCTTGCCCTGCCACGACCCCTGTGAAAGGGTTGTTCGGCCCCCAAAGGGGCCTAACCCCCAGGTTGAGAACTTCTGCTATATACAGTAATGTTGATCTGTCCCCTCCACTTCCAAAATGGCCAATGATGGGCCAGGAAGTGGTAGGGAGGGGAGGGGCCCCAGGTGGGCGTGTCCACAGCTCTGCTTCCCAACCATCTTCTGCATGATTGTGCCACTTCTGGGGTTTCTCAAAGTGAAGAATGTTTCAGGGTTTTCTCAATGGTAAAAAAAATTGAGAAAGGTGATTCTAGGCTCTGATACCATAAACAAATCAATTGGGGAGGGGGCTAAAATGCAGGAAAGTGTTCTTTTCTTCCCCTCCACATGCAAAGGCTCCAGAAACCCATTAAAAGGAACCCGGTGAGCAAGGAAATGTTTTCGGTGCACAGAAAGCTCCAAGTCCTAGTTACACTTTATGCTCCAAATACATTTTCTTTTACGCAGCGCTAGACGTAGCGTATCAATTTTTATATACGGTGTGTCCCTTAAAAGATACAGCTTTGTTGCATTTGTGGCATGCAAAGCTGAGGTCTCTTCCCCTCCCCAAGATAGCAAAAAATCAGCCATGCCTTTCTAGTGTCAGCCTGAACTCTGGCATCCTGAAATACACGCCGGCTGCAAAATGCAGAAGCCTGAATAATAACCCATAAAGCACCGTTTATATTTTGTTTCCCAAAAGGCAGCTATTCCCCGTAGAGGATTTTTGATGGAAAGCAAACAAGAAGGTTTTTGTATGTTAATAAACTCGGGACATAAACTTGCTTCTCTCGCTGGCTCGTAAAGCAAGCTGTGCTGTACACAACCCAGGACTGGCTTCTAAGGCTCCGTGGCACGTTTTCGGAGGGGTAAGATTACCGTTTTTAAAAACGCAGTAAAGTGATTTTTAATTTAACACACTCTTTTAATAGCCCTTAATGGTCTACACCGGCGCTTTTTGACCTTGGCATCCTGCAGAAATGAGTTGATGCGGAAGGTCTCTGCTTTAAGTCTAAATTCTGCCACAACCACAGTTGTCTCAGTTGAATTGTCAGCTCTAGGTTGAGAAATTCCTGGAGATCTGAGAGAGGAGGGTGGGTGGGGATGGGGGAGGAGAAGGACCTCAGCACAGTATTGTCCCTTAGAGCCCCTCCTTGCTCCTCCCCATTGTTTGGCAATGGTATATCTTGCAAGTTAACTTGGTTAACTCAACACACCCTTGCTAACTGAAGTTGACTCTTCACCAGACTTTCAACCAGTTTCAAACCATATTTCCACCCCAATCACAGCTCCGCTTCAGATACGTACATAAACCGACCCTTGGAGTCCTCCATCGCATGAAATTGTTTGGTTGCATTGTTGCCGTCTTCTCCAAAGCCAAGGAACCGGCACATGCTATGCACATGGCATATAATATAGGATTGGTTTCTTCCTGCCTGCAAGGCATGTCGCCAGATATAGTGGACAAGAAAACCCAAAAGGGGAAAGTGGTACAAAAAACAACAAACCTAACAAGCCAGTAGTCAGAAACCAAAGGTAAGAAGTCCACAAAATATATACATACAAATTAAATTAATATTTATTGGGCAGAACTTACAGAGTTACAAAAGTTAAAAGGATGGTCAGAGCCCATAAGGTAATCTTCGAAATCACAAAATGAGCACCATACAGTGCTAGACCTACAATAACAGAACCATAGAGTTGGAAGGGGCCATACAGGCCAACTCGTCCATCCCCCTGCTCAAAGCAGGATCAGCCTAAAGCATTCATGTTAAGTATCTGTCCAGATAGACCTAACACGTTTCAACCCCAACATGGGTCATTCTTAGACATCTAATCCTGAGCACACATATGATAACAGTGGAGGATGGGAATTCTCCCAGAATTACAGGTGATCTCCAGCTGCAGAGATCTATTCCCTTGAAGCAAGTGGCAGATTGGGAGGTTGGAGTCCGTGATATACCACAGATTCAAGGTTAAATCATCCCCAAGCCCTCCTCCATCCACAGGTACCACCTGCATATCTCCAGGGATTGTCCAGGTTAGAATTGGTAGTTGTGAACCAGAATAACAAAGGGGAAAATGTCCACCTGGATTGGGACCAGTGTTCACATACGTGGATGATTCACACAGGGCATCCCCCGACAGTGAAGCAGCTGGGGAACTTTGTGCTTTGACTCTTTTGCATGCCTTGCATGAAGAAATGCCCAATAGCAGTAATAATCTCAGCAATGACTATACCACTCTAGGCAATAAGGCAACTTTGATGGAAGTTTGTGAGTTTGGCTTCTTCCCAGCATGAGGGAGTATATAAAAAGCAGTTACTTCATTACATAATTGGGAGAGGGGGAGTGGGGGGGAGTCTGCTCTTGGCTCCGATGCAGCACTGTGGCTTAAGATGGATATTATTCAAAGAGATGGCAAGCAGTAACATTTAAGAAAACAAACGAGCTACACTGTAGAATTAGCCTGGGCTGAAATGAGACTGAGATGGGGGGGGAAATCAAAGCCATGAATTTCAGCCTGGCCCAACGCGAAAGACTGCAAGCACCGTTTGGATGAAATCTAATCAAATGAAGTCGTGAAGGGAAAGGCCATTAGGGAGAATGAAATGTGCTCCACGAGAGATTCATGTGCACCCCCAGAAATGCATCTCCTGCAGCAATAAATAGAGCCCCAATCAAAATAGCTAGGAGCGAACAAGAAAAACCAGGCCTGGAAAGAAAGCAAGTCGCATCCGGGCAGTATAAATATAAACGCGCACCAAAATATCACGCACCAAAGCAGAGAGAGGGGACAGAATGAAGTTAAGGAAGTGTGAAATATATAAGGAAAGCAGAGGGGGAGAGTGAGGAGCCGATGCTGGGAACGGGTGAAGATAAAGAATAGGACATTTTTCCAATTACAGTTCGTGAAAAACAAGAGGTCAGTGAAGGAGACAGCCAGGCCTCTGAGGGATAACAAGGATAATTTATTGACTGAAGAAATACACTTTGCTGGGGGAAAAAAAATATTAAATGAATTCTTTAAATCAATGTTCACAAAGGGATATAGGAGGCACATGCCACGAGGTGACATCGGCTCCCCGATGATGGAGAAGGGGACGCCGTCGGAGGCAGATAAGATGATACCAGGCACAGAAGAGAGTGTGATACAGTTATTCTGAATTAGGACTTTCAAAGCTGACCTAAACGCATGGGGCAGGCAGGGAGACGTGGCCACGAACCGGTGGCTAAATTGCAGGGTGGGGGTCAATGGGGTCAATTGTGTCCAACAAACAGGCGTGGCTGCTCAGGACGGGAAAGAGTCAGGGTGGAACATGTTAGGGCGGCGTTGGGAGCGTTAGAAAAACGCAAATGAACATCATCCGGGGTTGGATTGAGTCCAAGCGAGCAAGGCAGGGTATGAATGAATGAGTACATGAATACATACTCTTGTTCATGTCTCTTCTATCGGTGACCTCAAGGCTTCTGTCCCAGGTAAAGCTCCACCCCCTGGAGTTCCTTAACATCCATAGACTTTGAAGGCTGCATTCTATTTTTAGGATTGTGCTGTAAATGGTATCTACATACATACACACACACACACACACACACCCTTGAATTTGTAAATATGATGTAGAAGGGAATTCCTCATGTCAGCTAGTACAAGGGTCCCCGTTCTTTTGAGACTACAGGAACCATTGGAATTCTAATGGAAGTACAATGCGCGCTAGCACATGCACCTGCACCGTATTCCTGGGTTCTGGCCCTCCTCCCCGGCTCCCCACTCCATCTTGAGATCCAGTGCGGTGAAGTGGTTAAAGAGTAAAGGTAAAGGTATCCCCTGTGCAAGCACCGGGTCATGTCTGACCCTTGGGGTGACGCCCTCTAGCGTTTTCATGGCAGACTCAATACAGGGTGGTTTGCCAATGCCTTTCCCAGTCATTACCGTTTACCCCCCAGCAAGCTCATTTTACCGACCTTGGAAGGATGGAAGGCTGAGTCAACCTTGAGCCGGGTGCTGGGATCGAACTCCCAGCCTCATGGGCAGAACTTTCAGACAACATTTCTGCTGCCTTACCACTCTGCACCACAAGAGGCTCTGGTTAAAGAGTAGCATACTCTAATCCCAAGAGCTGGGTTTGATTCCTGACTCCTCCTCCATATGCAGCCAACTGGGTTGCCAGTTTAATGGACAGTTTAATGGACCTATCCAGGGCCTCCGTTAAGGACCAATCCTGTGCTCTGGTGGGAGCCTCAGAACTGTATGTAAGTTCTTCAGTTTTGCTGGTTGGTGTTTAGTGTTCATCATGCTAAGTCAAGAGCTGGTTAACTGAAGCTAAAGCGTTCATGTTGTGACTGAACCCACAAATTTAATAGCCACCAAAACTGTGTCTCTTTCTCATGATATTAGGCCCGGGATCCTAGGTGAATCATACCTTTGGTTGGGGCACGGTCTGCAGAGAGTTGTCTTCAGATCAGGCCTGTTCCCATTCACTCCGAATACCAGCGGCTTGACACATGAAATATGCATGAAGCGGAGGAAATATGCTGAGGAAACAAAAGTGGTGAACGGGGCCACTGAAGACCAAGAGAAGGGCAGCAATAAAATGGTGAATGGCAAATAGACTAAAATCCCAGACCGATACTCTTAACGATGTAGAGGCATTGGAAATAAACCTGTGTGTGTGTGTGTGTGTGGGTGTGTGTATATGTGTGTTTGTGTGTAGGTTACCTGAGATAATAAAAAAGAATGTTTGACCAAAACCACCTCCACAACTAGGTGTGGAGCAGGATCCGGGATTTGGGCTTGAAAAAGTGACAGAGTGTCTACCACAGGGGTCATTTGTGTGGTAAACATTATAAAGTGTAAAGGTACTGAGCAGGCGAACAAGAACAGTTGAAGATCCAGAATATGTCGTTGCCATGTTACATGAGGGGATGTGTCAGGAATACGGAGGATGAGCATAATAAAAATGACGGAAGATGGAATGGGCATATATATATATTTAAAGAAAAGTTCTGGAAGAATCCCAGGAGGATGCCTTTGAGACGTGAAGGAAACACATCCTGGAAGAAGGTTGATTCATGAAAAAAATATATGACAACCCAACCCAAAGAGCATTTCGTGCAATGCACGGTCTACTTGCACAAGACGTGCTATCACAAGAAGGGGATTGGAGGGCAGGAGGGTATAGCTTGTCTCCCAGTGAAGTTATGGTTCGCATTTGCATTGAGAATTTCATGAGCCGTAGTGGCCAGTGTAAGCCTATGCAGAGTTACAGAAGTTCAAGAATGCCAGTCCCCTGGTGGGACCTGGGGATCCCCTGAAATTATAGCTCACCTTCAGACTAAAGAGATCGGTTCTCCTGGCATGCCGGCACTTGAATAAGTCTGGTTGGATTCCAGCCCTGCCATGGAAGATGCTTCCCCTCATACAAGTTGGGTGGTCGACATGAATTCCCATGCTGCTCTTGAAGGTGAAGATTTTTGTTGGCCTAAGCCAGGGATGCCCAACCAGGGTTCCAGGTTATGCAAGAGCTCTTCAAGGCTTCCACAGTCACTGACATCACTAGACATCATTGGAGGCCTCTTCCCTTGTTGCTCTGCAAGCCTAGTCTTTTTCTCCATGGTGGAAATGGTGATTGATTGATTGATTGATTGATTGATTGATTGGTTGGTTGGTTGGTTGGTTGGTTGGTTGGTTGGTTGATTGATTGATTGATTGAATGATTGATTGAATGATTGATTGATTGATTGATTGACTGATTGACTGATTGACTGATTGACTGATTGACTGATTGGCTGGCTCCCACATCTTACTTCCTCACCAACTTCTCTGAAGGGGTATGATGCCACTTCCTGGCTTCCAAAAGTTTGGAAAAGGCTGACCTAAAGGGATTCAGAAGGAAGGAAATGGTGGGAAGGATCCATTGCAGAAGCGAAACGAGTCGAATTCACTTCTAGATAACCACATTCAGCTTGGTGCACCATTCCCTTCCAGTAAACCAGCTAAAGGCTGGTCTGTAAACCACATCACTCGGTGCTCATCGAGAGTTAATTAACGCTTCACGCGGATAAGGGATGGTTTCTAATTTTTCATCCAGCTATTTCAATACAAAAATTTGCATCTCCCTTGGGGGAATCGTAGTCATGATAATTTATCATTGACATTTTCTGTTCCCTCTAGCCAAATCCCCTCCCCTCCCCACCCCGTAAAATGTACAGTATTATTTGTGCATCCATCAGTCAGGATAATACCTACATTGTAAGCATAAGACATTAGTTGTCATAGAAATACCTTATGAATGGCATATAAAAATGTACCGTCGGCCTTCGCCGCAGAGACATATCTACAAAGCCGGCCCTGAAAAATGGAGCCCCCAGCTGTTCAGAAAAAATATATAAATCAATATTAAAAAGCGGCAAAACAAGTCATATTTGCTCCTTTCTAATGGAAAAAAAAAAGCGCAAGGGACGTTTCTTCAAGAAACCCGAGCAGAACGACGAGGCGCTGACACCTAAACCTCTGAAGAAGAATCACAAAGGGGCCAATCCATTTTCCGCAGCTGAAGAGGAAGGACAGGAATATATACTGGCTATTGACTTTTCGGTCCCGTTTCCCCCGATAATCCTTGTTATCAGAATTTACTAGTCACCTAGTTATGACGAAGCTGGAGACAATTTCGGTGCTCTTCAACATCTCTGATAAGCCCGTTGACTCAGTCTGCCAACGTTGGAGAGTGATAAATTTCAAAGGCTTCAAAGCGAATCGTCTGCTATATTATACATGTCATAACAATCCCACACTCCCCAGAAGACAGTAGTCACGGAATACATCACACTGTTTGACAAGCGAGCTTCAGACTCAAAAGCCCGTCCTTATCTCATCTCGTGTACAAAAGTGATTTCTATCACAACAAATGGAGCCAGCCCGAAGAACAATTCAGTTCAAAGAGAAATTGAGATGAAACTACCTCTAATAAGGAAGAAGAGAGGGCAGCCTTAGGGGGACGGAGAAAATGGACTAGAAATACATATGATTTTCTGTTGTTGTTGTTGTCGTCGTTGGGGGTGGGGGGGAGGGAAGCGCTCCCATCAGATCTACATGGAAGGGAAGAAGGGAGGAATTGAGAGGCCAGAAGCAGGCTGCTTGCAGGGTTTTGTGTTCTATAAAATAAAAATCCCATTAAGAAGTGCCTGGTGTGGGTTTTCTGGACTGTGTGGCAGTTTTAGGCCTGGATGTTCTACCAGAAACTGGCTGGCATCTTCAGAGGTAGGACATGGCAAGATGGGACTCTCTCTGTGCCCAATTGTGGAGTGTAGGAACAGGGGCTGGGCATTTTATTTACTTCTTCGGGGGGAGGGGTGGCGGTGTAACATCACAATCCTGTTTTATGTGTCTGGGTGGAGTTCATTGGCAAGTCCGTTCCTCAAGGTCTTGCCCAACTCACCTCATGAACCATTGTGAGGTGTTTCTAGAATCCCATTTATTTAAAAAAAATCTAGTGTTTTTTAGGGCTGGTAGCCCTAAATAAAATGCCCAACCACCGTTAACACACTACACACTTTCAATTTGTGGGAGGGGCCCAGTGAGGCTTTTGCCGTACATCGGCTTCTGATTGGCCACTGGAGACCTGATTGGCTATGCAGATTTCTTGGGTGGATCCTGGGGAGGGTGGGGTTTCGGGAAGGAGCTCCATGGGGACGTGATATTATATAGTCCACCCCCATTTCCTCCAGGGAAATTGAGCTTTGTAGCCTGGAGGTCACCCCGTTATTCTAAGAGAACCCCAAGCTCTGCTTGGCCGTCAGCAACCCTAAGGCCCACCAAACACACAAATGTTTTAGCAAAAAGTGAACAAACTCTGCTAGCAGCGGTGCATGTTGAGAATCCTAGCTTCAAGCAGTGAAGAAAAACAACTGGGAAAGGTTAGCGCATTATTCCTATAAATTATAAATAAATCACTGAGGATATGTTATTTATGTGCCATAATTGAAGTTCTGTGATGCATAGAATATACATAACTGTAATTAGAGAACCTATACTTTCAACAAACGCAGTCCAGAAATAGCATGTTGAGGCAGAGGACTTTATACATGGATATTTCGGCCGTACAAAAGAGGAAAATGTTCATAGCTGATTGGTGGTATCTCATTCCATGGACCTGAAATCTCTCCAATGAAAGTAGTGGACATTAGAATCAGGGCCTGCTCTGTCATGGTCCCTCAAATGTGGAACATCTTGCATTTGAGATTCATTTGGACATTTCTCTCTTTCGAAATTAAAAGGAGGAAATGTCAAAATCCAAGTGGCCTTTGATGTGGAACAAGATTTATTCCACACTGCTGCTCTTTATAGGTTTTAGATGCAGTGCTGCAATGAATTAATTTTACGAGTGGTGGTGAGTTACTTCGTTTTTTGGGGTCTTGATGCATAGTTCAATAATTAATCTCATCCAGATCCTTGCCTGCATTCCATCATGGAACTGAAGGTGGAGGACAAAAAATTTCTCACGAGGTTTCCAATCCAGACGCTGGTGAGTTCCAGCCCTAATTTGACCTTTGGGCAAAAACTCTATGGTACAAAAGACATCCACCACAAACGTTTTGCCCAAATGCCAGAGCATCCTGTGTCACTGATAACATCATGACATCACTTCCTGCATGCACCAGAAGTGACTTCAGCATAGGCCTCCTCCTCACTGCTGATTAGCCCCACCCATTTTCCCACCAGTTGTCAGAACCGCACAATCGATTCTATTTGATCCGTTCTACTTGGATGCCTTCATTTCTGCCTCTTCCCACTGGATGCCTTGACCCAGCCCCAAGTCCAGATGCTTGTCATAACAACAACAACAATTAATAAATTTTATTTGTAACCTGCCCATCCTGCATAGCTCAGGACAGGTAACAATATGGATTAAAACAATCATCACATAAAACATTTTATAAGTTACATTATAAAAACATATTTATAATGACTCGAACCGGGGGTGTGTCACAAACTTTAGATGGGTAGATGTTTCCCTCTGTTTCAGCAATGAGGTCAGCATTTCTTGATGTTCTGTTCAGGCCTCAATCATAGGCCCGGTGGAACAACTCTGTCTTGCAGGCCCTGATTTCTTTTGATGGAGTGTCCCACTAGTTTGGGGCCAAGTCCAGAAAGGCCCCGTTCAAGGCTGATCAAACCTCCTTTGGGCCAGGGATCCTAAGCAGGTTTGGGTCAGATGACCTCACACGCTGAACTTACAAACCCAGCTGCAAATTGCAAAAATGGTTCTCAAAGAACTGGGACTACTCAGAACCTAGCAACCGTATAGGAACTGCTCCACGCCTGCCAGTTCACTCACTCAGTACCCTCCCGCTTTTCAACGAGGACCGAACCACCAAAATCAAAATCATAACATAAAAAAAGAGAGTTGCTTCTGAGTGACGGCTTGGATTTTGTGTGCCATTAAATTGTCAAGGCCCACAGTGGGAAGGAGAGGGAAGCCATGGTACACAACAGTGTTCAAATACATGGTTACAAAAAAAACCCAAAAACCAAAATTGCTAGAGAGGAAATGGGGGAGGATACAAAGATTGCTTTGCCCACTTTTTTTTTGGTCCTAATGAATAAATTATGTGGGCCCCATTTATGCACCTGCTGCTGGGGGAGGGGAGGAGCGGCCCCTCCACACCAAGTGAACAGTAAACACTGCACAATAGCTTGAATGTCTCTGGCCTCCCGCCAGCAAAAATTACCACTCTTCAACCAAGATAAACATCATATTACTTCATTACCCTTTTAAAACATATGCAAATTAAATCCATTATTCTTTCTTACTGCAGAAATGAAGTTCGTTTGGCTGGGATTCATCGACTCCCTTTTGTTACCGTCAGCCATGAATGGATGAACCCTGTGTCCGTCGTGACCACTTCCCATCTTTGAATCAAACATTAATACCATTTGACAGTAATAAATAACATTTATCACAATGGGGATCTAATAATGATTTTTTCCCCCACTAAGCTGGCTCATCAGCTGACAACTGCATAAATGAGATTAACATAACAGCTGCTGATGACAAACGTATCTAAATCATTTTAATGCCAGAGAGCTCTTTTGATCTCCCTATCACTGCCTTGCCGAAACCAAATCCGTTGCTCTCCGAATCATGTTGTTTATTATATACATGCATGTTCTTGGGAATAATGGACTCATTCGGTTGTGGCAATTAAAAGAATTAGAAATAGCGGATGGGATATTTGCGGGGTAACGTTACAGGGTAGAGCCGTCCAGTGGCAGATCATTTTGCCGCTAATTCTTTCCCTGGGATTGTTATAGAACAAAGGCTCGGTGGAAGAATGCTATATTTCCTGCTCGAACTCAACCCCGCGTAAGAGATATTTAAATGCAAATTATGGCATTGGTCACATTGAGCTGACAGTGATGGACCTGTTTGATCAGGCTGGTGGAAATTTGGACGGATTCCTAGCAACTGGTGATGCGATCTTTCATATTCCTACGTATATATTAAAACATAAAACCATCGTGTGTGGGTGTCTAAATCGAGCTTTGATGTGATGGGTGGGAAAGGAGTGGTGAACTGCCAATGGAATGATTTCCTCAGATGACTAAATAATGTTATTAAATGCTGTTTACAGACTGCAAGCCAGGATAGCAGAAACGGGATCATCAGCCCTCCCCCTCCCACCTCCACCAGATGGTATTCAGGCAACGGAGTATGACTTCGTTTGCCCAATGAGCTTGTGGAGCACCCAGGACATCCAAAGAATCTAAACTGCAGTGGTAGGAATGAAACACAACACACGCATTCTGATGTAGACACGGGACCACTTCAAGAACATGGAAGAACCTGAAATGGAACATGGAAGAACCTGAAATGGAACACAGAAGAACCTAAAATGGACCACTTCTAGAACATGATAGAACCTGAAATGGACCACTTCAAGAACATGGAAGAACCTGAAATGGAACATGGAAGAACCTGAAATGGAACATGGAAGAACCTGAAATGGACCAGCTCCTGGTAGGTGGAGTCTTCCATTCCTTGGACAGTGTGGCCTGGCTCAGAGCAGCAGTTGAGGACCTTAGACGTTCCTTTTCTGGGGCTTGTCTTCAATGGTGATTGGCTGAGAGCCACCTGTATCCATGAATTTATTGACGTGCTCAAATAGCCGTTAGCTGTGTCCGTTTATATGAACGATGGCAAGTATCCCAGCATGAAAACCTGTGCGCATTTCAGCAGTAGCATCTTTCCCTGTTGCCTTCGTGTCCCCTTTCCTGCACATGGGTACAAGTTGGAGAGACAGGGAAAGGTTGGTTTCTCAAAACTGTATTCCCTGAGCACATTTCACAAAGGCAGGATGAGACCCAGGCCTTTGTGCCCATCCATCTCCCTATCTGGTTGGCAGGTTGCTCTCATGTGCTGGCTCAGCATTAGAATTTCAAGTGCCATGTTGAAAAGGAAATTTGCATTCTTAAGTGTTCATTTTAAATGGGTGTCTATAACGAGCACACACAAACTACAAAAGAAAACACTGGGGGGAAATGGAGCATTAGCTATTCAGGCTTTTAATAAATCTAAAAGGGCTGACTGTTGTGTTTCCGCTGACTCAGAGATGGGCATCCCAGATTAAAACACTCACAAGACCCACAGGGGTGAAGTCAAACCAGGGAGTCATGAACTTTTTTTTTTTTTTAGAGAATTCTGTGCAGGTGGCAGAACCTGGAAAGCATCAAGGCCCGGAGATTTGGAGGGCAATATCTCTCTGTACTAGTCAGCCTGAAGAGTAATTTTTGTCGCGGGTTTCTAAATCACAAATCTTTTCAGCCCCGTAAATGGAATTCAGCTCTTCTGTCATGTGGATCTCATCTTTCCACTGAGGTCAGGGTGCATATTCCCTGCTATCTCCATATTATCCTCACAACAATCCTGTAAGGTAGACGAGGTAGAAAGAACTATAGATCCCAGGTACTGGGAGTGATTGTGGCTCTGTGATAGAATAACTCCTTTGCTTGCCGGAGGGCCCCAGGTTCGATCTTCAGTATGTCCTCTTAAAAACTATCCAATGCAAGGTGATGTGAAAGGCCCTTATACACAAGACCCTGGAGAGCTCCTCCCAGTCAGAGGAGGCAGTATTGGACTTGATAGTCCAATAATCTGATGCAGGATAAAGGAACTTCTTGGGTTCAGTGAACTTAATGTCTGTACAGAGACTGAGGTGTGTTTATGTGCCTTTCTAAGGCTACTAGTAGATCTATCCTGTGGTTATTTTGTAAAAAGAAAATGTGCTGGTGCTGAAGGTCACCCTTCCAACTTAATCCATACAGGGAAGGGAGTCGAACAAGGCTGTGTCCTAGCCTCACTTTTATTTATTTGTTTGTATTTATCTATTTCTTGGGCTCATATACTGCTGTGCCCAGACCAGCCAGCCCGCTGATAATTTCTATATTAATATCATCAGCTATTTTAAAAACCCTAACTAACATCCACCAAAAACTAGCAACGAACACACCACACTGCTACTTTATGCAGACAGTCTAGCCCTCTTTTCCAGGACTTGCGTTGGCCTGGGGAGAGGTTTGCACACTTATTGTCACATTTATAAAGGATTGCACCAATGTTCACCAATTCCCCCATGAGGACTTGGGAGGTCTTCCAAAAAGGAGCCAGCTTGGGTTAGTGGTTAAGAACAGCGGCTTCTAGTCTGGCAAGCTGGTGTTGATTCCCATCCCTTCCACATGCAGCCAGTTGGTGACCTTGGACTAGTCACAGTCCTGATAGTGCTGTTCTCACAGGGCAGTCCTGTCAGAGCTCTCTCAGCCCCACCTACCTCACAGGGTGTCTGTTTTGGGGGGGGCGGAGGAAAGGGAATGTGATTGTAAGCCGCTTTGAGGCTCCTTCAGGTAGTGAAAAGCAGGGGATAAAAGCAACTCAAAAGCTGTTCACAATACCATTTATTTGCCATAGTTTCTTCAACCACTGGCAAAATAGGCGCAAAATCCATGACCAAGGCACATGGGAACAGGAGCATGTGCAGCTTCCATAGCAAGTTCACAGCAGTGGGGGTAAGAACAAATTCACATTCAACATTGCTTAAACATTGGCTTGGAATGTGCTGATTCCATTGGGTGTCATGTGGTCTGTGTCCTCGAGAGATCATGTGAGAGTGCAGGGCGCTTTGAGAGAACATGACTCTGTTCAAGTTACTCGCCAGAATCAAACCATTGCAAAAATCTCCAAGAGTGCTCAAACAAGAAACCTGGCATTTCTGTCCAAGCAGCATAGGGGCAATTTTTGGAGGCCCCTTATTCACTATCCTAGAGTAGGGGTAGTCAAACTGCGGCCCTCCAGATGTCCATGGACATCTGGCAGTGGCTCATGGGAATTGTAGTCCTTGGACATCTGGAGGGCCGAAGTTTGACTACCCTGTCCTAGAGAGTGGACTGCAAATTAATACAGTTACTGCTGCAGTGGGTTTTCTTACTCACATGTATGAACAGGTGCTTTCACCTGTTTCCCACCATACAATCCAGCTGCAATGTACACTGAAAGCGCATCGAAAGCACACATGTATGTATGCCAGTTGAAACATCTTGAAATGGACTCTACAGGTTTCCATGCCCTTTAGCGATAATTCCCATGCCCTTTAGACTTTCCATGCCCTTTAATTTCCATGCCCTTTACACTTTCCATGCCCTTTAGCGATAATTCCCCAACGGATTTTGCCATTTTGCCCAGTAAAATCCATCGGCGAGTGCATCAGAAGTGCATCATTCCATGTTGGCGGAAGAGCCAATTGGGTACAATCCGTTTCAAAATGTTTCCACATAGTCAAGGAAATCGAGGCAACATCGGTTTGGTCAAGATTCCGACACCTTCTGTTCCGCACCTGGGATTAGGACTTTGCCTCCTCCTCCTCCTCTTTTTATTATGAGCCTCCTGGTAAGATTTTCCTTGTGCTGTCATTGGCTTTTGTCTTATATTTATCACCAGGCCTTCAATTTCATCTCCAATTTAGAGAGCGAGCACTTTTCAGAAGGCACAATGGTTGCCTGCTCAGTGGACCGTCTGCTGTCAGTTCTTGATTATCTCCTGCCTTCTATTCATCACTGCTTCAATTTCTCCTTTGTACAGGGTTGCCAAAACCCAAAGGTGAACAATGGGGGGGGGGGGGCGAAACATGAGAAAGACGGTTTTGAGTTTAACCCTTCGCGGGAAGACAAAAACCAAATGCCCTGCCCGAGGCAACCTGCTACATGGATAGCGCATCAGCAGAGATCAAAGGTGCTTGGGCCTGTTTATCTTAGGGAACAAAAGAAAGTGGGGAAAGATCCGATCCCGTCCTGCATTCCGGCTGACGGCGACTGTGGGTACTTTTCGGAATTTCGGGTGTGCCCACAGGAGGAACAAATTTGGACTAGAAGCAGCGTTAGCAACCACAGGTTCAGATATTCCTATAGATCTAGGGGCAGAGTCTTCAGAGGGTGCAGTTTAGGGAGGGGCTTTAGCCAGGTATAATGACATAATCCACACTCCCAAGCTGCCATTTTCTCTAGGGGAACTGATCTCTATTGTTTAGACCAGGGGTAGGCAACCTGTGGTCCTCCAGATGTCCATGGACTACAATTCCCATGGGCCCCTGCCAGAGTTTGCTGGCAGGGGCCCATGGGAATTGTAGTCTATGGACATCTGGAGGACCACAGGTTGACTACCTCTGGTTTAGACAATTCTAGAAGAATGCCAGGGCCAGCCCCAAGGAGCATGAGTGCCGCATTTGCTTATGTACTCTGTGTTCTGACCAACTAGAAACGTGCACACAAGCCAGCGTGATATCATAGTTAAGAACGGCGGCTTGTAATCTGGCGAGCCGGGTTTGATTCCCCGCTCCTCCACATGCAGCCCATTGGGTGACCGTGGGCTAGCCACAGCCCTAATCATGATGTTCTCTTAGAGGTCTCTCAACCCCACCTACGTCACCGGGCATCTGTCGTGGGGAGAGGAAGGGAAGGCAATCGCAAGCCACTTTGAGGTTCCTTCGGGCAGTGAAAAGCGAAGTATAAAAACCAACTCTTCTTCTGCTTCTTCTAACAAGAAGAAGAGAGTTCGTTCTTAGATGCCACTTTTCTCTACCAGAAGGAGTCTCTAAGTGGCTTACAGTCGCCTTCCCTTTCCTCTCCCCACAACAGATACCCTGTGGGGTGGGTGAGGCTGAGAGAGCCCTGATATTCCTGCTCGGTCAGAACAGCTTTATCAGTTCTGTGGCAAGCCCAAGGCCACCCAGCTGGCTGCATGTGGGGGAGGCGCGAGGAATCAAACCCGGCTCACCAGATTAGAAGTCCGCACTCCTAACCACTACGCCAAACTGGCTCTCTGCACAGATAACTCCCATAACCACCCTATCTGTCGCGTTCCGTGAATACAGCGGCAGCGGTTAATGCAGCTCGCAACCACGCACAAATTAACAAGCATGTGAACACTGGCTGAACATCCAGGATTTTGATGGGCACTGTGTGTAAATAGGTTTCTGTGAGTTTTAACTGCCAGCTGACCTTTAGAAAGTGTTAGACGTGTCCGTCCCGCCATCTTCTTTTGAAAACCATTTCGCCAAATGCTCCCAACAGATAAATGGATACCGATGACTTTTAACTCCATCTAGCCTTTAATTTTAAAAGTCATGCGTAAGGGAGAGGAGGGGGGGGGAGAGAAGAAAGAGTTGACTTTCAAAGGGGTTTTAATGACATAAAATGGTTTGGCACTTGATCATTATACATATCATATTCCAGCATGAGATTATACATACTGTCAGCAGGACAGAAATCCCTCATAATAGCAACATGAGGGCATGGCTTGAGCTTTTTTAGAAGGCAAAAAAAAAATTGTACCGAAAAAAAAAATTTTTTTTTTTTTGCGGGGACAAAAGACCACAATTAGAGGTGTCTTTTGAAACGGAGGAATAAAAGCTCAGAAAGTGGTATATTTGAGGACTTCTTGAATGTGTTTTAAACTTTCAGATCGTTTCTGAAGTGCCCGTTTTTAATGAGACAAACCACAGATGAAAAGTGGATGAAAATAACTCTGAATGAACAATCAGGGGAGTACTTGAAAAATCAGGAATGCTTGAGAGGATTCATGAAAAGGCATTTAGCTCAGCACAGTGTCACAAAAGGTTCAAAACTGGCTTATCACAGTGTAATTTGATTGTTGAAATAGCAATTTTGGGGGAGGCCCATACCGTTGGCAAGTTTTTGGAGGATCTAACTCAAGAAATGGGTCTACCATGGTTTTGGTTAGACGATCTTCTGGATAACCTTCTCCATGACAGCTGATGTTCAATGCCATAAAACCATACCTTGCTTGAAAACTAATGGCTTGCGTATGGGGGCAGAGCCCTCCCTGATCATTGTACCACACTTTTTCCTAGCCACTCCCCTCACCTGTCCATCCCTTCAAAAATATAGAGCTGCAGAGTAACAGAGCATTTTGAAAGTATGCAGCTATTGGTTACTTTTGTGGATGAGGCACAGATCCAGGCTCACAGTGCTTTGAGGTTTAAAAAAGAGATAATCTTTACTGGAAAGATTATTTACAAAAATAGATCATATTCATCTGCTAAAGTCTCCTTCCTGAAGGATCAGCCTAAAGCATCCAGGAGAAGGATCTGTCCAGCGGCTGCTTGAAGACCGCCAGTGAGGGGGAGCTCACCATCTCCTTAGGCGGTCAATTCCACTGCTGAACTACTCGGACTGTGAAAAAAACATTTCTTGATATCTTGCTGGTATCATTCTACATGTAGTTTAAAGCCATTACTGCAGGACTTACCCTCTGCTGACAAAAAGAACATTTCCCTGCGCTTCTCTAAGAGACAACCAGTCGCAGAGAAATCCTCTACGAGAAACTTGGTGATTTAAAAGTATACCTCTGGGGTTCAAAAACGATGTGTAGCATGCATCCTCTCTGTGGATGGATCAAAAGTCAAATCCAGCTGCACCATTCCTCTCCGTTTGGCCAAGCATTGTTACCCAAGATGGCAACTCAGCCTGGATTGCATTAATGGCATTAATAGGGAGGCTTTTCACTCCATGGGTAAAATTAGTAATGCATGCTCTCAGGAAAGAGAGAGAGAGAGAGAGAGAGAGAGAGAGCTGTTCAAGGCCAACTTCATGTTTAGATAAAATATTTGACTCCCCCCACTTTGAAAAAAAAGCTAGACAACACAATGCAATGCAAAGCATTAATCAGAAAAGACATTAGGTTTCGAGTACCTATGCCAAACAAAGGCAGTATTGCTCAAACTAATCCACTAATGGAATTTCCTCACACACACACACACACACACACACACACACGCACGCACCCGAAAGCCCTCCAAGGATTTGTATAAGTACTTCATGATATTCCGACGTGCTAGTCTTTGCACTGGGATCAGTCCAGAGCGGGAAGATGTGTGAAATGCCATGTCGCACGAGAGCGTCCTATTTGTTATACAGGAAGAGGCTCCAGAGAGTAAATTAATCCATTCAAGGTCAAGTGTGTTTTATGTTCACTAAATTGACTTGAGCTCATTTCCGATGCCAGCCGCACGTCTACGTTCAGCGCGCTGCTGTAAGCTTGCCGAGAGAGAAGCACGTGCCTCTGGCCAACTTTGATTCCCTTTTTCAAGGAAGAGGGACACCTCCAAATCCAGGTATCAGGTGAATGGGAGTCCTTCGGATCGGAGGACGTAGTTAATGGCTTGTCGTGCTAACAGGAAACCTCTTACCGACGTCTTGCAGTACCGCGGTGAACATTATTTGATGACTTGTGGATTTAGAGATTAAAATGCTAATTGTAGGAATAACAAATTTCAAAGTTACGTGGATCGTACAGAGCTGTCAACTTTCTGCAGGGCCTGCAAGACGGTTGAGGCCGGGGTGGAATCCCGGCGTTTTCATCGGAGGATCCCCCCTCGATGCCCTCAATGCTTATCAGACTGGCCCCTCGCTCCCAGTGAAAGACGGCTTGGCCCTCTGGTTGAACGGGGAGGGGATGGATATTAGACAAATTGAGTGAGAGGTTGCCATCAATTTTGCTATTTGCTATCATACTGTAAGGGCTGTTTTATGGGGTTGATTGTATTTTTACTGTTTTTATCTTGTGAGCTCCCCCTCGCTGGTGGTCTTCAAGCAGCGGTTGGACTTTTCCTGGATGCTCTAGGCCAGGGGTAGTCAAACTGCGGCCCTCCAGATGTCCATGGACTACAATTGCCAGGAGCCCCAGCCAGCGAATGCCATTGGCTAGTGAATGCTGGCAGGGGCTTCTGGGAATTGTAGTCCATAGACATCTGGAGGGCCGCAGTTTGACTACCCCTGCTCTAGGCTGATCCTAGACGGCCTGAGTAGCCCCTTCCAGTCCTAATCTTTCTTGACTTTCTCCCTTTCTCAAAATTCCAGAAGCACCTAGAACCTCAACCTTAGACTGAGGACCTTTGCTCTAACCACCACGCCACCCTGACTCCAGAAATGTCTTACCAAAAAGACTCGCGTTCAGAAGGCAAATTGACTCCACAAAGGAAAGCACAGGGGCCTCAGCGTATCCCTATTTTAAAACAGAGCAGATGGAGATGAGTTGAAACACTTCCTGGGAAAAGTAACAATTCATTCCGAGGCCGCGTCTCCATTTGAAACCTGCCACCTTCAATTACAAAGAACATTCTCCCCAGCAATTCCACAGGTGAACTTTGACAAAAGCAATTGAAACATACATCTGAGACACTGAAGTCTTTATTTATATATGTTTGATAACAAAAGTACGAGCTTAATAATAGCACACATGGAAATATCCAACAGGCTTTAAAACTTATCTTGTTGTGGGGGGAAAGCAGAGGAAGAGCATGGCTTTGGAAACGGGACAAAGAGAAGTCTGACTCCTCTACTGTGTTTTTATAATATATTTCTTTTCTGGGGGGCGGGGGCGGGAGGGGGGAATCTATCCAGTTGTTTAAAAAGAATGTTTTATATTCAAGACCAGACTCTTTTTATTTCCAGAGCTCTCGTTTTCAAAACATGCTTTTAAACTCTGAACCAAAAAGAAATCTCTGGTCTTTTCCAAAACAAGGCCGTTAAAAAGCAAGACAGCAGCAAAATCCTGCCTCTCCACCCAAACTAGGGTTCCGCTACCAAAGCACACAATCCTAACAAACCGTAGATGCTGATTGCCTGTTCCCGATCTCATCTGCACACATGAAGCAGCCTTATCCTGAATCAGACCGTTGGTCCCCTAAGATCACTATTGTCTGCTCCAGGAGCAGGCAAACCATGGCTCACCAGATGTCCACTGTCTACAGTTCCCATGAGCACAGTCTGGCAGGGGCTTGTGGGAATTGTAGTCCACGGACAACTGGAGAGCCACAGTTTGGCCATTCCCCCACTCAGACTGGCAGTGGCTGTCGAGACAGAGTCTCAGGCAGGAAGAAGAAGAGTTGGTTCTTATATGCTGCCTCAACCTGAAGGCATCTCAAAGCGGCTTCCAATCGCCTTCCCTTCCTCTCCCTTCAACAGACTCCCTGTGAGGGAGGTGGGGCTGAAAGAGCTCTGACAGGACTGCTTTGTGAGCTCAACTCTAACAGGACAGTGGCTAGCCAGATGAGAGGCCACTGCTCTTAACCCCGACACCAAGCAGGAAAGGGAATATTACAGTAAGCCCAACCCCCTTGGCTTCCGGTTTGATTTGGGAAAAACCACTGATCTCCCCCCTACTCTGCCTTTTGGCATGGCTCTGCTTCGAGCAGCGAAGGGCACAATACGGTGGGCGTGGCTCTCTGCCATTGGTGGAGTACTCTCTAAACAAGGGCACCACCATTGGCTATTGATGCTACTCCGGTCTCTATGGAAACCCTTTTTTGGATATAAACAACGAAGCACGCCTCCAACTTCAGCTCCGAAAAGCTGGTTGGGAGCACCCCGGTCTCTTGGAACATTGTTCATCTTGCAGCAGACTCAGCGATCGACAATGGCATGGATGTCGATGTCTCTTTTTAACCTACAGCCATTGGGCCGAGGTCCCTGTCTTTGCCTGCTTTGAAGTTCAAGAAGAAAGATGCCGTCTTTCGCCGAGATGGTTTGAAATAGCGCTTTCTTGCAGCTGTGCCCTTTGTCCACCCGTGCCGCGCGAAGGAGGCAAACGTCCCATATTGTGATGCAGATGCTTTCTTACATGGGCAAGCGTTTCCCATGCTCCTCAAAGCCTTCCTTCCATTATTCAATGAAGCACAATGTAAATGAAGCCATAAATTTTGCCGCACGCTAAATGCGGAGAGGAAATAATGGACACCGTGAATTATGAATGAATCGCGGGTTACTGTAATTCCTGAAGGGTTCTGATGGAAATTATTACCGTCGTGCTGCGATGCGGCCATGCTGCTGATCTATGCGGGTCTTTCACAATGATTCCAAAAACGCCATAATTAATAAACAGAATTTATGCATTTAATTTCCACGCAGGTGCTGATGGTTAGAATGATTTAGGACAAGCCCATGCCAGTCCCGGCCAGGGGCGGACTTTTGAGATGACAGCGTTGGGCGGAGATATACAACGCTCCGGAATGGATGCCGTTTTTTACTTCCCCTCCTCCATATCACTACACCAAGTGTTCTTCTTCCAGATTTCAACAAACCGCGTGGGTTATTTTTGCAAGCAAACGACTCCATGTGGGGAGATGTGAACGGAGTTGTCCTGTCCATATCAATGATAAGAATAAGCTCCAATTTGGGGAGGCCACTTTTGAATCATCTGAAAGGCATAGGAAACTGGCTCTTGATGACAATTGAAGCATTGCGTGCCAGCCCTGAGAAGTCATTGTTCCCTTCTAGAATGTGATGGTGTGATGCCAGCTTGGTGTACTGGTTAACAGTGGTGGCCTCTAATCTGGTGAGCCGGGTTTGATTCCCTGCTACTTGACATGCAGCCAGCTGGATGACCTTGAGACAGTCACTGTGCTGTTACAACTGTTCTCACAGAGCAGTTCTCTCAGGGCCCCCACAGCCTTACTACCTCACAGGATGTTTGTTGTGGAGGAGAGGAAGGGAAGCCGCTCTGAGACTCCTTCAGGCAGTGAAAAGCGGGGGTATAAAAACCAACTTATGGATGGATTGATGGATGGATGGATGGATGGATGGAATGATGGAAGGATGGAAGGATGGATGGATGGATGATAGAAGATAGATAAATGATAAATGGTTGAATGGATTATAGAAGATGGATGGATGGATGGAAGGATGGAAGGATGGAAGGATGGAAGGATGGATGGATGGATGGATGGATGGATGATAGATGATAGATGGATGAACGGATTATAGAATACAAGTGGATGGATGGATGGATGGATGGATGGATGGATGGATGGATGGATGGATGGGTGATATAAGATAGATGATGGATGATGGATGGTTGGGTGGACAGACAGACAGACAGACAGACAGATGTTGAAATAACTTGGCCATGCACATTGATGGTGTGAGAAAATGACAACGTACAACCGAAAGTTCAAAATCCTCATTGCATGAAGTTCTCCTTTGTCCAGTCTCTTTTGTATCTCCACCTGAGTGTAAACAACATTGCTGTAACCTGAAAGAATATTGTTTGCTCAGAGTTCAGCAGCAAGGTGGACCTGCTGAGCCTCTCACCATTAGTACAGTCTGTTCCTTTGCTTTACATTTTTCTTCCATTTGTCCAGAGAAATCCATTCTGTAAACATATTGGCAGTCTTCTAAAATGTGATTTATGGTACCATTTAGCCACTTATCACTGGTTGTTTATTTTTCCCTCTCCAGCCTACCCAGCTATATTTTACTCCAGGGCTATAGAGCAGTAAGTATATCAGCAAAGCCAACGTCTTTAATTTATGGTCGTCTCTGATTTTTCTTTCCTACAAAAATATCATCCTGCTTGCCCACTCGGGTGCACAGCAAAAAGAACCTTATGCTATGGGCAGACATGGCTACTCTTCAGCATGGTTTCTGCCAAGGACAATCAGTAGTATGGAATTTGTCGAGCGCCTTAAAAGCCTGGAGCTAGAATTCACTGGGCATTTATTTACCATTGCCGTGCCTTCCTCTCCCAACAACAGGCAGTAGTAGTTGAGGCTGAGATACCTTTGAGAGGACTAGGACTGGCCCAAGGTCACCCAGCTGGCTGCGTACAGGAGGGGAAAATCAAATTGAGTTATCCAGAACAGAAGCCACCGCTCTTAACCATTATGCCAACCTGGCTCTCTTAACAGAGCCAGTAACCAAAATATGCTTGAAGTAAGCAAGCTGGAACTCATGATGACTCACAGGAAGGAGAGGAATAATCTTGAAACCTGACCCCACCCATCAAAACCTCTCTTTCCAGGGTCCTCTAAGGCAGGGGTAGTCAACCTGTGGTCCTCCAGATGTTCATGGACTACAATTCCCATGAGATTCCTGGGAATTGTAGTCCATGAACATCTGGAGGACTACAGGTTGACTAACCCTGCTCTAAGGTAGGAGTCCCCAGATTGGTTTGAGCTTGTGGGCCTCTTCAGAATTCTGATATGGAGCGGAAGGTACAGGCACAAAATGGCGGCTATAGTGGGCGGAGTCACAGGGAGAAGAAATTCACATGCAGGGGAAAGGAGAGGAAAGTGGAGTGAGACGCTAAAACCAGTACTGTAGGGGCAGCTGCCCCCGGAAGCAAAGCAATTTCAGTTTGCGCAGAGAAACAGAGCTGCATTTGAGTTTCCCAGGGTTAATCCTAGACTCAGGCGAGCTTGGAACTGTCCACCGCATTAAGCATGGCTGGCTCCCGAGCGTATGATCTCTAGTGCCATTTACACATGCACCATAATTCAAGCTACGTTAAGACGCGCTAAGCAGGACAAGGTGAGATGCAGAAATCCCTGCTTCCTTTCACTCCCTGTCCTACCGAATGATACGTACATTCTTTAAAAAAAAAAATGCCGGGGGATTGATTAAAACCCACGAAGGCAATCTGTTGCCACGCTTCTTAATTCTCCAATTTGCAATCAGGTACAAAGTATACTTCATGCTACTTCAATAGGAGCACAGGACTAACTCCTTAGAGAGCCGATTAGAGCCACAGGAATGGGGTGACACTATGAGATGCTGTACTCCTTTTTTTTTCACAAGAAGGAGGAAATGGGGCAAATGGAAAGAAATCCTTTGAATCTTTATACTGCCTTGATGCTGAACGCCTGATCTTAGGCCTAGATATTTGGGGAAAGATACAATAAAATAGGTCCCATCTGTTCTGTTTTTCCAGCACGGTTTTTTTTTAAAAGGTAATCAGCAGTAATTACAAGATTTCGCCAAACAAAACATGTGGTGGTGTGCTTCAAAACGGCAAATGTCCTCTCGTTTCCCTGCCTCCTTGTTTCCTAGACTACCCTCTTTCCCTCTGCCAACAGCACAGTGCCCCCTTCCATCTTCCAGCGTGAATCGAGCCAAGCTGACCTTTCACTTCCCTTTATCAAGGCGGATGTTGCTCAACATTCCATGGCTAAGCTTTCTCTAACTGCAGCCCAGCTGAGATGAAGCACCCTACGATTCCGATGCTCCATACGCAGTCTGCAAAACGCAGTGAGCCCTTTTGATGATTTTTTTCTGGGGATCTGCCAAATATGGAAGCATGAACATGACTTACAATGAGTCGGGGCAGTGGTCCATCTAGCTAACACAGGTCTACGGTGATTGCGAATCTTTGACATAGAGAGGTCTTTCCCAGTACCGTCTACTTGAGATCCTTTCATTGGAGATGAATCTGAAACATTGATTCATTTAGTATGGATTTATCCCCGCTCCCCCTCCAACGAGTGGGTTTTCTGAGCTGTGCGGCCGTGGTAAGGTAGTTTAAATCCCTGATGTTTCAGCAAACGACCAAACAAGGAAACAAAAACCCAGCCTGACAAGACAAGCTAGGATGAGATGACCCATTTGGTATGCATCAGTACTAGGCTTCCCAATTGCCTGGCCCAGTCTTCCATCCTGAAGAAACTGCGGAGCAGGAGAAAAGAATGCCCCCTCCCATAGTGACGCTCTAGGAATCTCCCCTTGTCTCTATGGTCCCTAGGAGTGACACCCAATTCCTCTGCCAACTCTACCCTACAAAGGCACCACCTTACCCCTGCAAAATCCCCCAGTGTTTGCCCAGGCAATGTTGGGATGTATGTACCAAGGCTGGCATTGTGCTCATATTCAGGTGAATGCATGTGGTCAGCATATGCTTCCACTATACCCCCCAAAGAGCACTAAGACCAGCTGCTCAGGATCCCAAAAGAAATAAAACTGTCCTCAACCAGAGCCAGGGCCTGCTTAGTTCTGGCTCCAACCTGGCGGAACGCTCTTCTTGAGGAGATCGGGGCCGTCCAAGACCATAAACAGATCCGGAAAGCTTGAGACTCAGAGCTGTTCCGCCGGGCCTATGGCTGAACCCGGAAAAGATTAAGACCGAGGAAATGCTGGACTCTCCACCTACAAAACAAAAGATTTAAAAAAACCACCAACTGCCCAACCAAATTGGGCCTCCCTATAGGGCGGTTTATGAATATCATATCACTGGATTTAAATGTTAAAAACTGTCATGAAGTTTATTAATGTAATGTCAGTTTGCATGGATTCCTGTTGTTGCCCATCCTGAGCCAACCGGGAAGGGCGGGCTATACATATAATATTATTGTTGTTGTTGTCAGAACCAGGAAGTGGGGCCAATGCATTTGACCCCGCTTTCCCTCGGCCTCAGTTGTTGTTGTTGTTGTTGTTGTTATTATTATTATTATTATTATTATTATTATTATTATTATTATTATTATTTAATTTTTAGACCGCCCTTCTCCCAATAGGTCTCAGGGCGGTTTACAACATAAATAGTTAAAACACAATAAAATCCCCATAAAAACCCCAATTAAAAGTTACATATAACATATCACATAACATATAGCGGCGGTGGTCACAATTCTGATCTTAGTTCAGCCTGGTGGAGAGAATAATGTTCAGAAGAGGGTGGCACCAGTACAATACATCTAACCATGATCTCGGTGTTAGAGATCTCAATATTGGTGTTAGAGATCTCAATATTCCACCCCCACCCCACCCCACCCCACCCCACCCGCCGCAAATATATTGCATGCATGAGCCGTGCTTGTGATCAGGATTATCATGGGGGAAAGCCTGTGGGGCTTATGGGGACCATGCTTGTTCCCCCTCTGTCACCTTGCCCCTCCACAAAGAAGTCACGTGTCCCAGCCCCTGGCTAGAGCAGCCCTGCTTGAGGAACAAGAGGTCCACCTTTCTAATCCTTCTGCATTCCAACAGCGCTCCCAGGCAGATCTCAAGCAGGGCTTCAGCCGAATTGAAATGGACACTTATGGCAGCCCTAAAGTACTCTATGGAAGTTTGATTGTATTAGTCATTTTTCCCCTGTCATTTTGCATTAGTGTCATATTAGCCTAATGCAATACTAACATGATACAGAAATGTTAGCATATTACAGATTACGCGGTGTGTCAAGTTTGTACCTGATCATATTATTCTGCAGCGTAGATATGCAAGCAAAGAGCTGCAAATGGGGAGCAGGGAAGCCGGCAGGAGGCTGAGGAGGAAACTCAGCGAGGCTGAGACAAAGGCGTTAAATGCCACAGCCAGCATGGAACCAGCTATTTGTGAGGAAGAAGAAGAAGAAGAAGAGTTGGTTTTTATATGCTGCTTTTCTCTACCTGAAGGAGTCTCAAAGTGGCTTACAGTCACCTTCCCTTTCCTCTCCCCACAACAGACACCCTGTGAGGGAGGTGGGGCTGAGAGAGCCCTGATATTACTGAAGAAGAAGAATTGGTTCTTATATGCCACTTTTCTCTACCCAAAGGAGGCTCAAAGTGGCTTACATTCACCTTCCCTTTCCTCTCCCTGTCAAGGAGATGAGGCTGAGAGAGCCCTAAGTGTACTGTTCGGTCAGAACAGCTTTCTCAGTGCTGTGGTCTATGTGAGGGGGCCATGGCTCTGCAGTAGAGCATCTGCTTGTCATGCAGAAGGTCCCAGGTTCAATCCCCAACCATCTCCAGTTTTTAAAAAAGCCCAGCCAGTAGATCTGCTTGAGACCTAGGGGAGCTGCTGCCAGTCTACACAAGGGGCCCATGGCTCAGTGGTAGAATATCTGCTTGGCATGCAGAAGGTATCTCCAGTTTAAAAGATCAGGTAAAAGATGATGTGGAAGGTCATGGACAGAGATTGCCGGTCTGAGTAGACAACACTGATCTTAATTGACTAATTCCATTTAAGGAAGCATCATGTGTTCACGGGCTCATTCTGCCCTAACCTTGAACCGGCCTCTCTCAGTGTAACCTACCTCACAGGGCTGTTGTGAAGGCAAACTGGAGGGAGGCTGAATAATGTCTACACCCTGGGCTCACCGGAGGAATGGTCGAATTAAAATTCAGTGCAGAGATTCCATCTTGCAAGCAAAGCCATGGGCATTTTCCACTTTCCACTCCCCTCACACCTAAGCCACACTTCACAACTGTATTGGTTTTATACCTCTTTAAATCTCTTCCTAAACCTTCCCAAGAACTCCCTCAGAACTGTAGTTCTCCCATCTTGAACTACAATTCCCAAGATTCCCTGAGAAGAGGGAACAACAGCTAAACTCTTGCAAGATGGTAGAGAGCTTGTCACCTTGGTGTAAGTCACAAACGTTGGATCCCGGAGTGCAGAAACGGACACAAGAACGCACCCTGATTCGTTAAGAACCACCCGTAGCCCAGCTGGATGGAGAGCTAATGTGATAAATGTTGCAGCTGAGCATATGCAAGCACAGGTGGAAAACACCACCCATGCCAACGGATCTAATCCTGCATGGTATTGTGAGTGCGGTCAAGGGAACTTGCCACAAAGATCCATCTCGCACGTGTTGGATAATGCTCATTCAACGCAATTTAGAAGTAGATTTCCCTGATTTGCTCAGGAAAACACAACTGCAACAGCACATTGAAAGTGCATTATCCAACGTGTGCGGAACGGGCCACCTTTCAGCAGGGTTTCAACACTGTGCTTTACGACATGGCCTTGTTTTCAAGGCTTTTAAGACCAAAAAAAAAAAAAAAAAGGAACACAATAAAGGCTTCACTCTTGTTAAATTCCCTTGGTTTGGGGATTTCAAGTCAAGTCCTATTATCATCCATTCCTCGTTAATCGTGCAGCAAGAGAATCG